>NC_140950.1:84370436-85612936 GCF_014529385.1 Adiantum capillus-veneris
ATACCATGGAGATGCTTTATGGCAAAGCATTCTTCCGCACAAGAACAAATAGCTTTCTTGAAAGCTTCCCATTTAGTTTCCAATGGTGCATCACATTGACGCTTTGTCATCCATAATTTTTGCTCAACCATTTCAATGTACATTGGTGCCCGTTTGAAATCCATACATAGTGATAACTTCTCTTTCCTTTGGCTGAGATTATCATGCTTAGTTGCTTCTCCACATGAAAGGTCAATACATAAGGTGCGATGGTCGGATTCCGGGGTCCATTGACCAAACATAAAACTCTTTATGGGATACATGATGGCTTCAGAGAGTAGCATATAGTCAATCACACTATCCCCATTATGTCTCTACATGTAAATCCATTGGTTCCACTCCACAAAGATACACCATTGGCAATGAGCATACCCGTGCTATTACACATGTGTAAAAGTAACTTTCCATAGTGATCCGGCTCTTTCTCATCCATTGAAGTACGATCATACAAGTGAACTTCCTCCAACTCCCTTGAAATGTATGGCATATCAAATTGTTGAGTATCATGTTGCAATGTTTTTGTGCGAGCATTCATATCCCCAAATACAATAACATCACCTTCACCTTTGAAATAAGCAATGTCCTCTTCCAAATCAGAAAATGGTTGATCTCTATCCATGCAAGCATAAAAGGGAGAATCATGATCAGGAATGTAGCAACCGGCTACAAAAATGGGTGCTCTTTTTGGTGTCATAATTTTCAGCCATACATAACGTTTGTACTTGTCATCTTTCACAATTGATACAAAATATTCCAATCCTTTCTTAACCATACATGCTAACCCTCCTTGTCCTCTTCGTTGCTTGAGATTCTTTGACCACATCAATGAATGTACATTGTAATCCTCCAAGCCGTTAATCCTTTGTGTATCATGCTCCCAAGTTTCAACAAGAAGTACAACATCGGCTTTGCTTGGTGTCATCAATGCCAACCCCCGCATTCCATGGGTATCCATTACAATTCCAAAAGCATATTTTCAATTGTAACTCGGTCTCATAGGTCATGCATCCCTATGTGCTTGAGAGACTTGCCTCCTCCTTGGGCACATTTTCTTTATGAGATATCTCCTTGTTTTTATTATTCTTTTCCTCATATGCCTTGCGACGCATATTTTGTTGCTTAATAGTGCGATCTTCACATACAAAACATTTTGTATCCCTCAGATAGATCCAACTATTATCAAGGATAATCTTTCGCTTGGTCTCATCCGGCATGGTGCATACAATTGGCCATTCTCCCGAGCGAGGAGCTCCTTGCTTCCCCACTCTATGTGCTCCATAGACCATAACTCCGAACATGCCAAAGTGGGTTTTGAAGAAATCTTCAATAACAATGGCAAGAGAAGGAGGTGTCTCTAACTTCTCTTCGGGAATTCCACGAATAACAATGTTCTTGGAACGTCGCTCCCGTTCCTTCAACTCCTCCACATCCACATTCTCAACATTCTTTGTTTGAACCATAGCTTGCATGAGTGAGGAATTAGAAACCACATTGCTACAACATACATCAGCCCAAGACTTGTTTGTGCATACATTTTTCATGTCGCATACATCCCGGCTCATAGTGTCAAATTTCTCCTCTTTCAATACATGGTCATGCTCTACTTTGCTCATCCGCTCCTTCAAAGCATTCAAGTCCACAAGAGAGCGTTTACATTCCTTGACTTCCTCTTCAAGTTGCATCAAACGTGTTGTTTGCATCTCAAGTGTCCTCTTGAGATTCTCATTCTCAACCACAAGTACCCTTAGTGTGCCATTCTCCATTGCAAGTGCTCGTAAGTCTTCACCTTGTTTGTTTACGGTCTCTTGCAATGATACCAAGTACGCCATGATCATGGTTTCCGATGTCGTTGGTTGGGTGGTTGTGTTGCTATCTCCACACTTAGGAGATTTTGGATCATTTTCCACAATGGTTGTGGACCTTGTTGAAGAAGAAGAACCCTTGCGAGTGCCGGAAGACATTGTATGTAAAATAGGAGATGAGAATCAATTTTGTTGAACTTGTTCACTTTGGAAATGCTGCTACAGAAACGCCTTCCATAACTCTGAAAATTTCTGTCTTTACATCAATGCGTAGAGGACTTCGTGCTCTTCGATTGAGGCTAAGGTCCGACCTGGTTCCCTGCACGAGCTGGTTCGACATGACCTCGAGAAGCAAGATCTCGTGCTTGTGACAGTCCGTGTGAGGCAACAGTTTGTGTGCGTGCTCGTTCGACCTCAAGAAGCACGAGCTCGTACTATGACAGTCCGCGTGAGCCTACGAGATAGTCGTCTGTGTAACGCTGCGAGCGATAGAGTGCCCTGCGAGACAGTCTCGTGCATGTGACAACTTGGTTCGGCCCCTCGAAGAAGTTTAGCTCATTTCGGTCTGTCGGCCTGGTTTGCTGCGTGAGATTCACCACCGCCTGACAGCCTGATTTCGGCCTGGTTCACTGCTTGAGATTCACCCGAGCGACTTCAAACAATTTCAAGAAGGTTGGCATTCCTAAGGTCTTGTCTCTGCACTGCGACCTCAAGAAGGCTGGATTTTTCAAGAAGTTCGGTCTTTACTACTCCGACCTAAGCAGCTCATTGCATTCATGGCTACCCGGGCTGCGTCCCGAAGTAAGCTTAGTTTTGCCGGAGTCGTGGAAACACCTCCGAAGGTAGACAACATCACCCGCCTTCAAACGGAAGTCAAAAGCCTCCGCAAGGAGAATGACGAGTTGAAACAAAGGCTTGCAGCTTTCGAGGCTCGACTAGCCACAATAGAGAATCGCAAGGAGGAGGAGCTAAAACAGATCGAAATCAAACTCACAAAGGCAAAAGAAGAAGTAGAGACGACCGTCACAAAGGAGGTCAAAACTCAAGTACAAGAGGTAATCTCTCGCAGGGTCGAAGATCGTGTGGCTTTCACGCTACGTGAACGGCAACGACAAGAGGATATCGCCCTCAACGTTCGCATTGGTGGGCTTCCAAGCGATTGGAAAGGGGAGAGGGATCCCAAGTTTAGCGAGTCATTCTCCCGCATCCAATCCGCAATCCCTATGGTACAGTGTGATCCAACAACAATCACTTCTCTTGCACACGAGAATCGCACCAATCATGTAATCTACACTTTCAAAACCAAGAGGGACCGGATCAAATTTCTTGAGCAATCAAGACTTCTAAAGGACACCAAAGTGTGGTTTGCAGAAGATCTTACACCCGCTCAACTCAAGCAAAAGAAGGCAGAACTACAGAAGATGCGAGAAGAGCGCATAGCAGGAAAATGGGCAGTCTACCGAGGAGGTAGAGCCATTATTCAAGAGTTTCGAACTCCCAAACCGGTTCCCTCCTCACCTCCTTCTGCATAGATTTTGTTCATCTTATCTTATCTTAACTTTCTTTTTGGACCCTCAGTCCTTAACTAAGATGTATCCCACAATCCCCTCACATTTGTAATGTTTTGTTTTTGGTCCCATAGGTCATATCTGACCTCCGTGGACGATAATACAATCTATCTATCTATCTATCTTAGTAATCCTTAGCAAATAAAACTTACCTATTAACTCCTATAGATAGGCTCTAAAATCTAAATCATTTCTTTCAACCTCTCTCAATCATCTCTCGCTCTCTCTCGCTCGCTCTCTCTCTCTCTCTCTCTCTCTCTCTCTCTCTCTCTCTCTCTCTCTCTCTCTGTCTCTGTTGCACAACGGTGTTGTGAGCGCTAGCGATCACCTTTGGCTTGCATATGAGAGAGAGGGAGAGCGGAGTAGAGATTTGGTATTTTTTTCTAAAATTTTTATGCTTTAACTTCTTGATCGTGGAGCTTGGCACTAGCGCTCACTCTGAGAGAGGTAGCGTGAAAGAGACAATTGGGAGAGTGAAAGAGGATGATTGATAGAGGAGAGCCTATATAACGTAGTTAATAGGTAAGTTTTTTATTTGCTAACAATTTATCTCGGTATTGACGTCAATTGAGGTGAGTCTCCAGTCCTTGTCTCCTTCTCTCTTACTCTCTCTCTGCTCCTCTTACTCTCTCTCTCTCTCTCTCTCTCTCTCTCAATCATAACTTCTTCTTTTGAACTCCGATTTAGGTGATGTATAGCCTCAATCGAAGAGCACAAAGCCCTCTACGCATTGTACATCAAAAAAATGTTTGCTTTGAACATAGGGGTAGGACAAGAAGATACATGCCACCCTATTAAATCACAAAATTCTTCAAAAAGAATTACAATATTAAATCATCATCTAACATGTACTAACCAAAACATGTTAGATGTATTTGCATTTCAATCTAACGATGTACATTGAAGAAAATTATTCTTCGAATGTAGGGGTAGGACTAGAAGATACATGCCACCTTATTAGATCATGAAATTCTCCAAAAAGAATTACAATATTAAATCTACATCTAGCATGTACTAACCAAAAAATATGCCTCGTCAATAGCAAAATAATAGTAAGACACAAGCCAGCCTCCCAAATCATGAATTCCCACAAAAAGAATTACAGTATTAAATTAGTAGTTATAGTCCATACAATTAAATGTGGGCACTAGGGGATATGCTCAAAACAATTTAGTTACAATTCTATTTTATGTTGTACGACGACAGTGAACACACGAAGCAGATCCTCATTTGTCAGCTTGCTCAGATGGATAAACATATTGTGGTTTAATTACAAGCCGAAGTAGCGAAGGAAGATGAAGTAAATATGCTTGCAGGCCATATATGGTTTGCTTTGTGCTACTCGTTCTGCAAATTCTCCACATGTACACATTGGGCTACTTGTAACATGAAATTCCTATCTCTCACCCCGGACTTGTGAAGAAATGTCTCTACTATGAATTCTCCATGCATGCCTACCTTCACGACAGTGCTGCACAATCCGGGCTTCCATGATTACTGCCGACTCAACTCTCTTGGAGGCTTATTTGACACTCAAGGCCAATAACGCACATTATTGGTTTCCTTATAACTGCAACCTTCTCTACCTAAAGCTTCATGTCTCCAATTCTAGCTACTCTAAAGCAGTTATCTTTGTTCCCTTTTCCACTTTCCATATACTTAAGAATCTTGCAAGGCTTGATTGATTGTGTTATAGATATTCCACATGTGATCCCCACTATCATTGCAAAACTAAATGAATTGTGCCTTTGAACTGTTATTATGAGCACTATCATCACCTCTTTCCCATGTCCGAATACCCCAAAGGATGGTACAACAGCACCTGCACCTGTGTTCTTTATGCTTTTTTGCATCTACCAATTCTAGATCTTAACCACCCTTGACATTGAACCCTACTTCCCTTTGGTATACAATGGATTGCCCACATTGTCTTATGAATGTTTGTCTCCTCAACCACTAGTCCACCCTCGTGTTCTTTGAGTACCTGACGCCAGTCATCATGGTAGTTTCTTGGAGACCTCTACGAGTTGGCATGATGTTTTGAGTGAGATACTCAGGTTGATGTGAAGCATTCTCCTCCTCACAGATCACTGTCCCACTTTTAGGCTACTGTAATATAATCTCCCTCCAGTACCGGTTGTTGATAGAGTAGTGTACCTCTGATCCCATCCTCAATCTATTTAGCAAAAGTAGTTGGGCCTTGTCCTTGGCCTTGTTGTGCCCAACGAGAAAGTTTATTTGCAGACGGTCTAGCTCCGTGATATCTACCCTCGACAAAAACAAGCATCTTCACATTTTGAAGAAAAGCGTTTGATAGATCAGACACACATGATCGTACAAGCCCAGTTGTCTCTCTCCCCTCTCTATATCCCTCTACATATCTTTCTCTCACTCTCTACCTATCTGTATTCGCCTCCCTCCTTTCTTCTCTCTCTCTCTCTCTCTCTCTCTCTCCTCCTCTCCTCTTTTCTTCTGTATCTCTACCTCTCTCTCTTCACTCTATCTTCTCTCTCTACCTCTCTCTTCACTCTATGTATCTCTCTCCATATCTCTTTCTATCTCTCTAATTCTCTTTCTCTACCTCTTTTATCTCTCAATATCTCTCTCTTAATACCTCTCTATCTCTATCACTTTCCCTCCATTCCTCTCTTCTCTCTCTATCTACTTTCTCTCTCTCTCTCTCTCTCTCTCTATCACTATGTATATATATCTTTCTCTCCTCTCTCTCTCTCTCTCTCTCTCTCTCTCTCTCTCTCTCTCTCTCTCTCTCTCTCTCGCCACAACTCAAACTCGACATGCTCTCCTATGTCCCCCCAGGGCGAGGGGCAGCCCTGTGGGAGGCGTTAAGAGTAGCCTTGCCCCCCTCAATCAATAGCAGCTCGGTTATTCTTGAGCAGAGGCCCAACACAACAGTCCTGGTTTGACGGGCTGCAACGCTATGTGCGTTTTAGGCCCTGTCTCAATCGACCTAGTTCTTTTGCTGCCACCCGTTTGCTTCGGTGCTGAAGAATGCCAATCTTTAACTTGTCCTAGCTGCTTTGGTATCGGAGACACAGAACGAGTCCACCCTTCTTGCTTACACACACATCTGTTTGCAGTCGCTCTCCAATGGTGCTGGGCATCTTCGTGTAAGCATCATGGCATGCTAAATTGAGATAGCGACTCTCCCTGAGTGTTTGAAAAATTGAACGTCGAAGTTAGGAATCTGAATGATGAGGAGCGAGAGCAGATAACGCAGTGGTTCACTCGGCCTGGTTCATGATGAGGTACAGGCAAGCAGCTTGTTTCAAACCTCTTACTCTATTTTGACGGACTTAACCACTCACACAGGGGCCTTGATCATGTCTTCCCCTAGTACTCCAGTACAGAGTCGCAAGAGCTTTCTTATGATGGCGGCCGCTCCAAAAAAAGACCCTTTTTCCCGTCAAGATGCACGAATTACAGTCTTGGAGACGAAGATCCAAGAGCTAATCAAGGAGAACATGTCGCTTAAGCAACACTTGCATTTGCTTGAGAAAGCAAAAGAAACAGAGAGTAAAGCTTTACTTGCAAAAGCTCACAAAGTCGAAGCTTCCCTCACCGACACTGTCATGGCGGTACAAAAAGAACTACATGAGGTAACTAATAAGAAGCTAGATACACAAATACAAAAAGCGCTACAAGAAAACCAACAGCAAGAGTCTCTTGGCCTCAAGGTCAGGATTGGAGGGCTCAACTCTCCATGGTGCATCGAAGAAGACACGCTCAAAGAAACCATCACGAAGCTCAATGATATTCTCCAACCAATCCACATCAAGCCCGGATCCATCTCCTTGATCAACAACACGAGCAAGGCAATCCCGCCCTAACAATGTATCAGTACATTCAAGGACAAAGAAGCACGGATGACACTACTGCAATAATCTCGCCTTCTCAGGGGAAGAATGCTTTGGATTCTTGAGGAACTGAATGCACATCAACTCAAGGTTAAATAAAGCTAGCGGGCTCAAGAAGATGCATGAAGCTCGTAAACAAGGCAAGTGGGTTGTCTACCGAGGCGGTAAAGCCATCATCTAGGAGTTTTGAACCCATAAACCGGCATCACCATCTCTTGAACCCCCTTAGGATCTTCTATTTTCCTTCTGCGTCTTTTCCCTTCCAATGGACCCTCAGTCCCTAACTGATATGTATCTCTTTGAAAACCTCATTGTACCGATCTCTTTTTGGTCCCATGGGTCATATGTGACCTTTGTGGATGATAATGAAATCTCTCTCTCTCTCTCTCTCTTATATCACTCTTTAGAGCCCTCTCTCTACAACAAACAAAATCTAACGAGTGTAAAGAATATATTAAAATAACAAAATCTAATGAGGGTATCTAACAAGAATGGAATGATTGATAGTATTCATATGCGTTATCTGTCTCTCTCATATAGAGGAGGTGCGGTTATAGATATTTTTTCTCCATATTGGGGCCCATTGTTTACAAATGTCAGCTTTCCAAAATGTGGTGAGATCTTGCTGGTTCAAAGTAGGAGAGGAGAGGTTCCATTGTGGCTTTATAAAAGGACATTTGACCCTGGAACAAAAAATGGTTGCAGTTCAAAAGGAGAGTGAAAAGCAAATTTCTTATAAATTTCAAATGGCTTTTTAAACTCCCAAAGGGGTGCAGCTCACCAAGGAGCGCCACATGGTGGTAGGTTATTCCATACATGTTGGCAAGTGCTTACTCATTGGGTTATATATAATGCTTTGTAACCTTCATTGTGGCATCCAAGGAGCAAGAGAGAAGAGCAATGGCTCCTCCCCTTATGCCATGGGGCGTTGTGTGTTGACGTCGTGGGTGTCGTGCTAGCATCACTCGTAGTGTTGGTGTTGGTGGCCGTTGTGTTGCCACAAGCAGTAGTTGTGTTTAATTATGTCAGCCAATTAGGGTGAAATTCACCACCCTCCCCCTTTTTGTTGGACCCACCCCCACTAGTGCTGGAGCTAGTGCTAAGGGATGGCTTCCCAAAGGTAGAGAAAGAGAGACAAGGGAGGTCGACCTACTAAGAGAACTGCCTCATGTGGCAAGCTCACAAGTTGCTAAAGGGAGTTGAATGGTGCTTGCCAACTTATTAAAATGAACAACCAACTTTTATAAATAGCCCAAGAGATCCCATTTTTGGGCTTTTGCCAGGGGATTGAAGCAAGAGCCTACCAAGTGTTGGAGAAGTGATTGTATGGTTGTTTTAAAGAGAAATCAAACTCCACAACTTTTGTCCAGTATTTTCTTTCCCCCTCGTACCCTTCTCTTCTTCTGCTACTCTATTGCACGTTGGTGCCGTTGCGTAGGTGTGCCCCTCGAGTTGTTTGTGGTGTGCACGCGCGCGCGTGCGTGCACACACACACACACACACACACACACAAGTGTTGTATGTGGTTATGGTCAAAGGTACAAAAGCATTGTGGATAGTATATGGGTGTTGATTCGGACAGGTGTGTGTGAGTTGGTTTGTGTGCAAACAGAGGTTTGTTACTAGAAAAGTGTATTTTTTAAGGTGTTTATGAGAGGATTGGGGTATTGTGAGTGCCATGGGCTATAGAGAGGCAACTGAGTGTGTTTCTGAATGTGCTCCCATTCCCCTCTCCATCTTCTAGTGCCCCCAATGAGGAGCATGTTGATTGCTTTTGATTGAAGGTAGAAGCATGTTTTGGTAATGTTGGACAAAGTAGGTGCGGTTGAAGAGATGTAGGGGTTGAGACACAAAAGCATGGCTACATGATTATGGATTATTTCTACTAGAGAGCGGATTGTCAAGGAAGAAGGTGCCATTCAAGTTTTTTTTATCCTAGTTCATGGTAGAGCAAAGACATGGTACAACAGGTTGCATGATAAAGAGAAGGTCAATTGGGAGGATTTGGAAGTAGCCTTTTGGTGCAAATATGTGTTAGATACACAACCAGAAGAGATAAAGTGAAAGATTTAAGTCTGAAGCAAAGCTTGGATGGCGACTTTCAAGAATTTGAGAGAGAATTTGAAGCCCTTTGGGGATAGCTTATCAAGGTAATTACTGCAAAAACTAATGATATTTTGAATCTGAGTAAGTTTATGGATTGTCTGCATTAGGATGTTTGTGACAAATTTGAAGTGGATGGACATGTGACCTATGCAAAAGCGGCAACTTCTGCAATAGACTAGACCAAGAAGACTTTGAAGAAGCGTCAAATGAAGCAGGGAGTTTCAAATCCAATGATGCCTATGCCATTCATTGTGGGGGAGAGAGAGAGAGAGAGACAAGGGCAATGAAGGAGATTCTACCTATGGGAGAGGAGCCAAAAGTTATTTGGTTGTAGAGAGAATATACCTATGCCTAGGATGCCAATTAGAGAAGTTCCTGCTATTGAAGAGATGCCAATGACTCCAAACAAGACCAAGGATGTGTTGTTGAGCACATGTATGGTTAATCAGGTTCCTTTGGTTTGTGCTCGTTCATCAGAAAGTAAGGTTTGCAAATGAGGTTGAAGCAATAGGGATAGATAAAATTTTGGATCTCAAAATAGAGAAGATTATGAGGCCGGATATTGAAGATTGAAATTGGTAGCTGACAAAGGAGGTGCAGTTATAGATAGTTTTTCTCCATTTTGGGGCTCGTTGTTTATGGACGCTGGGTTGCTAAAATGTGACAGGTCTTGGTGGTTCAAAGTCGAGGAGGAGAGGTTCAATTGTGGCTTTATAAACGGGACATCCGATCTTAGAGCAAAAAATGGTTGCAATTCAAAAGGGGAGTAAAATTTTTTTTTTCTTATAAATTTCAAACATATTTTTTAACCCCCCAAAGGGGTGCAGCTCATCAACGAGCACCATGTGGCGGCATGTCATCCCATACGTGCTGGCAAGTGCTTACTCAATGGGGGTATATAATGCTTTGTAACCTTTTCTGCAGCATCCAAGGGGCAAGACAAAAGAGCAGTGCCTCCCCCCCCCTCTGCTCTGGGGTGTTGTGTGTTGATGTCATGGGCATCGCGCTGGTGTCACTTATGGTTTTGTGTTGGTGGTCATTGTGTTTCCATGATCGATGGTTGTGGTTGACTGTGGCACTCAATCGGGGTGATGTTCACATGTGGGGAGTCTTCAACCCTCACCCTTTTTGTTGGAGATAAAAAAGCGCCCCCACTTGCGTTGGCGCTAGTGCTAGGGGATGGGGAGTCTTCCCACGGATCCATGTGTAGCCGTCCTTAGGTAGACAAGTTTGCTTGAAATTCGGCCACCAATCATTGTACGTCAGCCACTGGCCATAGACCATTGGCCACCAACTATTGACTACTAGCCACAAGCCATTGACTACCGACCACCGGCCAATCGACCAACCGATCGGACATTTTTTCAATCACTTTCCAACCGTCATCCAACCATAATATTTTGACAAAAAGGGATAGTTTGATTTTTCAATGAGTGATTTTTCTCACGCTATTGTGCAATAGCACGAACATAATGGGAATGGGTGATGAGTACCATGATACATATATTTAGATGCATGGGAAACATTCTCCACGATGTAGATATGCACACATAATATATAAGATAAAATTATATAGCTCATATAATAAATTAATCCGATACTCATTTTCTTACTTCACCTTATTCTATTAATGATATTTAATCCTCATGCATATTTAATATGAGCACATTGTGACATAAGACATTGCACTAGTTTGTCTTTTTCCTACTGTGCATCATTTTTGGATTCATATTAATCCTCTTATTAACTTTAGTCAAGGGCTGCATGGCATGCTTACATCTACCATGATGCATTTACTTTTGGAAGCAAATGACAAGTTAAGTAAATCTAAGACTTCTAAAGCTAAAAGCATCTAAGAGAAAGGGCAAGTGGCAAGAAGAAGACTTTTAATAGGACAAAAAGACCTCTAGAAGGACAAGTGTCATCACCAACAAGGAGATATTTTGGGATAAAAAAGTGGAAGCAAGAAGACAAATTTAATTCATACCCTTCACATGGTTGAACCTTAGCTCAATGTTTGTCCAAATGCTACCAAGTATTTTCCTCTTAAGGAGGCAACTTCACCTATAAATAGGGGCCTTCTTCCCCCATTTAGGCATCGAAACCTATCAAGCTAAGCTCACATGAGCCAAGAATCTCCACACTATCTAGCCAAACTCTATCACGCCAAGCTCACACAAGCCAAGCTCCTCACCTCCATCAAGCCAAGTTCACACAAGCCAAGCTCCTCACCTCCATCGAGCCAAGCTCACACGAGTCAAGCATCTCCATGCTATCAAGCTAAGCTCTAGCATGGGCCAAGCTCTTTCACTCTATCAAGCCAAGCTCATACTACTAATATTATGTATTACTCTCACAATTAGCATTGTAAACCCTTATACACTTTATGTGATTATCTCTTATCAATAAAGCCTTATTGCTGGTGGTCAAGTTTGAGCAAGAGTTGTGTGCTATGAGTTTCTTCTTTCTCTTTAGACAATTAATAGTGTTTCTTATTGAGCTGAACAACTGTGGAAAATTCTTCTTTCTCTAAGAGTTGAGCCTTTGCTTGGTTTTGCTATGAACCAAGAAGATTTATATACACAGCTTTTCCCAATTGCTAAGCAGAATAAATATATCATTGCTAGCACCAAACTATAATTCCAAAGGACAATTTATAGAATGTTTTGGCCACAAAGATTAGCCGCCATTAATGCATCATTAACCCCTTTTATCCTCCCCATGATCGGATATGAACTGAGCTTTGATGTTTTCATTTTTGTCTTGTTTTCAGTGAGGAATTTTGTATATATGCATGTGCAAAAGCGCTAAGCTCTTGTGGCTGCACTCAAAGTTACCTTTAGCTATTAAGCCTCAAAGTGTGAATGTATCCTGTAATTCCTTACAAACTCACATAGCCAAGGCCCCACGCTTTTCTAGGAATAACGCCTAGTTTACAACATTATTTTGGTGAACCCGATGTGAATAAGCTAGGGTGAGGGTTTGCGAAGGTGTTCGATGCTTCAAACCATGGCAAAGCAACAAGGCTATCAATGTATGCAATTTGATGATGGGACAATGCAAATGTTTTAAGCTTTTGCTATGTTCATGCAACAATAACAAGCTTTAGAAAGAAGAAAAGTCTCAACCACAAACCAAAATTTATATACCGATTTGAGTCAAAAAGCTAGAAGCAAGAGATGTTGCAACAGTTGACCCTTAAAAATACCAAACACTCAATTTTTGATAAGTAGAGCATTTTTTATGGCTATGATCCAACAGGATATTTGAAGTGCTATGAAGAGGAGTTGGAGTTGCAGGGAGTATCTGAAGAGAAAAAGATTTTAAAGTTTGATAGGTTTGTTATCGCAAATTTTATTGAGCAAGTTCAAGAGCTTCAACAACAAAATATCCATAGTTGGAGCAAGGTTAAAGCTATTGCGCCAAGTATGTATGAAGATTAATCAACCGGTTGTCTTGATGTGCCTATATATGCAAAAGTTTGCAAGCAAGCTGAATGTTTATAAAAAGAGACTTATAATGTCACGTGGTATGAAGGGAGGTCATAAGTGACTCTCGATGCTCAAAAATGGCTAAAATGAGCGTCGCAATAGAGAGTCCACCTCGTGGTTGGGAGAGGAAGGTATGTAGGGAGAGCTCATGGCTGAATATATGGGGAAGAGGGGACCTAATGTGTTCAAAAGATGAGCACTCAAGTAGTGTGTGGTACTCACTCTCTCGCACTTGGCAAGGGCATAAGGTGCAAAGTCCATGAGACTCCTCACCAGTGTCCCAACGTCCTGTCTTGCAGCGTAGAGAATGGGAGCTAAGACGACTGGAGGCAATGGTGTGGATCGCACTCTCAGCGGGATGGGCTCAAGGATGTAGGGATGGGTTCGGTTACCTCGTTTAGAGAAGAAGAGAGATTTGTAGTTTTGGGCAATGTGTGTGGTGTAATGGCTGAAGCGAGAACCTCTAGATTTTTACCAAGCTGTAATACATTGGCGTTGTAAGAAGGCCTCAGTAACTTGGGAGTCGATCGATAAATCCTTCATGCATCCCATCTTCCAAACCATTTCTTGATGTCAAGCATCCACCCCGAACTTAGTATTTTGCTCTTGCATGTCTATTGGACCTTTTGACTTGCTTCATATGTGATTCTAGGAAGTCGATACAAAGGGCTACGTTGTGTCTTAAGCATGTACCCCACAACACTTTGCATGGACAAGACCTCAATGGGAAGCGATCCGAACTCAAGAAGTAAGAGTATGTAGGGTGTTTGTGTCTTGGCTTGGAGAAAGTTGGTGAGAAAACGCTTTTGGACATTCTCAAACTCTTTCCAAGTGGACTTCCCAATGCTACCACCCCACACCTCCACTCCATAAAGAAGCACCGGTGTCACCAATGTGTCAAAGAGGTAATTTTTGAGAGCCCAACACTTGATCTCTCCAGCATTGTACATGCTCTCAAATGCATAATAAGCCTTCTTTCCGACTTCCAAGCAACGCATTGCGCAATCCTTCCATTTATGATTGGATGGAACCTCAAGACCAAGGTACTTGAAGCTATCTACCACTCAAGTTGCTCATTGTTGTATACAATGCATGGATTTTTGTCATTGAGGGTCTTTACAAGCATAACCTTGGTTTGAGTCTTACCAAACGGCGAGCTAACATTCCCGAGCAAAGAAAAAACCGAGCGACTTTCTCACAAACATTGAGCTTTGTTATTAGCAACATCTCATGTAGCATTCTATCAATACTGGAAATAGTCCGTGTCAGTTTAGATCTCAGTCCACGCCTCCTCATCAACTACAGACATAGCATGTCCACATACACACTATTATACACACCTATACTAATTTTTTTTGTGTTATCTAGATTAATAATATCTAACAAAGAGTTGGGAGAGAGACTCAACTATAGAAAAAAGAGTTATCTAGACTCAACTGCACAACAAAGAGTTGGAACTTTTTAGAAAATTAATAGGTTGATTTTTGACCGACCCAAGTTATAAGGAGTCCATTCAGTTTTCATAGAGATAATGAGGTCTAAAATGAATATGAAAATTGCAACTCCAACCCTTCTAGATTTCAGTGGAAGCAGTTCTTAAAGCGACTAGTGAAGCTTCTGGCAAGATTATTAATAACTCCACATTTGGATATCTTTAGACATCAAACGCTGCATAGTCATAGTTGTAGAAGGGATTACTTGGATTAGAGAGAGAGAGAGAGAGAGAGAGAGAGAGAGAGAGAGAGAGAGAGAGAGAGAGAGAGAGAGAGAGAGAGAGAGAGAGAGAGAGAGAGATGACATGGTAGTGGCATCAAACCTCGAAAAACTTAAAAAGAACCCCGAAATAGTTCGCACCTTGATTGTTTCAGGGCCTTTTTTTTTTAGTTTATGGAGGTTTCATGCCACTACCATGCCGACTCTCTCTCTCTCTCTCTCTCTCTCTCAGGTTTGTAGATGATTTGAGTTTCCTCTCTCTCTCTACCAAACTTAAATTGGAAGTTTGATCATGTCACTACCATGTCGTCTAGTGTTCGAGAAAAGTGTGTCTCAGGTTATCCTTGAGCCGCTTTTATCACTTGTTTCTCTCACAAATGTTTTGGGTAAGCGCTCAATGTTGAAAAATGAAAATATCAAGTTAAAGAGAGGGGGGGAAGGAGAAAATGCGCTTGAAAAATTCATGAAATAAGAGTTAAATTGTGAAAAATATATGCTATTTGGAAAAAATTCTTATTTGAATCTACATAAATTGAAATTTGTACGTTTGTGAAATTGATTTTCCCCGAACACTGATGCCGACTCTCTCTCTCTCTCTCTCTCTCTCTCTCTCTCTCGTCTGGACTGCACTTGAGTTGAGAAACATCTCTCTCTCTCTCTCTCTCTCTCTCTCTCTCTCTCTCTCTCTCTCTCTCTCTCTCTCTCTCTCTCTCTAGCAAAAACAAACAAAAAACATAATGGAAACAGTCTGCGCCGCGTGAAACAGTTTGTGTCGGCACGGATTGTTTCTTGTAGGTTTATTTTTTAGTTTTTGGGTGATCATTGGATCTTGAAAATTCAAAATAGCTAGTTAAAGGGAGGGGGAGAAGGAGAAAATCCGGTTGGAAAATTCATGAAAATAGTTAAATTGAAAAAAATGTATGTTATTTGAGAAAATTTTCTATTTGAATATACCATAGAGGGGAAATTTGTACTTTTGTGAAATTGATTTTTTCTGCACTGATGCCGACACTCCCTCTCTCTCTCTCTCTCTCTCTCTCTCTCTCTTTTAACATAATTCTAGAAGTGTTAATCATTCACTTTAGTAAATACGTAATTCAAGGCAAGAATACTTTAAAAATGCTCTCATGGAATTACAATACCAACTGATAAAGAGAAGAAGCCCTCCAAATGAACTCTAAAATTATTATTGCACAGATCAGTATCAAAACTGTTAGGAATTGCATCCTAAGGACTCTGCAGTGCCTTGACTTAATGCTTCTTGGACACACCAACTGTCCTCCCCCGCCTTCCAGTTGCTTTTGTGTGTTGACCACGTTGCACGCACAAGCCCCAATAATGACAAAGACCACGGTGGTTCTTGATCTTTTGCAGCCTTTCCAGGTCATCTCTCAACTTCATATCAAGTTGATTAGACACCACTTGAGAAAATCGGCCATCCTTGTAATCTTTCTTCCTGTTCAAGAACCAGTCAGGAATCTTGAATTGAGGAGGATTGGCAACGATAAACATCAGGTTTTCAAGCTCTTGAGCAGACAACTCTCTTGTTCATGTCTACAACCGCTTTCTTGCAGACGAGGTTAGCAAAATGTCGGCCGATACTCTTAATAGATGTTAGAGCAAAAATGATCTTCTGTTGTCCATCCACTTTGGTGTTGAGAACATGCAAAATGTGCTGACTCACTCACTCTCTCTCTCTCTCTCTCTCTCTCTCTCTCTCTCTCTCTCTCTCTCTCGTGCGCCGCGTGGATGTGGTATCTGTAGTACGTGGACTGTTTCTAGCAATTTTTTTTCCAGTTTTTGGTTGAGAGAGAGAGAGAGAGAGTGTACAACTAAAGCCTGAGTTGAGAGAGTGCAGCTAAAGAGTGCAACTAACGCCTGACTTGAGAGAGTGCATGGATCTCTCTCTCTCTCTCTCTTGGGGTGCATAGCATTGCTGCTAATTGAACCCCACCCACTACATACACCATAGCAAAATCCTGCAAAGAAATCCCGATTCTCCCACCGAAGAGCACATACATCGTCATGGGGATCGATCCCTTCACATACAATTTTGAAAATGAAATTGGGAGGGGGGTGCGCCAGGCCTCTGAGGCAGTGCAATACAGAGGCGACGCGCGCAGAGTGAAGCCTGAGTTGACCACCTCTCTCTCTCTCCCTCAAACAAAAACTGAGAGAGAGAGAGAGAGAGAGAGAGAGAGAGAGAGAGAGAGAGAGAGAGAGAGAGAGAGAGAGAGAGAGAGAGAGAGAGAGAGAGAGAGAGAGAGAGAGAGAGAGAGAGAGAGAGAGAGCAGCTAGAAGCTTGAATTGAGAGAGTGCACCAGAAGCTTGAGGTGTGGTGAGAGAGTGCACCTCTGCCTGAATTGAGAGAGTACAACAGAAGCTTGAGGTGTGGTGAGAGAGTGCACCAGAAGCTTCATGCTTCCAGTTGCTCTCTCTCTCTCTCTAGCAAAAACTGAAAAAAGAACTGCTGGAAACAGTCCGCGCCCAGCAGTTCTTTTTTCAGTTTTTGTTAGAGAGAGAGAGAGAGAGAGAGAGAGAGAGAGAGAGAGCGAGAGAGAGAGAGAGAGAGAGAGAGAGAGAGAGAGAGAGAGAGAGAGAGAGAGAGAGAGAGAGAGCACTCAAGCTGGTACAGCCTTTGCCAGCACTATCATGCGGCATTCACATCTGCATGGCAAAGCTGGTACAGCCTTCTTGGTTTGATGTGAGAGTTTTATTTCAGCGCAAGCTCGTGTGTATCTGACGAAGCTTCAGTATGAGACGCAAGGAGTTTCTAGGGATTGGCGAGAATTACGACTGGCTCAACGCGTTCGCTCTGAGAAAACTCGACATGAGTGATCTTATCAGTGGATAATGAATGAATCTGGCTTGGAGGGTAGAGTCAGTGGACAAGAGATTTGCAACAGGCGTCAATGCTACACTTAATCGATGGAGGACGTCTCGACGGCAGATGTATCCACTTTCTTTTGGATGCTGTGGGCAGGCTTTGAGAGAGAGAGAGAGAGAGAGAGAGAGAGAGAGAGAGAGAGAGAGAGAGAGAGAGAGAGAGAGAGAGATTATGTATAGATTTGTGGCAGCAGGTTTGCCAACTAAATGGCAGTGAGTCCAATTGTATTGCGAGAGAGCTTATACTACTTTGGAGTTATTGGTAATGAGTTATTATAATAGCCCACTTTGTGTTGCTCACTTGTTCTAAAGGTGTGCCTAGGACCTCAGTGTTAGGTACTGAAGGGCAACCTTTTCTTTGGAAAGACAGGCACTAGGAACTTGAAACGACATATTTTCATTCTAAATGCCCTTTTAATGACAAAATATCACAAAAATTATAAGTCAATTTTTGTAATTATGCAGTGTGCTCGGTGAGAAATATTGGTAGATTGTCTATTTATTGTCAAAACAGTCTACCACATGAAGCCTAAAACACACTTTTGTTTTCCATTGTACGCTTTCCGTTTTCAATGCCATAGCATGTGACCCGCGAGTTGTTGCGGCCTAATAAATGGCACATCTTCTTCAAATGCTATCTTCCCTTCCAGTTACAAAATAATCATTGCTTTATTTCTCTCATCATCGTACGACGTATACCCTTTGATGTGTAAGCTGCCCTGCCTAATGGCCCATAAGCTCATGCTTATCAATAAATCTCAAATGGAAGATCCTCAGTTGTTCTAAGGTTGTTGGTGCTCACATACGTCCTGCATCCACACTATCTCTTCTCAAAACAAAGCACGCTCTCGCTGACGGCAAAATTCTGGCCCCATTTACTTCAAGCTTTGCACCAATGTCCCTTTGAGTATGAATCAACAAAGGATGGGCACATTTGTGGCTTCTGCACCTTGCCATAGTAATGAGGCAGGATGGAGTATGGAGTGCGCATGTGTAAACAAAACTACTGGAAACAGTCCACGCCGACGCGGACCGTTTCCAGTAGTTTTTTGTAGTGTTTGGACGTTGAGAGAGAGAGAGAGAGAGAGAGAGAGAGAGAGAGAGAGAGAGAGAGAGAGAGAGAGAGAGAGAGAGAGAGAGAGAGAGAGAGAGAGTCAACATGGTGAAGGATGTCCAAAGGCATACTACAATAGTAGAAGGCTTCAAATGACACCCCAAGATTGACTGCAATACGTCCAAAGAATTGAGCTCCTTGCTTATCCTACCAAAGGAATTAAAAGAGTTGATATAGGTATACATCCTAGGGAAAGCTTATTTGAGGGTGAGTGCTTCAGATGTGAATCTCCAATCCTGACCAAATTGGCACTCATAAGCTATTAAGTGCCCTTAAAATCTTCACAAATATGCCTCTCTACAAAGAATATCATAAGGTGGTGAGTCCTATTAGTCTGTTAGTTCCACACTTGTTGTTTGTAGTAGCTAGGCAAGCAATTAATGCCCTTGCAAGGCAATATGTGCGCCTATATACAAAAGCTATGGAGGTGGCGGATACATGCAAGCGATAGGGTGGATGCAACTAGTGATGTTTGGGACACATTGCAAAAGAGACCACTGCTAGCGAAAAACAAAGGTAGGGCGTAGGGCATCACATTGTCGGTGCTAGTACAAATCCTCATGAGGAAAGAGTTGAGAGGCTATGGGTGGTGCAATTGCCATTATTACTAGTATTGACACTCGTGGATGGTAGCACTAATATTTGGATATTCCAATTTTCATATAAGTTGCAAGTTGGGTAGAGAGAGAAAGGGAGGGGGAGGGGGGAGGTGTTTAGGGATAGCTAAGCTATTGTATGTCTTTTACTATGCAAATGCCTTTTATAAAAAAATTTAATATAAATCATGTTTGGCTCTGCTCGGTTTTATCATTGCTCGAAAAGTTTTGCTCGGAGTTTGGAATTCCCCCCTTGGTTTTGGATACATTCACGATCAGCCCGCTATGTAGGCAAAAGCGTTCCAAGACATTCATAAGCTTTTGTGCATCTTCTAAGGTATGTGCCAAGAGCACTACATCATTGTCATAAAGCAAAAGTTAGATAACCGCATTTCCAATCTTAACCTCTTTTATGCCTTCTTGTTGCATAAAATCAAGAACCATGCATTCCAATTCATCAATGAGTAGCCCAAAGAGGGTTGGTGAAAGTGGGCATCCTTGTTTGACACCAATGGTGCTTGCAAAAAATTCTGAAATTCCATCTTCCATTTGTAATCGACATATCACTTTTTGGTAGATGCAAAAGATTGCATGCATAAATCTCTTGGCACTTGAAGGCTTTGCATACGTCTCCAAAGATTTCCTCGCGGTACCGTGTCAAAAGCTTTCTTGAAATCCACGAAGCAACAATACAACTTTTTTCCTTTCAATCGAAACGCTTCCATAAGAACTCGGAGAGTGACAAGGTGATCAATAGTGCTATGATGCTTTCAAAAACCTGCTTGGCCAAGCGCACATTTTTCGTTCTTTTCAGCCCAATCACTTATCTTCATCTCCATGATACATCCAAATGTTGGGATTAAAGCCCAAGTGGCCTCTTATACGGATATGGCCGCCCGCCCGCCTAACTCGCTTATCACTAAGTCTTTGTATATACTCACTTATACTTGTGTGAATAATAAGATTTGGGAGATAACCCTTCAACGAATTCTCTGCGTATTGTGTAAGCTCTCTGTCTGTGTATCTCTGTGTGTGTGTGTGTGTGTGTGTGTGTCGATCTAAGCTTTGCTCCGCGACTTCAATTGGTATCAAAGCAAGGTTCACTGCGATTTCGCGTAATCGCGCGCGCACACACTTTTCAGGCAGATTCTGGATCCGGAGCTTGGAAATTCACACTCGGTGTTCCCGAAGTATTTCCTTCAGGTGACTTGCAGTTTTACCCCCCTTTCGAAGCTGTTAATGCCCTCAGAATTTCGTTCTGAGCACTACATCAAAAGATAGGTTTCAACTGCAAAGAAACCCGTCTTGTGTAGATTGGCAAGCAGGAGGTGATCCGCATCAATATCGGCATCGACATACATCGCTCATTAGTCTTCAAAGCATCGTCTATAGACCAGGTACACATATATATCATCAGATATATATATTGCAGTCTGCATTGCTACTTCTTGTGCTTGCCAGGTTCCAGGGGAGGTGTGGCCAAACGACGGCTTGACACCACTGGCATGTATTGCAGATTGATGTACTGTGATTGTGGGTCTGTTAGTTGTGAGTCACGCTAGCAGACAGATCGCCGTAGCGGTCATAGGACAGTGATTGGTCTATTGTAGGATGTATGCTTGTTCTGGGCAGTTTGCTGAGCCATCTGAGAGGGTTGTGTGTGAGGTTTTTTGAAGCCAAGCATTAGGGGCTGGGTTACCTAGTGTGAGGTGGGTTAGGTTGCTAGAGTTCCCCTCTACACGCATCCTCTTCGGTGACTTTTAGCCCATAGGATGTATGACTTTGTGTAGACACTGGATTGCATCTTATGCATCAGGCCGTTGAGGCATTGTTCAAGGTTTATCCCATAGGATGTATGACTTTGTGTAGACACTGGATTGCATCTTATGCATCAGGCCGTTGAGGCATTGTTCAAGGTTTAGTCTTGAGACATATACAAGTTCTGTGATCGCCCAGACAGGAGACAGTGTATGCTTACAGGATAGCATATTACATAGATTTTTAGATTTGTCACTGGTCAGCTATTTATGGTTGTTTTTGAGCTATCTTTTGGTTTTCAGAGCTCAGTTTACAGGGGAGACTGTCGATTTTTTTTCAAAATACTGATAGTTCTTGAGGAGAGGTGTTCAGCTTGTTGTTTACAGCTTGTTTATTGTGTATAGAGGACAGTTTAGAGGGGAAACTCTGTCGGATTTTTCCCAGAAGTAAACAGTTTGGAAGATATGGCATCTTCTCAAAGTGAGACTCTTTACAACATAAAGAAGCTGGATGGTACAAACTTTCCATTCTGGAAGAAGCAGATTTGGCAGGTTTTGGTGCAAAAAAAACAAGTGAAGCCATTGAAGCTCAAATGGGAGAGACCAGAAGGTATGGCTGAAGATGAGTGGGAAGAGCTTGAAGAGTTAGCTTATTCCACAATCATGCTGACATTGGTAGAAAATGTTTACTTCAACGTAGCAGAAGAGACTACAGCGTATGGCGTATGGAAAAAGCTATGTGGTATGTACGAGAAACAAAGTGCTGCTTCTCAGATTTACTGGCTCAAGAAATTGGTGGATTTGAAGATGAAGGAAGGGACAACCATGTCAAATCATCTCAATGAATTTCACATAATTTTCAGCCAGTTAACAACACAGGAGATAGTCTTTCCAAATTCAGTGAAGGCTACATTTCTCTTAATCACTTTGCCAGACAGTTGGGATACTTTTCGCACAGTGTTAAGTAATTCTGTCACGGAAGAAGGTCTTATAAGTGCCAATGTAGAAGGCAGCTTGCTCACAGAGGAAGTAAACAGGAAGAACATTGACAAAGGCAAAGGCAATAGTGCTCTGGTTGTTCGAGGGAGACAACAGTCTAAAGAGAAGAAGGGTAAGAAGGCACAAAACCGAAGTAAGTCTCGTGACTTGAAGTCAAAGGATGACATAGAATGCTACCATTGTGGCAAGAAGGGTTACATGAAGAGAGACTGGACAAAGTGGAAACAAGAAAAAGGCAAAACGAATAGTTCTGAGCAAGATGAAAAGAAGAGTTCAGTGAAGATTGAAGAGGTGAATGTCACACGATCTGGTTCAGACAGTGATTCTAATATAGCAGCTGTTGACATCTTCCTCACAAGCAATCTTGATTCTGTTTTCTTGACTGCAGAGGATGGACATACTATGAGTTATTGGATTATCGACTCAGGGGCATCTTTACATGTTTCTCCGCACAAAGAGTGGTTTACATCATATGCGGCTACTAAAGATTATGTCAGACTTGGAAATGAGCAGGTTTGTGACATACTTGGAGTGGGAGATGTGCAATTGAAGTTTCAGAATGGCTCTTTTTTATGGCTCAAGAATTGCAGACATGTTCTAGCAATCCGAAAGAGCTTGATCAGTACAGGGAAGTTGGATGATGCGGGTTATGTGATAGTTTTTGGGAACAACGCTTGGAAGATCTCCAAAGGTTCGATGACTGTAGCACATGGTAGCAAGTCAGGAACTCTGTACACTTTACATGTTTCAAAAGTTAAAAACCATGTACTTAATGTGATTGAGCAGCCAAGTGTGTCACTGTGGCATCGTAGGCTAGGACATATGTCAAAAAGAGGAATGGAAATACTTTCTCATTATGGTTATTTGCCTGGATTTTCATTTCAAGATTTCGAGTTTTGTGAGCATTGTGTTTATGGTAATCAAACACAGGAACCGCACAGATCAAAGAGGAATCATAGGGACGAACAATTAGCTCTTGTGCACAGTGATCTATGCGGACCAATGCCTAGTTTGTCACTAGGGGGAGCAACGTACTTTTGTACATTCATAGATGACTATTCGCACAAAATATGGGTTTACTTCTTGAAGCACAAGGATGAGGTGTTCAAGGTCTTTAAGACATTCTTACAACTTGTGGAGAATCAGAGTGGTCAGAAGCTGAGATGCTTAAGGACAGACAATGGTGGAGAGTATGTTTCCAAGGCTTTCCAAGACTTTTGTGAAGCAAAAGGGATAAAGTGGGAGCTTACTGCACCATACAATCCTTCACAAAATGGATTTGCAGAACATATGAATAGAACCATACAAGAGAAGGTCAGAAGCATGTTGTCAAATACTGAGTTGCCTGATGGATTTTGGGCGGAAGCAGTGGCTACAACAGTCCATTTGATCAACAGGTCTCCTAGTAGAGTTCTGGATAAGAGTGAAGTGACCGAGATGCTATGGACAGGCAAGGCACCTTCGTATAAGCATCTCAGAGTCTTTGGTTGTGAAGCTTATAGCCATATTCCTAAGGAGTTCAGGAATAAGTTAGAACCAAAGAGCAAGAAGTGTATATTTCTTGGCTACGGAGAATCGGGCGAGATGGGTTACCGACTTTGGGAACCTGAGTCCAGAAAAGTTATTCGTAGCAATGATGTGCATTTCAATGAAGCCAAGTTTCACGCTAAGCCAGAGAAGACAGAGGAGATCAGAAGATTTGTCTTCAGGGAAGATGGACCTAGTGCTAGCACATCAAGACAGCATGGTCAAGCTCAGGAACAGCCTATAGTGGCTAGAGAGGTAGAATTAATTGTGGTGAGATGTTTTGAGCGTGTCTCCAAACCACCTGATCGTTATGTGCCACCTCTAAATTATGTCATGCTCACGGATTGTGGAGAACCATCTTGTTACAAGGAGGCATTACAAGTGGTTGATTTGAAAAAATGGCAGTTGGCCATGCAATCAGAGATGATGGCTCTGCATAAGAATCAAACGTGGGATTCGGTTCAATTGTCAGAGGGCAAGAAAGCTCTACCTTGTAAGTGGGTTTACAGGTATAAGCTTACTCCTCATGATGGACAGCCAAAATACAAAGCACGGTTGGTTGCTAAGGGTTTTAAACAAGAACACGGAATAGATTTTGATGAAGTCTTTTCACCAGTTGTCAAGATGACAACTGGTTGCTTTAGTTGCCAAACATGATCTGCATTTACATCAGATGGATGTGAAAACGACATTTCTTCATGGAGACTTACATGAGGAGGTTTATATGCAGCAGCTAGCAGGGTATGTTGAGAAAGGCAAAGAGAAATTGGTATGTCGTTTGAGAAAGAGTCTCTATGGCTTGAAACAGGCACCAAGAGAATGGTACAAGAAGTTTCACCAATTTATGCTTTCTCAAGGATACAAGAGAAGTGAGACAGATCATTGCCTGTATACTCGACAAGCTAAGGATGGTAGCTTGATAATCCTCATCTTGTATGTGGATGACATGTTACTTGCTGGTAGACAAATGGCAGAAATTTCAGCTCTTAAGTAAAAAATGGCAAAGGTTTTTGACATGAAAGACATGGGTAAGGCAAGTCATATACTGGGTATGCGTATCCAACGAGATAGGTCAAAGAAGATTCTTTACTTATCTCAGGAAGAGTATATTGACAAGGTGTTGCAACGTTTCCATATGGACAGGGGAAAGGCATTGATGACTCCATTGCCGTCATATGTGAAACTAAGCAACCAAGATTGCCCACAGTATGAGGTGGAAAAGGTTGAAATGGATACGGTGCCGTATGCGTCTACAAGTGGGAGTTTGATGTATGCAATGATTGCTACACATCCGGATATTGCATTTTCAATGGGAGTGGTTAGAAGATATATGTCAAATCCCGGCAAGAAACATTGGGAGGTAGTGAAAGGTAGCATGAGATACTTAAAACATACAAAGAGTATGCGCATATGCTATGGTAGTCAGCATTTGAGTGTCAGAGGATACACCGACTCAGATTATGCAGGAGACCTGGATAAGAGGAGATATACATCAGGCTATGTCTTTACACTGGCTGAAGGGGCCATATCATGGCGACCTCGATTACAAGATTGTATTACATAGTCTACTACAGAAGCTGAGTATATTGCAGCAAATAAGGCATGCAAAGAAGCTATTTGGCTTGGTAGATTGGTAGCAGACTTGGGAATCAAAGTAGATATGCCAGAGTTATATTGTGATAGTCAAAGTGCTATACAATTGGCAAAGAATCCAATGTTCCATTCGAAGACTAAGCATATTCATGTGAAATATCACTTCATTAGGGAAGTACTTGAAGACAAGCAGATACAACTGATGAAGATCCACACCAAGGACAATCCTGCTGATCTACTCACAAAGGAACTTCTAGAAGAGGGCTTCGTG
The DNA here is from genome assembly GCF_014529385.1 of Adiantum capillus-veneris. NCBI lineage: Eukaryota > Viridiplantae > Streptophyta > Polypodiopsida > Polypodiales > Pteridaceae > Adiantum > Adiantum capillus-veneris. The sequence goes on from NC_140950.1 coordinate 84,395,774, forward strand.
CATTGTCGTGAGTTATTGGGCATTGGATAGATGGCAGCCATGTAAATCTTTGTACATTTATGTTCATAGATTTACAGTTACTTAAAGTGCCACATTGGACTTTAAGTGGGAGGTTGTTGGGATTAAAGCCCAAGTGGCCTCTTATACGGATATGGCCGCCCGCCCGCCTAACTCACTTATCTCTAACTCTTTGTATATACTCACTTATACTTGTGTGAATAATAAGATTTGGGAGATAACCCTTCAACAAATTCTGTGAGTACTGTGTAAGCTTTGTCTGCGTATGTGTGTGTGTGTGTGTTTGTGTGTGTGTGTGTGTGAGTCGATCTAAGCTCCTCTCCGCGACTTCACCAAATAACTTTGCCATCAAAAGAACCAACCATTATAGTGCAATAGTTGTTCACATTGTTTACATCTCCTCCTTTGTGCAAAGTTTTGATCCAATTTGCACTCCAATCATGAGGCATGCCATGCTGAAGTGCAAGGCCAAACATATCGCGTATCCAATATCGTGTTTTCTTGCTTGTCCATTTAATCATTTCAGCCTTGACACCTTGAAGGTCCCCTGCCTTGCGAGTAGCAAGTTTCTCAAGTGCGTGGCATACATCTTCAATGGTAAAGAAGGGAGGCATAAACGGAAGGGAACTATAACACTCCATATCAACATTAGGTTGCTCATATAGGTTCTTGCAATGCGTATACATATCCTCAAGAGTCAAGTTGCCAAAGCTCTCAACACGCTTGCCTTTTAGATTTTTGCCAAAACTTGCCACATGCATGTGCTTTCTCTTGCGCTAAAAGAAGTTGTTTTTTGACTTCCCACCTTCTCCTCTTTTTTTGAACAAGTTCTTTGTATGTGTGTGAATGTTCCAAGTAAACTTCCTTGTCTTTGCTTGCATCCAACCTTAGCAAGTGTTTTTGGGCTTGACTACATTTAATGTCAAACCATTTCTTCTTGGTGTTGCCCTTCTTAGACCTTTTGCAAGACATGTGTTTCATCGAAAAGAATTCCTTCGCACAAGAGCAAATTACTTCTTTGAAAACTTTCCACTTGCATTCTAATGCTGGGATCTCTTAATGCTCTGTCATGCTTAACATTTGGTCCACCATATCCGCATATATAAGTGCTCGTTTGAAGTCTAGACGTAGGTACGAATGATTCACATCATGATTGGAGGCTACGTGCTTGGGTCTTTTACCACACTTGAGGTCAATACATAACATCGTATGATCCGGTTCCGGATTCCATTCACCAGGTGTAAAGTTTGTATACATTCTAAAGTGGCTTCCGAAAACAACATATAGTCAATCATGCTATCACCATTGTGGTTTCTACATGTAAAGTCATTGGTGCCTTGCCATAAAGATACACCATTTGCAATGAGCATTCCAGTACTCAGTGCACATATGTAGAAGTGACTTTCCATAGTGATCCAATCCTTTTGCATCATTAGAACTTCAATTATACATGTATGAGTCATCCATTCTTCTTGAGACATGCGGCATGTCGACTTGTTGTGTGTCATGTTGTAACGTATTTGTGCGAGCATTCATGTTTCCAAAGACAATGACTTCACCATGGTCCTTATAATGAGCAATGTCTTCCTCTAGTTCAACAAAGGGCTGATCTCTATCCATATCCAAGCGAGCATAAAAGTTGGAGGCATAGTGAGGAATGTAGCAACCAGCCACAAACATGACTTGACCGTTTGGTGGGCTGATTTTCAGCCATAAGTAGCGTTTATACTTATCTTCTTTGACAATGGAAACATATTTCAAACCCTTTTTGATCATGCATGCTACTCCTCATTGGTCTCTATGTTGCTTTGCATTTTTGACCCACATCAAAGAATGCACATTGTATTTGTCAAATCCAAGAATTCGTTGTGCATCATGCTCCCATGTTTCGACAAGAAGTATCACATCAAAGTCATTGGTAAGCTCATCAATGCCAATTCCCGCATTCCATGGATACCCGTTACAATTCCAAAAGCTTATTCGCAAGCGGGAGTTGGTCTCATAGATCATGTGTCCCTATTTGTTGGCTGGACTTGCATCCTCCTCAATTGACTTTTCTTCTTGAGATGACACCTTAACCTTCTTGCTTCTTTTGTCATATGCTTTGTGACGTACATTTTGTTTCATAAAAGTGCAATCCTCATATACATTACAACCCGTTCCTTTGAGGTAGATCCAACTATTGTCAAGGATGATCTTTCTCTTTACGTCATCAACCATGGCACATACAATAGGTCTTTCTCCAGAGCGAGGGACTCCTTGTTTTCCAACTCAATGTGCACCATAAGCCATGATTCCAGACATGCCAAAGTATGTAGTAAAAAATCTCTTCAATAGCAACCGCAAGATATTGGGGTGTTTCCATGCTTTCCTCCTTGATTCCACAAATAACGATGTTCTTTGAGCGATTTTGCCGTTCTTGCAATTCTTGAGTGTCCACATTCTCTACATTCTTTGCTTGGACAATGGCTTGTGTGATAGAAAATGTAGAAACCACATTATCCTTATATATATCAGCCCATGATTTGGATGCATTTTTCATCTCACATACAGAATGTCGTATTGTATCTATTGTTTCCTCTTTCAATACATGATCACTCTCAACTTTGCTCAAGCGCTCTTTCAATTCATTCATGTCAACAAGAGAGCACTTACATTCTTGAACTTCATTCTCAAGATGCATCAAGCGTGTTGTTTGCATTTCAAGAACCTTCTTGAGGTGCTCATTCTCCACAACAAGAACTCTTAAAGTGCCATTCTTCATTGCAAGTGTGCGGAGCTCTTCACCTTGCTTGTTGAAGGTTTTTTGTAATGAAACCAAGTAAACCATGATCATTGCTTCCGCTGTTGTAGACTATGTGTTTGGATTAGCATCCAAATTCCTTGAAGATTTTGCATCATTTTCCATGGCGAGTGCAGATTTTTCACCCTTGCAAGTTTTGTCCGACATTGCCTTCAAGTCAGCAACAAAAATGCAAAGTTTTGACAGTCTTTTCAATTCTGAGATGGTGTTATAGCAAAGCCTTCCATTGCTTAGAAAAGTTATGTCTTTACATCACATGTTAGATTGAGGGCTCAATTGGATTGTGAAATAGCAAAGAAAGCTCCCTCCAAAAAACTCTCTCCAACAAGGACGTGGAAAGCTTTTTCCTTGCAAACACTACTTCAATGAAAGGATTAGAAAAGCTCCCTCCAAAAGCTCTCTCCATTCCCATCCCCCGAGCCAATTGGCTGCCTATTGTAAGAACCACCCCCAAAGAAGTGCCAAAGTTACCTGGTCTAGTAAACCTATAAAACCACCCCCAAAGAAGTGCCAAAGTTACCTGGTCTAGTAAACCTATAAAACCAGTGAAATCAAATGGTAGAAAAAATGAATTTTCCATTAGAATTAAAAACACTAGAGAATGGATATTTTTTTCATAGCATCAACACCCTCAGTATGCATCAATGGTTCAAATAGTTCTACATCATCTACTACTTCAATTTTTACGTGAAACATTGCATTTACATCACCCGTGACATTTTGCATAAGCTCTACTCATTCTCATCAACTTAGCTTGCCAAGGCAAGTTTACTCTCTTTAGGAAAGGTATTTCCCCTTAGTGTTTAGTCTCTGTAATTTTTCTATGTGGCTAGCTACATGCAATTCTTAGAGTTCCCCAAGTTGTCTTTTGGCTAGCTTTGTAACCAATGGTGTACTTGGTCTCAGAATCGGTACCATTTGGATGTTCTGAGGGATTTTCATGTAATAGAAAGCAACCTCTTTTTGTCAGAGAGAGAGAGAGAGAGAGAGAGAGAGAGAGAGAGAGAGAGAGAGAGAGAGAAGGAGATAGACTCACATAGATTACAATACGGTTAGTAATCTATAACAAATAAAAAACTTACCTATTATCATCTATATATAGGAGAGAGAGATAACGCATATGAATACTATTAATCATTCTATTCTTGTTAGATACACTCAATAGATTTTGCTATTTTAATATATTTTTTACGCTCGTTAGATTTTGTTTGTTAGAGAGAGAGAGGGCTCTAAAGAGTGATATAAGAGAGAGAGATGGACAGATTTCATTATCGTCCACGAGGTCACATATGACCCATGAGACCAAAAAGAGATTGTTACAACGGGATTTTCAAAGAGATACATATCAGTTAGGGACGAGTGCCATAGGAAGGGAAAAGAGGCATAAGGAAACTAGAAGATCCTAAGGGGGTTCAAGAGATGGAGATGCCGGTTTAGGGGTTTGAAACTCCTGGATGATGGCTTTACCGCCTTGGTAGACAACCCGTTTACCTCCTTTACGAGCTTCGTGCATCTTCTTGAGCTTGCTGCTTTAAGCTTGAGTTGATGTGGAGTCAGTTCCTCAGCAATCCAAAGCGTTCTTCCCCTGAGAAGGAGAGATTGTTGCAGTAGTTTCATCCGTGCTTCTTTGTCCTTGAATGTAAGGATACATTGTTGGGTGGGATTTCCTTGTTTGTGTTGTTGATCCAGGAGATGGAATCAGGCTTGATGTAGATTGGTTGGAGAATATCATTGAGCTTGGTGAGGGCTTATGATCCATATATAGGAGAGACAGATAACGCATATGAATACTATCAATCATTCTATTCTTGTTAGATACCCTCATTAGATTTTGCTATTTTAATATATCTTTTACACTCGTTAGATTTTGTTTGTTAGAGAGAGAGGGCTCTAAAGAGTGATATAAGAGAGAGAGAGAGAGAGAGAGAGAGAGAGAGAGAGAGAGAGAGAGAGAGAGAGAGAGAGAGAGAGAGAGAGAGAGAGAGAGAGATTTCATTATCATCCACGGAGGTCACATATGACCCATGGGACCAAAAAGAGATCGTTACAATTGGGTTTTCAAAGAGATACATATCAGTTAGGGACTGAGGGTCATTGGAAGGGAAAAGAGGTAGAAGGAAAATAGGAGATCCTAAGGGGGTTCAAGAGACTAGTTTAGGGGTTCAAAACTCTTGGATGATGGCTTTATCGCCTTCGCAGACAACCCATTTGCCTTGTTTACGAGCTTCGTGCATCTTCTTGAGCTCGCTAGCTTTAACCTTGAGCTGATGTGGAGGCAGATCCCTGAGAAGGCGAGATTGTTGCAGTAGTTTCATCCGTGCTTCTTTGTCCTTGAATGTAAGGATACATTGTTGGGGTGGGATTGACTTGTTCATGTCGTTGATCCAGGAGATGGAATCATGCTTGATGTGGATTGGTTGGAGAATATCATTGAGCTTGGTGATGGCTTCTTCTAGTGTGTCTTCTTTGAAGTACCATGGAGAGTTGAACCCTCCAATCCTGACCTTGAGGCCAAGAGACTCTTGCCGTCGGTTTTCTTGTAGCGCCTTTTGTATTTGTGTATCCAGCTTCTTGTTAGTTACCTCATGCAGTTCTTTTTGTACCGCCATGAGAGTGTTGGTGAGGGAAGCTTCGACTTTGTGAGCTTTTGCAAGTAAAGCTTGACCCTCTGTTTCTTTTGCTTCCTCAAGCAAATGCAAGTGTTGCTTAAGCGGCGCATTCTCCTTGATTAGCTCTTTGATCTACATCCCCAAGATTGTAATCCGTGCATTTTGACGGACAAAAGGGTCTTTTTTTAGAGCGGCCGCCATCACAAGAAAGCTCTTGTGACTCTGTGCTGAAGTACTAGGGGAAGACATGATCAAGGCCCCTGTGTGAGTGGTTAAGTTCATCACAACAGAGTAAGAGGTTCGAAACAAGCTTCTTGCCTGTACCTCATCTCATGAACCAGGCCAAGTGAACCAATGCGTTATCTGCTGTCGCTCCTCATCATTTAGATTCCCAACTTCGAGTTCAATTTTTCAAACACTCAGGGAGAGTCGCTATCTCAAGTTAGCATGCTATGATGCGTACACGAAGATGCCCAACACCATTGGACGGCGACTGCAAACATATGTGTGTGTAAGCAAGAAGGGCGGACTCGTTTTGTGTGTCCGATACCAAAGCAACTAGGACAAGTTAAACAGTGGCATTCTTCAGCACCCAAGCAAATGGGTGGCAGCAATGAACCAGGTCGACTGAGCTAGGGCCTAAAACAAACACAACACTACAGCCCGTCAAACCAGGACTGCTGTGCTGGGCCTCTGCTCAAGAATCACTGAGCTGCTATTGATTGAGGGGGGCAAGGCTACTCTTAACGCCTCCCACAGGGCTGCCCTTTGCCCTGGGGGGACACAGGAGAGCAGGTCGAGTTTGGGTTGCGGCCAGCGTTCGGCTAGAGAGAGAGAGAGAGAGAGAGAGAGAGAGAGAGAGAGAGAGAGAGAGAGAGAGAGAGAGAGAGAGAGAGAGAGAGAGAGAGAGAGAGAGAGAGAGAGAGAGAGAGAGAGAGAGAGAGAGAGAGATACAAAGAGATAGGGGGAGAGAGAAGAGAAGAATATAGAGAGAGAGGAACATAGGGAGAGATATGGAGAGAGAGAAATGTAGGGGGAGAGAGAGAGAGAGAGAGAGAGAGAGAGAGAGAGAGAGAGAGAGAGAGAGAGAGAGAGAGAGAGGGAGAGGAGAGAAGGATATATATACAAAGAGATAGGGGGAGAGAGAAGAGAAGAATATAGAGAGAGAGAGGGATAGAGAGAGAGAGGAACAGAGGGAGAGATATGGAGAGATATGAGAGAGAGAGAGAGAGAGAGAGAGAGAGAGAGAGAGAGAGAGAGAGAGAGAGAGAGAGAGAGAGAGAGAGAGAGAGAGAGAGAGAGAGAGAGAGAGAGGAATGGAGGGAGAGTGATAGAGAGAGAGGTATTGAGAGATAAAAGAGGTAGAGAAAGAGAATTAGAGAGATAGAAAGAGATATGCAGAGAGATACATAGAGTGAAGAGAGAGAGGTAGAGATAGAGATAGAGAAGAAAAGAGGAGAGAGAGATAGATAGATAGAAAGATTTTATTATCGTCCTCGGAGGTCAAATATGACCTATGGGACCAAAGTTATATGTGATGTAGTAGGTGTATGGCTGATGAGTGACTCTCGATGCTCCAAAATTGTAGTGATGAGAGTCGCAATGGAGAGCCCACACTTTAGCTGGGAGAGGAAAGTGTGTAGGTCTAAGTTATGGCTGAAAATGTGAGAGAAGCAAGTTCGGATGTGATCAAAAGCTGAGCACTCTAGTAGTGTGTGGTACTCAGACTCTCGAACTTGCACTGAGCATAATGTGCACAATCGATTTGACTCTTCTCCATTGCCCCAACGCCCTATCTCACATCGAAGGAAATGGGAGCTAAGCCGAATTGCTGCGATAGTGCGTATCGCGGACAAGGGAATAGGCTCAAGCATGTAAGTGTGAGTACGGTTTCCTCTCTCAGCGAAGAACATGGTTTTGTAGTTGGGGGCAATATACGTGGTGTAATGTATGAAGCGTGACCCACCGGATTTCTCCCAAGCCGTAATACATTGGCGTTGTAGAAAAGCTTCATTCACTTGAGAGTCAATTGAAGCATCATGTAGCAAGTGTAATGCATCCCATCTCCCAAACCACTTCTTTATGTCTTGCATCCATCCCGTGCTCAAGATCTTGCTTTTATGCATCTTTTGAACTTTTTTGCTTGCTTCCCATGCAATTGTAGGAAGTCGATGTGAGGGGTTTTGACGCATCTTTATCATGTACTCCACAACCCTTTCCATGCCCATAACCTCAATTGGAAGAGATCTCGACTCAAGAAGTAGGAGCATATATGGTGTTTGTGTCTTAACTTGGAGAAAGTTTGTAAGAAAACGCTTTTGGACATTCTCAAACTCTTTCCAAGTAGACTTTGAGATGCTCCCGCCCCACACTTCAACTCCATAAAGAAGAACCGGTGTCACCAATGCATCAAAAAGATACTTCTTGAGAACCCAACACTTGATGTTTCCCGCATTACACATGTTCTCAAATGCATAATATGCTCTCTTTCCCGCTTCCAAACGACGCATAGCACATTCATGCCACTTGTGATTGGATGGAGCCTCAAGGCCAAGGTACTTAAAGCTCTCAACAACTTCAAGTGTCTCGTTGTTGTACACAATGCATGGCTTCTCCTTATGGTTGGTTTTCACAAGCATAACCTTTGTTTTGGATTCATTTACAATCAGCCCACTATGCAAGCAAAAGTTCTCAAGGACAACCATAAGCTTTTGTGCATCTTCTAAAGTGTGCGCTAGAAGCACTACATCATCCGCATACAACAAAAGCATGATTACCGCATTGCAAATAGTGACCTCTTCAATGCCTTCTTCTTGCATAAAGTCAAGTACCATTTGTTCCAATTGATCGATGCATAGACCAAAGAGAGTTGGTGACAATGGACATCCTTGTTTAACCCCAATAGTGCTTACAAAAATTTCTGAAATTTCTCTTCCCATGCGCAATTGACAAATCACCTTCTCATAGATTCGAGAAACCGCAAGCATAAACTCACTTGGCACTTGGAGTTCTTCCATCCTTCTCCACAAATTGTTACGTGGAATCATATCAAAGGCTTTCTTAAAGTCCACAAAACAACAATACAATCGCTTGCCTTTCAACCGACTTTCCTCCATGAGAACACGAAGAGTGACAAGATGATCAATGGTGCTATGGAATCGACGAAAACCCGCTTGTCCCTTTGCACGCTTGTCATTCTCTTCAGCCCAATCACTCAATTTCATCTCCATTATGCACCCAAACAACTTTGCCATAAGAGACCCAATCATTATAGTCCGGTAGTTGCTTACATTCTTTACATCCCCTCCTTTATGCAAAGGCTTAACCCAATTAGTACTCCAATCATAAGGCATACCATGTTGAAGTGCAAGGTTGAACATATCACACATCCACTCATGGGTAAAATCTCCCGTCCATTTGATCATCTCCGGCTTGATACCTTGAAGATCTCCCGCTTTGCGAGTGGCCAACTTTTCAAGCCCACCGCATACATCCTCAATAGTAAAAAAAGACGGCATACATGGGAGTGAACCATAAAATGGCATTTTTTCAGTATTTGCTTGCTCATATAATTGCCTACAATGTGTGTACATATCCACTAGACTCAAGTTACCAAAATTCTCAACCCGCTTGCCTCTCAAGTTTCTCCAAAATCTTCCACATGCATGTGCCTTTTCTTGGACTTGAAATTCTTGTTGCTTTACTTCCCATCTTCTTCTCTTCTTTTGAATCAATTCCTTGTATGTATGCAAATGACTTTGATAGTTGTCTTTGTCCATAGTTGCATCAAGCTTTATCAAGGACTTTCAAGCATCTTGACATTCTTTATCAAACCACCTTTTGCGTGATCTATCTTTGTTGATACCATGGAGATGCTTTATGGCAAAGCATTCTTCCACACAAGAACAAATAGCTTTCTTGAAAGCTTCCCATTTAGTTTCCAATGGTGCATCACATTGAAGCTTTGTCATCCATAATTTTTGCTCAACCATTTCAATGTACATTGGTGCCCGTTTGAAATCCATACATAGTGATAACTTCTCTTTCCTTTGGCTGAGATTATCATGCTTAGTTGCTTCTCCACATGAAAGGTCAATACATAAGGTGCGATGGTCGGATTGCGGGGTCCATTGACAAAACATAAAACTCTTTATGCGATACATGATGGCTTCAAAGAGTAGCATATAGTCAATCACACTATCCCCATTATGTCTCCTACATGTAAATCCATTGGTTCCACTCCACAAAGATACACCATTGGCAATGAGCATACCCGTGCTATTACACATGTGTAAAAGTAACTTTCCATAGTGATCCGGCTCTTTCTCATCCATTGAAGTACGATCATACAAGTGAACTTCCTCCAACTCCCTTGAAATGTATGGCATATCAAATTGTTGAGTATCATGTTGCAATGTTTTTGTGCGAGCATTCATATCCCCAAATACAATAACATCACCTTCACCTTTGAAATAAGCAATGTCCTCTTCCAAATCACAAAATGGTTGATCTCTATCCATGCAAGCATAAAAGGGAGAATCATGATGAGGAATGTAGCAACCGGCTACAAAAATGGGTGCTCTTTTTGGTGTCATAATTTTCAGCCATACATAACGTTTGTACTTGTCATCTTTCACAATTGATACAAAATATTCCAATCCTTTCTTAACCATACATGCTAACCCTCCTTGTCCTCTTCGTTGCTTGAGATTCTTTGACCACATCAATGAATGTACATTGTAATCCTCCAAGCCGTTAATCCTTTGTGTATCATGCTCCCAAGTTTCAACAAGAAGTACAACATCGGCTTTGCTTGGTGTCATCAATGCCAACCCCCGCATTCCATGGGTATCCATTACAATTCCAAAAGCATATTTTCAATTGTAACTCGGTCTCATAGGTCATGCATCCCTATGTGCTTGAGAGACTTGCCTCCTCCTTGGGCACATTTTCTTTATGAGATATCTTCTTGCTTTTATTATTCTTTTCCTCATATGCCTTGCGACGCATATTTTGTTGCTTAATAGTGCGATCTTCACATAGAAAACATTTTGTATCCCTCAGATAGATCCAACTATTATCAAGGATAATCTTTTGCTTGGTCTCATCCGGCATGGTGCATACAATTGGCCATTCTCCCGAGCGAGGAGCTCCTTGCTTCCCCACTCTATGTGCTCCATAGACCATAACTCCGGACATGCCAAAGTGGGTTTTGAAGAAATCTTCAATAACAATGGCAAGAGAAGGAGGTGTCTCTAACTTCTCTTCGGGAATTCCACGAATAACAATGTTCTTGGAACGTCGCTCCCGTTCCTTCAACTCCTCCACATCCACATTCTCAACATTCTTTGTTTGAACCATAGCTTGCATGAGTGAGGAATGAGAAACCACATTGCTACAACATACATCAGCCCAAGACTTGTTTGTGCATCCATTTTTCATGTCGCATACATCCCGGCTCATAGTGTCAAATTTCTCCTCTTTCAATACATGGTCATGCTCTACTTTGCTCATCCGCTCCTTCAAAGCATTCAAGTCCACAAGAGAGCGTTTACATTCCTTGACTTCCTCTTCAAGTTGCATCAAACGTGTTGTTTGCATCTCAAGTGTCCTCTTGAGATTCTCATTCTCAACCACAAGTACCCTTAGTGTGCCATTCTCCATTGCAAGTGCTCGTAAGTCTTCACCTTGTTTGTTTACGGTCTCTTGCAATGATACCAAGTACGCCATGATCATGGTTTCCGATGTCGTTGGTTGGGTGGTTGTGTTGCTATCTCCACACTTAGGAGATTTTGGATCATTTTCCACAATGGTTGTGGACCTTGTTGAAGAAGAAGAACCCTTGCGAGTGCCGGAAGACATTGTATGTAAAATAGGAGATGAGAATCAATTTTGTTGAACTTGTTCACTTTGGAAATGCTGCTACAGAAACGCCTTCCATAACTCTGAAAATTTCTGTCTTTACATCAATGGGTAGAGGACTTCGTGCTCTTCGATTGAGGCTATAGATCACCCAAATCGGAGTTCGAATGAAGAAGTTATGATCAAAAGAGTGGACTTCTGTCTACTAGGTCAAAAAACGGCTGCGTTTTTAGAGAGAGAGAGAGAGAGAGAGAGAGAGAGAGAGAGAGAGAGAGAGAGAGAGAGAGAAGAAAGGAGGGCGACGAATACAGATAGGTAGAGAGTGAGAGAAAGAGATGTACAGGGATATAGAGAGGGGAGAGAGACAATTGGGCTTGTACAATCATGTGTGTCTGATCTATCAAACGCTTTTCTTCAAAATGTGAAGATGCTTGCTTTTGTCGAGGGTAGATATCACGGAGCTGGACCGTCTGCAAACAAACTTGCTCGTTAGGCACAACAAGGCCAAGCACAAGGCCCAACTACTTTTGCTAAAGATATTGAGGATGAGATCGGAGGTACACTACTCTATCAACAACCGGTAATGGAGGGAGATAATATTATAGGAGCCTAAAAGTGGGACAGTGAGCTGTGAGGAGGAGAATGATTCACTTCAACCTGAGTGTCTCACTCAAAACATCGTGCAAACTCGTAGAGGTATCTAGGAAACTACCATAATGACTTGCATCAGGTAGTCAAAGAACATGAGGGTGGACTAGTGGTTGAGGAGACTGACATTCTTAAGACAATGTGGGCAATCCGCTGTATACCAAAGGGAAGTAGGTTCAATGTCAAGAATTGGTAGATGCAAAAAAGCATAAAGAACATAGGTGCAGGTGATGTTGTTAGATCCTTTGGGGTTAAGATCTAGAATTGGTAGATGCAAAAAAACATAAAGAACACAGGTGCAGGTGATGTTGTACCATCCTTTGGGGTATTGGGACATGGAAAAGAGGTGATGATAGTGCTCATGATAAGGGTTCAAAGGCACAATTCATGTAGTTTTGCAATGATAGTGTACATGTGGAAGATCTATAACACAATCAATCAAGCCTTGCAAGATTCTTAAGTATATGGAAAGTGGAAAGGGAACAAAGATAACTGCTTTAGAGTAGCTCGAATTGGAGACAGGAAGCTTCAGGGTAAAGAAGGTTGCAGTTAAGGAAACCGATAACGTGCGTTATTGGCCAGGAGCATCAATACAAGCCTCCAAGAGAGTTGAGTCGGCAGTAACCATGGAAGCTCGGTTGTGCAGCACTGTCGTGAAGGTAGGCATGCAGGGAAAATTCATAGTAGAGACATTTCTTCACAAGTCCGGGTTGAGAGATAGGAATTTCATGTTACAAGTAGCCAAATGTGTACGTGTGGAGAATTTGCAGAACGAGTAGCACAAAGCAAACCATATATGGCTTGCAAGCATATTTACTTGATCTTCCTTCGCTACTTCGGCTTGGAATTAAACCACAATATGTTTATCCATCTGAGCAAGCTGACAAATGAGGATCTGCTTCGTGTGTTCACTGTCGTCGTACAACATAAAATAGAATTGTAACTAAATTGTTTCGAGCATATCCCCTAGTGCCAACATTTAATTGTATGGCACGAACTATAACTACTAATTTAATAATGTAATTCTTTTTGTGGGAATTCATGATTTGGGAGGCTGGCTTGTGTCTTAGTGTTCTTTTGCTATGTATGAAGCATATTTTTTGGTTAGTACATGTTAGATGTCGATTTAATTCTTTTTGAAGAATTTCATGATCTAATAGGGTGGCATGTATCTTCTAGTCCTACCCCTAATTTTGAAGAATAATTTTCTTCAACGTACATCGTTAGATTGAAATGCAAATACATCTAACATGTTTTGGTTAGTGCATGTTAGATGATGATTTAATATTGTAATTCTTTTTGAAGAATTTTGTGATTTAATAGGGTGGCATGTATCTTCTTGTCCTACCCCTATGTTCAAAGCAAACATAGGGGTAGGACATTTTTTGATGTACATTTTTTTAAGTATGGAGCGTGATTTACCCCTTGTAATTTTCTGTGGTAAAAACACACATTTGTAAGGCCCCCATTATGAGGAGAAGCCATCGTGTGTGAAGAAACATAACCCGTCTAAAAATAAAATCACTCGCCGGAAACAAAAATTTTCACGACAGGATGGCAGTGGGAAACCAAAATTTTCACCAGAATATTCCTTTTCGCTGGAATATCATGGCCATACGGTGGTCGGAAAGTGGTCAAAAAACGACCGGCCGGTTGGTCGGTGGTCAGTGGTTGGAAGTCAAGGGCCGGTGGCCGAATTCAAAAGCGGATTTGTCTTCCCAAGGACGGCCACACATGGGTGGATTGGAGGGTCCGATTTGGACTTATCTACACAAGGGCGGCTGCACATGGTTGCCTCTCATGAGAGAGGGCAACCCTTTTGGCCTATAAAAGGAGGCCATTTCTACACACATTTCATAGTGTGAAGTTGATGCAACAAGGTGAGTGTGAGGTGGTGAGAGTGAAGCAAGGTGGGAGCTCTATTTAAGGGTATAATCCCTTTGTAAACTACTTCTTGTTTTAAAGTACTAAAGCCATTGAGTGGCTCCTTTCCCATGGACGTAGCCCACATTGGATGAACCACGTATATCGTGTGTACTCTCTCTCTCTCTCTCTCTCTCTACTCTATAATCTCTTGTGTATGAAATCTATCTCTCTCCATTAAGTAATCTACTCAAATATCTATTTAGCTACGTCTTATTTCCTAACACGTTAGATTGAGGGTTCAATTGGATTGTGAAATAGAAAAGAAAGCTCCCTCCAAAAAACTCTCTCCAACAAGGACCTGGTAGGCTTTTTCCTTGCAAACACTACTTCAATGAATGGTTTAGAAAAGCTTCCACTAAAAGCTCTCTCCATTCGCATCCCCCGAGCCAATTGGCCGCCTATTGTAAGAACCACCCCCAAAGAAGTGCCAAAGTTCCTTAGCCTAGTAAACCTATAGCACCACTGAAATCAAATAGTAGAAACAATGAATTTGCCATTAGAATTAAAAACACTAGAGAATGGATATTCTTTTCCATAGCATCAACACCCTCAATATGCATCAATGGTTCAAATAGTTCTACATCATCTACTACTTCAATTTTTAAGTGAAACATTGCATTTACATCACCCGTGACATTTTGCATAAGCTCTACATCATTCTCATCAACTTAGCTTGCCAAGGCAAGTCTACTCTCTTTAGGAAAGGTATTTCCCCTTAGTGTTTAGTCTCTACAATTTTTCTATGTGGCTAGCTGCATGCATTTCTTAGAGTTCCCCAAGTTGGCTTTTGGCTAGCTTTGTAACCAATGGTGTACCTGGTCTCAGCATCGGTACCATTTGGAAGTTCTAAGGGATTTTCATGTAATAGAAAGCAACCTCTTTTTGTCAGAGAGAGAGAGAGAGAGAGAGAGAGAGAGAGAGAGAGAGAGAGAGAGAGAGGAGCAGAGATAGACTCACATAGATTACAATATGGTTACTAATCTATAACAAATAAAAAATTCACCTATTATCATCTATATATATGAAAGAGAGATAACGCATATGAATACTATCAATCATTCTACTCTTGTTAGATACACTCATTAGATTTTGCTATTTTAATATATTTTTTACACTCGTTAGATTGTGTTTGTTAGAGAGAGAAGCCTCTAAAGAGTGATATAAGAGAGAGAGAGAGAGAGAGAGAGAGAGAGAGAGAGAGAGAGAGAGAGAGATAGAGAAATTTCATTATCGTCCACGAAGGTCACATATGACCCATGGGACCAAAAAGAGATCGTTACAATGGGGTTTTCAAAGAGATACATATCAGTTAAGGATTGAGGGTCCATTGGAAGGGAAAAGAGGTAGAAGGAAAATAGAAGATCCTAAGGGGGTTCAAGAGATGGAGATGCCGGTATAGAGGTTCGAAACTCCTGGATGATGGCTTTACTGCCTCACTAGACAACCCATTTGCCTTGTTTACGAGCTTTGTGCATCTTCTCGAGCTCGCTAGCTTTAACCTTGAGTTGATGTGGAGTCAGTTCCTCGGCAATCCAAAGTGTTCTTCCCCTTAGAAGGCGAGATTGTTGCAGTAGTTTCATCCGTGCTTCTTTGTCCTTGAATGTAAGGATACATTGTTGGGGTGGGATTGCCTTGTTCGTGTCATTGATCCAAGAGATGGAATCGGGCTTGATGTGGATTGGTTGGAGAATATCATTGAGCTTGGTGATGGCTTCTTCGAATGTGTCTTCTTTGATGCACCATGGAGAGTTGAGCCCTCCAATCTTGACCTTGAGGCCAAGAGAATCTTGCCGTTGGTTTTCTTAAGGCGCTTTTTGTATTTGTGTATCCAACTTCTTTTTAGTCACATCATGCAATCCTTCTTGTACCGCCATGACAGTGTCGGTGAGGGAAGCTTCGAATTTGTGAGCTTTTGCAAGTAAAGCTTGAGTCTCTGTTTCTTTTGCTTCCTCAAGAAAATGCAAGCGTTGCTTAAGCGAAGCATTCTCCGTGATTAGCTCTTGGATCTGCGTCTTCAAGATTGTAATCCGTGCATCTTGACGGGCAAAAGGGTCTTTTTTTGGAGCGGCCGTCATCACAAGAAAGCTCTTGCGACTCTGTGCTAGAGTACTAGAGGAAAACATGATCAAGGCCCTTGTGTGAGTGGTTAAGTCCGTCAAAACAAAGTAATAGGTTACAAACAAGCTGCTTGACTATACCTCGTCATGAACTAGGCCGAGTGAACCAGTGCGTTATTGGCTCTCACTCCTCATCATTCAGATTCCCAACTTCGACGTTCAATTTTTCAAACACTCAAGGAGAGTTGCTATCTCAAGTTAGCATGCCATGACACGTACACGAAGATGCCCAACACCATTGGAGAGCGACTGCAAACAGATGTGTGTGTAAGCAAGAAGGGCAGACTCGTTCTGTGTGTCCGATACCAAAGCAGCTAGGACAAGTTAAAGACTGGCATTCTTTAGCACTCAAGCAAACGAGTGGAAAAAAAAGAACAAGGTCGACTGAGCCAGGGCCCAAAACTCACACAGCGCTGCAGCCCGTCAAACCAAGACTACTGTGTTCGGCCTTTGCTCAAGATTCACCGAGCTGCTATTGATTGAGGGGCGCAGGGCTACTCTTAGCGCCTCCCACAAGGCTGCCCCTCGCCCTGGGGGGACACATGAGAGCAGGTCGAGTTTGAGTTGCGGCTAGGGTTCGGCGAGAGAGAGAGAGAGAGAGAGAGAGAGAGAGAGAGAGAGAGAGAGAGAGAGAGAGAGAGAGAGAGAGAGAGAGAGAGAGAGAGAGAGAGAGAGAGAGAGAGAGAGAGAGAGAGAGAGAGAGAGAGAGAGAGAGAGATAGATAGATAGATAGATAGATTTTATTATCGTCCTCGGAGGTCAAATATGACCTATGGGACCAAAGTTACATGTGATGTAGTATGTGTATGGCTGATGAGTGACTCTCGATGCTCCAAAATTGTAGTGATGAGAGTCGCAATGGAGAGCCCACACTTTGGCTGGGAGAGGAAAGTGTGTAGGTCTAAGTTATGGCTGAAAATGTGAGAGAAGCAAGTTCGGATGTGATCAAAAGCTGAGCACTCTAGTAGTGTGTGGTACTCAGACTCTCGAACTTGCAGTGAGCATAATGTGCACAATCGATTTGACTCTTCTCCATTGCCCCAACGCCCTATCTCGCATCGAAGGAAATGGGAGCTAAGCCGAATTGCTGCGATAGTGCGTATCGCGGACAAGGGAATAGGCTCAAGCATGTAAGTGTGAGTACGGTTTCCTCTCTCAGCGAAGAACATGGTTTTGTAGTTGGGGGCAATATAGGTGGTGTAATGTATGAAGCATGACCCACCGGATTTCTCCCAAGCCGTAATACATTGGCGTTGTAGAAAAGCTTCATTCACTTGAGAGTCAATTGAAGCATCATGTAGCAAGTGTAATGCATCCCATCTCCCAAACCACTTCTTTATGTCTTGCATCCATCCAGTGCTCAAGATCTTGCTTTTATGCGTCTTTTGAACTTTTTTGCTTGCTTCCCATGCAATTGTAGGAAGTCGATGTGAGGGGTTTTGACACATCTTTATCATGTACTCCACAACCCTTTCCATGCCCATAACCTCAATTGGAAGAGATCCCGACTCAAGAAGTAGGAGCATATATGGTGTTTGTAGGAAGTCGATGTGAGGGGTTTTGACGCATCTTTATCATGTACTCCACAACCCTTTCCATGCCCATAACCTCAATTGGAAGAGATCCCGACTCAAGAAGTAGGAGCATATATGGTGTTTGTGTCTTAACTTGGAGAAAGTTTGTAAGAAAACGCTTTTGGACATTCTCAAACTCTTTCCAAGTAGACTTTGAGATGCTCCCACCCCACACTTCAACTCCATAAAGAAGAACCGGTGTCACCAATGCATCAAAAAGATACTTCTTGAGAACCCAACACTTGATGTTTCCCGCATTACACACGTTCTCAAATGCATAATATGCTCTCTTTCCCGCTTCCAAACGACGCATAGCACATTCATGCCACTTGTGATTGGATGGAACCTCAAGGCCAAGGTACTTAAAGCTCTCAACAACTTCAAGTGTCTCGTTGTTGTACACAATGCATGGCTTCTCCTTATGGTTGGTTTTCACAAGCATAACCTTTGTTTTGGATTCATTTACAATCAGCCCACTATGCAAACAAAAGTTCTCAAGGACAACCATAAGCTTTTGTGCATCTTCTAAAGTGTGTGCTAGAAGCACTACATCATCCGCATACAACAAAAGCATGATTACCGCATTGCAAATAGTGACCTCTTCAATGCCTTCTTCTTGCATAAAGTCAAGTACCATTTGTTCCAATTGATCGATGCATAGACCAAAGAGAGTTGGTGACAATGGACATCCTTGTTTAACCCCAATAGTGCTTACAAAAATTTCTGAAATTTCTCTTCCCATGCACAATTGACAAACCACCTTCTCATAGATTCGAGAAACCGCAAGCATAAACTCACTTGGCACTTGGAGTTCTTCAATCCTTTTCCACAAATTGTTACGTGGAATCATATCAAAGGCTTTCTTAAAGTCCACAAAACAACAATACAATCGCTTGCCTTTCAACCGACTTTCCTCCATGAGAACACGAAAAGTGACAAGATGATCAATGGTGTTATGGCATCGACGAAAACCCGCTTGTCCCTTTGCACGCTTGTCATTCTCTTCAGCCCAATCACTCAATTTCATTTCCATTATGCACCCAAACAACTTTGCCATAAGAGACCCAATCATTATAGTCCGGTAGTTGCTTACATTCTTTACATCCCCTCCTTTATGCAAAGGCTTAACCCAATTAGTACTCCAATCATAAGGAATACCATGTTGAAGTGCAAGGTTGAACATATCACACATCCACTCATGGGTAAAATCTCCCGTCCATTTGATCATCTCCGACTTGATACCTTGAAGATCTCCCGCTTTGCGAGTGGCCAACTTTTCAAGCCCACCGCATACATCCTCAATAGTAAAAAAAGACGGCATACATGGGAGTGAACCGTAAAATGGCATTTTTTCAGTATTTTCTTGCTCATATAATTGCCTACAATGTGTGTACATATCCACTAGACTCAAGGAGAGAGAGAGAGACACACAGAGAGAGAGAGAGAGAGAGAGAGAGAGAGAGAGAGAGAGAGAGAGAGAGAGAGAGAGAGAGAGAGAGAGAATAGATAGAGAGAGAAGAGAGGAATGGAGGGAGAGTGATAAAAGATAGAGAGGTATTGAGAGATAAAAGAGGTAGAGAAAGAGATATGGAGAGAGATACATAGAGTGAAGAGAGAGAGGTAGAGATAGAGAAGAAAAGAGGAGAGAGAGAGAGACACACACAGAGAGATAGAGAGAGAGAGAGAGAGAGAGAGAGAGAGAGAGAGAGAGAGAGGAAACAAGGGAGACGAATACAGATAGGTAGAGAGTGAGAGAAAGAGATGTACAGGGATATAGAGAGGGGAGAGAGACAGTTGGGCTTGTACGATCATGTGTGTCTCATCTATGAAACGGTTTTCTTCAAAATGTGAAGATGCTTGCTTTTGTCGAGGGTAGATATCACGGAGCTGGACTGTCTGTAGACAAACTTGCTTGTCGGGCACAACAAGGCCAAGCACAAGGCTCAACTAGATTGAGGATGGGATCGGAGGTACACTACTCTATCAACAACCGGTAATGGAGGGAGATAATATTACAGCAGCCTAAAAGTGGGACATTGAGCTATAAGGAGGAGAATGCTTCACATTAAGCTGAGTGTCTCACTCAAAACATCCTGCGAACTCGTAGAGGTCTCCCAGAAACTACCATAATGATTGGCGTAAGGTAGTCAAAGAACACGAGGGTGGACTAGTGGTTGAGGAGACAGACATTCTTAAGACAATGTGGGAAATCCGCTGTATACCAAAGGGAAGTAGGGTTCAATGTCAGGAACTGGTAGATGCAAAAAATCATAAAGAAAACAGGTGCAAGTGCTATTGTTAGATCCTTTGGGGTTAAGATCTAGAATTGGTAGATGCAAAAAAGCATAAAGAACACAGGTGCAGGTGCTATTGTACCATCTTTCGGGGTATTAGGACATGGGAAAGAGGTGATGATAGTGCTCATGATAAGGGTTCAAAGGCACAATTCATGTAGTTTTACAATGATAGTGTGGATCACATGTGGAAGATCTATAACACAATCAATCAAGCCTTTCAAGATGCTTAAGTATATGGAAAGTGGAAAAGGGAACAAAGATAACTGCTTCAGAGTAGCTAGAATTGGAGATAGGAAGCTTCAGGGTAGAGAAGGTTACAGTTAAGGAAACCAATAATGTGCGTTATTGGCCAGGAGTATCAATACAAGCCTCCAAGAGAGTTGAGTCGACAGTAACCATGGAAGCCCGGATTGTGCAATACTGTCGTGAGGGTAGGCATGCATGGAAAATTCATAGTAAAGACATTTCTTGACAAGTCCTAGGTGAGAGATAGGAATTTCACGTTACAAGTAGCCCAATGTGTACGTGTGGAGAATTTGCAGAAAGGGTAGCACAAAGCAAACCATATATGGCCTGCAAGCATATTTACTTCATCTTCCTTCGCTACTTCTGCTTGGAATTAAACAACAATATGTTTATCCATCTGAGCAAGCTGACAAATGAGGATATGTTCTAGTGTTCAGTGTCATCGTACAACATGATATATTATTGTAACTAAATTGTTTCGAGCATATCCCCTAGTGCCCAAATTTAATTGTATGGCACGAACTATAACTCCTAATTTAATAATGTAATTCTTTTTGTGGGAATTCATGATTTTGGAGGGTGGCTTGTGTCTTACTGTTCTTTTGCTATGTACGAAGCATATTTTTTGGTTAGTACATGTTAGATGTCTATTTAATTCTTTTTGGAGAATTTCATGATCTAATAGGGTGGCATGTATCTTCTAGTCCTACCCCTACATTCGAAGAATAATTTTCTTCAATGTACATCATTAGATTGAAATGCAAATACATCTAACATGTTTTGGTTAGTGCATGTTAGATGATGATTTAATATTGTAATTCTTTTTGAAGAATTTTGTGATTTATCAAAGTGGCATGTATCTTCTTGTCCTACCCCTATGTTCAAAGCAAACATTTTTTTTGATGTACATGTTAGATTGAGGGTTCAATTGGATTGTGAAATAGCGAAGAAAGCTCCCTCCAAAAAACTCTGTCCAACAAGGATGTGGAAAGCTTTTTCCTTGCAAACACTACTTCAATGAAAGGATGAGAAAAGATCCCTCCAAATGCTCTCTCCATTCCCATCCCTCGATCCAATTGGACACCTATTGTAAGAACCACCCCTAAAAAAGTGCCAAAGTTCCTTGGTCTAGCAACACCTATAAAACCACTGAAATCAAATGGTAGAAACATTCAATTTCCATTAGAATTAAAAACACTAGAGAATGGATATTATTTTCCATAGCATCAACACCCTCAGTATGCATCAATGGTTTAAATAGTTCTACATCATCTACTACATTTTTTACGTGAAACATTGCATTTACATCACCCGTGACATTTTGCGTAAGCTCTACATCATTCTCATCAACTTAGCTTGCTAGGGCAAGTTTACTCTCTTTAGGAAAGGTATTTCCCCTTAGTGTTTAGTCTCTACAATTTTTCTATGTGGCTAGCTACCTGCAATTTTTCTATGTAGCTAGCTACATGCAATTCTTAGAGTTCCCCAAGTTGGCTTTTGACTAGCTTTGTAACCAATGGTGTACTTGGTCTCAGAATTGGTACCATTTGGAAGTT
Source organism: Adiantum capillus-veneris (assembly GCF_014529385.1). NCBI lineage: Eukaryota > Viridiplantae > Streptophyta > Polypodiopsida > Polypodiales > Pteridaceae > Adiantum > Adiantum capillus-veneris. The sequence goes on from NC_140950.1 coordinate 84,417,430, forward strand.
CTAAGGGATTTTCATGTAATAGAAAGCAACCTCTTTTTGTCACACACACACACACACAGAGAGAGAGAGAGAGAGAGAGAGAGAGAGAGAGAGGAGCAGAGATAGACTCACATAGATTACAATATGGTTACTAATCTATAACAAATAAAAAATTTACCTATTATCATCTATGTATAGGAAAGAGAGATAACGCATATGAATACTATCAATCATTTTATTCTTGTTAGATACACTCATTAGATTTTGCTATTTTAATATATTTTTTACACTCGTTAGATTTTGTTTGTTAGAGAGAGAGGGCTCTAAAGAGTGATATAAGAGAGAAAGAGAGATAGATAAATATATAAATTTCATTATCGTCCACAGAGGTCACATATGACCCATGGGACCAAAAAGAGATCGTTACAACGGGGTTTTCAAAGAGATACATATTAGTTAAGGACTGAGGGTCCATTGGAAGGGAAAAGAGGTAGAAGGAAAATAGAAGATCCTAAGGGGGTTCAAGAGACGGAGATGCCGGTTTAAGGGTTCGAAACTCCTGAATGATGGCTTTACCGCCTCGGTAGACAACCCATTTGCCTTGTTTACAAGCTTCGTGCATCTTCTTGAGCTCGCTAGCTTTAACCTTGAGTTGATGTGGAGTCAGTTCCTCAGGAATCCAAAGCGTTCTTCCCCTTAGAAGGCGAGATTGTTGCAGTAGTTTCATCGGTGCTGCTTTGTCCTTGAATGTAAGGAAACATTGTTGGGGTGGGATTGCCTTGTTCGTGTCCTTGATCCAGGAGATGGAATCGGGCTTGATGTGGATTGGTTGGAGAATATCATTGAGCTTGGTGATGGCTTCTTCGAATGTGTCTTCTTCGATGCACCATGGAGAGTTGAGCCCTCCAATCTTGACCTTTAGGCCAAGAGACTATTGCCGTTGGTTTTCTTGTAACGCTTTTTATATTTGTGTATCCAGCTTCTTGTTAGTTACCTCATGCAGTCCTTTTTGTACCGCCATGACAGTGTCTGTGAGGGAAGCTTCGACTTTGTGAGCTTTTGCAAGTAAAGCTTGACTCTCTGTTTCTTTTGCTTCCTCAAGCAAATGCAAGCGTTGCTTAAGCGACGCGTTCTCCTTGATTAGCTCTTGGATCTGCGTCTTCACGATTGTAATCCATGTATCTTGATGGGCAAAAGGGTCTTTTTTTTGGAGCGGCCGCAATCACAAGAAAGCTCTTGCGACTCTGTACTGGAGTACTAGGGGAAAACATGATCAAGGCCCCTGTGTGAGTGGTTAAGTCCGTCAAAATAGAGTAAGAGGTTTGAAACAAGCTTCTTGCATATACCTAGTCATGAACCAGGCCGAGTGAACCATTGTGTTATCTGCTCTCGCTCCTCATCATTCAGATTCCCAACTTCGACGTTCAATTTTTCAAACACTCAGGGAGAGTCTTTATCTCAAGTTAGCATGCCATGACGCGTACACGAAGATGCACAACACCATTGGAGAGCGACTACAAACAGATGTGTGTGCAAGCAAGAAGAGCGGACTTGTTTTGTGTGTTCGGTACCAAAGCAGCTAGGACAAGTTAAACAATGGCATTCTTCAGCACCCAAGCAAACGGGTGGCAGCAATAGAACTAGGTCGACTCAGCCAGGGCCTAAAATGCACACAGCGCTGCAGCCCGTCAAACCAGGACTGCTGTGTTGGGCCTCTACTTAAGAATTACCGAGCTGCTATTGATTGAGGGGGGCAAGGCTACTCTTAACGCCTCCCACAGGGCTGCCCCTCGCCCTGGGGGGACACAGGAGAGCAAGTCGAGTTTGAGTTGCGGCTAGGGTTCGACGAGAGAGAGAGAGAGAGAGAGAGAGAGAGAGAGAGAGAGAGAGAGAGAGAGAGAGAGAGAGAGAGAGAGAGAGAGAGAGAGAGGAGAGGAAGATATATATACAAAGAGATAGGGGGAGCGAGAAGAGAACAATATAGAGAGAGAGGGATAGACAGAGAGAGGAACAGAGGGAGAGATATGGAGAGAGAGAAATGTAGGTTGAGGGATAGGGAGAGAGAGAGAGAGAGAGAGAGAGAGAGAGAGAGAGAGAGAGAGAGAGAGAGAGAGAGAGAGAGAATAGATACAGATAGATAGAGAGAGAAGAGAGGAATGGAGGGAGAGTGATAAAGATAGAGAGGTATTGAGAGAGAGATATTGAGAGATAAAAGAGGTAGAGAAAGAGAATTAGAGAGATAGAAAGAGATATGGAGAGACATACATATAGTGAAGAGAGAGAGGTATAGATAGAGAAGAAAAGAGAGAGAGAGAGAGAGAGAGAGAGAGAGAGAGAGAGAGAGAGAGAGAGAGAGAGAGAAGAGAAAGGAGGGTGAGGAATACAGATAGGTAGAGAGTGAGAGAAAGAGATGTACAGAGATATAGAGAGGGGAGAGAGACAGTTGGGCTTGTACGATCATGTGTGTCTGATCTATATAACGCTTTTCTTCAAAATGTGAAGATGCTTGCTTTTGTCGAGGGTAGATATCACGTAGCTGGACCGTCTGCAAACAAACTTGGTCTTCGGGCGCAACAAGGCCAAGCACAAGGCCCAACTACTTTTGCTAAAGAGATTGAGGATGGGATCGGAGGTACACTACTCTATCAACAACCGATAATGGAGGGAGATAATATTACAGTAGCCTAAAAGTGGGACAATGAGCTGTGAGGTGGAGAATGCTTCACATCTACCTCACTATCTCACTCAAAACATCCTGCGAACTCGTAGAGGTCTCCAAGAAACTACCATAATGACTGGCGCCAGGTAGTCAAAGAACAAGAGGGTGGACTAGTGGTTGAGGAGACAGACATTCATAAGACAATGTGGGCAATCCGATGTATACCAAACGGAAGTAGGGTTCAATGTTAAGAATTGGTAGATGCAAAAAAGTATAAAGAACACAGGTGCAGGTGCTGTTGTTAGATCCTTTGGGGTTAAGATCTAGAATTGGTAGATGCAAAAAAGCATAAAGAACACAGGTGCAGGTGCTATTGTACCATCTTTTGGGGTATTCGGACATGGGAAAGAGGTGATGATAGTGCTCATGATAAGGGTTCAAAGGCACAATTCATGTAGTTTTACAATGATAGTGTCGATCACATGTGGAAGATCTATAACACAATCAATGAAGCCTTGCAAGATTCTGAAGTTTATGGAAAGTGGAAAAGGGAACAAAGATAACTGCTTCAGAGTAGCTAGAATTGGAGACAGGAAGTTTTAGGGTAGAGAAGGTTACAGTTAAGGAAACCGATAATGTGCGTTATTGGCCAGGAGTATCAATACAAGCCTCCAAGAGAGTTGAGTCGGTAGTAACCATGGAAGCCGAGATTGTGCAGCACTGTCATGAAGGTAGGCATGCATGGAAAATTCATAGTGGAGACATTTTTTGACATGTCCGGGTTGAGAGATAGGAATTTCATGTTACAAGTAGCCAAATGTGTACGTGTGGAGAATTTGTAGAACGAGTAGCACAAAGCAAACCATATATGGCCTGCAAGAATATTTACTTCATCTTCCTTCGCTACTTCGGCTTGGAATTAAACCAAAATATATTTATCCATCTGAGCAAGCTGACAAATGAGGATCTCCTTCATGTGTTCACTGTCATCATACAACATAAAATAGAATTGTAACTAAATTGTTTTGAGCATATCCCCTAGTGCCCAAATTTAATTGTATGGCACGAACTATAACTGCTAATTTAATAATGTAATTCTTTTTGTGGGAATTCATGATTTGGGAGGGTGGCTTGTGTCTTACTGTTCTTCTGCTATGTACGAAGCATATTTTTTGGTTAGTACATGTTAGATGTCGATTTTATTCTTTTTGGAGAATTTCATGATCTAATAGGGTGGCATGTATCTTCTAGTCCTACCCCTACATTCGAAGAATAATTTTCTTCAATGTACATCGTTAGATTGAAATGCAAATACATCTAACATGTTTTGGTTAGTGCATGTTAGATGATGATTTAATATTGTAATTCTTTTTGAAGAATTTTGTGATTTAATAAAGTGGCATGTATCTTCTTGTCCTACCCCTATGTTCATAGCAAACATTTTTTTGATGTACATGTTAGATTGAGGGTTCAATTGGATTGTGAAATAGCGAAGAAAGCTCCCTCCAAAAAACTCTGTCCAACAAGAACATGGAAAGATTTTCCCTTGCAAACACTACTTCAATGAAAGGATTAGAAAAGATCCCTCCAAAAGCTCTCTCCATTCCCATCCCCCGATCCAATTGGCCGCCTATTGTAAGAACCACCTCCAAACAAGTGCCAAAGTTCCCTGGTCTAGTAAACCTATAAAACCACTGAAATCAAATGGTAGAAACATTGAATTTGCCATTAGAATTAAAAACACTAGAGAATGGATATTATTTTCCATAGCATCAACACCCTCAGTTTGCATCGATGGTTCAAATAGTTCTACGTCATCTACTACTTCATTTTTTACGTAAAACATTGCATTTACATCACCCGTGACATTTTGCATAAGCTCTACATCATTCTCATCAACTTAGCTTGCCAGAGTAAGTTTACTCTCTTTAGGAAAGGTATTTCCCCTTAGTGTTTAATCTTTTTCTTTGTGGCTAGCTGCATGCAATTCTTAGAGTTCCCCAAGTTGGCTTTTGGCTAGCTTTGTAACCAATGGTGTACTTGGTCTCAGAATCGGTACCATTTGGACGTTCTGAGGGTTTTTCATGAAATAGAACGCAACCTCTTTGTGTGTGTGTGTGTGTGTGTGTGTGAGAGAGAGAGAGAGAGAGAGAGAGAGAGAGAGAGAGAGAGAGAGGGAGAGAGAGAGAGAGAGAGAGAGAGGAATAGAGATATAGTGAGAGAGAAGGAGATAGACTCACATAGATTACAATACGGTTAGTAATCTATAACAAATAAAAAATTTACCTATTATCATCTATAAATAGGAGAGAGATATAACGCATATGAATACTGTCAATCATTCTATTCTTGTTAGATACACTCATTGGATTTTGCTATTTTAATATATTTTTTACACCAGTTAGATTTTGTTTGTAAGAGAGAGAGGGCTCTAAAGAGTGACATAAGAGATATAAGAGAAAGAGAGAGAGAGAGAGAGAGAGAGAGAGAGATAGATAGATAGATTTCATTATCGTCCACGGATGTCACATATGACCCATGGGACCAAAAAGAGATCGTTACAATGGGGTTTTCAAATAGATACATATCAGTTAGGGACTGAGGGTCCATTGGAAGGGAAAAGAGGCAGAAGGAAAATAGAAGATCCTAAGGGGGTCCAAGAGACGGAGATGCCGGTTTAGGGGTTCAAAACTCCTAGATGATGGCTTTACCGCCTTGGTAGACAACCCATTTGCCTTGTTTACGAGCTTCGTTCATCTTCTTGAGCTCACTAGCTTTAACCTTGAGTTGATGTGGAGTCAATTCCTTGGAAATCCAAAGAGTTTTTCCCCTTAGAAGGCGAGAATGTTGCAATAGTTTCATCCATGCTTCTTTGTCGTTGAATGTAAGGATACATTGTTGGGGTGGGATTGCCTTGTTCGTGTGCTTGATCCAGGAGATGGAATCGGGCTTGATGTGGATTGGTTGGAGAATATCATTGAGCTTGGTGATGGCTTCTTCGAATGTGTCTTCTTTGATACACCATGGAGAGTTGAGCCCTCCAATCCTGAATTTGAGGCCAAGAGACTCTTGCCATTGGTTTTCTTGTAGCGCTTTTTGTATTTGTGTATCCAGCTTCTTGTTAGTTACCTCATGCAATTCTTTTTGTACCGCCATGACAATGTCGGTGAGGGAAGCTTCGACTTTGTGAGCTTTTGCAAGTAAAGCTTGAGTCTCTGTTTCTTTTGCTTCCTCAAGCAAATGCAAGCGTTGCTTAAGCGACACGTTCTCCTTGATTAGGTCTTGGATCTGCGTCTCCAAGATTGTAATTCGTGCATCTTGACGGGCAAAAGGGTCTTTTTTTGGAGCGGCCGCCATCACAAGAAAGCTCTTGCGACTTTGCGTTGGGGTACTAGGGGAAGACATGATCAACGCCCCTGTGTGAGTGGTTAAGTCTGTGAAAACAGAGTAAGAGGTTTGAAACAAGCTGCTTGCCTGTACCTCGTCATGAACCAGGCGGACTGAACCAGTGCGTTATCTGCTCTCGCTCCTCATCATTCAGATTCCCAACTTCGACGTTCAATTTATCAAACAATCAGGGAGAGTCGCTATCGCAAGTTAGCATGCCATGATGCGTACACGAAGATGCCCAACACCATTGGAGGGCGACTACAAACATATGTGTGTGTAAGCAAGAAGGGCGGACTCGTTCTGTGTGTCCGCTACCAAAGCAGCTAGGACAAGTTAAACAGTGGCATTCTTCAGCACCCAAGCAAACGGGTGGCAGCAATAGAACCAGGTTGACTGAGCCAGGGCCTAAAACACACACAACGGTGCAGCTCGTCAAACTAGGACTATTGTGTTCGGCCTTTGCTCAAGAATCACTGAGCTGCTATTGATTGAGGGGGGCAAGGCTACTCTTAACGCCTCCCACAGGGTTGCCCCTCGGCCTGGGGGGACACAAGAGAGTAGGTCAAGTTTGAGTTGCTGCTAGGGTTCGACGAGAGAGAGAGAGAGAGAGAGAGAGAGAGAGAGAGAGAGAGAGAGAGAGAGAGAGGAGAGAAAGATATATATACAAAGAGATAGGGGGAGAGAGAAGAGAACAATATAGAGAGAGAGGGATAGAGAGAGAGAGAGACGGACAAAGGGAGAGAGAGAGAGAGAGAGAGAGAGAGAGAGAGAGAGAGAGAGAGAGAGAGAGAAGAGAGGAATGGAGGGAGAGTGATAGAGATAGAGAGGTATTGAGAGATAAAAGAGGTAGAGAAAGAGAATTAGAGAGATAGAAAGAGATATGGAGAGAGATACATATGGTGAAGAGAAAGAGAGGTAGAGTGAAGAGAGAGAGGTAGAGATAGAGAAGAAAAGAGGACAACAAAGAGAGAGAGAGAGAGAGAGAGAGAGAGAGAGAGAGAGAGAGAGAGAGAGAAGAAAGGAGGGTGAGGAATACAGATAGGTAGAGAGTGAGAGAAAGAGATGTACAGAGATATAGAGAGGGGAGAGAGACAGTTGGGCTTGTACGATCATGTGTGTCTGATCTATATAACGCTTTTCTTCAAAATGTGAAGATGCTTGCTTTTGTCGAGGGTAGATATCACGTAGCTGGACCGTCTGCAAACAAACTTGGTCTTCGAGCGCAACAAGGCCAAGCACAAGGCCCAACTACTTTTGCTAAAGAGATTGAGGATGGGATCGGAGGTACACTACTCTATCAACAACCGATAATGGAGGGAGATAATATTACAGTAGCCTAAAAGTGGGACAATGAGCTGTGAGGTGGAGAATGCTTCACATCTACCTCACTATCTCACTCAAAACATCCTGCGAACTCGTAGAGGTCTCCAAGAAACTACCATAATGACTGGCGCCAGGTAGTCAAAGAACAAGAGGGTGGACTAGTGGTTGAGGAGACAGACATTCATAAGACAATGTGGGCAATCCGATGTATACCAAACGGAAGTAGGGTTCCATGTCAAGGGTAGTTAAGATCTAGAACTGGTAGATGCAAAAAAGCATAAAGAACACAGGTGCAAGAGCTGTTGTACCATCCTTTGGGGTATTCGGACATGGGAAAGAGGTGATGATAATGCTCATGATAAGAGTTCAAAGGCACAATTCATGTAGTTTTGCAATGTTAGTGTGGATCACATGTGGAAGATCTACAACACAATCAATCAAGCCTTGCAAGATTCTTAAATATATGGAAAGTGGAAAACGGAACAAAGATAACTGCTTCAGAGTAGCTAGAATTGGAGATAGGAAGCTTCAGGGTAGAAAAGGTTACAGTTAAGGAAACCAATAATGTATTATTGGCCAGGAGTATCAATACAAGCCTCCAAGAGAGTCAAGTCGGCAGTAATCGTGGAAGCCCGGACTGTGCAGCACTGTCGTGAAGGTAGACATGCATGGAAAATTCATAGTAGAGACATTTCTTCACAAGTCCGGGGTGAGAGATAGGAATTTCATTTTACAAGTAGCCCAATGTATACGTGTGGAGAACTTGCAGAACAAGTAGCACAAAGCAAACCATATATGGCCCGCAAGCATATTTACTTCATCTTCCCTCGCTACTTCAGCTTGGAATTAAACCACAATATGTTTATCGATCTGAGCAAGCTGGAAAATGAGGATCTGCTTCATGTGTTCACTATCGTCGTACAACATAAAGTAGAATTGTAACTAAATTGTTTCGAGCATATCTCCTAGTGCCCACATTTAATTGTACGGCACAAAATATAACTACTAATTTAATAATGTAATTCTTTTTGTGGGAATTCATGATTAGGGAGGGTGGCTTGTGTCTTACTATTCTTCTGCTATGTACGAAGCATATTTTTTGGTTAGTACATGTTAGATGTTGATTTAATTTTTTTTTGGAGAATTTCATGATCTAATAGGTTGGCATGTATCTTCTAGTCCTACCCTACATTCGAACAATAATTTTCTTCAATGTACATCGTTAGATTGAAATGCAAATACATCTAACATGTTTTGGTTAGTACATGTTAGATGATGATTTAATATTCTAATTCTTTTTGAAGAATTTTGTGATTTAATAGGGTGGCATGTATCTTCTTGTCCTACCTGTATGTTCAAAGCAAACTTTTTTTGATGTACATGTTAGATTGAGGGTTCAATTGGATTGTGAAATAGCAAAGAAAGCTCCCTCCAAAAAGCTCTCTCCAATAAGGACGTGAAAAGCTTTCTCCTTGTAAACACTACTTCAATGAAAGGATTAGAAAAGCTCCCTTCAAAAGCTCTCTCCATTCCCATCCCCCGAGCCAATTGGCCACCTATTGTAAGAACCACCCCAAAGAAGTGCCAAAGTTCCTTGGTCTAGTAAACTTATAAAACCACTGAATCAAATGGTAGAAACAATGAATTTGCCATTAGAATTAAAAACACTAGAGGATGGATATTATTTTCCATAGCATCAACACCCTCAGTATGCATCAATGGTTCAAATAGTTCTACATCATCTACTACATCATTTTTTACGTGAAACATTGCATTTACATCACCCGTGACATGTTGCATAAGCTCTACATACTTCTCATCAACTTAGCTTGCCAGGGCAAGTTTACTCTTTTTAGGAAAGGTATTTCCCCTTAGTGTTTAGTCTCTACAAATTTTTTATGTGGCTAGCTGCATGCAGTTCTTAGAGTTCCCCAAGTTGGCTTTTGGCTAGCTTTGTAACCAATGGTGTACTTGGTCTCAGAATTGGTACCATTTGGACGTTCTGAGGGATTTTCATGTAATAGAAAGCAACCTCTTTTTGTCAGAGAGAGAGAGAGAGAGAGAGAGAGAGAGAGGAGCAGATATAGAGTGAGAGAGAAGGAGATAGACTCACATAGATTACAATACGGTTAGTAATCTATAACAAATAAAATTTTTACCTATTATCATCTATATATAGGAGAGAGAGATAATGCATTATCTCTCTCTCCAGCCCGTCAAACCAGGACTGCCGTGTTGGGATTCTCTTCAAGAATCACTGAGCTGCTATTGATTGAGGGGGGCAAGGCTACTCTTAACGTCTCCCAAAGGGCTGCCCCTCGCTCTGGGGGGACACAGGAGAGTAAGTCGAGTTTTAGTTGCGGCTAGGGTTCGACGAGAGAGAGAGAGAGAGAGAGAGAGAGAGAGAGAGAGGGAGAGAGAGAGAGAGAGAAGAGAACAATATAGAGAGAGAGGGATATATATAGAGAGAGAGAGGAACAGAAGGAGAGATATGGAGAGAGAGAGAGAGAGAGAGAGAGAGAGAGAGAGAGAGAGAGAGAGAGAGAGAGAGAGAGAGAGAGAGAGGAATGGAGGGAGAGTGATAGAGATAGAAAGGTATTGAGAGAGAGAGAGAGAGAGAGAGAGAGAGAGAGAGAGAGAGAGAGAGAGAGAAGAGAGGAATGGAGGGAGAGTGATAGAGATAGAAAGGTATTGAGAGAGAGATGTTGAGATATGAAAGAGAATTAGAGAGATATGGAGAGGGATACATAGAGTGAAGAGAGAGAGGTAGAGATAGAGAAGAAAAGGGGGGGGGAGAGGGAGGGAGAGAGAGAGAGAGAGAGAGAGAGAGAGAGAGAGAGAGAGAAAGAGAGAGAGAGAGAGGTAGAGAGCGAGAGAAAGAGATGTAGAGGGATACAGAGAGTGGAGAGAGATAGTTGGGCTTGTACGATCATGTGTGTCTGATCTATCAAACGCTTTTCTTCAAAATGTGAAGATGCTTGCTTTTGTCGAGCGTAGATATCACGGAGCTGGACTGTCTGCAAAACAAACTTGCTTGTCGGGCACTGCAATAACTATAACTGCTAATTTAATAATGTGATTCTTTTTGTGGGAATTCATGATTTGGGAGGGTGGCTTGTGTCTTACTGTTCTTCTGCTTGCTATGTACGAAGCAATTTTTTGGTTACTACATGTTAGATGTTGATTTAATATTGTAATTCTTTTTGGAGAATTTCATGGTCTAATAGGATGGCATGTATTTTCTAGTCCTACCCCTACATTCAAAGAATAATTTTCTTCAATGTACATCGTTAGATTGAAATGCAAATACGTCTAACATGTTTTGGTTAGTACATGTTAGATTATGATTTAATATTGTAATTCTTTTTGAAGAATTTTGTGATTTAATAGGATGACATGTATCTTCTTGTCCTACCCCTATGTTCAAAGCAAACATTTTTTTGATGTACATGTTAGATTGAGGGTTCAATTGGATTGTGAAACAGCAAAGAAAGCTCCCTCCAAAAAACTCTCTCCAACAAGGACGTGAAAAGCTTTTTCCTTGCAAACACTACTTCAATGAAAGGATTAGAAAAGCTCCCTCCAAAAGCTCTCTCCATTCCCATCCCCCGAGCCAATTGGCCGCCTATTGTAAGGACCAACCCCAAAGAAGTGCCAAAGTTCCCTGGTCTAGTAAACCTATAAAAGCACTGAAATCAATAGTAGAAACAATGAATTTGCCATTAGAATTAAAAACACTAGAGAATGGATATTATTTTCCATAGCATCAACACCCTCAGTATGCAGCAATGGTTCAAATAGTTCTACATCATCTACTACTTCATTTTTTACGTGAAACATTGCATGTACATCATCTGTGACATTTTGCATAAGCTCTACATCATTCTCATCAACTTAGCTTGCCAAGGCAAGTTTACTCTCTTTAGGAAAGGTATTTCCCCTTAGTGTTTAGTCTCTACAATTTTTCTATGTGGCTAGCTGCATGCATTTCTTAGAGTTCCCCAAGTTGGCTTTTGGCTAGCTTTGTAACCAGTGGTGTACCTGGTCTCAGAATCGGTACCATTTGGATGTTCTGAGGGATTTTCATGTAATAGAAAGCAACCTCTTTTTGTCAGAGAGAGAGAGAGAGAGAGAGAGTCTATGTTACAAGAAGGAGAATTGAAAGATACATATAGAGAAATACATCTATGCTGCACTACGATTGAAGCATAAAGAAATGTATGAGAAGTGGAGAATGTCAGCAGCACGAGAGGGAGCATTGGAGTATGTAGTTTTCTAGTCTCATTAGTCTTTTAGGCCTTTTGCAAACACTATTTTGCCCCAATGCTAAAGATATAGTCTAGCATGTGTCTCTGTATGACAAAAACATCTTGGCTATGCATATGTACATATATAGCATTGGATATGAAGTAGAAAATTTCCTTGGAACGAGGTTCAAATTCTTTTGTCATGTGATTGACCTAAAAGTTTGCATCATGTACATATGATCTAATGATCTAATACAAAAAAGGTTAAAATGCTAAAAATATTCCCAACACAGTGAGGAAGAAGAGCCAGCTTTTTGAGGAAGAAGAGCCAGCAAAAGCTGTTAGTGCATCTCATCTCCCCTCTCGAGTAAAGTTCACTTTTTCATGACAAAAACTCCATGGGTGATTCATCATGGTACCAATCTCGTACTCTGTAAAGAACATCGTACCAATTTTTCTTTGCCTCATGTCACTTTCTACTCTAGAATCCCCGCATTCTTGGGATGATTGGGATCTTTATGGGAGAATATGTTAAGTTTTGCTGATAATGTTTATCATTTCTTGGTGTGATGATGTTGGTGACAATATGGAGCAAGCGGAAAATAGTAGCTTGAGAGAATAAAACTTTCTTGCCTAGCATTTGCAAATTTCTTAACAAAACAAAATGTTGCTTCAAAGAGTCAAGGTAGGGATTTTACCTATAGTGGAAACTTCTCGTACTCGCCATTTCTTGATTGAGCGTGTGTAGAAACTTGGCAATTTTGAGTTATATCTTGCTCAATGGCTTGCACTGATGAGACAAAATATATCATTAAAAAAATTTATTTTTGGTAGTGACAACTCTGTGGGGAAAGATACAGATGTGATCTTTACTTTCTTTTGATGAATATGCCTTTTGCATAATTGCACCATTGGTAATGCTTTCTTTTTGGCTCTCCAACCAGGCTAAGAGACCATATACAACACATTTGAGGTTCTTACACCTTACAATTAACTTAGTTTTTGTTTAAAAATGAAGCAAAGATTAGCGACATCTTCAGACAAATCAAACATGCAGTAATTCATCATTTGTTTATCATGCAAAGAAGTGAAAAGCATCTTGTGGTGAATAAGGGTTGTAGATATAAGTTGGCTTGGTAGTGTTAGCTCCATCTAAAGTCGTGCCAATGTATCAAGACCACATGCCAAATGGATTTACAAGAAGCAATGTAGATTTTAATCCTTCAAAGGTTGCAAGACAAGGTACCTTGGTATGATATTTAGCCTTGCCAATGTCATATGATTGCAACCCACCTCAATCCCTACCCATATTTGTTAAAAGGACACATTTCACTTTGATTGATGGAGATTAATATCGGTAGTGTGTCCCACTTTGATTCATTGAGATAAAATATTTTTTTTTTGTGTAATTATGTGTCCCCAATATTGCTTTTGCAAAAATCTGATTGAGGATGGTATAGTGCATCCTATTGCACATACATGGAATGTGCCACTATCTTTGACATATAGACAAGTGTTTGGTCAATACATTACATGTAATCAACATAAAAATAGAGCTCATTGCACAAGGTAAAAAGAGGTGAGTGGAATGTTCACCCTTGATATGTATGTTCTTGAGATGAAGGCTACCATGTTTGCACACAGTTCAGGTTGTTGCAAACATTAACACTCGGCCATACAAATATGCAAAGGCTGAAGCTGCAAAATCAACCTTGTGATAGGCTTTTAAAATTTTAAATTTCTTGTTAGTTTGGAAAGCAAGAAAATGCATCATTTACTCTATGACGAGCATGTAAGCAAGAATGCATTGGATGTAGTGCACTATGCTATATTGGGTTATACAAATACTACATCTATGGGATTTTATGTCACCTTCTTAATGACCATACAAGGAAGGTATGAATGTACTTCATAAAGGATAAAAGTGAGGTGTTTACTCACTTTCAGATTTCAAAGCGTGATTGAAAAATAGATAGGAAAGTACGCATAATGCATGAGGCCAGATGGAGGGGGAGAGGAGAGTACTTGTCCAATGATTTTAGTAGTCTTTAGGAAAGTTATAGAATTTGGAGGCAGTTATGATGTAGATATATTGCGCAAACAAATTGTTATTGCTGAATGGAAGAACAAACACATTGCAAGGGCTATTATGAATAAGAAAATTGTGCCTCATTGTTATTGGGCCAAGGCAACGTCTATGGTTGTATACATTATGAACACGACTCCCACACAACATGACCCAAGTAAAAGTTTATTGGCGAAAATGCGGATTTGACACACCTTAAGATATTTCCATGTAGAGCTAATGTTTATGTGCCACATGAACTACAAACAAAGTTGAAACATGTGTGTTCATTTGATATTCCTTTGAGCAAAAAGGGTGTATATATTACAACCCTATCACACGTCAAGTGAGGGTGATCAAGGATGTGATTTTTGATGAGTTTGAGGAGTTAGTATGGCGATGTAAAAGATGATCCGTGGGATGATGTAAACTGAATGTGGCTTCAAAAAATGCAGGTCAATAGTCATAAGTTTTGAGTGGACCACAAGGGTCATGTGGTTTAAATCATGTTTAAAATCCATGGAGTGATTGGTTTCATGAGATAATAAGTTCTACAAATTTGTCAATATATCAAAGAAAGGGGAAGAAAGGGTTGATGATGCCCCAAGGATGCCAAATTTGAGTGCAGGTCATGTTGATAGTGATTCAAGGGACTTAGAGAAAATTCTTGATGAGGATTTTGGTATATCCTCTATAAAGACTCCAGTTGCATGAAGGATTCAAGCAAAAAACATGGCTTCTAGCTATGATCTTGGATGACATAGATCTAGGAGAGTGAGAAATCTTATGCAAAGGTTTGACTTCTCATAGTTATGTGGCTTGCGATTGTGCTACTTCTATTTAGATTGTGCTATTTAGGAGAGTGAGAAATCTTATGCAAAGGTTTGACTTCTCATAGTTATGTGGCTTGCGATTGTGCTACTTCTATTTAGATTGCTATTAGAGTTCCAAAGTGGACCAAATTTTATGAGGAGATGGTTGCTCTTATCGCCATGAGTTAGGGGATCTAGTGCCATTGTTGAAGACTGTGATAGGGCGTAAATGGGGTTTTAAGGTGAAACCTATTGCAAGTTCAACGAGCACTTACAATGGCATATTGGTAGCAAAAGGGTTATGCACAAACTTATAATATTCATTATGATGAGGCATTGAGCATTGTGGCTAAGATGGCGATTATCCGTACCATTATTGTAGTGGTTGCAGACAAAGGTTGGGTCTGAAGAAAGTGCTCTCGACTTACAAGAAGAGGTATATATGGATTAGCCACGAGGATATAACGTTGTAAGACATTCCAAGTATGTATGCAAGCTGAGAAAAGCATTTTACGAGTTGAACTAAATTGCATACTCTATCAAGATTCAAGTTGCACTGACGGTTACTTTCTTACCCTTAAAGCTTATCATATTGGTGAACATGGAGCCATGATAGCATCATCCACTGCCCTTGATGTTGCTGCAAGTTATGAAGTCATTTGTACCTTGGAAAGAGCCATCTCTACCAAAACTTCAAGTGTTGGGCCACCACCCATATACTTGCCCTTGAGAAACTCCATTTGTTGCACATTGCAAATATGCATTGATAAAATATGTTACACAATCATCATACAAGGAGATCTTTTGCTTGTATCCTTATAAAGAGTGGTCTGCCGGATAAGTGTATTATCCGATCCCTTCTTGCATACAATGAAATGGGGAATTGAGGAACTACTCGCCAAAAAAAATCAACCTGATATGATTATTCTAGTGGCTGACTCAAAAATTCCACTAGCTCAACCAACTGTCTAGCTTGGATTTATTTATTACCTTTAAGTTGCCCACCAGCTTTGTATCCTACGAAACTACATCATCATGTGATCCAAATTCCCAGCATAGAAAATACAAAAGACTAAGGTAAAACCCCGTTTAGTGAAACAAGGTTAAACCACAAGATGGCTTGATAGAAGAATGGTTAAGAGGGGAACGAAATGAAATGTTATATTAACGTCTTCTAAAAGCGAGAGAGAGAGAGAGAGAGAGAGAGAGAGAGAGAGAGAGAGAGAGAGAGAGAGAGAGAGAGAGAGAGAGAGAGAGAGAGAGAGAGAGAAATGAAATGTGTTATATTAACATCTTCAAAAGGCCAAAATGACCTATGAGACCAAACTATTACAAAATTGTGAATAACTCATACTCATGACCCTAGAGAAAGGACCAAAACCCTCTCTGAATAAGCAGTGGAAACGGCCCCGAGTCTCATAGTACACTGTGCAATGACATATGTAATGTAGCTTTGTCTCTGGAACTAGCTGGCATATCCTGTTGTCTGCTGGTATCCCTCTGAATCTACCAGTCTCAATCTCCAGCTGATGTGAGGATGTGCGTATTTGACCAATGGCACACCACAAACCATGAGATATATGTGTATCCATGTAGCTGGGTCAAATCACAAACCCATCTCCTGTGAGGTGGAGAAGATGATCTGTATAGAAGGCCATCTTCGTGCCCAACTCCTGTGGCGGCTCTATCCATGTTCTCTTGGCATCCAGCTGGATCAGGTCCTGACGTATGAGTGATAATCTCCACCAATGTAAGAGACATTGAGGGTGTCTGAAGAGAGTACTGGAAAGGGGGCAGCCTATCCATGGTGAAGCCATGCATTTGAAACCATGATGTCAGCTGTGCATACCAGCATGAAGTGTCTCCCTAAAGAGTCAACTGTCTAGAAGACTCAAGGGCCAGTCTAGCATATCTGTCTCTAGTAGTATCCCACAAGCTGTGCACAAAGGAGACTGATCTGGTAAGCGCCTCAATCTCCATAGGAGGGGCAGCTAGCTCTGCTCAAATGATAGCGTGGGGTACGAAGGCCTTGGCTCTGATCAGTCGAGAGATGATAGATAACAAGGGCCTCTTTATACGTCTCCAACCATCCTGGCCTACAGAAGGTCCCCATATCTGCACCGCATACAACATAGCTGAGGCTACTAAAGTATCAAAGAGCCATAACTTTATCCGAGGTTCTTGGAACTGAACCTGCAAATCCATCCTCTCCAAGCCTCCCAAGGGAGCCATAAGCTCTAGTCATTCTAGTCTCTGTTGCTCTCCCCAAAGAAAACCTCAGCCCAATGAAGGCAACCCCAAGGAAAGTGTATGCATCTGTATACTCTACAATCTCCTGACCATATGTGAAAGTCGGTGCTTATCTCCTGATCCACCGTGTGTGTGGTGTTAAACACCATAACCTTGGTTTCAAGGTTTATAGACAATCCACTATCCTCTACCAAACTGCGTAATGCATCCAACTGTCGCTGCATACCCTCTGGTGAGTCAGAGATCAACACAATATCAACAACATATAACAACAATGGGATCCACGTCCCTACCAGCTGGGCACCTCTATCACCCTCTCTGTCAATGTGATTAGACACCTCATCAACATACATACCAAATAGAGTAGGAGACAATGGGCAACCCTGTTTCACCCCAATGGTGGAGTGAACTAAATCAGATATCCCCTCTGGGGTGCATACGTGTCCCATCATTGATCTGTATAGAGCCATAATCCCCCAAATCAACACTATGGACACCCCCATCTCCTGCAGTCTGAACATCAATCGAGCTCTCGATCAAATGCTTTGCAGAAATCCACAAAGCTACAATAAATCCGTCTCCCATGTGACCTGTCCTCCTCAGTGATGGCTCTCAGTGTCAGAATATGATCAAGAGTGGAGAAACCCCTCCTAAAACCGGCTTTTGAAGAGAGAGAGAGAGAGAGAGAGAGAGAGAGAGAGAGAGAGAGAGAGAGAGAGAGAGAGAGAGAGAGAGAGAGAGGTAGGTAAAAAAAAGTTATATTAAACATCTTCAAAAGGCCAAAAGACCTATGAGACCAAATTGATACAATCTTGGTGGATCTAACACAATGTCTGGATACAAAGTAAACATGAAAAGTGAAAAGCTAAAATCATCATCATCAATGCGCGAGGATGCCCGGCATCAGGTGTTGTCCGATAAAGTATTGCATCGGTCGCTGAAAAGCATTGTCAATGTCCGCCTCTATAAATAGTCGTACTAGACGTCTCCCATGTCGAGCTAGAATAGTCCCAATCCTTTGATGGAGCCTCCGTTGATGTCATAGTCACCCTTGTAGACGTGGGCATCTAGCTCGCCCGAGCTCCATGGCTCTGTCAACTAATATACCTCTGGAATAGGTGGGCTTTGATGTCTGCTATGAAGCTTGCTCATGCAACTACCGAGTCCCTACTCTAAAGAAGTTATGATCTCTCTCTGTGAATGTCTCTCACAACCTGAGAGAGAGAGAGAGAGAGAGAGAGAGAGAGAGAGAGAGAGAGAGAGAGAGAGATGAAATGATATACTAACGTCTTCAAAAGGCCAGTGAGACCAATCTAATACAAACCGGTGAATCTTATACCATGTCTAGGTACAAAAAAGAGGTACATAAAGAGATACTATGAATCTCAAATTGCTAGCTGACACTGTGTGCGGTATATGTGGGTGCCCAAAATAAGAGGGTGATATAGTAGGTGGTCAATCCATCCTCATCTGCACTCTGGATGTCGAGCCAGTATGGCTTGAATCCTCCACTGTAGTCTACGTTGATTTTCCTAGCTCCAATGCGTGGTCAATGAGAGTACCGCGGGTGTGAGTATGAGTTGAGATTTGCACTGGTGGTTGCTCCTCTATCTGTTCGATGTATGGAGTGAAGAAATCACTAATATATCTTTGGGATTGTCTCTCTCCAGATTTGTTCAGTAAACTATCTCTATGTCTCTCCATCTCAAGTAGATATAGTCCAAGGCATCTCTCGTCCTGATAGCTCACGACTCTGGAGAAAGGTCCGAAGCCTTTTCTGAAAAGATAGTGAAAACGACCCCATATCTCGTAATACACTGCACTGACATATATAATGCATCTTCGTTTTTTGACTATGTGTGGCATAGGCGGAATTATCCTGCTGGCTGCTGGTATCCCTCTAAAACTACCACTCTTGATCTCAAGTGGTGTAAGGATGTCCGTATTTGACCAACGGCACACCGTATCCATGAGAGAGATGTGTATCCATATAGCTGAGTCGAATCAAAATCCCATCTTGTGTGAGTTGGAGAAGATACTCTCTATAGAAAGCCATCTTCATGTCCAACTCCTGCATCGGCTCTATTCATGCCTCTTGGTGTCCAGCTAGGTGAGGTCTTGGCGAATGTGTCTAGTAATCTCCACCCATGTAAGAGATAGTGATGGTACATCAAGGGAGTACTGGAAGGGAGGTAATTTGTCCATGCTGAAGCCATGTACCCGGAACGATGATGACATATGTGCATGCCAGTCCCCTTGTATAGCTAACTGTCTAGAGGACTCAAGGGCCAATCTGGCATATCTATCTCTAGTAGTATCCCATAAGCTGTGCATAAAGGAGATTGATCTAGTAAGCACCTCTATCTCCACAGGGGGGACTGCCAACTCCGCTCTAATGATCTTGTGTGGCATGGAGGCCTTGGCTCTAATCAATTGAGAGATCATATATACCAAGGGTCTCTCCATCCCTCTCCACCCATCCTGACCTACAGAGGGTCCCCAAACTTGAACCCCATAGAGCATAGCTAAAGCTACCAATGTATCAAAGAGCCAGAGCTTTGTTCAAGGTTCCTGGAACTGAACCTACGAACACACCCTCTCCAATCCTCCCAAGGCCGCATATGCTTTGGTTAGTCTAGTCTTTGCCACTCTTGTCAAAGAAAACCTTGGCCAAGTGAAGACTACCCCAAGATAAGCGTATGCATTTGTGTACTCCACAGTCTCCTGACCATAAGTGAATGTAGTTGCTGATCTCCTGACCCATTGTAGTGTGGTGTTACATGCCATAACCTTACTTTTGCCAAGGTTTATAGACAATCCATTATCCTCCGCAAAGCCATGTAATGCATCCAAATGTCACTGCATACCGTCGGTGAGTCAAAGATCAACACAATATCATCAACATATAACAACAATGGAATCCATGTCCTTGCTAGCTGGGCACCTGTCACCAGCGTGTGACTACTATCTATCCTTTTTGTTGATTTCTTTCTTATTATCTATTTACTTTCACTTTTTGGAAACACCCCTCGGGAAATCTAACTGCCCTGCATTGCATAGCTAGTGTGGAACTGTCCAGAGGGAGTCCAGGCCTGAGGGCAAGAGAGCACTAGGGTTGGACAAGGACTATGGTTAGCCAAAGTGGGGTCATTGACTAGCCAAAGTGGAATCCTTTGCTACAGAGGCTACATTTCAGTTCTGGATGTGGCCACAGTGTGCAAAGAGGGTCGGATGACCTAGAAAGATACAATGGCAGCATCTCCTAAAATTTAGGGAACTGCTATTTTGTGACTTGAAAATGTGTTTGCGTCATTACCTCCGGAATGACAAGGAGAACATTTTCTTACTCTGCCGTGCAGTCAACTGGGCAACCAGTTGGGAGATTTTTAGGCGGCAACCTTGAAACGGGAAAATGCTTGTAAATGCGCCAAGTGGCACATTCTGGTGCACTTTCCTCATACAGAAAAATGGGCGCTGATTTTTAAGCTGGGAGAGGCTCATTTTCAGCTTTTGTCATAGGTTAAGAGCTATGGAGTGCTTGCTTTCCCTCTTATGCACAGTGCGGTGCCAAGAGTGATGCCCTGCATGCTACGCACTGCCCTCTCTCTCCCCTTTGGCAGTATGTTATGCCCCTCTAGTGGGCTTTTCATTTGACCAATGTACAGTTGTGTGGGTTCATGCGCGATTGACGAGGCAAGAGCCTCTTGCACAGGAACTGGATTAGCTAGCGGCTAATCTCCCGCAGATACAGGTGAATTCGAAGAGGTTTCACGCCAGAAATCTCGTCCGATTCAAAGGGCAAGTAGCCCTACAGGTGCGGGAGCTCGAGGACTTGCTAAGGATGTGATCGGCACGCGAAACGGAGCCCGAAACAGTAAATTACAGCCTGCTGTGTATTTTTGCAGGTTTAGGGTTTTGGCCCTAAACAGACCCTAATACCCCCAGGAGGTTGGGGGACGCAAGGGGACCGCTGTACAGGCGATCTGGTGCATTTTCAAGGTTGAAAACAGAGAATTCAGCGTGCTGCAGATTCTCGCCAGGTTTTGCAAAGTGCCCATATGCGTCGGGAAAGTTAGTCAATGCGTGGGAATACTGACTGTGAAGGGTTCTAGTACAGTTACGCTGCCGAAATCGGGCTGAAACAGTTGAACTTCAGCTGAGTTTGTGTGGGGCAGCTTATAGGGATCCACAGCGTTTATTCCCTCTTTTGAACAATAAAGAAATACCGAAAGGGGCCAATCTTGTGTCGGTCTACTCATACAGGTGCAATCTAGCAGCCTGTATCCCTCTCCCCTTTGTTGTGTCTTGAAAGTACAGGTAAAATAGACGACTAATAATGGGTGAAAGCTAAATCAAGGTTTAAAGTAAAGTCTACTGCCCTTTTTGGATTGAACAGGCCGGTTTCATGGTTCCATCGACGCGATTAAATCACTTTTTCCCATAGAAGTGAGCCTTGGTCAGTTTAGGCTTGAAGACAAAGGGGATCATAGACCAGACACATGAAATAGCAATTATGGCTAACAGACCAGATGATGTGACTGAAGAGGTTTCCTCTTCACAGGGTCAACAGACACATGAAGTGGGTGAGTCCTCAAGACCACCACAGACGGATGATGATATATTCAGGACCCAGTTGGCTACTGCTGTGGCTATGTTCACACACAAGTAATGCAGAATCCGAGGTTTTTAGCCTTTCTGCAACCTCCTGTTCCGTCTCAGCAAGTTGGGTCACTGGATTATATTCAAAAGCATGTTAAGGCTCGAGCACAGGTGATTCATACTGCACAGTCAATGGAAACACCTGTATACTTGACGGAGACATGCAGTCTCCACAACCTGTGCCTAAGGTGCAAGAACAAGTGGCTGAGATGCCAGTCTTTCAAGCTGTACCAGTTCAGCCAGCCACCTTTCAGCAGCATATAGCTGGTTCTAATGGGTAGGGAAGCAACCTACAGGCTATGCAACAAGTCTTCCCACCACCTTCAGCACACCCTGGCTATTTTGGAGGTGGATCGGTATTCGAGAGCATGGCTGGTCATGCACTTGGAAATCAGTTTTACACGCCAGGAACAGTGTTCGGGGGTGCTCAAACGATGATGCCTATCCCCATGTATGGTGTGACGGGCATGCTACCAGGGTTTCAGAGCACTCAGGGCCAATTTGGGATGCCACAGGCAAATTTTGGTATGGCTAGAATTACAAATCAGCAGCCAAATATGGCATTTCCAGGTCAAGTTAATAGCGGCCAAGGAACACAGATGAACCCTAACAGTGTTCCCATGTTTCAGTCACTTCCATATGACAATTTAACGCTGCTGGAGAGGCCAACTCCGTACAAAGAAGGTGGCAAAGGTGTGTCTTTCACGATCTTTACAAGGTTTGATGACAGGAAGAAGGCTCTCTCATTCCTCCGGCAGTTTGACAAGGCCTATGCAGGGGGGAACTTTACAGAGGCTTCAAAGGTCCGCAAGGCAGCCACTTTCTTGACAGTGAATGCGGGACAATGGTGGACAACTTTATTGCTTCAAGGGCAAGCTCCGTCCACATGGATTTACTTCAAGCAGATTTTTGCAGCAGCATGGTTATCTGATGACTTTGAAGCAGATGTCATGACAGAATGGCACCAGCTTAATGCTGCCACTTGCAAGAATCTGGATGATTACAATCAGAAGTTTTGGAAAGCCCTACTTCCAATAACTTCCTATAGGTTTGTGACATTGACAGAACATATTGAAAAATACTGTTGTGGCCTATCCAAAGGATTGAGAAAATACTGCACGAAGACAAAAGTCACTACTTTGACGCAGCTCATCGAGGTAGCAAACACTGGTAATGGTTTGCTCAAGGGAGAAGATTGTGAATTTAATACTGGCGTCAAGGCAAGATCAGCCAAGAAACATTCAGCGAAGAAGTATGTTTCCAAGGAGGTTCCTAAAGTGACTCAGGAGCCAACCAATGCAGGGAAAGGCAAAGCTTCGGCTGAATCAGAAAAGGGACCAGCGAAGAAATGGAAAAGACGTTTTCCTCGCAAGTCGGAAGAGCAAAAGGTCTTGAGGACAGAGAACAAATGCTTTATTTGTAAGCAGCCTGGCCACATTGCTTACAATTGTCCTACAAAGAAAAGGCCAGCTGATTCTGAAGACAAGGAGGACAGGAAAGGAAAGAAGCCCATGGTTGGTCTAGTGCAAGATATGGTGCGCGACAAGCCAAATTCAGATGCAAGTGAGCTTTGCAGAGCATGGGGCCCACAATGTCTGCACATGTTTATGATCCGTTTGTTCGTGAACTTATGACAATCGCAACATGTGAGTTTATTGTGGAGAATAAGTTTGCACAGATAGAGTTTTGGAAGATGCTCAATAAGGTGGTTCAAGATCAAGGATTTGATAAGCCTGAGTTCAGAGGTTTCATGTCTGATGAGGCTAATGCAAATTGGATAGCAATCAGAACATTTTACTTTGGGGGTCCCAACAAGTTGTACCATCTAAGGAAAGGTCTTGCGTGTTTCATTGGGAGCAATCCATGATCCAAAAGGTCAAGGATCAAACAGTGCTTATCTTCTTTGATCCAGGTGCCAAAGCCAACTTCATTTCCCCAGAATTGGCTTCAAAGTTGGGAATCAGACTTGAAGAGATGGGGTATACAGCAGAGGCGGGTTTGGCATGTCTTGGCCATACAGAGGCTGTGACACCCATCGTTGGAAAGTTGCGTCTACATATCCAGTCCTATGTAGATGCTAAAGAATTTTACATCATGCCACGGGACGGATGTGATGTGTTGTTAGGTATTCCTTGGTTATTTCGTGTACAGGGAATAATGGATGCCTACAACAAAAAGATCACTGTACAGAGCAGGGGAAAGATTCACATTTTGGATGTAAAGCTTAAAGGGGAGTCTATTCCCACTGTATCAGCTTCTGCTATTACTTCTGTAATGAAAAAGCATCTTTTTGCGTACTTGGTTTTTGCACGTGAAGTGTCAGATTGTGATGAATCAAATTTATCTGTGCTAGATAAAGAAAGGTCAATGTTTTTACAACAGTATAGTGACTGTTTTTTTGATTCATTACCGTCTCAATTACCGCCAGAGAGACCCGAGGACCATGCGATAGATTTGGTGCCAGGCAGTAGCCCACCAAATAAGCCTCCGTACAGGGTTAGTGCGGCTCAGCAGAAAGAGATAATGGGCCAAGTACAGGAGTTGTTAGAAAAGGGGCTGATTCAGCCCAGTTCATCTCCATTCTGTTCTCCAGTGTTGTAGCTGCAGAAAAAGGATGGCTCATGGCGTATGTGCATCGACTACCGTGCACTGAACAAGAATACCATCAAGAATAGGTTCCCTATACCTAGAATTGATGATATTATGGACAAATTAGAAGGAGTAGCTATGTTTAGCAGGATAGATCTAAAGAGTGGGTACCATCAGATCCGCATTAGATCAGAGGATGTGCACAAGACTGCTTTTAGAACAACGTTTGGCCTTTACGAATTTTTAGTGATACCCTTTGGTCTCACAAATGCTCCTGCTACGTTCAATAGGATGATGGATAGAATTTTCCGTCCACACCAGCAGTTTGTTGGTACATTCTTTGATGATATAGCAGTTTGTTGGTACATTCTTTGATGATATGATAGTCTACTCAAAGAATGAAGAGGAGCATAGGCATCACTTGGCCATTGTGTTCAAAGAGCTACGCAGTCATAGGTTGCTCATCAATGCAAAGAAAAGTGAGTTTTTTCTGGAAGAGATTCACTTTCTGGGACACATTGTCTCAAAGGATGGTGTCAGAATGGATCCTGCAAAAGTTGAAGCGATCAAGTCATGGCCAAATTTGAAGACGGTGCACGATGTCCGAAGTTTCTTGGGACTATGCTCCTATTACAGAAGGTTTATCCGAAATTTCGCTGAGATTGCTTCACCTTTACATGCTCTTCAAAAGAAGGCAGTCACCTTTAGATGGACACAGAAAGAGATTTCAGCTTTTAATCTCTTAAAGGAAAAGATGACTTCAGATCCAATCATTGTGTTGCCAGATCTTAGGAAGTCATTTGTGGTCCAGTGTGATGCCTGTGGTAGTAGCATTGGTGCAGTGCTAATGCAAGATGGCAGGGTAGTAGCCTATGAGAGCAGAATTTTGCAAGGGCCAGAGATGACCATGTAGGTCTATGAGAAAGAGCTATTGGCTGTGATTCATGCGCTCTTAAGTTGGAAACACTACCTGCTAGGTGCAGATTTCGTTGTCCAAACGGACCATCAGACCTTGCGATACTTCTTGACACAGACAAAGTTATCTGAGAAGCATATGCGATGGGCAAATATCTTGTCCATGTTCCATTTTCAGATTGTGCATGTGGAAGGCAAGAAGAACGTTGTGGCTGATGCCTTGTCAAGGAAGCCACAAATTTCAGCTGTGTCAATTCCTTATCATCATGAACTTGATGATATGAGAGAACAATATGCAAATGATGAAGATTTTGCGAGGGTCTTCGAGCAGCTAATGGATGGACAACGTCATGAACACTATCTTCTTAAAGACGGGTTCCTGATGATGCATGGCAGATTGTGTGTCACAAAGCCATTGCGATGCAAAGTTATGGAAGAGAGTCATGTCCCACCGTATGCAGGGCATCGTGGTATCGATGCTACAGTTAAAGCGGTTGAGACATTCTTCTACTGGCCTACATTGAGAAGAGATGTGGATGCCTTTGTGCGAGAATGCCTAATATGCCAAAAGGTCAAGTTTGACAGGCAAAAGGCACCAGGGTTATTGCAACCACTACCTATTCCAGATAAACCATGGGAAAGTATTGCTATGGATTTTATATTTGATCTTCCGAGAACGCAGACAGGAAACGATGGTATTTGGACCATTATTTGCAGATTCAGCAAACAGACTCATTTTATTCCTGTCAGGAAGAAGATAAAGCCAGATCAGATGGCACGCTTGTTTATGAGCAATATTTTCAAGTATCATGGCATGCCATAGTCGATTGTTAGCGACCGTGATCCATGCATGACAAGTTTGTTCTGGAGAGGCTTGTTTGAGAATATGGGCACAACGCTCAAATTCTCTTCGTCATTTCATCCTCAAACAGATGGGCAGTCAGAAGAGGCAGATTCTACTGTCCTAGATCTGCTGAAGTGCTATGTGTCAGAGCATAAAGAAAAGTGGGAGCAGTATTTTCCATTGGTGCAGTATGCATACAATAATACAGTGCATTTATCAACTGGCAAGGCACCTTTTGAGATAGTTGAAGGTGGCAAGAAAGTTCCTCACATACTGCATACAAAGGACAAGATATTTGAAGCAGATAAGTATGTTCAGGACATGGATGAAATGTACCAGAAGGTCAAAGTGGCCTTAGAAAAGACTCAGGCAAAGCAAAAGAAAGCAGCTGATTGTCACCGTCGTGAAGTGGTATATTCACTTGGTGATTGGGTGCTTTTACGCTTTGAAAAGGCAAGGTTAAAGAAGATGAAGGGCAAGGAACGACTGTTTCCAAAGCTCAGCATGCGTTACTATGGGCCTTTTCAAGTGTGTGACATAATCAGTGATGTTGCATATAGGCTGAAATTGCCTGACAGTTGGAAGATTCACAATGCATTTCATGTGAGTCTTCTCAGACCCTATGTGGGTGATGTGCCAGAAGATATGCCAGCTGAAGATCAGCCGGAAGTCGAGGAACTTGACGAGATCTTGGTCCCTGAACAGATTTTGGCACACACAGAAAGGAAAGTGAAAGGCAAGGTTGCTAGGCGTTACTTGGTAAAGTTAAGAAACTATCCACCAATGGATGCTAAGTGGATGGAAGAAGGTAAACTTGCAAAGTCACCAACTGTGTTATCACTTTACCTTGAAGCCTTCGATATGCAACCTACCTTGACCCCTTGAGTTTCAAAGCTACATGGATTGTCAGTGTGACAATGGCTTCTGAAACAAATGATGTACATGGTATTTAAAGTGAGCTCAAATGAAATACCTGTTACATGAATGTTAGAGCCGTTCAGATTGTCAGTTTGGCAATTGCTCTTATGGAATGTCCAAAAGTTTGGTTAGTGCTATAGAAGTGAGTATTTCTTGTCAGTTTATCAAGAATACAGTAATTGCTTCTATTAAAGAGTACATGTGTAACTGCATTCTTAAACTGACGGTTTGGGTATGCTCGAAAGTGTTACGGGATCCAACGTGTACTATAAGACAGTGGCAAAATGTGCAGCTACCATTTTGTCATTGGAAAGTTAGTGACTCAAAGCAGTGGCAGAGTGCGCAGCTACCACTATGTCATTGGGACAGGGTTCACACGCAGGCAATACATGAGTCGACGAGGTGTTGAATACACCAGGGTTGACAATGAGCATGTATGTGTCGTACATGTGTCGACAGGTGTTGAATACATCAGTGTTGACTAGGAGCATGAACGACATAGATGCAAACGAGGACGTTTGAGATTTCAAGAGAGGGGTATGTCACCAGCGTGTGACTACTATCTATCCTTTTTGTTGATTTCTTTCTTATTATCTATTTACTTTCACTTTTTGGAAACACCCCTCAGGAAATCTAACTGCCCTGCATTGCATAGCTAGTGTGGAACTGTCCAGAGGGAGTCCAGGCATGAGGGCAAGAGAGCACTAAGGTTGGACAAGGACTATGGCTATCCAAAGTGGGGTCATTGACTAGCCAAAGTGAAATCCTTTGCTACAGAGGCTACATTTCAATTCTGGATGTGGCCACAATGTACAAAGAGGGTCGGATGACCTAGAAAGATACAATGGCAGCATCTCCTAAAATTTAGGGAACTGCTATTTTGGGACCTGAAAATGTGTTTGCGTCATTACCTCCGGAATGACAAGGAGAACATTTTCTTACTCTGCTGTGAAGTCAACTGGGCAACCGGTTGGGAGATTTTTAGGCGGCAACCCTGAAACGGGAAAATGCTTGTAAATGCGCCAAGTGGCACATTCTGGTGCACTTTCCTCATACAGAAAAATGGGCGCTGATTTTTAAGCTGGGAGAGGCTCATTTTCAGCTTTGGAGTGCTTGCTTTCCCTCTTATGCACAGTGCGGTGCCAGGAGTGATGCCCTGCACGCTACGCATTGCCCTCTCTCTCCCCTTTGGCAGTATGTTATGCCCCTCTAGTGGGCTTTTCATTTGACCAATGTACAGTTGTGTGGGTTCATGCGCGATTGCCGAGGCAAGAGCCTCTTGCACAGGTACTGGATTAGCTAGCGGCTAATCCCCCGCAGGTACAGGTGAATTCGGAGAGGTTTCATGCCAGAAATCTCGTCCGATTCAAAGGGCCAGTAACCCTACAGGTGCGGGAGCTCGAGGACTTGCTAAGGATGCGATCGGCACGCGGAACGGAGCCCGAAACAGTAAATTACAGCCTGCTGTGTATTTTTTGCAGGTTTAGGGTTTTGGCCCTAAACGGATCCTAATACCCCCAAGAGGTTCGGGGACGCAAGGGGACCGCTGTACAGGCGATCTGGCGCATTTTCAGGGTTGAAAACAGAGAATTCAGTGTGCTGCAGATTCTCGCCAAGTTTTGCAAAGTGCCCGTATGCGTCGGGAAAGTCAGTCAATGCGTGGGAATACTGACTGTGAAGGGTTCTAGTACAGTTACGCTGCCGAAATCGGGCTGAAACAGTTGAACTTCAGCCGAGTTTGTGTGGGGCAGCTTGTAGGGATCCACAACGTTTATTCCCTCTTTTGAACAATAAAGAAATACCGAAAGGGCCAATCTGGTGTCGGTCTACTCATACAGGTGCAATCTAGCAGCCTGTATCCCTCTCCCCTTTGTTGTGTCTTGAAAGTACTGGTAAAATAGACGACTAATAATGGGTGAAAGCTAAATCAAGGTTTAAAGTAAAGTCTACCACCCTTTTTGGATTGAACACGCCGGTTTCAGCACCTCTGTCACCCTCTCTATCAATGTAATCAGAAACCTCATCTATATACATACCAAATAAAGTAGGGGACAATGGACAGCCTTATTTCACTCCAATAATGGAGTAACAATGGAATCCATGTCCTTGCTAGCTGGGCACCTCTGTCACCCTCTCTATCAATGTAATCAGAAACCTCATCTATATACATACCAAATAAAGTAGGGGACCATGGACAACCTTATTTCACTCCAATAATGGAGTGAACTGAATCAGATATCCCCTCTGGAGTGCGTACATGTCCCATCACTAATCTGTAGAAAGCCATGATCCCCCAAATCAACTCATTGGGCGCTCCCATCTCCTATAGTCTGCACATCAATATGGCTTTGGGCACCATGTCAAATGCTTTGTGGAAATCCATAAAGCGACAGTAAATCCGTCTCCCATGTGCTCTACCCTCCTCAATGATGGCTCTTAGTGTCAAAATATGGTCAAGAGTGGTGAAGCCTCTCCTAAAACCAGCCTGCCCCACTGCACATATGCCCTCATTCCTGCCCATCTGCTCAATTGCTGCTCAAGGATAGATGCATACGATCGCTAGTGTGTGTCCAATCATAATAGTAGGATAGTTTCTAGGCTCCGTAGGATCACCTTACTTGAAGATAGGCACAATAGTTGACAGTCTCCAAGTCTAAGGTAGACCCTCACACATGACACGATTGAATCGAACTGCAAGAACCTCTACCAACATATCTCTAGCATGTATAAAGTGCTTTGCCACAAGTCCATCGTGATCATATGCCCTCCTGGTCTTTACCCTGTCAATGGACGTCTTTACCATCTCAATGGTAAAGAAGGTACTCATAGATGGACACGGTTCAAGAGATCTAGAAGGCGTGTCTATCCAGGGACTGTATATAAGGATGTTGCATATTGGCCCCACACATCAGGGGAAGTAATCACTGGGGGAGGGGAGTGCTCATGAAAGAGACGCCATGGCTCTCCCGAGTCTCTACTCAAGAACAGTTGGTATAAGTCTCGCTCCATTTGAGCTAGGAACACTCGCTTCTTTCGTCATACCAAGCATTGAAAGGCTATCCGAGACCGTCTATGATTGATGACCCCTAGAAGAAGATCCCTCTGAAGTTGTGCTCTCGTCTCTCTGCATTCCTTGTCATACCAACTATTCTAGATATGCTTCCAGGACGACGTCTTTGATCAGGCTGAGTGTGTGATCAGGCTGAGTGTGTGGGTATTCCTTTGTTGCTGCATCATGCAACGTCTCAGTTAGTAAAATGGTGATCTCCTCTATTGAGAGTCCTGCCTGGCTGCCACACATAGGCGACCATAGATCTCCTCTTTATAAAAAGAGTCAGTCTCTGGTGTAAATGTATAGCGGGTATGTGTTCTCCCTCCAGACACTTGAGCTGTACTGTATTGGGGAGGGAGACTGTGAGTGTCAAGAGAGCATGATCTACTACTACACCCACTAGGCTTAGTCCTACTGTGAAATCTTGAATGCGGGATATCAAGCTCGGCTGTGCCATGACATAGTCCATTGTGCTGGCCCATGCATGTGGAAACAAGTAAACCCAATTGCAGCGGGAAATTGCTGTAGGCCATTAAGTATGGCCAGACCATGTGAGGTCCCCATTTCCGTCAGATATCTCTCGTACTCGGTGTGCTCCTCATCTTATGAGCGACTGTCAAGCCCCATATCGCTGGTATCTAGCTCTCTCAATTATCTCATCTGAGGTATCATAAAAAGTAGTCTGATGATTTCTCGTGCGGGCATTGAAGTCCCCCAAGAGCATGATGTCACCATCTCTGGAGAACTCCCATATATCCTCGTCTAATACCGACAAAGGGGACTGTCCTCTAGGTGTGGCATACAATGATGTGCTAGGGGAAAAGTAACACATAGCAATGTACAAGAATCTACCTGTCTCAGCCCTGAGTCTCACCCACATGTATCTGGCATGATTATCTCTCCGAACTTTGTGCACAAGCTGTTGTAGCTCCACTTTGAATAGGGCTCCTACTCCTCCTGACCCTCTGCCCTTGTGCTCTGATCTCGTCTCTGCTCAATAAGTTGTTTCCCACCTATATCCAGTCACATGTGGCATAGCCTGTCCTAATGCTTGGTGTGTCTCTAAGTAAAAGACGATATCTCTCCCCGTAAAGTTGTTCTCAAATGCCCCTACATCAAGACGAAGTGACCCATTACAATTCCATGCTGCCATCTTTAGTGTGGCATAGGCTATCCAGGTGCTTGACGTGTCTCTGGAGAAAAGACAATGTCTCTCCCCCTAAAGTTGTCCTCAAATGCCCCTATATCAAGGCGAAAGACCCATTACAATTCCAAGCTGCCATCTTTAGTGTGGTCCCATAGGTCTCGCACACCGTCATGCGGAGCGTCGCTCCAATATTACCATTCTTCCATCTCCGTGAAAAGTAATCTTACATTTTTTCCTTGCTCCTCTAATATCCGGCATTACCTCCTACATATGAGCAATCTGTGAGAGCGTGAGGTCATCTCCAAGAAAGATGCCCTTCTTCTTAAGAGTTGGTCTCTTCTTCAAAAAGTCTTTCTTTGCTTCCATGGAGGGGAAATGAAGGATAAGTGCCCTTTCCTTTGAGGTTTCTCCCTTGCTTCCACTTTTCTTATTGCCCACTCTCCAAGCCCTTGTATGCATCGATTCATTAACCCCCATCATAGTCATAAGTCTTTTTACCTCTCCATCAACATTATCTCGGTCTTTGAGGCCACAAATCCTCACGTGTAAGGCACGCACTTGCCTCCTTTGCTCCGCTTCTAGTGTCAGATTAATGACGGTGGGTTTGGGTTTTTAGCTTGCCTTTTCCTTTCTTGGTGATCTCGATCCATTTTCGGCCTTGTTTGCTTTTTGTCGGGTCTTTGCAAAAACATCCACCCACGAAGTCGTCATTTCTTTGTGCTGCTCCTCGCCTTCTTTGATGGCATGCACTTGTTTTCTCCTCATCTTGAGTCATCACACGATCCTCAAGTGTGTTTATCCTGCTTTGCTGAGCTGACACGTGTATTTCGAGTATCTTTATTATGCCCAAGAGATTGCGGTTGATCTTGTTAATGGTGTCACACATTTCTTCTTTGCATTTATGAGTGGCATCCTCCAAAGGATCGTCCTTGCCATTTTGCTTCTTCATGTTGGAGAACTACAAATGGAGAGGGATAGGGAGAAAGTTCTTGAGAAAGAGAACGCTATCGATACGTGTTTCCACATTATGCATACATGTTTCTTGCACATAGGTGTTCGAGCATCAAGCATACATGTATAATCCACCAATAGACACATTCTTTGCAATTCTGAGTGTTTCTGAAATGCTTCCTGCAATGCTTCTACACTCTTAGGTGTTCCTGCAATTCGGATTTCCCACAGATTTTCCACTGAAGTCGCTCTTGCAATTTTGAATTTCCCTCAAGAAAAACTCACTGCAATCCCACATATAATTCAAAAATTTTCCCCAAATCTGTAATCTACAGATAGGGGGTGGGGTGCTAGCGACCTATCAAACCAAACCGTTACAAACTGGTGAATCCGATACCATGTCTGGGTACAAAAAAAAGATGCCAAAGTCAAAAAGAGATGAAACTAGAGGTGCTACTAGGTGGAACTGTGTAGGGTATGTGTGATCATCGATACATTGTGTGCCAAATACAAGATGTGTGATGAGTCCATCCTCATCTGCACTTTGGATGTCGAGTTGGTATGGCTCGTATTGTTGCTGTAGTCTCTGTCGATGTTGTGAAGCTCCTCTCCTCAGCTGTGAGCGTTTCGACCTCCCTAGCTCCGATGCTCGATCAATGAGGTCACCCCTAGTGTGAGTATGAGCAGAGATTTGCACTGGTGGCTGCTCCAATAATTGACCAGTGTATGGTGTGAAGAAATCAATAATCTGTCTCTGGGATTACCTCTCTCCAAATCTCCTCACTAGATTGTCTCTGTATCTGTGTAACTCAAGTAGGTACAGTCCAAGACATCGTTGGTCCTGATAGCTCATGAGTTTGGAGAAAGGTCCGAAGTTTTCTCTGAATAGATAGTGAAAGTGACCCCGTATCTCAAAAGGCCAAAATGACCTATGAGACCAAAAGGTTACATGTGGTGAATCTAATACCATGTTTGGGTACAAAAAGTAAAAAGAACTGAAAAGAAAATAGTGGGTAGGGGTGGGGTGAAAGCTGATACAAAGGGAATACAAAGGGGGAGCTGATACAATGGAGCTTTGAGAGAGAGAGAGAGAGAGAGAGAGAGAGAGAGAGAGAGAGAGAGATGAAATGTTATATTGACGTCTTCAAAAGGCCAAAATGACCTATGAGACCAATCTGTTACAAAATGGTGAATCTAATACCATGTCTGGATACAAAAGAACTAGAACAAAGATACTACTACTAGAATCTATCCTCATCTGCACTCTGGATGTCAAGAGAGTATGGCTCGAATCCTCTGTTGTAGTCTCCATAGATGTTGTGTAGCCCGTCTCCTCAAACGTGGCCGTCTGGATCTCCGTAGCTCCAGTGCTTGGTAGTGATCGAATGAGTGTGGGCCGAGCTCTACAGTGATGGCTGCTCCTCTGGCTGTCCCATATCTAGTGAAAAGAAATCTGTAATCTGTCTCTGGGACTGTCTCTCTCTATCTCTTCCCAGTAAAGTGTCTATATATCTGTGTAACTCAAGTAGATAAGACATCTCTGATCCTCATAACTCATGACCCTAGAGAAAGGACCGAAACCCTCTCTGAATAAGCAGTGGAAGCGGCCCCGTATCTCATAGTACATTGTGCAATGACATATGTAATGTAGCTCTGTCTTTGGCTCTAGCTGGCATGAGCGGCATATCTTGTTGTCTGCTGGTATCCCTCTGAATTTACTAGTCTCAATCTCCAGCTGATGTGAGGATGTACATATCTGACCAATGGCACACCGCAAACCATGAGACATGTGTGTCCATGTAGCTGGGTCGAATCACAAACCCATCTCCTGTGAGGTGGAGAAGATGCTCTCTATAGAAAGCCATCTTCGTGCCCAGAGAGTAATTTTAGTCTTTGTAGCAGGCTACAGTGTCACTTTCACAGGACACAGTTCGTACAGTTGGTCTAGGCTGGTTCACACTGAACGGACTCTCTAGGCTGGGCAGTGACACGTGGCAGCAAAGATACAGACTGGTCTAGTAGACATCGTGGCCAGGTCACCACCATTCAGTTTGGAGAAAGATTGGATGGCTGACATTTATGAGCTGTTGATGACTCTTTATGGGGGTATATGTGAGTAGTAGCTGTTGGGTCAGGATCATCATCTTCTTCACATCTGGTCCAACGTCGTCTTCTGGAGCATAGAGTCTGTACACACAACACGTCTTCACCATCCCTGCACATTTTGAGCCTCGACACCCCATTGTACCTGTGAGTCATTGCTGGAGCTGAGTGTGCTGCCACGCCAGAGTCTGTATCAGTTCTTTGAGATAGTCGAGTCATATGTTGTGGTTTGCTGCTGTTGTGTCTCTGTGAGCTCAGTTGTTGTCTATTGTTCCTTTGTTCCAGTCTGTTTTGAGTGAGATTGTCACGCACATTGCACTGAGGAGCACCCACTATAGAGAGCACGACACACTATCCGCGCTACAGGTGCTCTCATTTTGGCGATCACGGTGGGACCTCAATCTGAAATCTCACTTTGTGAGGTACAAATCTTGAAGCTAGTTGGGTCTATCTAGCTTCGCCTACCTTGCCTTGCACTGTTCCCCTCTCGCCTGGTCCAATTGGTCTAGTCCTCTCTCGCCCTGGTCCAACTAGTCCTCGTCCCTGGTCTAGTCACTTGCCTGGTCTAGTAGAGTCTAGACCAGTCTTCAGCCAGTTCAAGGTTTTCTTGCCCAAAGCTTGGTTAGTTTGGTGGTCGCTGCATGACACATACAAGGCGGTCAGTCGAGCATCAAAGCGCACTACTGAGTTCTCTGAAGTACTAAAACAGAAGACGACCCTTGGTACCTGTTAGAAGTCCATCAACCTCATCACCCATACCTCCACACAGGACATCCCCCATTCCTCCATCCGGTTCCACATCTTCTAGATCACCTTCTCCAGTAAAGCTCTCTCCTATTCTGCTACAGCAAGCTATTGATCAACGGGCTCCTCAGCAAGGGGCCATGAGGCTTTGGCAAGTGTTTTGGCCAAGGTGAACATCAAGTTCCCTACCTTCAAAGGACTCTCTTCAAAAGATGCCGACGACCATGCAAGGAGGTTTGTATCTCTCTGTAGGGGTTGTGGTCTTAATAGAGAGAATGCTTATTTGGTACTCTTTCCATCTACCTTGGATGGTTTAACAAACAAATGGTACAGCCAGTTTGCAGAGAACCATTTTGCAACTTGGACAGCCTTAAGACAATTCTGTGCAGCATTCAAGCCAGGTGACTATCAGGAGAAGGTTTTGGATGAGTTGGCCAACATGGTGCTCCAGCCAGAGGAGACTTTTGCAGAACATATGACGAAAACCAAGTCTCTGGTTGCCAAGCTTCCCCAGTAACTAGGTGAATTTATGGTTAAGAAGTGGGTAGAGAAGGCGCTTCCCAAAACTTCTCAGCAAAAACTCTGAGAGAGTTTCCGACCCGACGCCACTCTGGAGGAGTTCATCGCAGCTCCTACGAGGATAGAGGGGGCTAGGAAGTTGTTCACCAACCCCCCTCACATAGAGACTCCCTCTGTGTTTTCAGAAGGTCTTGCTGATCCATTGACTTCTTTGCGCAGAGAACTTGAAGCCCTAAAACTACAACGCGCTCTGCAAGAGGAGAAATCAAGCTCTCTTCACCAGGAGAAACCACCACATCTTGAGGCTTTGGATCAAATCAAGAGGGAGCTAGAAGAGCTTCGGTCTCAGCAAGAGACTAAAGCTATGGTATGGTGCAGCTCGTGTCGCTCCCCAGGACACCCTCCACAGGACTGTCCCCTTCGGGCTTATTACCACTTCTGCGAAAAGTTCGGGCATGAGGACAAGGACTGCTACTACCTCAAGGGATTGTGACAAATACAACAAAGTCTTGGTCCTTCTCTTCAACAAGGGCCAACACCTGCATCCAACATGGTTTCTCCCTGTGGCCATGCACACCATATGCCACCTTTGTTGACAGCCCCTCCTATGCAAGGTATGCAGAGCACTTTTTCCTCTCAGAGCTTTTACCATACCCATGCTCCCTCATCACCTCAAAGCTTCTATGCCTCCACCTCCAACTCAATGCACCAGGAGCAAGGACCACCTCACCCTTCGACTCGCCCTTTGAATCGGCCCATTTTGTGCTACAGATGCGGGGAATATGGGCATTACCAAAGCAAATGCCCCCTGCCAGAAGGGTCGCCTCCTTGCCGTCATTGCCCTGAAACGAAGGATCACTACAGTAAGGATTTCCTTAAACTTCGTGCATCCACGGCTTTGAACCCAAGTCAAAGCCAGAATGAGTTTACCTTTCCCAAGCTCAATCTGATAGCAGTTAGCACCGTTCCTCAGCCACCCCCTTCTACCCACGTGGTTACTCCTCAAAATAAGCTGCAGTTGGTAGAGGAGCCATCGGGTGTCCTCACTTAGGCCCAGAGAGCTGCCCTCGGTCTTAGTATTCCAACAAGTTCAACCCCCCCACACATTCTCTCCCACCAGTGGATACCCTGCCTTCAGCTGTTAACAAGCCACCCCCTAGTGCCATGAAAGAATCCAAATCTTTGCTCTCCCATATTGATGAAGCTTTCTTGGAAGCAGTTTCCGATCTACAAAAGATCAAGGTGCCCGAGAAACCACTGGTAGAACAGGAAAAGCTCACAGCAGAGATAGTCTTGAAGAACACCTTCCAACAAGTGTCCCTCTATGACATGCTGCGACTGGATGCGAATTTTAGAAGTGACACCCTTGCTGTTATTCAGTCACTTTACCCCGGAGTAAGTCCTAGTGGCGGGCACCTCCCAGTTCGACCATCAGAGTCCTATATGATATACAATCCTGCTGCTCCACTCACTGATTATAGAAGCCCTCGCCTGACAATGTCCATGTTGGGTCGGCAATTCTCAGGAGTGATAGTGGATGGTGGATCTGGCATCAACCTGATGCCCGAAGTCACTATGTTAGCTCTAGGTCTACAGCCTACTCGCCCTGCTCCCTTCACAGTTACATTGGGTGACCAACGGACAGTCTACCCAGTGGGCATAGTGGACAATGTGCCTCTGCAGGTACAAGACTTTACTTTTAACTTGGATTTTGTTGTGGTTCGTCTTCCCTAGGTTGAGGGCGGATTTCCCTTGCTCACTGGAAGACCATGGCTGCGACACACTAAAGCACTTCATGATTGGGGAAACGATGCAATGTGGATACATACTTCTGGCTCCCCGATGCAATCCATTCTCTTAGAAGGAGGTATGGATCCCGTGGTGCAGCAAGTTTCTTTGTCAATGGAAACCAACCCTAAACAAGAACAACCTACTACACCTGAAGGGTCAGACGAAGATCTGCTGGAGTGGTTGGAAGCTACCAAATCTATGCCCTGGTATGGAGTCTCTACTCATTCCTTGCCTAGAGGTACACTCTCTTCCAATGTTTCCACAGTAACTAAACCTAATGAGCCACTTGAGACAATTCAAAGATTGAAGGTCATAGAAGCTACTCCTGATACGCCTTTGGATTTGGTGAGCCTATGAAGAATCATAGAAGCGGAAAGAAATCCCCTCTACAGGAGTTCACCAACCTTCATCATCAACCCCATTTGCTTCTCCAACCAGAACAAAGCTCTCCTCTGTGTCTAGCGAACTCCCTTCATGAAGCTTCCTTAAGACAGGATACAACAAAAACAATATTGTTTTCAAGTTTGATGATGTCCTTGATCATCATATGTATCTGCTGGAGTGTCATCTTCCCTCACTACCCCCTGCCCACTCACCCTCTCCCTCTACCTACCCTTGCCCCCCTTCTCTCTCCCTCGCCCTTCCCCATCCCTCCCAACTCGCCCCTACCCACCCCCTACTCGCCTCTACCCACCCTCTCTCTTGCCCTCGCTCCTACCCACCCCCTCTCTTACCCTCGCCCATACCCACCCCTACCTAGCCCTCGCCCCTACCCTTTCTTCCCTCGCCCCTACCTACCTAGGCCTCGCCCTATCCACCCCCTACCTACCCCTCCTCCTCAGTGTTGAGAAGAAAGTGTTGCAAGGTTATTTGCAAGCATGGACCAGGTCATTTTCCTCTCACTATGGTTATCAAAAATAAAGATGTGCTGGATCCAAACCGAGCATATCTCTTTGTAGTGGAGCCTCATTTTGTTGTGCCAATTGGGATTCATGGACTATGCAATCATACTGGGTTCTTGCCTATTCAAAAGCTTAAGGCGTTTGCAAGCAATGCAGTGTTTTTTACTCCACTTTTGAGGTATGTAAGGTCATGGGCCTAGCACCTGCTTCAGGGAAGTACGGATGCAGTACCTAGTGGTTTTCTTTCACAGTTTTTTCAGTATTCCTCTCACCGAGACGGTGAGCGGTCTTGTGGCGGGCAACCTGTAGCAGGCTACAATGTCACTTTCACAGGACACAGTTCGTACAGTTGGTCTAGGCTGGTTCACACTGGACGGACTCTCTCGGCTGGGCAGTGTCACGTGGCAGCAAAGATACGGACTGGTCTAGTAGACATCGTGGCCAGGTCACCACCATTCAGTTTGGAGATAGATTAGATGGTTGACATTTATGAGCTGTTGATGGCTCTTTATGGGGGTACATGTGAGTAGTAGCTGTTGGGTCAGGATCATCATCTTCTTCACATCTGGTCCAGCGTCGTCTTCTGGAGCATAGAGTCTGTACACACAACACGTCTTCACCATCCCTGCACATTTTGAGCCTCGACACCCCATTGTACCTGTGAGTCTTGGGCTGGAGCTGAGTGTGCTGCCACGCCAGAGTCTGTATCAGTTCTTTGAGATAGTCGAGTCATATGTTGTGGTCTGCTGCTATTGTGTCTCTATGAGCTCAGTTGTTGTCTATTGTTCCTTTGTTCTAGTCTGTTTTGAGTGAGATTGTCACGCACATTGCACTGAGGAGCACCCACTGTAGAGATCACGACACACTATCCGCGCTATAGTCTCCTGTAAAACTAGCACTCAATATAGAGATTCAAATTTGAAAATGTAGTGTGGACCTACGTTGGGAAAGATATTTTAAACATGTAAGGACAAACCATATAAGCAAGTAAAGTTGGCTCTTCATTGCTTGCTTAGTGCCACATTTAGAGAAAGAACAAATATACAAAAGAACATATACAATGGGAAGGGACCAATGAAAGCCAAACAAATGGATCCAATAACCATTCAAACGAGCGTTGGCTAACAATAGTATAGCTTGTTTAGCAAGCCAACAAATGAGTAAAAACTTTGAGGAAGCTCTTGCAACTCTGTCAAATATGTACGATGCAACTATTGTTCTCACGGATCTGCTGACAACTGCTGTTTATGTTATACAAGCAAGCTGTGTATATTGACAAAAAATGTGATACATCATGAATGTAACATTAGTGGGCTCTCAAATGATGAGCATGCTCTGAATTTTTCAATTAGACATACTAACCTCCTCAATTTATAAGAAATACATTTCATGAAGAGCTGAAGCATAATCTAAAACCTAATTTTGAGGGAACACTATTCATTTCACAAGATGGACATAAAAAAAACGTTGAAATACAAACGTCATTCAACCTAACTAAAACTTGAAAGTCGCCTGAAAAAAATTCAAATTCCAAAATGAGTAATTTTCTCTAGCTTCCCTTGAGCTTTTGAGTCGCGGTTCCACTGTCTCTATCATGATAACCCCTGTAATCTTGCATATCTAGGTGAAGTTAAGGGTACATCAAAAGTTGCTTCATATACCAGCTTTAAACTTTAGAACACAAAATCATTCTCCCATGTATTATACCAACTTAACAAGTTTAGGACTCCTAAACTGGTAGATTGTCCTTTCCACACTAAAAAGACACAACAAAATTTGTATGCCTATCTCCATTCTCTTGTAAGACATGTTTTATAATACTAAAAATAAATTTACTCTTGTTGTGCCTGTGACACAATCTGAGGAGAATTTTCCCCCTCTTGGACTCCTAAAATGTGTATGTATATGCTAGGAGATCTCAAAGAATTTTTTAAAAAACCAAGAAAGACTTGGTCATTCTATGTACATTTACGGACATTTATGGGATTACCTATGTGGTGATCAGCTTCTGTACATTTTATCTTGAGGCTTTGCCCTTGAGATGTTTTCTTTAATAGAATATTTTCTCTTGGAAAAGAAAAAAAAAGTTACTTTGTATATTTGAATATAATAAAAGGATACTCTGCCAACTTGGCCTTTACTTGCTGCAAGACCTTTCTCGGTGAACTCGTTCGTGGGGACAGAGCAGCATTGTGCTCCTGCACATTATGGACCACACATAAGCAAGACATTTATGCATCAGTTGAGCAGTGCTATCTATTTGTGCTTTTAAGAGATTCTTTCCACTAAAGTTTTTAGAACCTCTCAAAATGGCACATTCATGTCCTACTTTCCTGTAGATGGTTCATGAGAAAAAGGCCTTTGATTTTAACAAGTTCTTCCTAGATGAACCCAGACAAAATCGTAGATTCTTCCATGAAGGAAAGTGGAAGCTATAAACTTGTGTAATCAACCACACATAATCGATTTCAAGACGATACAACCATCAGCTTCATCGTTAATATAGTAACATGGATGGATGCATCCTGTACGGGTGGGATGAGGAACAGGGATAGGACGTAGAGGGGAATATTATTTCCACTAGAGAGGTTTGAAACAAGGGGACAGTGTTGGGATGAGGGGAACGGGAGGATAGTGGGGATGGGAAGCCCAATAATGGGCTCCCATGTCCTATGCCACTAACATCATCAGTGGCGCATAGTCAGTGCAGAACTTAGTATCAGCAGATAAGGCTCCCAGCATGACATATGTCCCGCAGATAGGCACATGACCATACTGTAGCGTGGATAGTGTGTTGAGCTCTCTACAGTGGGTGCTCCTCAGTGCAATGGGCGTGACTTTGAAACAAGGGGACGGAGTTGGGATGAGGGGAACGGGAGGATAGTGGGGATGGGAAGCCCAATAATGAGCTCCCATGTTACTATGCCACTAACATCATCAGTGGCGCATAGTCAGTGAAGAACTTAGTATCAGCAGATAAGGCTCCCAGCATGACATATGTCCCGCAGACAGGCACATGACGATACTATAGCGTTGATAGTGTGTCGAGCTCTCTACAGTGGGTGCTCCTCAGTGCAATGGGCGTGACATCTCACTCAAAATAGAATGAAACACAGGAAACAACAGATAACAACAAATCAACACAGAGACACAGCAACAGACCAGACATATGGACTCGACTATCTCAAAGGAACCAGTATAGACTCTGGTGTGGCAGCACACTCAGCTCCAGCCCAGAACTCACGGGTACAATGGGGGTGTCGAGGCTCAGATGTGCAGGGATGGTGCAGACGTGCTGTGTGTATAGACTCGCTACTCTAGACAACCACGCTGGACCATATATGAAGAAGATGATAATGATGACCCAACAACTACTACTCATATGTCCCTCCACAAAAAGCCACCAACGGCTCATAAATGTCAACCATCTAAGTCTATCTCCAAACTGAGTGGTAGTGCTGACATGGCCACGATGTCCACTAGACCACCGTTCGTATCCCTGCCACGTGTCACTACCCAGCCCAGAGAGTCCGTCTAGTGTGAACCAGACAGGACCAATTGTACCAATTGTACTAACTGTGTGTCATGTGAAATTGACTGTAGCCTACTATAGGTTGCCCGCCACAAGACCGCTCACCGTCTCGGTGAGAGGAATACTGAAAAACTGTGAAAGAAAACCACTAGGTACTGCATCTGTACAATGGTGAGCTCCTGATTCTGTCATCCAAGAGATAAGAGTTGTGGCCACTGCTGCACCCGAAGTATCAAACTCTGGAGGTGGAGTTATTAGAGGGAATGGGGCTTGGACTTTGTTGGTCCATTTGAAGGTTTTACAGAAAAGCTTGGAGGAAAGGAGTGGCCAAACGACTTCAATTGCCGCTATTGCAGAGCAGTCTGTGATGCAGTATTTACGAGAATTGGTAGATGGAAGGGCAAGACTAGGATCAATCCGTGAGACAGTTGAGACCAATGCCTTATAGCAAGAACTTCATAAAAGAGAGGGCTCCCAAAAACATTTGAAAGATGAAGTGGAGAAGATGGAGGCGGAGATGAAATTAGCAGTTGCAAAGATGATCAACCGAAAAGATTCTGACCTTCAGAGTTCCTTGCAAGACCTCACCATGAAAAATGCTGAGCAGCCTATGAAGCATTTGAGTGGAAAGATGAGGAGATTGTGCGGCAGAGAGAAGAGCTGCGACTACTTTCTGCTCAACTCAAGACGAAGGCCAGGTAGCTTGAAGTGAAGGTGGATAATCATCAAAATGCAGATCAGGATTTGAAGAAGAGAGTTCTTAAGCTTGAATTTTGGTTGCAACAAGCACGAAACCAATCACGGAAGTTGCAAAGGATTGCGAAAAGAAAGGAAAAAGAGCTGAAGGATCTTCGAGCTCGGCTAGCATCCCAACCATCTGTTACCAAGCATAAAAGTGGGGTGAGGGGTGGGTAGGGGGACGAGGGGTAGGTAGGGGGCGAGGGAGAGTTGAGGGGGTGGGCAGGGGGACGAGGGGTAGGTAGGGGTTGGGTAGGGCGAGGGGGGGAAAGGGGTGGGTAGGGGAGAGGGGGAAAAATGGTGGGTAGGGGCGAGGGAGTGTGAGGGGGTGGGTATGGCGAGGGCAAGAGAGAGGAGTATAGGGTGGGGGTGTGGGGAGGTGGATAGGGGACATGTAGGAAACATCGGACAAAAAATGGTGGGTAGGGGCGAGGGAGTGTGAGGGGGTGGGTAGGGCGAGGGCGAGAGAGATGTGTATAGGGTGGGGGTGTGGGGAGGTGGATGGGGGATGGGTAGGAAACAACAGACAAAAGCAATAGATACAGATACAATGCTAACATAGCAGATACCACCTGAGTTATACTGGCAGCGGTCCTTCTGCCGCGCTTCTTTGTGAGCTTACCCAGTGAATGCTTTTAGTAAAGGGTCAACCGAGCAATCAACTTTTGTGACTTCTACGCTAGTTGTTGGCTTAAGTGGCTCATTGGGCTCAACTACGGTAGGAACACAGCAAAAGGTTGTGACCTCAGGCAAAGGTTGAATAGATAGTCCATAACAAGGTGTGGACTTGGTAGCTTCCAACCACTCTAACAGATCTTCATTTGACCCTTCAGGTGTAGTTGGCTGTTCTTGTTGGAGATTGGTTTCCATTTGACAAAGAAACTTGCTGCAGAGCGGGATCCATGCCTCTTAAGCGAATGGGTTGCATCCATGAGCCAGGAGTATGTATCCACATGGCATTGTTTTCCCAATCATGAAGTGCTTTAGTGTGTTGCAGCCATGGTCTATCAATGAGCAAGGGAAATCCACCCTCAACCTGGGGAAGACGACCACAACAAAATCCAAGTTAAAAGTAAAGTCTTGTACTTAGAGAGGCACATTGTCCACTATGCCCACTGGATAGACTGTCCGTTGGTCGGCCAATGTAACTGTGAAGGGGAGCAGGGTGAGTAGGCTGTAGACCTAGAGCTAACATAGTGAACTCGGGCATCAGGTTGATGCAAGATCCACCATCCACTATCACTCTTGAGAATTGCCACCCCAATACGGACATGGTGAGACGAGGGCTTCTATAATTAGTGAGGAGAGCAGCGGGATGGGATATCATATAGGACTCTGATGGTCGCACTGGGAGGTGCCCACCACTAGGACTTGCTCCGGGGTAAAGTGACTGAATAACAACAAGGGTGTCACTTCTAAAACTCGCATCTAGTTGCAGCATGTCATAGAGGGACACTTGTTGGAAGGTGTTCTTCAAGATTGTCTTTGCTGTAAGCTTTTCTTTTTCTACTAGTGGTTTCTTTGGTACCTTGATCTTCTGTAGATTGGAAACTGCTTCCAAGAAAGATTCATCAATATCGGAGAGCAAAGACTTGGATTCTTTCTTGGCACTGGGGGGATGGCTTGTCAATAGCTGAAGGCAAGGTATCCGCTGTTGTGAGAATGTGTGGGGGAGTTGAACTTGCTGGAATGCTAAGACCGAGAACGGCTCTCTGGGCCCGAGTGAGGACACCCGATGGCTCCTCTACCAACTGCAGCTTATTTTGAGGGGTAACCACGTGGGTAGAAGGGGGGGGTTGAGGAACGGTGCTAACTGCTATCAGATGAACTTGGGAAAGGTAAACTCATTCTGGCTTTGACTTGGGTTCAAAGCCGTGGATGCATGTAGTTTAGGGCAATCCTTACTTAGTGATCCTTTGTTTCAAGGCAATGCGACAGGGAGGGGACCCTTTGGGCAGAGGGCATTTGCTTTGGTAATGACCATATTCCCTGCATCTATAGCACAAAATGGGCCGATTCAATGGGCGAGGTGGTCCTTGCTCCTGCTGCATGGAGTTGGAGGTGGAGGCATAGAAGCTTTGAGGTGATGAGGGAGCATGGGTATGATAAAAGCTGTGAGACGGAAAAGTGTTTAGCATACCTTGCATAGGAGGGGCTGTCAATAAAGGTGGCATATGGTGTGGATGGCCACAAGGAGAAACCATGTTGGATGTAGGTGCTGGCCCTTGTTGAAGAGTAGGACTAAGACTTTGCTGTATTTGTCGCAATCCCTTGAGGTAGTAGCAGTCCTTGTCCTCATGTCCAGTCTTTTCACAGAAGTGGAAGTTAACCCGA
This sequence comes from Adiantum capillus-veneris, assembly GCF_014529385.1. Taxonomy (NCBI): domain Eukaryota; kingdom Viridiplantae; phylum Streptophyta; class Polypodiopsida; order Polypodiales; family Pteridaceae; genus Adiantum; species Adiantum capillus-veneris. Next base: position 84,461,893 of record NC_140950.1, read on the forward strand.
AGTTGTCATTCATGTGGAGGGTGCCCTGGAGAGCGGCATGAGCTACACCAAACCATAGCCTTAGTCTCCTGCTGAGACTTGAGCTCTTCTAGCTCGCGCTTGATCTGTTCCAATGTCTCGTGATGTGGAGGCTTCTCCTGTCTAAGAGAGAAGGACCTCTCCTCTTGAAGAGATCGCTATAACTTTAGGGCTTCCAATTCCCTGCGTAAAGAAGTTAACGGATTAGAAGGACTTTCCAAAAACACTGAGGGGGTCTCTACTTGAGGGGAGTTGGTGAACAGCTTCCTAGCTCTCTCTATCCTAGTAGCAGCCGCGACAAACTCCTCTAGAGTGGCGTCAGGTCGGAGACACTCTCGGAGTTTTTGTTGGGAAGTTTTGGGAAGAGCCTTCTCCACCCACTTATAACCATAAGTTCACCCGGTTGCTAAGGAAGCTTGGCCACCAGAGACTTTGTCTGGTCATGAGCTCTGCAAAAGTCTCATTCGGTTGGAGCATCAGGTTTGCTAACTCATCCAGGACCTTCTCCTGGAAGTCCCCAAGTCTGAAAGCTTCACAAAATTGTTGTCATAAAGTGGCCCAAGTTGCAAAGTGGTTCTCTGCAAACTGACTGTACCACTTGTCTGCTAAGCCATCCAAGGTAGATGGAAAGAGTACCAAATAAGCATCTTCTCTATTAAGACCATGACCTCTACAGAGAGATACAAACCTTCTTGCATGGTCGTCTGCATCTTCTGAGTAGAGTCCCTTGAAAGTAGGAAACTTGATGTTTACCTTGGTCAAAACATTGGTCAACTCCTCCATGGCCTCTTGCTCAGGACCTTGTTGCTCAAAAGCTTGTTGTAACAAAATGGGAGAGAGCTTTACTGGGGAAGGTGACCTGGAAGATGTAGAACCGGATGGAGGAATGGATAATGCCGTATGTGATGGTATGGGTGATAGGGTTGGTGGACTTCTACTAGGTACCAAGGGTTGACGCCTTCTGTGGTAGTACTTCAGAGGACTCAGTAGTGCGATTTGACGCTCTAATGACCACCTTGTATGTGTCATGCAATAACCACAAACCCAACCAAGCTTTGGGCAAGAAGACCTTTAACTGGCTGAACACTGGTCTAGACTCTACTAGACCAGGGCGAGTGACTAGACCACCTGGCTAGACCAAGGACGAGGAAGGACTAGACCAAGACGAGAGCTGGTTGGACTAGGGTGAGAGAGGACCAAACCAGCAGGGGGAAGGACTAGGTCAGCTAGACTAAGCTGTTTAGGGTGAAACTGGACTAGACCAGCACGCTGCACTGTGGAAGGCGAAGTAGGCGAAACTAGGTAAAAACCAGCTAGCTCCTCGATTTGTACCTCAACAGAGAGTGAGACTTTAGTTGAGGTCCCACCGGGTGTGCCAAAAATGAGAGCACCGGTAGCGTGGATAGTGTGTCGTGCTCTCTACAATGGTGCTCCTTAGTGCAATGTGTGTGACATCTCACTCAAAACAGAATGAAAACACAAGAAACAATAGAGAACAACAAATCAACACAGAGACACAACAACAGACCAGACATATGAACTCGACTATCTCAAAGGAACCAATACAGACTCTGGCGTGGAAGCACACTCAGCTCCAACCCAGAACTCACAGGTACAATGGGGGTGACGAGGCTCAGAAGTGCAAGGATGGTGCAGACGTGCTATGTGTACAGACTCACTACTATAGACGACCACGCTGGACCATATATGAAGAAGATTATATTGATGACCCAACAACTACTACTCATATGTCCCTCCATAAAGAGCCACCAATAGCTCATAAATGTCAGCCATCTAAGTCTATCTCCAAACTGAGTGGTAGTGCTGACCTGGCCACGATGTCCACTAGACCACCGTCCGTATCCCTGTCACGTGTCACTGCCAGCCCAGAGAGTCCGTCCAGTGTGAACCAGACCAGACCAACTGTACTAGCTGTGTGTCCTATGAAAGTGACACTGTAGCCTGCTACACATACATTATCAAAGGTCTCCATAATGAGTTTCTATACGATTCTGGGAATGCAGGGCAGAATCAGCCACATAATGAGACCTAAGCACTGATCAATATCAAAAACATATAGAAGCAATACACTTGAAAATATAATTGCAAGTGCATACACATTACTAAAAAATTCTTTTACATCAATTGGTGGTAGCAAATCCGACGCAAAATGCACAACATTTGTTCACGTCCGCTAATCCGCCTGGAACATCCACCTAGATGAATCCTAGAAAAATCCGAGATTCACCTAAGAAGGAAAGTGCAAGTTATGCACTCATGGTAGTCGCCCGCAAGACATGAAAACCATCAGCTCCATACTACATTGCTTTGACTAAATGCTACAACATTCTTACTGAAGTCCTGATGTCATTCATATCACACACAAAAGAGCTATAGGAATTGAGAAGAAAGATTGTGGGCAAAGAAAGGGGCCAAAGATTTTGTTGTACTTGTATTGCAAATGTGCACAGTAACAAGAGTGCTGGACAGGATCTAGATGGGCATGGATGGCCATTCAAAGGATGGGGAGGACTTTAGCTGGTCATATGAGAAGAGTACTATCTCGACTTTTCTGCTCTAACACTTGATAGCCCTCTAGTGCAAAAAGTCTACTACACTTCCATATACCCATTTGAGCACAGCCTTGCTCAGAAAGACTGTATGGGATTGATGATACTGCCTAAGCCAATTGTAGTGAATTGGGTTCATTCAAGCTTGGAGGGAGGGTTCCAAGCACTAAGCCTTCAAGGATTACTTGGGATGAGATGAGGATTCTAAGCAGACGGAGCGAGTGCATGTGAGGCTTGATTGGGTACTCAACTGCAAGCAAAAAAGAGGGAGGAGCTTTCATGACTCCCCATGGTGTGGCCATTACGTCAAGCAGTTGAACGAACACAAGGAGCTTTGTTTAATAGTCTATTTATTGATGGTTTATCACCAATCCTTTAGTACATTCAAAGTTACCCTTGGATCTCAACGCAAACGAAAAACTAAATCAGTCTGAAAACACTATCAAACGAATAAATTCTATTTATGCACCTGGTTTTCCCCTTCGGGAGTGAAGAAACTAGCTGCAGAGTTTGTATGTGTTCGATTGATCTTATGCATCCCACCAACCTTCTTTTCTACAATATTGGACCTAGAGAGTCACCAAGTGAGAAATTGTGTAAAGTTATGCTTTGTGAATGCAAAAATTTCACACTTTCCAACTTAAGCACACAAATTTGACAGTAATATTTGCGAAGTTTCAAGGAACCAGACATCAGCGTATACCTGGTCGATCTTACTGAGAAATTTGATGGGCTCCCAGAAGATCCTGAAGATGCCTCATGCTTTCTATTCTGGAAAAAGGAACAAAACTTCTAGTCAGAGGAGTGAAGAAGTAGAGTGCAATAGCAAACGCTCATTGTAGTCCAAGCACAAAAGACTGCATGAAAATAGGTTTGTCTGCTAGTAGTTCTTCACAGTAACAGTTCACACTCTTATTTCAGACAACCATCTTCACTTTTCAACAAAACATTCAAGTGAAAGACAATAGCCACCTTGAAGGAAAAATATTGATGCTAAAGCTTTACAATTGTCATGCAAAAAGAAACAACAAACCACCACATCATTCCCCCCCCCCCCCCAAAAAAAAAAAAAAAACACGTGTGCACACGCACACACACACACACACACACACACACACACACACACACTTACACACTTTTTTCTTTTAGTAATATCATGATTGAATTACTAATGGGAAACCTCAAACGAGGAAACCCATAGAAACCATTACATGTGGAAATTCGAAAACAGTCAAATTAGAGCTCGCAATGAAGGGATGAGAGCTCATCCAAGTCATGGGCAAATTTAAGAGATTGTCGAAGGGAAATTTTGAAAAAGCATGCATAATCCTCCTGAGCTTGCTGAAACATGAGAAAATTACATGCTCTCCAAACCATCCAAAGCACCCAAGATCTAACCCAGTCAAAAAAGCATGCATACGGGTGGAGTAGAGGCGGTAGCACTCCATAAAGCCAGAAATATCGGCCAAAAGTTATGCCAGGGAATCGAGTGCGGAGACTTGTAGAGATGTGATCCACAAATTGCTGTGTACGAGAACAAAACCAAAATAAATGTGGAATAGCCTTAGTGTCAGCACCACAACGAACACATCGTGAGGAAGCCAGTCTTCTAGAACGAAGAAATTTGCCAGTTGGGAGAACGCCCATGATACATCTCCACATAAACAATCGCTCTTTCAAAGTTAGCGTGCCACACTTTCATGACTTTGTTAAGCCACAAGACAGTACCCTTATTCATATTCCATACTTTATTATTGTGTTCTTGTATCCAAGTAGATGACTGCAAATGGCAATAAACCTTTTTCGTAGATACAGAGAGGATCAAAGAACCAACATACTGTCAATCACAAAGTCGATCCTCAACAACAAGCGACGGAGTGGGAGACCTAGAATCAACCATATCCTTGATTATCTGCCACATGTCTATAATGCAGTCCTAGACCAAAAGTAAGTGCAGCTTGCCAAAATGAAAACACATGCCCATTAGCATCAACAACATCTGATATCACGTCAATGCCTTTCTGGGAGAGAAAGTATGCCTGCCTGGGAGATCACTGGACCAAGGTCTGATCAAACACCAAACCCCAATGCAAACTCTCTAGTTTGAATGAATTGCCACTCGCATCATCTCTACCATTCCACGAAAACTCCCTCATGACTTGTTTCCAATCAGCCACAAGATTGGAAGCAAAGGGGCAGCCAGGAATCGTAGCTTCAAATTTTAAACCACATCCCATATGACGGCTGCCAATGACCAAAAGCAGGTTTAGAAACCGCATGCGAACACAAAAAGCACTAGGGCTGCTTTTGTTCCACCACCACCAATAACAATGTGGCCTTCCTTGCAACAACATGAGAGCACAAATGTAAAATATTCAAACCACCACAACGCTTTGAAGTGCATAGTTTATCTAGCAAGCAACCGTAGCCCTTTTTTCTGGGAGCAAGTAGACCAAAAATGATCCAAAATCCGAGACATGAAAACAGGAAGATGAGGAGGCTGCCAATGTAACAATGCTAGAAAAAACTGCATATATGCCATCAAAATGGATTGCACTATTCTGAGTCTTACATACAACGGCTAGGTAGACAATTTCCAATAATGCAATTTAGATCTAATTTTATGCTCCACCCAATCCAAGCATTTGGCATTGTTCACCGACCAAGCCAAAGGGTATCCAAGATGCTGCACAATCTGATCCGGCTTCACTATCTCAACTGGCCATAAGATAGAATGCCAATCCATCTCATGCAATGACAAAAGTTTAGATTTTTGGAAGTTAACATGTAGACCAGCAGCCGACCCATAAATTTGCACCGCTTCCATGATGCATCGAACATCATCCGGTTGATTTCTGGGCCAGAACATGGAATCATTAGCAGCTTCCGCTACACGATGATCGAGACGGTAATTCCGATTCACGTAATTGGCTCGATTCTGTCAAGGAATCCAAATACAGCAATAGCGGCGGATGAGTGGCAATAGCATACAACATGGCACTTAAAGGACACCCTTGCCTAACGCAACGATCAAGATCCGACATCTGACTAAGCTCACCATCAATTATTCTGAAGGATTGACTATGTTCATAGACGCTTCCTAAAACCAAAACCCAAGCCCTAGAAGGCCGGAACGCCGTTCCCTCCCCCTCTGCCAAGCTGGAACGCCCCGGAACGTTTTGCCGTTCCAGGTGACCACCTGATACCGGAACGGCCTCGGAACGGGCCCGGAACGGCCAACTCTCAAAAATGGGAAGAAATAGGCAGTTTTTTGCAAATTTGCAATGAACATTAGGTGTTTTTTTAGTGTGCAAGGACTCAAAAATTAAAATGCACCCCCTCACACCCATTCCCTTCTCAAGCATTATTTGGGTGTTTTTTATGCCTCCCGTTCTGCGCCGTTCCCGTTCCGGACCCCTGGCCGTTCCCCCGTTCCGCGAGGGTCCCCATCGCCGTTCCCGTTCCGCGTTCCGGGTAACTCTGCCGCCATTATCTAACATCAAACTTGACCTTCGGGCATACCAAGCAACTGCGCACAAACTTGTCCACATCCTTCTTGAGTCTCGGCCAAAAGAAGTATCTCTCTACCCCTTTCAAGGTGGTAGCAATGCCGCAGTGACCTGTAAAAGGCGGACAGTGGCATTCGGTGTAACAAACTGCTGACGTGTCAAAGCCTAAAGAATGGAGCCAACTTACAGATGCTGGCCGAGGGGCCTAAACCCTAAGAAGAAGTATCTCTCTACCCCTTTCAAGGTGGTAGCAATGCTGCAGTGACCCGTAAAAGGCGGACAGTGGCATTCGGTGTAACAAACTGCTGACGTGTCAAAGCCTAAAGAATGGAGCCAACTTACAGATGCCGACCGAGGGGCCTAAACCCTAAGAAGAACAAGTAAGAGAAGAAGTGTCACAAAGTGATGACATGGTTGCCAGAGAGCAGAAAACCCTAATTCTGGAAACCCTAACCCAAAACCTGCAAACCCTAATTCTGCTGCCAAAAACCCTAACCCTAACCCTAAGGGCAGATTTCCGCATTTTGCGCTGGCTGATAACGTGGCAAGCTGTACGGATTTCCGAGATTTACGCTGGCAGTTTTTGGCTTTGCTTTTGGACCAGATGCTTTTAAGTTTGAAGGCTTTTTTACTATAATTGCTTTTCAGGCCAAGGGCCTTTAAATATGAGGTTAGGGCTCATTCTCTGGCATGCTTCCTGGAGAAGGTGCAGAGTTTGGAGTACCGGCTTGTACTGTGTTGATGCAATATAAAGAAATACCGAAAGGGGCGCCAAGGTTTGGAGCCAATACTCTCTGGGGTGGAATTCCGCCACTCCGTGTCGCGTGTGCTCTCTCTCTCTATTTCAATTCAGTTGTTATTTAAGTGCTAAAAGTCTCTTTCAATCTGTTCTTTTCTATTGGCACGTGGTGCCCGTCTTGTGACATTCGGTTAGAACCTTTTCCCTCAACGGCTGTGTAACGCACAACATGGTTCTCTTCATTAAGTAGCCATCCTGAATGGAATAGTCCGCTACTATCTCCCCTTTCTGTATTCAACTGACTACATCGGCAAATATCTCTTCTGTGGCGTACTGACCGACCATATCCTCGAAGTTCCTATGATGTATCGCGGAAATAGCCAGAACCAACGGCTTTCGGGACAAAGTATTTGCCACCAATTTCTTATGTCCCTGCATGTGGACAATCCGGAAGTAAACTGTGACAAGATGTTTGCGCACCGCATCTGCTTTTCCGAATGCTGCTTCCATGACAAGAAGTAGCATAAACTTTCATCATCTGTGAAAAACCGTAAAATCGACTCCGAGTAGGTAATGTCGCCAGTGAATAAGAGCATGGATAGCCGCCAAAAGCTCTCTCTCACATATCTGTATTGTCAATTCCGGCTTTGAAAACAATCGGCTCTCATAGGCAATGAGATTGGCCTTCTTGCATTAAGACCGCATCCAGATTACGACCACAAGTATCACAATATACTTCAAACGACTTCTGTAAATCCGACAAACTCAAAAACTGGTCCTGTAGTCAAATTCTTTTTCAATTCCTGAAAGGTAGTCACTTCTGTGGGTCCCCACGAGAAAGGGACTCCTTTCTGTGTCAAGGTATGCATAGGGGAAGCAACCTCTACAAACTTTCGAATGAACCGCCCGTAGTACGAACACAATCCCAAGAAGCTTCTAGCTTCATGGACATTCTTCAAATTGGGCCAATCATGGATAATCTCTATCTTGGCCGGATCCATTTACACTCCCCCTGCTGAGACAATGTGTCCCAAAAAGTGTATCTCTGGTAGGAAAAATTCACTTTTCTTTGCATTAATCTCCCTAACTTGTGATCTCGTAATGCTTGAAAGACCTGAAGCAGATGATCTCTGTGTTCTGCTTCATTCTTGGAGAAAACAATGATATCGTCAAAGAAAGTGCCAACAAATAGCCTGTACTCTCAAAACATCCTGTCCATCATCCAGTTAAATGTCGCAGGAGCATTGGTTAAGCCAAAAGGCATCACCAAAAACTCAAATAACCCAAAAGTCGTCCGAAAGGCTGTCTTGTAGACGTCTCTCGGCGCGACTCTGATATGATGATATCCACTCTTCAAATCAATTCATGCTAAAGCACGAGGATCCTTGTAATCTGTCGAGTATATCATCGATCAAAAATCTGTTCTTGATGGTGATTTTGTTGAGAGCTATATAATCGATGCACATTCTCCAAGATCTGCCTTTCTTCAAAACCAACAACACTGGAGAGCAATACGGTGAAGTACTACGCTGGACAAGTCCCTTTTCCAAGAGGTCTTTCACTTGGTTCATAATCTCTTTGTTCTGGGCTCGGCTCACACGGTAAGGTGGCCGGTTCGGTGGTGTGCTTCCTGGTATCAAATCAATAGTATGATCTTCAGGATGAGCGGGTGGTAACTCGCCTGACAGGCCCTCTGAAAAGCAATCGGCATGAGTGTGGAGAAAATCTTGGCGTTTTGTTCAGGTCAAAACATATTCGACCTTCATCCATCGTTCAATTCTCTTTAAAAAAAAGTGAGTAAAGAAACTGAAGTTCATCAAGTACAATCTCTGAGCCCTTCATTTGTCAAAGTCGCATTCTCGGCCCGGTAGTCAACCACGGCGTTGTGCTTATGGTACCAAGGGATTCTGAGTAGAACGTCACAACCTTCCAAGGCAATTGCGTAAAGCTCCGCGTGCCCTAAACACCCCTGTCATTGCAAACGAAGTTTGCCAATGCTCGGTGTAATGGCAACATCCCGTCCGGGTGCCACTCGAACTACGTCTGCCTGTGGCCTCAACCTGTCGGGCGTAATTCCAAATCAAGCCGCAAGAAGTTGGCCTTGGCTCCTTCAAAAGAGCTTCCTGATCTTTCCTTTTTGCCCTAAAAACGGGCAAAATGTGTACTTTCATTCATTTGATTCGTTTCAGGCCCCACACAATGTGGTACCAGGATACTTTCAGAGTTGCGCTCGCTCGCTCGCTGGTGCTATTCGAAAAAAAAACCCCCCCCCCAGCGCTGCCCCCCCCGCTGTCCCTGTTCGCCCTCTTTTGCCGCCCCGCAGTGGGTTCTCACGGGGAACCGTTTTGGTCCTCTTGAGCAGGATGAGGTCCTTGCCCCAGCCCCCACCCTAGCTTCACCCTCGACAGCCCCTCTCCCCCCAGAGTTCCCTCCCTCTTCCTCATCCTCCCCCCCGCCTCCTGCTCCCGCCGCCTCTTCCCTCCGCCCCTCTACCTCTGTCGCTCCCTCCCACTCCTCTTCTCCATCGCTCCCCCCAGCCCCCTCTTCCCCCCCTCCTGCTTCAGTTCCACAGTCGACACAGGGGGCAAGGCCCTCTCCTGCGGCTAGGAGATCTCTTGGCAGCGCCTTTGCCACGAGTCGCTTAGCGAGAGAGGGGCAGCCTTTCTTGCGGCCCCCTCTGTAGGTACAGACATCTTCCCTTGCAGCTATTCCTCGTGGTCTGACGAGCATTGACATCCGACGCTGATGGGACTTCTTCAACTACGGCTTCACTCGTTTTCTCGGCGACCCCTCAGCAGACCATGAGGCAGCCTGCTTCAGGGTCCATGTTATGTTCCTTGCCGCTAGGGGGACAAAGGCCTTGGACTCAGCAGTTGGCTTCTCCTTCCCCCTCTGCGGCAGAGACCAGACAAAGTGGACTCTCGACTTAGTGTTGGGATGGTTACACACACAGGTCCTAGAGTTCTCTCACCACATGGGAGAACTAGGAGTTACAGACATGCTCCAGACTTTGTGGCCATTGGCCAAGTTTGCGGTGACACCTCCAGACTCAGCAGGATGTAGACACATTGTGGTTTACTTCTTTGCCGATACACAGTGCTTTCCATGCTATGTATACATTCATGAGGACTCTTGGACAGAGGAGGTTGCTTTACGTACGGCTCGCTCTGTTTGGGCTTGGACCAGGCATTTGTTGCAGTCACGCCTATTTGGAGGAGGCTCGGATGCGCATTACTCCCCATCCAAGCCAGCCTCGAAGATAGCCCGTCTAGCTACTACGGCAACATCTGTTCTCTCTCGCTCCCCATGAGATCGTCTCATGGAACGTGCAAGGACTAGGTGGGCCCCAGTTTCAGCGTCAGCGGGGCCGACTGCGTCAGAGCTTTAGCGTTGCCTTGTGGGAGGAGAGATTGATCTCCTTATGCTTCAGGAGCACCATTTGTGTGAGAGCCGCATTAGACGTTGTGGTCAGCTCTTGCATGGATGATATGATACTTTTTGGTCAGCTGCTTTTGGACCTGGAGGCATCCAGGGGGGGGTATGTATGACTATTGCCGACTCTTTGCAGCAGGCCATTGTGGACAGAGGGATTATTGTGCCAGGCAAGGCTCAGTGGATTACTATGTAGGTTTAGAATGGCCTAGTGGGTTTCCTGAACATCTATGCGCCCAATGTGGCGAGTGCTCGTGCAGAGTTTTGGTCACAAATAGTTGTCTCTGCCGCAGGTAGAACATTGGTGCATAGGAGGAGACTTCAACATGCTGGAGGACCCTTCTGATAGGATTGGTGGTAGCCATGCTATTGTGCATGGAGTTGAGTTGGCAGCTTGAGAGAGGTTTTGTATGACTTTGAGGGTCTCGGATGTTTGGCAACACTCTGGTTTTGTGAGGCCCCCAGACAGCCTTGCCTTGTCTCGATCGGACCGCAGGGGAGGAGTGAATCTATCGCGGATAGATTGCTTCTACACTAGTGACCACTTCAGTGACTTGGGAGGGACAGTGGGCATCCTGGCAAGGACCTCCTTCTCGGACCATGCACCAGTGATCCTCACAGTAGTAGACAGGCAGAGGAGTGGGAGCACGATGCTTCGCATCCCAGAGAGGGTCTTGTTGGACTCAACACTCCGAGACAGGATAGAGGCTCTCTGGACAGAGGGCTTCGACTCTCCTGCTGACAGAGTGGCTTCAGGCCTAGCTCAGATTAGTCATTTTTTTCTCCAGGAGTCTGGCTCGCCGGTCTGCAGCGAGAGAGGCAGAGCGGCGTCTCAAACGCGGCATTACTTCGTTACAGAGGATGCAGGAGCAGCATCCAGACAGTCCTTGGTTGGAGGAGCAGTTACAACAAGCTCGACAGGAGCTTGCTAGCACGGAGGAGAGGCGACATGAGTTTGCTTTCCACCGACAGGCATCTCAGTGGACCCAGGTGGGCGACAGAGTGACTGATGCTTTCCTTGAGGCAGTGGGACCTCGGCACTCACATGCCAAGGTCAGTCAGTTGAGGAGGCCCAACAGGTCAGTTGCTTTTGAGCCCGAGGATATGTGTGCAGTTGCTACTGACTTTTACCGTGAGTTACTGTTTGCAAAGTCCCAGTCAGAGCATCAGGATGCATGCAGGGAGCAGGTTTGGACACAGATGCCTTGTCTTGTGACTGAGGAGATGCGTCAGAGGCTTGAGCTACCACTTCAGCTTGAGGAGCTGCACATGGCTCTTAGGGCCCTCTCCCGTGGTAGCTGTCCAGGTGAGGATGGATTGACTCCGAGTTTTTTCTTGGAGTACTCGGAACTGCTTGGCCCAGATCTCTGCAGTGCTTTTCAGTACATTTTGCACACAGGAGTGATGCCTGACAGCATGAGTGAGGGCTTGATCTACCTCATTCCCAAGGAGGGTGGCTCCTTGGATGAGATTCGACACAGGCGCCCCATCACCATCCTCAACTCAGCCTACAAAATTCTTGCCAAGGCTTTGACTTTGAGGATTTAGCCACTTCTAGAGAGCCTTATACAGGGGACTCAGACAGGTTTTGTCAAGGAACGTAGTATCCTTGACAACATCTTTACTTTTTGGGAGGCTTCTGCCCTTTTCTAGAGGGCACTCTACGCAGGATGGGCTTCTCAGATGCTTGGATCAGAGGGGTGTCAGCTTTGTACGGACAGGCTCATAGTAAAGTACTCTTGGCAGGAGGTAGAGGTGATCGCTTCATGCTTACACGCTCCGTCAGACAAGGCTGTCCTCTTGCCCCCTTCCTCTTTCTCTTCTATGCGGAGGCGATGAGCAAGTTTTTGGTGTCGCAGCAGGTTGGTCTACGGGGCTTAGCACTCCCTATTCGGGGAGATGAGCTACTGGACGCTGAGTTTGCCGACAACTCAGCCTTGTATTTAGATGGCCAGGAGGCCAACCTTCACAGGTGTCAACAGGCTCTGGAGACCTTCTGTTGTGCATCGGGCGCACTAATCAACTGGAGAAAGACAGTGGCTTTCTCGGTTGGTAGTGCTCCTGTGCCAGATTGGATGCCAGGAGAGGGTTTTAGGTGGATTCCCCCAGGGACTGCAGTTTGGTACTTGGGCTGTCAGGTTGGTTTGGACTTGTCTCCCGAGCAGCAGATTGCTCCCCTTCTCCTGTCTATCAGGAGAAAGTTGTTACACTGGAGCTCAGCACGACTTTCTTTGGTTGGCAGAGTAGTAGTTGCCAACCAGGTGTTCTTGGCGACTATGTGTTACATCACTTCCTGCTGGATCTTCTTGAGTTCTTGTATCAGCCAGGTAGAGAGGCTGATCAGGAACTTCCTTTGGTCAGGACGTGACACTCAGATAGCGCGAGCCAAGGTGGCTTGGTAGGTCATCACTCTTCCTTGTTCACGAGGAGGGCTTGGGATCATTGATCCAGCACAACAGAGCAGAGCCCTTCTTGGGAAGTTTATCGTCAGAGGACTTCTTCCAGGTGAGGAGCCTTGGAAGGAGTTCTTGCTACAGCGGCTTCGTGCTAGGGTGCCTCAGGCAGGAGGCCCTTGGCAACCTTCGACCAGATGGATCTTTACTGAGATGCGCAGAGTTGGTTTGAGCAGGAGACTGGAGGACCGCTTCACTGTGAGTTTGCTTCGATCTTGGAAGCACTTGTGGCGTGGCCCGGAGCAGAGACGGCCTACGTGCACGGAGGAGCGCCTACGACAGCCCCTCGTCTAGAACCCCATGGTTAGCACTCAGAGAGGACACTTGGTTGGTAGTCGGCCTCATGTTTCCTGGGGTCCCATGGCAGCAGGTCCAGCGCGCTCTTTAGGTGACTGGCTAGAGTTCACATGTTTGTCAGAGGAGGTGCAGGGTCTCTAGCTACAGGGCATGAGAGGGGTGCAGAGCATATGCCAAGACATCTCATAGTCAGTTCCAGTTGAGTGGCTCACGCCCCTCGAGCCAGTAGCACCCCGGTGGATGGGAGCCTTCACACAACTGGAGGTTCTAATTTCAGCCCAGGACGCTAGAGTCGAAGGAAAGCCTCTCTGCGCTCCCGCATGCGGTCGGAGCTGCCCTGTAGTCCTTCAAGCTGTTCTTTGAGAGTATGGATCAGCTCTAGCCAAAAATCGCGAACAGTCTCTGCTGGTGGCACAGGGCGAGCCTCAAACATGCGGAAGCAACGGGCCCGCCAGATGAACCAGAGTGTCAGGCCACTGATAAGCTCCCAACACTCTTCTCTCTCACTGCACCACTCCTGTGGAGTAAGCTCTGTAGCAGGCTGGAGTGTAGGTCGCCCCTCCTGCATCACTATCATCATGCTGGTGGATGATAGCTCAAACTGAAGTGCCGGGCCCGTGAGGGTGGACCAAGCCGCTGCTCCCCAAGTGTACTGTCGAGCCGTGGAGAGAGCAGCAGGCATCAGCCAAAGAACTCGTCGCCACACTTGCTGGGCCGAGGGACAGTCCCAAAGACAGTGACGCTGACTCTCCACAAGATGGTCACAAGCTGCACATGTGGCCGAGAGGCCACTGTGCACTAGCCAGCTCCCAATTGCTGTAGCTCTGTGTGCAACCAGCCACTGAAACAAGGTGACTCGCCTTGGCTGTCTGGAGTCCCACAACCTCTCCCAGAAGGTTGCCAAGAACTCAACTGTGAGACCCTCCTCCTGCCAATGAAGTGCTGCAGCGGGGCGGGCCTCTCTCTGTGCTGCTAGTATATGAAGTCCCAGTCGAACAGTGTACTGAAAGAAAGGGACTCCTGGGTGGTCTGCATAAGAGAAGGGGTCCCTCCAAAGCCACTCACCAGGATCCCCCTGAACTCGTGCCAGTGGACAAAGCTCTCCGAATCTTAGAGTGCTCTGAGTAGCATCCTCCTACGAAAGCGATGTCAAACTGCTGTACAAAAGACAAAGCCTTCGAAGCATCTCTATATCCCGAAAACGTGTCAAATTTAATTGATTGTCCACCTTCCTTAAACTCTCAGACTTTCTTGCTTTTATCTTCCAAAAAGTCATATTGGTTGGCTTTATAAAAATTCTTCTTCTTTGCATAAGAGTTGCTGTCGTCAGAGTTTGAACTGTCTGTAGACGAGTCCTCTGTAGAACTGTCTCTCACTGGGCGAGATTTAGACTTCTTTGCCTTTTTCTGGCCCTTTCCGAAGCGTTGTTTCTTGCTTCGCTTTTTGCCTTTGCGGTCTTCTTCGCTCGAGTCAGATGAGCTAGAAGAACTGTCAGAAGAAGAAGAAGAAGAAGAAGAATTGGGTACTCCTTCAAATCGAACACGCTTCTTCTGTTTCTTTGCTTTTTCAAATGTCGACTGACGACCCAAAAAGCCCGGGAAGTCAGTGCCTTTCTTCTGCTTTTTGCCGTGCTTTTTAGCTTTGTTCTGCGCATCAAAAAGCTGAGCAATTCGAGCATCAACCACCTCTTCTAATTCCTTTTCTGTATACTTCTTGTGAGCAGAAGGTTTCTTGAGAGCGGGTTTTGGAGGTGTTGTGGTTTTCTGCCACTACGCGTGCACTTCTTGGAAAGAAGTTGCGTCGCTCATATATTTTGCAAATTTTGGGTCCTTGCAAAATTGAGCATCATCTTTGTTGCATCGCCGATCAATTGACGACGCTCCATCTCTCGACGCTCCGCCTGAGTAGGCCGAGGCGGGCCATACTCCTTGCTGGAATCTTCGTTGTGATCCCTTCCCGCATCTCTGGATGCAGAGGGAGTTGACTGATCCTTGCCTGAAGCCATAGGTGCCGCGGAAAAAAATTTGGGATCGAATTTCCCGTAGAAGAGAAATCGGCAGTGCACTGATACCACTATAACAGACTTGGACACTCCAAGTCAAGAATCTACCGCGACAGCACCAAATAACCACTTCAAAACAGTTCACAGTTCACAATTTAATTCGATACTGGCCCGACGGAGTTTCGTGCCTAGAGATATTGGCCCCAAAGACTGGCGCCCCTTTCGGTATTTCTTAATCTGAGTTCAAAGTACAAGAGTGCAGGCAGGCACTCACACTCAGACTCTACGTCCAGATGCTCTGAGTTGTGAGAGGCCTGCTCACTTAGTTAAAGTTACAAGGGTTGCCAAAAGCAGAGCCCAAAAAGCTGAAAATCAAAAGCTCAAAAGCTTGGCAAATAAAGCAAAAGTTCTTCCCCTCTCTTTCTTTTAATAAATAAAGCAAAGAGGCTTTCTCTTTCTCTCTCTTGCTAAAATAAAGCAAGGAGGGTTCTCCCTCTCTCTTTCTCAGCAATTTGCATAGAAAAAGCAATGCCAAAAAGCTGCCCAGCTTTCCGTAAATCACACTGATGTCCAGCAAATCAGGGTTAGGGTTAGGACAGAATTAGGGTTAGGGTTGGGACAGAATTAGGGTTTCTGGTTTTAGGGTTAGGTTTTCAACAGAATTAGGGTTTTTGGCAGCCACGTCATCACTTTGTGACAATTTTTGCACTGCAACAAGTTTTGAAAATAAAGTGAAACATCATTGAAGACCTTAAAGCATAGGTACAAGGATTTCGAGAAACGCTTCTACATGGAGATAGGTCTGCTCAGGCTCAAACTCAGGATCAGGCTCCAATTAGCGTGGGGTTTGGATGGACTGGATCCATGCCACCATTGCATATTGTCCTTCTCAGCAATTTATGGGACTCTACACACAGCCTCCAGTTCAGTACTATAGTCAACAGTATCCTCAGGGGTTTCAGTCATCGCCATTGTCCCACATGCATAGTGTTTCTTGCTGCGACGGTGTTGCTGGTGCACACCGCCATCCTCAGTACACTACCGGATAAGTGTTACCCTCTGCCCTGCAAGCAGGTGGCGCCTCCTTTCACAGGCGGCCAGGGTATGGAAAACAGAGCCCAGCAACCTCTAGTCCAGTAGCGAAGTTCCACCATTGATTTGATGGCTCCACCTCCAGAGATTGATCCTTAGAGGGTGCGGCTGTGGCGACTCCTTTTTCTCTAGGATGATCGAATGACAGTCTTTTCACCATGATAGTATAGTAGTAATTTATTATTGCACTTCAATCTTTTAGCAGTTTCAGTTGTTCTCTCACCGAGACGGTGAGTGGTTTTGTGGCAGGTAACCTGTAGCAAGGCTACAGTGTCACGGGCTTGGGACAGGCCGTTAGTCACAGTTGGCTGGTTTCACACTGGACGGTCGGTGACTGAGACATGTGGCAGGGATACGGGTGGTGGTCCAGTTGACACCGTGGCCAACGCACCACCTCACAGTTCAGAGATAGGCCTAGCTGGAGTGGATATTTTGCAGCCGTTGGTGGCTCTTCATGTTGGTATATATCCGCATGCCGTTTGGGGTTTTTGGCTACTTTTGTGTGGTCAATTATCTAGAGTCCATTATCTTTAGTTATACACAGCACGTCTGCACCATCCCTGCACAGTTGAGCTTTGACACCCCCACTGTACCTATGAGATCTGGGCTGGAGCTGAGTGTGCTGCCATGCCAGAGTCTGTATCGGTTTCTTTGAGTTTGTCGATGTTCATGCTGTTCATAATCAGGTTCTGCCGAGTCTTACTGTTATTGCTCTGTTGCTCATTGTCTTCTGTGTTTGCATTCTGTGGAGTGAGACATCACGCACATTGCACTGAGGAGCACCTACTATAGAGGGCACGACACTTTATCTCCGCTACACTCAATAAGAGAGGAAGTGTTGGCAAAGTGCATCAACCTTTGACAAGTATCTTGTGCTTGCTGAACTTGGTCTCGCAATTTGACAAATAAAACCTGCCATAATCTTAGAAAACACATTGAGCGCGCATAACAAAGTGAAACCAGGTTGTGTCCATATCAAGATGCATCTACGAAGTCAAAGGCGGGATGATATCCCCAATCATAGAGCGAAAAAGGTCATGCTTAAGATAAGCATTATTAACATGCAAAAGATGCTTCCTGGAAGGGAGCCATCGACAGAAAAGGATCCAAAGCGCAATTTCAAACAAACTGGAGCATAATCTGAGAGGCATAGGGTATAATCAATCCTCATGTCACATACGAAGTCATCATACTGCTGCATATTGAAAAGATACTAGCGATCTAGTTGAGTGCGATACATAGATTGAACCTTATGTTGAAATGTGAATCCGGGGTCATTCGCATTCAGAGGGGACCATAAATCCAAACCATGACAAGTCAGCATAAAATGATCCCATGATTGGCATTCCACATGAAGCATGTCTACGATATTTGGAGCATTATTAAAATCCCCACAGAGAAATGCATTGGAACGCCAAGAATACGAGGAGACAGGGTCCACAACCATGCTTGCTCAACAGACGCTGTATATGCCTATAGTCCCCCGAATTCAAATACTTCACCATTAACAATACATTGGACAACCATCCATCTCCCATCCGAGTCATTGAAGACCAGAGTCAGGCAGAGTTCACGCCAAACGAGCATAAGCACTTCAGACGAGCCAGCCGATCCTGCATAAGCTATTCAATAACCCGCAAAATAGGAAGTTTGTCCGACAAAATGGTGTTGGTTATGCTCTTGAAGAACACCTATGTCCGCCTTACATGTATGTACATAGTGCCAGGTGAGTCGCCACTTGTCGTGGTTGCACATTATATGAGATGCAGTTCAAAGAACTATGCATTTTGTATGGTATATAAGTGAGTGAGGAAACAAGGAAAAGAGACTCAAGCACTGGTGCCCATTGACACATCCTCATCTGCAGTGGGCACATGAGGTGGCACAGCATAGCCTGGACCAACGGACCTTTGATCAATGGCTCAATAGAAGATTTGGAGGTTGTGGAGACGGGGCGGAAGGGATAGCCGAAGGAGGTGGTTGCAAATTCGAGTTTGAATTTTCAGACTACATATGACCAAATTTGCCACAACAGTAGCAAGAGTTTGCAAACTTACCCCATTTGAATTTGAATGAGCGCTTCCAACCACTATATCCTCCCCGAATCAACCGAAATGCCTACTGGTGTAGAGATGTCAATGTCCCACAAAATACAAAACTGATTTGTGTTGGCATCCAACTTAGGAGGGCAAATGACTTTGCCCAACTGAGCAGCCAACAGAAGAAAATGACGCCAAGTACGAGGAAAATCCACCACCTCGACCCAGACAGGACACTTATGACGAAAAAGACTCTGGTAATCCTTGATGAGAGCGCAGGGCAATACATGAGTCATTTGCGTATTGAAGAAAAGAGGAGACATTTCAAGCAAAGCATCCATATCGGCTAGCAATAATTCATAAAATCCTCGTGCGCCAAAGTAATCTCCCCAGATTGCTTGTCGTTTGAGCAGGAAATCAACCGATTGGCCTATATCCTGAGCCGTAGGCATTTTCTCGAGGAAGAAAGAATCACTGCGTTAAGGGCATATTGATAGGAATGCGCACTTTCGTGACAAGAGCAAGGCCTTCCCAGGCTCGCTGTGCATCTTCAAAGTCCTCATGCAAACATTCCTTGATTAGGGTTAAAGCATCCATAGCTGAGCTTTCCATGGCTTTCTGGCGCTTGTATATACACTATTCAATGGATTCCATGTTATTACCACGCTTTCCACAGTGCTGTAAAAATTCACACTGCTCCTACAGATTCTTTGTGAAAAGCTCTGTTGTACACCTGCTGAACACTCACCTTAAAAAAAAAAAAAAAATCGGATTTGTTGTACACCTGCTGACCACTCGCACTCACACTTTCTCGCACTCACACCCACACACACTTTTTTTTTTGTAAATTTGATTTGATTAATTTACTAGTGGGAAACCTCAAAGCGAGGAAAACCCACCAAAAAGATAAGATACAAGGGAGAGAACCACAACTGTGTTCTACGATGTAAAATCGTTAAAAGCAAACATAGAAGAGTTGCAAGATTTCTAGGGATATCTCCCCACTGTCAAAGGCAAAATGTAACGATTGCCTCAAGGAAATCTTGAAGGATGGAAAAGGATCCACCTCACGACATTGAAACATACGGAGATTGCCATGGTGCCACAGAGACCACAGCGACCAAAATCTGACCCATGCGAAAAAGATGGCAAAATGTTGGAGGGAAGTCAGAAGAATGCCAAAAAGTCAGAAACGTTTGTGGAAAACCATCGAGGGAAATCGAAGATTCATACAAGCAGAGATGCATCGAAGGAATGTCCTGGTGCAGCGACAATCCCAAAGCAAATGTCTGACATTCTCATCAACAACAAGGCAGCTGACACAACGAGAGGAGCTAATGTGACACGCTACAAGGAGAGTTCCAACCGGAAGAACTCCCAACAAACAATGCCAAAGAAACAGACGCTCCTTAAGAGGCAAGTGAGACTTCCAAATCGTAGTGAGAGCCTGTCTCCACCATCGTTCAGATTTGTGCAAAGCCCGGAGCGCATTACACTGATCAGCCAGCCAAGAGTCTTGCACAAAAGAAGCATAGATATATCGGGCAGAAATCGCATCCATAGGAGTGTCCCATAAAGTCCAATCCTGCATATGACAACCACTTGCCAGCGACGGAATAGGGAGGAAATCAGTCAGCATATGCTGAAGCAGGCTCCAAATCCGACGATAATCCATGCCCAACCCAAAGCGTGCTGCTGCCTGAGAAAAAGTAATCAAATTCCCAGATGAATCCACCACATCATCCACTGTACATACGCCACGACCAGAGAGGAAGTAGACTTGACGAGGCGATTGATCAACCATGGTAAGAGAGAACACCTTACTCCAACGAATGCCTTTTAGACGCAAGGAATTCCCATCTGCTTGCTGCCTGCCATGCCAATAGAGATGATCCGTAACATCTTTCCAAGCGGAGAGCAAGGCAGAGGTGGATAAGCAACCAGGAACATAACCATCCATCTTGCCAAACACAAGCTCCCAAAGGGAAGTCTGCCAACGACCAAAAGCGGGAGTGGTAGCGTGTCAACATAGATTAGCAACCATGATTGTCCATGGCTGAGATTGCCGCACAAGAGTAGGTAATAACATAGCCTTCCTTGCCAATGCATTGCGTCGAAGGTCCAAAATATTCAGGCCCCCAAGACGCTTCGGAGTGAAAAGTTGTTGCATTGCTAACAAACGGAGGCCTTTCTTATGAGGACTAGTGCACCACAAGTGAGATACAATATTAGACATAAGCAATGAGAGACGAGAGGGAGGCCAGTGCGAAGTAAAATTGAACATATGCCATCATGATACTTTGCACAATACAAAGTCGAACATGTGGCGGCCATGTAGACACTTTCCAATAGTGCAATTTGACATTCAATCATTGCATAACCCAATCAATTTGCTGTGTATTGGTCACTTGCCAACCGATAGGGTATCCTAAGTGCCTGACCACCACATGCGGATCAAGAATCTCACTCGGACACAGAAGATGATGCCAGTTACAAACATCCAGAGACAAGAGTTTGGATTTGTGAAAGTTTACCTTAAGGTCTGCTGCCAGACCAAATGTATCCAATGCCTGCATAATTTCACGCACATCATCCTCGTTATTGCGAGGCATGAACAATGAATCGTTAACATAGGCCTGCCCTGCTAAGTCTTTGCCATTCGGCAATTGCAGCCCATGAAGACGACCGAGCGAAATCAAATGATTCAAATACAGCAACAAGGGGTGGGTGGCAATGGCATACAACAAGGCGCTAAGCGGGCGACCCTGTCTCACAGAGCATCGAAGTGGCCAAGGTTCTGTCAGCTCCCCATCAAGGAGACCTGAAGATGTACTGCGAGCATACAAGAAGTATACCACATTGTAGCGCGGATAATGTGTCATGCTCTCTAGAGTGGGTGGTCCTCAGTGCAATGTGCGTGACAATCTCACCCAAACAGGCTGAAAATAAGAAAGAATAGACACACCCTAGCTCACAGAGACACAACAACAGCAGTATAGTAGACCACAACAAGTGACTCGACTATCTCAAAGCACCGATACAGACTCTGGCGTGGCAGCGCACTCAGCTCCAGCCCAGGACTCATAGGTACAATGGGGTGTCGAGGCTCAGATGTGCAGGGATGGTGAAGACGTGCTCTGTGTACACACTCACTGCTCTCGAGAGCGATGCTGGACCAAAGGTGAAGAAGAAGATGATGATCACCAACCGCTACTACTCATATGTATCACCATAAAGAGCCACCAACGGCTCATAAATGTCAACCATATGGTGACCTGGCCACGAGGTCCACTAGACCACCGTGGGTAGGTACCCTGCCACGTGTCACTCCCTGGACCAGAGGTCCGTCCAGAGGGTCCGTCCAATGTGAACCAGACCCAATGTAGCCAACTGTCCAACTGTCTGCCCTGTGAAGTGACACTGTAGCCCTGCTACAGGTTGCCCGCCACAAGACCGCTCACCGTCTTGGTGAGAGGAATACATAGTGAGAGGCAAATGACCTGCTCCATACTTGTAGATGAACCTTGCAACACTTTCTACACAACATTGCTTTCGAAAAGGGGAATGACCATATTGTGTTACTCAAAGGATGACCATAAGGTGGAGTAACACCGGAAATATGGTTAAGCTCTATCATGATGGCAAAACGAAAAGCTTTCGCAGCAACAGGATGGCCACCAGAAGAATGCTCAATAGCCACATGCTAGTGGACTAAAATGTACGTCTACAAAGCGGTGGATTGATGCTCTAATTAAGAGTGCTTCAGAAAATCCAGGAAATCAACTTAGTATAGACTTGAACCGACGGCGTGGCGTTGTGAGGGAGCTCCTTTGCATATGCCTGCGGGTAGAAGCAGAGCAGCTGCAGCTGTAGGGTTCGAGGCTGTGACCATGGATACTGGTTTGCAGAACCGGGAATAGCTTTCATCACCTTGGGAGTCGAGCAAATTTGTGGAGGCACTTGTGACAAGGTCAGAGATAAGTCTTTCCTTGAGCTTCCGATAACGCTGTTGGCATGGTCATCGAAAGCTGATCATCATGGCCGGCAATACGGGGGCAAAGTGGATGGTAGGGAGAGGAGCAGATGTTCTACCTTCTGTTCCTAGTACATTAGCTGGAACCAGGTACTTCCGTCCCAGAAAGAGCTCAAGAGCTTTTGGCTTGGAAGGCAGTACGAGCATGCAACCAGTGAAGCGGCAAGCTGAGGAACTTCAGATTGGGTTGGATCATGACGGGTTGGATCATGATCAGGGTCTCTTTGGGCCTGGTCTTACAGCCCATGAATCAACTTGATCTCCTCAAAGTCGAGCAGAGCCTCTAAGAACTTTGTGACCTGTGAAACCTCAATACCTGCTTCAATTGCTCCACCAATGCCTAATTACAGACACTGGGGAAGCAGGGCTCGTGAGGGGCTGGGTAGGGGCGAGAGGGGGTGGGTAGGGGCGAGGCAAGCTGAGGTGGATAGGGGCGAGGGTGTGATGGGGATTTTAGGGCGAGGGCGAGGGAAAAGGGGGAGGGGGTGGACTAGGAAGAGGAGAAGGATAGGGCGAGGGCGAGATGGGGCGAGGGTAGGAAGGGGTGGGTAGGGGCGAGGGTGAGCTGGGGTGGGTAGGGGCGAGAGGGAGTGAGGGGGAGGGTAGGGGCGAGGGGAAGGTGAGGGGGGACGAGGGTTTAAGGGGGTGGGTAGGGCGAGGGCGAGAGGGGGAAGGGAGGGTGAGGGACTAGGGGCGAGGGGGCAAGGGGGAGGGACTAGGGCGAGGGGGTGAGGGGGAGGGACTTAGGGCGAGGGCGAGGGCGAGGGTAGTGATGGGGACTAGGCAAGGGGGAGGGTAGGGCGAGGGCGAGGGGGAGAGGGAAGGGAGGGTGAGGGACTAGGGCGAGGGGGAGGGTAGGGGGAGAGGGAGGGACTAGGGCGAGGGGGTGAGGGAGGGTAGGGCCAAGGCGAGGGCGAGGGGAAGAGGGGGAGGGAGGGTGAGGGACTATGGCGAGGGGATGAGGTGGAGGGTAGGGTGAGGGCGAGGGGAAGAGGGGGAAGGGAGGGTGAGGGGGAGAGGGGTAGGGGGCGAGGGAGGGACTAGGGCGAGGAGGTGAGGGGGAGGGTAGGGCGAGGGTGAGGGTGAGGGGAAGAGGTGGAAGGGAGGGTGAGGGACTAGGGCCAGGGGGTGATGGGGAGGGTAGGGCGAGGGGGAGAGGGTAGATAGTGGCAATCAAAGAGCACCCAACTATCAAGAGCAATACAGCTATCAATAACTTGGAATTCATCTTGCAGGACGGGCTCTGAGAAGGGAGTTTGCTAGACACAGAGGAGAGCTTTCTTCTGGTCGGAGAAGTAGACACCAAAAGGGTTGATGTTTTAGGGGGGGTGAACTCCTGTAGAGGAGGTTTCTTAATGCTCTGCTATGCTTTTTCATAGGCTCAGGTGGCACATTAGATTTAGTTACTGTGGAATCATTTGAAGAGGGTGTTCCTTCAGGCGAAGAGTGAATAAAGACTCCATAACAAGGCATAGATTTTGTAGCCTCCAACCACTCGAGCAGATCTTCATTTGACCCTTCAGGTGTAATAGGCTGTTCTTGTTCAGGTTTGGTTTCCATTGACAAAGAAACTTGCTGCACAACGGGATCCATACCACCTTCTAAGAGAATGGGTTGCATCGAGGAGCCAGAATTATGTATCCACATTGCATCATTTCCCCAATCGTGGAGTGCTTTAGTGTGTCGCAGCCATGGTCTTCCAATAAGCAAGGGAAACCCGCCCTCAACCTGGGGAAGACGAACCACCACAAAATCCAAGTTAAAAGTAAAGTCTTGTACCTGCAGAGGCACATTGTCCACTATGCCCACTGGGTAGACTGTTCGCTGGTTGGCCAATGTAACTGTGAAGGGAGCAGGGCGAGTAGGTTGTAGACCTAGAGCTAACATAGTGAACTCGGGTATCACATTGATGCCAGATCCACCATCCACTATCACTCCTGAGAATTGCCGACCTAAAACGGACACTGTCAGGCGAGGGCTTCTATAATCAGTTAGTGGAGCAACAGGATTGGATATCATATAGGACTCTGACTGTCGCACTGGGAGGTGCCCGCCACTAGGACCTGCTCCAGGATAAAGTGACTGAATAACTGCAAGGGTGTCACTTCTGAAACTCGCATCTAGTTGCAGCATGTCATAGAGGGACACTTGTTGGAAAGTGTTCTTCAAGACTGTCTCTGCTGTATGCTTCGCTTTTTCTACTTGTTGTTGTTCCTCTGGTACTTTGATCTTCTGTAGATCGGAAACTGCTTCCAAGAAAGCTTCATCAATATCTGGGAGCAAAGATTTGGATTCTTTTATAGCACTGGGGGATTGCTTGTTAACAAGTGCAGGCAGGGTATTCACTGGTGTGAGAATGTGTGGGGGAGTTGAACTTGATGGAATGCTAAGACCGAGAGCGGCTCTCTGGGCCCGGGTGAGGACGCCCGATGGCTCCTCTGCCAACTGCAGCGGCTTATTTTGAAGGGTAACCACGTGGGTAGAAGGGGGCGGCTGAGAAACAGTGCTAACTGCTATCAAATTGAGCTTGGGAAAGGCAAACTCAGTCTGGCTTTGACTTGGGTTCGAAGCCATGGATGCACGAATTTTAGGGCAATCCTTACTGTAGTGATCTTTCATATCAGGGCAATGACGGCAAGGAGGGGACCCTTCAGGCAGAAGGCATTTGCTTTGGTAATGCCCATACTCTCCGCATCTGTAGCATAAAATGGGCCGATTCAAAGGGCGAGTCGAAGGGCGAGGTCGTCCTTGCTCCTGGTGCATTGAGTTGGAGGTGGACGCATAGAAGCTTTGAGGTGATGAGGGAGCATGTGTATGATAAAAGCTCTGAGACGGAAAAGTACTTTGCATACCTTGCATAGGAGGGGCTGTCAGCAAAGGTGGCATATGGTGTGGATGGCCACAGGGAGAAACCATGTTGGATGCAGGTGCTGGCCCTTGCTGAAGAGAAGGACCAAGACTTTGCTGTATTTGTCGCAATCCCTTGAGGTAGTAACAATCCTTGTCCTCATGTCCAGATTTTTCACAGAAGTGGCAATAAACCCGAAGGGGGCATTCCTGTGGAGGGTGCCCTGGAGAGCGGCATGAGCTACACCAAACCGTAGCCTTAGTCTCTTGCTGACACTTGAGCTCTTCTAGCTCGCGCTTAATCTGTTCCAATGCCTCGTGATGTGGGGCTTCTCTTGTTTAAGAGAGGACCTCTCCTCTTGAAGAGCTCGCTGTAACTTTAGGGCTTCCAGATCCCTGCGTAAAGAAGTTAAAGGATCAACAGGACTTTCCAAAAACACAAAGGGGGTCTCTATGTGACGGGGGTTGGTGAACAGCTTCCTAGCCCCCTCTATCCTCGTAGTAGCTGCAATGAACTCCTCCAGAGTGGCGTCGGGTCGGAGACTCTCTCGTAGTTTTTGCTGAGAACTTTTGGGAAGCGCCTTCTCTACCCACTTCTTAACCATAAATTCACCTGGTTGCTGGGGAAGCTTGGCAACCAGAGACTTGGTTTTGGTCATAAGTTCTGCAAAAGTCTCCTCTGGCTGGAGCACCATGTTGGCCAACTCATCCAATACCTTCTCCTAGTAGTCACTAGGCCGGAAAGCTACACAAAACTGCTGTCTTAAGGCTGCCCAAGTTGCAAAATGGTTCTCTGCAAACTAGCTGTACCATTTGTCTGCTAAGCCATCCAAGGTGGATGGAAAGAGTACCAAATAAGCATCTTCCCTGTTAAGACCACGACCCCTACAAAGAGATACAAACCTCCTTGCATGGTCGTCAGCATCTTCTGAAGAGAGACCTTTGAATGTAGGGAACTTGATGTTTACCTTAGCCAAAACGCTAGCCAATGGCTCCATTGCCCCTTGCTGAGCCTGTTGCTCAGTAGCCTGTTGTAGCAGAATAGGAGAGAGCTTCACTGGAGATGGTGATCTAGAAGATGTGGAACCGGAGGGAGGAATGGATGATGCCGTATGTGGAGGTATGGGTGATGAGGTTGATGGACTTCTAACAGGTTCCAAGGGTCGTCTTCTGTTGTAGTACTTCAAAGGACTCAGGAGGGCGCTTTGACGCTCGACTGACCTCCTTGTATGGGTCATGCAGCGACCACCAAACCAACCAAGCTTTGGGCAAGAAAACCTTGAACTGGTTGAAGACTGGTCTAGACTCTACTAGACTAGGCGAGTGACTAGACCATGCTAGACCAGGCTGGACCAGGGACGAGGCTGGACCAGGGACGAGGAGGACTAGACCAGGGTCTAGACCAGGCAAGTGACTAGACTAGGCTGGACCAGGGACGAGGAGGACTAGACTTGGATCGAGGGGGTCTAGACCAGAGACGAGGGCAGGTTGGACTAGGGCGAGAGATGACTAGGGCCAGAGAACAGTTGGACCAGGCCAGAGGAGAACAGTGCAAGGCAAGGTCGGCGAACTAGATAGACCCAACTAGCTCCAAGATTTGCACCTCACAGAGTGAGATTTCAGTTGAGGTCCCACCGTGATCGCCAAAATGAGAGCACCTGTAGCGCGGATAATGTGTCATGCTCTCTACAGTGGGTGGTCCTCAGTGCAATGTGCGTGACAATCTCACTCAAACAGGCTGAAAACAAGAAAGAATAGACACACCCTAGCTCACAGAGACACAACAACAGCAGTAGAGTAGACCACAACAAGTGACTCGACTATCTCAAAGCACCGATACAGACTTTGGCGTGGCAACGCACTTAGCTCAAGTCCAGGACTCACAGGTACAATGGTGTGTCGAGGCTCAGATGTGCAGGGATGGTGAAGACGTGCTCTGTGTATAGACTCACTGCTCTCGAGAGCGATGCTGGACCAAAGGTGAAGAAGATGATGATGATCACCAACCGCTACTACTCATATGTATCACCATAAAGAGCCACCAACGGCTCATAAATGTCAGCCATGTGGTGACCTGGCCACGAGGTCCACTAGACCACCGTGGGTAGGTACCCTGCCACGTGTCACTCCCTAGACCAGAGGTCCGTCCAGAGGGTCCGTCCAGTGTGAACCAGACCCAATGTAGCCAACTGTCCAACTGTCTGCCCTGTGAAGTGACACTGTAGCCCTGCTACACACATTGACCATCTTAGGACCAAATGCAAGGGCTTCCATCGTGGCAGCAATGAAATCCCATTGAACCGTATCGAAAGCCTTTTCAATGTCTACTTGCATCACAAGTTCATCCTGCTGGGTATACTTTTACATATTCCATTCCAATCAATACATTAGCCAAATTATCCAAAATCTGGCGACGAGGAATAAAGCCATACTGCGCAGAATGGATACCAGCCATAAGAGGTTCCTTGATACGGTTCACAATGATTTTAGCCAAGATTTCATAAATAACCGGCATAAGGGTTATCGGCCGCCAATGCGAGAACTGCTCACAAAGCGCTTGTTTGGGCAATAACTTCAGCAAACCCTCTTTCCAAGACAACGGCAAACACTGCTTCACCCATGCAATGTTCATCATGTAAAGAAAAAGGCTCCCAAAAGGAGAGAAAAAATTCCACAGTGAGCTCGTCCCAACCAGGCGAACTCCATGTGCCAAGAGCAAGCAATGCCGAGTGCAATTCATTTTCTGTAAAATCCGCCTCCAAGGCCAAAGCATCATGAGGTAGGACAATTGAATGCACTGTAGATAACAAAAATTAGCGTGCATAAATAACTTCAGCAGATGCCGCGGGGGGGACGGCAAAAACATTCCTAAAATGTGACACCTTGGCATCCGCAAGCTCACGCTTTGAGGTTGTCCAGGCTCCAAGCCAAAACATAACCCGCTTAATAGTTTGAGAAGCCCTTGAATGATGCAACTGCTTAAAAAACTGTTTCGAGGCACATCTCTTGTCCACAAAAGCTCGATGGCGAGCACGAGTCTGCCATTTAACCAATTTTCGTTTATCATTATACTGCAAACTTACTCGAGCCTGACAAAGGGCTGTCAATTCAGTTTCTGACAACAAACGTGCGTCAGCTAAGTGTTGGAGCTGTTGATACATCTGTTTGGTCTTCTCAACATTAGGATCAAGATACATTTGAGCAACCAAGGGGGGAATAACATCATAAATCATCTCGCGAAACGCCTCATGCGAAAGATAAGCATTGTTAATGTGCAATTGGCGTTTCTCAGAAAGAGGCTGATCAGAGTGTAGTTGCCCATAGAGCAACAACATCACAACAGGAGCATGATTAGATAAAAGCAAAGAATGGTCTATGTGCATTTCGCATACAAACTCATCAAATTGTTGCATGCCGAGGACATACCACCAATCTAATCTTGCACGATATGTAGAAAAGGCATTATGTTGAAATGTGTACCCCGAAACATTAGGATGCAAGAGGGTCCACAAGTCCAACATCTGTGTGCATGCAACAAGATCTGTCCAGGCCTGCAATTCTATTCTCAGCATGTGGGAATGTCTTGTGGTATTATCCGATAAAGCGGGTGCATTGTTAAAATCACCACAAAGCAGAGCATTGGAAAGCCATGGATAAGAAGATATCTCATGCCACGAAGTAGCTCGTTGTCCCGAGGCTGTATACGCATAGACACCACCAAATTCATAAATCTGACCATTGATCGTACATTGGACCACCATTCAACAACCCTCTGGATCATTATACGCCAGAACTGGCTGCAACTCATGCCTAACCATAATCAAAACACCAGAAAAATCCAACAAACTAGCATATGCTATCTAGTATCCTGCAAAGTAGGAGCATTGCCCAGCATATTCATGCTGATTATGCTCTTGCAAAACCACAATGTCTGCCATACATGTATGTACATAGTGCCACGTTAATCTCCATTTGTCAGGGTTACATAACCCACGCACATTATATGAAATACATATGTCTTCAATGCATAGTTGTGTTAATGCTCTGCTTTGTGGTGATTTTAACAATGCACCCGCTTTATCGGATAATACCACAAGACATTCCCACATGCTGAGAATAGAATTGCAGGCCTAGACAGATCTTGTTGCATGCACACAGATGTTGGACTTGTGGACCCTCTTGCATCCTAATGTTTCGAGGTACACATTTCAACATAATGCCTTTTCTACATATCGTGCAAGATTAGATTGGTGGTATGTCCTCGGCATGCAACAATTAGATGAGTTTGTATGCGAAATGCACATAGACCATTCTTTGCTTTTATCTAATCATGCTCTTGTTGTGATGTTGTTGCGCGCTATAAGCAACTACACTCTGATCAGCCTCTTTCTAAGAAACGCCTGTTGCACATCAACAATGCTTATCTTTCGCATGAGGCGTTCCGCGAGATGATTTATGATGTTATTCCCCCCTTGGTTGCTCAAATGTATCTTGATCCTGATGTTGCTTGGGTGCATGCAACAAGATCTGTCCAGGCTTGCAATTCTATGCTCAGCATGTGGGAATGTCTTGTGGTATTATCGGATAAAGCGGGTGCATTGTTAAAATCACCACAAAGCAAAGCATTGGAAAGCCATGGATAAGAAGATATCTCATGCCACGAAGTAGCTCATTGTCCCGAGGTTGTATACGCATAGACACCACCAAATTCATAAATCTGACCATTGATCGTACATTGGACCACCATCCAACGACCCTTTGGATCATTATACGCCAGAACTGGCTGCAAGTCATGCCTAACCATAATCAAAACACCCGAAAAATCCAATAAACCAACATATGCTATCCAGTATCCTGCAAAGTAGGAGCATTGCCCAGCATATTCATGCTGATTATGCTCTTGCAAAACCACAATGTCTGCCATACATGTATGTACATAGTGCCAGGTTAATCTCCATTTGTCAGGGTTACATAACCCACGCACATTATATGAAATGCATTTAACAAAACTATGCATTGAAGACATATGTACATAGGCAAAGTAAGGGAGGGACTAAGTTGACGTGCCCATAAGCACATCAACATCAGCAACCCGTGACTCAACCACAGTATTCTGCATGCCTATCTTAGAGGCAACAAGGCCTGCAAGTGATTGAGAAGTACCATGAACCACGGCATCTTTGTAAGAGTGCACCACCTTATTCCATGCATCCGCAAGAGTGCGATTATCATTACAGGGAAGAGGTTTCTGCCTCGCAGATTTCAATTCAGGAGGTACATAATTACGAGAGGACTGCGAACACATCTTAACAGTTTTCTTGGGAGTCACCCAAGGAGATCCATCTGTCGAGTCCACCTTTTTACCCTTGTTTTTGGTTTCAAGAGGAGACACAAACTTTCCTTTACCCTGAGGATTTGGGGAAACAGCAGGTTTGACCTTGCCTTTATCCACAGATAAAACGTCAGGCAATGCAGAACCCGCGTAGCGGCAGATCTGGGATGAGGGACTTTCCTCTCAGTAGAAACCACAAGCTGAGGAACAACTGAAGGAGGGGGTTGCAAAATAGGCTCAGAACAGTCAGATTGCATGTGTCCAAATTTCCCACAACCAAAACATGAATTTGCAAATTTTTCCCATCTGAGCTTAAAATGGCCTTTCCCAATGAGTGGGTCTCCCGAATTGATAGTAATACCTTCAAGGGTGGAAGCATCCGTATCCCAAAGCACACAAAAGCGATTTGTATTGGCATCAAGCTTAGGAGGACAAATTACTTTCCCCAAACATGAGGCAAGCATAGGAAGAAAGTGACGCCAAGTGCATGGGAAATCGAGAATTTCCACCCATACCGGGCACTTATAACGGATTAGACTTTGATAGTCCTTGGTAAGGGCCCACGGCAATACATGAGTCATCTGAGTACCAAAGAACAATGGAGACAACTCAAGCAACGTAATACTTGCATCAGTGTCTGCCAACAAAACTTCATAGAATCCTCTGGCACTGAAGTAAACACCTCGAACCGCCTGGCATTCAAGAAGAAAGTCTACCCACTGACCCACATCTGGTGCGGTAGGCTTCTTGCTCGGGAAGAACAGAATAAATGCATTTAAAGCATATTGCGCCACTGGGTCCATCAAAGCTTGAATAGGAATGAACACTTCAGTAGCGTGTTCCTGCCCCTCCCAAGCATTCCGAGCACCTTCAAAATCTTCTGACAAACAAGCTCAGATTTCACCTATTTCCGAAGACTCAGGTGCCATCTGTTTCTGCGTTTGTATGAGCTAATAAAGGGCACAGCTGAATTGGACATACACTGAGAGCTCAATGTTTTGTACTAATGACTATTGGAAACCAGAAAAACAGATTTTGTACACTGTTGTATCCGAAAAACTTCTCTGTCTATTTACTGAATATGAACTGCACCTAAGCAAAGTGATAATGGAAGCCAAAAAAAATTAAAATGTACACTGCTATATAAAGTTCTTTGTTAATCGAACACTGTCTGTGCTACAGTAAGGCCAAACCACACCCCCCCCCCCCCCCCCCCCACACACACACACACACACACACACACACACTTTTTTTTGTAAATCTGCTTTGATTAATTTACAAGTGGGAAACCTCAAAGCAAGGAAAACCCACGAAAAGAAAGGGATACAAAACACGGAGCACTATGAGGCTCCGAAGGCTAGAAACAGTCAAAGTAAATCCTGTAGGTATCAAGAGTGATGTCTCCAGCGTCATAGGCAAAATGCAACGCTTGACCAAGAGATAATTTGAAATAGGGAAAGGGGTCAACAAAAGTGCCCTGGAACATTAAGGAGTTCCTATGATGCCAGATGGCCCACATAGTCTAAAATCTGACCCAGGTGAAGAAGACGGCAAACTGAGATTTTGGTGACCAAAGCACCCCAAAAAGCCAAAATCGTCTGTGAAAAGAGCCGGAAGGAAAACGCAGTCGAAGAGCAATCGACACTTGCCGAATGAAGGCTCTGGGGTGACGACAACACCACAGTAAGTGTGGCACGGTCTCCTCAGCTTCAAGGCATCTGGGCAGCGGGAAGGCGCATGCAACACACTGCCAACAAGTAGAGCTCCCACCAAGCACCGCCCCAAGAAAACATGTTCCTTCAAAGGCAGATGACTCTGCCAAATGTGAGACAATGTGTGTTGCCACCACAAGGATGACTCGGAAAGCGACCACAACTGATTACACTGTAACAGGGAACGGGGGGAACACAACCCAGACATTCTGAAACGGCGTTCCGGACGAGTCCTATTCCCGAAACGGAGATGGGAACGGAACGCCGGTCCGGAATGAGGTGTAACCGGAATGGTGTTCCGGAATGGGCGGAACATGAGGGGGAATGGCGAAACGCGGGGCGGAATGAGCAAAAGTAGGCATTTGGGGGAAAAAAAGTCGGCTTTTGGGAGCAGATTTGGGGCTGTTCGGGGAACATATTTGGTGCAGTTTGAGAGCAGGTTAGGGGGCAGATTTGGGGATGTTTAGGAGTTTATTTTGGACTAAGCTGAATTGAGGTAATTCAATCCTTACTTTAGGTGGACCGTTCCAACCCCGTTCCCGTCCCGTTCCGGACCCTCCCGTTCCCGTTCCCCGTTCCCATTCCGGGTAACTATGGCTGATTACCCTGATGCACAATCCATACATCATACTGAAGGATGGCATAGACACTGGCAGCTGAGATGCAGTCTAATCTAGTAGAAGCCAAATTCCAATCAGAGAAGCGAGAATCCACATCCAGAGGAGGAATGGGTGAATGAGCAGCAAGCATCCTTTGAATATCCCGCCATAGAGGAGAATAGTGAAGGCCCAATCCAAAGCGGGAGACGGCATCAGCGAAAGAAAGAACAAACACACACACACACACACACGCACACACACACACACACACACACTCACCAAAGCGGCCCAGCAACAGCAGGCGGAAACCCAGCAGAGCACACACTGACAAACTCGCGAGCTGTTTGGACGCAGGTCCCACAGTCAGACAGGGCGTGCAGGGCAGCTCTCGTGCATGGGATCTTCTCTCGTCACCTCGCTCTTTCACACGCACACACACACACACACACACCACACACCCACACACACACACACCGGGCGGTATATACAATCACACGCAATCTGGCGCAGGCACGAAGTGGCCACAGCTGCGTGCTGTCCAAAGCCCCAACACAGACGGAGGAAACCCTAACGCACGCGCGACGCAAGCGCAGAGCTTTGCAGGCATGGGGTTGTCGCAGGTGGGGCAACAACCCTAACGCGACGTGATAGCAACGCGTCGCAAGCACATGGTCACGCCCTGTGGGCAGGCTGAGACTGCGTGAAGGGCCTCTCTTTCTCTCTCTCTCTCTCTCTCTCTCACACACACACACACACACACACACACACACACACACACACATTTGAATGCATTACAGGCCTAGAGCTTTTCTCTGACACTTGCATGATTGGGGCATAAACATTCAACACACCAATAGTCTCTCCATGAAAACCAATGAAGGCCTGATAACTCCTACATCCACAATGGTATACCACCCTGAATCCACAATTGAGAAACATACACCAATGTCCTATAGTACCAAAAGCAGCAGACCAGAAAGTCTCATACCAATTGCAAGCAAATAATCGCGACACTAACTGCTGCTCTCACACAGATGATGCTCTTGAATCATCGGAGCATCAACTAGCCGAGCATCTCTGAAGATCCTGCCTCAAACGGGCAAAAACTGGGGCCCACGAAGACCTTGTATATTACATCAAACTATCCTCATGGGGAACCTGAAAAAACGGAGGCTATTGAAGCACCAAAGTGTGCAATCTTTGATGGTGGCTTGGACGGGCAGTAATCCACGTACGAGTGAAAGCCAGATTATGATAGACACATGCGGCAGGATAACTGCATACTAATCATAGCCCAAGTCCCCTGGACAACATCCCATGTTTCTGCCTCTAGCCAAGAATCCTCAAAAACAAATATATAGCTCTGTGAGTCTACAATCAATCCTGATGTGATCTTGTGCCATCTGTTGTGCTGATAAACTGAAATGTGATAAAGGCCAAACTGTGCAAGTCCTGATGTTATGCTTGTATTTTATGACACGATTAGGAACTACGCCTGTAACTATAGCTAAAAAATCCTCCACAAAAACATCATCAGCCTCAACTCTGTTTTGGCATTAAGTGCAGGTGGAGTGGCTGCTGAGCCATGTATCGACCTACTTGAGGTGAAAGGCGTGCTTGCATTTGGGAAGAAGTCAGAGGACATTGTGGATGTCAAAGCGAGAGAGGGAGCTAGCAATGCACTCTCTCTCTCCCTCTTCGTCTCTCTAGCTCGCTGTTGCTCTCGCTGCTTTGCTCATTCGCGTCACGATGCCTGTCACCCCCTGCCGTCCAGAGGACGGGTCACACACTCGTGATGATAATCTTGCCGATGGACAGAGTGAGGGAGAATGAACCCTAGCGATAGTGTCATTCGCGCTTCTTCGTTGGATACTCTCGTGTTCCATATCGAACACTCGTGGAAACGAGAGGGGTTGACGCGATTCTGAAGACTAAGACTCCACATAATTGATGCACCACTCATGCATCTCTTTGCTTCTTTCACCAAGACTACAGTATTGCACTGTGTGAGGTTAATGATGCAACATGATGAGACTGAGGCTTATGCACTCAACTATACCTATAGCAGATCACTTGAGGATACGAATCAATAACCCACAGAGACATTTTGCCATACAAACCTTCGGTTAACGGTCTGGCAACTACTGCATTTCTTCTGAAAGGAATGATGTTTGAGTACGCATAATGCACAACATAGGGTCAGACTACCTGGTCACACTCTTTGGAAAGCCACTCATGCATTTTTGCAAGCCACTTTAGAAAGCTTTCTACGGATGTGAAATCGTTTGTAGAAGAC
Organism: Adiantum capillus-veneris; assembly: GCF_014529385.1. NCBI lineage: Eukaryota > Viridiplantae > Streptophyta > Polypodiopsida > Polypodiales > Pteridaceae > Adiantum > Adiantum capillus-veneris. The sequence continues at coordinate 84,496,863 of NC_140950.1, forward strand.
TCGAGGTACCTTTGACATTTTCCCTTTCTGTTCTGACAGATTTCCATGAACGCTTTTCAAACTCGGTGAAAGACGTTTAACATATTGATCTCCCTGCTTGGCAGTCCCCGAGCTTCCATATCCTGGCGAATCCCTGCTTGAACCACCACAAGGAAAAAAGGATTTTAAACAAATCTGTTACTCCAAGAGTCAGCTCTCGTGCTTTCTATTTAGATGAAGATAGGAATTTGCGAAAACTTCTTCATCAAATGACCACGCTCTAGATCAGATCAATTGTTAAAACAAAGGTAGGCAATTAAGTTCATAATATATGACCATGACTACATAACATGAAATAGAAAGCATATATGGACATAAGTTCTTGCACCACCCATTTGAACAATGTATTTATAGTTCAAGGCTTGGATCAAGCACCAGACAAGATATGAGTAAGCATTGCAAGTTCATAGACATTACAGTCTTTCAGCAGCAGCCATAAACAATGCATAAAAGGATAATATAGAAAACCTGACAAAAAAAAATAATCAGCTTAAATCCTCTTAACACTACATATTTCGATGAAACTGGTACTCTAATTGCTCCCCAAATTGGGAGTTCTAAACAGCCATATTGGAAATTCTCATGCATCATATGGCATAGCAGTTTAGTATCCACATTTCTTCTGACCTCTGATGCTTAAGACCCACGCTAAAAGTTTCCCAGGGTAGAAGAAAAGAGCCACTTTAGATGAAAAGTAGTTTTGCATTAGTAGCTTAATAATATTCAATGTCATGGCAAGATATTACTATGAGATGGCTTTTGTTGTAATGCACCATTATGTTTGGCAAAAAGCATTGTTTTCCTGTGAGGCATTGTAAGATGTAAGGAAAAAAAAGGCTGTAAAAGACCATGACAACCTGAAACATGCTGATGATGGTAATGAGGTGGATGCCCTTGTTAAATAATCTCTATATATGGGAAGTCTCAAATCTTCTTTGATGTTCAGCCTAGTTCTCTGAGGGGAATCAAATGTAGGACATGATGAGGCACGTGAACCTGCAAAGATAAAATCCAATACAGTACTTCAAAACTCCTGCAAAAATGTTTCCACATAATGACAACATTATTTATTTAATGAGTGGCACACTTAACCACTGAAAACAAGTACCATTCTTAGCACAACGCGTCTGATAGGGTGAGCTTTCCCTACTATGAAGAGGAGTTGTTTTACGGCTTCCTAGTAATGAATTTGCCCTTCCATAGAGAAAAATTGTCATTGAGAAATCTTTCTGTCAAAGAGCTTCGATAGAATCCCCATTTTATTGAAACAAATTTACCTGATTCTTCCATGTATGCCCTCCACATTATAAATTCCTTGTAGCTTGAGCCTGGTTATGTACATAATCTCTCTTTTTTTCTGAGCTGTTTTATTTTACTGATGATGAGAAGCTATACACGCTATGCATTTGCTCTCTCTCTCTCTCTCTCTCTCTCTCTCTCTTTGACAAGGCGATTGAGCTTAGGAAATCGAGACGACCACGACCGAGATGCAGAAGCACACTTCACCGGAGGAGACTACAACAAAGGATTAGAAGCATTCTAGCCAGACACCCAGAATGCTCCTAAGAAGTTTATTTAATACTTTGTATTTAGTTTTCACATTTATTTTCACACTTTTCACACTTAGTTAGTACTAAGGCACCCAGACATTGTAACAGATTCACCACTTTTGTATCAGTTTGGTCTCATAGGTCATCCTGGCCTTTTGAAGACGTTAATATAACATTTCATTTCATTTCTCTCTCTCTCTCTCTCTCTCTCTCTCTCTCTCTCTCTCTCTCTCTCTCTCATCATTGGTACTAGACTCATCATTGTAATCAGTTGGTCTCATAGGTCATTTTGGCCTTTTGTAGACGTTAATATATCATTTCATTTCATTTCATTTTCTCTCTCGGCCAGGAGACTGTGGAGTACACATATGCATATACCTATCTTGGGGTAGTATTCAGTGGACCGGTGTTTTCGCTAAGGAGAGCATCAGAGACTAGACTGACGAGAGCATATGCAGCTTTGGGAGGACCGGAGAGGATGTGTTCGCAGGTTCAGTTTCAGGAACCGCAAACAAAGCTATGGCTCTTTGACACTCTAGTGACTCCAGCTATGCTCTATGGAGTTTAGGTATGGGGACCCTCAGTAGACCACCATGGGAGATCTGGTAATACGGATGGATGGAGATGTATGGAGAGGCCTCTGGTCTCTATGATTGCTCGGATGATTCGGGCTAAGGCCTCAGTACCACATGAGATTATCCAAGCCGAGCTAGCCCCCCCCCCCTCGTGGTGGAGGCACTGACGAGATCGGTGTCCTTTATGCACGGTTTATGGGATCTCCCCAGAGACAGATACGCTCGGCTTGCCCTGGAGTCATCTCGACAAATAGCTCTACAAGGCGATACAGCATGTTGGTATGGACAGATGGCATCACGGTTCCAGTCGCATGGTCTCAATATGGATAGATTACCTCCGCTTCAATACTCCTTGGATGCACCCTCCTTGTCTCTCACACGGACAGAGATCACCAGGCTCATACGTCAGGATCTGATTCAACTAAATACTAGGAGCACATGGATACAACCGACACAGGAGTTGGGCACGAAGATGGCCTTCTACAACAGAGAGCATCTTATCCAACTCACGGAGAACGGATTTGTGACTAGGCCACCATACATGGATACACACTTATCTCATGGAATAAGATGCAGTATTGGACAGATACGCACATCCTCACATCAGCTCCAGATCGAGACTGGCCGATTCCGAGGGGTGCCGGCAGGAGCCAGGATATGTCACCTATGTAACTTAGAGCCAGAGACAGAACTGCACTACACATGCCACTGCCCGGTATACTATGAGATACGCGGACGCTTCCACTGCTTGTTTAGAGAAGGGTTCGGACCTTTTTCTAGAGTCATGAGATACAAGGATCAGAAGTGTCTCGGATTGTTCTTGCTAGAGCTGCGCAGACTTAGGGAGAGCTTGCTGAGGACATCAGGGGAAAGACAGTCTTAGAGACGAATCACATAGTTCTTTACACGAGACAGAGGAAAGCAAATGGGGCAGTCATTACAGCCTACTCATACTAGAGGTAAACTGCTTGACAGAGCCACTGAACTTAGCAGATCCAGACGTCCACGACCTCGAGGGGTCTCCCACTACCGACGAAGGTTGCAACAGAAGATACGTATCACTCTAGCTCGACATGCAAGACGCCCAACCAGAGTTCTGACCATGGAGGAAGTCGATGAGATCCGACAGCGACCGATGAGAGATTTCATCTGAACCCACAACCCCCCCCTCTCCCCCCCCCCCTTATTCCCTTTCTCCTTAGTGCCTTAGTGTTTGAGTGTTAGTTCTTTGTAACTTGGTAATTTCCGTACTCAAACATGGTATCAGATTCACCAATTGTAACTTTTTGGTCTCATAGGTCATTTTGGCCTTTTGAAGACGTTAATATAACATTTCATTTCATTTCTCTCTCTCTCTCTCTCTCTCTCTCTCTCTCTCTCTCTCTCATTTATCCTATGGGATACGATGTGATATTGGGCAGCTTGCAAGCCCCATACAAAGGCAACCTTCATGCTTTCAAACAAGCGGATAACACAAATGGAAAGGGAGATGAAAGAATGGAAAGCAGATAAGGAAGGATGGTGGAAAGAGAAGGCCAACCTTCTTCAAATGTTCCTCAACGAGGGCGCGCAATGGAAGCAGGAGAAAGAAGACCTGCAAGCAGAGCTACAAGCACTTAAGGTGGATTCACAAGCACTCAAAGAAGAGGTCTCAGCCCTCAAGCGAGAGCTGAGTGATAGAGCCAGCGGTTACCTAGAGGAAGGGGAATTCCAGCCCTCGGTGCTAGAGGAAATCAAGGTCATCAAGGAGCACGTACGGACGATCAAAGAGGAGGAGAAACAGAATGTGGTAAAGACGTCTTTGTGGATGGATGTGATCACGAAGACACAGAAGAAGGCAGATGAGGCCGAGAAATGGATAGAAGTCGCTAAGAAAGGGAAAGGGAAAGGGAAAGAAACCACATCTGTCCCCACTCCTACAATCATCAACATGACTTTAGAAGAAGAGCAGCGAAGGAAAACTAGAGCTTTGCATATAAGAGTAACCGGTCTAAAGGACCGAGATGATGTGGAAGGGGAAGTCGCAGCATGATGGGTAGTGAGGCTACTCATACAAAGGCATAGAGGGTAGGGAAGAAGACACAAGGAAATGGGGAGACTTCAAAAGAGAGAGCTTTAATCATCCGTTTCCCATCCATGGAGGCAAAGGACTTCTTGAAGAGGCGTCCTACACTAAAGAAAACGGGCATAATCCTTGGAAATGACCTCACTCTCACACAGCTTGCGCATATGAGAGAGGTAATGCTAGAGATTCAAGCGGCAAGGAAGAAGGGAAAGACGGCCTTCTACAGAGATGGCCGGGTGGTGATTGTAGAGCGGCGCTTGACATGATGGTGCGAGACCTATGGGACCACACTCAAAATTGCCACCTGGAATTGTAATGGATCTATGCGCCTTGTGCTTTTGAGGATAGTTTTACGGGAAGAGACATCGTCTTCTACTCTAAGACACATCAGGCCCCTGGGCAGTCTATGCCTCACATTAGTGGATATAGATGGGAGACAACCTGTAGACAGGAGACAAGATCAGAGCACAGAGGGCGGGGCTCAGGAGGAGTCGCAGTGTTATTCAGGGAGGAGTTGCAACCACTGATACATATAGCCCGTTGGGATGAGCAAGCTAGGTACATGTGGGTGAGACTGAGAGCAGAGACAGGAAAATATCTTTACATTGCTTCAGTACCATGTGCTATTGTCCGGGCAAAGCTAGCTGCCCCCCCACTAGTGGTTGAGGCGCTCACCAGATCCGTCTCCTTCATACATCGCATGTGGGAACTTCCCAGAGATAGATATGTCCGCCTTGCACTTGAGTCCTCTCGAGAGTTAGCCATGCAAGGAGATACAGCATGCTGGTACGGGGAGATGACATCATGGTTCCAGGCGCATGGGTTCAGCATAGACAGGTTATCTCCCTTTCAGTACTCACTGGATGCACCCTCTCTGACTCTTACACAGTCCAAGATCACCAGGCTCATCCGCCAGGACCTGACTCAACCAAACACCAAGAGGACATGGATACAACCAGCACAGGAGTTGGGCACGAAGATGGCTTTCTACAAAGAGCATCTTCTCCAGCTTACAGAGGACGGTTTTGTGACGAGGCCCAGATACATGGCCACCCACTTGTCTCATGGGATACGATGTGCTATTGGCCAGATACGCACATCTTCACACAAGCTGCGGATCAAGACTGGGAGACACAACGGAGTACTAGCAGAGGCCAGGATATGCCCCCTGTGTGACACTGAGCCTGAGACAGAGTTACATTACACATGCCACTGCCCCCTCTACTACGAGATACGAGGCCGCTTCCATTGCTTGTTCAGAGATGGCTTTGGACCACTCTCCAGAGTCATGCGGTACGAGGATCAGAGATGCCTGGGTCTGTTTTTGCTCGAGCTGCGCAGACACAGAGAGAGCTTGATGAGAGGAGAGGCTAGCCAGTCTCACAGACAGATCACAGAGTTCTTCAGAGCTGCCACTGGACACCCGGAGAAGCTACTACCACAGCAGAGCTCGTCGCCTTACACCAGAGGCACACCGAGTGACCGAGCGACCGAGATCTAGACGCCCACGACTGCGGAGGACTACACATCATCGACTGAGGCTGCATCAAAGGATTCATATCACTTTGGCCCGACACGCACGACGCCTGATCAGACTACTGACCATGGAGGAGATTGATGAGATCCGCCACTGATTGATGCTGGATCTCTTGTGACTAGCTATCCCAGCTAGCTGCTTAGTTCACACCTAGCAGTTTAGGATTCCATAGTATTTTATTTTGTTATTTTGTCATTTTGTCATCTTGTTACTCTGAATTTGTATCAAATCCATCACATTGTAACTTTCTGGTCTCATAGGTCACTTTGGCCTTTTGAAGACGTTAATATAACATTTCATTTCATTTCATTTCTCTCTCTCTCTCTCTCTCTCTCTCTCTCTCTCTCTCTCTCTCTCTAAGCACCTTCAACACGCAGTTAAGGTTTTGGAGCAAGTTTAGCAAGCCCAACAGGGCAAGCAGTTAGGGTTTCGTGCAGGTTCAACAGTACGCACAGTTAGGGTTTCGTGCAGGTTCTGCAAGCCCAGCAGCGCACGCAATTAAGGTTTTCATTTTCGTTTCGTGCGGATTCAACAACGCACACAATTAGGGTTTCGTTTTCGTGCAGGTTCAGCAGCGCGCACAGTTAGGGTTTCGTGCAAACTCAGCTGGCTCAGCAGCGCGCAGTTAGGGTTCACGTAGGTTCAGCAGGCTCAGAGCAAAACGCGCAAGGGCAGGACAGAGCACGCAGGTCACAGGGCAATGTGCAGGCAGATTTTTTCAAATACAGCAGATAGATTTTCTACGGGTTTTTTCAAAAAGTTAGAGGTTTTTAGACAATTGCAGAAATTGAATACGCCATGTATGCTTAATGCGGAAACATGTATGCATAATGTGGAAGCGCACGTGCGTGTAGATCTCCGCAACATTTTGTCTCATTTGTTAGTAACGACCAACCATGAGGAAGTAAAATGACAAGCCCGACCCCTTAAAGGACGCAGTCCAAAAATGCAAAGAAGAAATGGTCGAGACCATTAACAAGATCAACCGTCACTTATTAGGTATAATAAAACTGCTCGAAGATCGCGTTCTCGCCCAAGAAAGCAAGATCACTGCACTGGGAGATCGTGTGATGGCCCGAGATGAAGAGATTGCGTCACTCAAGAGGGAGCTCGCTGAGGCACGATCACGAAATACAGTTGAAGAAGGAGAATTGCAACCTTTAGTAATAGAAGAGCTCGACACAATCAAAGAGCAAGTGCGAGCCATCAAAGAGGGGAAACAAAGAAATGACGACCTCTTGGGTGGACGTTACTACAAAGACTCAACAGAAGGGAGATGAGGCCGAGAAATGGATTGAGGTTGCCAAAAAAGGAAAAAGCAAGGAAACAACAAAACATCCACACCCAACATAATTAACCTGACACTAGAAGAGGAGCAAAGAAGGCGTGTGCGCTCTCTAAATGTGAGAATTTGCAGCCTTAAAGACAAAGATAATGTGGACGAAGAGGTAAAAGAGCTCATGGCTTTGATGGGGGTTCATGAGCCGATGCACTCAAGAGCATGGAGAGTGGGCAACAAGAAAAATGGGAGCAAGGGGGAAACCTCGAAAGAAAGGGCACTCATCCTTTGTTTTTCCTCCATGGAAGCGAAGGACTTTTTGAAGAAGAGACCAACTCTTAAGAAAACGAGCATCTTTCTCGGGGATGATCTTACCCTCTCACAGATCACTCATATGCAGGAGGTAATGCCAGAGATTAGAGCGGCAAGGGAAAAAGGAAGATTGCTTTTTACCGAGATGGAAGAGTGGCGATATTGGAGCCACGCTCCACATGACGGTGTGAGACCTATGGAACCACACTTAAAGTTGCTACCTGGAATTGTAATGGATCTATGCGTCTTGATGTGGGTGCTTTTGAGGAAAGTTTAAGTGGGAGAGACATCATCTTCTACTCTGAGACACATCAGGCTCCTCAGCACACTATGCCTCACATTAGTGGATACAGATGGGAGACCGCTTCTAGACAGGAGACACGATCAGAGCAAAAAGGAGTGGCAATGTTATTTAGGGAGGAGTTGCAACCATTGATACATATAGCTCGTAGGGATGAGCAAGCTAGGTACATGTGGGTGAGACTGAGACAGACAGATATCTTTACATTGCTATTTGCTACTTTCCCCCGAGTACGTCAGTGTATGCACCACCCAGAGGGTAGTCCCCCTTTTCTATTTTGGATGATGACATCTGGGAGTTCTCTAGAGATGGTGACATCATCACTTTAGGGGACTTCAATGCTAGGACTGCCCATCATCGGACAGTTTTTTATGTTACATCAGAGGAGATGCTGAGAGAGCTGGATGTTGCAGAGACGGGCCTATCCAGACTGTCACAGGATGGCGAACATACCGAGTATGGACGACACTTGATAGACATGGGGATTGCACATGGATTGGTCATCTTGAATGGCCTGTAGAGATTTCTTGATGCGGGGGGTTTTACATGCTTTCCACATAGACATGGAGCCAGAACAGTGGATTATGTCATGGCACAGCCGAGTCTCATCTCTAGTATCCAGGACCTCACGGCTGGACCCAGACCTGTTGGTGTGGCAGTGGATCATGCTCTTGTGTCATTGACCATCTCTTTCCAGTTTCAATGTGTGTAGCACACAGGCTACAAGTAGCAGCCCCTACTCGCTACACTTTCGTGCGGGAGATAGACTGTGTATACATAGATGGGATCTACAGACGCCTGTGTACAGAAGAGCCAGGGCGACCTCTGGAGGAGCTTACTACTATTTTGACACAGACACTACATGATGCAGCAGTAGAGACATACCCACACACCCAACGTGAGTAGAGATGCCGTTCTGGGAGCATGCCCCCAGAACAGCTGGTATGATGAGGAATGCCGTGAGACTAGAGCTAGACTTCAGAAGGAGGTGCTTTTGGGGGACATCACTCACAGACAGTCACAGACTAACTTCCGGTGCCTAGTGCGGCGGAAGAAGAGGGCATTTTTGGCTCGCCTAGAGCAGGACCTATACAAGCTATTCTTGACTCAGGACTCACGTGAGGCATCGCGGCTCTTTCATGAACACTCCCCCCCTGCCATTACCTCTACAGAGGCCTGGGGCTAGTACGCGTCGTCTCTGTACACAGTTCCTGGACAGTTGCCCCTTCCCGACACCATGTCCCCACACATGTGCTTTTTTCACTGTTGAGATGGTGAGGAAGGCCATTGACAGGATGAGGACTGGGAGAGCATATGATCATGATGGCTTACTGGCTGAGCATTTCATGCATGCTAGAGATCTACTAGAAGAGCTTCTAGCAGTTATGTTTAACCGTGCCCTGTGTGAGGGCTTGCCTGATACTTGGAGCCTATCTACTATTGTACCTATCTTTAAGTCAGGAGACCCTATGGAGCCTGGGAATTATCGCACTATCATGATCGGACACACATTGACACGGTTGTACGCATCCATTCTTGAGCAGCAGTTGAGCATATGGACAGAGAGAGAGAGAGGATACGTGCAGCCGGGCATGCAGGGTTCATGAGAGGTTTTTCTACGCTTGACCATATCTTGACACTCAGACCCATCATTGAGGAGGGTAGATCACATCGGAGACGGATCTATTGTAGCTTTGTGGACTTCCGCAAAGCATTTGACACAGTACCAAGAGCTAGATTGATGCGCAGATTACAGGAGATGGGAGTACCCACAAAGCTCATTTTGGGGGGTCATGGCATTATACAGGTCAGCAGTGGGGCATGTACGCACCTCAGAGGGCTTATCTACAGCGGTTCACTCCACTACTGGGGTGAAGCAGGGTTGCCCGCTCTCTCCTACTCTATTTGGTATGTATGTGGATGAGGTTTCTGACTACATTGAGAGAGATGGTGATAGAGGTGCATAGTTGGCAGAGACATGGATTCCACTATTGTTATATACTGATGATATTGTGTTGATCTCCGACTCTCCGGAGGGGATGCAACGTCACTTGGATGCTTTGCATAGGTTCGCCCATGAAAGTGGTTTGTCTGTCAACCTTGGTAAAACCAAGGTCATGGTATTTAATACCACCCCACAGTGGATCCGGAGGTCAGCGCCCGCATTCGCATCCGGCCAGGAGACAGTGGAGTATATAGATGCTTACACTTACCTTGGAGTGGTTTTCAGTGGACCAGCATTTTCATTGAGAAGAGCAGCTGAGACTAGACTTACCAAAGCCCATGCAGCATTGGGTAGATTGGAGAGGATGTGTTCACATGTTCAGTTTCAGGAGCCTCGGACGAAGCTCTGGCTCTTTGACACTTTGATGGCTTCTGCATTGCTCTATGGAGCTGAGATTTGGGGACCTTCATTGGATCATCACAGGAGGACATGTCGCACTGATGGATGGGGGGACATGGAGAAGCCACTACTCTCTATGATCTCACGGCTCATTAGAGCCAAGGCTTCAGTACCACGTGCCATTATCCCGGCAGAGCTAGCTGCCCCCCACTAGTGGTGGAGGCGCTCACCAGATCTGTCTCCTTCATACACCTCATGTGGGAACTTCCCAGAGACAGATATGCCCGCCTTGCACTTGAGTCCTCTCGACAGTTAGCCATGCAGGGAGATACAACATGTTGGTACGGGGAGATGACATCATGGTTTCAGGTGCATGCGTTCAGCATAGACAAATTGCCCCCCTTCCAATACTCACTGGATGCACCCTCTCTGACTCTTACACAGTCCGAGATCACCAGGCTCATCCGCCAGGACCTGACTCAGCTAGACACCAAGAGGACATGGATACAACCAGCACAGGAGTTGGGCCCGAAGATGGCTTTCTACAGAGAGCAGCTTCTCCAGCTTACGGAGGACGGTTTTGTGACGAGGCCCAGATACATTCACTTATCTCATGGGATACGATGTGCTATTGGCCAGATACGCACATCTTCACACCAGCTGGGGATCGAGACTGGGAGATATCGAGACTGGGAGATACAGTGGAGTACTGGCAAAGGCCAGGACTTGCCTCCTGTGTGACATGGAGCCTGAGACAGAGTTGCACTACACATGCCACTGCCTTGTCTACTACGAGATACGTGGCCGCTTCCACTGCTTGTTTAGAAAGGGCTTCGGACCACTCTCGAGAGAGGATCAGAGATGCTTGGGTCTGTTTTTGCTCGAGCTGCGCAGACACAGAGAGAGCCTAACGAGGAGAGGCTAGCTAGTCTTAGAGACAGATCACAGACTTCTTTAGAGTAGACACTGGGCACCCGGAGGAGCTACTACCACAGGAGAGCTCGTCGCCTCACACCAGAGGCACACTGATCGACCGAGCGACCGAGCTAGGGAGATCCAGACGCCCACGACTGCGCAGGACTACACAGCATCGACGGAGGCTGCATCAGCGGATTCGGATCACTTTGGCCTAACATGCACGACGCCCGATCAGGCTATTGACCATGGAGGAGATTGATGAGATCCGCCCGCGACCGATGCTGGATCTTTTGTAATTTAGCTATCCCACCTAGCTGTTTATCTCACACCTAGCAGTTTAGGATTCCATAGTATTTTATTTTGTCATTTTTGTTACTCTGGCTTTGTATCAGATCCACCACATTGTAACTTTCTAGTCTCATAGGTCACTTTGGCCTTTTGAAGACGTTAATATGACATTTCATTTCATTTCATTCTCTCTCTCTCTCATTTTCTGATGTGCCAGAGCTACACACACGTGCCTATACTGCTATGCTGCACACACAGGGTAGCCACTATCCGCGGAGTCGGAGCTACCACCCACTCATCAGACTTCACAGTCCACTTATACCAAAGGTGTATTAGTGGACACAGCCACTGAGCTCGGGAGAGCTAGGCGCCCACGTCTACGAGGGCGACTACGACATCGACGGAGGCTTCAGTAGAGGATCAAGACTATTCTAGCATGATATGGGAGACACCCAGTACGACTATTTACAGAGGCGGACATTGACGAAGCTCTTCAGCGACCAATGCAATACTTTCTTGGACAATGCCCAATGGCGGGCATCCTCGGGCATTGACGATGATGATGATACTTTTAGTCTTTAGTCTTTCACTTTACTTCATTTTATGTTTGTACCCAAACATTGGATTGAATCCACAAGGATTGTATCAGTTTGGTCTCATAAGTCATTTTGGCCTTTTGAAGACGTTTAATATAACATTTCATTTCATTTCATTTCATTTCATCTCTCTCTCTCTCTTTGTACTTTTTGTACCCAGACCTGGTATTAGATTCATCACATGTAACCTTTTGGTCTCATAGGTCATTTTGGCCTTTTGAAGACGTTCATATTACATTTCATTTCATTTCTCTCTCTCTCTCTCTCTCTCTCTCTCTCTCTCTCTCTCTCTCTCTCTCATGGGTTTGAACTCTCTCACTGTTTTTAGGGTTTTGCCCCGACTTTTTTTTACTGTTTTTAGGGTTTCAGAATTGTTTTCTGGCCGTTTTTAGGGTTTCTCCATTGTTTTTCTGCTCTTTTAAGGTTTTGAAACTTTTTTTTGGCTATTTTTAGGGTTTCAAAGCTGATTTTCTCTTTTTTTTAGTGTTTCACAATCTTTTCTTGTTTTGTAGGGTTTCTTGTATTTTTTGGTTGTTTTAGAGTTTCTCTCTCTCTCTCTCTCTCTCTCTCTCTCTCTCTCTCTCTCTCTCTCTCTCTCGCAATGGAGACTAAGAGCAACTCACCCATGTGCAAGTCTCCCTCGACGGTAACGAAGGCAACATTCATGGTTACGAACAAGAGAATAACACAGGTGGAAAAAGAGATGAAAGAATGGAAAATGGAGATGGAATGATGGTGAAAAGAAAAGGCCAACCTCATTCAAATGGTCTTCAATGAGGGCAAGCAATGGAAAAAGGAAAAGTTCTGACTTTCAGGTAGAAGTCCAAGCGCTCCGGAAGGAAGTCTCAGCTCTCAAGCGAGAGCTTGCAGAAACTAGAGCGAGGAGTGGACTTGAAGAAGGAGAAATCCAACCCTCGATGATAGAGGAACTCAAAGTTATCAAAGAACAAGTGCGGAAGATCAAAGAAGAAGAGAAGCAACATCATCGTGTGTAGATGTAACAACGAAAACACAAACGAAGGTAGATGAGGCCGAGAAATGGATAGAAGTCGCCAAGAAAGCAAAAGGGAAAGAATCAACAACCATCCCCACTCCCACAATCATCGACATGACCCTAGAGTAAGAGAAAAAAAGGAAGGCTAGAGCTTTACATGTACGAGTGACCTGTCTAAGAGACTGTGATGATGTGGAGGGGGAAGTCAAAGAACTTCTAGTTGTGATGGGTAGTTAGGCCACTCACACAAAGGCATGGAGAGTGGGGAAGAAGAGAGAAGGAAATGGGGAGACTTCTAAGGAGAGAGCGTTGATCTTTCGCTTCCCCTCCATGGAAGCAAAGAAGGATTTCTTGAAAAAGCATCCTACACTTAAAAAGACAAGGATATTCCTTGGGGACGACCTCACACTCTCATAGCTTGCTCATATGCAAGAAGTTATGCATGAGATAAGGATAGCCCGAGGGAGAGGCAAATTGGCCTTATATAGAGATGGATGAGTGGTTATTAAGGAGAGGCGCTCTACATGACAGCGCGAGACCTATGGGACCACACTCAAAGTTGCTGCTTGGAATTGTAATGGATCTCTACGCCTTGATGTGGGTGCTTTAGAGGATAGTTTCACTAGGAGGGACATCATCTTCTATTCTGAGACACATCAGGCCCCTGGGCAGTCTGAGCTTGCAGACAGGAAACTCGATCAGAGCATAGAGAACGAGGCTCAGGGAGACTGGCAGTCTTATTCAGGGAGGAGTTGCAGCCATTGATACATATAGCCCGTGGGGATGAGCACGCTACGTACATATGGGTGAGACTGAGGGCAGAGACAAGCAGATACCTCTACATTGCTATTTGCTACTTTCCTCCGAGTACGTCAATATATGCACCACCTAAAGGACAATCCACCTTTTCTATTTTGGATGACATATGGGAGTTCTCTGGGGATGGTGACATTATCATCCTTGGGGACTTCAATGCTAGGATTTCCTACCACCAGACAATATTTTATGATACTTTAGAGGAGATGTTGAGGGAGTTGGATGTTGCAAAGATGGGCCTATCTAGAATATCACAAGATGTGGAGCATACTCAGTACAAACGGCACTTGATAGACTGGGGACTGCACATGGATTGGCCATTTTGAATGGCCTACAAAGATTTCCTGATGCGGGAGGTTTTACATGCTTTCCACATAGACATGGAGCCAGCACAGTGGATTATGTCATGGCACAACTGAGCTTTATCTCTAGTATCCAGGACCTCATAGTTGGACCTAGACCTGTTTGTGTGGCAGTAGATCATGCCCTTGTGTCGATGACCATCTCTTTCAAGTTTAGTGTAGCGCACACACCACGGATAGTAACCCTTACTCACTACACCTTAACACAGGAGACGGACTCTGTCTACATAGATGGGATCTGCAAACGCCTATGTACTTAGCAGCTAGGGCGACCTCTAGAGGAGCTTACTACTATACTGACACAAACATTGCATGATGCAGTAGCAGAGGCATACCCACACACCCAGCTTGAGCAGAGACGACGTTCTGGGAGCATGCCCCAAAACGGCTGGTAATGATGAGGAGTGCCGCGAGACGAGAGCCAGGCTTCAAAGGGAGGTGCTTTTGGGGGGCATCACTCATAGACAGTCACAGATTTCTTTTTGACGCCTAATGCGGCGAAGAAGAGGGCATTTCTGGCTCGACTGGAGCAGGATCTATATAAATCATTCTTGAGTCAGGACTCAGGTGAGGCATGGCGACTCTTTCATGAGCACTCCTCCCCTCCTGCCATTACTTCTACAAAGGCTTGGGGCCAGTATGCGTCATCTTTGTACACAGTTCTTGGACAACTGCCTCTTCCTGAACCCCCCGAGCCATGCCCACACACATGTGCTTTTTTCACCGCTGAGATGGTGAAGAAGGCTATTTGATAGGATGAGGACTGGGAGAACATATGATCATGATGGCTAGTGAGACTGGCATCAAAGAAGAGGAGGGGTCCACACCCGGGAGTGATGGGAAAGCCCTATGCATGAAGCTCGGGTACAAAGAAGACGAGGAGCTACCCTTCTCCAGAGTTCGGAGAGCCGGTAAAGATAAAGATTCACAAAAAAAGAGCCCTCATCCTCCAACTCACCTCCGAGGAGTCTCGAACATCCTTCATCCGATAGAGGGTTATCCTGAGAGGGCTCGAGGGGTCCCTTGTCTACCTTGACGACGACCTCACATAGATGCAACAGGACCACCGCCGAGCATGCATACCTAAGTCAAGAAAGCTCGTAAAGAAGGGAAAAGGGCGGTATACCGAGATGGTAGGGTCATCATTGATGGCAAGACCATTGCATAGGGACTTGTGGCCTATGGGACACATGAGGAGATCCACCTCGCGGTTTGGAACTGCAACGGGGATCTATGGACACATCCAGAGAGGCTTGAGGAGATGATGAGAGGACGAGACCTCATTCTTTTGATAGAGACACATGAGAGTCTAGAGCAGAATCTATAAAGATTCATGGCCTTCAATGGGAGTCCTCACATCGAGATAGCACCCGCTAGCACACCACACAAGGGTTAGGAGGGGTGGCTATACTCTTCAGGCAGGGACTCTGGAAAAGGATTCAGATTGTTGCACAAGACCCATAGGCCGGTTACCTTTGGATCCGCTTTGAGCTATCACAGGCCACGAATATCTACACCTATCTACACCACCCTCTGCTACTTCATCCCCTCGGGCACTAGATTTGTTGCCACGGAGACAGCAAGGGAGAGGGAGGAGAGATCTTCCCCATACACATGCTTGTCAAATGAGATTATGGAGTACTCTGCACTAGGGGAAGTCTTCCTTATGGGAGACTTCAATGCCAGGACATGCAGGAATCAATGTGAGACATACGACACAAAGGACCTGTGGCACTTTTCGCCATACAGGAGGCCACCATGACAGAGTGAGCAAACACAACTCGCACCACAGAGTACGGCAATCATTTGCTCAGATTAGGCTCTGCCTCGTTATTTATAACGGGATAGCACAATGGCCTACTTCAGGAGAACTGACATGCATACCACATGAAGTTGCAGCCGGGGAGGGGGCAATATCGTGGATTACATCATGGGATCCAGAGAGCCACCCACCTACATAGCTCTTTCACCATCCCACCAATTGCCTCCACTGTCAAAAGTGGGCTCGAACTGCTCTGATGGCCAGGGGACTCATCGTGATGACCTTGGATGCCATCTCGGAGGTCTCGAACTCTATCTGATAGTAGCTTCGTCCGAGGAACTAAACATCCAAGATCTTGCCCACCTCGGCAAGGAGGCGGGCCTGGAGAAGATCGCGCACCTCTCCTCTGCTGGGTCTAGTCCCGAGAATCTTGCAGATGAAGAAAGTCGCCTGCTGCAGGTGTTCCACCTCTGCTGCGAGGCTCGCTTGCTCTGTCGGCGCGAGAGCAAGTTGGATGGTGGGCTCTGCAGGGTCGGGCGAGAGGGCTTCCTGGGAGTCCCTTTGAGGTGGAGCATGAGCCTCCATTAGTGTCTACTGCCGTGAAGAAAGGGCAAAATGTCGATGACGAGCGGTGGCACTCTGCTAGCCGAGCGCGGGGGAGATGCTGACAAAACCAGCCGAGCCAAACCAGGGGGAAAGAAGGGGGGGGGAGTGCGAGGTTGGAGCGGGCGGGCTGAGGCGCGAGGGGGGGGGGGGGGGGGGGGGGGGGGGGGGGGCTGAGATGCGGCGGGCTGAGGCGGCAATGCTGAGAGCTGGCTGCACGCTGTGGCTGATGCATGATGGTGCTGAATGCAGGTAGCGGGCGGGTAGGACAGGGCAAGGCAAGCAACGCGAGGGAGGCAGGCTGCACGTCGGTGCTTAGTGCAATCAGCGGGCGGGCAGGGCAGGGCAGGCAGCACGAGGGAGGCTGGGGGGGGGGGGGGGTGCAGAGCGTGCGCAGGGGAGAAGGCCAGGGCAGCAGCGAGCATCACCACTCTCAAACCTGAATTGCAAGAATGAAAACTTTTTATGCTCTATAAGTTGCAGGACAAGGATTTAAAAATCCTTAATCCTTTTCCTGTTTTAGGCCCCTCGGCCATACTTTCTGGGTTCAGAACTTCCTCTGTTCTTCGGGTTTGGTTTCTCGTCTACTCGGCCATTTGTCTTCCAGTTGGGCACGCGACGTCTTCCTGGGAGTCCCTTTGAGGTGGAGCATGAGCCTCCATTAGTGTCTACTGCCGTGAAGAAAGGGCAAAATGTCGATGACGAGCGGTGGCACTCTGCTAGCCGAGCGCGGGGGAGATGCTGACAAAACCAGCCGAGCCAAACCAGGGGGAAAGAAGGGGGGGGGGGGGGGGGAGTGCGAGGTTGGAGCGGGCGGGCTGAGGCGCGATGGGGGGGGGGGGGGGGGGGGGGGGGCTGGGATGCGGCGGGCTGAGGCGGCAATGCTGAGAGCTGGCTGCACGCTGTGGCTGATGCATGATGGTGCTGAATGCAGGTAGCGGGCGGGTAGGACAGGGCAAGGCAAGCAACGCGAGGGAGGCAGGCTGCACGTCGGTGCTTAGTGCAATCAGCGGGCGGGCAGGGCAGGGCAGGCAGCACGAGGGAGGCTGGGTTGGGGGGGGGGGGGGGGGGGGGGGGGGGGGGGGGTGGGGGGTGCAGAGCGTGCGCAGGGGAGAAGGCCAGGGCAGCAGCGAGCATCACCACTCTCAAACCTGAATTGCAAGAATGAAAACTTTTTATGCTCTGTAAGTTGCAGGACAAGGATTTAAAAATCCTTAATCCTTTTCCTGTTTTAGGCCCCTCGGCCATACTTTCTGGGTTCAGAACTTCCTCTGTTCTTCGGGTTTGGTTTCTCGTCTACTCGGCCATTTGTCTTCCAGTTGGGCACGCGAAGTCATTACTTTGTGATAGGGGAAGAGTCCCTTCGTGCATCCACACTATGCGCCGTGCAAGCATGAGTCTGAGCATCATGCCCTACTTGAGTACCCAGCTTTTGATCACTTTCGAACTTGCTTTCCTCACATCTTCAGCCCAGGCCACTCCTTACATACCTTTGTCTCCTACCCACTTCAAGGACTCTTAGTTGGCACCCACATATCCACAATCCTCAAGCATCGAGTCATTGATCAACTCAACGTAGAGCATGTGACATGCTTGGTTTTGGCCCATACGTCATTTGACCTTGGAGGACAATAAGGCAATCTCTCTGTCTTCCTCTCTATGTGGAGAGAGATGGAGAGACCACTAGTCACTATGGTCTCTGGGATGATCTCATGTAAGGCCGCAATGCCACATGAAGTCGTTAAAGAGTGAAATTGGGAGCAACACTGATTGAGGTTGAGGCCCTAGCTAGATAGGTATCTTATACACACGGCTTGTGGGAGCCTCTAGGTCATCGTTATGCTAGATTGACGCTCAAGTCATCTCGACAACTAGCCATGGGGAGAGACTCAAGATGTTGGTACGCATAGACGCCAACCTGATTTTGATAGCATGGCTTCACCATGGACATAGTACCACCCTTGTAGTATTCCTTGGACGTATCATGCTTGCATTCGTTACATGGGACGGCGGGTCGCGGTCGGGAATGGGAATGGGGACGGGGACAGGACGGCAAAAGTCAAGAAACGGGGACGGGGTCGGAACGACTAAAAAAAAAAAGAGTTTTTTGGCATTATTTGACCTACACACATGCCACACACATAGAGCATCACTTTGACCACAAATTTACACTAAATAGACCAAAGAGCACGAGTCATATAGGCACAAATGTGCTAATAAAACATCGATGGATACAAAATGAAAAGTGCATGGCACAAGGGCTTAAAAAGGACTTAGGACAAGCCTCAAGGATAACAAAAAGTACAAAGGGCTAGGCAGACTCTAGAGGAGTAGACTCTAGACTCCAGAGTGATCAATGATCATCAAACTCAAGAAGTGCTCGCCTGCTGAATCTCCATATCGTCGTCGTAGTCGAGGTCGTCAGCGACATATGAGGCCTCGCGAGGCTCGCATTGAGGCTCGAAGTCCTCCTCTAGCTCCTCCAAAAGTGTCTCGGCGATTCCCTTGTGCCATCTCCCACTCAATGAAGGGATCTGCCTTGTGTGTGACGCTCTTGGCAAGCATGCACAAGTTAGCCCTCACAAACACCAAATCATTGGCCCTCTGGACCCCAAGGCGATTCCTCTTCTTAGAGGCAATGTGGCTATACACACTCCATAGTTGCTCCAAGAAACTAGTGGTACATGCTTGGCTAAGGACACGAACAGCCAAGCGCTGCAAATGTGGGCCATCTCCTCCATAGTCCTCCCACCACAAAACCGAGCCAATCTTGTTGCGATCAACCTGTGCATCTACACATCCATAGGAGCCCTTCTTTTGCCTGTAGTTGAGTAGCTCGTCTCTAATCTTGCGCCTAGTGTCACTGCTAGGCTCAAGGAGCTCCAATGCAAGCCGCCATCCTTTGCTCACCTCCTTGTCGGTCTCTTGACGCCTTCCCTGAAACTCCGGGTCAAGCACATAAGTTGCCGCATGAAGTGGAGAGTAGTATCCATTCCACCTCGACTCACACAAGCCATGAATCTCCGCATACTGAACAGGGTCAGGCACAAGCTTCTCAAGTGTCTCTATCATCTGATCCATGGCTTCGTAGACTTTGCCGATACATGGCTGCAAGCCATCCACAACTCGAAGTAGGTGTAGAATAGGCTTGACCATGGCGTCAAGAGTCTTCACCTCCTTCCACCAAGCGGAGTCGTCGGCCCATTCTCGGCATTTCAATCATGTTGCTGATGCAGACTCCGGCATGGCTTGGAACTCATCACTGAGAAAGAGGCCCCTTAAGGCTCCACCACATGTAAACAAGAGGCCTAGGATAAGCCAATTGAATGCAAATCTTGTCTCTGAATATTTGAGAAAGGACAAGTGGCTCCTCTTTAAGAACTCATGGTGCACTTTTTGATGGTTGAGCACAAAGGAGACAATTTGAGAGGCGTCACCAATGGTGGGTGAAATCCATGACAAGCTCCCTATGTCCTTGAGGAGGTTATTGAGGCAATGCGCTATGCAAAATGTGACATGGATGCTGGGATACATGCCCTCAATGATAGCCCCGGCTGCCCTATTTGACGCCTCTCCATTTGCAACCATACAAAGGACATTTTCCGGGCCGGCGATCTCTATGGTGCTTGTCCACTCCGCAACAAGCATCTCCGCGGCCTTGCCACTGTCGGATGCATCTTGTGACTCCACAAAGTACATCTCCCCCCAATAGTAGGCCACCACTCCGTGGATGGACCGCTTGCGGGTGTCGCTCCATCCATCTACAAGGAGAGAGACACCATTTGTCTTCCACAAATCCTTTGTTGCTTGGGCCGCTTGCTCCACGGCAAGCTTCTCTTTGTCAAGGAGGGTGGTGCAAAGCCTCTCCAATGAAGGTGGCAATAAGAGGAGCCATATTCCCCTATTTTCGTAACCATGGTTCGAAAGTATGAAGACCTATCCACACAAAATAGAGCATGTTGTGTTAGTATGGAGAGTCGAAAGTCAAGACCCCATAATGAATACAAAATGGGAGATTGCAATGTGCATATGCCAAGGGAAACTCACTGCAAAGCATGGAAGGCAATGTGGTCGTGGAAGAAGAATCGGGCAACCGACCTATCCACCTCTTCCTTCAATTTAGGATTCCAATTTTCGTTGAGGGTGCTTTGGGGATGCGCAACGGAAGAGGATGGTGTAGATGCATTTGTCTTGAATGCTTAAGAGGTGGAGTCAAGGTTGGCTTCCCTTTGCTCTCGCGGTGTCGCCGTGGCGGAGGGATCAACGATAACAAAACGGCCCCTCTTAGCCGCTTCCGCGACCTCATACACCGCGAGCTTCTCAAGAAGCTCCAACCTCTTCTCGGGAGATACTCGAGGGCAAAACTTCACCTTGTGACGGGGTTCATGAAGAAGATGGGCTCGCACTTTGTTTGCACCACCCGTTCTCCTGTATAGGCATAGCTTGCACGTCCATGGTCTTGCACCGCAACCTTTACCATGCGTGTTAGAGTCACCTTCATCCCACCACGATCATGTTTGCACGGCGGACCTCCTTCGAGAAGAGCTGGCTTGAGAAGTGGAGTTAGCTTGAGATGACATGATGGTGGAGAGAGTAGAGCTAAGAGGAGAGCTTGTGTGGAGAGAGAGTAGAGGAGAGCTTCAAAGTTTAGAGGGTAGAAGAGGGAGAGAGTGGGTAGAGAAACTCAAGGGTAGAGCTCGAGCCTTGAGCGCCTGTAAGTAGACTGTAGACGGTGTAGAGTCTAGATAGTAGACGGTAGAGAGGAGAGCCTTCATTGAACTTGAGAGAAGATTAGGCCCAAGGGTGCTCTTATAGGCTCCCAAGGGCCAAAGCCCCCAGAAAAGTAGACGGTGGCTGCCTCTGTCCGTTAAAAACAGTCACTTTTTCAAGTTTTAAAAAACTGTTCGTTCCCGGCTGTCTCAGCCCCGGTCCCCATCTGTCCCCGGTACGGCAGGCTGCGTTCGCGCCGGTCGGATGAAAATCCGGCCGTTCCCAGCCGTCCCCCTCCGTCCCCGGCCCGGTTACCCCCGTTTTGCGTCCCTAAGCCCCATCCCCTCCGTCCCCTGTAACTATGCCATTCACACCTTAGGAGATCAACGGGATTATAAGACCAGATTTCAATAAAGGACATGGATGACTCGTCCTTGAAGTTGGGAATGAAAACGGCTTTTTACGAGTAACATTTTTTTCACATCACTGAGGATCGATTTAGTTTACGGCCAAGACATGGATTCCCACCCCTCGCACAAGCTTCAATGTGTCATAGGACAACTTCGGGCCTATTTTCATTAGCTATAGGTAGAGGCACATAGATACACTTTGGTACCCCTGGAGCAGCTGTGAGAGGTTTGAAGCTTTCTGCAAAGATTTACGCTAATTTGCCTTTTAGGATTGATCACACTTCATAGGGTCTGTGACACCGCCCTAAACATGAAATGGTATTGACGTATGTGCACACACACTTAGGACCACTAGGACACCTTCTCCCCTCCCTAGGAGGTCTATTCCCCCCAGCTTGTATAAACGCCCACATCCATAGGGCTTCTTTAGGCCCTCCCACAATCTCTAATGCATCTATTTTTATGGTGGTCTTACATAATGGACATATCTCATATGTAATGTGTATGTACATGTGCCCAATGAGCTGCAAACTAAGCTTGCTTTTACATGCTAAACATGTTTGTTTGTTGATTGATATCACCACGCATTAAGTGAGGGTGGTCGAAGAATTTGTTTCAGTAACATGGAAACTTGTTATGCTCATGTTGAGTCTAGAGTAAAGGAGAATGTAGTGACAGGAAATGCAAGTGCATAAGAAAAGGTTGGAGGACCCTAAGAGTCAGCCAGTAGTTTTATGGAACCCACATACTGTGTACTTTTGTAGAAAGTAATACAACTTCGTGTGTTATGTGCCCTTGAGCTTCTCCTTCTTCTTCAAGCTTTGTGTGTGCATTCCTGTACCATTATCTACTAGTGTTTTCTGATTCACATGAACTTCCATCTAAAAACCTTTTCTTTATCTTAGAAATTTTTTTGCAACAACATAGCCACCTTGCTATTTGTGTATGCACAGCACCTCTCACACATGTTATTGGTGTATATAATTTAGAATAAAGCATGATTAACATGTAAATCTTGGATTAGGATAGACAGCTTGTTTTACTGATCTTTATTGCTAGTTATTTTGATTCGACTGCTCTAATGCCTCCAAACAAAGACCTTGCTCAAATGGTATGGGAGAGTTTAAGTTCAGAATACCTTCTCTTCAAGTGTTCCATCTCTCTTTCCACCTCTCTGAATCGTAAACGCATGGCTCGTTCTGATTCTCTTGCACGGCACACCTGTAGATTTGGGAATATTATCAACAATATAGTCATCTCTATAGTTAATTAGATAACCTTGTAATCTCTATGTATAATCAACTTGATACAATCATCGAAGCTTGTTCAAAACATGACAGATTAGCTGCTTTAAAGGAATTCCTTCATCAAGTATGACATTAACCTTTAAAATATTTTTAGGAAAAGAGGCGGTGAAAGGTAATCAACAGAATAATGTGAAAGATTTTCTTGACAAAGAAATGAGCAATTTGCCAAACAAAAAGTTCAGGAGAGACGAAATCGCCTTAAAACAATACAAAACAGCACATTCATAGCTACATAACCAACAACAATAAACCAAAATTGAAATATCTCGATTCATAAACCCAAGGCAAAAACAGGAACTCCCACAACCATGCATTACAGAATGAGGTTGAACCCTAACGTTACTCCTTGTTCAGACATGAAATGCATAAAGTACATTTTTGCACTTTCACAATGCCAAGAAAATTATGCGCTCAAAATTATAGGACCAATTAGTAATTAAAAGAAAAAATTATATATCTTTGTATGAAGAAAACAATTTAGTAAAAAAGACCACAATATTTGTTATAAAAGAAGCAGGAGAATATTTTATTGAAGCCACCGTTACTATGCATACTATGAACTAGTCTGGCATCCCTCATCTTACAAAAGGTTAAGCATGATTTTCAAGTTTCAGCAAGTAAACACTCTTCTCTTCCTGTCAAAAATGCCACTTGGTGGTCTTCCCACTCTTTCTGAAATCTATTAAAGTAAACCCTAGAGGGCATAAACCTGGAGGAAAAAATCATACAACGTAGAAGCTGATTACAACATGGCTACATAGATGGAACCCTTCGACCATGGAGATCAAAATAATCCAAGCATCGAGCTCCTGGACTTAAGTCAAAGAGACCACCTCAATTCAACCTTGAGAAAGGAGCGAATAAACAAAGCCAGAACCATACACGCTACTAAGCCTTGCCAGCCAGACTACTTCCGCTAAGGCTCGAACCTCTGTGTTCATTGCCCCTATACTTAAGTTTTAGATCAGCCTGTCCAGACCCATATTTGCATTTTCCTGATGCCCGAGCTCCCACTTACCAGTACCACTGTCGTAACTAGTGCCCCTTAAGTTAGGAATATAGATAAAAAAATAGCAGCCATAGCCACTCCGATTTGTAGCCCAGCAAACTATCAGACCCATAGCATCCCCAAGAGGCGCCTAGCATATAGGAATCTCTTTATGTTGGTTGGAGTGATGGAGCATAAGATGGAGTCCAACATCTCTTTGTACAGATCTGAGAATTGTATTTAGTCATCTTTGAGTGTGCCTTTCAATTAAGATCTGCAAGAAGGTGAAAGCATCAGAAATGGTTGTCTACTTTCATCAATATTGCAATAGTACTATTTTGGTGATAGGGTACATGCCCTTGATGTCAGAGTTGCATAGTAGACAGAAAGAAAGTAAGAGAGAACATAAACGTCTCTAAAAGGTCAATTCAGTCAAAATATACAAGACATCACTAAAAAGCTCTCTCTCAATGGGATATATCTCCCCTGGGATAATGCTTCTCTGCGTGGTCAAGTTGCCTTGGCATCTTCTTCCTGATAGCACTCAATGATAGTTCTGATCTGTCTATTGTGTGAACATCCAGGTCTCTTTTCTAATGGAAGTGAAGTCTTGCCCAGATGAGCGTGCACTCCTCCATAGAGTGACATTTGTTGAGAATCTTAATGAGGAATCCCTGCTGATGTTGGTGAAGCTCGTGTGGTGTCAGAAATCATACTCATACTGGGGCGGATGATGATGAAGAAATTGGTGACCATGCTATGCCTGGATGCGCCACACTGAATATAACCGGCACATAGACTCGCTAGAGGGCGGTATACTTTAGCTTTCACCCGACTTTACACTATTAAACTTTACGACACAGAGGAACTTCACAAATAACCATGTGACTGGAAATTACACTTCAAACAAAACACGGCCTGGGAGCTAGAGTGCTTCCATGCACCCAATGACACCGCATTGACCCCAACGGTTGACACCTCTCTCGGTATTTCTTTATTCAATCAAAACTTTGGAGAAAACCTATAAATTTCTTCCAGTTGTCCCACTTTTATCGGGATTAAAATGACCTACTCTAGCCCGAATTCGGCAATATAACCGCAATACGAGGCTTCACACACACAAATTCCCAAGCAAAAAATGACTTTCCAGGCGAATTTGAGCACTTTCCAAAAATCGGGCGAGAAATTTCAGCACACTGAATTCTCTGTTTCTGCCCCGAAAATGCACCAGAACACCTGTAGAGCGATCCCATAGCTTCCCCGAAGCTCCTGGGGGTATTAGGGATCGAAAAGAGTCAAAACCCTAAACCTGGAAAAATACACAACAGGCTGTAATTTTCTGTTCGGGCTCCATTTCGCATGCTGGTCGCATCCGTAGCAAGCCCTCGAGCTCCCTCATGCACCTGTAGGGCTACTTGCCCTTTGGGTCGGGATGAGATTTCTCGCGTGAAATCTCTCCGAATTCACCTGTAGTAGCTGGGGGGGGGGGGGGGGGGGGGGGGGGGGGGATTATCAATTAGTGAATCCAATACCTGTGAAAGACGCTCTTGCCTAGGGTTAGGATTTCAGCACAATTAGGGTTTCGGACAAAATTAGGGTTTCAGATTTTAGGGTTAGGGTTTCAGCAGAATTAGGGTTTCTACTTTTAGGGTTAGGGTTTCAACAAAATTAGGGTTTCGACATGTCAACAGTTTGTTACATCTCCCCTTCTTGAAAGAGAGTAATCGTCCGTGATTACAGCATATCTGCAAAACAACTCAAGTTAGCTCAGAAATTTCCCAAGGTCATTCCGAGGGACAATCAGTTTGCTCTTTTTATTAAGGAGTTAGCTTCTCCTTTCTGCTCTTTTGATCCAGGAGTTAGCTTCTCCTTTCGGCTGTTTTGATCAAGGAGTTAGCTTCTCCTTTCGTCCAGATCGGAACTCTCTTGATATTCCGGCGTAGTAAAATTAGCCATCACACCCAAACCGTACTGATCTTCCACGGGTGTCTTGATGCACTAAAATTACATACCCAGGCAATCTCATCTAATTAGGAATATTCAGTGGTTGGCACATCACAATGCAACACAAATGCTTACATATGGATGTTACAAGACATAGAAACATAAAGCCGCCAATGAATACTCCTCCCACATAACCTAACAAGGTCCGGGTTGGGAGATATTCAACGACTCCCTTATCACTCCTCCCACATAACCTAAAAAGGTCCGGGCCGAGAGATATAAAGGCCTTTTACAACCAAACGCCCGCCACACCGCAGCCTGCGTCGTTTGGAGGTGCTGAGACTAACCATTGCTCAGACTTCTTAATACTCCTCCCGCATAACCATCCAGGTCCGGGCCGGGAGCCACAACAACAATACTCCCCCCGTAAATAACCACAAGGGTCCGGGCCATGAGTAAAAAAAACAACACTTTTCAATCATTCAATACTCCCCCCGCAAATAACCACAAGGGTCCGGGCCATGAGTATGAACAAGCATTCTCAAACATCATCTCTTACTACTCCACCCCGGAGTAAAATCACCAATCATTGAAACTAGTATTAAAATCAAAGTCAAACAATTCAAATCGGCTAACGGCCGTTTCACATTGGCCATGCAATGCCCGAGCATTTGTAATTTGAATAAGAGGGGCCCAAAAAAAAATAAAAAATCAAGGGAAAGAAACCAGCAATATATATAGTGGTTGTCATAGTCTCATGACATACCCTCCTCTTGAAATCGCAATCGTCCTGGATTGCCTGCATCCTATACATGCCACAGATGATTTAATGTGGTTAGCACCCTTTTATCAGTGTATACGCAAGAAATACTATCAAACATATGTACAAGTGACTTAATGAAACCTTCATACTTTTGTCAAACAATGTACACTTCTATTGCACTGAATCCTTATGTACATGTGAAGTGCCAAGTCAGCAGTTTGTTACAATTGAGCCTAGCCACGTAGATGTAAACATTTGCTTGAAGTAAACCCATGTGGCGGGTGCTTGTCCTTGCGTCAACAATATCGTCCACCATGTACGCACATTACCTTTCAAGAAAGTGACAGCTTTCTGACCTTCTAGTATCGTCCACCATGTACGCACATTACCTTTCAAGAAAGTGACAGCTTTCCTGACCTTCGAGGCTTCTGTAAAATTCCCCCTACATAAGCACTATCAAACTGCTGGAGGAAAGTGAGAGCCTTCATCTTATCAACAAATCCGCTGAAAGTATCAAGTATGGTTTTGGCGTTTCCAATGCTCCCAAATTATCATAGGGAAGTGTCTGCGACATGGGCATTGTAATAGGAATCATCCGTGCCCCTTGGCCATTGACATTTTGAGTTTCTGGTGCCATATTTGCCTACTCGTTGAAAAAACCAATCATGCTAAAATTGTTGTGTGGCACCCCAAACTGGCCCTAATTGCATTGAGCCCTTGCTGCATGCCAATATTACCATACATGGGGTTTGGCATCATGCCTTGCATACCCCCAGAGATTGTTCCGAGCATATATTGCTGATTTCCAGGCGCATAACCAACCATGCTCTGAAACACAAACCCACCCCCGAAATGATGAGCGCGCGGCGGTGTGTGCAAGTGAAAGAGCACGCGAGGAAGTGTAGTGTGTGTGCAGAGAAGGGAGGCGAAGGCAAGCAGGAGAGCTAGCGCTAGCAGGAGAAGAGAGAGCACGTAAGTTTTCTTCAAAGGGGATAAGTAAGTGAGTTTGTAAACTCACTATCCTTTTTATTGTATAAGGACCAATTTAATAAGTTAGTGGCCAAGTTCAATGTGAACTTGGCCAAAGGTTAGTAACCTTTAAAATGTACATTAAAGGGGGCCATTTGGACCTTTAACCCAACAACCTCCCACTTAAAGGCATAAATGGCGCCTTTAAGCTACGTGACTCCCACCATCTCTATGCATAGATGATGTTGTGCTTTGGGTAAGCACTTAGTGAGAGCATCGGCTGGATTTTGTGATGTATGGACCTTAACCAATGTAATAAGGCCATCCTCAAGCACTTCTCGTATGAAGTGATACCGCACATCAATATGCTTTGTGCGTGCATGAAACATGGCGTTCTTTGCCACACATATTACTCTGGCTATCACAACCAAGCATAGGTGCCTTGGCAGGCAAACCGAACTCATTGCATAGGCGTGCTAACCAAAAAGCTTCTTTGGAAGCTTCAATGGCTGAAATATATTCAGCCTCTGTCGTAGACAATGCAACAATCTTTTGCAATCTAGAACACCATGAAACAACACCTCCCGCAAGAGTAAATACATAGCCACTTGTTGATTTCCATGTATCCACATCACCAGCCATGTCAAAGTCCCAAAATCCTTTCAATTCCATTGGTCCTTTACCATAGCAGAGGCTTTTTTTTTTAGTCCCTTTCAAGTACCTCATAATGGACTTCACTGCATCCCAATGCAACCTGCCTGGATTAGCCATAAACCAGCTCACAACTCCCACTGCATGGGCTATGTCATGCCTAGTAGCAACCATAGCATACATAAGTGACCCACAAGCTGAAGCATAAGGCACACTTTGCATGTCATTGGCTTCTTCCTTTGACTTGGGACAATCATCCTTGGAGATTTTAACATATGGCTGTAATGGCACACTAAGAGGCTTTGCTTCAACCATGTTAAATCTGTCCAACACTTTTTCAATGTACTTTTCTTGCGACAAATACAATAGGCGCTTGTCTCTTTGCCGTGTAACACGCACTCCAAGTATATGTTCAGCTGCCCCAAGGTCTTTCATTGAAAACACAGATTTCAGCTGCTCTTTAAGAGCATCAACAGTGCTTCTTTTCTTTGCAACTATCAACATATCGTCTACATAGAGCACAAGAATGATAGGGCTGCCATCCTCATCACGTCTGGTATACAAACAATGGTCTGCATGGCTTCTTTTGTAACCATGTTTAAGCATGAAGCGATCAAACTTCTCGTACCACTGTCTACATGATTGTTTCAGCCCATACAAGCTTCTATTGAGCATACATACCAAATGTTCCTTGCCAGGGATGACAAAACCCTCGGGTTGCTTCATGTAAAGCTCTTCTTCCACATCACCATGCAAGAAAGCGGTATGTACATCCATTAGGTCCATTTCCAAATCAAGAGCAGCCACCATGGCAAACAGTACACGCAAAGTGGTCATCTTCACAACAGGAGAACACCTCCTGAAAGTCTATGCCCTCGGTTTGAACATATCCCTTTGACACAAGCCTTGCCTGATACTTGGGTTTTGCATCAACAGTTTTGATTTTATACACCCATTTGTTAGGAATAGCCTTCCTTCCTTTGAGCAATTCAACCAAATCCCAAGTATGATTAGCATGCAAAGCTTTAATCTCTTCCTGCATAGCAAGCTCCCACTCGTCGCTGTGCTCACATGTCTTTGCCTCTTTATACGTAAGAGGCTCTCCCTCATCTGTCAACATAATGTAATGCAAAAAGGGGTCATATCAACTCACAGACCGTCTTTGACGAGTAGACCGCCTCACCCAATGATCCACATTATCTGGCAATGGGTTTACATCAGGTGGCACGACAAAATCATCAACAATGGGCTGTTATACATCATTTTCAGCACCATTTTCAACATTGTTTCTTGGCTGCAAATGCCCTTCAGGAGCCTCAATTTGTTGTCCAACATCATCTGGCTCAAACACCATTAGATCATCTACATTTTCAGCCATTCGTGATGCATCCTGAGGGTCAAAATTAGGCCTAACAGGTGGCTGGTCATGCTGAAACTTCACCCTTTTATGGTCATGCTTTGAGGCACAATTGTTTTGAAGCAGCCTTGCCTCATTAAAAACAACATCCCGACTGCGTACAACCCTTTTGAGCTGAGGTAACCAAATCCTGTAACCCATTTCCCCTTCTTCACCATATCCCATGAAGAGGCCTTTAATGGACTTCGCATCTAGTTTACTTCTCAACTCATGTCTAACATGCACAAAAGATTCGCAACCAAAAATGCGTAAGTGATCATATGAAGCAGGCTTGCCAGACCAAACCTCTTCAGGGATGTACCTTTCAAAGACATGTGAGGGGATCGATTGCATATATGCATTGCAGTTTTCAAAGCTTCTCCCCAAAATCCATGAGAGAGATTAGCTGTGGACAGGATGCATCTCACCCTCTCACAAAGTGTCCTATTAAATCTTTCAGCCACACCATTAGAAGAGGGGCTGTATGGCACGGTAAGCTCCCTCTTAATACCCAAATTTTCACAAAACTTGTTAAATTCAGCACTTGTGTACTCCCCCCCATTGTCTGTACGCAAGCATTTTAGCTTTCTACCTGTTTGGGTGGTCACAAATGCATGAAATCTCTTAAACGCAGCAAAGGCTTCATCCTTAGGCTTATGCAAATAAACCCAAATTTTCCTAGAATGATCATCAACAAAGGAGACAAAATAACATGCACCACCCATAGACTTAGTAGGCATGCTACATACATCAGAATGTACAAGATCAAGCACACAAGATTTACGAGAGACACCAGAGTAATAAGAACGCTTTACTTGCTTGCCATATTGACATTCATTACAAAAATCAAGCTTTGTGCCTTTAGCATCAAGCTTGTTCAAAGTACAAAGCTTAGAAAGGCCTTTTGGCTCATATGGCCAAGCCTCTTATGCCACAACTCCATGTGAGAGTTAATTTCAGCCAATGCAATAAACTTGCCCAACACGGCCTTTCCATGCATGCAGTAAAGTGTACCTTTCTTTGTGCCCTTTACAATCAGCCTTGAGCCTTTGGTCATTTTCCATGATCCTCTCTCAAACAAGACGCTATAACCATGCATATCCATCTGACCAACAGAAAGCAGACTCTTCTTGATTCCCGACACATATCGAACATCATGCAAGACAAGCTCACTTGTGCCATCTATGGAGAGATGCACAGTGCCAATACCCTCAATGGAACATGCATGATTGTTTCCAAGGTATACATGGCGACGCTTGCCTGCATCAAAAGTATAGAAACACTCCTTGATAGGAGTCACATGAAATGAAGCACCGGAATCAACAATCCAAGTCTGGGACAATGCATCATTTACAATCAACAAAGCATCAATAAGATCACTCTTGGTGATCTGCATGTCTTGTGAATAAACATTTAGAGAGGCATCATAGTCATAAGCATCACCATTTGACAAAGTGGCACACAAGATGTCCTCTACATCTGACAGCTCCTCAATCACGACACTAGAAGCCACATTGGCCTTCTCTTTGTCCTTTGAGCTATCTTGTGCATCTGCCTTGACTTCCTTCTTCTCTTTCTTTTTGTCTCCGCCATTCTTTTTCCTTTCTAACTCAGCTTTATAGTACCTGCAATCAGGTTTCTTGTGACCTTTCCTGCCACATTGATAGCAAGTCACATCACCCTTGCCTTTGCTTGCATTTCCCCTTTCTTTACTCTTACTCTTACTCCTTTGTGCATAAGCATTCTTCTTTTCTGTCCTGCCTCTAACCATGTTGGTAGAGTTGCCTCCCTCTCCACTTGCTTTCCTCCTGATTTCTTCATTCAAGATAGAACCCCTAACACCATCAAAGGTCAAATTGGGGTTATTGGACAACGAAACCACCAAAGTTTCCCATGACTCAGGTAAGGTCATAAGCAAGAAGATAGCTTTCAACTTATCATCAAAAGGGGGCAAGCCAGAATCCTGTAACTGCGACAAAGTACCTGCGAACAATGACAAGTGCTCTGCCGCGCTCTTGGACTATCTAGTTGCATGCCAACAAGTTTTCGCATAAAGTGCACCTGGTTGACAGGCGTTGTATTTTCATACATTCCCTTCAACTTCTCCCACACATCAAAAGCAGTCGTGAGACCTTTCACATCAATGACGGTCTCATCTGTCATGGCCATTTTAATATATGTAACAGCTTTCCTGTTCATGCTAACCCATGCTTCATCTGTCATATTCTGTGGCTTCACCTGTTCAAGTGCCCCTTCGCAATCTTTAAGAAATAGGATTCCTTGAAGCCTGTCTTTCCAAAGATCAAAACCTGTTCCATCGAACCTCCTAATCTCGGAGAGGTTCTTCACATCCGAAGAAGATGAGGTCATAGAGGGATAATACGCTGAATTTTTGGGCAAAATGCGCAAAAGTCGGAGTATAGCCTCACAGAGATGTGCACTACAGCTCCAAATGGTCACAGGAGCAATTTGGGGCAAAATAGGACGATTTGGACACAAAATTCAATTTCTGAAATTTATGCGCAGGAAATTTCAGCGAGCGAAATTGTGCTCGAAAACAACAAATTTAGTTGTTTTTAACCTCAGAAGACATACATAAAGCTAATACACAGCCTTTGGAAGCATGTAAGCGCAAAAGCCCCAATTTGTCGCATCAAAATTGCATGAAATTGAGCCACAGATGGTCATACAAAGACAAAATTTATCAAATGTGCGTGGATTGCATCTATTTGCACTTTCCCCAATGTAATCGCACCATAAAAACACTTGCAAAAACCTGCGTAAATCTGAAATTTGCTTAAAACGCCTGTTTAAGGGCTTGTTTTTGGGCAATTTCAGGGTTTTCGGGTAGCAGGGACTTAGCAAAAGTATTCCCACACTTTAATATATCATTTGCAAAACCTGTATTTTGCTGTCATAACCTGTAATTTCCTATTTTTGACCTAATTTCAGCCTGTTTTAGGTCAATTTTGGTTTCCGGGAGCTCTTTAATGTCCGGGGACGAGTCCTTTGGCAACGAAATTGCAAAATCTCGCGTGAAGTTAACCTTCTTGGCTGAAATTCAGCGTTTGCAGGTTTGGGAGCAAACCCTAATCGGGCACTGATACCAGTTGATGAGCACGCGGCGGGGTGTGCAAGTGAAAGAGCACGCGAGGAAGTGCAGTGTGTGTGTAGAGAAGGGAGGCGAAGGCAAGCAAGAGAGCTAGCGCTAGCAGGAGAAGAGAGAGCACGTAAGTTTTCTTCAAAGGGGATAAGTAAGTGAGTTTGTAAACTCACTATCCCTTTTATTGTATAAGGACCAATTTAATAAGTTAGTGGCCAAGTTCAATGTGAACTTGGCCAAAGGTTAGTA
The DNA here is from genome assembly GCF_014529385.1 of Adiantum capillus-veneris. Taxonomy (NCBI): domain Eukaryota; kingdom Viridiplantae; phylum Streptophyta; class Polypodiopsida; order Polypodiales; family Pteridaceae; genus Adiantum; species Adiantum capillus-veneris. The sequence continues at coordinate 84,529,694 of NC_140950.1, forward strand.
ACCTTTAAAATGTACATTAAAGGGGGCCATTTGGGCCTTTAACCCAACACGAAATACCCCGGATGTACCGTGGGTGGTGGAAGAACCTATTGCATAGCTTGGAAATTGGTTCCCTGTCCATTTGATCCAACATTTAATGTCTGGAAGGTGCTTGGCTGAACTGATATTGCCTGTGGAATTGAGTGCCCTAACCACCTGTTCGTCGACGACAGAAGGAATTTGTCTTGCAGTCCCAATTGATTCCACAAAATGCGAGTGCTCCCTGCCCTGTTGGGACGCATAAGGGACCTGGGCTTGAGCCTCAACGGGCTCTCCTACATGAGAAGGTTGCCTTGTCTGCCGTGACACTAGTAACGCTTGCAAAAATTCCATAAACCTAGGATTTTGCACCAACTGAGAAAACGCATTCACATCAGCAACCAACTGTCTTGAATGCATCCTCATCTAGCTGCCTAGTCATAAACCCTTGACCTTGTGAACCATTCACATCAACAAAAGGTGAAGACAAGGGTGGCCGTGAACCCTCGCCAACCTCGAACACTGGATGAGGAACAGCATGTCTGTCCTGTGAATAGGAAGCCTCCCCCCGGGTTTCATTCACTCTATCAGCCATAGTGTAATTCCAAGTTCCTATGCTTTGTGTCCTTGTCGAAAACCAACCAAGGCTCACTTCTTAAGAAAAAAGTAATTCTGTCCCGACGACGGAACCATGTAACTGGCCCGTAGACTCACTAGAGGGCAATAGCCTTTAGCTTTCACCCGATCTTTACACGGTTAAACTTTACGACAAAGAGAAACTTCATGAATAAGCCTGTGACTGGAAATTACAATTCAAATAAAACACGGCATGGGAGCTAGAGTGCTTCCATGTAGACAGTGACACTGTTGGCCCCAAAGGTTGGGGCCCCTCTCGGTATTTCTTTATTCAATTAAAACTTTGGAGAAAACCTGTAAATTCCTACGAGCTGTCCCACTTTTATTGGGATGAAAATGACCTACTCTAGCACGATTTTGGCAGCATAACCGCAATAGGGAGCTTCAGAGACAAAATCATGTAAGGTGCAACGGAAGTGAATGTTGAACTTTGCTCAAGATGAGTGTTCCGAACTGTCCTCAAGGGTTCCTTTTACTTACGGAAGGGAGAGCCTTCCGTGCCTTTAGTGAGAGAGTGCAATGGACACAAACAAAGTGGTGAACACTGTGAATGAAGGTGCTAAGACTGAGATATAGAGAGAGAAGAATATGACACCAGAAAGTTGTCAAACTCTCCTCTGAAGGTCCCACTCTCTTTGGCGAGAGCGGTCTACTTATGATTGCACAAATCTCTACAATGCTTGGACTTGCCGACAATGTCGACGACGATGAGACGGGCTGAAATCCGAAAATGCTAATGGTTGAAATCTGCAAATCTTTATCTGCTGAATTCTGACTCTATGTTGATGACGACGGCGATGACGACGATGCAACGACAACGCGGTGTCAGCATCTGCGTTTTCCGGGCTGAAACTGCAAACTACGCTGGATCTCACCGTGCGGTGAGGATCTGCTACGGGAAGGTGAGATCTGCGAGGTTTGGGGGTTCTACTGCGATGTCGACTGCTGAAAACTGAAAACGCTAGTCCTTCTTGATGCCTTGTCGCGAAGAATCTACAAAACGTTGGTTGGTCTTGTTGATCCAAAAACGCTAGGCTGAATTCAGTCTTATGCTGCTACTGATTGTCTTGCAATGCAAAACACTAGGCTGATCTACTGTTCTACGGTCGCCGGGAATCTGCAAGTGCAAAAATTCCAAGGCCGGTCGGTGGATGCAAAAACGCTAGGGTCTCTTGCTGATGCAGAAAACGCTAGGCCTGCTAGGGGTCTTGTTGAGAAGGTGCCTGTCAAACTGAGTTCCTGCTGCCTCTTTTGCCAGAAAGTGCTAGCGTTGGGTTTTCTTAACAAAAGTCACTTAATAAATAAGTGAAAAATGGCTAAAATAGGAAAATAGGTCTATGTACCGTAAAAATGTTACTAATGGGTTCTGATGGTAATCTAATGATCATGTTGTGTGCAACCAGAGGATATGTATCTACTCTAAGTGCCTGGACATGCACGGTCTGCAAACAGATTCACAACAGTGCCAGAACACTTCCTATTCTAGACTGACTAAACTGAACTGAACCCTTGTCATGAATTAGCTTGTCCACGTACACATAGGGTTAGATGTGCACGTGACATCCCCTCCTTTTCAAAGTGAGGTACTGGTACTGAGCTGTATTGCGTCGAGGGAGATCGCCAACAGCGTCTGGAATCCTGTGAAGGACTCTTCACCGGCCCACTCTGATGCTTGGGTCATACGACACTTGAACTTCATAAAGGTCTGCAACGCTTGCTTCTTTGGGCCGCGCCGAAAGCGACAAAGTTATCTGTGGCTCCTTCCATGCTGCAACTTCGTCTATGGTCATGCGTCTACCTTCTTCAAGAATCTCCGAGGCTGAAAATTCCTGAAACCACTTCCAACACAAAAACATGAACATACCCATTCTATGTAAAGTGACTGGAAAAATACTAGTCCTTTGAAAAAACTGTGCATGCAATGCAGATGGACAAAGTGACGGAGTGCCAAACCGTTCATCAAACACATGCAAACAATGGGGTCGAATCTTAACTTTCTGATCTAAATCAATCAACTGTAGCAAATCACAATGGAAATGCCGATGCTTGATGCTCAATCTTTCTTCTCCTCTTTCTGAGACTGTGTCATGCCAAGGAAGAGACATGCAAGTAAGGTGCAGTGGAAGTGAATGTTGAACTTTGCTCAAGATGAGTGTTCCGAACTGTGCTCAAGGTTCCTTTTACTTACGAAAGGAAGAGCCTTCCGTGCCTTTAATGAGAGAGTGCAAGTGATCACAAACAAAGTGGATAAACACTGTGAATGAAGGTGCTGAGACTGAGAGATAGAGAGAGAATAATACGACACCAGAAAGTTGTCAGACCCTCCTCCGAAGGCCCCACTCTATATGGTGAGAGCGGTTTACTTATGATTGCACAAATCTCTACAATGCTTGGACTTGTCGACGATGAGGACGACGACGGGACGAGCTGAAACCTGAAAATGCTAATCGCTGAAATCTGTAAATCTTTATCTGTTGAATTTTGACTCTATGTAGATGACGACGATGCAACAATGACGCGCTGAAAACGCAGATGCTGAAATATGCGTTTTCCGGGCTGAAACTGCAAACTAGACAGGATCTGATCATGCAACGAGGATCTGCTACGGGAAGGTGAGATCTGCAAGGTTTGGGGGTTCTACTGTGATGTCTTACTGCTGAAAACTGAAAACGCTGGTACTCCTTGATGCCTTGGTACGAAGAATCTGCAAAACACTGGTTGGTCTTGCTGATCCAAAAATGCTAGGCTGAATTCTATCTTCTGCTACTGCTGGTTGTCTTGCAATGCAAAATGCTAGGTTGATCTGCTGTTCTACGATCACTGGGTCTGCAAGTGCAAAAACGCCAAGGCTGGTCTATGGATGCAAAAAAGCTAGAGTCTCTTGCTGATGCAGAAAACGCTAGGCCGGCTGGGGGTCCTGCTGAGAAGGTGCTTGTCGAACTAAGTTCCTGCTACCTCTTTTGCCAGAAAGTGCTAGCGCTGAGTTTTCTTATATATTAACTTAGGCAATTTGCCCTACCCACTTTCCCAACAAAAGTCACTTAATAAATAAGTAAAAAATGGCTAAAACAGGGAAAAAAGGTCTATGCACTGTAAAAATGCTACTAATGGGTTCTGATGATCATGCTGTGTGCATCTAGAGGATATGCATCTACTCTAAGTGCCTGGACATGCATGGTTTCCAAACAAACTCACAAAAGTGCCAGAACACTTCCTATTCTAGACTGACTGAACTGAATTGAACCCTTGTCATGAAGTAGCTTGTCCACGTACACATAGGGTTAGATGTGCACATGACAAATCCCCAGGCAAAAAGTGACTTTCTCGACGCATTTGAGCACTTTTCGAAACTTGGTGAGAAGTTTCAGCATGCTGAATTTTATTTTCCGAGAAAAAGATCCTTCTATTAGTTAATGAAACTTGATATAGTAGCAATCCTTGTCTTCGTGCCCAGATTTTTCGCAGAAGTGGCAATAAGCCCGAAGGGGACAGTCCTGTGGAGGATGCCCTGGACAACGACACAAGCTGCACCATACCATAGCCTTAGTCTCTTGTTGAGACCGAAGCTCTTCTAGCTCTCTCTTGATTTGATCCAAAGCCTCAAGATGTGGGGGTTTCTCCTAGCGAAGAGAGATATTTTTCTCCTCTTGAAGAGCGCGTTGTAGTTTTAGGGCTTCAAGTTCTCTCCGTAAAGAAGTCAATGGATCAGCAAGACTTTCCGGAAACACAGAGGAGGTCTCTATGTGAGGGGAGTTGTTGAACAGCTTCCTAGCCCCCTCTATCCTAGTAGTAGTTGCGATGAACTCCTCCAAAGTGGCGTCAGGCCGGAGACTCTCTCGGAGTTTTTGTTGAGAAGTTTTGGGAAGCGCCTTCTCCACCCACTTCTTCACCATGAATTCACCGGGTTGCTGGGGAAGCTTGGCAACCAGAGACTTGGGTCTTAGTCATAAGCTCTGCAAAAGTCTCCTCTGGCTGGAGCACCATGTTGGCTAACTCATCCAACACCTTCTCCTAGTAGTCACCGGGCCTGAAAGCTGCACAGAACTGTTGCCTTAAGGCTGCCCAAGTTGCAAAATAGTTCTCTGCAAACTGGCTGTACCATTTGTCTACTAAGCCATCCAAGGTGGATGGAAAGAGTACCAAGTAGGCATCTTCCCTATTAAGACCACGACCCCTACAGAGAGATACAAATCTCCTTGCATGGTCGTCAGCATCTTCTGAAGAGAGTCCTTTGAATGTAGGGAACTTGATGTTTACCTTAGCCAACACGCTAGCCAACGGCTCCATGGCCCCTTGCTGAGCCTCTAGCTCAGTAGCTTGTAGGAGAATAGGAGAGAGCTTTACTGGAGAAGGAGATCTCGAAGATGTGGAAGCGGATGACGGAATGGGTGATGTATGTGGAGGGATAGGTGATGAGGTTGATGGACTTCTACTCGGTACCAAAGGTCGTCTTCTGTTATAGTACTTCAGAGGGCTCAGTAGTGCGCTTTGACGCTCGACAGACCGCCTTGTATGTGTCATCTTGTATGTGTCATGCAGTGACAACCAATCCCACCAACCTTCGGGCAAGAAAACCTTGAACTCGCTGAAGACTGGTCTAGACTCTACTAGACCAAGCAAGTGACTAGACCAGGCTGGACCAGGGATGAGGAGGACTAGACCAAGGTCGAGGAGGTCTAGACAGGGACGAGGACAGGTTGGACCAGGGCGAGAGAGGACTAGACCAGTTGGACCAGGCGAGAGGGGAACAGTTGGACCAGGCTATAGTAGAACAGTGCAAGGCAAGGTCAGCGAAGCTAGGCAAGGTAGGCGAAGCTAGATAATCCTAACTAGCTTCAAGATTTGCACCTCACAGAGTGAGATTTCTGTTGAGGTCCCACCGTGATCGCCAAAATGAGAGCACCTGTAGTGCGGATAATGTGTCGTGCTCTCTACAATGGGTGGTCCTCAGTGCAATGTGTGTGACAATCTCACTCAAACAGACTGAATAGAAAGGAAACAATAGCCATCAACAGAGCTCACAAAGACACAACAGCAGACTAGAACATATGACTCGACTATCTCAAAGACTGATACAAACTCTGGCGTGGCAGCACACTCAGCTCCAGCCCAGGACTCACAGGTACAATGGGGGTGTCGAGGCTCAGATGTGCAGGGATGGTGAAGCAGTGCTCTGTGCATAGACTCACTCTAGACAACAACGTACAAGATAATGCAACTGGCCCAAAACGACTACTCATATGTACAACCATAAAGAGCCACCAACGGCTCATAAATGTCTAGTCAGCCAAGTCTATCTCCAAACTGAGTGGTGGTGGTGGCCTGGCCACGATGTCCACTAGACCACCGTCGGTATCCTGCCACGTGTCACTCCCTAGCCCAAAGGGTCTCTCTAGTGTGAACCAGACCAACTGTAACTAACTGTACAACTGTCTGTCTGTCCTGTGAAGTGACACTGTAGCCCTGCTACAGATGTGAGCATATGGTGATACCATTGGTCACGATGATGTCATGTATGATGAGTGCAAGGGCCTTGATTTCACATGAGATCAGTAAAGCAAAGATGGAGGTATAACTATGGTTCCAAGTAAAGACTTTTTGAGACAAAGGATCTGTAGATGTACGGTGTACTATGATATTCGAGGTAGATACCCTTGCTTATTTGGGAGGGTTTTGGGCCACTACGGCGAGTCATGCAGTTAAGGACCAAAGATCTTAGGAGTTATTCTCTTGAAACTCTAGAGTCACCGGACATTTCATTAGCGCAAACAAAAGATGTTTGGAGTTCTCCTCTTGGAACTCTTAAGTCAGTGGACATCCATCAACGCCGACCAAAGTTGTTTGGAGTTCTCCTCTTGGAACTCTAAAGTCTGTGAAAATTCATCAGCACAGACCAAAGATGTTTGGACTTCTTCCTCCTTGAATTCTAGAGTCACCGGACATTTTATCAGTGTCACAAGACTGTGACAACCACTATATATATTTGCTGGTTTCCTTCCCTTAATTTTTATTTAATTTTTTTGGGACTCTGTTACATCCACAAGAGTCAAGGCCAGGCAACCAAGAGATGGTTGGGCTGATCAGCACTCGGATCCGGCTAGTAAAGAACTAGGCTCAGTTAACGTCATTTAGGCCCCTCGGCAAGACCTTATAAGTTGGTGGGTTCTAGGATTTTAACTCAAAAGAGCAAATGAGACACATGGAGGCAACATATCAATTTGCAAGACTCAGCATGAAGAGGCGGCACCCATTTTTGAGAGAGGAGGCTGCTTCTCCTTCATTAAGTGTGTGTGAGAATACTGGGTGCAGGTTTCACAGCTTTAATCGAAAGCTTGCCTTTTCCCTTGTGTTATGTAGTGCGATGATTCCGCTCTCGTGCACCTCTCTCCCCCTCTGAATACAGAAACGTAATGCCCAGCTCAAGGGCTTTCCTCTTGTGTAAAGTTGTGTGGGTTCATATGCGTTTGCTGGGGCAAGAGCCTCTTTCATAGGTACTGGATTAGCTAATTGCTAATCCCCAGAGGTGAATTTGGAGAGATTTCACGCGAGAAATCTCGTCCGATTCAAAGGGCAAGTAGCCCTATAGGTGCAGCGGGCTTGCTACGAATGCGACCGGCACGCGAAACGGAGCTCGAAACAGGAAATTACCTGCTGTGTATTTTTGCAGGTTTAGGGTTTTGACCCTTTTCGATCCCTAATACCCCTAGGAGCTTCGAGAAAGCTAGGGGATTGCTGTACATGTGTTCTGGTGCATTTTCGACAGTGGCGACACGGTTTTGACCCGACTTCGGATGTACTCGTAGAGGCGCGTCACTTTGTTCCAGTGGTTGGTTGCACACAGAGCCACAGCAGTAGGGAGCTGGCTTGTGCATAGTGGTCTCTCGGCCGCATGTACAGCCTGTGACCAGTTGGTGGAGAGTCAGCGACACTGTCTTTGGGACTGTCCTTCGGCCCAGTAGGTGTGGCTACGAGTTCTTCAGCTGATGCCTGCCCTCTCCGCGGCTCGACAGTACACTTGGGGGGCAGCGGCTTGGTCCACCCTCATAGGCCCGGCACTACAGTTTGAGCTATCTTCCACCAGCAGGATGATAGTGATACAGGGGGGGCGACCTGCACTCCAGCCTGCTACAGACCTTACTCCACAGGAGTGGTGCAGTGAGAGAGAGGAGTGCTGGGAGCTCATCAGCGGCCTAGCTCTTTGGTTCATCTGGCGGGCCCGTTGTTTCCGCATCTTTGAGGCTCGCCCTGTGCCACCAGCAGAGACTGTTCGTGACTTTTGGCTAGAGCTGATCCATACTCTCAGAGGACAGCTTGAGGGACTACAGGGCAGCTCCGACCGCATGCGGGAGCGCCGCGAGGCTTTCCTTTGACTCTGGCGCCCTGGGCCTTTCTACACCATGGTCCAGGGGGTGCTCAGATGGCACTATTGTCCACCTGTGTGGCTCTTCCCTCCTCCCATTTCTTGATTTAGCCCCATTGTATATATGCTATTTTTTCATTGGGAGAGTCTCCCCATCATGCGTGTTGTATCCCTCTCTTGCAGAGGTGGATGTAGCCCTATGGGCAGTTTTCATTAACTAATAGAAGGATCTTTTTCTTGAAAAAAAAAATTCAGCATGCTGAAGTTGGATGCTCATAGATCTTGCGAAGGGTCCTGGATGCGCTCACTGCTGCTGCTAACGGACCCCCCTCTCGCCATCCCTACCCCCCCTTGCCGTCGCGCTGCCCTTCTGCTCTCACCTGCTGCGCGCAGTCCCCCAGCGCACCCCCTACTCCACTCGCTGTCCAGCTCCACCCCCTGCTCCACTCGCTGCCCAACCCTGCCCGCTGCCCCTTGCCCCACTCGCTGCCCGCTGCCCAGCCTCCCCCGTGCTGCCCGCTGCCTGCTACCCAACCCCGCCCTTCACCGTGTCTGCTGCCCGGTGTGTGCTGCCCGTCTGTCCATCGCCGCTGCCCTACCCGCCCGCCTGCATGCTACCCTTAGCCCTTCGCCTCTCCTTTCCTGCCTGTTGGGCCTCGCCAGCACCCTCGACGTGCTCGGTCGAGCAGGAGTTTTCCCGTTCGTCAACGCTCTCCGCCTCTTCTTCACAGCAGCAGACACCGATGGAGGCTCAAGCTCCGCCACAGAGGGACTCCAATGAGGTCCCCTCGCCCGACCCCGCTGAGCCCATCATTCAACTTGCTCTCTCGCCGACCGAGCAAGCGAGCCTAGCCACAGATGTGGAACGCCTGCAGGCGACTTTCGTCATCTACAAGATTCTCGGCACCAGACCCAACAGAGGACAGCTGCATGATCTTCTCCGGGCCCGCCTTCTTGCAAAGGTGAACAAGATCTTGGACGTTCAATTCCTCGGACGCGGCTACTATCAGATAGAGTTTGAGACCTCCGAGATGGCGTCCAAGGTCATTGTGATGAGCCCCTTGACCATCTGAGCAATTCGAGTCTACTTTCGACTAAGGAGACATGGTTTTGACCCAGCTTTGGATGTTTTGGTAGAGGAGGTAGACCTTCGCATCTCCGTTTACTTTCCTGGTTTGAGGAGGGAGTACCTATGACTTTTTTCCAGGATAGGCTCAGAGATTGGGACTGCCCTGGAGACACCCCGCACGGCAGCCTCAGTAGCTGCCAGGGCGGCCGGCATTCCCTCAGCACGAGTTCTGGTTAGGGACACCCACACTCTCCCAAGGGTCATACTACTTCCTCGGGTGAGTGGAGGTTGGTTTAGACAGAGCGTGGAGTATTCAGGTCTCTCGAATCAGTGTTTCATTTGTCGACAGATGGGCCATCTTGCGAAGGCCTGTCCACGGAGGAGACCCCGACCTACACCACAGGCCCAGCCCCAGCCCTCAAGGGCTGGCCAACAGCAACAGACCGAGTCATAGAGTACGCACGTAGAGCACCCTCCGAGCCTGGGGCTCAAGCGGAGGAGGGCTGGCACCAGGTTCGTGGTCGACGTCGGCAAGGGCCAGCGCGCCAGCCCGGCACTCAGAGTGGTCCTCAGGCTCCTGCCCAACAGCATTGGGTTGCCACGGGGAACCGACTCGACGCTCTTCAGCAGGACGAGGTCCTTGCTCAAGCCTCCACCTCAGCCTCACTCTTGACAGACCCCTCTCCACCCCAACCCCCCCCCCCGCCGCCCCCCCTCCCTCTGCCTCTCCATCTCGCCCTCCTACCTTTCTCGATCCCCCTCACCCCCCCTCTCCACCTTCTCCCCCTGCTCCCTCACCTCCTCCCACTCTAGTCCCGTAGCTGTCCCAGGGGGCAGGGCCCTCCTCGGCTGCTAGGAGATCAGCAGCGCCTTTGCCACGAGTCGCTTGGCAAGAGAGGGACAGCCTTTCTTGTGACCCTCTCTTTTGGTACAAACATCTCCCTTTGCAGTAGTTCCTCGTGGTCGAACGAGCTTCGACATTGTCGTCGTCGGGATTTCTTTGACTACGACTTTACACGGTTTCTCGGAGACCCCTCACCAGACCTTGAGGCAGCCTGCTTCAGAGTTGTGCTATTCCCTGCAGCTAGGGGGATAGAGGCCTTGGACTCAACAGTTGGCTTCTCTTTTCCCCTATACGGCAGGAACCAGGCTCAACGGACTATAGACTCAATGTTGGAGTGGCTGTAGACACAAGCCCTAGAGTTCTCTCATCACATGGGAGACCTAGGGGTTACAGACTTGCTTCAGACTCTTTGGCCATTGGCTAAGTTTGTTGTGACACCTCCAGACGCAGCAGGATGTAGACACATTGTGGTTCACTTTTTTGCTGACACGCAGAGCCCGCCATGCTATGTACACATACATGAGGACTCCTGGATAGAGAAGGTTGCTTTACGCACGGCTCGATCTACTTGGGCTTGGGCTAGACACTCTTTGCAGTCACGCCTATCTCGAGGATGCTCGGATGCGGATTACTCCCCATCCAAGCCTGCCTCGAAGATAGCACGGTTAGCTGTTGCGGCAGCATCAATTCTCTCTCGCTCCCTATGAGGATCGTCTCATGGAACAAACAGGGATTAGGTGGGCCCCAGTTTCAGTGTCAGAGGGGCCGGCTGCGTCAGGAGCTTCAACGATGCCTTGTGGGAGGAGAGATTGACCTTCTTATAAGGAGCATCATCTGTGTGAGAGCCGCAATAGACATTGTGGTCAGCTTTTGCGTGGATGATATAAGACTTTTTGGTCAGCTGCATTTGGACCTGGAGGCATCCAGGGCGGGGTATGTATGACTATTGCGGAAGCAGGCCATTGTGGGCAGATGGATTATTGTGCAATGCAGGGCTCAGTGGATCACTATGCAGGTTCAGGGTTGTCTCGTGGCTTCCTGAACATCTATGCGCCCAATGTGGCGAGTGCACGTGCAGAGTTTTGGTCTCAGATTGTTGAGTCTCTACTTCAGGCAGTGCAATGGTGCATAGGGGGTGACTTCAGAATGTTGGAGGAACCCTCTGATAGGATTGGTGGTAGCCATACTACTGTGCATGGAGTTGAGTTGGCAGCTTGGGAGAGGTTCTGTATGACTTTGCGGGTTTCAGATGTGTGGTTGCATTCTAGCTTTGTGAGGCCCCCAGACAGCCTGGCCTTCTCTCGTTCGGACCGCAGAGTGGGAGGCGTGAATCTACCTCGGATAGATCGCTTCTACACTAGTGATCACTTCTCTGACTTGGGTGGGACAGTTGGCATTTTGGCAGGGACTTCCTTTTCGGACCATGCACCAGTGATCCTTACAGTGACTGATAGATAGAGGAGGGGGAGCACGATGCTACGCATCCCTGAGAGGGTCTTGCTGGACTCAGCGCTCAGAGAGCGAGTGGAGGCTCTTTGGAGAGAGAGCTTAGACATGCAGGATTCTCTTGCTGACAGAGTGGCCTCAGGACTTGCTCAGCTTAATCGATTCTTTCTTCAGGAGTCTTCGGCTCGCCTGGCTACAGCGAGAGAGAAGGAGCAGCGTCTCCGACGGGGCGTTGCTTCCTTGCAGGGGATGCAGGAGCAGCATCCAGACAGTCCTCGGTTGGAGGAGCAGTTACAGCAGGCTCGCTAGGAGCTCGTCAGCACAGAGGAGAGGCGCCATGAGTTTGCTTTCCATCGACAGGCATCCCAGTGGACCTAGGTGGGTGATGCGCTTTCTTTGAGGAGTGGGACCCCAGCATACGCATGCCAAGGTCAGCCAGTTGAGGAGGCCCGATGGGTCAATTGCTTTAGAGCCGGAGGACATACGTGCAATTGCTATTGACTTCTATCGTGATCTACTGTCTGTAGAGCCTCAGTCAAAGCGTCAGGATGCATGTAGAGAGCAGGTGTGGGCACAGATGCCTTGTCTTGTGATTGAGGAGATGCGCCAGAGGCTTGAGCTACCTCTTCAGCTAGAGGAGCTACACATGGCTCTTAGAGCACTCCCCCGTGGTAGCTGTCTAGGTGAGGATGGCTTCACTTCCAGCTTTTTCTTGGAGTACTGGGACTTGCTTGGCACAGATCTCTGCAGTGCTTTTCAGTTCATCTTGCACACGAGAGAGATACCTGACAGCATGAGTGAGGGCTTGATCTACCTCATTCCCAAGGAGGGTGGCTCCTTGGATGAGATTCGACAGTGGCGCCCCATCACCATCCTCAACTCAGCCTACAAAATTCTTGCCAATGCTCTAAGTTTGAGGATTCAACCACTTCTAGAGAGCATTATACATGGGACACAGACATGTTTTGTCAAGGAGCGTAGTATCCCTGACAACATCTTTACTTTTTGGGAGGCTTCTGTCCTCGTGCGGCTCCGTGGTGAGGATTTGGTGATACTTCTTCTCGATTTTGAGAAGGCCTACGACAGACTTGATTGGAACTTTTTGGAGGGCACTTCACACAGGATGGGCTTCTCAGATGCTTGGATGAGAGGGGTGTCAGCTTTGTACAGACGGGCACACAATGAGGTACTTTTGTCAGGAGGTAGAGGTGATCGTTTCATGCTTAAACGTTCGGTCAGACAGGGCTGCCCTCTTGCCCCCTTCCACTTTTTGTTCTATGCTGAGGCGATGAGCAGGTTTTTGGTTTCACAATTGGTTGGTTTATGTGGCTTAGCGCTCCCTATTCGGGGAGATGAGCTACTGGACGTTAAGTTTGCAGACGACTCAGCGATGTACTTGGATGGCTAGGAGGCCAACGTTCACAGGTGTGAGCAGGCTCTGGAGACTTTTTGTTGTGCATCAGGCGCACTGATCAACTGGAGAAAGACTGTGGCTTTCTCGGTTGGTAGTGCTCCTACGCCTGATTGGATGCCAGGTGAGGGTTTCACGTGGATTCCCCCGGAGACTGCAGTTCAGTACTTGGGCTGTCAGGCTGGTTTGGACTTGTCTCCCGAGTTGCAGATTGCTCCCCTCCTCCTGTCTATGAGGAGGAAGTTGCTACATTGGAGCTCCGCACGACTTTCTCTGGCAGGCAGAGTTGTAGTGGCCAACGAGGTGTTGTTGGCTACTATGTGGTACATCACTTCTTGTTGGATGTTTTTGAGTTTTTGTATCAGCCAGATAGAGAGGCTAATTAGGAAGTTCCTTTGGTCAGGGCGTGACACTCAGATAGCTCGGGCCAAAGTGGCATGGCAGGTCATCATTCTTTCTTGTTCTCCGGGAGGATTGGGGATCATAGACCCAGCATAGCAAAGCAACTCCCTTCTTGGGAAGTTTATTGCTGGAGGACTTCTTCCATGAGAGGAGCCCTGGGAGGAGTTCTTGCTTCAGCAGCTTAGTACTAGGGTGCCTCACGCTGGAGACCCCTGGCGACCCTCGACTAGATGGATTTTCTCAGAGATGCTTAGAGTGGGCTTGAACAGGAGACTGGAGGACCGCTTCGCTGTGAGTCTGCTTTGATCTTGGGAGCAATTGCGGAGAGGCCTGGAGCAGCGCAACCTACGTGCATGGAGGAGCGCCTGAGATAGCAGCCCCTTGTTTGGAACCCCATGGTTAGCACTCAGAGAGGCCACTTGGTTGGTAGTCGACCTCATGTTTCCTAGGGTCCCATGGCAAAGGGTCGAGCATGCACTTTAGGTGACTGGCTACAGTTTTCAGGCTTGTCAGAGGAGCTTCAGGGCATTTAGCTACAGGGCATGAGAGGGGTGCAGAGCATGTGTCAGGACATCTCAGAGGCAGAACCAAGTGAGAGGCTCACACCTCTCGAGTCAGCAGCGCCCAGATGGATGGGGGCCTTCACATGACTGGAGGTTCTCATCTCAGTTCGAGCTTGCTTAGAGACTATACCCTCCCTGTTTTCTCGAGCTACAGGGTGAGGGACGCTTACACTGTCACAATGCAGGCACCACGTGCCAATAGAAAAGATCACACTGAACAGACTTTTAGCACTTCAATAACAATTGAACTGAAAGAGAGAGAGACGACACGCGACACGGAGTGGCAGAATTCCACCCTAGAGAGTATTGGCCCAAACCTTGGCGCCCCTTTCGGTATTTCTCTATATTGCATCATTAAAGTACAAGCCGGTACTCCAGACTCTGCACCTTCTTCAAGAAGCATGCCAGAGAATGAGCCCTAGCCTTAAAACTCAAAAGCTTCTGGTCCAAAAGCAAAGCCAAAAAGCTGCCAGCGTAAATCACGGAAATCCGTACAGCCTGCAACGTCATCAGCCAGTGCAAAACGCGGAAATCTCCCTACTGCCCTTAGGGTTAGGGTTAGGGTTAGGGTTTCTCGCAGCAAAATTAGGGTTTGCAGGTTTTAGAGTTAGGGTTTCCAGAATTAGGGTTTCAACAGTTAGGGTTTTTGGGAGAAATTAGGGTTTAGGCATTTAGGGTTTCTGGCAAAAATTAGGGTGGTTTAGGCCTCTCGGCCACATCTGTAAGTTGGCTCCATTCTTTAGGTTTTGACACGTCAGTAGTTTGTTACATCTCCCCTTCTTGAAAGAGAGTAATCGTCCGCGATTACAGCATATCTGCAAAACAACTCAAGTTAGCTCAAAAATTTCCGAGGGTCATTCTGAGGGACATTCCGAGGGACAATCAGCTTGCTCTTTTTATTAAGAAGTTAGCTTCTCCTTTCTGCTCTTTCTATCAAGGAGTTAGCTTCTCCTTTCGGCTGTTTTGATCAAGGAGTTGGCTTCTCCTTTCTGCTCTTTTGATCAAGGAGTTAGCTTCTCCTTTTGTCCATATTGGAACTCTTGATATTCCGGCGTAGTAAAATTAGCCATCACACCCAGACCGTACTGATCTTCCACGGGTGTCTTGATGCACTAAAAAATTACATACCCAGGCAATCTCATCCAATTAGGAATATTCAGTGGTTGGCACATCACAATGCAACACAAATGCTCGCATATGCATGTTACAAGAGATAGAAACATAAAGTCGCCGATGAACACTCCCCCCGCAAATAACCATCCAGGTCCGGGCCATGAGCTGTTCAATGACTCCCTCATCACTCCTTCCGCAAATAATCTAAAAAGGTCCGGGCCATGAGATATAGAGGCCTTTTACAACCAAACGCCCCCTAGACCGTAGCCTGCGTCGTTTGGAGGTGCTAAGAGTAGCCACTGCTCAGACTTCTTAATACTCCTCCCGCATAACCATCCACGTCCGGGCCATGAGTAAAAACAACACTTTTCAATCATTCAATACTCCCGCCGCAAATAACCACAAGGGTCCGGGCCATGAGTAAAAACATCACTTTTCAATCATTCAATACTCCCCCCGCAAATAACCACAAGGGTCCGGGCCATGAGTAAAAACATCACTTTTCAATCATTCAATACTCCCCCCGCAAATAGCCACAAGGGTCCGGGCCATGAGTAAAAACATCACTTTTCAATCATTCAATACTCCCCCCGCAAATAACCACAAGGGTCCGGGCCATGAGTATGAACAAGCATTCTCAAACATAATTTCTCACTACTCCACCCGGGAGTAAAATCACCAATCATTGAAACCATTATCAAACCAGAGTCAAACAATTCAAATCGGCACTAAAACAGGTTCAAAACAGATACCATCCATTTCAAACAAATTCCAAACAAGATCAAATAGAACTCAAACTTAAAAAGCAATCTCGACATCATTCGAGCTCAAAAAGTCGATTGACTTTCCATCGTGAAACCTGCACCAAAAATTAGGGTTAGGTTTCTTCCATAAGGTCGTAGCCAAGCACAACATGGTCCATCAGCTCTTGGACAAACAGTGTTTCTTTGGCGGCGATGGTAGTCCCAAGATAGCAATAGTACTCGATCTCCAAGGTCATCTGCTCGTGAAGACACATCTACTAGGAGATGTCGAGAAACTTCAAGTTATAATCTGCTAGGGTTTCCAAGGGAAGCATTTCAAGATACCCAAATCTGCCGGAAGTTGCACTCCGAAGGAAGATGTCAGAAACCATATATCTTCGGGCAAAAATTTTCTTGAAAGCTTTCCAAGTTCTTGGAACTGTGCGGCTTGGTAGCTGTAGACATCAACATCTGCATGGCACTGCTTCTGAGAAAAACAGTGACTCGAAACAAATATGGATCCTTCTCTTGTAAGTGATCTTTATGGCTTGTGCCCTGTAAGACATGAGCGGTGAAGACGAGAGCGCGCTCGATGCGCGATGAAGTAAGGCTGGGAGTGGCTAATAAGTCCGGGTTCGAGGGCGAAAATCTCTCCAATAAAATTCCATCAATAGCTCTGTCTGCTCTTTTGTAGGACCGGTATGCCTTCAGAAAAGCACACACCTAATGCTCTAATACCACAGTCACAATGCACGCACCACGTGCCAATAGAAAAGAACAGACTGAACAGACTTTTAGCACTTCAATAACAACTGAACTGAAAGAGAGAGAGACGACACGCGACACGGAGTGGCGGAATTCCACCCCAGAGAGTGTTGGCCCCAAACCTTGCGCCCCTTTCGGTATTTCTTAAATCTTTATATTGCATCATTAAAGTACAAGCCGGTACTCCAGACTCTGCACCTTCTTCAAGAAGCATGCCAGAGAACGAGCCCTAGTCTGATATTTAAAGGCCCTTGGCCTAAAAAGCAGTTACAGTAAAAAGCCTATAAAACTCAAGGGTCGCGGCAAATACAACAAAGTCTAGGTCCTTCTCTCCAACAAGGGCTAGCACCTGCATCGAACATGGTCTCACCCTATGGCCATCAAAACCCGTTGCCACCTCTGCTGACAACACCTCCTATGCAGCAAGGTATGCACAATAACTTTGCATCTCCCAGCTTTTATCATGCTAGTACTCCTTCAGTTCCCCAAAGCTTCTACACGTCAACCTCCGGTCCCATGCAGCAAGGGCAGAGACCGCCTCGTCCCTCAAATAGGCCAATTTTGTGCTACAGGTGCAGGGAGTATGGACACTATCAGAGCAAATGTCCCTTACCAGAAGGGTCCCCTCCTTGCCGACATTGCCCTGAAGCTAAGGATCACTATAGTAAGGATTGCCCAAAACAACGAGCGTCCACATCTGCAAGCACAAGCCAACAGGAGTTTACATTTCCAAAGCTTAACCTCATCACAATAAGCTCCATTCCACAGGCACCGCCTTCCACTCTTGTAGTTGCCTCTCAAGAAGGGTTGAAGCATGTGGAAGAGCCGGCTGGGGTGCTCACACCGGCACAGAGAGATGCTCTTGGCCTCAGCCTCCTTGGTGGTCCAATCTTTCCATCTCCTGTCACACAAATGAGTCAACCTACAGTAGTAGCTGACAAACCAGCACGTAGTGTCAAGAGCCAGCCTACCTCGCTTCTATCAGATATTGATGGTGCTTTCATCGAAGCAGTAGAGGACTTGCAAAAGCTTAACATACCAAAGCAAGCTCTAGTCAAAGGAAATAAGCCCACAGCAGAGTCTATCTTGAAAAACACTTTTCAACAAGTGTCACTGTACGACATGCTTCGACTTGATGCAAATTTTAGCAGTGACACCCTTTCCATCATCCAGTCTCTGTACCCTGGTGCAGGGCCTAGTGGCGGGCACCTACCTGTGCAGCCCTTGGAGTCCTACATGATTTTATATCCAGCTGCTCCCCTCACCAACTATAAAAGTCCTCGTCTCACTGTGTCTATTCTTGGGCATCAATTCTCAGGCGTCATAGTGGATGGTGGATCTGGGATCAATCTGATGCCAGAATTTACTATGTTGGCCTTAGGCCTGCAGCCTACCCGCCCTGCTCCATTCACTGTTACATTGGCAGACCAGAGGACAATCTACCCTGTGGGCATAGTAGAGAAGGTGCCTCTGATGATACAAGACTTCACCTTTAACTTGGATTTTGTGGTGGTCAATCTTCCTCAGGTGGAGGGAGGATTTCCTTTGCTGATTGGTCGACCATGGTTGAGGCATACTAAGGCACTTCATGATTGGGGCATCAACGCCATGTGGATACATACTCCTGGCTCCCCCATGCAACCAATTCGGCTCATTGTCAGTACAGTCCAACCCCGACCCTGAGCAGCCTACCCCCCCTGATGGGTATGACGACGACCTACTGCAGTGGTTGGAAGCTACTGCCTCGATGCCATGCTATATGGTCTCTATTCAAAACTCACATGTGCTGGTAACACTCTCTCTTCCAACTCCTCAGGCGGACACAGATGTCACAAATCCTACACTAGACAGTAGTCCTACAGCACATAGTGGACCAGTCCAAGCAGTAAGTGGGTCAGCCCCAAATTCTCAAGATTCAGATGATCCTCCTATGAAAGCCCTCGGCCTCGGGGAACCTATAGGTCACACATCACCAAAGGGGGGAAAAATCTCCTCTGCATGAACTCACCAATGATTCCTCCCTTCCTCTAACATCTCGCAGGTCGGATGCCCCGCCCACTCTAAAGCACCCGGTTATGTCTGTGTCTGAAGATTTATCTTTCGATGAGCTTCCGCCTGGATGGTTACAAGAAGAGTATGTGGAGTTTCAAATCGATCAAACGCCAGCACAAGATGTCTCGAAGCTCGAAGAGGCAGCTCATGTTCCAACTTCTGAAGTACCCTCCACAGTTACACCTCCTGACCCTGTCAAAAAAGTCAACCTGGGCGACCCTGACAACCCCCAACACGTCCTCTTAACAGCTTGGTTATGGGAGCATCCCGCATTACTCAATCAGGTAGTCTCTTTCATACACTCTTTTAAAGATGTTTTTGCTTGGTCCTACAAGGATTTGGGGATCCCACCAGAATTAAGTGTCCACACTATACCTTTGGTTGAAGGGGCTAAGCCTGTAAGAGGCTGAGCTTACAAGCTCAACCCGAAGTATGCTGAGGCAGTCAAGTCAGAGTTGGAAAAAATGCAAGAGGCAGGGATCATTGTACCTGTGGAGCACTCTGAGTGGTTATCACCCATGGTGATAGCGCCTAAGAAGCAGTCCAACAAAATCAGTGTGTGCGCAGATTACCGTGCTCTGAATAAGGTAACTATCCCAGATGGTTTCCCAACACCTTTCACTGAGCGTGTGCTCGAAGATGTAGCAGGGCATGTATTGTACAGTTTCATGGATGGGTTTAGTGGATACAATCAGTTGGGCATCCATCCAAGTGATCAGCTGAAAACGGCCTTTGTGACTCCCTAGGGTATTTTTATCTACACTAGAATGTCTTTTGGGTTGAAGAACGCTCCACCTTCTTTCAATCGAGCAGTGTATCTCATCTTTTGTCCTATGCTTACGGATCATCTTCGCATCTTCATGGACGATTTTTCGACCTTCTCAGGTGCTCAATGTTCAACCCCATTGGAAAATTTAGAGGAACACCTTGCTCAGCTCTCTGCAGTCTTCCTCAGGTGCAGAGAGGCACGGCTAAAACTCAATCCTAACAAATGTCACTTTTTGGTCACTGAAGGCACACTTCTAGGCCATGTGGTGTCTGCCAAAGGTTTAGCACCAGACCCAGAGAAGATCGTGGCAATCTTGAAGTTACCACCTCCTATTAATCCGAAAGGTGTTCAGAGCTTCGTAGGCCACACAGGATATCATCGTAGGTTCATACGGATGTATGCACAGGTGGCTTAACCATTGACCCGACTGACTAGTGCTACAGTACCCTTTCAATGGTCAAAACCTGAGGCTGAAGCATTTGAATACCTCAAAAAGCGCCTCACTGAAGCACCTATTTTAGTGGCTCCAGATTGGTCTCTTCCTTTTCATGTGCATACAAATGCCAGTCAGCTGGCTGTGGGGGCTGTGCTGACTCAGCCTAGTAAAGAATACAACCTGGATCGCCCTATTCACTATGCAAGTCGCCTGCTCACCAAAGCAGAGCGCAACTACAGCACCACAGAAAGGGAAGGTTTGGCTATAGTGTATTCTTTACAAAAGTTTCGTCATTACCTGTTAGGGGTTCACTTCACTATCATCACAGATCATCATGCGCTACGCTATCTTCTAAATAAACCCCAAGTTGCAGGACAAGTGTGGAGATGGCTACTCATATTCTAAGAGTTCAACTTCGAAGTAGTTCTTAGTCCAGGCAAGCGGCACGTCATGGCCGACCATCTCTCTCGCATACACACAGGTGAGCCCAATACTCGGGTTGATGATGATTTTCCTGACAGTCATCTGTTTAAGGTGGACACAACCCCAGAATGGTATGGAGATGTGTTACATCTTCTCTCTACTGGCCTATATCCTGAGAATGCTTCTCCCTTGCAAAAAAGAAGACTCTTGCTGAAATCTAGACCGTTCTCTTTGATTGGTGGACAGCTCTATAAATCAGGGCCAGATGGTGTGCTGCGAAGGTGCGTCTCCCCTCATGAGGTAGACCACATTCTAGAGGATGCACACAACGGTCCTACTGGTGGCCACTATCCAGGTCACCACGGCACAAAAAATCTTACAGACGGGCTTGTGGTGGCCCTATATATTTCGAGATGCTATTGCTCATGTCAAGATTTGTGATGTCTGCCAGCGATGTGCGCCTAAGCCTAGCAAGCAATCAAATCGCCCTCTCCAGGTATCTATGGCGTGGTTGCCCTTTGAGAGATGGGGTTTGGACTTTGTTGGTCCAGTTACTCCATCTGCTCAACCAGGCAATCGTAAGTATCTCTTGGTAGCAACAGATTATGCAACGAAATGGGCCGAAGTGGTGGCTACCATCGACTGCACAGCCGCCACTCTCGCAAAATTTTTGTATGAAAATATTTTTTGCAGGTTTGGGTGCCCTCTGGAAGTCACCAGTGATCGAGGTAGTCATTTTGTCAACGACTTGATCTCCACTCTCCTCACGAATTACAAGATTTTTCATGGCAAATCTTGCTCTTACTATCCTAGAGCAAATGGGCAGGCAGAAAGCACTAACAAAGTGCTAATCGCGCTTCTTAAGAAAGTTTGTCATCTGCATCCAACCTCTTGGGCTCAGGCTTTCCTCAGCACAGCTTGGGCTTATCGCACCTCCTTCAAGGCAACCACTAACTACACCCCATTCCAGCTAGCTTTTGGGTTAGAGGCAATTGCACCATATAAGTTCAACTCAGGTTCAGCAAGAGTGGGAAGCAAGAGTGGAAAGCGTTCGTGTCACAGCTGGGAGTGCTTCAGCAAACCTCTCGCGACTCTCAATGTTAGAAGAAAGCAGGAGATTAGCTTCACATGCTCTCCAAGCCGAGCAGATTCATCGCAAAGCGTGGCATGATCGCCATCTCCGAAGGCCGAAAATAATGGAGGGCTCGCTGGTGCTACTCTATCAAGCTAAGTATCTGAAGAAAGCTAAGAAGTTGATCCCAGCCTGGCAAGGGCCCTTTAGAATACAGGAGGTTTTGCCACAGGGGGTTGTCCAGTTAGTTACTTTGGAAGGCATTCCTTTGCCACTGGTAAATGGCTCCAGAATCAAGTGCTATTACTCCTCTGAGTAAAGAGTCTACAACTATTCCGCCATCTATAGGTTCTATGTCCCATCTCTCTCCTCCCACTATCTTTCCATCAGAACGGGTGTTCTGTTATACTGTCTCAGTTTCTGCTATGTTTGTAAGTTTCCACCTTTCCTCTAAGATATCTTTTCTCCACTAAGTCTTGGTAATCGGGTATTGTCGTGAACTTCTACAGTCCAATCACTCCTCTAATTGTTTATATCCTCAATGTTATTTGCCGTTAAGTACTAAGGTCTTTCCAGTTCGGGAGTCTCCAAAAGTAGTGGTTTTGTTCAGTTTGAACAAGTGGTATCTGCTTAGATGGCGATTGAGACAGGGAACAATATGTAATCAAAAACTTGATGAGGCTCACAATGCAATAATGTCTATGTGAAGAATATGGTAGAGTTTATGTCAAAAAACTTTAATCCCATTAGCAGCAGAAAACCTTTGGTCCCATTAGCAGTGCAGCTAGTATTCTAGCGGCAGGAAGGGGCCATTAGAGTTTTGTACTTTTGTGCTCCAAAGCTTACTTGCGAACCTAAACTTGTCTTCTCTTTGTATCTGTCCACTGCGTCCTTCTCTTCCCGGTTATCTGCACCCTTACTCTCTCCTTGGACCCTATCCCTCTACCCAACCTCTCGCCCCCACAGTCTACTCAACCCCAGCGCCCTACTCTCCCTCACCCCCTCGACCCTACCCTACTCTAACCCCTCGCCTTACTTCCTTCGCCCCTACCCTCCTATTCTCGAACTACCCTCCCCTTAAACCCTCGCCCCTACCCTCCTATTCTCGTCCCTACCCTCCCCTTACTCCACCGACCCCTACCCTAACCACCCCCTCGCCCATAGCCTCCCCCTCACCCCTACCCTCTACCCACCCCCTCTCGCCCCTAACCTAACCTCCCTCACCCCTACCCTCTACCCACCCCCTCGCCCCTACCCTCTAACCACCCCCTCTCGCCCCTACCCTACCCACCCTTGCCCCTACCCTCTACCCACCCCCTCGCCCCTAACGTACCCTGCCTCGCCCCTACCCTCTACCCTCGCTCATACTCTCTCCCTCGCCCCTACCCTCTACCCACGCCCTCGCCCATAACCACCCCCTAGCCTCTACCTTTCTGTATCTGGCCCCTACCCTCTCTGCCCTTCGCACCTATCCACCCTCTCCCTTATTTCCGTTGGCTTTCTACCCACCCATCACCTTATTTCCTTTACCTTTCTACCCCACCCCTCGCCTTATTCCCTTTGGCTCAAAAACGTACCACAAATCTCAAAAACGTACCAGAAACCAGAATACTCAGAAACGTGTCTATAGAATCTACTTCTCTCTACATCAACCTCTTTCTATTGTCGGGATCTCGTACCTGACAAACTCTTTCAATTGTACTCACTATGGCAGGAGGTAGCAAGAAACAGACAACAGAAGGTGGTAGCAACAAAAAAGAATTGTTGCGAAAGAAGAAAGCTGTGGCTGAGGAATCAGAGGAATCAGAGAGTGAAGAGATGTCAGCCAGCAGTAGCCACGGCTTGGATGACATAACTTCCAGCGATCCAAGTGATGAAAGCTACAAAGCAAACTCTCTCTTTGAGTCAGAAGCACACTCCGAGTCAGATGCTTCGAGTGATCAAGAGGACCATACAAGAACAGCTCAAAAGAAAGGGAAAGAGCCAATCATGAGTCATATAATCAAGAGGCCTGCACATCCAAAAATCGCACCGCATTCTCTTTGGATTTTTATTTACAACAGCCTCGACCATCTCTGAGCGAGGTATTTTCCAATGCTCAGCTGCACACTCTAGGTCTCATAGCATCGGCTGATGCCAATCTACCTAACACTGTTCCTGTGGACATGATACATCAGATGTTAAAGGATTTTCCCAAAGTAAGGGGCCACAAGTTGACAGCTGAGAGGCTTGGCCATGCCATGGGAATAACTAGCTTTCCATCTGTGAAGCCGGCAACACGCACTTTTTCTAAGCTGTCCAAGGATGCCACAATTCAAGCATGTCAAGAACTACTCAGTTCGGATCACCCAAACTATGAAAGGAACAAACTGATTCTGGCAATCTTCAAGTATTACTTTCTCGCTAGAGAAGCCAAAGAAGATAAAGAAAAAAGTGATCTTCCGACTATCTTCTCCCACTACGACGCCTCTACTGTTTAATCCACACCATACCCTGTGGATTCCACCAGATTCTCTTCACCTCATTGCAGTCTAGGGCTAAAAGATTTCGGGCCCAAGTGCAATCTGTGCAGTTAAGTTTCAAATGTTTTGCAGCACCTCTTTTGGCATGGGTCATAAATATTGAAGATCCACGAGAACCCTTGAAAGGGAAAAGAAAATCTGTAAGCATTCAGGCTGACCCTACAGTTACCAAGAGGAAGAAGATAAAGGCAAAAGTGGCGAAGGATACAGTGCGGTCTTTACTCTCCTTGCCAGTTTCAGAGAGCCAGCAGACTAGGGTGACGCGTCTTCCTAGTCACACTCCATCTACTTCTACCCCTAGTTCTACTGTGCCAACAGCACCAATGTCTACAACACCAGCACCAGTCTCTACTTCCGTCCCTCCTCAGAGCAGGGTGGCCCGCTGCGACCTTACAGCATCCTCTCCCTTCTTCTCCCATCTTCACTCATACTCCAGTCAACATATCTCACTCTCCATCTACAATAACCATCTCAGAGGTACCTACCACACCAATTATACCATTTCCTACCTCGCCGGCTGTGCCACTTACACGTCCTCCAGCATCCCATGCATCTGAGGGATCTTCAGGGATGCTCGACTCTACTTCTCTGTTTCAGCTTTCTGAGAAGTTACTTCAGGACTCACGGGCTACTATTGCCACCATAGAACTAGGTACAGAGCAGCTAGCCGCCACGCACCAGCATCACTCCGCCACATATGCAGCTATGGAAGGATCTCTAAGGGTCGCCGAGAGTGCCATCGCAGATAGAGATGCTACGATTTTCGCATTACAACAAGCATTGAAGATTAAGTCAAAGATTATTGACGACCTAAGAGCACAGCTATCAGGCTTTCAAGAGACGCTTTTGTATGGTAATAGGTCCACACAGGTTCCTGTGGGATACAGATGGACTGGGCCAGGGACACAGGTCCAAACTCAGGTACAGACTCCTGCAGGTTATGGGTATGCAGGAGCAGCATGTCTCACTCAGCAGTTCTTGGGATCGTACACACAGCCAGGGACACAGGTCCAGACACCAGCAGGGTATGCAGGAGCATCAACAGGTCCCTCTCAGCAATTCGTGGGATCGTATACGCAGCCCCCAGTCCAGTACTATACTTCACCGAGGCTTCAAGGTCAGATATCACAAAGCGTTCCTTGTTGTCACGGTGTTGCTGGTGCACACCGCCATGGTTGTCACTAGGCGTCCTGAGTACACTTGAGGGCAGGTGCTTCCATCCGCTGTGGAGCAGGTGGCTGCTCCATCCACAGGGAGCCAATTTGTTCAGAACATAGTCTAGCAACCATAGCGTTACACGATCGATTTGATGGCTCCCCCGGACGTCGAGACTTCTGGTGCGGCAGTGGCGACGACACTTTCTCTTGGATGACGGGACTGCACTACTTGCTACTCCTTTCATTTTACATATGGTTACTTTTTGCAGTTTTTCAGGGTTTGGTTCACCGAGACGGTGACCAGTCTAGTGGTAGGCAACCTGTAGCAGGGCTACAGTGTCACTTCACAGGACAGACAGACAGTTAGACAGTTAGTTACAGTTGGTCTGGTTCACACTAGAGAGACCCTTTGGGCTGGGGAGTGACACGTGGCAGGGTACCGACGGGGTCTAGTGGACATCGTGGCCAGGTCAGCACCACCACTCAGTTTGGAGATAGACTTACTTGACTGGACATTTATGAGCCGTTAGTGGCTCTTTATGGTTGAACATATGAGTAGTCGTTTTGGGCCAGTTGCGTTATCTTGTACGTAGTCGTCTAGAGTGAGTCTATGCACAGAGCACTGCTTCACCATCCCTGCACATCTGAGCCTCGACACCCCCATTGTACCTGTGAGTCCTGGGCTGGAGCTGAGTGTGCTACCACGCCAGAGTCTGTATCAGTCTTTGAGATAGTCGAGTCATATGTTTTGGTCTGCTATTTGTGAGCTCTGTTGATGGCTATTGTTTCCTTTCTGTTCAGTTTGTTTGAGTGAGATTGTCACGCACATTGCACTGAGGACCACCCACTGTAGAGAGCACGACACATTATCCGCGCTACAACATCCAATATGATATATCTTGTCAACAATCACCCATCATGCTCTGCTAGTGGTTGTCTCCGTGTAAGGTAAAGGTAACTTGATGCCAAAGTGTGAAGGTAGCTATAGTAAAAGCCTCATGGAACCCTAGTTGTGCACCCTACCTCTCCAATGGACCAAAAGCTGCATATGCTCATGCAACTCAAGCCTCTTGCCAAGAGCACTGTGATTCTTTGATGGTAATGCCTAGATACATGTAATGTCTGAATGACTCCACACGCTCTCCATCAAAAGCAAACTGATAGGAATCCACCTATACGAATCCAAGATAAGCCCAAATTCACCCTTAAAGCAAAGTGCAAGGTAAAGACCCAAGGTTGTCACCCACAAGACAATATAACCATCAGCTTCATCATGCATAGTATTGACTAAATACCACGACATCCCCACTAACATCATCAGTGCCCAATAGTGGGTGTAGAACTAGGTCCTAACATATGCACCCAAACACAACACACACCACACGCGCACACTTTTCAATCCCATGCACAATCACAATCCTCAGTTAGAGACTGACTAAGAGAGAGGGAGACATATTTATATGGACCTTGTTAAAAGTAGACTTAAGGTAAAATGATTAAAAATTAAAAAATGTACTATGTTTTTTGTTTGGTTTGGTTAAAACTTCTCGAGTTTTGATAAATCAAATTCTATGTAATAAGAAGACCACATGAGCATACATCAACACAAAGTTCAGCATACTGAGTTTCTGTCATGACTTTGGAGATCAAGGGCAGACTCAGCCATAATGAAGCCTAGCATTAAAACAAGAATTAAATCGGAAAATGAGCACATGAATGAGGTAGTTGATAGGGCATACGCAGCACAAACGATTAGCACAATATCAATTGGTCGTAATTGGGACGAAAACTAGTATGTATGTCCCCTATACGACTAAAAATATACCTAGATGAATCCAGGATAAGCCCAGATTCACCCTTAAAGGAAAGTGCGAGGTACAGATCCAAGGTAGTGAGTGACCCACAAGACAATATAACCATCAGCTTCATCATGCACATTATTGACTAAATATCACGAATACGAATATCCTTGTTGGTCCTATATTTCCTTGGGTGAGTATGATATAAATATATTGTCATCCACACTAACAATATTGGCATCAGAACCCAGTTAAACTAGCTCCGAACTATACTCCTCTCTCAATCTATTCTAAGAACTCATCTATATAAAGCCCAAATAATGAGGTGAAAGCAGTCATCGCTGATTTACACCAATGTTACTGTTGATTAGATTTGAAATACCTCTAAGACCTTGCTCCATGGCCATCAACTTCTCATAGAAGGCATAAATATTGCATCGTATCTCCACAAAGAGCCCAATATCCTGCACTCACCTCGTCAATCTTGTATGTGGCACCGTATCAACTATTTCTTGAAAATTCAAAAAGTAGCGAAAGATTCTCAAACTATTTTCTCTAAAGACCCACTAAGCTCACCTCTTGCACGAGTTGTTCGGCCTGCATCAATTGGCATTGGTAAGTGGGTGCCTTTTAAGCGGGTACCATCTCTGTGCTCTGCTGCTGCGAGCTAGCGTGCAACTGCTGGCTATCATGTGCCGCATAAGCTGTGCTGTAGCTCGCAACCTCTCCAATCAATTGGTGCAGATCATATCCCCATCAATCTTGTATGTGCATCACGCCAATTTAGTGTACCCTTGTGGGAGAACCACTAAACCACATGATGCATCTCAGCGCAGCTATCCAAAGCCTGCTCTACCCTAGATCCATATGTCTTGTGCATGAAGTTGGCGTTTCTAGTTGTGTTGTAAGTTGTCGACAGTCCACTGGACAAACTCTGCTTTCATCGATAAAATTTTCACCTTGATGGCCATCAGTTATACACATAGACTTTGAGCAATCCTGAGTGAGAATTTGGAAAAGTTTTCTACAACTGAAAGGCTCCTTTTACTCAATAGCAAAAGCTTGTCTCTTCGATGGTTTTCTAATTCTTTAATTTTGATGCCTAGTTGATTGTTGAGAATGATGCAACTTTAGGGTGTCTTTGAAACTATAAGTTGGGTTTTGAGAAAAGGAAAAAATAAATAAATTTGGAGCATCTCGCAATGGCTCTTAAGAACAACACTTTAATATCTCATAGGCACGTTTGAATTCTTTACAGTTTTTATAAGTTACGAGCTCTTGAAGGGCCATTTCTTCAACACTTTGTAACGTCACCTTGCTAATTTTGCATGGATTACATGCTTTTGTCGCCTGTACGTGTTTTTGTGCTAGTTTTGCCCATTCTCGCACGTGCATGTTCTATTTGCCGTGGACGGTTTAATTTTCAGCCACTTTTAAAGCGAGCTCATGGGGTTGGGATGAACAACATGATTGTGATCGAGAGCGTGATTGAGACTGAGATTGAGATTGGGATAGTGAATGTACGCAGGCCATAAAGTGCTGTGGAGTGGTTGGGTGATTTGAGTTGCAACAGATAGATTGTGCGCCGCTACTTCTACTTTCAATAATAAATATTCATCAAATACAAGAAGTTTCACCTCCTCTATTCTATTCTCTCTTCTCTGTCTCTCTTCCACATACAGAATTCTCTGTATTCTTATTATTGTGAAGGCCACGAATCGTGTTACGCTCTTTGAAGCCTGAAGGTGTCAACCTTTATGCTTAAAAGGTTCACCTCCCTAGCTGAAAAAATATGTCCATCGCTCCCAAAAGCTTTGGTACTCGTCCTTCTAGGATGGCTAAAGGGATGCTAGTCTCTTCCTTTATTGTCAAATTTGGCCTTCCTAAATTGAAAAACATATTTAGTAATTCAACCTAAGCATCAACTCTAAAACATTTAGCTTACCTCTCAAATTCTCAAAATCCATATACGCACATTTCAGTCCCACATTTCATTGTGCTCTAAAATTAGGCGAAAAAGTTTCATGGTGAAACACCATGTTTTGAGGGTGAAACCTTTCGGCCTTGAAACATTACGTGGTGATATTGTCTGATGGACAACAATGCTAGAAAGATACTTCTTGCAAAGAGCCCATCAACTCAAAAAATTAGGTGAAAACATAAGTTCTTCTAAAAAGGTTAAAGAGAGTCTAATCACCTCACCTCACCTCACCTGCTCGGCCAAGGCAAGCTTTTCCTTTGTCAAATTAGCTACCCATCTTTTTCGGCTGTCCTTCTCCATTTTCAAAGCATGCTGCAAGGAAATTCAGTTTGTCAAATGAAATGATGCATGAAAAGAACAATCATTCAGAACAAACAGCTTGCTGTCATTTCAAATCTTGTGCTTCATCCTTCATGTAATTGATACAGGATAAACACATTATGAAGGAGAAAATATAAGAAATAATATACTATAGGAATTTTGTGAACTTGTGAACTTACCTCCATAAAAATGTGCTTTCTAAATAGATGAAATGGAGAAATGGCAAGCATTTGTTAAAAACTTGAAGAAAAGAAAAATTTAAAAACTCTCTCAAAGAATTGAAAGAAGAACACAGTTTTCTATTCATAGTCTTTGCATGCACAGCTCAGCTCATATGTAATCTCTTATATCACTACCAACTGGCTTTCATGTAAAATCTTTTCTAGCCCCAAAGGTGTATGATCTTCTGTCTTCACCATATCATTGTAGTTTCATTTTGTTATATGTTACAGTCTGACATGTGTCTTCCAAACTTTTGTTCTTTTGGAGGTTTCCTTCCTACAACAAAACATGAAAAAGTAACTTTATATTCCCTTTGCAGTATACTGCTGGGTTCAAACAAACCCAACAGCAGCAATCCCATCTGTCATGTACCTTCCTGCCTCTTGTTCACAAGAGGCGGAAGCAGCCATCTCTACCAAAGTGAGTCAACTGCCTTCATCCGATGCATGATAGTGCAGCAGTTCTGCCCCTCAACCTGAGCCCTGCGATGTGAGATCAACCCACCCACGCTGCTTGTGTTCGTGCTGAAAAGCTCCCGGTAGCTGCAGCTGCTGCTTACCGCAGGAGGGCAGGAAAGGGGAGGGGGGGAGGGGGGGTAATATATCACTCAAGATTTGGTGGGTCCAGAAATGCGGCTTATCTTTTTGGCCCAATGGTTCGCCGCCAGCGTGGGCTGTTGCTCTCTGCCGCATAGGTTCCCAGAACGAGAACGAGGAACTGGAACGGGAGGGTCCGGAACGGGGAGGACGAGAGGGGGACCGGAATGGGAACGGGAACGGGGCCGGAACGGTCGACTAAAGTAAGGCTTGAATTACCTCCATTCAGCTTAATCCAGATTCAAGTCCTACAAAACCCCAAAACTACCCCTGAACCTGCCCTCAAACTGCCCCAAATATGTCTCCCAAACAACCCAAATCTGCCACCAAATGCCTACTTTTGCCTGCTCCACCCCGCATTCCACCTCACATCCTACCCCTACCCCCCCCCCCCCCCCCCCCCCCGTTTCCAGAACACCGTTCCGGTTACACCCCATTCCAGAACGGCGTTCCGTTCCCGACTCCGTTTCGGAAATGGGACTCGTCCGGAACACCATTCCGGAACATTTGAGCTGCGTTCCCCCCGTTCTTTGTTACACTACTCTGCCATCCCCTCGTCTGAACCCAGCCTTACTACCACAGTTACAGGGAATGGCCATTTTCAAGTCCCCTTTCCCCGTTCCCATCCCAATTTCCCGTTCTGGATCCCCATTCCGTGTTTCAGACGTGAGTATCCGAAATAGAGAATGGCATTTCCTGCATGTTGCCGTTCCCCGTTCCAATTTTCCGTTCCGGGTAGCTATGCTTACCACTATCGTTCCGCCCCCTACCTCGCCCCTATCCCCTAGTCACTTCTCCCATCCCTATTACCTATCCTCCCATCCCCTTGCCCAACTAACCCCTCAGGTTTATCTACCACGGCGTTATGTGGGTGGGATCTACGGAGGACGGTGAATGGAAAGTTGCCAGATTATCTCGAGCATTGGCGCTTAAAATCTAATCTCAAGATAAAAACTAATCTTGGGATGAATACTAATCTCGAGACAACCCACCCCCTCGTACCCGTGATTTGAACCCTCAGCAGATGGGTGAGGGTTCGACGCCCTAACCATTATGCCCGCGTGCATATCTTGTTTTAGATATACAAGCCATGTGGTTATAATTTCAAAAATGCCAATCTCAGGATTAAAATTAATCTCGAGATCCCAAGATTAGTTTTTATCCCGAGATTAGTTTTTCTTTCTTTTTTTCCAAGAAAGAGATCCTTCTATTAGTTAACGAAACTGCCCATAGGGCTACAACCACCTCTACTAGAGAGGGCTACAACAATCATAAGAGAAGACTCTCCCAATGAAAAAAACAACATATGTACAATGAGGCTAAATCAAGAGATGGGAGGAGGGAAAAGCCACGCAGGTGGACGGTAGTGCCATCTAAGCACACCCTCGACCATGGTGAAGAAAGGCCCAGGGTGCCAGAGTCGAAGGAAAGCCTCTCTACGCTCTCGCATACGGTCGGAGCTGCCCTCGAGTCTCTTGAACTGTCCCCTGAGAATATGGATCAGCTCTAGCCAAAAATCTCAAAATGTCTCTATTGGTGGTACACGGCAAGCCTCAAAGATGTTGAAGCAACGGGCCCACCAAGTGAACCAGAGTGTCAGGCCGCAGACTCCCAACACTCCTCTCTCGCATTGCACCACTCTTGTGGAGTAAGCTCTGTAGCAGGTTGGAGTGTAGGTCGACCCCCCTATATCACTATCATCCTGCTGGTGGAGGATAGCTCAAACTGTAGTGGCGGGCCCGTGAGAGTGGACCAAGCAGCTACCCCCCAAGTGTACTGCCGTGCTGTGGAAAGAGCTTGCATCAGCTGAAGGACACGAAGCCAAACCTACTCTGCCATAGGACAATCCCAAAGACAATGATGCTGACTCTCCACAGGATGGTCACAAGCAGCACATGCTGCCGAGAGACCACTATGTACAAGCCAGCTCCCACTGTTGTAGCTCTATGTGCAACCAGCCACAAGAACAAAAAGTGACTCGCCGCAGACTCTCCACAGGATGGTCACAAGCAGCACATGCTACCGAGAGACCACTATGTACAAGCCAGCTCCCACTGTTGTAGCTCTATGTGCAACCAGCCACAAGAACAAAGTGACTCGCCGCGGCTGTCTGGCGTCCCATAGCCTTGCCCAAAAAGCTGACAAGAACTCAGTTGTGAGACCCTCCTCCTGCCAATGAGGTGTTGCAGTAGGACGAGCCTCTCTCTGTGCTGCCAGTATGTGACATCCCAATCGAACAATGTATTGAAAGAAAGGGACACCTGGATGGTCGGCTGAGGAGAAAGGGTCCCTCCAAAACCACTCTCCAAGATCCCACTACACTCGTGCCAGTGGACAACTCTCCCAAGCCCACAACCTCCAATGGCCTGTCTCAAGAGCTGCTAGGTCAAGAAATATGACACAAGTCCTCCCAGATATGCCCACAACTTTGATCCTTTGAAAACAACACTCTGCAACCTGTGGGGCCTCCACTGAGACTCTGTGTAGTTGACCCTCACCCTACAGCTCAAAAAACATGTAGGGTACCGTCTCTAAGCAAGCCAAAACTACGATGAGGATCTCCAGTCGCCCCCCCATTCATCTGGGCGCTGTTGACTCGAGAGGTGTAAGCCACTCAGCAAGTACTGCCTTTGTGATGTCCTGGCACATGTTCTGCACCCCTCTCATGCCTTGTAGCTCGATGCTCTGAAGCTCCTCTGACAAACCTAAGAACTGTAGCCAGTCACCCAAAGTGCCTGCTGGATCCTCTGCCATGGGACCCCGGGAGACATGAGGCCTACTACCAACCAAGTGGCCTCTCTGAGTGCTGACCATGGGGTTTCAAACAAGGGGCTGTCTCAGGCGCTCCTCGGTGCAAGTAGGCTGGTGCTGCTCCAGGCCTCTCCGCAGCTGCTCCCAAGAACGAAGGAGGCTCATAGCAAAACGGTCCTCTAGTCTTGCTCAGGCCAACTCTACGCATCTCTGTGAAAATCCATCTGGTGGAAGGTCTCCAAGGGCCTCCAACCTGAGGTACTCTAGCTCTAAGCCACTAAAGCAAAAACTCCACCAAGGCTGCTCCCCTGGAGGCTGGAAGCAGTCCTCCTGCCAAGCCACTTTAGCCCGTGCTATCTAAGTATCGCGCCTTGACCAAAGGAAATTGCTAATTGGCCTCTCTACTTGGCTGATACAGGAGCTCAAAAAGATCCAACAAGATGTAATGTACCACATAGTAGCCAACAGCACCTGTTGGCCACTACAACTCTGACTGTCAAAAAAAGTCGTACCGGGCTCCAATGTAACAGCTTCCTCCTGATGGACAGGAGGAGGGGAGCAATCTGCTACTCAGAAGACAAGTACAGGCCAACCTGACAGCCCAAGTAACGAGCAGTTGTCCTTGGGAGGATCCATCTGAAACCCTCACTTGGCATCCAATCAGGTGTCGAAGCACTACCAACCGAGAAAGCCACTATCTTTCTCCAGTTGATTAGTGCGCCTGATGCACAGCAAAAGGTCTCACGAGCCTGCTCACACCTATGTAGGTTGGCCTCCTGACCCTCCAAGTACAAAGCTCATCACCCCGAATAGGAAGCGTTAAGCCACGTAAACCAACCCGCTATGAAACCAAAAATCTGCTCATCGCCTTAGCATAGAACAGAAAAAGGAAGGGGCAAGAGGGCAGCCCTGTCTGACCGAACGTGTGAGCATGAACCGATCTCCTCTACCTCCTGCCAAAAGCACCTGAGTGTGTGCACGTCTGTAAAGAGCTGACACACCTCTAATCTAGGCATCTAAGAAGCCCATCCTCCGAAGAGTGCCCTCCAAAAAGTCCGAGTCAACTCTATTGTAGGCCTTCTCAAAATCGAGAAGAAGATTCACCAGATCCTCACCACGAAGGCGCGCGCGAGGGCAGATGCCTCCCAAAAGGTAAAGATGTTGTCAAGGATACTGTGCTCCTTGACAAAACCTGTCTAAGTCCCATGTATAATGCTCTCTAGAAGTGACTGAATCCTCAAACTCAGAGCCTTGCAAGAATTTTGTAGGCTGAGTTAAGGATGGTGATGGGTCGCCACTGCCGAATCTCATCCAAGGAACCACCCTCCTTGGGAATGAGGTAAATCAAACCCTCACTCATGCTGTCAGGCATCTCTCCGGTGTGTAAGATGTACTGAAAAGCGTTGCAGAGGTCTAAGCCAAGCAAGTCCCAATACTCTAAGAATAAACTGGGAGTCAAACCATCCTCACCTACACAACTACCACAGGAAGTGCTTTGAGGGCCACGTGGAGCTCCTCTAGCTGAAGAGGCAGCTCAAGCCTCTAACGCATCTCCTTAGTCACAATGTAAACACCAAGGGACTGCCATGCCTGGTCCATCCACCCAACCTCCCTTTAATAGGCCCCTAGCCCCTTTCGGACCCCTTCCCACTGGCAGCAGGCCCTTGGCCGAGTCCGTGACCCTTTGGTTTGGCCCTTGGCCTAACATTACTCCCCCCTTGGAGAAGCGTTTTCGTCCTCGAAAACAAGTGTGGGGAATTTCTTCTTAAGAACACTAATGTTTTCCCAAGTGGCACCCTCTTCAGGGCGATCTTTCCACTTAACTAAAGCTTGACTATGTACATGATGACGAGTACGAAGTTCATGAAAATCTAAAATGCGTTCAGGTTCATGCGGTTGAGTGGGAGGTTCAGTGAAATCAACCAATATCTGCTGGCCGATAACATTGTCGTCCCCATGCAAGCGTTTACGTAAACGACTTACATGAAATACCGGATGGACACACGAGTGCGCAGGTAACTCAAGTTTGTAGACCCTATCACCAACTCGCTTGAGTATCTTGAATGGCCCACAATAACGTGGAGATAATTTGGGTGTGGGTCCAGTCTTCAGACTTTCTGAATACTCTGGCACACGCAAAAATACCTCTTCACCTTCGGTGAAGGTAACTTGCCGATGTTTCTCATCAACATACTTCTTATACCGATCCTGTGCTTGTCGAACATTTTGACGAGCAAGTCTCAACATTTCCATATGATCTTGGAGAAACTCCTTGACCTGTTGGAGCTTCTCAGTTGCCAACCCCACCGTCACTGGTGATCTAGGTTGAAATCCATACATAAGCATGAATGGACTAAAACCAGTTGTAACATGCTTAGCACTATCATATGCAAACTCAAGAATAGGAAGATAATCTTCCCAATCTGATTGCTTCTTGCTAACGTATGCTCGTAGCATATCCTCTAGCACTTGGTTGACTCGCTCCGTCTGACCATCGGTTTCAGGGTGATCAGCCGTACTTAAATTAAGTTGTGTACCCAATCGTTTAAAATTGTTCTAATCCCCACTGAAAAGTCTTGCCCTTGGCTTTCAACTGATCTGTCATGGGAACAGCAATATGGGCATACTTTTTAACGAATCGACGATAAAAACCTGCAAAGCCTAAAAAAATCTGGAGCTCTTCCAAATTTTTGGGAGAGGGCCACCTCTGAATGGCATCCACCTTGGATTGATCCATGTGTAACCCTGCAGCCGAAATAACATGCCCCAAGTAGTGAATTTCCTCCTTGAGGAAATCACATTTGGATGCCTTGGCATATAACTGATTTTGGCGTAACAAATGAAACACTTGTTTCAAATGTACTAAGTGCTCGTCCTCGAATGCACTATATACAAGAATGTCATCGAGGAAAACGATAACAAACTTTTCCAAGTATGGTCTCAAGACACTATCCATGAGTGTCATGAACGTAGCTGAGCATTGGTTAACCCAAAAGGCATTACCAAAAACTCATAATGTCCAAACCTTGTTCGGAACGCTGTTTTGGGTATATC
The DNA here is from genome assembly GCF_014529385.1 of Adiantum capillus-veneris. Lineage (NCBI taxonomy): Eukaryota > Viridiplantae > Streptophyta > Polypodiopsida > Polypodiales > Pteridaceae > Adiantum > Adiantum capillus-veneris. The sequence continues at coordinate 84,565,219 of NC_140950.1, forward strand.
TGCAAGCCTGCTGCGTACTTGATGATACCCAGATCTTAAATCAATCTTTGAAAATATACGAGCGTGGGTGAGCTTATCAAACAGCTCATCTACTCGTGGCAATGGGTACTTGTTCTTAACAGTAACCTCATTTAATCCACGGTAATCTACGCACAGGCGCATACTACCGTCCTTTTTCTTCACCAAGAGAATGGGAGAGGCCCATGGTGAAGAACTTGGTTGAATAAACCCTCTACTGAGATAGTCAGCAAGCTGACGTTCCACCTCAGCAGCCTCCGAATGACTCATTCGGTAAGGCGGTTTACTCACTGGCTTACTGCCTGCAACCACGTCTATGTCATGCTGCAAAGAACATGTCGGCGGTAGCCCTGGTGGCAAATCATCTGGGAACACATCCTTGAATTCCCTTAAAAGTTCCTTCAATTCATTAGCAACATTTGCTTGTTTTGAATTAGTAGACATAGCTGGAAGAGGAGAGAGAGAAGAATGCGGCGTTGAGGAAGTTTTATTCAAAACTTTAGCATCATTAAAAACATCATCCACATTGGAAATAAAATGGCACAGTGAGTAACACAAAAAGAGTTCTTCTATTGCATCATCAAAAGCGAGCTTCATAAGCTCAGCTGTACAAATAAGTGGTGAGGAAGGTACATCCTTCTCCCCCAACAACAGCACGTGCACACCATTGGATTCGAACATTAGACTATTATGCTCAGAGCTACGTCTAAGGGATGATCCTAAACTATGCAACCATTCACGACTAAGAACCACATCCGCCCTCTCCATATTCATGACTTGGAAATCCAAAGAGATACGGTATCCTTGAATTTCCAGAGATACATCTTTAACCTGAGTTTCCCATATCTCAGCATCATGGCCGTTAATCATTGCTACCTTGTAGCGATGGGAACTCGGGGTTTGGGGCAATTTGAGTCGTTTCACCAATTTATAATTGATGAAATTGTGCGACGCACCATCGTCTACCAAGATCCGCACCTTGTGCCCTTGGATAGAGCCATGCATACGCACCAACTCATGTGGTCCGAAAGTCTGCTGCCACATGGAGGCCGTGATACAGCACTCATGCACCGCCTCGGTGTGTGTTACTTCCACATTAGCAAACTGGGAAGAGGACGCAAGAGGTAAAAGCTGCACCATGTGTACTGCTTTTTCCTTCCCCTTGTCTTGAGCAGCAAATTTCTCCTTGGGACAATCCTTTTTGCTATGTGCAGTTCCCAAACATTTAAAGCACAACTTTTCTTTTTTGGCTTTCTCAAACTCTTCCATTGAGAGAGGACCCCTAGACCCCTTGGGCTTTTTGGAGGTCTCTGATGCAGTAGAGACATTTTTTCTTTTATGATGCACATGCTGTGGACGTGTTAAAACAGGTGTAGTGCTAGGCACATGCGAACTATGCAATGCCCAATCATCGGGATCATCATGTATGTGAGCTTGCACTATTGCGTCCTCAAGTGTTTGTGGATCCTGGGTTTTAACGTGCTTCTTAAGCTCGGGAGTTAACCCACGGATGAACCCACGCACCTGCTGAAAGGTATCCATCCCTTCCAGCTTGAGGATCACATCCCGATAATGGGAAATATATTCCAATAATGTTTTATGCTAGCGCATAGAACATTCGTCCCAGGCGGTCCAATTTCTATCCTTCTCATTGGTAGGTAGAAATTCCTTCCTGAAGTCAGTCTCAAAAGCTGCCCAAGTCTGTGGTAGCATGCCCTTCTCCTTGAGAGACATCCACCATTTGTAGGCCTTGCCGTCCAAAGTCAGACTTGTCTGCAACGCCTTGGCTGCATCCGAGGTACGTCTAAGGTCATGAATACCATCCCACTTACTGAGAAAAATATTCACGGTGTCCTTGTTTCGCTCACGCTCTTCTCCCCGAAAAATTGGTGGCTTTGTATTTTTCAACAAATCGTCCACCTCTTTTTGGGTCAGAGAGTGCAGCGGACCCGGAGAAGGGCCTTGCCCAGCAGCCGGCCCTTGGCCTGGTGTGGAGCCGTGCTCCTGAATTGGCTGACTAGCAGGGCCCGTGGCCTGCTGCCGCATATGCAACTTAATCAAATCGGATAATGCTGTGACATTCTGATTTAATTGTGCAAAATTTGTTTCAAGCACAGTCATGCGTGTTTACAATGCACGGAAATCTTGCATGTCCAGCAACTCATACGCATCATCTGTTGCCGTTGGGGCACAATTACTCTCCGTGAGAGGAACCGTCTGAGTGGCATCGGCAGACGAAACGGGTGCGGACTGCTCGAAATCAAATGCATGATGCATATCTATGTCCGAATCCATGCTGTGGACGTACTATGCGAGAAAAGAAAGAAGAATACCTGAAGTCCAAAGAGCTCGTAGCCGTATGCGATAAAAAACCGTATAATTACGCCTTGGAGAAGAAAGAACGCCGACTTCGAAAGCGAAGTGCAATCTTAGACCACTACCAGCTTGACAACAACGAGCAAAACTGCAATGGATGATTCACTCGAAAGCACGGAAAAATTCGAGTTGCCAATAGTCTGGTTTGCGTCGTATGCAATACACCAAATAAACTTCTCAGTTGCCGACAATTTGGGCAGCCGATGAGGAAGTGGAAAACACAAATCAATGTATAGTCACTGCCGAGGTGGCTTGCATCGTATGCAACCACCAAAGCGGTTGAAGCTTGGTGACCAATGTGCAGTTTGTCGAAGCTTCAAAACCTGGTTTGCAGCAGGTTCGGACTGCAAAATTTGCAAGAATCCACAACCGGTGTGTGTTGTGTATGCCCATCGATGAAAAGATGGCAGTGGAAGAAGTAAGCTCGCCTTGCCAAGCCAAAGACCGTGGGCAAAGTCTCTTCACTGGACCATTAGGGTAACCAAAGTGAAGAGGAAAAAAAAAAATTTGACGAAAATTTGTCCTGCAGACAGAGCCGTCGACTGCGCTATGCTTCTTGAAGCTCTACCGCGTGATGGCGAGGTCTTTTGAGGCCGGGCCAGTGATGAAAATTGCAGCCCTTCACCTTGCGCTCGTACTGAGCCCAGCCACACCCAATTCGGTGCAGGTCGTCAGACAGCTTCGGCCCCGACAAAGGGTTGCTGCACACGCGGGCTTCGGCCTCCTCTCTTCCTCCCTCTGTTGGTTATGCATGCAACATGCACCCAAAAGCAAAAACGTGCCTAAGTTCTATGTTTAGCTCTGATACCAGTGTAAACACCAAGGGACTGCCATGCCTGGTCCATCCACCAAACCTCCCTTTAATAGGCTCCTAGCCCCTTTCGGACCCCTTCCCACTGGCAGCCGGCCCTTGGCCGAGTCTGTGACCCCTTGGTTTGGCCCTTGGCCTGACACACAAGACAAGGCATTTGTGCCCAGACCAGCTCTCTGCATGCATCCTGACGCTCCGACTAAGGCTCTGCTGACAACAGGTCAGGGTAAAAGTCAATAGCAACTGGACGCATGTCCTCTGGCTCTGAAGCTACTGACCCATCAAGCCTCCTCAACTGGCTGACACTAGTGTGCGCATGCCGGGGTCCCACAGTCTCAAAGAACACCCATGTAACTCTGTCACTCACCTGGGTCCACTGAGATGCCTGTGCTGGCAAGCTCGTGGCGGCCTGCTAGAACTGCTCCTCCAACCAAGGACTGCCAGGGTGCTGCTTCTGCATCCTCTGTAGGGAAGCAATGTCTCGTCGAAGACGTTGCTCCTCCTCTCTCGCTGCAGCTAGGCCGGCCGTAGACTCCTGAAGAAAGAAACGGCTAAGCTAAGCGAGTCCAGAGGCCACTCTATCAGCAGGAGAGTCCTGCGTGTCCAAGCCCTTTGTCCAAAGGGCCACCACTCGATCTCTGAGTTCAGAGTCCAACAAGATCCTCTCAGGGATGTGTAGCATCATGCTGCTTGTCTTTCTGTCACTGTGAGGATCACTGGTGCATGGTCTCAAAAGGATGTCCCAGCCGAGATGCAAACTGACCCACCCCAGTCACAAATGCGGTCACTAGCATAGAAGCGATCTATCCTAGATAGATTCACTCCTCCAACTCTGCAATCAGAACGGGAGAAAACCAGGCTGTCAAGGGGTCGTACAAAACCTGAGTGCTACCAAACATCAGAAACCCTCATCGTCATAAAAAACCGCTCCCAAGCTGCCAGCTCAGCCCCGTGTACCGTGACGTGGCCACCTCCAATCTGCTCAGAGGGGTCCTCCAACATGTTGAAGTCCCCCCCAACACACCACTGCTCTGCATGGGGCAAGGACTCCACAACCTGAGACCAGAACTCTACCCGTGCACTTGCCACATTGGGCACATAAATGTTCAGGAAACCCATAAGGCAACCCGAAACCTGCATTGTAATCCACTGAGCTCTGCCTTGTATAATAATACCTCTGTCCACAATGGCCTGCTGCAAAGAATCCGCAACAGTCATACATACCCCTCCCTGGATGCCTCCAAGTCCAAACAATGTGACATAAAAACGCGTTTCATGCAGATGAAACCCCAAAACCCCGAAACCTATGGAACGTTTTGCCGAACCGCATGAAACGGACAGGCATTTTTATGAAACGTATAAAATTGGGGCTTTTTTTCCAGAAACCCAACGCTACCAGTAGCGAAGTGCATATTACTACTATATTGGATGGCTTATGTATTAGAACTCAGTTTTCATTGGTCAGGATTGCTACATGGAGTCTGGACACATTTTGATGTGGTTTCATTGCTCGTTTTGATTTTAGGCTTCGGATTTATGCATTGGGTTTCATTAAAGTTTGAGGTCTAGCTCCAGTTAACAGATGATTGTGGTCCCTAAAACTTATGGTTTGTGACATTGAATTAAGTTTTAAGTTTGAACTTTGTTCAATAGAAGTACTTTGCTAAATGAATCAATGATGCATCAATTATGATTCATGAAACTAATGGCTGTGTTTTAACTTTCATCAATACTGAACATCTCTTTGATCGTGCTCGCTTGAAGTCGCTTCTAAGCAGTGAGCACGTCTCTCTCTCTCTCTCTCTCTCTCTCTCTCTCTCTCTCTCTCTCTCTCTCTCTCTCTCTCTCTCTCTCTCTCTCTCTCTCTCTCTCTCTGACATTAAAGTCTAGAGTCATGTGTGCTACATTGTATACATATTTATCATATTTTACTAATATATAATTTAATCTCGTTTATGAAACCTGTTTCATGTTTTTGACACTATGAAACGAAACGTTTCAAAACCTCGAAACCCCGAAACAACCGAAACCACGAAACGTTTCATGTCACACTGGGTCCAAATGCAGCTGACCAAAACGTCTCATAGCGACCACGCAAAATCTGACCACACCGTCTAATGCGGCTCTCACAAAGATGATGCTCCTGTAGCATAAGAATGTCAATCTCACCACCCACAAGGCATCTCTGAAGCTCATGATGCAGCCGACCCCTCTGACGCTGAAACTGGGGCCCTCCTAATCCCTGCACATTCCATGAGATGATCCTCATGGAGTCAGTGAGAGAAAACAGATGCTACAACAACAAGCAACCTCGCTATCTTTGAGGCCGGTTTGGATAGGGAGTAATCCGCATCTGAACGACCTCTAGACAAGCACAAAAGGAGTGACTGTCCCGCCCAGGCCCAAGCCGAGCGTGCAACCCGAAGGGCTACATCCTTTGTCCAAGAATCCTCATGTACAAATACATAACAAGGAGGGCACTGAGTGTCAGCAAACAAATGCACCACAATGTGCCTGCAACCTGCTGCATCCGGAGGCGTCACGCTGAACTTGGCAAGAGGCTGAAGTGTTTATACCGGATCTGTCACCCCTAAGTCCCCTGTGTGGTGTGAGAACTCAATAGCATGAATCTGGAGCCAGTCAAGGACTGTGTGCAGGGTCCACTCCGTGGGATCCCTACTTGTAGCACGGATAACGTGTCGTGCTCTCTACAGTGGGTGGTCCTCAGTGCAATGTGCGTGACAATCTCACTCAAACAGACTGAATCTCCCTCAAACAGATGAACAGAAAGAAAACAATAGACGTCAACAGAGCTCTCAAAGACACAACAGCAGACCAGAACATATGACTCGACTATCTCAAAGACTGATACAGACTCTGGCGTGGCAGCACACTCAGCTCCAGCCCAGGACTCTCAGGTACAATGGGGGTGTCGAGGCTCAGATGTGCCGAGATGGTGCACACATGCTCTGTGTAAAGACCCACTCTTGACGACTACTACGTACAAGATACTGCCACTAGCCCAGAACGACTACTCATATGTACAATCATCAAGAGCCACCAACGGCTCATAAAGAACATCATCTAAGTCTATCCCCACTGGGTGGCGGTGGTGACCTGGCCACGATGTCCACTAGACCACCCTGCCACGTGTCTCTGCCCAAGTGTGAACCGACCAGACCAAAGACCAACTGACCAAAACCCAACTGTAAACTACTGTCATATGAAAGTGAAAGTGACACTGTAGCAGGCTACAGGTTGCCCGCCACAAGACCGCTGCCCGTCCCGGAGAGCGGAACTGAAGAACTGAAATATCGGCGATCTACTGTTGGTGGTCGGATAATGGAGGAGGAGGTGGAGGAGGCTGATAGTAAGGTGGGTAAGGAGATGGAGGCCATGTGTATGGTGAGGGGTAGTGGCCATGAGGAGGGTACATCGGGTATGGAGTAGCCACCCCATGAGCAGCACGCTGCGTCATGTGAGACGGTTGACTGTGAGTAGGTGGAGCTGGTGGAAACCCAGGAAAAGATTGCGCAAGTTGCGAGGGTGGAACAGGTTGTTGGAATCCCGGGAAGCCGTAGAAGTGTTGAGGAAAGGATGAAGACTGGGAGGGGGAGGCCATAGAGGGACCCTGAAAGTGTGATGAGACCGATCCTGTTGGTTTAGACTCCATTTTGGTAGGATTTGCTTTCTCTGCTGTTTGAGAATCCCCTGAATGTGCTTTGGAAACGTCCGTCTGTGTCGGTACCTGTGTTGCCATAGCAGGAACTTGCTAAGAAACCGGGGTTGTAGTTGTAGCTGTAGCTGGAACTGCATGTGAAATGGCTACAGCTTGGTATTTTGCGCAAGAAGGACATAGTGTATGTACCATCGGAGATAGGTCTTGAACTGCTGCGGTCATATCATTTGCCTCTTTTAACTGTTTTTGTTGAGTGTGGACAATATGTTTGAGGTCCACTACCTGTTGAGTTAAGATTCTTATGCGATCTTGAGTTGTAGCAATGAAATTGTCCCTATCCATCGCTCGTTGAAGATGCGTTTGCACTTCCCTTGTCATGCCGTCATAGCAAGCGCGATGCATACCGTTGGTACCTTGCAATGAGAGGGCTGCATTGATAATCGTCGAAATGGCTCTTCTGTCTGCCTCTAAAAGTCTGTCGGCTTGAGGCGCAAAAGTATCATACATGTCATGCTTGTCAGATGTAGGTGCCCTAGAGCTAAATGCCCCTACAGTATCCTTCGGTGCCCCAGCAGTAAGAGTAGTACGAGGTGTTGGCGACACAATTGGAGGTTGTGTTTTAGTGACCGCAACACTACTCACAAGAGGTGGTGTGAAAGTGGAGGTGGCCACAGAAGTAGACATACGCACTGCTGGTGTTGTAGTATGGACGTCCGAGATTTTGACCTGTGATTCTAAGGTAGTGTTGCCAACTGCTCAGATGAATCTTTTTGTACCTTTGCCCTCTTGCGCAAGATGCCTTTCCCTTTGGCCATTTTGGAACGTTCTTGCTCTTTTGGATCATCTTGAAGGGTGAGAACTGCTTTTGCATCTGTCTTTTGCTGCATAATCTGTACTACCCAATACATAATAGGCGCTGCATAGCAATTGAACCTTTCCGCTTTGCCTTTACGTTGAGTCCGAAAACACTTTGCCCTGTCCTGTAGCGCTTTAAACAGCAAATTGTGAAATGGGTATGGCAGGCAGTGGTAGAGACAAAAAAGAGCATCGCATATTGTTGGAGAACCTGGAGAAGATGGAACCCGTGTTCTTTCAGGTGCTCGCAGTAAAAATAATACTGTAACACTGAATAAAGTTGCTGACTCCTGTGATAGTCTAGATGTGAGTCCAACAAAAGTTCCTGACAAGCATTTGCAATTTCTTATGGTGAGAGATTCGAGAAGGTTTTTGTTGCGGACAGAGGTGCCAACACAGTCAATATTCCCATAGCCTGTCCCAAGAGGGAACATAGCTTGGCAGTAGAGATATTAGCAGACAAATCGGTCTGAGCCAAATTTTGAAGACCCAAGTGTATCAGTTGCTGTTGAGAGAACACATCCTTGAGTGCTAGATTCGGAGCCTGTAAATGATATATCATTATTAGAGGTACCTTGGAGAGGGCACCAGACGGGCGAGGCACCCGGAGAGTGGTGACCCTATCAACAGTGACTGACTTGGGCGACTCTTCCTCTGAAGATTCCTCTGAAAGCTGCTCTGAACTAGGAGTGTAATCTGATTTACTGTCAGAGCTATCCCCAGAGGCCGAGGACTCTTCCTCAGATTAGAAATGCTTTTCTTTATTGCGAGTTCTAACCATCTTTATCAAGTGTGCCTGAGAATCTATACTGATTGATGAGTCCCACTGTAGCAGGAGCAAGGGCGAGACCCACTTCGGTACTGGATGACGGACTAAACAGAGTACCAAGGCTATAATAAAGGCGCTCTGCTTTTCGCGTTGGCTTTTTGCATGTAAAACGTTCTCTCCTCTTCTTTGTTGCTTTTCGCAGGTAAAATATGCCCTTGCTGAGAAGTGAGAAACCGCCCGAATTGTGTTTCGCAGATACGCGGCGAAGGGCGAAGGGCGAGGGGCGAGGGGAGGAAGGACTAGGTCTAGGGACCAGGGGCTAGAGGCTAGGGGCGAGGGACAAGGGCGAGAGAGGGTGAAGGGGAGGGCTAGGGCTAGGGCTAGGGGCGAGGGGATGGACAAGGCGAGAGGTGAGGGGGGCTAGGGCGAGAGGCAAGGGGCTAGGGGATGGACAAGGCGAGAGGGTGAGGGGGGCTAGGGCGAGAGGCGAGGGGCTAGAGGCGAGGGAATAGTGGTTGAGGGCGAGGGGCTAGGGGGCGAGGGCGAGAGGGTGAGGGTCTAGGGGCGAGGGCGAGGGGCTAGGGAATAGGGTCGAGGGCGAGAGGGTGAGGGTCTAGGGGCGAGGGCGAGGGGCTAGGGCGAGGGAATAGGGGTGAGGGCGAGAGGGTGAGGGTCTAGGGATGAGGGCGAGGGGCTAGGGGCGGGCTAGGGCGAGAGAAGAGGGGCTAGGGGGCGAGGGCGAGAGGGTGCGGGTCTAGGGTCGAGGGCTAGGGCGAGGAATAGGGGGTGAGGGCGAGGGCTAGGGATAAGTTAGGTCAAGGGCGAAGCAAGCCAAGGCTAGGGCGAGGGCAGGAGTAAGGTCAAGGCTAGGGCCCAGGGCCTAGGGCGAGGGGATAGGGAAAGCACTAGGGCTAGGATTAGGGTTGGGGGGTTGAGAGGATAGACAAAGTCAGAGGGTAGAAAAAATAAAGAGGGAGTTTTAACACGTAGGAACTATCCCAGAGATCTTAAAGATTTAGCAACGGACAATACATAGACTTGATTAATAGAAAGCATGGATAATTTCGAGGTACTGAGAAAGAATGAGCAGTGGCAGACAAAACGCGAAGTACTTTCATAAATACCCCACTCAATGATACAAAGGCATTTATGCATATCAAAGAACTGTGATTCACTTGAGAGGCAAAAGCTGAGAAAAGGTATTGAGACGAGATTGAGGATTGAGGGGATTTGGTTATGTCAAGACCGACAGGGATTGAAGACAGAGAGATTGAAGGATAGAGTTGATCCAAGTCCAGAATCAAACCTATGAGCTTAACAGAGTCTGCAGAAGGAGAGCTGTCTAAGGAGAGGGTCTAAGAGATGAGATAAAACGGAACAGCAAGATGCGGAAGATAGTGATTCCGAGGCTATTTAAAGGTTCAGGAGTCGGCGAAGCTCAACACTTGATTGTCGCGCGGTTAGACCCTTGAGCGGCTTCTTAAGCATGATAGCATTTGATCCGAGATCCATTGACTAAAGGCAAAGAAACTCCTTCGAGAGTGGCTAATTGTACAGCGCCGTGGGGTAGAATCTCCATCACCTTATATGGTCCTTGCCATGCTGGGACCAACTTCTTTGCTTTTTTCAAAAACTTGGCCTGATAAAGTAGCACCAGTGCTCCTTGCGTTATTTGCAGCTTCCTGAGATGGCGATTATGCCAGGCTTTATGACGAAGCTGCTCTGCTACTAGAGCCAGTGAAGCCAAACCTCGGCTTTCCTCCAAAAGGAAAAGACGAGAGACTGATGCCGACCCCAAATTTCCATTGGCACGAAGACTCCCCACTCGCGGGGATCCTGAGTTGAATTCGAAAGGTGGTATTGAATTCCAAACCGAAAGCCAATTGAAATGGAGTGTGATTGGTTGTGGCTTTGAAAGAAGTTTGATATGCCCCATGTCGAGGGATGAAGATGACATGCTTTCCGCAGGAGTGCTATCAGAACCTTATTAGTGCTCTCTGCCTACCCATTTGCTCTAGGGTAATAGGAACAAGATTTTCTGTGAAAAATCTTGTAGTTGGCCAGCAAGGTAGAAATTGTTTCATTCACAAAGTGATTACCCCTGTCACTGGTGATTTCCAAGGGACATCCAAACCTGCACAAAATATTTTCATAGAGAAACTTGGCTACTGTAGTGCCAGTCCAGTCCGTTGTTGCAAGTACCTCTGCCCACTTTGTTGCGTAGTCGGTAGCCACCAAGAGATACTTCCGATTGCCGGGTTGGGTAGAAGGAGTAATTGGGCCTACAAAATCTATGCCCCATCTCTCAAAGGGTTGCCATGCCATAGAGACCTGCAGAGGACGGTTTGACTATTTGCTTGGTTTAGGGCCACAGCGCTGACATACATCACATACCTTTACATAGGCAATTGCATCGCGGAAAATATAGGGCCACCATAAGCCACACTGGAGAATCTTTTGTGCAGTAATATGGCCAGGGTAATGGCCACCAGTGGGACCACTATGGGCATCCTCTAAAATATACTTGACTTCATGAGGGGAGACACACCGCCTCAGAACACCATCCTGCTCTGATTTGTATAGCTGGCCCCCAATGAGAGTGAAAGGCCTAGACTTCAGCAACAAGCGTCTCTTCTACAGGGGAGAAGCATTCTCTGGGTAGAGGCCACTAGAAAGCAGATGCAAAACATCGCCGTACCATTCCGATGTGGTATAGTTGCACTCTGCCTTGGTGAGTAGGCGACTTGCATAGTGAACAGGGCGATCCAGGTTATACTCCTTACTAGGTTGAGTCAGCACCGCACCCACAGCCAGTTGACTGGCATCTGTATGCACATGAAAGGTGAGAGACTAATCGGGAGCTACTAAGATAGGCGCTTCAGTGAGGCGTTTTTTAAGGTATGCAAAAGCTTCAGACTCTGCCTTTGACCATTGAAAGGGAACAGCAGCACTGGTTAGGCGGGTCAGGGTTTGAGCCACCTGTGCATACATGAGTACAAACCTGCGATGATACCCTGTGTGGCCTACAAAGCTCTGTACCCCTTTTGGGTTGATGGGAGGTGGTAACTTTAAGATTGCCACAATCTTCTCTGGGTCAGGCGCTAAACCTTTAGCAGACACCACATGGCCTAGAAGTGTGCCTTCAGTAACCAAAAAATGACATTTGTTAGGATTTAGCTTGAGGAGTGCCTCTCTGCACCTGAGGAAGACAGCAGAGAGCTGAGCGAGGTGTTCCTCTAGGTTTTCCACTGGGGTTGAACATTGAGCACCTGAGAAGGTCGAAAAATCGTCCATGAAGATGCGAAGATGATCCGTAAGCAGAGGACAAAAGATGAGATATACCACCCTATTGAAAGAAGGTGGGGCATTTTTCAACCCAAAAGACATTCGAGTGTATATAAAAATACCCCAGGGAGTCACAAAGGCCGTTTTCAGCTGATCACCTGGATGGATGCCCAACTGATTGTATCCACTAAACCCATCCATGAAACTGTACAATACATGCCCTGCTACATCTTCGAGCACACGCTCAGTGAAAGGTGTTGGGAAACCATCTCGGATAGTTACCTTATTCAGAGCACGATAATCGACGCACACACGGATTTTGTTGGATTGCTTCTTAGGCGCTATCACCATGGGTGATAACCACTCACAGTGCTCCACAGGTACTGTTGATCCCTGCCTCTTGCATTTTTTCTAACTCTGCCTTCACCGCCATAGCATACTTCAGGTTGAGCTTGTAAGCTCGGCCTCTTACAGGCTTAGCCCCTTCAACCAGAGGTATAGTGTGGACACCCAATTCTGGTGGAATCCCCTCTAAATCCTTGTAGGACCAAGCAAAAACATCTTTAAAAGAGTGTATGAAAGAGACTACCTGATTGAGTAATGCGGGATGCTCCCATAACCAAGCTACTAACAGTACGTGCTGAGGGTTGTCAGGATCTCCCAGATTGACTTCTCTGACCGGGTATGGGGTTGTAGCTGGAGAGGGTGCTTCTGAAGATGAGAGGTGAGCTGCCTCTTGGAGCTTCAAGACATCATGTGCAGGTGTTTGATCGATTGGAAACTCTGCATACTCTTCTTGTAACCATCCCTGTGGGAGCTCCTCGAAGGGTAAATCTTCAGACACAGACAACATGACAGAGTGCTTTTGAAGGGGGTCCGACTTGGGAGATGCTCAAAGAAGGGGGAAATCTTTGGCTAGTGCATGCAGAGGAGATTTCTTCCCCCTTCGGTGATGTGTTATAGGTTCCCCAAGACCGAAGGCTTCCATCGGCGGGTCATTCGACGCATGAGAATTTGGGGCTGACACACTTACTTCTTCGACTGTTGTACTGTCTGCTGTAGGACTTTGGACATCAGTGTCCTCCTGAGGATTTTGAAGAGAGAGTGTTACTGGCGGCACAGGTAAGTTTTGAGTAGAGACCATGTAGCATGGCATCGAAGTGGTAGCTTCCAACCACTGTAGCAGGTCCTCGTCAGACCCGTCAGGTGGGATGGGCTGCTCAGGGTCGGGGTTGGACTGTACTGTCAATAAGCTGTGCTGAGCCACTGGATCCATCCCTCCTTCAAGCCGGATTGGTTGCATTTGGGAGCCGGGAGTGTGTATCCACATGGCGTCATTTCCCCAATCATGAAGTGCCTTAGTATGCCGCAACCATGGTCTACCAATCAGCAAGGGAAATCCTCCCTCCACCTGAGGAAGACCGACCACCACAAAATCCAAGCTAAAAGTGAAGTTTTGTACCTTCAAAGGCACCTTCTCTACTATGCCCACAGGATAGACTGTCCTCTGGTCTGCCAATGTAACAGTGAACGGAGCAGGGCGAGTAGGCTGCAGACCTAAGGCTGACATGGTAAATTCAGGCATTAGTTGATTCCAGACCCACTATCCACTATGACGCCTGAGAATGACTGCCCAAGAATAGATACAGTAAGACGTGCACTTTTATAGTCGGGGAGGGGAGCAGCTGGATATGAAATCATGTAGGACTCCAGGGGCTGCACAGGTAGGTGCCCGCCACTAGGCCCTATACCAGGGTACAAAGATTGAATTATTGAGAGGGTGTCACTTCTAAGAGTTGCATCTAGCCGAAGCATCTCATAAAGAGATACTTGCTGAAAGGTGTTCTGTTAGGGAATAAAGGCCTAAGTGCCTTGTACTTATAACTTATAAGTTAAAAGGACTTATAAGTGAGGGGGCCCAAGTGTGAATGGCCCTCTAGTCACTTACTCATATACTCAAATGTGAAGCCCAAAAATATATCAGCGTGGCTTCTCCCAAAATTCAACGAGCTCTCTCTCTCTCTCACGCCTTTCTCTGCGTGTGCTTCTACAGCGCCTCTCTCCCCTTCTCCTTCACTCTCATTGCATAGGACAGCAAGTGGGCTCTTTCTCCTGCTCCCCCACACATGGTATCAGAGCTTTAGGGTTTCCAAGAGAGCCATCTTCGCAACACAGATCAGAATTCTGTTTTTGCTCGCTGCGGGAAGGATATTCAACCGTTTTCGATCAACTCTGTCGCGAAGGGATCCTCTCACCGTGTAGAATCGACCTCCGGTGACAGTTTCCCCAAAATTAGGGTTTCAAAAACTGGCGAACAGCAGCCTATTTCTGCTGAAATTGACCAATTTCGGGGTCAATTTGATGCAATTTCATTAGGGCAAGTCTCACAGGTCAATCTTACAGGTGTTTCCACCAACGAGGTTCTGAAAATTCAGCAAAACAGGTGTTTACAGGTCTGATTTTTGCCCTAAAACAGGGAATTTCAGCAAGCAAATCATGTATACACCTTGTGGAAACCTTTGGTAAGGGTTTGGCAGTGAATGTACGCCGTTTTGGGGTGATTTCGCGTGAAATTTGCTCGCTGTTTTTCTGTAACAGCAAGTTGTTTTTTGTCCGATTGCGCACATTTGGGCGTGTTTAGGTCGGCAAAACAGGGTTTCAGTGTTTGCAATCACTCAGAATGGCTTCTAGCAGTGAAAGTGGCAATTTGTTGCACATTCGCAAGCTTAAAGGTGCCCATAACTTTGCTATATGGAAGAAGCAATGTTATAATGTGATGTTGCAGAAGAAACAGGCGAAACCTATTAAGTTACAGGGTGTGAAACCGGTTGATATGGAGGTTGAAGAATGGGAAGAAGTGGACGAGTTGGCTCGCTCCACGATCATGCTTTCGGTGTCTGACAATTTACTCTTCAATGTAGAGAATGAGCAGACAGCATGGGGCATGTGGAAGCGTTTAGACGAGTTGTATGCACAGCAGAGTGCTGCCAGTAAAGTGTATTGGCTTAAGAAGCTTATGGATCTCCGCATGAAGGAGGGCACGCACATGTCAGTGCACCTCAATGAATTCAACTCTATTTTCAGCCAACTGACAGAGCTTAAATTCACGATTGATGAGGAGTTCAAAGCTACTTTTCTGCTATGCACATTGCCCGAGAGTTGGGATGTATTCCGGACAGCTCTTAGTAACTCAAGTGCGTCACTTAAGTATGCAGATGTAGAGAGTTCTCTCTTGATGGAAGAGATGAACAGGAAGAACACCACAGGTGGGTCTTCTAATGCATTGCACTTGAGAGGCAGGTCTCAACAGAGGGAGAAATTTGACAGTAAGGACAGGGCACGCAGCAAATCTCGTAGGAAAGATGTTGTGTGTCATCATTGTGGAAAGAAAGGGCATTATAAACGGGAATGCTATGAGTGGAAGAAAGAGAAGAACAAAGGTGCTGAAACTGATGCAAAGGACAAGGGAAATGCCAAGAAGAGCACTGTGTTGATTGAGGAAATCAATGTTGCTAGTAGCTGTGACAGTGACAGCAGCACTGATGTACTCAATGCCTCCTCTGTGGATGCATATACCCTTACTATGGGTTCTGATGTGGACATGCATACTTGGATTCTTGATTCAGGTGCCTCCTTTCATGTAACACCTCATAGGGATTGGTTTACACAGTACTCAGGTGAGGTGCAGGGCACTGTTTATTTGGGAGACAACTATGCATGTGACATTGCAGGTATTGGCAGTGTCCAGTTTTCCTTTGCTGATGGTATGACTTTTGTTTTGCACAAAGTGCGTCATGTGCCACAACTCAAGAAGAGTTTGATTAGTACAGGGCAGCTAGATGATGCAGGCTATCACACCACTTTTGGTGATAGCAAGTGGAAAATTTGTAAAGGGGCCCGGATTGTAGCCAAGGGTTGTAAATCGGACACTTTGTATCCTTTGCATGTATCTAGTGTGCGTGACCATGTTGTCGCCGTAACCGAGCAGCCAAGTGTTTCTTTGTGGCATGGCCGGTTGGGACACATGAGTAAAAGAGGAATGGAAACTCTGTCTCGTTGTGGTTATTTGCCGTGTTTGAGGTATGTTGATTTTTCTCATTGTGAGCATTGTATTTATGGTAAGCACAGTCAAACACCGCACAAAAGGTCACTTTCTTTGAAGTCTGACAGGTTAGACTTAGTGCATTCCGATGTATGTGAAATGCCACAGTTGTCCTTAGGGGGAAAGAAATATTTTGTCTCGTTTATCGATGATGCTACACGTAAGGTGTGGGTGTATCCAATACGTGCTAAAAGCGATGTTTTGGATACTTTCAAGAAGTTTCTTGCGTTTGTTGAGAATCAAACTGACAAGAAGCTTAGGTCTTTGCGCTCAGACAATGGGGGGGAGTATGTATCAAAAGCATTTATTGACTTTTGTGCTACTAAAGGTATTAAAAGAGAGCTCACGGCTCCTTTTAATCCCTCTCAGAATGGAGTTGCAGAGAGGTTGAACCGAACTATCCAAGAGAAAGTTCGGAGTATGCTGTCACATGCTGCATTACCTCATGGTTTTTGGGCAGAAGCTGTGCAAACAGCTATTCACTTGATTAATCGCTCACCTAGCAAGGCTTTGGGTAAAAAGGTGCCTGAGGAGGTGTGGTCTGCCAAGCCACCCTCATATGCACATTTAAGAGTGTTTGGTTGTGAGGCCTATGTTCACATCCGGAGTGAACTGCGCACCAAACTAGAACCAAAGTCTCATAAATGCATTTTCCTAGGATATGGTGAGGATGGTGAAATGGGGTATAGATTATGGGATCCCGCATTACGGAAAATCATACGTAGCAATGATGTCATCTTCAATGAGAATTGCATGCACAAACAGCCCACAAAGGTCGAGGAAGTGCGCCGGGTTGTTTTTCGTGAAGATGTTACATATGGACAGCCAAGAAGGCCCAATGTTCAGCAGCCTTTACATGCTGAAAATGGTGCTGAAAATCAGCCATTAGCTGCTGAAAATCAGCCCCAACAAGTTGCCATTGATGCACCACAGGTAGAGGAACATGTTGATGCTCCTAGACCGCCCGTTGTTGCGATGCAACCGGTTGAACAGCCTGCTGTTTTTGATGATTTACAGGCTGAAAATCCACCTGTTATGGATCATTGGGTGCGTAGATCTACTCGGGTGACAAGGCCCCCCGATAGATATGAACCGTCTTTGGACTATATCATGCTTACTGATTGTGGTGAGCCGTCTTGCTATAAAGAGGCTATGCAACGTGAAGACAGTAAGAAATGGTTCAAAGCAATGGTTTCGGAAATGCAGTCTTTGGAGAAAAACCATACATGGGACTTGGTTGATTTGCCTAAAGGGCATAAGGCTCTGCCATGTAAATGGGTTTACAAGACCAAGGTCACATCTGATGCTTCTTCTAAGTACAAAGCACGTTTGGTTGCTAAAGGGTACAAGCAAAAGCATGGTGTGGATTTTGATGAGATTTTTTCTCCTGTTGTAAAGCTTGCCACATTACGTCTTGTTTTAGGCCTGGTTGCTTCTGAAGATATGGAGTTAAAGCAAATGGATGTCAAAACAGCGTTTTTGCATGGCGATTTGCTTGAGATGATCTATATGATGCAGCCAGAAGGTTTTGTGTCAAAGGGGCAAGAGAAGAAAGTATGTAGACTCTTGAAGAGCTTGTATGGTTTGAAACAGTCTCCCCGTGCATGGTATCACAAGTTTGATACATTCATGAGGTCTCAAGGATACAAAAGAAGTAATTCTGATCACTGTTTGTATATCAAAACGGCAAGTGATGGATCTCTTCTATTGCTGATTTTGTATGTTGATGACATGCTTATTGCGGGTAAAAATGTCACGGAGTTGGATGCATTACAGCAAAGCTTAAAGAATCGCTTTGACATGACGGATCTTGGTGATGCTAATCATATTTTGGACATGCGTATCTCTCGAGATAGAATTAACAGATGTCTGTATCTATCTCAACGAGATTATGTCAATAAGGTGCTACATCGTTTTCATATGGATGGGGGAAAGGCACTTGGTACTCCGCTGCCTCCATATGTAAAACTGACCGCACATGACTGCCCAAACACAGATGATATGCGGGCTGAAATGGCCAAGATTCCTTATGCATCAGCCGTTGGCAGTTTGATGTATGCTATGGTTGCTACACGTCCGGACATTGCATTTGCGGTGGGAGTGGTAAGCAGGTACATGAGCAATCCTGGCAAAAAGCATTGGGAAGCAGTGAAATGTATCTTGAGATACTTGAAAGGCACTAAAGACTTGTGCATTTGTTTTGGGAAGAGTGAGACATCTGTGCATGGCTTTACAGATGCCGATTTTGCTGGACATCCAGATTGCAGGAAGTCTACCTCTGGATATGTGTTTACATTCACAGGAGGTGCAGTTTCTTGGATTTCTAGACTGCAAAAATGTGTTGCTTTGTCTACCACTGAGGCTGAGTATGTGGCTGCCACTGAGGCATGCAAAGAAGCTTTGTGGCTCATGCGTTTGGTAGAAGAGCTTGGCATTAAGTCACCGGTTCCTGTGCTACACTGTGATAGTCAGAGTGCTATTATGCTTGCAAGGAATCCTGTTTTTCATGCCAAGACAAAGCACATAGAGGTGAAGTATCATTTCATCAGGAGTGTGCTTGATGACAAGAGCATTACACTTGTCAAGGTGCACACAGATGACAATCCTGCAGATCTTTTGACCAAGAGTCTTCCAGCAGAGCGGTTTGCATATTGCCGTCAGATGATGAGTGTTGGATGAGTAAGTGCATGATCAGCTGATGTATCATAGTTAGTTGATTCTTTGATCTCCCAAGGTACATTGCCTTTAGGTGGGAGGTTGTTAGGGAATAAAGCCCAAAAATATATCAGCGTGGCTTCTCCCAAAATTCAACGAGCTCTCTCTCTCGCTCACGCCTTTCTCTGCGTGTGCTTCTACAGCGCCTCTCTCCCCTTCTCCTTCACTCTCATTGCATAGGACAGCAAGTGGGCTCTTTCTCCTGCTCCCCCACATGTTCTTCAAGATTGCTTCCGCAGTGGGCCTAGCTTCTACAACCTGGGCCTCCTCGGAAACTTTGACCTGTTGCAAGTCAGCTACTGCTGCCAGGAAGGCTCCATCAATGTCCGAAAGCATAGTTCTTTGCACCATTTACGGGTGCGACATTTTGAACAGGTTGCTGAAGTGTTGGACCGGATGGTCCAGTTGGCAAACTTAAACCCAGGGCTGCTCTTTGTGCTCGAGTGAGCACCCCAGTAGGCTCTGCTGCTTGTTGTGGCTGAACTGTATGTGTAGCAGGTGCTGGCTGAGGGGTGGTGTTCACTGTGATTAGATTGATTTTCGGGAATGTAAACTCTTGTTGATTTTGATTTGGGCCTGAAGATGAGGATGCCCTTTGTTTGGGACAATCTTTACTGTAGTGGTCCTTAGACTCCAGACAATGTCTGCAAGGGACACTTACTCTGGTAATGCCCATATTCACCGCATCTGTAGCATAGGATTGGCCGATTTGACGGACGAAACAGGGGACGAGGTGGTCGCTGCTCTTGTTGTTGCATGGTGCTGGAGGCTGAGGTGTAGAAACTTTGGGGAACTGAGGGAGTACTGGCATGATAAAACTGTGGGGTGCAAAGTTGTTGTGCATACCTTGCTGCATAGGGGGTGTTGTCAGCAGAGGAGGCAACGGGTTTTGATGGCCGTAGGGTGAGACCATGTTGGATGCAGGTGCTAGCCCTTGTTGGAGAGAAGGACCTTGATTTTGTTGTATTTGCCGCAATCCTTTGATATAGTAACAGTCCTTATCTTCGTGCCCAGATTTTTCGCAGAAGTGGCAATAAGCCCGAAGGGGACATGTCACAAAGTGATGACGTGGCGGACAGCAGAAACCCTAATTTCTGCCATAAACCCTAAAATTCCTACAAACCCTAATTTCTGCCAGAAACCCTAATTTCCGGAAATCACGGAGGCGGATTATTATAAAAAATATTTTATTTTATTTTTTTTTTGGAAAATGATGAGCGGCGCGAATTTTGCTTTTGCTTTTTTTTTAAAAAAAAGAGAAAAGACTCTAAGAGAGAGAGAGAACTGATGCTTTTGATTTTAAAAGCTTTTGGGGCTCTGCTTTTGGGCATCCCTTGTAACCTTTAAATTAGTGGTGAGGGCCTCACTTCTCAAAGCAGCTGGACGCAGAGTCTGAGAGTGAAACCCTAACCGCTCTCTTGTACTTTGATGATTGATTAATATAAAAAGAAATACCGAAAGGGGCGCCAGTCTTTGGGGCCAATATCTCTAGGCACGGAACTCCGCCGGGCCAGTGCAAATCTATTGTGATCTGTGAATTGTTTTGAAGTGGTTATTTGGTGCTGTCGCGGTTGATTCTTGACTTGGAGTGTCCAAGTCTCTTACAGGACAGTCCTGTGGAGGATGTCCAGGAGAGCGACAAGAGCTGCACCATACCATAGCTTTGGTCTCCTGCTGAGACCGAAGCTCTTCTAGTTCTCTTTTGATTTGATCGAAAGCCTGCAGGTGCGATGGTTTCTCGTCTCAGAGAGATTGATTTCTCTTCTTGGAGGGCTTGTTGTAGTTTGAGGGCTTCGAGTTCCCTGCGCAAGGAAGTCAAAGGATCAGCAAGACTTCCTTCGGAGAACACAGAAGGAGTATCTATGTGAGGAGAGTTGTTGAACAGCTTCCTAGCCCCCTCTATTCTAGTAGCAGCTGCGATGAATTCCTCCAGAGTGGCGTAAGGTCGGAGGCTCTCTCGGAGTTTTTGCTGAGAGGTTTTTGGAAGCGCCTTCTCCACCCACTTCTTAACCATGAATTCACCGGGTTGCTGGGGAAGCTTGGCAACCAGAGACTTGGCTTTGGTCATAAGCTCCGCAAAAGTCTCCTCTGGCTGGAGCACCATGTTGGCCAACTCATCCAACACTTTTTCTTGGTAGTCGCCCGGCCTGAAAGCTGCATAGAACTGTTGTCTTAAGTCTGCCCAAGTTGCAAAATGATTATCTGCAAACTGGTTGTACCATTTGTCTGCTAAGCCGTCCAAGGTGGAAGGAAAAAGTACCCGATAAGCATCTTCCCTGTTAAGACCACGTCCTCTACAGAGAGATACGAACCTCCCTGCATGGTCGTCCGCATCTTCCGAGAAGAGTCCTTTGAAGGTGGGGAACTTGATGTTTACCTTGGCCAACACGCTAGCCAACGCCTCCATGGCCCCTTGTTGCAACAGAATAGGAGAGAGCTTTACTGGAGAGGGTGATCTGGAAGATGTGGAACCTGATGAAGGAATGGGGAATGAAGGAATGGGAGATGAAGGAATGGGGGATGGCGTATGTGGAGGTAAGGTTGATGAGGTTAATGGACTTCTACTAGATACCACTGGGCATCTTCTGTTATAGTGCTTCAGAGGGCTCACTAGTGCGCTGTGACGCTCAACTGAACGCCTTGTATATGTCATGCAGTGAACAGTGAAGAGCGCAGGTCTAACACAGAACAGGTGAGGATATGACTAGACCACCTGGTCCAGGACCAGTGACTAGACCACCTAGCTGGACTAGGAGGGCTGGACCAGGGCGAGGACTAGACCAGGATCCAAGACCAAGGACCAGGGGCGAGGACTAGGACCAGGACCAGGACTTGGACCAGGACGAACCAGACCAGACTTGCAGACTATCTACACAATGTAAGCAAGTGTGAAGGGCCAGGTAACAACCGATTAGCTTCACGATTCTATCCCCAGAGAGTGAGACTTCCTTTGAGGTCCCACCGTGATCGCCAAAATGAGAGCACCTGTAGCGCGGATAACGTGTCGTGCTCTCTACAGTGGGTGGTTCTCAGTGCAATGTGCGTGACAATCTCACTCAAACAGACTGAATCTCCCTCAAACAGATGAACAGAAAGAAAACAATAGACGTCAACAGAGCTCTCAAAGACACAACAGCAGACCAGAACATATGACTCGACTATCTCAAAGACTGATACAGACTCTGGCGTGGCAGCACACTCAGCTCCAGCCCAGGACTCTCAGGTACAATGGGGGTGTCGAGGCTCAGATGTGCCGGGATGGTGCACACGTGCTCTGTGTAAAGACCCACTCTAGACGACTACTACGTACAAGATACTGCCACTAGCCCAGAACGACTACTCATATGTACAATCATCAAGAGCCACCAACGGCTCATAAAGAACATCATCTAAGTCTATCCCCACTGGGTGGCGGTGGTGACCTGGCCACGATGTCCACTAGACCACCCTGCCACGTGTCTCTGCCCAAGTGTGAACTGACCAGACCAAAGACCAACTAACCAAAACCCAACTGTAAACTACTGTCATATGAAAGTGAAAGTGACACTGTAGCAGGCTGTATACACTACTGCACAGCGGGAAGGAGAAATCCACCGTTGTGGGATCCCTACCGCACAACGGGAAGGAGAAACCCACCACTGTGTCCAAAGCCTCAATGCCTCTAGCTGCAAGAAAGAGGACATGGACTCGAAAGCAAGCCTCCTCCAAGTCAAGAGAAGAATCACCAGGCACCGTGTGAAGCTGTAGTCGAACAAGTCCAAGCGTCTACGAATGTCAAAGCTAGTCAAACCTCTAGGGACTGCTGCAAAAAGAGAAGTCTGTAATAAAAAAGGCGGCCTCGGATGGGGTTGTCCCTCTCGAGCAACACGGCTCGTAGAGAAAGCACTACCAAGAGATCGTCTCGCGGCAGACACATGTCCAGTCCCCTATGTCTGAGGAGCGGAGGAGGGGTCGGGAGATGAGATTGTGGGCCCCATCGGGGAGAGAGGAGGGACGAGAGGCGGGGGTGGAGGTGGAGGGGAGGGAGGCGGGGGAGGCGGAGCAGTAGCGTCTGAGGGAGGAGGAGGTGGAGGTGAAGGAATTGAAGTGGACGGGGCCTCCTCACGCGGGTCCTGCTAAAGGGGGTCAAAACGGTTCCCTGTCGGAACCCAATGCTACTGAGCTGCAAAAGGTCGGCCACCAAGGGGAGCAGTGGGGCGAGCCTGCCCTTGTCGACGACGGCCAAGCACCTGCTGCCAACCGTCAGCTGTCTGATCGCTGGTCTCAGTAGAGGTACCAGCCTGTGCGTCTTGTGTATTTGGTTGTTGGGCATGCTCAGCCTTGGGAGGCTACGCATGCGCTGTGGGTCGAGGTCTCCTGCAAGGGCATGCCTTTTCCAAATGGCCCATTTTTCTGCAAATGAAAAACTGATTCGAGAGACCCGAATACTCCACACTCTGTCTGATCCATCCCCCACTCACCCGAGGCAGCAGTACCACCTTGGGGAGGGAGTTGTGTCTCAAACAAGAACCCGCACAGTAGGTAAACCTGCGGCCTTGGCCACAACTAAAGCTGCAGTGCGCGGAGACTCCAAAACTATCCCGAACATGGAACTAATCCTGGGGAGAAGAGGAAGGTACTCTCTCCTCAAGCCTGGGAAGCAAACCGAGATAGGCAAATTGGCCTCCTCCTCAAGCACATCTGTAGTTGGGTCGAAACCATGATGCCATGGTCTGAAGTAGGCTCGAGCTGCTCGGATACCAAGCGGACTCATTGAAATTACCTTGGCGGTCATCTCTGGAGACTCAAACTTAATCTAATAGTACCTCTCCCGAGGATCCGGACATTGGTAATCTTACCCACATCGAAGAGGAGTCGGGCTTGGAGTAAGTGCCGAACCTCGCCACGGCTGGGTCGAGTGCCAATGATCTTGGAAATAACCGAGGAGGCTTGCAAGCGTTCCACCTCGGCCATCAAGCTCGCTTGCTCTTCTGGCAAAAGAGCAAGTCGAAGGGTTTGCTCCGCAAGGTCGGGCGAGGGAGCTTCTGAGGAGTCCCTCTGTGATGGAGCAGCTAAGGCCGCCATTCTGTGTCTGCAGCTGTGGAAGATGGGGGACCAGGTGAAGACAGCTCCTTGAGAGAGAGCCCGCAAGCAAAGTCAAAAACCCGTCACTTGTCGAAGCAGAGGCAGAAAAAGGGCTTCAGTTGGGGGGGTGTGGCACTGTATGAAAAAAGGGGAGGCGGGTGGGCAGGAGGGCTGCAAAGGGGTAGCAGCCAGCAGGCGGGCGGGCGGGCAGGGAGGAGCAAAGCAAAGGGCAGGGGAGGCGGGAGCAATGCGAAGAGAGAAGGGCCGGAGGGGGGGGGGGGGGGGGGGGGGGGGGGGGGGGTGATGGCAATGGCAGGCTAGCGGGGTGCGCAGCAGCAGCGAGCTTTCAATCCGAGATTAGTTTTTACATATCTACGCACGAGATGAAGCAACGCGGCAGGCCACCATTGCACGGGGACCATTGATCCCATCCACCCCAGTCCCTGGTAGGAAGAGACGAGGCAGGAGATACGCACTATAACCAATGACTTCTATTGTGAGCCCTTATCAGCAAGGCACCATCAACGGAGAGAGATAATGTGTGGGCACATGTACAGCACAGAGTCATGAATCGCATGCGAGCTGTCCTAGCGTAGACTCCACATCGTTAGATGCATTGAGGGGTTTGCCGCACAGTAGTTGCCCAGGGGAGGATGGGGTGACACCAGATTTTTACATACAGTACTAGGATGTGTTGAGACCACGGCTTGCACAGGGGTTTTCAACATATTTTAGATACAAGAGTGATGCCTCACCGATTCTCGGAGGGCTGATATTTCTTATCCCCAAGGAGGAGGAGTGTCTGACGATATTAGGCAATGGAGGCCTATAACGATCTTGCACCCAGTATACAAAGTCTTAGCCAAGGCTTTGAGTTTGAGTGAGAAACCAGCCCTTCCTTGGGGATTTGATTCATACTACACACACGGGGTTTGTCAAGGAGCGTAGTATCCTTGACAACATCTTCACCTTTTGGGAGGCCACCACTCTTGGACGCCTTTTAGGGGAGGAACTGGTTGTACTCCTCGATAGAGGGCACTCTGCTACAAATGGGATTTGAGGCAGTGCTCACATATCCCAGCTTGTAGTGTAAATTTCTTGGTTGTAATTCCAGTGGACCTTGATTTTCAAGGTAAACAATTTGGCATTTTAATTGTAAATACCCTAGATTTTGGCATAAATCCTTGTTGTTTTGACTAGGTTGCCCTTAAAAAACATGGCCAAGAAAATGGTTTTTTTCAAGCACTGCTTTGAGGCTGAGTGGATTCAAGGGATTGCTACTCTTTACTGCACGGCTCACAGCAAGGTTTTGATTGCTAGAGGTCGTGGGCGGAGTTTTTCTTTGACTAGATCAGTGCGACAAGGCTGCCCCTTGACCCCTTTCCTCTTCTTATTCTTTGCACCAGCTCTGCGTATGTACTTGACAGCAGAAGAGTTGGGGCTACGGGGACTACAGCTAATCTATTCTCAGTTGCACGGACTAGTCGTATATTGGTCTTGTCTTAGCTCAGTGTCCACACAGTCTTGCAGTGTACTGAGGTCGGGTTGGACAATTAGCGTGTCTCTTGTCATCTCTATTTCTCTCTACTTGCTCCATTGTTCCAGTTCGGTTATATTGTATCATTTTAGCAGCACCATTAGCACACACTAGTGAATATTCCACTGTGAGGGATACTCCAATCATATTGCTCCTAGGGTACCCACTTCACGAACTCAAGCACGTTACAGATTTCTTTCTTTCTGCTATAACCACAAGAGCTCTGGCTGTGATTATCACTCTGCAAAAGTTTCTCTAGTTGGAGCTCTAGATTCTCAAGTTGATCAAGAGCTTGCTCACAATAGTTGCCAGTCAAAAGGCATCATATATATACATATACATCTATATCATATAGATAAGCCCAGATTCACCTTTAAAGAAAAGTGAAAATTATAGACAAGGTCGTAGATGACTGTCTTGAGAGCATCCCAGTCGACTAAGTGGTCTCCCCATACTGGCTGGACCACACAATACAAGCATGCCAGATAATGAACAAACTCACTGATGAACAGTAGTCCTCTTAACCATACACAACTATCAAACATAAGGTGACCGGCTTGTGGAGCTAACACAATCGGCAAAGTTAAATGCATGGAATCCGAAGTCCAGAGCTTCAATGACTGATCTTTGCCATATAGATAAGAAAATTAAGGTTGAGGGTTGCACGCAGAATTTAAACCCGGCTAGTCAAGGCTTGAGAGCCCAATGGCATGAACCCAGGGATAATCTCTCACATTAATTCAATAGAGAAAACTAAGAACAAACCGAGTGAACCTTCTACCTCTACACAATCCTGGAAGTACCATGTATAAGAAACCCCAGGGAAAATATAAGTATTGAAACCAACATTTGCATCATGAACCATTCACCACCAGAACATATATCATAATACTAGATGCAGTGATACTTTATTGATAAAAGTGTTTTATAGTTAATCCAGAATCAAAACAAATTGATAGTATCAGTTTTTCAGCTAAAGTTCAGCCATGCTGGACCTGCAATTCGCCCACTTTGTCCTCCAAGGCTTGTATATCTTTTTGAGACAACATCTGCATACAAAAAGCATGAGGTAAAGCATACGGGTGGCCACAGTATACTACAAAACATATTAGAAGTCCAACTTGCTTGCTTGAGCAGACCCTCAATACCTTTGATTCAAGCTTTGCATGAAGAACTCGGCTTTTCTTCTGATACACTGCCAAATCTTTTGCAAGGCTCTTATTGTCATGCTCTGCAATGCTGTTTGTCTCCCAAAATTGCCAAAAGGCACACTTTACAAGCTGTAGGACTAATGGATAACTTGCTGATATACTAAAGCTATATTACCTGTTTTCCTTGTAGCCAAGATGCTGTATCATTGAGTCCTCTAGACAACGGAGCTGGAAAAATGGGTGTATTGTTTTGGCTCACTTCATAACAAGTAATACTACAAGTAGTATGAATATTTTGCCACCCATGTTGTACAACTACAATAAAACTCTCTAATTTTACTTGGAAAAAATATATTATAAACCAATGGAACGTGAATAGGATCTGGTCTTCTGTCATGTTTTAAGCAGCTTCTGAGAAGACGGATCACTGGACACACATTTGACCAGGATGACGTGCTACCACTGTAGGAGCATCATCTCTCAAATGTGTCATAGTGCACAGCATAAGGGGGGGGAAAGAGAGAAGGAAAGACCGTGGAGCAAAGGGACACAAGGAACAAAGCAGATGTTCATAAAAAATATAAGAACAGCACCGGGCTAGATACAATAGAGAGAAAGAAAGATCTTTTTACGTCGATTTAGACTATACGATTGAAAGAAGGTGGGGCATTTTTCAGCCCAAAGGCCATTTTCCTATAGACGAAGATGCCCCAGAGAGTCACAAAAAGCAGTCTTGATCTGGTCATCACAATGAATTCCCGACTAATTGCAGCCACTGAAACCATCCATGAAACTATAGAGTATATGCCAGCCACATCTTCTAGAACTCTTTTGGTGATAGGGGTCTGAAAATTAGCAAATCAGCTCAAAAAACTATGTGATAATTTTTAAAGTTGAAACACACTGTTAAGCAGATAGAATAAAATTACTTTGGCTAGATATTTTGTTTAAATAATTGCTATGCCTAAAATTCTCTATTTCTTACAGTACGTTAAAAGGAAAAATCAATTAAGAAAATTATGTAATAATTTTCAAAGTTAGAAGCCCTTTGGCACTTTTATGATGGGCATTTCCCGCAAAGAGCAAGTTGGTCGTCGATCCCTTCCCAATGGATGAGTCCTTTGAAAATAAGCCTTCACTAGGAAGGGCAAGATTTGAAAATGCCCTTTAATTACAAATTTTAGAAAATATGAAAATATAAGGTTCTTTGGTTAGAAACTGAGCCTAAGTTCTAAGCTAGTACAATATAAAGTTATATTTATTAAAATTTGAGTCCTATCTCCTAAGTCAAAGAAAAGAACATTTCTAATGTATTATTCTTGATAAAGAGCCCCCAAAAATCAAAATGCATGACTCGGGAGACTCAACTTGTTTGTTGTGCTTTTTCCTACAAATGTAGGCGCTGCACAATGCAAAGTTTTAGGTGAACGCTCTTAAGATGTTTTCCGCTTGCGTGCTGGTTCCAAAATCCAATGACCTCAAGACTAAAACTAAAAGACTCAAATCGTCAGCCTGAAAATCATCATCATCATCATTCATGCCCGAGGATGCCCAGCATCAGGCGTTGTCTGAGAAAGTATTGCATTGATCATTGAAGAGCTTCGTCAATGTCCGCCTCTGTAAATAATCGTATTGGGCGTCTCCCATGTCGTGCTAGAATAGTCTTGATTCTTTGGTAGATCCTCGGTCGATGTCGTGGTCACCCCCAAAGACGTGGGCGTCTAGCTCTTCCGAGCTCATTGACTCTGTCCACTAATATACCTCTGGTAGAAGTGGGCTCTGAATTCTGTTGTGAAGCACCCTCAACGGGCAACGGTCCAAAGCCCTCTCTCAATAGACAGTGAAAGCGGCCTCGTATCTCGTAGTATACCCGACAATGACAAATGTGATGTAACTCTGTCTCTGGCTCTATATGACATAACTGGCATATCCAGGCTTCTGTTGGTACTCTCCTAAATGTGCCAGTCTCAATCTCTAGCTGATGCGATGATGTGCACATCTGACCGATAGCACATCATATCCCATAGGATAAATGAGGATTTGGTGCAAGGTTGTAGCCCACCAAATAGGCCTCCCTACAAAGTAGGCCCAACAAAAAGAGATTATGGGCAAGGTAGAGGAGGTGTTAGAAAAAGGGTTGATTCAACCTAGTTCTTCACCCTTTTGCTCCCTAATGCTTCTAGTGCAAAAGAAGGATGGCTCTTGGTTGGCCTACTTGGAGGACAGATGTGGATGCCTTTGTACGAGCATGTGTGATTTGCCAAAAGGTCAAGTTTGACAGGCAAAAGGCACCAGGGTTGTTACAGCCACTACCTATTCCAGATAAGCAATGGGAAAGTATTGCTATGGAATTTATCTTCGACCTTCCAAGCACGCCGACAAGGAATGATGGTATATGGACCATTATTTGCAGGTTCAGCAAGCGGGCCAATTTATTCGTCAAGAAGAAGATAAAATTGACCAGATGGCGTGGTTGTTTATGTACAATGTGTTAAAAGTACCATGGTATGCCACGGTCTATTGTCAGTTATTTTGACCCTCGTATGACGAGCCTTTTTTGGAGAGGCTTGTTTGAAAACATGGGCACCATGCTCAAGTTTTCCTCCTCATTTCACCCACAAACTGATGGACAGCCAGAAGAGGCTAATTCTACTCTCTTAGATCTGCTGAAATGTTATGTGTCAGCTAATAAGGGCAAGTGGGAACAATATTTACCCATGCTTGAGTATGCATACAACAATACGGTGCATTCCTCAATAGGCAAGGCACCTTTTCAGATTGTTAAGAGGGTGGCAAAAAGGTTCCTCCCATTATGCACACAAAGGACAAGAATTTTGAAGCAGATCGATATGTTGAGAGCATGGATGAAATGTATATTTGGCATGCAATCGAGGAAATTTGCGATTTCAAGAGGGCGGTATGTCACGAGGCTGTGGCAACCAATAACCTTAGTTGCTGGTTTCTTTCCCTTGAATTTTATTTAATTTTTGGGGCCCTCTTTTTGAAGTCACAAATGGCCGGACATTGTATGGTGAGTGTAAAACAGCCAACAGCCGAGAGTTTCACCCGTAGCAGTAAAGGCCAGGTCAACCCGAGTTGGTTGGGCCAATCGGGACTGAATCCGAGCAATAAAAGGTTAGTTAGGCTCAGTTCAAAGTCGTTTAGGCCCCACGCAACACTTTTTTAAGTTGGTGGATATTGAGAATTTTTCTCAAGAGGGCATTTTGGACACTTGGCGGCCCATGAGCCATTCTACAAGCCACATTAGCTGGGGGCGCCCATTTTTGGGAGAGGAGGCTGCCTTTTTCTTCATTAAGTGCTCCACACTGTGTGGGAATAGTGGGTGCAAGATTCACAGCTTAAACGGAAAGCTTGCCTTCTGCCTTGTCTTATGTAGCACGATGATTCCGCTCTCGTGCACCTCTCTCCCCCTTTGAATACAAAAACGTCATGTCCAGCTCAAGGACTTTCCATCTGTATGTACAGTTGTGTGGGTTCATGCGCGATTGCCAAGGCAAGAGCCCCTCTTGCATAGGTACTGGATTAGCTAATTGCAAGTACAGGTGAACTCGGAGAGAGTTCAGGCGAGAAATCTCATCCGATTCAAAGGGCAAGTAGCCCTATAGGTGCGGGAGCTCGAGGGCTTGCTATGGATGCAACAAACACGCCAAACAGAGCCCGAAACAGGAGATTACAACCTACTATGTATTTTTGCAGGTTTAGGGTTTTGACCCTTTTCGATCCCTAATGCCCCCAAGAGCTTCGGGGAAGCTATGGGATCACTCTACAGGTGTTCTGGTGCATTTTGGGGCAGAAAACAGAGAATTCAGCATGCTGCAATTTCTCGCCGGGTTTGGAAAAGTGCTCTTATATGCCAAGAAAATCACCTATGTCATGGGAATTTTGCCTGTGAAGCCTCCTACTGCGGTTATGCTACCGAAATTGGGCTAAAGTAGGTCATTTTCAGCCCGATAAAAGTGGGACATCTCGTAAGAATTTAAAGGTTTTTCTCCAAAGTGTAATTGGATAAAGAAATACCAAAAGGGGCACCAATCTTTGGAGCCTACAGGGTGTCGCTGTCTGCTTGGAAGCACTATAGCTACCAAGCCGTGTCTTTGTTTAAGTATTAAATTCCAGTCACAGGCTTATTTGTGAAGTTCCTCTGTGTCATAAAGTTTAACAGTGTAAAGTTCGAGTGAAAGCTAAAGTCTACCGCCCTCTAGCGAGTCTACGGGCTGGTTTCATGCCAAAGGTGTAAAAACGCGGTAAAGGCTCGGAAGTGGAAAAGTACCTTGCATAGCTTGCATAGGAGTCATCAGCAAAGGAATCATGTGTTTGGGTGACCACAAGGAGAAATCATGTTTGATGAGGGAGCTAACGCATGTAGAAGAGTAGGAGCGAAGCTTTGCTACAAATGTCGAAGCCCCTTGAGGTAGTGACAATCCTTGTCCTCTAGTCCACCTCTCGCGCCTTCTTGCTCCTTCAATTATAGTGACTGCAACAACAAACTCGTTCGCTATAGCATCAAGTTTGAGAGACTGCCACATACTACTAAGGTGTCAAAGACTCAAAGCCCTGAAGAATGGAGCCAACCTGCAGATCCTGGCCGAGGGGCCTAAACCCTAAGAACAAGTAACAAAAGAAGAAGTCCTACCAGCTTATGGGGACCCCGTCCGATGGGGCCCCAGTGACATAAAGGAAGTAAAATAAAGCAGGACCCACACACACACTCACGCAAAAAATGATGACATGGCAGCTGTACAGACGCTCCATGTTTTGCATTGACTGCTGATGTAGCAGTTGTACGGAATTCCGCAAAACGCGCTGGCAGCTTTTTGGCATTCATTGCTTTTGGACCAAAAGCTTTTGAGTTTTGAAGGCTTTTCACTATAATTGCTTTTCAAGCCAAGGGCCTTTAAATATAAGGTTCGGGCTCATTCTCTGGCATGCTTCCTCGAGAAGGTGCAGAGACTGGAGTGCCGGCTTGTACTATGTTGATGCAATATAAAGAAATACCGAAAGGGATGCCAAGGTTTGGGGCCAATACTCTCTGGGGTGGAATTCCGCCACTCCGTGTCGTGTGTCGTCTCTCTCTCTCTCTCAGTTCAGTTGTTATTGAAGTGCTAAAAGTTTGTTCAGTATGTTCTTTTCTATTGGCATGTGGTGCCCGTCTTGTGACAGAGACTCCCTTATTTTTTGTTGGGAAGCCTTGGAAAGTGCCTTCTCCACCCACTTCTTTACCATGAAGTCCCCTAGTTGTCTGGAAAGTTGAGCCACTAGTGCCTTTGTTCCACCGAGCGTGCCAAAAATGAGAGCACCCTCCTTGCTCATTCAATTCTAGTGGTTGCAGCAACAAACTCGTCCACTGTAGCGTTAGGTTTGAGAGACCCTTATTTATTGTTGGGAAGCCTTGCGAACAGAGCCTTCTCCACCCACCTCTTTACCATGAAGTCCCCTGGCTGCCAGGAAAATTTAGTCACTAGTGCCTTTGTTCCACCAAGTGTGCCAAAAATGAGAGCACATGTAGGAGAAAAATTACAGAGTGCTCTCTAATGTGGGTGCTTCTCAGTGCAGTATACATAGAAATCTCATTCTATGCCACACAAGCAGACAATTGAAAGACGTATTGACAAGCTGAAATGCATATAGAAAGAATGTAACAGACTTGGACACTCCAAGTCAATTAATCACGACATCACCAAATAACCACTTCAAAACAATTCACAGTTTCCAACAGATTTGCACTGGCCCGGCGGAGTTCCATGCCTAGAGATATTGGCCCCAAAGATTGGCGCCCCTTTCGGTATTTCTTTATGTATTAATCAGTGTTCAAAGTACAAGAGTGGTTCGGGTCTCACTCTCAAACTCTGCGTCCAGATGCTCTGCAAAGTGGGAGCCCAAACCACTTATTTAATGTTTACAAGGGATGCCAAAAGCAGAGCCCCAGCCTAAATAAAAGCAAAGGCTCTTTCTTCTCTCAAGCTCTCTCTTGAGTTTTAAAATAAAGCAAGAGAGACTCTCTCTTTCTCTCATAATTTGCGTTGAGCAAAAGCAGATGCCGCAAAAGCAATCTCACGCAAAAGCAGATGCATTGCCGTACGGTGCCACGTCATCATGTCAGCGCTTTTTCCGGGATTCAACCTGCTGCCCCTTTTAGGGTTAGGGTTAGGGTTAGGATTTTCTCTGTTTTTAGGGTTTTTGGCAAATTTTAGGGTTTGCAGGTTTTAGGGTTAGGGTTTTCAGAAGCAGTCAGGGTTAGGGTTTTCAGAAGCAGTCAGGGTTAGGGTTTCCCCCATGCTCTCGGGCAGACACGTCATCACTTTGTGACAAAGAAAATGTACTAAAAGTAGACACAGCAACATAGTCTCCAAGCCCAGTGTAAGTTCGACTGCTCTCAATGTATAAGCTACAGACTAACTAGTAGGATGCATAGCTCCAGACTCAAGTGCACACAAGGTGCAATGGGGGTGTCGAGGCTCAAACAAAGTAGGGTCATGTGTATGAATAGACTCAAGATCAAAGCTCACACTCATGCAATGTTGCCCATATATACAATTGACTAAGAAATATCTTTGTCTCTCATGAGGACTCTTGGAAAAAAGATGTAGCTCTACAGGCTGCACGCCTTGCTTGGGTATGGGTCAAACAGACACTCCAGACACGGCTATCTTGAGGTCACTTGGATGCGCATTACTCCCCATCCAAACCTGCCTCGAAGATTGTGAGATTGGCTGTTATGGCAGCATCGGCTTTCTCTTACTGACCCCATGAGAATTGTCTCATGGAATGTACAGGGGCTAGGTGGACCCCAACTTCTACGACAAAGGGGTTGACTTAGATAGGAGCTTCAGAGATGCCTTGTGGGTAGAGCGATCGATATTCTTATGCTCCAGGAGCATCACTTGTGTGAGAGCCGTATCGAGCGATGTGGACAGATCTTGCCTAGTCGCTATGAGACCTCTTAATCAACTACTTTTGGACCTCATAGAATTAAGGGAGGTGTATGTATGACTAATGCGGATTCATGGCAGCAGACCATTGTGGGTAGAGGCATCAGTGTGCCAGGCAGGGCTCAATGGGTCACTATGCAGGTCCATGGTTGCCTTGTGGGTTTTCTGAACATTTATGGGCTCAACCAGGCAAGTGCATGGGCTGAGTTTTGGTTACATTTGGTGGAGTCTCTACCCCATGAAGAGCAGTGGTGCATTAGAGGGGATCTCAACATGTTTGAGGACCCTTCGGACAGGATTGGGGGCACCCATGCTACTGTACATGGGGCAGAGTTGATTGCTTGGGAACGGCTATGTATGGAGTTGAGAATCTCAGATGTATGGCAGCATGCTGGCTTTGCACAACCCTTGGATAGCCTCTCATTCTCTCGGTCTAACTGCAGAGTAGGATAAGTGAATCTTTCTAGGATAGATCGTTTATATGCTACTCATCAATTATGTGACTTGGGTGGTACAATATGCATTTTAGCAGGGACTATTTTTATAGATCACGTACCAATGATCCTTACTCTGACCAACAGGCAGAGAAGTGGCAGTGTTATGTTACGCATCCCTGAGAGGATTTTATTAGATACAGAGCTCAAAGAGTAGGTTGTTGCGCTTTGGACCAAGAGTCTGGATGTTGCTACTAGAGTGGCCAATGGCCTCACGGAGCTTAGTCGCGCTTCTTTCTTCGAGAGTTGACAGCACAATTGGTTGCGGCCCGAGAGGAGAAGCATCTATATCAAGGCATCGCCTCCTTACAAAGGATGCAGGAGCGGCACCCAGAGAGGACCAAATATAGCAGGCTCAACAGGAGCTGATCACCATTGAGGATCGGCGCCATGAGTTTGCCTACCACCGTCAGGCATCTCGATGGCTAGTGTTTGCAAGTTGAGGAGACCAGATGGCTTGGTTGCCACAGAGACTGAGGACATACAGGCAGTAGCCACTGATTTTTACCGTGAGCTGCTCTCAGTTAAACTAAAGTTAGAGTGCAAGGATGCATGGAGAGAGCATATGTGGACACAGATGCCTCGTCATTGAGGAGATGCGACAGATGCTTGAGAGTCCTCTCCTGCCAGAGGAGCTTCAGGAGGCTCTCACGGCACTGCCAGTTAGACTCCCGCTTTTTCTTGGAGTATTAGGAGGTTCGTTGTAATGTAATTCGCCTATTAACTTGAGAGTAGCGGAAATTAAAGAGAGTACTTTTGTCAAATTACTTTGTGAGCATAGCGGGTGAACATAATTGATGGTAGCAACATAAACATAGCATTTAGTTAACTAGGCATCAACAATACTTTTGCAAGGGAGAGAGTTTAGAGAACATGACAATAGTTGAGAACCGGATTTATGTGGAGCCGGTCCGCCCTCCAATAAGCATTTGTATTATGATTTCTCCCATCAAGAGAGACTTGTTACAATACAATCTTTTTGTTCCTTGTGACCAAGGTCATGCAATGAAGATGGAAAGCTTCATGCATCACGAGCATAACATAAACTTTGTGGAAAGCATTAACTATCCTAAGCCTTAGTCCCAAGACATCAAACACCTTCGAAGGTGGAGAGAGCTAGCAGGGAATGAGGGTAGGGAAGAGGAAGAAGAAACATTTCATAGGAGAAAGAACTAGTTCCTCACTTATTATCACTCTTCTTGCTAGCATACATAATAGCATACTAATGAAGATGGAGAAAATGGCAAGCTTAAGCATTGAAGCATGGCTCTTGGTTGGATTTGCACTCCATAGCCAAGAGTGTTGGTGTAGACTCTCAACCTCTCTACTTGCTTGGAGAAGGAGAGGGAGCTCTTGCACTTTGCACTTCACACAATGAGAATGTGTGTGTGTGTGTGTGGGAGAGTATACCCCCTAAGCAGGCCCCTACTTGCTTTGGTCGACCCCCTCTTGTAGCTCATGCTTGAAGCTCATTGGACACCTCCAAGCCTAGCCAATCACAAGCAAGAGTCATACCAAGCAATAAGGGTAGCCTTGGGACAAGTATCCCCCTTTCCCCTTTGAGAGAGAGGGCTAAAACAATTAATTAAATCCACTAAATTATCATTGGACCCCTTGGAAGGTCAATGAATAGGCTTTACGCACACTATGGGAGTAACCTAGCTAGGGGCTTGACATGTGTCCTTGCCCCTTGGGCAAGGGGTGGCCTTTGGGGGAGAGAGTGGTCAAGCAACCACCCCCCCTTCTTGCATGCCTCACCCCCTCCTTGTAGGGATTCACTTTGACTTTTGTGCCACCTCAAGCCCCTCAACCTTGGGCCTAGTTCTCACCACAAGCTTGGGCTAGATTCTCACCTCAAGTAGAGTCCTAGCATCTCAAACATGGCAAGCACCTCAAGCATCTCAATCATCAAGTACCTCAAGCATCTCAATCATCAGGCACGTCAAGCACCTTAAGTTTGGGTCGGGTTCCCACCTCAAGCACAGCCCTAGCTTACCTAAGGTCAAAGGACTTTTAACACTAACTATTGGAGGTCTTCAATGAAGCTAACCCCAGGGTCTTTATGCTCCATTGGTTAGCCTTGCTCTTTGATAGGACATCTCTCATTTGGGCCCTTTACCGCTGGCCCCGTGTTGAGATAGATCTATAAGCACATATCTATATCCTAACTCTTGTTCCCGTTTATTCTCCCACATTAAATGATCAATTTAATATGAGAAAAGCATTTGGGTTGGTCAGATATTAGATTTTATGACATTACTTCTCTCTTGAAATCATAGTCATCCTCGACTATGAGGTAGAATAGATAAAGCCTTAGTCATTAGTCAATCTTACTTAGCGGGTAGAGGATCCCTTTTTACCCTACGACATCTTTCCAAGATGGATGACTAATCCATTTGGTGCTTGGGAGACATAGCTACCGCAAGCATGTCTGCTCTTTAGTCCATTTCATTCTCCCAAAGTGGAGTGACAAATTCTATTTGGTGTTTGAGAGATGTCATCATCACAAACATGATTCTAAGCATGCATACTATTAAAATTTATGCACAATTAAAAAGAGATCTAGTCTTATAAGACAAAAACATTGGTCATTTAAAAGAAATTTGTACATTTGCTTACTCTAACGTAGCATTGTAAGCATTGACAAGGTTCATTCTATCCTTAAGCTGTATTCCTTGCATCCATCCAGCATCTTCAAAAGGATAATTTTTGAACTAAATAAGATACCGTCGGATAATCTTACCATGTCGTGTTTAGATTATTTGATCTATGAATGTTTGTTTGCAGGTATACGGTTCTCGCTACTGCTGCTCACCCCCCCTTGCTGCGCCATCGCTACCCTCTCCCCCCCCCCCCCCCCCCCCCCCACCCGCTGCCCCCCCCTGTTTTCGCGCTGCCCCAAAGGCTGCCCGCTACCCTCCTCTCGCGTTGCCATCCCCACCCCATCCCCCCGCTCGCTGCCGCTTGTGCACCCGCACATTACCCGGCTGCCCACTTCGCCCTCGCCGTCCCCCCCCCCCCCCCCCCCCCCCCCCCCCGGTCCTCTTCGCTCTCGAAGGTCTTCTGCACCTGGCTCGGCAACGCTTTCTCTTTGGACAAGTGCTTGGCGTACTCGTTCGCAGATTTTCTTCACCGCCTGCTTCTTCGACTCAGCAGTAGACACAGATGGAGGCTCTATCTCCACCTCAGAGGGACTCGCCTGAAGCCCCCTCACCCGACCCCGCTGAGCCCACCATTCGACTTGCTCTTTCGCCGACAGAGCAAGCGAGCCTTGCCGCAGAGGTAGAACGCTTGCAGGCGACTTCTGTCATCTGCAAGGTTCTCGGCACCCGTCCTAGCAGAGGAGAGCTGCAAGACCTTCTCCAGGCCCGCCTTCTCACAGAGGTGGGCAAGATCTTGGATGTCCAGATTCTCAGACGGGGGTACAACCAGATTGAGTTCGAGACTTCCGAGATGGCCTCCAAGGTCATAGCTATGAGTCCATTGGCCATCCGAGCATCACGCGCCCACTTTCGAGAGTGGCGACATGGTTTTGACCCGACTTCGGATGTGCTAGTAGAGGAGGCAGCCATCCCCATCTCAGTCTGCTTTCCGGGTTTACGGAGGGAGTACTTTCCACATCTCTCCAGGATTGGCTCTGCCATCGGGACTGTCCTAGAGACACCTCGTATGGCAGCATCAGTAGCTACCAAGGCGGCTGGCATCCCTTCAGTTCGAGTTTTGGTCAGAGATACCGACACGCTCTCGAAGGTCATCCTTCTGCCTCGGGTGAGTGGGGGTTAGTTTAGACAGAGTGTGGAGTACTCGGGTCTCCCGAACCAGTGCTTCATTTGCAGACAGATGGGCCACTTAGCGAAGGCCTGTCCAGAGGAGACCACGACCCGCACCTCAGCCTCAGCCCCAACCTGCCAAGGCTGGGCCGCAGCCACAGCCAGCGACAGCGCACAGATTCAGAGCCACCCTCCGAGCATGGGGCTCCAGCGGAGGAGGGGTGGCAACAGGCCCGTGGCCGTCGACGCCAGGGGCCACAGAGACAGCCTGGCACTCAGAGTGGCCCTCAGGTGCCTACTCAGCAGCAGTGGGTCCCCACGGGGAACCGCTTTGGTCCTCTTGAGCAGGAGGAGCCCCCCACGCCAGCCTCCACCTCCGCCTCACCCTCGCCAGCCGCTCCGCCTTCCGATTTCCCCTCCTCCTTCTCATCCCCTCCCCGCCCTCTGCTCCCGCCCACTCCCCACCTCGCCCCCCTGTCTCTGTCGCCCCACCCCGCTTCTCTTCTCCTCCGCCCCCCCCAGCTCCTTCTCCCCCTCCTCCTGCTCCAGCACCACAGTCGACTCAGGAGACTGGTCCCTCGCCGGCGGCTAGGAGATCTCTTGGCAGCGCCTTTGCCACGAGTCGCCTAGCGAGAGAGGGTCAGCCCTTCTTGCGGCCCCCTCTGCAGATTCAGACATCTTCCCTTGCAGCTATCCCTCGTGGTCTGACGAGCATTGACCTCCGACGCCGCTGGGATTTCTTCGATTACGGGTTCACTCGCTTTCTCGGCGATTCTGCAGCAGACCACGAGGCAGCCTCCTTCAGGGTCCACGCTTTGTTCCTTGCCGCTAGGGGGATAGAGGCCTTGGACTCGACAGTTGGTTTCTCCTTCCCCCTCTGTGGTAGGACTGAGACAGAGTGGTCCCTCGACTCAGTGGTGGGATGGTTGCATACACAGGTTCTTGAGTTCTCTCACCACATGGGAGAACTTGGCGTTACAGATCTGCTACAGACTTTGTGGCCACTGGCCAAGTTTGCGGTCACACCCCCAGACTCAGCAAGATGTAGACACATTGTGGTGTACTTTTTTGCTAATACGCAGTGTTTGCCTTGCTATGTATACATTCATGAGGACTCCTGGACAGAGGAGGTTGCTTTACGCACGGCTCGCTCTGCTTGGGCTTGGACCAGGCACTCACTGCAGTCTCGCCTATCTAGAGGGCGCTCGGATGCGGATTACTCCCCATCCAAGCCAGCCTCGAAGATAGCCCGTCTTGCTGCTGCGGAAGCATCTGTTCTCTCTCGCTCCCCATGAGGATCGTCTCGTGGAACGTGCAGGGACTAGGTGGGCCCCAGTTTCAGCGACAGAGGGGCCGATTGCGTCAGGAGCTTCAGCGTTGCCTTGTGGGAGGAGAGATTGATCTCCTTATGCTTCAGGAGCACCATTTGTCTGAGATCCGCATTCGGCGATGTGGTCAGATTTTGCGTAGACGCTATGATACCTTTGGTCAACTGCTTTTGGACCTGGAGGCATCCAGGGTGGGGTATGTATGACTATTGCGGACTCATTGCAACAGGCCATTGTGGGCAGAGGGATTATTGTGCCAGGCAGGGCTCAGTGGATTACTATGCAGGTTCAGGGTGGCCTTGTGGGTTTCCTGAACATCTATGCGCCCAATGTGGCGAGTGCTCGTGCAGAGATTTGGTCACAGATTGTTGAGTCTTTGCCACAGCTTGACCAGTGGTGTGTAGGAGGGGACTTCAACATGTTGGAGGACCCTTCTGACAGGATCGGAGGCAGCCATGCTACTGTGCATGGAGTCGAGTTAGCAGCTTGGGAGAGGTTGTGTATGACTTTGAGGGTCTCGGACACATCGCAGCATTCTGGCTTTGTGAGGCCTCCAGAGAGTCTTGCCTTCTCTAGATCGGACCGCAGAGTGGGAGGAGTGAATCTATCGTGCATAGATCGCTTCTACACTAGTGACCACTTTAGTGACTTGGGGGGATTAGTGGGCATCCTGGCAGGGACATCCTTCTCGGACCATGCACCAGTGATCCTCACAGTGGCAGACAGGCAGAGGAGTGGGAGCACAATGCTTCGCATCCCAGAGCGGGTCTTGTTGGACTCAACACTCAGAGAGAGGGTCGAGGCTCTATGGACGAAGGGCATGGACAGCCAGGCTCCACCTGCAGACAGAGTGGCCTCAAGCCTAGCTCAGCTTAGCCACTTCTTTCTCCGGGAGTCTCTGGCTCGACGGGCTGCAGCGAGAGAGGAGGAGCAGCGTCTCAGACGAGGCATTGCTTCACTACAGAGGATGCAGGAGCAGCATCCAAACAGTCCATGGTTGGAGGAGCAGTTACAGCAGGCTCGACAGGAGCTTGCTTGCACAGAGGAGAGGCGCCATGAGTTTGCCTTTCACCGACAGGCATCTCAGTGGACTCAGGTGGGTGACAGAGTGACAGGTGCTTTTTTTGAGACAGTGGGACCTCGGCACTTGCATGCCAAGGTAAATCAGTTGAGGAGACCCGATGGGTCAGTTGTTTGTGAGCCAGAGGATATGCGTGCAGTTTCTATTGACTTTTACCGTGAGTTACTGTCGGCTGAGCCCGAGTAAGAGAGACAGGATGCATGCAGGGAGCAGGTTTGGGCACAGATGCCTTGTCTTGTGACTGAGAAGATGCGCCAGAGGCTAGAGATACCTCTTCAGCTTGAGGAGCTGCACACGGCTCTTAGGGCCCTCCCTCATGGTAGTTGTCCAGGTGAGGATGGGCTGACTCCCAGCTTCTTCTTGGAGTACTGGGACCTGCTTGGCCCAGATCTTTGTAGTGCCTTTTAGTACATTTTGCACACAGGAGTGATGCCGGATAGCATGAGTGAGGGCCTGATTTACCTCATTCCAAAGGAGGGTGGCTCCTTGGATGAGATTCGACAGTGGCGCCCCATCACCATTCTCAACTCAGCCTACAAAATTCTTGCCAAGGCTCTGAGTTTGAGGATTCAGCCACTTTTGGAGAGCCTTATACATGGGACTCAGACAGGTTTTGTCAAGGAACGCAGTATCCTTGACAACATCTTCACTTTTTGGGAGGCTTCTGTCCTTGCACGGCTCCGTGGGGAGGACCTTGTGATTCTTCTTCTCGATTTTGAGAAGGCATACGACAGAGTTGACTGGGACTTTCTAGAGGGCACGCTACGCAGGATGGGCTTCTCAGATGCTTGGATCAGAGGGGTGTCAGCTTTGTACAGACAGGCTCACAGTAAGGTGCTGTTGGCAGGAGGTAGAGGTGAGCGCTTCATGCTCACACGTTCGGTCAGACAGGGTTGTCCTCTTGCCCCTTTTCTCTTTCTGTTCTATGCAGAGGCGATGAGCAGATTTTTGGTGTCACAGCAGGTTGGTTTGAGAGGCTTAGCACTCCCTATACGGGGAGATGAGCTTCTCGACGCTGAGTTTGCTGACGACTCGGGCTTGTACTTAGAGGGCCAGGAGGCCAATCTACACAGATGTGAGCAGGCTTTGGAGACCTTCTGCTGTGCATCGGGCGCATTGATCAACTGGAGAAAGACAGTGGCTTTCTCGGTTGGCAGTGCTCCTGTGCCAGATTGGATGCCAGGAGAGGGTTTCAGGTGGATTCCTCCAGGGACTGCAGTTCGGTACTTGGGTTGTCAGGTTGGTCTGGACTTGTCCCCGGAGCAACAGATTGCTCCTCTTCTCCTATCCATCAGGAGAAAGCTGTTACATTGGAGCTCAGCACGACTTTCGCTGGCTGGTAGAGTAGTAGTTGCCAACCAGGTGTTGTTGGCGACTATGTGGTACATCACTTCTTGCTGGATCTTCTCGAGTTCTTGTATCAGCCAGGTAGAGAGGCTGATCAGGAACTTCCTTTGGTCAGGTCGCGATACTCAGATTGCCCGAGCCAAGGTGGCTTGGTCAGTCATCACACTTCCTTGTTCTCAGGGAGGGCTTGGGATCATTGATCCTGCACAGCAGAGCAAAGCCCTTCTTGGGAAGTTTGTCGTCAGAAGACTTCTTCCAGGCGAGGAGCCCTGGAAGGAATTCTTGTTGCAGAGGCTTCGTGCCAGGGTGCCTCAGTCAGGAGGCCCTTGGCAACCTTCGAC
This sequence comes from Adiantum capillus-veneris, assembly GCF_014529385.1. Taxonomy (NCBI): domain Eukaryota; kingdom Viridiplantae; phylum Streptophyta; class Polypodiopsida; order Polypodiales; family Pteridaceae; genus Adiantum; species Adiantum capillus-veneris. The sequence goes on from NC_140950.1 coordinate 84,606,892, forward strand.
CAGATGGATCTTTTCAGAGCTGCGCCGAGTTGGTTTGAGCAGGAGACTGGAGGACAGATTTGCTGTGAGTTTGCTTCGATCTTGGGAGCTCTTACGGCGTGGCCTAGAGCAGAGACAGCCGACGTGCACGGAGGAGCGCCTACGGTAGCCCCTCGTCTGGAACCCCATGGTTAGCACTCAGAGAGGCCACTTGGTTGGGAGTCGGCCTCATGTTTCTTGGGGTCCCATGGCGGCAACTCCAGCGCGTTCTCTAGGTGACTGGCTAGAGTTCACAGGTTTGTCAGAGGAGGTGCAGGCTATCCAGCTACAGGGCATGAGAGGGGTGCAGAGCATGTGTCAGGACATCTCAGAGTCAGTCCCAGCTGAGTGGCTCATGCCTCTCGAGCCTGTAGCACCCCGGTGGATGAGAGCCTTCACACGACTGGAAGTTCTCATTTCAGTCAGGGCTTGCTCAGAGACTGTCCCAGCCCTGTTCTACGAGCTTCAGGGTGGGGGACGATTACAGCGAGTTGCAGTAGAGGCCCCGCAGGTAGCAGTGTTGTTTCCAGAGGATCCGAGTTGTGGGCATCTGTGGGACGACTTGCGTCATAGACCCTTACCCAGCAGCTCTTGAGACTGGACACTGGAGGCTATGGGCTTGGGAGTGTTTTCCACTGGCACGAGTACAGTGGGATCCTGGTGAGTGGCTATGGAGGGACCCCTTCTCTTCTGCCGACCGCCCAGGAGTCCCCTTCTTTCAGTACACTGTTCGGCTTGGACATCATATACTTGCAACACAGAGAGAGGCCCGCCCCGCTGCAGCACGTCATTGGCAGGAGGAGGGCCTCACAGTCGAGTTCTTGGCAGCTTTTTGGCAGAGGCTGTGGGACTCCAGACAGCCGAGGCGAGTCACCTTGTTCCAGTGGCTGGTTGCACACAGAGCCATAGCAGTAGGGAGCTGGCTTGTGCATAGTGGTCTCTCGGCCGCATGTGCAACCTGTGACCAGTTAGTGGAGAGTCAGCGTCACTGTCTTTGGGACTGTCCCTCGGCCCAGCAGGTGTGGCTACGTGTTCTTCGGCTGATGCCTGCCCTCTCCACAGCTCGACAGTACACTTGGGGGGCAACGGCTTGGTCCACCCTCATGTGCCCAACACTTCAGTTTGAGCTATCTTCCACCAGCAGGATGATAGTGATACAGGGGGGGCGACCTACACTCCAGCCTGGTACAAAGATTACTCCACAGGAGTGGTGCAGTGAGAGAGAGGAATGTTGGGAGCTCATCAGCGGCCTAGCTCTCTGGTTCATCTGGCGGGCCCGCTGTTTCCGCATCTTTGAAGCTCGTCCTGTGCCACCAGCAGAGACTGTTCGTGACTTTTGGCTAGAGCTGATCCATACTCTCAGAGGACAGCTTGAGGGACTTCAGGGCAGCTCCGACCGCATGCGGGAGCACCGCGAGGCTTTTCTTCGACTCTGGCGCCCTGGGCCTTTCTACACCATAGTCCAGGGGGTGCTCAGATGGCACTACTGTCCACCTGTGTGGCTCTTCCCTCCTCCCATCTCTTGATTTAGCCTCATTGTATATATGCTGTTTTTTCATTGGGAGAGTCTCCCCATCATGCTTGTTGTAGCCCTCTCTCGTAGAGGTGGATGTAGCCCTATGGGCAGTTTTCATTAACTAATAGAAGGATCTTTTTCTCGGAAAAAAAAAATCTTACCATGTGGTAGTACCTTGTCTTCATGCCGAAGAATAGCTTCGGGTTGTAGCACCTCATTTTGGTCTTCAACTTCGGGAGGATCTTCAATAATTGGTTCACTTGGTGGCTCTCCTTTGTAGGGCTTGAGTAGGCTCACATGAAAAGCATTGTGTATGAGCCAATGGTTGGGCAACTTGAGTTGGTAAAGCCGTCTCATTGATAGGTTTCAAGATTTTGAAAGGACCATAGTATTTTTTTGCTAGCTTAGCATAATATTTTTGATAGCCCGTAGCATTTTTGCCCGTCGTTTGCCTTATTCGAGCCTTAGGAAACTTAAGTAAGACCCAATCATTTTCTTTAACGTTAAGGCCCTTCTATGCTTGTCAGTAGGCTATCTCACTTTGGCCATCCATTTGTGGGTGATAGGCCGAAGAGAGATTCAATCTTGTTCCTAGATTTACAAAGAGACCTTTCCAGAAATTACAGGTCATTTTAGGATCTCTATCTGACACGATGGATATTGGTAATCCATGGTGTTTGAAAATCTGTGATATGAAGAGAGTTGCCATTTGGTGTGCCTTAATAGTCTTTTTGACAGGAATAAAGTGTACTTGCTTGCTAAACCTGTCGACTATTATCCTTTCATGGTAGGCCAATAGAAGTACGTTTCTACTCCTCAGAGAGTAGGTTGAATGCCTCTATGCTCCGCATATGTTAGGTGCAGCGGAATGAATGTTTGCGCTTTGCTCAAGATGAGTGCTCCGAACTGTGCTCAAAGTTCCTTTTGTTCTTATGGAAGGTAGAGCCTTCCTTTCTTAATGAGAGAGTGCTATGATCACAAACAGAGTGAATGGACATTGTGCGTGCAAGTGAATGAGACTGAGAGATAGAGAGAGAAGAGAATACGGCATCAGAGACGTTGTAAAACCCTCCTCCGAAGGCCCCACTCTCGTCGGCGAGAGTGGTCTACTTATGATTGCACAATCTGGTACAATGGGAATGCATGTGACTGATGCAAGTCTAGGCTATGTCGACGATGACGACGGTGACGACGAAGTCGACCTAAGGGCTGAAATTTGCAATCTTTCTACTGCTGGCTAAAAACGCTATGGGCTGAAATCTACTACAGGTCCAAAAACGTTGATTTTTGGGGCTGTTTCTGTGGGTCTTTGTCGCTGAAATTCTGCAGGTTTAGGGCTGAAAACGGGGATTCTTAAGGGCTGAAAACTGAGGTTCTTACCGGGCTGAATCTGCTACTCTTTAGGGCTGATCTTGCAGGTCTTTATCTGCTGCTGAAATCTTTGCAGGCTGAGGTCATAATGGCTGAAAACGCTAGGCTAATGGGTCCCAAAAACGCTAGCTGTAAGGTTCTGTAGCGATGGTGTCATGAGGCAAAAACGCCAGGCTTACGCTCTGCAAAAACGCTATTTGATGGTGCTCTTCAAAAACGCTAGGCTTGAGAAGATCTTGTGGGAGGATCTGATGCAAAAACGCCAAAGGGCTGGACTTGCTTACGCTCTGCAAAAACGCTATTTGATGGTGCTCTTCAAAAACGCTAGGCTTGAGAAGCTCTTGCGGGAGGATCTGATGCAAAAACGCCAAAGGGTTGGACTTGTTGGCGATGGTGCTGATGCAAAAACGCTATGTCTGATCTTGCTTCTGGCGAGGATCTGCTGATGAGAAAATCGCTAGGGCAAGGGTTCTTCTTACTTTGAGGAAATCCACCAAGGGTCTTGTTGGAGAAGTTGCTTGCTGAGCTTGGCTCCTGTTGCCTCTTCTGCCATAAAGTGCTAGTTTAGGTTTGCTTATATACAAACTTACTCAATTTGCCTTACCTACTTTCCAACAAAAGTCACTTAAAAATAATAAGTGAAAAATGTCAAAAATAGGGAAAATAAGCTAAATGCACTGGAAAATTCCCCTGACTGATTCTAATGGATTCTGATGGGAATGCTTATGATCATGTTGTGTGCAACCAGAGGATATGCATTTAATCTAAGTGTATGGACATGCACGGTCTGCGAACAGACTCACAAAAGTGCCAGATCACTTCTTATTCTAGACTGACTTGACTAAACTGAACCCTGATCATGTTGTAGCTTGTCCACGGACACATAGGGTTGGATGTGTCACGTGACAGCATAGGGAGGAGCATGGGATTCATGCATAACTTTCTCACGAAGGGAATGGGTAATACATAGCCTATTGCCATGGAGAAGACAACCATCCTGCAAGGTGAATGGTTCCTCTTTCTTCCCCAAAGCAAGGGCTGACATTATGTCTCTAAAGTCAGGGTCAGTAGCACGCTCATCTATCATAGAAGATAGATCATTGTGAGTAGCTATAGACATCGCATTAACTTTTGGTCGTCATGAAAGTGCATTGGCCACTTGATTGTGCTTACCAACAACGTGAACAATATGGAAATTAAATTGCGAAAGAAAATTTGCCCACCTCAATTGTGTGTCGGAAAGCTTGATTTGCATCATGAAATACTTAAGATTTTGGTGATCGGTTCGTAGAATAAATGGAGTCTCCAAGAAGTAGTGCTTCCATGTGTCTAGGACATGTAGAACAGCTAAAAGCTCTTTCTCATAAATGCCCAAGACTCGTTCATCGGTATTGAGCCTTCGGCTCTCATATGCTATGGCATGCCCTTCTTGAAGCAAAACTGCTCCAAGGCAATCACCACAGGCATCACATTGGACCTCAAATGACTTTGAGAGATCTGGAAGTATGAGGACTGGTTGGGAGGTAAGCTTCTCCTTGAGCTTGTCAAAAGCATTTTGTTCCTTAGCAGTCCATACATACTTAACGTTCTTCTTAATTAAGTCATGTAGTGGTCCTGCTATTTCAGAGAATTTTGCTATGAAGTGTCTATAGTATGCGCACATACCAATAAAGCTTCTTAGCTCATGTAGATTCCTTGGATTAGGCCATGCTTTTATTACCTCTAACTTCAATGGATCCATACGGATACCATCTTGAGAGATAATATGACCTAGGTTCTGAATCTCTTGAAGAAAAAAATTCGCTTTTCTTTTGGTTGAGAAAAAGCTTGTTCTTCCTCAATGCTTGAAAGATCACTTGGAGATGTTGCTTATGTTCCTCTAAAGACTTGAAGTAGATGATGATATCATCAAAGAACACTCCAATGAATTTGCAGTAAGGTCTAAAAATTTTCTCCATTAGACGATTGAACTAGCTAGTACATTAGTCAAGCCAAAAGGCATGACTAGATATTCATAAAGACCAAACGTTGTGCGAAACGCGGTCTTTAGAATATCTTCATCCACTATCCTTATTTGATGATAGCCACTTCTAAGGTCAATCCTACTGAAGTAGGTAGAGCCTTGTAGCTTATCAAACACATCTTCTACCGGAGAAAGGTAGTTAGGTACGTAGTGTTCGGTACGTAAGGTACGTAGTATAGAATGGATTGAGTTTTTAGATACGTAAAAATTCGTCCTTTTTTCCACAAAGCCTAAAACTGAGAGTACTTCATACATTTACTTATGTATTCACCAAGACTTCAAATAAAGACTAGCAAATCAACAGTACACCGTTACAAATGCCAAATGGAGTCCACGACTCTAACTGAACAATGAAAAGACAAAGCTGAGATTAGCTAACCATTAATCAATGTCTACAAACAAATAGTATCAGATGTCTGCTATCATGGTCACATAAAACTAAGAGCATCAAAATAAATACATAATGAATCATGAAAATGATAAATCCAAGAATGAAGTCTGGAGTCCCAACTCTAATAACTAGTAAGCACTAAAAAACCACACACTCAGTTGAAATAGGACTGAAGATGATGATGAGAACTGAAATCGGCTAAAATAGGATTGGGAGACCCACCAGGACAAAAAAAAACAAACAAACAAACAAAAAACAAAAAACAAAAAAACCAAAAAAATAAAAAAACTTATACGAAACCTATCCGTTCGTACTGAAGCGTACGGTACAGATGTACGGTACGGATAGAATCCATACGTACGTACGGATGCAACCTTGTATCCGAGGCACGGAAAATTTGTTTTTGATAGTGATATGGTTTAGTGCTCGATAGTCCACACACATACGGTATGTACCATCTTTCTTTTGCACTAAAAGGACTAGAGAACAAAAGGGAGAGGAACTAGGCCTCACCATCCCTTTGTCTACCAATTCATGTACTTGCCTCACGATCTCCTCTTGTTGAGCTTGAGAGACTCGATAAGGAGGTTTGTTAGGCGGTGAGTTTCCTGGAAGGAGCTCAATTCGATGGTCATCATCCCCTCGTTTTGAAGGCAAGTCCATAGGGATATCATCGATGAATACATCTTGGAATCCTTATAGAAAATTAGACAAGTCTAACTCTTCTTGATTCCTACCATTTACATTTGATGAAACATTAGGATCTTTTAGAGACTCTTTGACAAAAATCATGTACGCAAAAACTGAGCTCTTCATTGATTTATCAAAAGCAAAAGGATTTAAAGTGGAATAGTACGACCACACTCACTAGCATCCATATATATGTTCTTTCCCCTGTAGGTGAAGTAGATTCTCCTTTCAGGAAACTTCATATTGGCAAACATGCGATCAAACCATGGCGCCCCTAGGATAGCATCCTCATGTTGGAGAGGAGAGATGAAAAAGTCTTCTTTGTCGACATAGCTTTGGACATGAAGCCTCAACTTCCCAATCAAGGGAGTAACGGAGGCTTGCTGTCCCTTGAAAGTTGGGTCAGCCGTTACAATATCTCCCATCTCAAAAGCTTAAATGCCCAACTTGGTGGCCAACTCTGTTGATATGAAGTTGTGAGTAGAGCCAGGGTGAAACAAGATGAAGGCATCATGCTCTCTTTCCCCAAGCATAGGAGAGTGATGATCCTTTGCAATGAGCATCCTCTTTTGGAGCTTCGATGGTGGAAGCCCTAGGAGTCTCATTGCGAGCATTCTTCTTGGGGCAAGAACGATAACCATGTCCTTGCTCCCCACACTTGAAACACTTATGGTCCTTGCGAAAAGCTTCACGCTCTTCAAGAGAGTTTGTTTTTGCCTTTGTAAACTCACTTCTCCTTGGACCGATTGTTGTTGCTATTGTTGGAAGTGCCTTGGGAAGAATTTTGAGCATTGGTTTTCCCCTTTGCATCATTTTTGTCTTTGTTTTCCATGGGCTTGACATTCCGTCTAGCCCCTTGATGGAAATTGATGCGTGAAGCAACCATGGTGTGATGGATTACTTCGGTGATAGAAGTAGGCCATTGAGAGTTGATGTTTTCGGCCATCTCTTCAGGTAATCTCGTACAAAATTGTTGCTTTTGCTCGACAAAGTCTATCTTTCGAAAGACAGTAGCCTTGAGATATAAATCCCAAAATTTGTCTACATAGTTGTGAATAGACTCATGAGAGAGAAGCTTCAAGCTGCGCCATTCGATAAGCACTTTGTCCTTTGCATCACTTGCAAGAAATTGCTTCATGATGGAAACTCGTAGAGTTTTCCATGTCTTTGAGGCTTCGCTGTTACCATGAAGGCTAGCCCACCATTGACGAGCTGATTTTTGGAAGTGCATAGCTACATGGCGTAGCTTGGAGGACTCCGTAAAGCACTCGTCTCCAAAGGCCGCATCAAATTGTTGGATGAAGGACAACACTTTGTTGGTAGCACCAAAGTGCCATCATAGGTGAGAAAAGAAATACTCTTTCCTCCCTCCTTAAACTTCTTTAGCTTTTGTGACCTTCGCCATGCAAGGTATGATTTACAATGTCCTCCCCTCCTGCATTCTCTAGGAGAATAGCCATAGCTTTCATCGGAAGAGGAGGAAGGTGAAGAAGAAGAAGAAGAGGGTGACCTGTTTCTTGCCCTCTTCTTCCTTTGTTTCCTCTCTTCCCTTTCGGAACGACGAGAAGGACTGTGCGTTGATCTTTTCCTCTTGGGAGGAGTTGGCGATCGTCTAGACCGCGTCTTCGTGGAGCCATATCCTCAGAGGAACTTAAAGTTTTCTTGCTCTTTGGATTTCTCGTATGGGAGAGAGTCTTCTTTTGGGGGTCTCTTCAAGAGGCCTCATAAGCTCTCTCTCCTCTTGGAGAGGAAGGGAAATTCCATAAGCGCGAAGTTGTTGAGTAACTTCGGCTTGCAAAGCAGGGTTGTCCATAGCTTGCTGCAACCTAGTAACGAGATAATTAACAAACATGGAGGCATCATCTTTAGCACCTTCATGTGCAAAATCAAAGCTATCAATGTTCATTCTACTCTCTTGGTTATTGTCAACCATGTTAACAAAATTTGTATACGTACTTAATGTATGCTTTGGCAATTCAAAACCTTAGTTGCCACTCCTCTTAGCCTTTGAAAATCGGCTCTTAAGTATCTACACCCACGGCTCGAAGTGGTTAATTATACAGAGTAGTGAAGTAGGTCTAACATAGCAAAGTTGCCGAGGGCTAGCTCCTTTCGGACTTCTTATGGCTCAATAATGGTAAAGCCGTAGGCAAGTCTGAAAAGACTCCATTATTAAGTCCAAAGCTCCCGAGGTGTGCACCATAGCCCACATAGTGGACTCAACAAAACCGATAATAGATTCCAGTTCCACTTACCCTAATATAATTGACAAAATCGACCATTTATAGGCTACTTAAGGACCTCTCTTCTTAAGCAAGAAAAGAGAAACCAAATGCTCTGATACCAATGTACTTAATTGGCCTATTAACTTGAGAGTAGGGGAAATTAAAGAGATTACTTTTGTGAAATTACTTTGAGCATAGCGGGTGAACATAATTGATGGTAGCAACATAAACATAGGATTTAGTTAACTAGACATGAACAATACTTTTCCAAGAGAGAGAGTTTAGAGAACGTGACAACAGTTGAGGACCGGATGTAGAGCCGGTTCCCCCTTCAATAGGCATTTGTATTATGATTTCTCCCATCAAGAGAGACTTGTTATAATACAATCTTTGTGTTCCTTGTGACGTAGGTAATGCAATGAAGATGGAAAGCTTCATGCATCACGAGTATAACATAAACTTTGTGGAAAGCATTAACTATCCCAAGCCTTAGTCCCAAGACCTCAAACACCTTTGAAGGTGGAGAGAGCTAGCAGGGAATGAGGGTAGGGAAGAGGAAGAAGAAACATTTCATAGGAGAAAGAACTAGTTCCTCACTTATCATCACTCTTCTTGCTAGCATACATAATAGCATAGTAATGAAGATGGAGAAGATGGCAAGCTTAAGATTGAAGCATGGCTCTTGGTTGGATTTGCACTCCATACCCAAGAGTGTTGGTGTAGGCTCTCAACCTCTCTACCTGCTTGGAGAAGGAGAGGGAGCTCTTCCACTTTGCAGTTCACACAATGAGAGTGTGTGGGAGAGTATACCCCCTAAGCAGGCCCCCTACTTGCTCTGGTCGACCCCCCTTGTAGCTCATGCTTGAAGCTCATTGGACCCCTCCAAGCCTAGCCAATCACAAGCAAGAGTCATACCAAGCAACCATAGCAGCCAAAATACGCATACTTTACTTAAAATACACAACGTTCCGTATTGAAACGTACAATACGTCTCATAATGTTTTCTATTCTAACGTTTTTTTGCTCAAAACATGTCTTTTTCAAATTGATCAATTGTGTTTTAGAGCTTCTTGGTGCTTGTTTATGTATGCTATGGTTAAATATTGAAAAGCCATTGAGGAGGTCCATGAACTGCTTCATTTGTTCTTATTAAAATATCATATCTAAAAAAGTTGACATATTTAATTTTTGATTCTCAAAAATACGTCTAGTACGCGTATTGTACACCGTGTATTAAACGTCCCGTCTCGTACCGTAGCTGCTATGCAAGCAACAAGGGTAGCCTTGAGGCAAGTGTCCCCCTTTGCCCTTTGAGAGAGAGGGCTTGATAAATGCTAAAACAATTAATTAAATCCACTAAATTATCATTGGACCCCTTAGAAGGCCAACCAATTGGCTTTAGGCACACTAAGGGTAACCTAGCTAGGGGCTTGACAGGTGTCCTACTTGCCTCTTGGGCAAGGGGTGCCCTATGGGAGAGAGAGTGGTCAAGCAACCACCCCCCCTTCTTACATGGCTCGCCCCCTCCTTGTAGGGATTCACTTTGACTTTTGTGCCACCTCAAGCCCCTCAACCTTGGGCCTAGTTCTCACCACAAGCCTGGCCCTTAAGCCCCTCAAGTTTGGTCTAGGTTCTCACCTCAAGTACAGCCCTAGCATCTCAAGCATGACAAGCACCTCAAGCATCTCAATAAGACGGGCTTTGTCAAGGAGCGCAGTACCCTTGATAACATCTTCACTTTTCTGGGAGGCGACTACCCTCGCCCGTCTGCGAGGAGAGGATCTTCTGGTGCTCCTTCTAGACTTTGAGTCTTGAGATGGCCTACGGCAAAGTTGACTATGTGCAGGATCAGAGGGGTGTGTGCTCTCTACAGGTGTTCTCAAAGTCAGGTGTTGCTAGCAAAAGGTCGAGGGAACGCTTCATGCTTACATAATCAGTACCGAAGGGCTGCCCTCTTGCCCCCTCCTTGTTTCTTTTCTACACAGTTTCTTTTCTACACACAGGTGATGAGCAGATTTCTGGCCTCACAGAAGGTTGGTTTGCATGGCCTACAATTACCCATTCAGGGAAAGGAGCTTTTGGACGTTGAGTTTGCTAATGACTCAAGCATGTTTTTGGAGGATTGTGACTCGTTAGGCCAATTTGCACAGGTGTGAGGAGGCTTTGGAGGTGTGCCTCGGAAGCATTGATCAACTAGCGAAAGACGGTGGCTTTTTGGGTTGGTGATGCCCCCATGCTTGACTCAATGCCTAGAGCCTAGACAGGGCTTTTGTTGGATTCCTCCAGGGATGCCAGTTCGCTACTTGGGCTGCCAGGTTGGCTTGGACTTGTAAGTTGTCACTAAAGCAGCAGGTTGCTCCCATCCTCCTAGCCATCAGGAGGAAGCTGTGGCATTGGAGCTCGGCATGACTATCTCTTGCTGGCAAGGTTGTGGCCAACCAAGTGCTCTTGGCCACCATGTGGTACATCAAATCGTGTTGGATTTCTCGATTTCTTGCATCAGCCAGCTTGAGAGGCTGATTGGGAACTTTATATGGACAGGGTGAGACACACAGTCAGCTCGGGTCAAAATTTCCAGGCAAGTCATCACCCTACCTTGCTCTTAGGGAGGGCTGGATATCTTCGATCCAGCACAGCAGAGTAGAGCCCTCCTTGGGAAGCTCATTGTCACAGGTCTTCTTCCATGGGAGGAGCCCTAGAAGGAGCTTTTGCTCCACCACATTAGAGGCCGAGTTCTACGGATGGGTGGCTCTTGCAGCCCCTCGACTCGTTGGATTTTCACAGAGATGCATAGAGTGAGCCTGAGAAGGAGATAGGACTGTTTCGCGTTGAGCTTACTTTGGTCTTGGGAGCCGCTGAGGCGGGACTTGAGCAGCACCAGCCCGCATGCACTGCGGAGCGCTTGAGGCAGCCTCTTACATGGAACCCGTTGCTTAGTACATAGGGAGGTCACATGGTTCTCAGTAGACCCCATGTCTCATGGAGCCCCATGGCAGAGGATCTAACCCGCACCCTGGGAGACTTGTTGCAGTTTACAGCACTTCTTGAGGAGATTCAGATCATCCAGCTAGGCGGCATGAAGGGGGTACAGAGCATGAGTCAAGACATCGTCAAGGCTCTACCAGCAGAGTGGCACACACACCTCTTGAGCCGGCTACTCCCAGCTAGATTGGGGCCTTTACTTGCCTTGAGGTCCTCATCGCAGTTAGGGCCTGCTCAGACTCAAGCCTGTGCATGTTCTTTGAAGTTCAGTGAGAGGGTCGTCTCCACAGAGTTACAACAGAGGCACCAGAGGTCGCATGGTGCGATTTCAAGCGGATTGAGTTGTGGGAATCAAAGGGAGGATTTGTGTGCTTGACCTTGACTCGTCAAATCTTGAGACTCGACATTGGAGGCTTTGGGCTTGGGAGAGTCCACCTTTGTCGCGAGTGCAAGTGGACCCTGGGGATTGGTTTTGGTGGGACCCTCCTCCTTCAGCTGATCACCCAGGGATCCCTTTCTTCTAGTATGCAGCACGATTGGGACGTCGCATACTGGCTTCTCGGAGAGTGCAAGTGGACCCTGGGGAATGGTTTTGGCGGGACCCTCCTCCTTCAGCTGATCACCCAGGGATCCCTTTCTTCCAGTATGCAGCACGGTTGGGGCGTCGCATACTAGCTTCTCGGTGAGAGGCCCGCCCTGCTACAGCAAGTCACTGGCAGGAGGAAGGTCTCATAGCTGAGGTTCCTGACACACTTCTGGGAGCGCTTGTGGGACAGCAGACAGCCAAAGAGAGTCAACATGTTCCAATGGCTAGTCGCCCATCGAGCTGGAGTTGGTTGGTCTACAGTGGCCATTCGGTGGGATGTGCCGCTTGTGCCCACCCATTTGAGTCACAGAGGCATTGTCTATGGGAATGCCCCGTGGCGCAACAGATTTGGCTTCAGATTTTATGGCTCATGCCAACCTTGTCGTCAGCTAGATAGTACACTCGGGGTGTTGTTCATAGTTACCCGGAACGTGGAACGGGAACGGGAACGGCGACGGGAGCCCTGCGGAACGAGGGAACGGCTAGGGGTCCAAAACGGGAACGGTACAGAACGGGAGGTATAAAAAACACCCAAATAGTCCATTTTTTAGCTCCTTGTATTTAACTTGTGTTTAAATGCAAGGAGTATGAGAGTCCTTTGACTCCAATACGCACAAAAAACTTGTTTTGAAGACCATTCAACCTTACTATGACTAGATGATGAATGAGAGAGAGAGAGAGAGAGAGAGAGAGAGAGAGAGAGAGAGAGAGGAGGACAGGGAGAGACTCGAGAGGGAGGAAGAGGGAGAGAGAGCGTGAGAGAGTGAAAGGGAGAGACTCGAGAGAGTGAGAGGGAGAGGGAGAGGGAGAGACTTCAGAGAGTGGGAGGGAGAGGAAGAGAGCTTGAAGGCTTGAAGCCTTGAGCCTTGAGAGATTGAGTCTTGAGAGGGAGAGATCTTGAGAGTGTGAGAGGGAGAGAGCTTGAGCCTTGAGGATTAGCTTGTGGAGAGAAAGGGGGAGGGGGGTGCATTTTATGAGTCCTTGAGGCCTTGCATACTTCAAAAAGAAGCCCAAACAATTACTTCAAATTTTTCAGTTCTTGCCAAATTTGTTTGTAGCCGTTGGCCGTTCCGGAACGTTCTGGAATGAACGTTCCGATTTGCACTCGCCACTCGGAACGTCCAGACGTTCCGGAACGTTCCGGAAGAGAGCTGCCCCTCGGAACGCCGGAACAGGGGCTAGGAGGCGTTCCCTGGTAACTCTGGTGTTGTTGCCTGGTCCACCCTCATGAGCCGAGTACTTTGTTTTGAACTAATCACCATGCTCTTTGGTGGTGACTTAGAAATATTCCAACCTATACAAACTCGATTAGAGGATCAGCCAAGTCTCCTCTTGTTAGGAGCAAACAAGGGGGTGCCTAGTTGATTGGCAAGTAACCTGATGTTATCCTAGAGCCAGCTAGGCAGACCCGTGAACTCGACCCAGACAAGATGTATCCCATGGAGGGATTCCGTTAAGTCAAATACTGGTTCCCATGGCACCACACAGTGGTCCTGTTAAATATCAGGGGGTCTTTATCCTGGATCTTTGACACGTCGGAGCCCTCTTGAATCTAACCGAGCAGAAGCCCTTGGCTAGGTAAGTGGTGTTTTCAATTGCCTCCCATGACCAAGAATTTGTGGTCCTCAGCTAGCAGGATGATTGTGATACACGAGGGCCGGACTACACTCCAGGATGCCATAGAGCTTATGCTCCAGGAGTGGAGCAATGACAGAGAGGGAGCTTATCTGTAGCCTGACTCTCTGGCTCATTTGGACTTTGGAGAGGCCGTTGCTTTTGCATCTTCGAGGATTGCCCCATCCCACCGGTGGAGACTGTATGAGATTTATGGCTGGAGCTGATCCATACACTTCGAAGACAGTTTGAGAGGCTTCAGGGCAGCTGCAACCGTATGTGGGAGCACCGCGAGGCATTCGTACGGCCCTTGGCGTTCAAGGCCTTTCTACACCATGGTCCATGGGCTCCTAGATGGCACTACCGGCCACCTGTGTGGTTGTTTCCTCCTCCCATATCCTGATTTAGCCGTCATTGTACATATCTCATTTCTTCATTGGGAGAGTCTCCCCTCGGGCTGATGTAGGCCCCCCTCTTATCAGGGCAGTTTGTAGCCGCTAGGCAGTTCTATCAACTAATAGAAGGACCTTTTTCTTGGGGGGGAAAATATCTGTGTCTCTCTGTGGACTGTAGTAGAAAGCGGTAAGCTGTCCACTCGGCCAACACTCCTCTGTGTCCTGCTGAGCACCTTTAGTCTACTAGCCCACCAGCAACCCTGGTCCATCAGTCAATTGTCCAACTAAGTGTGAACCCCAAACAAAACTATTAACTGTCTTTCCAGTGCATGTGACACTCTAGCCCAGCTACATGGATATTATTAACAGCCTCACTATGTGGTTCTCATGGAGGGCTCATTGCTTTGGTGTACTTGAAGAGCATTCAAACCCTACGAGGTCAATATGATCACTTATGAGGCAGCTGACACAGCATGCATCGAACGGCACAGGCTTTTATCAGTATGTGGCGGATTGGTCCCTTCTTCTTGGCAAAGGGTGGCACTCTCTTTTGGTCTGTGTGCACCACACCAGTGGCTCTTTTTGCCTCCCATGGTAGGATATAGAGCTTATTCTTTTCTCAGCCTTGAATTTTAAGAGTCTCTACCAATGTTCCCATGATTGTAGCCCTTTGGATGTTTGATTAACTAGAGAGAGGATTTTTGTACCTGAGAGAAAAACAAAACGTTTGGTCCATAAACATCATCCAAGTATCATCATTATCATAAACAACAAGAAGATTGAAAAAAAGATTTTTCAGTGTACACGTAAGCTGTTGTTTGGAACTGTAGTGTAGTGCATACGAAAAAGTGAAGACTTGATCATTTTATCTGCACTGTACCAATACTGTAGCTTTTAAAAAGTCGGGACTTGGCCCACACCTGTGTCAGAAGCTTCCTATTTTCCGTTCGAAGCTTGTCTTTTTCATCTTGATCCACCCCAGTGGAAGTCATATTACTATCTTGACCGATCCCCTGCCCTTGATTAATGTCCAGTTGTTTTCTCAAGCTTTCCACCTCAATTCTCAGCCTTTTGATTGTCCTCCTCAGAATATCTGGTTCAAGAATCTCTTCCTGAGCTAATGGCAAAGGATAGTGTATTCTGCAACGCAATAAGGCATATAAATAAAGTAGGCAGTACCTGCTTGGGATAACAAACTTGAGACAATGCATTATATAATAAACCAATGTCTATATGCATTTCAGGCCATACTAAAAGCATAATCACCAGCTAGATGTTGAATTTGCATGTGGTACCTTATAAAGGCGTTAATAGCAGACATTGGACCAGCTACAGTAGAGCCCACCTTTGAGTTTGAGACTATGAGATTAAGAAAGCTTTATTTAGCCATAAAGATTGCAAGGAAGAAAAGAAAGAGCAGCAGCAAGTTGTTTTAATCCAAAGCCAGGAATTGTAAGCAACCTTGGAATTGCATTGACATCAAAGTCTCCATGACAGACATTTTCCCACCCCTAGTTTGAAAGTTCAACAACCTTATGGCTACAATAGAACTCAAGAATGAATTTCAGAATGCCCTAATAGATTCTTGGTGTAAACTGGGATAATATTCCTGGCCCAGAAAAGATTAGCAGACAGCTTGTGTGCTTAGTCCATACTCAGAGAAATCACCTATCAAACTCTCCAATGTACGTCAGAATCAGATAGCGCTTATTGTTGTTAAAAGATGGTTTTAACCGATCCGAAATCCGAGTCTTCCTGTTTCAGGTGAAGCATGAAATTCCGTCACAATAAGCTCCTGCAAGTAACCCAGAAAGCTAACAAGAGTCAAAGTTGACCAAGTTTTTACGTTGCTACACTACACGTGCTGAGCACCTTCTGCAAACAAAAACTACCACCAACAAGCATGTATTTAACCAACCAAAAAAAGGTAGTATTTGTAAGAGTACAAACCTGGATTTTAATGACTCCAGGTCTGAGTAGGTTAGCAAATCCACGAAAACACTATCTGAATCTTGCAGGATCGCAGAATAAAGCATTTTTACAAATACTGAGAACTTCTTGTAATTGCCAGTCCTTTGCGTCATATCCTCAATATCTAACACAACAAACTGCACAAAGTGAGAATTTTATACAAAACATCCTCTTTTGACAAAATGACAGTAAATCTGTCCATGATAGGCAACACATACTTCTCAAATTTTCAAGCCTGTTCCTCGACCATTATCTGGAGAATGAGGCCATGGCATACAAGCTAAATAAGATTACTTGATCATTCAACCCATGCATAGTCAACCAATTCTAAACTTGCAAAACTGAAGACAAGAAAGCAACCAAAAGAGTCAAATAGACCCAAAAATGTGACTGCTGTTCAGAAACCCACAGACATACGTACATGTGACCTTGTAGCTTAATTAGTCCATGGTGTTGTGAATACATCGAGGGAATTGATGACTCTGGGTAACTCTATGAGGCCTGCACAGTGCTACCTTTTACTACTAAGAGGCTAGCCATCAGCCTTTAACCCCTCTAGAGATGCTGTGCAACACTTAACCAGCTGGAGTCTTCTCATTCATTTTCCACATTATCCTGCCACTACTGTATTGAGTGGGACAGCTCTAGAAGATGAAATCGTTAAGAGTTTTCCTAGGTTTTCCACCTAGATCCCGGAGGGAGAGGGGGGCGTGTCACGAGAACGTGGCAATTGCTAACCTTAGTTGTTGGTTTCTTTCCAATGATTTTTGTTTCATTTTTGAGACCCTCTTTTTGAAGTTGCAAATGGTCGGACATTGTATGACCAATGTGAACGGTAGTTTCACCGTAGACGGGAAGTTGGTCGGCACTGGAACTCGTAAAGTAAAAGGATGTCCAGGCTCAATTCAAGATCATGTAGGTCCCCCCGTCGCACTTAGCAAGTTGGTGGATACTAGGAAGTGAACTCAATAAAGGTACAATGTCAAGGTGGGGTCACCAAAGGAAAGTACCCGACAGTTCGGCTACATTGCATTCTTTAATGCGGTCCCAGTGGGCATTGATTGTCAGATGACCAATGAGAGTCCAAGAGAAGCATTTCCTAAAATTTAGGGAACTGCTATTTTGGGCCACGAAATCTGTTCGCGTCATTAGCTTCAAAATGACGAGGGGAACATTTTATTACTCTGCTGCAAAGTTAACTGATGCACCAGTTGAGAGATTTTTAAGCAAGAAGCCCAATGCGGAGAAATTGCATGTATGAGTGCCAAGTGGCACTTTTTGGCCGACTAGCACCCCTTTCGGTATTTCTTTTTATTTTAATCTTTGAACAAAGTACAACTCCCGTGGGTGCTCGCTCTCAAACTCTACCTCCAAATGCTATTGGAAGTCTCCCATCCAAGACAGCCTCGAAGATAGCGCGGTTAGCTGTTGTTGCAGCATCGGTGCTTTCTTGTACTCCATGAGGATTGTCTCATGGAACGTGTAAGGATTAGATGGGCCCCAGTTTCAGTACCAGCGGACTCGATTGCGTCAAAAGCTTCAACGATGCCTTGTGGACGGAGAGATCGATCTTCTTATGATGCAGGAGCATCATCTTTGTGAGAGCCGCATTAGACGATGTGGTCAGCTTTTGCATAGTCGATATGAAACATTTTGGTTAGCTGCATTTGGACTTGGTGGTATCCAGGGAGGGGTATGTATGACTATTGCGGACTCATGGCAGCAAGCCATTGTGGGCAGAGGTATTATTGTGCTCGGCAGGGCTCACTGGATTACTATGCAGGTTCAGGGTTGCCTCAAGGCTCATGGGCTTCCTGAACGTCTATTTGTCCAATGTGGCAAGGTAAGACGGCCGGCCCAAAAGTGGACGGCCGAACAGTGCAACCTATATGCATATACAAAGGGTGGCCAACCCCAAAGGCACACTAGCCGTACATGCATGTTCTAGACCTGTGAAGCAACAGAGTGGTGTAAGTCTAACACCCCCTCTCAACACCGGATACTGAACAAACCGCATGAAGCCGAAGATGTGAGGCAAATGATGAAGATGTCTATTGCAATGTCCACTGAAGGATACTCCATGAGTGTAGCAGCAGTCTAGGGTGTCCCAACCTCTGAGAGATCTCCATGGTAAAGTGCCCTCACAAGCAATGTAGCAACTACTGTGAAAGTGCGCCTGTGTGGAAGAGAGAGAGAGAGAGAGAGAGAGGTGACCACAAACGTTAGATGTAGGAAGAGGAGGCGATCAACCCTCCTGACCATCAGATTGAAAACGCCAATGAAAGGCTGTGTACAAATAATATGGGATACCCCTAGCCCCATACATAGGTATCCAAGGAGGAGGTAGGACAATGTCTAAGAAAACCCCATGACACAGCATAAATGAATATAGGGAATATCACATGGGTGCCTAGACCAAAAGACAAGCGGCCGGCCCAAAAGCCCAGAAGTGGGGCGGCCGGACAAGGTAAGGCGGCCGGCCCAGAAGTGGGCGATATTTGTCCAAGCAGATGCACAATAATATCCACATGCACAACTTGATCTCTTTGATTTTCATGTGAGCTACTGTTAGGAGAAAGTTCAAAAATGAGATTTACATGCACAAGAGTTCTGAGATGAATGCATGGAAGTGGTGAGACATACTGCGTGATGAGAAGCTGCCACGCCAACGTGCACCGTCGCTTTTCTGCTCTGCTTCGATGGTCAGGATATCAACAGTGGTGGCTAAAACGGTAATGATGTAGCGCAGGTTCTGGAATGTCAGCTCTCCTTGGTGCTGCAAAGCACCCACATTGTTCCGCACGTTGTTGTTGCGCTCACTTGCGTCCATGCTCGGTCGCTCGCTCCCTCTCTCTCTCACTCTCTCTCTCTCTCTCTCAAAATGTCGTCTTGGACCGTAGACTGCAGTGCCACCCACGAACAAGAACAATTCAGTTTCGCGCAAAGGAGTTCTTTTTCTTGAAGGACTACTTTTTAAGAGCCCGGCGACATCTTTCAAATTACTGCTGTACTTTAAAAAAGGGAAAATTACCAAAATACCCCTCTAATTTGTGAAAATTCCTAAAAATACCTCTCTAATTTGTGGAAATTCTCAAAATACCCCTCAAATATCAAAAATTCCCAAAATACCCTTGTATCTGTTTTAGTTGGATTGTTCACGATTTCCTAATCTTTATTCTTTTTTGACAATGAAGATCCGTTGTTTAGTGCTTAGCATGTAATTTGTCACAAATTACCTCCCAAAAAAAGACAATTATGTCTAAAAATATTGAAGCAATTCATCTCCAAAGCTTACATAACCAGCTCAAATTCTAGTTTTAGTATCTTGTATTGATAGACAATCAGTCTTCTTATGAAAAGCTACAAATTTTTTTATCTTTGGCTAAATTTACTCTCACAATCGGGGGTACTTTCGGAATTTTGGAAAATTTGAAGGGTATTTTGGGAATTTTTGAGCAAATATGAGGGGTACATTGTGAATTTTTGAAATTTTCAGAGGGGTATTTTGGGAATTTCCACAAATTAGAGGGGTATTTTGGTAATTTTCTCTTTAAACAAGCATAAGAAAGCTTTAAAATTTTAAGAAGGCCTGCAAGCACATGATTAAATGCAGAACCTAAGGAGTGGGATTCTAGTGTAATACATGTGTACGGAGGGGGAGAGATAGAGAGGAAGAAGAAGAATAATAATAAAAAGAAGAAAAGTTTTTCCCTCATATGAACTATACCAAGAGAGATCGGATCAATCCGACAAGTCTTGAATTCAAGACCTATAACTCAAGAGGGAAATGGGATAGCCAATCTACCACATGTGGGTGATAGCAAGGCTATTCTAGTTTTTCTCTTTTTATCCTCACACACATGCACGCACCCATGAGAAAGAAGTTCTAAAAGCATAGGAACAATCCCAAGAGACCTCAAAGATCTATCCGATGATTCTTGATCTTAAGACCTATTACTCAAGAGAGAACTAGGATAAACAATCAAAAATTGGATGATAGGAAGGTTATTCCAATTTTATCTTCTCCTTCTCACACTCAAGAACCCATGAGAAGAGAGGTTTTAACATCATAAAAGCAGTCCCAAGAGACCTCAATTATCTATTTGAGGAGTCTTGAACTCAAGACATGTTACTCAAGAGGGATTTGGGATAGCCAATCTACCATATGTGGATGATAGAAAGGTTATTTTTCGGGGGATTCACCATGGAAAACTTACCACACCACATAAGTGCAAGGGAGGGGGGTTTTTTTACAAGTTACATAAGCGTATAAGTTAGGGGAAGGCCCCCAATAATTTATCTCCCAAGCTTAAAAATAGGGGAGGGGGGGGACATGACCCGGGTTGATTACTTGTAACGATTGGTCACCGATGTGCACTAGAACTCATATAAATTTAGGGAAAGTTTTTTATCAGGTTACACATCAAATTTTGCATCAGGCCAGTCATAGATAAGGGCTGATTTGGCGAAGTTCAAGGGTTGATTTACACCAGCTTTGGATGGGTCATAATTGGAGGAGTAGCCAGAGTGCAGGTTGATCGGGCACATAGTTTGAAAGTCAAACTAAGACACATTGAAGGTACATCTAGTTATCAACAGAAGTGGTTCCTTAGTACATTGCCATTCGCTATGCTATACACTCTTTGATTAATTTTACTTATTCAGATCATATGAGACCTAAATTTTATATGTAGATAGGGACCCGTATGATAGTTTTCTTCATTGATTGTTGTATAAGCATAGAAAGGGGGGTCATATTTCCTAATATGAGTCGTATATAGGGGTTTTATCAAAGTTGTCCGCTCGCACGTGGCGTCTCGTTTTGTATATAGCTAGCACTGATTTTATTGAATATCATAAGTTTTGTACAATGTGCAGTTGAAACCAACCCTAAATAATCACCAAGAAATATAAAAAACCCTAGGTAAGAGTAGCATCCTAAGCACTAGCACAAAACACTCTTAATAACCATTTCCTAGCTTGCATTTCTTGCTCAATGTAAGCTCAAACCCTCATTGGCAGCATACACTCGAGCTCACAATGATCAAAGGTTGGCCATATCCCAAGCTTTAGGATCCACCCCTTTGTACTTGTGCTCGCCCAAACCCTTCCCTTCTAGCATGCCCCTTAGAATCCTGCCCTAGAGAGAGATCCTAGGGCCCTAGCCCCACACACAATAACCTCAAAAATTTCCAAATTGCACACCCTCAACTCCCTCTTATCTGCTCTTGATCCCCTTCGTCCCTTTCTTCCCCGTCATCTACTCCCCTTTGAGCTATAAAGAAATCCCGAGAGAGATAGAGAACAAGAAAGAACTTCATTTCCTTGAGCACCCTTCATGTTAGCTTTGCCCCTTCTTCCTCCAAGATTTTCCCTTTGCTGATTGAATCGTACAAAGTGAGAAAGAGTCCATTCCCTTCACCCCCAAAGAGCACCATTGATCTTCTTCTGCTTCTTCTTCACACACACACACACACACACACACACACACACACACACACACACACACACACACACACACACACACACACACACAGATCTCCCCCTTTTCCCCAATCTTCTCCCCTCTTCTTCTTCCCCCCAAATGCCCACCCAAAAACCTTCCCGAGAATGGCCGGCTTCAATAATTTCCCTTAACTCATTTGCCGAGAGAAAGAAAGAGAGCTAGGGAGAGAAAAATAGAAGCGAGTCCATGTGTGTGTTGGCCCTCTTCTTCTTGCCTTCGTTTCTTGCTCCAACACGCCTTTCCTTCCTTTTCTCCTCTCAAAAACACTTACCAAAATTAACTCCCTCTTGCCTGACTTCTCCTAATTCCAAAAATAACCTACAAAAAATTGGTTTTTCCTCCCTCTTTTTAGAGGTTTATCTTTTCTCCACCACACACACTTTTCATGCCACCCAACCATCCAATCTTCTACATGCATATCCTCCTCTCACAGGCCTTAAGGAGGTATGGGACAGTCATGGTGTCATGGCTATTTGCATACTCTTTGCTTTGCTTTGTTGCCCTCAATAAAAGAAGGGACCCCACTCCAAATCATCCTTGTGCAACATCAACAAGGGCGTCTCCTCCCAGCACAGCCACACGATCCATGCCATCGGCGACTATACTAGAATAGTGCCAGTCTTGCGTGCAAGGAAGAACCTCTCTAGTGATGCTTGATATGTGGATGAGATCTCGTGTATATACAGTTTCCATTGCAAGAAAGCCCCATGTGGGTTAATATGATTTCCACATGGTGCTTATTGAGCTACCCCCCGCCCCCCCATAGTGGTAAATCTAGAAAACCTATTTGGGATTCAAATTGAGTTTCGAAGTCCCGATCGGACCCCTAGCTCAAGGGCCACAACCCAAACCTCAAAAAATTGGCTCATCCCTAGATTTTCCAGAAAAAACTCTTTTGTTTTCCAATCTCACGTGGATCCAAGCAATCAATAGAATCTTCAAAAACAACTAATTTGAAACCCGAATCGGGCGTCATAATGCTTGAGCACATCCAAACAACATCATTTGCTACCCAAACATCTCTAGATTAAAAAAAAAGCTCTTATGTTTGCCAATCTTACATGAATCCAAAGCTTATGAGCAGTCACTAGAATCTTCTTAACAACTAAATTGAAACAAATTCCCCAATCATTGCATTGCTTTTCCCCTTTGAATGAAGCTCGGAACACTCGTAGATCCCATACACGTTTTAATGAACTAGGCATAAATTGGCCATTTCAAGCCCGATTTGAACAACGTGTATCCCGCGTCCAAATCTATCAAGAAAAAATGTGAGATTTCAATCCAATTACCCACCATGCATCTGAAGCTAAGCCCGGTCCAGAAACTACACACATGACCCTTGAAAAATGATAATCAGATGTCATTAAAAAATCATGGCATAATCATAGATAATTAAAACATTAAATACATTTGTTGGCAAATGGACCGGACAGTCATCCTCCTAGCTGGCCATCTCATCGTGATGCCATACAATTTTATAATCCCACTATTACTTTTCTAGAAAAGCTTTGTAATTATGAGGATCTCTGATTTTTAGCCAACCGATCTCTGAGTTATTGTGTGTAAAATCTGAGTTGTAAATTCTGAATCTGAGGCTGAACCATGTAGGTCGGCCATTGGCCAAGAAAAGCCCTAGGTATAAATCTTAACTTTTGTAAGTCTGAAAGGACAAAATTATCATTATCAAGGTTTTTGAATTTTTGGAGCGTACGACTGAGAGTAGCTACTCTCTTGTGCATTGAAATCCATTTTTTCTTGAGCTTTGTTAATCTGAATTTAGTTTTGACACTTGGTGTTCCTTGTCTACTGCTCTTAAATTTAAGTGTAATCATTATCAATTTTGTTATGGTTCGCGATTACGCGCTAGCAAGCTAAGTAGCTATTTTGAGTGTTTAATGGTTTTTTTAACGTTTCGACCATAGCAGAGTGTTCTTAGACCATATGGGGACCTTTTTGGTATATTTTGTTGCAATTTTCAGGACCTTGATCATGATAGGTCATTATTCTGGTACCTTGCCAGATTGTGATCAAACTTGGTAGGATACTGCCCCTAGGTGTCTTAGACCTCCTCCTGAAGTTTTGTTGCTCCTAGGTCTTTGTTTGAATGCCAAAATGGCGTGATGACCAAGAGCAGTGACATAAGACATAGATAGCTTGCCAGATTCTAGAGTGATAGATTTGCTAGTGCTAGATATGGCTTTGTTTCGTAGGTTCAATACTTGAAGTTTCCACCTCTAAAGAGTCTATGTGCTTCATCTGAGTTGCTTCTTCAGTATTGACATTATGTTAGTGCCAGATAGCTATGCTACAGACATCCGTCGCGATGACCCACTAGCATTGGCGCCATTGTGGAGGATAGTGATCCTTAGGTGGTGAATGACCTAGTTGTAGCTTTTACTTTAGAGACCTTTGATTTTGATATCCATTCCCTTTACACCTTAGCAGTCAAGCAACTAGACTCGGGGTTTAGTGCTTGGTAAAGGCTAGAAGTTGGAGACTTGTGAGAGGCATAGGGAGTTGTAAGTGAGATACAAAAGCATTTCATTCTGCATTTTTTCTGATGCTTTGAAAGTATTGTTCCATCATTTTTTTTTCTTTCAGCTTAGGAATAGATTAGGTAACAACCAAAACCATCAAATTGGGAAAAAATTTTGGGAAAAAAACTGTCAAAATCATTATGGATTGTGATCTATGTCCCCCTGTCTCACAGATTGATCACACAGTCATATGAGAGCTAATTCTAGTCCCTAGAAGCATAGTGGTATTTTCAAAATTAAATTTGGATTTGAATTGTGCAAATTGCAAGCAAAATAAGAATTTTTATCGAAAGTGCAATAAAATGCTACTTGGTTCAAATTTTTGACTAACAAAACGGTTGTATACATATAGCCACCAAGTGATTTTTGTACAAGTTGTGAAAATCAGAGTTTGTTCCATTGGAAGATTGGATGCATCATAGAAGGTAACAAGTCAGGGTTTTGCAAGCGTAATTTTCTTGATGTATTTGCGATCAGGCAAGTTATATCAGAATAAGAATCCTGTTGTCAGAGACCATTCAAGTCACGTCTTGAAAAAAGGGAGTGTCAATCAAGGAACTTTGCCGACCTTAGAGCCGATCCTAGAGAAAAGTCTTTATGACACCTCATCAGAGAGGTCTTATACCTATATGGTCGAGGGATTTAAGAGTGTGAGTTTCAAAGAGGAACCAAAATGGGAGCTGGACCATCACAAATAACACCAAAACATGAAACTTTTCCACCTACAGTACCAGTTTGAAAATGTGGATTATTACTACATGAAAATAAAAGACAAACCTAGTGAGCTCAAGCTCATAGTGCTGATAGATTATAGTGGCAATTAAGGAAGGAAACATGTAATATTTGTGCATAATGTCTTTATTGTGGACAAGTGGGGATTGACACGCACTAAAGGTAAGGTTGATGTCGAGCCTGAGGAAAAGCCTCTGAAGCTGGACATTCCCAATGTAAATCTTAAGCGAGTGAATGTGGCTACTCACATCAACACCGACAATACGCAAGTGGGACTGTGTAAGTACAATAATGGAGAGAAAATGCTCTATTACAGATGTGATGAACTCAATGTGAGAGAGTTAACGGAGCAAAAATGCTTATATGCGTTCACGTACAAAATAGAGAGGGATACTCAGGTAATCATGCAGGACAAGTATAATCGGAGGTACTTTGGAGTAGATCACAAGGAAATTGAGGGATATACGTACTTTGGAGGGACACTCCACCATACTATGTCACCCCAATCATTCATAGACCGACAATATTTGAGGTGAAGCCAAAAACCACGAGTATTGTGAGAACAAGAATGGAAGATTCATTTAGTTGACCACATTTTTTAGAACTTAGACTAATGGGAAAAATAGGGGAGTGATATTCCAGACATGATTTTCAGCACAAGGGTTCCTGACACTAGAACTGAGGGTAGAGATACCATATCTGAAGAGAGAGTAACGGACCGAACTCCCTGTAGAGCACCTATTAATGGGTATGAGGCAACAGATGAGACATGATTTTCAGCACAAGGGTTCCTAACACTAGAACCGAGGGTAGAGATACCATATCTGAAGAGAGAGTAATGGACCGAACTCCCTGTAGAGCACCTATTAGTGGGTATGAGGCAGCAGATGTTGTAGTAGGAGAGCCTAGAATGATGAGACTGGTAGCAAAAATGCAAATAATGCGACCATCTCAAGTGGCAAAGTGTGTGCTTAAGACGTACAATGGATCGAGAGATCCTTATGCGCATGTCTCACTCTTTAAGCAAGTTTTAAGAGCATAATAAGTGGCAATTTCCATACGGATTATGAAGGATTTGGTTTGACCTTGGAAGGATGGCATTGACTTAGTTCTAGCCATTAAATACTCAAGATTTCCTAAATATCAATCAACTCTTGAGAGAGTTTGCCAAGGAATTCTTCAAAAGAGAAATCAAGCACAACATGGTTTCCCAAATCTATGCTTTTAAGCAAAAGGAGAACAAAAAGGTGAAGGAAGCTTTGCTTTGCTTGAAACAATACATTGAGAGATGTACAGTGAAAGAGGTGAAGTGTGCGAGCTAGAGCGTATGTGTGTGTGTAGCAATGGAGAAAAGAGAAGAAGAAGAGAGGAGACACATGTTTGGTGGACTCCAAACACGATAGTGTTTGGGTTATGAGTCCTTATTATGTAGAATGAATGGTCAGTGTTAGTTTCCGGTTAGTTTTCCCACTTCCCAACACTTAGGCATGGCACATTGGGCTTTACCACCCCAACAACCTACCACTTAAAGGACAATGTGCCTTTAAGCTGGGGTGACAATATATATTTACATACAAGTAGACAATGACCATGATCATCTACCCAATTTCCATGAGTGCCCAACAATGCAAACCTCTCTGAAGGTAAGCCCTTTGTTAGAAGATCAACAAGCTTTTCATTGGGGTGAATTTGGCAAGCTACAATCACTTCTTCTCAAGCACCTCACGTATGAAGTGATACTTCACATCCACATGCTTTGTCTTTGCATGAAACACTAGATTATTTGCCACTTATATAGCACTTTGGCTATCACAATTTAACATAGGCATCTCAACATTTATTTCCAAGTCTCCCACTCGCCAATCAAGCCATATAGCTTAATTGCAAGCTTTTGAAGCTGCAACATATTCAACCTTTGTAGTAGACAAGGTAATGCAATCTTACAAACGAGATCGCCATAAAACTGCACCTCCAAAAAAACATAGCCTGTGAACCTTCTCTTGTCCAAGTCTCCTGCATAATCTGCATACATGTAACCCATTACACGTGCTTTCTTTCGTCCAAAGCAAATGTACATGTCTTTCGCATAACCCCTTTCATTGCTTTCTTACCTAGATTTAACATATATCTACTAACAACTCCCACTATAAAAGAAATATCAGGATGTGTAGCAATCATATTTTACATCAAACTCCCAATTGCTGATAAATAAGGAATTGTGGCTATTTCATCTTTTTCCTCTTCATACTTAAGGCAATCATTTTCAGAAAGTTTCACATATGGAGGCAATGGAGTAATCAATACCTCCCCCCTCTCCATATTGAAATGCTTGAGCACTTTAGCAATGTACTTAGATTGAGACAAATAGACAAATTTCTTGCATTTGTTTTGCCTAATACGCATGCCAAGGATATGGCTTGCTTCACCCATGTCTTTCATTTCAAAGTTTGCATGTGACTCTAACTTCAAGCTTGAAATCTCATCCTTGCATTTTTTGGCAATTAATCTATCATCCACATAAAGGACCAAAATAAGCAAACTACCATCTTTAGCTTTCTTAGTATAGAGGCAATGGTCCATATCACTATGTTTGTAGCCTTGAGAGAGCATGGATGACACAAACACAAAAAGAGAGGGATTGGGAATGATCTATGCCGTCAAGAAGTTTAGACATTATCTTCTCGCAAATAAATTTCTATTCTTTGTGAATCACCAGACACTATTACACTTAGTGAACAAACCATGAAATATTGATCATGTAGTCTGATGGTTCATTATATTGCTAGAGATTGATTTCACAGTACTGGTCAAGAAAGGGACTACTCATTAGAGGGATGAACATTTATCAAAATTTATTCATGGAGAAGCAGCTTTGGAGTTGATGATGACCTGCCGAATTCGTATCTTGTCAACATTTAGATGGTACCTAGGTGGAGCGAACATGTGATTCCAGTGCTCACCATTGGTTCTCTCCAGATTGAAAGGTAGCCATTGATCATTGAGCAAACATGCTCACTTGTGCTTATAGCAGGATGGCTATATAAGTAGGGAAAGGACATAATAATTAGGCTATGTATAGAGCCATCTGAGAAAGAATTTTGCTTGAGACAAGCTCACATACAAACGATAGGGTTTCACAATGAAAAAATGCAAATGTATCAAAGATTGATGAGACTTAGGTTGTATTGACCTGATATGAAAAGAAGTGTCCATGACTAAACTAGTCCATGTGATACTTGTGTAATTCAAAAGCCAATTGAACATGCTATGATGTTCAGGATAAGAGAAGCTCCCAATTGGAGTAAGTACATAGTGGACTACCTAGAGCATGGAGTCTCACCAGCAAATATGAGCAGATCTAGACTACACTCAATCTAGAGATATACAAAAAAGTACGTAATCATTGTAAATAACCTTTATCAAAGAGGAATTGATAACAACTTGTGACTCTATGCCGCAAAGAATGAGTGAATGAGTACTTATCAATTCTTGAGCAAGCACATGCTGGACCGGCAAGAGGTTTTGGCCGACAAAAATGCAAAAGCAACACTTCTTGCAGGAATCTGGTGGCCTACTTTGTACATGCATGCAGAGAAATATGTCAGATGAGGTGATGATTGCCAACGAACAAAAGTACCTATGCGACGTGATGAAATGCCATTAAGACCAATGATAGGTACAAGGGGTTTTGTCAAATCATAAATGGAAAATTGATTTTGTTGGACCTATCTCGCCCTCGATATATTAAATGCATGCTCAATACACCATCGTGGACACAAATTTTTTGACCAAATGGGTAGAAGCCAAGGCGACACAAAAGAACGATGCCAAAATGGCAACGCGATTCTTGTATGAGAATATTTTTACTAGATATGGACTTCTAATCGATTGAGAGACTCACTTCATTAGCGATATGGTTGACTATCTATTGCAAGAATTTATGGTGCTTCATTCAAAATCAACACAATATCACCGTCAAGCAAATGTGCAAGCCGAGAGCACAAACAAAATTCTATGCATAGTGCTCACCAAAATTGTAAACAAATCAAGAGCCAATTGGGATCAAAAACTGCATTTAAACTCCATAAAATACAACACCTTTTAAATTAGTGTTTGGCACAAGAATTAGGATGGACTTGACACAAGTTTTCTAGTAGACTTGATTAGATTTTCCAAGTTAGATGAGTCACAACTCAAGGTTGTTGCACCAATCTATGCACAAAATGACAAATGAAAGTATTTCATGACCAACATGTGATCAAAAAGGAGTTTCAAAGGGAAACTATGTATTAGTTTACACCTTGAAGCAACACTCCAAGAAATTGCAAAAGCAAGGTAATGGCCCATTTGTGATCAATGACATATCACCAAGTGGCACCATACAACTTGTGACATTAGAGGGAGAGGAGATGCCTAACTGGATCAATGGTTGCAGACTGAAGAAGTAGCATCAACCTCTCATTGCAAAAATGTTGGAGAAGATTCATGAAGCCAAGGAACGGAAGCAAAAAGCTCAAGCAATACAAGTACAATCAAAGGAAGAAGCTAGGTTGTGGATTTTAAAGCACAAAGAATGACATAATAACGCTCCAATTTGGCAATCAAAAACACCATCTCCTTCAGTTGAAGCAGTTTAGATTGAGTAAAAGTGGCTTGCAGGTATGGCTATAAGATGATAAGAGATTATGTGTACAATGTATAAAGTGTGTTTGCCGCTTTTATTTTTGCTTTTTCATTGTCTTTTAGTAGAACTTTACTCTTATCAGGCATAATAGTGAGCCATATTGACAAAATTCAATGGGCAATATGCCTAAAGCAAGACTATGTACATGTGAGTGTGAGGAATAATTTTGGAAAAACTTTTGGCTAATTAATAATGATTTTCAATAATTTTCTTTCTTTTTTAACCTAATAATGATCAAAAGTTAATAATCAGAGCCACAAAATTTAAATTCAAGTTCTGAAAGCAAACACTGAATCTACAAAGCAAGAGCTTTAAGCATGTCAAATATGGAAGCATTTGGCACATGTCAAAATTCGGGCCAACTTACAATGGACCGGAATTGCAAAATCAAGAGCAATTAACGACCCAGTGTCCATATGACGAGCCATATAGGCAAATAGGGCAAGGTAGACCTCATTTTAGTCAGACACTTTCACACACACACACACACACACACACACACACACACACACACACACACACACACACACACACACACAGATTTGACCTAGAGCTCTGGTAGACTTTTGCTTGCTATAGCCACCTAGGACGCTTATACCACACCAAATTTCACAGATATGCTCCTTATCAGTGGGAGAATAGTTATGTATGGTCAAATGTGCACAAAAACAATCACAAAACCAGAATCAATCAAAGCCAAGTCAAGATTTGTGGGAGCTTCCAAAGGAATTTTGAGCAAGCAAATGAAGTCTAAATTTGATTATTTTTTCACCAAAAGACTCCCCTCGCTGAGCAAAATCAAGCCATGCACTCACAGTTTCCAATTGGAGCGGAACATGGATTGTGATCCATGTCCTCCCACCTTAGTTTGCAAAAATAAGTTGTGCAAAAGATTGCTCTTGAGAATGCCTACACACTGCAGCAATCACAGATGTAAAATGTTGCTCAACATGGATCGCGATCCATGACCCCCAACATATCAAAACAAGAAAAATTTGGTGAAGTCAAATTTTCCATGCCTTGGGGAATGTGACCTGCAATTTAGGGGTAAAATGGCCATTAAAGTCGTCAAAAACCAAGTAAAATTGGAATTTCAGTCACCACATGATCATTTTGACCCACAATGAAAAAACTTTCTCCAAATTCAGGAAAAAGTGCACCATTAGCTTAGAGAACATGCCTGAAAGCTAACCCCAAAGTTTTGTACAAAATGATGTCTAAACATGGATCGTGATCCATGGCCCTCTAAAGCAGAAATGCCAAAA
This sequence comes from Adiantum capillus-veneris, assembly GCF_014529385.1. Lineage (NCBI taxonomy): Eukaryota > Viridiplantae > Streptophyta > Polypodiopsida > Polypodiales > Pteridaceae > Adiantum > Adiantum capillus-veneris. The sequence continues at coordinate 84,637,401 of NC_140950.1, forward strand.
ACTGGTTGATTGTGTGTAGTTGTCATTGATTGTGAGATGTGTCAAAGTGTTAGTGTGTGCATGAAGTGGATCATATGTCAAAGTTCAACAAGCCAAAAGTTTGTGAATTTGGTAAAATTATGGTATTGAAAGAGATGGTAAGCTCAAGGAATCAAAGATGGTGCAAATCATACTTGAATAATGGACCAAACTTGCCAAAGGGTCTCGAGGGTCCAAAGAGATTTTAATTGGGATGAAATTCAACAGACAACTCGGATTTGGGTACTTCTTGAACTCCAAATCATCAGATTGAAAAAATGTCAAACAAATTGATCACCATCAAAGATCAAAGATGCCAACCAAAACCAAATATGGCAAAGTTGTACCAAATTGGACCATAACTTGGGAAATTGGGAAAACTTGAGAAAAACTTGTCCAATTTTAAAAATATCTTCACTAGTGTGATAGGATATGCTATAGGAACAAGCACCCCAAGTTTCACCCAAAAAGGATGCCAAACATGGAACGCAATCCATGACCCCCTGTGAGTTTTCCTGACCAAAGTCATACCATCAGGTCCAAAATTCCACTAAAAGCCTAACACTAAAGTTTCAAGACATTTGAATGCCAAAACCTAAACCAAAGTGCAAAATTTCTCCAAGTCTGATATTTTTTTTTTAAAAAATGGCATAAATCCTTAACCCATGATCCAAATTTCAAAAAGATTTGAACCATAGTATCCCCTAATCATGCTTAATCAAATGGTGTCATTAGAATCTCCACATGTGTTCCAACATGGATCATGATCCATGTCCTATTGAGTCAAATCCAACTTGTAACCGTATGAACTAGAGCATGTAGTTGTCCTAGATGCATTGGTGAAGTTTGGTCAAGTTTGGATTGTTTTGATCAAGTTATGCTCATTTTTCATTTTATGGTCAAGTTTGCAATTATTAATGACTTTCTCATCCAGTACAACGGAGAGGCAACCCTGATAGACAAAGATGGGGAGACAATTAAGGCTTGAATCACCACCGACCTTATAAACCAAGCCCTCCATCTACCTCCAGAAAACCATAACCAGCATGTTGCTCAAGACCAAAGCAATAGGTAATGATAAAGCCTTTGTCAAGTAGCAGGGACACAAATTTACATACAAAGATCTTGTCTACTCAGAGACGGAGCTGCCACTGTGGCTGATCACAACACTTGAAAGTATAGAAATCACCAAGGTACATAGAGCCCAATCTACACATAACAATTGTCATGGCTATGAGGTTTGCAAAGCAAAGGGTAGTCCAGTGCGACTTGGGAAATTACATACTAGAAAATCTTGTCGAAGCAAACCTCATGTGCACTTGACACAAGAATGACAAGAGACCAAAGCTCCAAAAGGGAAGTATCTGATAGTGAAGCCACTGAAGCAGACATCCAATTGAGAATAGAGATAAGGCCCAAACATAGGGATACCCCGTTCGAGTTCCAAATGATTGTAGATGAGGACAAGCATGAAGAGGAAGATATTATTGTTCCTCTTGTGTGAGTCAAGTGCACGCCAAAAGAACAAATCCCTATAACCCGACACAAAGGTCAATGGAAGAAGCCCAGCGGTTAAGGGAAGAAAGATACAAGAAGATTGCAAAGGAAATGAAGAAGGTGGATGTTGAGGGTGCTGATGCAGATGACGAGGACGAGCAAGATTTGGAAAATCCTCTCAAACAACACAAAACAGAAGGATCAAGAAAATCAAGCAGTACAAGAGGAGGACATCGAGAGATGCAATGGAGCTTGCTGGCACCATACAGTAGCATATCCACAATGTCTAAAGAGGAAAGCTGAATAGAGAGCTCTTTTCAATCTTGTTGTCACTGCTTTTATTTTCATTAAAGATAGAGCTTGATATATGGCCTTCATCAATACAAGAATCAATTACTAAAAAATGGATGGTAAACCATGTTGGTGACATGCAAGTGAAGATAATGAAGGGAATACTATAGACAATTGCATATTACCATAGTGTAAGAAAGAATCACTACAATATCTTAGAAGGTTAAATAGAAGAGATTCCCATAGGAGCCAACTTAGAACAAAATTTTCATGCTCTTGTAATAGCCCTAGGAAATACATTTTTGAAGATAAAATTTAAGGTAATGTTTTGGGTGATCAATGACCCAAGTGTAGGTGATTGACCTATCAAGAGGTAATAATTACTATATCCAAAAACATTACATAGTTGGCATTGACAAAAGAGCTAATATAAAAATTGCATTCAATTCATTAACAAAAAAGGATACATCTTATGTGGCTGACCCAACAAAAAGGCAAGGTCTAGGGTTGTTAGTCCAAGGCTGATGTGACCATGTGTTCCTTGGGTTCTCGCTTGGGTTGAAGGCCAAGAATGTGTATGATCACATAATACATGTGTTTGCAGGCAATGAATGCATTTTGGGTAGATTCTCAATTCTGAAAATCATGATGTGTGCAATTAGGCTCTTTGACATGAACATCTTATGAGCTCTTCAAGAGTACTCAAAAAATGACATGTAGCCTTTTAGTAATATAATCTCCTGCACAAAGTCACAATATGGTTATTAATTGCCTCCAATTTTGGATCCTACTTCAACACATCTATTGTACCATTCACCAGTTAAGCTCAAAAATATATCTCATCCATACCTCCCTCATTGAATGTTTTAGATTAGAATATCATAATTTATGAATGACTATAATTTAAGGCTAGAGGAAAGAAAAGTAGATGTCCATCCATATAGATGAGAAAAACCTATCATATGGCTAGCTTTGAGGGGGGATGACTATGATATTAACGACCATATCTTCATATATGGCTGATGCATACAGGACCATATAGAGAATCACAACCTACCACATTGTTGACCATGATGATGTTTCATAGTGTAGAGCAACTAGGAGGTGGAAGTGCAAAACAGACCGGGTGGCCTCTACACCAAAACTATGCACGATGGCTTTATCATGGGCGGTACACAATAGGGACACCACCTAGAAAGATACTTAGCTGGGACGCATACATATACACAATCAAACATACCATGGAAAACAATTTCAAGTTCCACTCCCAAGTGTGGGATGGGGTGGTCGGAAAACAAGCTGAGAGGAATGGTGAGTGAGTGAGAATGGGCTTACTATTGGTACATGTAATGAAGAAGATAATGAGGTAAGGGAAACATGCAAGTATGCTCACTTCTCACACCAGAGGTGGCGAATCTACACACCTTAAGATGCAAGTAGCAGGATGATAGGAATATGAGAGAGAGAGAGAGAGAGAGAGAGAGAGAGAGAGAGAGAGAGAGTATGGTGGAGAATCTGCATACCTCAACATAAGCAAAATGGAAAGAAACAAGCATAATCCATACTCACAATGAAGCACATACCAAACAAAACAAGGTATGGCACCAAGATGAAGTGTGTTGATTGCTTGCAAAAGATGAATACTAAGAAGGGGACAAAACCGTAAGATACATAATAGAGGGATGGGAGTTGATGGCAAGGAATATCATGAGCGTAGCCACCATTCTTCTTCTTGAGATCGTGCCTTCAATCCTTCATTACAAGTGTGTGGAGACATGGTGCTCATTTTGTGCAGGGTGATGGTGATGGTGATGTTGTTGTGATTATGTGATTAGGGTTCATGCTACTAGCATGTAGCACAAGGGTGTGTATGTGTAGGTGTGTGGGTATATGGGTATGGGATAGTGTGCATATGGGGTAGTGTGTGTGTGTTTACAAAAGAGGAGGCATCCTTTTATAGGCAAAGAGAGTGATTGGAGAAGAGATTATGAGCAAAAGGAGTTATTACAAAGTAGCCTCAGTTAGAGGCATTCCCCCAATGAGAGAGCTTTGTGTGCCTTGCTTATTGACCAATTTCCTCCTGATTGCCTTCATCATGGCGAGCTTTGTCTCCATGCCACCTTCCATAGCTTGAGTCCAAGAGCTTCCTTATAATATTTGAGAGAATATTGATAAAATAAGAGAAAATGAAGCAATAATGGAGAGAAGCCTATAAAACATTATGTGTGTGGAGTTGGATAATCATGACTTCTTCCTATGTGGACAGATAGGCTCCACCATTTTGGCCATATCTCCTAGACCGTAGCTCCAAGAATTATTAAAAAAATAGGAGCAGAAAGATCAGCTCTACGCCTACAACTTTGCTGTTAAAAACGTTTTCCAATCCGAAATGAAAAAAATACCACAAAAATATGTGTCCATATTTTTCCTTCCAGAAGTCTTCCAGGTGGTCCCCTCTTGACTCCATGTGCAAGCCTTGTGTCCACAAGTGAATTATGCTTGAATTTGATAATATTTTGTTAACTTCAACTCCATAATGCATAAGATTCTCCTCCCTTTCACTATTGACTTTTACTCTTCACCTGTAGTGACCGTCAAGTAGAATCAACATCTAGTGAAAGTTTCATTTTCATAGGGTTTGTTCCTACATCTCCTTATTTCCGTGATCCAAATGTGTCGAAACCATAGCTATGTAAAAAATATATAAATAGATTTTTTATGATTTTCATGCATTAGGTCCTTCCTCCTCTTAGGGTCCTTGAAGCCTTGCCACCAAGTGCATACCAAGAGAGAGGTGGAGCAAAATTTGAAAAGCAGCCCTCATTAGCCCTCTCCCTAAAACTAGAGGCATTCATGCGTCTATTCCATACTTGAATTAGACTACAACAAAGGAGTCAATATCTAGTTGCCTTTTCAACTAGCCATTTCATTTTGACCATTAGTGAGATCTATGGAACATTCACCTATTTTCAAGAAAAGCAATACGTCCTGACAAGGCTCCCTGGCTAGAGCATCAATGATCAACAACTCAAACTTCCTTTGAGTAAATGGGAAGCCTACGGCTTCCAAAATTTTGTGCCAATATCCTCCAGTATCCCAAGTGAAGGATAGGATAATCATTTGCAATGTCCTAACAATAAGATTTCTTACTTCATGCCCAAAAGGATAGGATTTGTTACCACCATAAGTGAAAGGATAATTGAGTACTTTATCTCCTTCCAAGACAACACTTAGAATGATGATCTCCAAGATTGTATCAAGAGTCCTCCATTTATGGACTCCTTGCTGATGTGGAACGTCCGAGGTTTCTTCATAACCTAGCTTACCACTATCGATGAAGCTAGTAAAAGAGTCAATATCCTCTCGAGTGCTATCAAAATTGAACATTGCCTTCTTGATTTTGGTGATAAGCCACAAACCATGTAGCTTAAAGACAAGCTTGATACACAGTGTACCAAAGTGCATCGCATATACAAAAGGTACACTGCAATCCACTTGTTGAAAAACACCTCATCTCGACTATATGCATGTAGGACCATACTGCCATCTTTCTCACATTGAGATCCATTTTTTGTGACCCTTATGACCATCCTTGTGCTAAGGGTTCTTTAAAACTTTTCTTAAATGTATCAAACACATTACAATCAAACACAATCTCTACATGTAGGTTGACAAACCTAGATCGCCAATAGGTTGCCACTGCATCCACTTGCTTAAGAATCTCCTTAGGGTGGACTTTGCAATCCACTGCTTGGTAACAACCATTCCAGTTTGGTCTACAATTGCTTCCTTTGATTGGTGTAGTGCCAAAGACTTCATGCTTCCTTCTTGCAGTTGTATATTTGGTGGGTCCACCTTGTTGTGGTTTGTGAGAATGAGATCCATGATTTCAAGAGAGTTGTCACTATCATTCATTGTTGTAGATTCTTTCTCCAATGCTGTAGTAAAATTGTTAAAGAGCTCATATACAGTAGGCTCTAGGTCCTTCCATTTTGGCTTACCAGTCTTCGTGTTGTATAGAATGGCCTTGTCCTTTCTATCTTGCATCTTTAGAATTCATGTATCTAAATATTGCTTTGCTCTCATGGCCATGATCCATGGTCTTCTTAAGATAGTTGGGTAGCCCTCCCCCTTTAGGGATGCTCAAGCCCTGCCTAGAAATATCACTCACAAGATCACAAGATCTTGTAGACTCACCAATTGTGAAATCTAAAATGCCAGTTTTTGTCGTGGCTTAGACATCCTCTTAATTGACTCTCCCTTGGCCTTCATCTTTTCTTCTCTTTGTGAAGCTTCCTCATTTCTAGAGTGATTAAATCCTATGTTGTCTACCTCTTCTACCTTGGTCTCACCTCTTTCCACTTCTTTGATGTGTTTCTCCACCTTCACATTTCCCTTATCTTCAAGACCAATGAAACTCACTGCATTTGGCTAGTGGTGGGGGAAAGGGTAGAATGAGGGTATGTGTTGGTGGTTGTGGTTGCACAAGTCGTTGTAATATTTTCACGGATGGTGCTTGTTGTGGTGCCCTCGGTGGTGGTGGTCTTGCTCTCGGTGGTGAAATCAGGTTTTGTTTGGCTCCTTTATTGAAATTCTGCCTCCTTGGGTGTGGGCAGTAATACATGCCATGGCCATCTTCTCCAAAATTGTAGCAGTGTTATTCTTGGTTTTGCCTTTGTTTTCCTGTCACTTGATCTTGATTTCAGTTGTGTACATACCCTGCTGCACCAAATGCACATATAGATTCTCTAGCTGAGTAGAGATGCGACTCAACAGATCTTGTTGCTCTTTTTGATGCCTCTTATGGTTGGGTTCTCTGAGCGGTTGTTGCAGTTATTGGGGTTAGTTGGACTGATCTTGATTCTCCGACTCATTGACTCTTGCTTGCATGCACAACTTCTTGTCTTTAAGACAGCATACTTCTACTTCTTACTCATACATTGTAGGGAATCTCCCCTTCACCTTCTCCTTAAGCGGAGATCACATGCCAGCAATGAAATGGTCCTTCTTCAAGAAATTAGGCGTTCTGTCACCTTCCTCTAGTGAGGCAACCCATTGCTCCCACAAATCCACAAACTTGGATTTGTAAGTGGCATACTCTAGAAAACCTCCTTGCTTTAAGTTTGTCAACAGCTTCCATAATATGTTTTTGAGGTTGTGCCTCCACTAAACCTCTTCACGAATGCAACACGTAGTAAGTCCCATGCATCCTTGGTAACTTGGGGCAAAGATTTGTACCAAGACTTCGCGTCTACTTTCATCAGTAGAGGAAAGATTTGTAGCCATGAGGTGTCGTCATCCTTGTTAGAAACCACACGTGATGTCAAAGTTATCCAAAAAATCAGTGGTGATGTCTTCTCCCTTGCCACTGAATGTGGGAAAAGAGACACTTGCCATGGTATTGAATCAATGAGCAGACAATCACATCTTTTTATTTGAATGACTTAGCGATTAATAAAGGTTTATACATGGGTGAAGAACTTGATGAGGAGCTAAGAAGAGTGCAAGGCTAGAATAGAATAAAGATGCTTACATCAAAAGAGTGGTAGTAATCAAGAATGGGCAAGATGATGGGATGTGGGGATCTAAGGATTTTGCCAAGCATCTCTGCTCCGAATAGGAAAACATTAATTTGCTGGTAGAATATCTTTCTATCTATGTGTACGCTTACATGCATGTGTTGCAAGAAACAAAAAGGAAAGACTTTTGGTCTATTGTTATTATCCATGTTGGGTGTAGGGCAAGGCTTTTGACCACTAGAGTTGTATACCTTAAGTATTGACAGGGTGACACCTTCACCACATGCATCTACCTCTTGTTGAAGCCCACACAATCCTCCATATTGGGTTCAAAATAGATTGGACGAGAAGAGTCTACCTCAATCGGCTTTCCATTTTGCATGTGGAGGTGATTCTTGGGTGGTCGTACTTCACTCGAACTCTCTAGGCCTAGAGAGACAAAATAGATTGGACAAGAAGAGTCTACCTCAATCGGCTTTCCATTTTGTATGTGGAGGTGATTCTTGGGTGGTCGTACTTCACTCGAACTCTCTAGGCCTAGAGAGAGCGTAGGCCTGCTTGCTTCCACCAACAAATGATTTAGTCTTTGTGGCTTAGAATTTGTGGTTGATGTAGTTGAAAACTCTTCTCTGACCATTGGAGAGAAAAAACTTGGTGCTACACAAAACCTGACTGATGTGAGAGTGCTGATGTGGTTCTTAAAAGCAAAACACATCGTTCTTTCTTCACCTCTTTTATCGGCACTCATTGACAGAATGCTTTGGTTGACAACAGTGATGAAATTTACTAGCCCTCGCTCTTGATGCTCTTGATTTTTGCGATTATCATGAGTAATGCGAGATGGGGAGCTTACCTCTTGGATATAGACGACGCTACAACCTAACAATAGCACTTTGATGAAGGCCTTGAGTGCTTCTACAATATCCTCTTCTTCTGTCCTCCAATTTGAAAAATCTTGTAGCCACTCATCCATGATTGATGGCATGCATCACTACTCTTTGTTAACTAAAGGTCTTTGCAAAGCCCTCCTCCATGGGGGCACCAAATGGGAGGTGAAAGTGCAAAACAAACTGCGTGGCCTCTACACCAAGACTATGCATGATGGCACCATTATGGGAGGTACACAATAGGGGCACCAGCTAGCAAGATATGCGGCTAGGACGCATACATATACAAAATCAAACATGCTATGGAAAACAATTTCAAGATCCACGCCGAAGTGTGGGATGGGGTGGTCGGAAAACAAGCTGAGAGGAATGGTGAGTGAGTGAGAATGGGCTTGCTACTCGTGCATGTAATAAGGAATATAATGAGGTAAGGGAAACATGCAAGTATGTTCACTTCTCATACCAGAGGTGTCAAATCCGCACACCTTAAGATGCAAGTAGCAGGATGATAGGAATAAGAGAGAGAGAGAGAGAGAGAGAGAGAGAGAGAGAGAGAGAGAGAGAGAGAGAGAGAGAGAGAGAGAGAGAGCGTGTGTGTATGGTGGTGAATTCGCACACCTCAACATAAGCAAAATGGAAAGTAATCCATACTCACAATGAATTATATCCCAAACGACACAAGGTATGGCACCAAGATGAAGTGTGTTGATTGCTTGCAAAAGATGAATACAATAGGTAGCATAGGGCAAGAAGATGAGAAGGGGACAAGACTGTAGGATGCATAATGGAGGGATGGGAGTTGATGGCGAGGAATATCATGAGTGTAGACACCATTCTTCTTCTTCTTGAAATTGTTCCTAGCTTTGATCCTTCATTACAAGTGTGTGGAGACATGGTGCTCATTTTGTGCATGGTGATGGTGATGGTGTTGTGATTATGTGATTAGGGTTCATGCTACTAACATGTAGTACAAGGGTGTGTATGTGTAGGTGTATGGGTATATGGGTATGGGTTAGTGTGCATATGGGGTAGTGTGTGTGTGTTTACAAAAGAGGAGGTCTCCTTTTATAGGCCAAGAGAGTGATTAAGGAAGAGATTATGAGCAAAAGGAGTTATTACAAAGTAACCTTAGTTAGAGGCATTCCCCTAATGAGAGAGCTTTGTGTACCTTGCTTATTGATCAATTTCCTCCTAATCGCCTTCATCATGGAGAGCTTTGTCTCCTTGCCACCTTCCATAGCTTGAGTCCAAGAGCTTCCTTATAATATTTGAGAGAATCTTGATAAAATAAGGTAAAATCAAGAAATATTAGAGAGAAACCTATAAAAAATTGTATGTGTGGACTTGGAGAATCATGACTTCTTCCCATGTGGACAGATAGGCTCCACCATTTCAACCATATCTCCTAAACCGTAGCTCCAACAATTATAAAAAAAATAGGAGCAAAAAGATCAGCTCCACGCCTACAACTTTGCCGTTGAAAACGTTTTCCAATCCAGAATGGAAAAAATAGAGAAAAATACCACAAAAATATGTGTCCATCTTTTTCCTTCCAAATTTCCTCTTGAGCATCGTTTTGACCATCTCTATCATCTGTATCTGCAAATTCATGGAATCTTGCGTGTAGAGGTGCTAAGTAGTTGTACAAAGGAAGATTCATGGTTCTTTGTTCTTGCCCGATTGCTTGAAGAACTCCTATTGTGTTCGGTTGGGCTTTCATGGCACTTATGATGAGATATTTCTTTTGTAAAGTCGTAGCATGTTTGGCGCTTTGGGTAGTGACCTCTTTTCTAGATTTTGCCAGCTCTTCCTATAGAAGTGCTAGCTCTTCATCTTTTGTTTTTGAATGGCTTTATGGCTTGCTGTCACGACTTTCCTATCATACTGCTCCTGAGCTAGGGTTTCCCTGAGATCTTTTAACTCTTGTAATGTTGTGGACAACGTTCTTGAAGTCGATGTAGTGACTGGGATGTCTTGCATTGCCAGGAGCTTTGTAAGTGTTTTGCTGACCACCCCATAGGATTCCCCTAGTTTTGCATTCTTTTGTCGTTCTTTTACCAGCTCTTCTTCTAGGCGTTGTTGCTCGACTTGTGAATCTATGTTAGCCTCATTAAGGATTGAGCCTCTTGGTAGAAATGAGCAGCATTTTCCTTCTCCTTTTGTAGTCCAACTTGAAGCTCCTGTTGGTTACCTTGTACACCTTTTGTCTTGTGTTGTAGCTCTTGATTGAATTTAAGTGCTTTAACCACCTCTCCTTGGTATCTTCTAGCTCTATTCCCCTTAGGTTGTGGAGTGCTCTTTGACATTGATATTGTAACTTGATTTGTTCCAAATAATTGTCAATTTCAAAAGAGTCTATCAACTGCCTTCCTTAATCTACTATGGTCTGTGAGCGTGGGACCTCGGCTTTGGTTGTATCATTTGAGGTTGGCTGGAGGTGCTGACTTTTGTCGTGTTTTTTGCGTCTGCTTCTTTAACCTAATCAATTTGTCCTTGAGGTGCATGTGGAGTTTGTCTTGTCTCTTGACCTTCACCTTCATCTGTCTTTTAAGTTGTACGTGTTGTTGGCAACACTTGGTCGACTGTTTACTTTGGCAATTTTATTGTCTACTCAACCTTTTGTTTATTTACTTTTTTGTCCAACTGATTCTTGAGTGGGAGGAGGGGTGGTTGGTTGATTTGATGTTGATGTGGTATATTTTTGGTGTGAATTTCCAAATGATCCACACCACCCTCCTCTTTTGTCTCTTTCTCTTCATTATGAGTCCTGTCGGCCTCCTTTGATTTGGTAGATTTTTTAGATGATTCCATATTATCGATGTGTTGGCACATGGACTCTTGCCATCCCCTTTGCTTGGCTTTACGTTTGAGCTCTTATCTAATCCTTTGCCACATTTTTTTTTTTTGCCGCTTCTTAATTTGCTTTAGACGCCCGTCTTTTGTATTGCTTTATTTTCTCGTCTTTCTGCTTTTCTTTTCTCCAGGAGCTTATCTTGATCAATTTCTCCTTCATCGTCCACATCAGCTCCCCGATCCCTCTTTTCTTCCATTCTTTTTTTGTGGAGCTCTGCTCTAAGTTCCTAAGCTTCTTCCATGGACCTTCATGCATGAGAGATTGGGATGGGATCTCTATGATCACTTGATCTTCTTTTTAGTCGAACCTTGCAGATTGTATAATCTTCTTTTTCTCCGTCCTCCTTTTCCTTGTCGTCTGAACATTTGTTTACTGATGGTGTATACTCGCTTAGCTTATATCTGACTCAGTTGTTTCGCTGTCGGGCTTCTTTCTCCTTGAAATTTGTCTGGTTGTTGTCTTCTTTGGATGTGGTACTACAGAGAGAGCTGCCACTTGTTTAGCCACCCTTTTGGAGTTGTGTATCATTTCTAATTGTGTCTCTGCACAAGTGGTAGCTCATCAATCATGCCTAAAGCTTGGTAGGCAATCCTAGTTAACACTAGACCACCATTCATGTATGTCTTGTTCTTGTCACTATTCTTTAAGTGCCTAGTTCACACTTTATGGTCCTTTTCTTGGATAATCGTATTGCCATTACCACCACAATGTGCAGGTTAGGCTCTATATATCTTGGCAGTTTCTAGACTGTTAGATGTTGAGAAATTAACCGCAAGGGTAACTCTGTCTCTAAATAAACCAGGTCTTTATAAGTGAACTTCTGCCCCTACTGCTTCACAAAAGCTTTGTCATTATCAGAAGCCTTTGTCTTTAGGAGCAAGTTATGGTTTCCTGGTGGTAGGTGCAATGCTTGATTTATCCTATTTGACGTGATCCAAACTTTGACTTTAGCTCCATCCTTATGTGTTAGTATGGCCTCACTGTTGTACTAAATTAAGGAAATCAGCTCATAGGACCTTTGAAAATCCGTTCCCCATGGCCGAAGTCAAAAAAAGGTTTCCATTTGGAGGCATCTGGATACCTCTATGACTTCTTGCTATCTGTGTAAATCCCAAATCTCTTTAGGGAATATGGTTGTCTTTATCTTAGTACCACGAAGACATCCATAAACCCTCTAATAAAGATATTTGCTAGGATTTGTGCCATCTCTTCTTCTATTACATGTGTCTTTTCATTCGATGCAATATCTATGACCTGGTAGGGTGGGGCTTCCCACTGCTTCCTAGGTTGTTAACGGGCATTCTGTGATGATCAAGCATTCTTAGTTCCACAAGTTGGCCAACAGATTGTCGCGAAAAGTCAAAAAAACAAAAACTTCGACCATAAACTAAAAAACGAGTATAATTTGATCAAAACAAGCAGTGCATTGAAGCTAGTTACAAGCATTAGGGCAAGCTGCTAGATGTCAAATATGATTTAGGGGTCATGGATTGAGATCCATGTTGATCAACATTTTGAAGATGTGGTGATACCATCTGATTGAGCATGAGCTGGGGATGACATGGTTCACTTCTTTTTGGATTTGGATCACTGGTTGGGATTTTATGCCAAATTTTGGAATATTTCTCAGAATTAAAAGGATTTTTGCATTTTTTCAAGGATTTGAAATCTAAATGACTTGTAACTTTAGGGTTAGGTTGTTCTTGATGTTTGGGATCAGGTGATGTGGCTTGTGCTAAGTCAACCTTCAGGGGGGGTCATGGATCGCAATCCATGTTGGGCAACAATTTGGGATGAGACTTTAAGCACTTGTTCCTACTCTATCCTAATACACTGGTGTAGTTCTTTCCAAATTTGGACAAGTTTATCTCTTGTTTCCCGAGTTTCCCAAGTTATGGTCTGATTTGGTCCGACTTTGCCATAAGTGTTTCTGGTTGGCATCTTTGATCTCTGATTGTGGTCAGTTTGTATGACATTTGACTTTGTTGATAACTTGAAGTTGAAGATGTACTCCAATCCCAGCCACTTGATGAGCTATATCTGATTTGAAGCTTGTTTGAAGACTGTGGGCTCTCGGGAAATTTGGAGTCCATTCTTAAGCATTTTTTAACATTTCTATTGTCAAACAAGTTACCAACTCTCCTTTAGCATTTCACTTGTTCAAATCCGAGACTTTGTACTCCGCACTTTGATTTTGCTCATTTCTACATATAAAGCCCCTTGAGATGAGAAATCTATCACAAATTGACACGTTTCACAGTAAAATTTACTACAACAACCCTACACTTTCTTTCTAGCCAATTTGCTCCAGGGGGTCATGAATCGCGATCCATGTTCTGATACTATTTGGGACAAAACTTGCAGGCTTGCTTCCAAGCATCTTCCCTAAGCTATTGATGCACTTCTTATTGGATTTGGATCAAAATTTCCCAATCATGGGTGAAAATGACCATTTGTGGTCTGAAAGTCTCATTTCCCTTGGTTTTTGATGATTGGATTGTGCATTTCATGCAAAATTTGAATGACACTTTCTCCAAGATAGCTTTAAACTTTTTGTGTTGTCAGTTCCCAGTTTGGCCATGTTGGGGGGTCATGGATCGTGATCCATGTTCTGCAACTTTTTTGCTCTATGATTGCAGTTGTGGGTCAGCGACTTTCCCATCATGATTTTGCCGAGCTTTTTTCTTGGTGGGAGTCATGGATCGCGATCCATGTTCCACCCAATTTTCAGACTATGATTGCACTCAATTCTCCTAGTGAGACCATACTTTTGATGCACTTCTTTGTGGATTTGGCATTGGTTAGCCCTCCAAAAAGACCTTTGCCAGTTTGTGCAATTCTCGCTTTTGATTTGATTGACACATTGATTCTGCTAGTTTTTGTATAGTTTTGACTATACAAGTTTGTTCATGGACTGATGAGCATACCTGTGAAATCTGGTATGGTCTAGAGTCTCAAGGTGACTGTAGTAGGTCGAAATGTAGCAAGGCTCTAGGTCACAAGAGCTCTCTCTCTGACTCTCTCTCAAAGTGTGAGCTGTAATGAGGTGAGTTTCTACCCACTTTGCGAATGCAATTTTCATACTTATCTTAGTTGTCCATATTTTCCATGCCATACCACCTGCGACTCAAACGGTTGGTCGTTTGGACTTCTGGTCGTCATTTGCCCTTGATTTTGCAATTATGGTCGGTTTGAAGTTAACCCAAAATTTTATTTGCATCAAATCCTTTTGTATTCATCATGCTCAAAGGTCTTGCTTTGTAGGTTTGACATTTGCTTTCAAAACTTAAATCCAAATTTCCCTTCTCATCTTAGTAAATTTTTTTATCATTATTAGATTAAAAAGGAAAGAAAATTATGAAAAATTATTAATATTTGACCAAACATTGACTGAAATTATTTCTCACACTCGTATGTACACACTTTTACTCTAGATGTTTGTCGCGTCAAGATTTGTCGATACGGCTCAATACTTTGCCAAATACGAGTAAAGCTCTATTAAAAACTATCCCCCCTTCCCATTTTGAGTTGTCCCTGACAAATGTTTGTGCTATGTGCAAGGGCGATAACAACATGCCTATGCATGCCTGTGTAATGTGGCCCTATCATGCTTAGAGAAGAGATGTAATGGGAAACACCATGCTGTGCAAGAGAATGGATCTGAACCAATTTGTTCAGTGGCTTTTTCTGCTGAGTTTCAAGTTTTGGACATCATCCAAACAATAGTAGTTGAAGATGAGTTGCCCATTCCAAAATGGTTGGCCGGTTTGGATGTTTGTGTACGGGCATGCTCTCCACTCTTCTAGTAGGTTGGAATTTAGGGAGCCACTTAAGTTGTTTTGGAGACTTCGGCATGACTTGTGTATTTTGTGGTTTTGGTCTCCATTCCCAAGAGAAAGTCCGTGTTTTGTTTTGCTTATGGAAGTTCTCATTTGGATGCCAATTGTAATTTTTATGTTCACCTGAAGTGTTGATTGATGAGTTGAAGTGCTTTTGACGATAACATGAAGCTTTTCTGGCTTTGTCTCAGGGGAATTCGTCATACTTTGTTTTGAAAGATTGTTTAGTCAACATTGTTTCTAGAATCCATATTTGTTTTGGTTTTGATTCCAAAACTAATTTCTTGATCCAAACTTTATGTGCCCGTTTTTTGTATTTATTGACTATTTGTGGTGTAGAAGCAAGCTGTTCTTGTTTTGGTTCATCATCACTTGAATTTGTTTGGTCATCCAAAATGTGGTCCGTTTTCACAAATGGTGCAACATAAGACTGATCCTTGAGATCATAATGAAGTGTGTCGTTCTTCCAATCTGGAACAACTTTGTAAGTCTGCATCCAGAAAACTCCCGACCTGATGCGTTCGTTGAGATATGTATCATCCATAATATGGAACCTATGTGGGTAGTGGTTTCCATCGATGTTAATTGAGACACGAGCCTGTCCCAAAGTAACCATGGTTTCCCTGTAGGCAGCCTTGAGTTCAATCTTGGTTGTTTCAATCAAGGACTTGGATAGTTTGAGGTATGTTGAATATTGCATAGCATTGACACGTGCTCCTGTATCCACAAGTGCTTATTTTGTAGTTCCATCAACTAGCCTGACATTGATTCCAACATAGCATTGACACGTGCTGTTGTATCCAGAAGTCCTCTTTTTGTAGAGTTATCAGCTTTTTGTAGAGTTATCAGCTAGCCCGACATTGATTCTAACATCCATTCGACCAAGCCAAGTTTGTTTAACTTGAGCTGATGCAATAGGAGGCGGTGGGTGATGTTTATTCTTTCTCTTCAAGCTCCTTAATTTTGCTTCCTTTTGTGCGTGATCTTTAACAGCTTGATCCTTTACATGTCATTCCTTAGCTAAATGTATCCTTTCCAGCACATCCTCTATGAGATATTAGTGATACTTTTTGAGTCTGCAACCATTCATCCAGTTAGACATCACCTATCCCTCTAATGTAGTGTTAGGTTTAATGGCCATGTGGCCGACCGCCCATCAGTAACTGCTACTAACCCTAAGTGTACAGCTATACACTTGTGTGAGCCACTAACACTAAGTACAATGTGTATTGTGCCTTAGTGCATAAGATGGAGAAGAAAGAAAGGGGACACACAGTGTGTGTCGGCTCTCCCCCTCCAACCTGTGTGTGTGGCTATGGTTGTGTGTGTGTGAGTGTGCATGCCTATTCTTCTTCTGATTCCATTGTGCTCCCGGCTCCTCCCCTTCATCTGGTATCAGAGCGGTTTCATTCCCAAAATCATTTTTGCATGCGAGCGCACTTTCAAAAGTGCAAATAGTGTTCTGATTTTGGCATCGGTGAATTCAACATTCCGAGAGTGTTTCCATCAGTTGTTCTGCCGTTTTAACCCCCTTTAGGAACCATTCATGCCATCAGAAACCTCATTCAAGCTATGGTTCAGGAGCTGAATATTTCAAGCCCTCTTTTGGTAGTGTGTGCTGCAGAGCTTCCATAGCCATTACAGGTACCATTGTTGCAGTCTCTTCCATCTACGAGGTCCCATGGCTTGTTTGGGAGTGTGTAGCCTCTTTTGGAGTGGCCTCATACACACACTTAGAGTGGGAGTTTGACGACATTGTCTTCTTTGACTATAGGTACAGATACAAATACAGGTACAACTATGGGTATAGGTACATAGAGCGGCTTGGTTAGCTTTCTTTGTGCTTCTTGGCCTCGATCTTGGCTTCGGCTATGACATCCACATCAACTCACAGGCTACAAGTCTTAGTACTTGCGATATTCTAGTTCCAGTGGGAGCAATTTTTTATGCGTACATGTATATGTTGACACTTTTGATAGTGTTTGAGCTCTTTTGAGAGCTGTTTGACTCCCCGTAGGGATATTTCTTTGCATGCACATGCTTTTGGTGCATGTTTGAGCGTCGTGGACAGACTTGTACGTCTTTGTGGATACTGCCATTGTACGATTTTGTGAAGCCATCTTTTGGCTAGTATGGCAGTCTCTGCTGATGATAGCCATTTGTGAGACTTGGTCCATATGATAGCCATTTCTGAGACTTGACTATATGTTGTGAGCGGGATGAAAACACACACAACGCCTCTATAATGACCCGACACACACTCTTGGGATGATACACACACACACACACACACACACACACACACTATGGGGCACCTCTCGGCTTATACAACCCACCTGGCCGAGACAGGGAACACACGGATGGAGTGAGAGGGGAGAGACTACCCATTTACCCACTCCAAAAAAACTCAGCTCAAAAGAGAATAATTTGTGATTTTTAGATATAATTGATCTTGGCCAACATCAATGGGGCAAATAGCTTACACAATATGGGTAAAGAATGCTAGATACAATCACAAATTGGAGCAGAAGCTTCACTCATAGGAGAAACTTACACAGCCAAATCAACAGAAAAAAAATAAGGAATTTGGAAAAATTAATAGCACCATCGCGTCCGAAACGGCCCAAAACCCCAGTCTACAATGTCAAAGTGCTCAAATCCGACACCGGATGAGCAGCTTACGGCCAAAACAGGCTCCAAAAACAGCAAAAACACAGTTGCGGCTGTTCCTCCTCTTTTCTCCACATTTTTTCTGGTCTTTTCTCTGGTTTTTCAGTTCCCACACTTATCTTTATTACTTGGGCACCCTTGGCCTTTTAGTTGACCTCAAACGGACCCCGAATATGCCAAAATCTGGCCTCTCAGTGCATAGTTGCTGCATCTATCCGCACACCTGGCACTCAACTTTTTCCAATAATACATCCCGTAACCACGTAAAATGGCCCCAAAAGATGGTCCTCATGATGAACTTTTTTGCATAATTATCACAAGGAAACACCCATGTTGTGTCCGTACTTATCCACGTGCAAATATTGACCCCATTCCACCTCCTGACGCCACTAGATGCCATCTGACGCACCTGCTTACCTCATGTCGTCGGCCTGTGGATAGCTTCCTTGAGAAGTTTTACGTGCTACCAACTCCTAATTATTATAGAAAAAACACACTGGTACTGGTGATAGTGAAAATCGATGCACTATATACATGCTGCCCTACCTGTACACATGTGGGCCCCACGTAACCACCTGGCTCTGGAAAATGGGCAATCCTTTATTCGATGCACCATGCATGTGTATATACATATGCGCAATCTCTTTCTCCAAAAAACTCCTGACATAATTTTCCCATCCCCTAGGCTGCTAGATCATTCATGATCAGCAACAGCAAAAAGAGATATTCATTCCACCTGGATCCCACACAAAAACACTTTGCATTAACTTAATCAAGGTTCCACCTGGTTCCCAAGGAAAACCTATAGAGATGCCATATATCAACTTTGCATTAAGAAAACCATCAATTACTTTGGCATAGACCTACATGTGGAAATATATCTTCTTCTCCATAGCTGAGAGGTCTCCACTAATCATTTGTGTCATCAATTCCTGCTTCTTTGACAATTCAACCTTGGTTTGCATCAGCCCTTCAATCACTTCATAAGGCCCTTCACTTTCATCTTCAACCTCATTTGCAAATGCGACTAAACCAGACTCGTGGATTTCTTTGTCCAACCATCAAAAGAAATGCAACATTAGCATCCTCATCACTGCTGGTAGTACTATCACTGTCCTCGTCAGACATTGTGGAATAGTCTTCATTACTAGACTCATCTTCATCTTCATAAAGCTCCTCCAATCGTTTCCTTGTGTCCATATTATATAGCTTCTTGGCACCTGTATTTCCATAGAGGCTAATCCTACCATGTCGCCAATCTTGAACAGCTCCCACTGCACGTAACCATGGTCTGCCCAGTATAATAGGATATGCTCCCAACCCCGCTGGTATCACATGAAAATCAACCACCGCCTTGCATCATATCCCTCCACTTCTAAGCTCTTTACAACATCCAAACATTTTACTTTTTGATGGTTTGGCAATCTGATCTGGAAGCCTGACACCCCAGTCACTGTAAGACCCATCTTCTCAACGCATGAGTGTGTTATGACACATATTTGGGCTCCGCCATCAACATAACCTTGTACCAGATTTTTTCTTTTGTGCCATACATCTACTATTGGGCAAATGTCTGGTAGCTCGTCCATTGCCAACACTTTTACTAAACCTCTCTCTGGCTCTTTCTCCATTGGGTTAACCATCCTCTTCCATTGTCGCTTTAGCTTAGGCACCATCTCTATAACCTGCCTAAAAGTAACATCTGCCTTCCTGCTTGTCAGATCCTCCTTCAAGTCATAGCTTAATTGCCCATCTCCTAGTGGAAAATCTGAAACATGAAACTTGCGACGAGCCCTTCTTTTCCTCTTGGCCTTGACATCCTCACCTTCATGGCTCTTTCCCTTCTTCTTACTAGGACCTGGGGCACTTCTTCCTTCCTTTTCTCTCTGTGGTCCTCTTCCCAATAGGCATCACTAATGTATCCTCTAGCTTTGATGCATTCTCCAAGGTGACTACACTTATCACTTTTGTCTTTCCCTTTTCCTCCTGGGTTAATCCACTAGTTCCTTCCTCTCCCTTAATTTCGATGCCATAATCATTTGACCTAGTTAGCACCTATCTTGGCATTGGTTACATGTCTCCCCCCATCCTTGGTGGCTTATCACATTGCGGGTTGATGTGACCCAACTCTCCACAATTATAACAGGTGGGCGTCTGCCTCCAGAACCTACCATTACTTTGTCCAACACCATTCCTAGGTCTTTCTTCACCTCCTGATTGATTTGCAAACCTCCCTTGACCTTGATTATTTCCCACTTGACCTAGCATGTTTAGACTGAGATTCTTCATTAAATCTAGCACTTGCCTCATGTCTTGCCTTAGCCCATCATCTTGCACTGCTGTAGTTACCACCGTTGGCATAACCTGAGGAGTAACAGAAACCACTGGTTCATGATGAACCCCTGGCATGCGACCTTGTAAAGAGTCCATAGGCTGAAATTCAGACCTCATGGGCAAAGACTCCACCCCTAACTAACTCATTTTCCTCAGTTTGCACTCTTTGTTCCTTGCTACCTCTAGTGCATCTTCATATGTCTAAGGCTTCTTTAGCTCCACTCTCCAACGTATATTCTCCCAAAGACCAGCCAAGAACCTGTCCTTCTTCATCATGTCAGGCGGGGGTACTTGTGGTGCTAAGGCCTTGCACATCCGCTCCCATGCCAATGAAAACTTACGTATATACGCATCTACTGGCTCACCTTCCTTTTGCACCAAACCTTGTACTTCTTGCCACACTTTGTCAGGATCTTCTGTCTTCACAAAATACACTTCCAATCCATGCCTTAGATTGTCCCAACTCAATCTTACATGTGGATTAGCCACACGCAACTCCTCTTCAAATGCTTTGGACCACACTTGTGCATCACTCTTCAAACAAATTTGGAGAAGACGTAACATCTGTGTGGGGTCATGAATCTGGTTACTAATGCAAGCAACCTCCATCTTTTCCAAAAAGTCTTCCACATCTTCATCACTTCTTCCATGAAACTCCGGATAAGAGAAAGCCATGGCTACCCAAGTTACGATGCTTCGAGAATCCCTTCGAATACAACGTGCAAGAACCCAAAGCTTTTGACTGACTCAATCCCCAGAAACTTCAATGGAGCTCAACTTTAGATAAGGACAAACACATGCACATCGAATGAGTTTTCATAGTTAATCATTGGAATTACAACAGGCAAAGGACATTCCAGTATCTCTCTTAATCTTCTTGGCCCGAACATAAAGACTATGTGCTGCTAGAAAAAAATCTTCTTGAACACATGAACATTTATCTGGATTCTTTGAGTGAAATGAGGGCCATTTTGGTCATCCATGAAAGTCAACCATGAAGCTCCCAAGAAAGCACACCTGTCTTATCCTCTGATTTTGACAAAATTTCAGCAGCATAACAGCATAAATGGCTTAAAAGACCAAAAAACCAGCCAGCATAACTTGGAAAATTTTTGGCAGAGTTTCCCTAGAAGTAGAGCAGTAAGAACCCAAAATATAGACTGTATATGTATGCATAAACTGCCAACAATAGAGCCCTAGCATCAAGTAGGAATCACTAGTACATAGCCTATGTCGAGGTCACGAAAAGGGTGCTCCAACCACCTGTATCACCAAAAGGATCTCATATTTGAGAATCCCCCAGCTCAATAAAACCTCACGCTATCGACCCTCTCACGAAGGCTTATGCAAATCTCGTATAGTCAAGACTTAGAAATGACTATGTTCCAGACCAAGTCTCAGAAATGGCTGGGACTGCCAAATAAAACCAAGTATGGCTCCACAAAGGCATACAATGGCAGTTTCCACAAGTAACATACAATACCAGTAGAAAATGCGCTCAAACAGGCACCAAATGATGCATATCCATTGCAACTGCAAGTGACTTCCACTTGCCAATATATCACTCTAGTCTAGCTACATGTACCTCTGTGAATCACCTGTACCTGTATCTGTCCCTGTAACCTGTAATCCTGAATCTCGAAGGAGAAGGTACTCGAAGAAGATCCTCCATGGGGGCGCCAAAAGAATGTGAGCGGGATGAAAACACACACAATGCCTCTATAATGACCCGACACACACTCTTGGGATGATACACACACACACACACACACACACTATGGGGCTCCACTCGGCTTATACAACCCACCTGGCCGAGACAAAGAACACACTGATGGAGTGAGAGGAGAGATACTACCCATTTACCCACTCCACACAGAGACACACACACACACACACACCCAAAAAACTGAGCTCAAAAGAGGAGAATTTCTGATGTTTAGATACAATTGAGCTTGGGCTAACACCAATGGGGAAAATAGCTCACACAATATGGGTAAAGTATGCTAGATACAATCACAAATTGGAGCAAAATATTCGCTCATAGGAGAAACTTACACAGCCAAATTAGCTCAAATCCGACATCGAATGAGCAGTTTACGGCCAAAACAGGCTTCAAAAACAGCAAAAACACAGTTGCGGCTGTTCCTCCTCTTTTCTCCACGTTTTTAATGGTCTTTTCTCTGGTTTTTCAGTTCCCACACTTATCTTTATTACTTGGGCACCCTTGGCCTTTTAATTGACCTCAAACGGACCAAAAACTGACCTCGCAGTGCATAGTTGTCACCCTGCTGCATCCATCCGCACACCTGGCACTCAACTTTTTTCAATAATGCATCCCAAAACCACGTGAAGTGGCCCCAAAAGATGGTCCTCATGATGACCTTTTTGCATAATTATCACAAGGAAACACCCACATTGTGTCCGTACTTATCCACGTGCACATATTGACCCCATTCGACCTCTTGACGCCACTAGATGCCATCTGACGCACCTGCTTACCTCATGTCGTCGGCCTGTGGATAGCTTCCTTGAGAAGTTTCATGCACTACCAACTCCTAATTATTATAGAAAAAACACACTGGTACTGGTGATAGTGAAAATCGATGCACTATATACATGCTGCCCTACCTGTACACATGTGGGCCCCACGTAACCACCTGGCTTTGGAAAATGGGCAATCCTTTATTCGATGCACCATGCATGTGTATATACATATGCGCAATCCCTTGCTCCAAAAAACTCTTAACAACGTTTTGCTACATAACCTACGTTGTTGAGGGTCAATAGCGTGAGGTTTTCATTGAGATGGGGTATTCTCAAATGTGGGGATACCTTTGGTGATACAGGTAGATGGAGCATCCCTTACGAGGGCCATAGTGCTTGTATAGAGTGGTATAGGTGCTTTTGACATGAGTTGGCAGTCTATGGTCAGTTTGATAGTTCATGCACCTCAATTAATCTCTATGCAGTGTGCTTTTGAGAGGCATTGCCCTCTTTTATGCTTTGTGAGTGACATACTTGGTCATTTTGTTTTGTATTTTGGTTGACATAGTCCCATACAAAGAAGACTCTACCAGAATTTTCCCAAAATCTTTTGGTAGCTTTGTCAACATGTCTACTAGCAAAGACTGTGACATTTATGACATAAAGAAGTTTGATGGCACTAATTTTCAGCTTCGGAAGAACCAAATGCATGATGTGCTTGTCCAAAAGAAACAAAAGTTGCATATTGCTGCCTATGCGGCTAGAACTGAAGATATGCACATGACTCAGTTTTAGTGGAAGGAGCTTGATGAGCTATGCAAGTCTACAATTAGATTGCATCTTTTGCACAACTTTTAGTAACTATGCTCCTAATGGTACGCTAAAGTACGATGATGTTACTAGTGCACTTTTGTCAGAGGAGATGCGTCAGAAGACCATGACTAGCTCGCATCATGGCGAAGCTCATTAACGTAAGTGCCATTATTCGCAACGCGAGTCCAAGAAAGAGGGCAATAGAGATGCATCAAAGGGAAAATCAAAGTCTCGTGGTCGTTGGAATGTTCAATGCCATTATTGTGATAAGTTTGGTCACATAAAGAAGGATTGCTATGCTTGGAAGTGTGACAAAGAGAAGGGAAAAGGTAAATGCAAAGATCATGATGATAAAGAGGAGAAACCAAAGATTTCGGTTAAGATTGAAGAACTGAACATAGCTTAGTATGACAGTGATGCGCAAGACATTAATATGTTGACTGAAAATAATGTCTTTTATGATACACATGAAACTCTATCTTTGCAGATTTCTATGTTAGATGAACTCCTTGTTAGTGGTGAAGTATCCCATACTCATAGGCATTGGTTTACTACATATGAGGAAACCATTGGCTCTGTTACACTTGGTGATAGATACTCTTGTGACATTGTTGGCATAGGTGATATTGCCATGGTTATGGCAAATGGGTGAAGTTTACCATCCACAATGTGCAGCATGTTCCAGCCTTGACATGCAATCTGATTTTGGTTGGATGTCTTGATGACTTGGGTTACAAATTCACTTTTCATCAATAGTCTTGGCATGTTGCAAAGGGTCATCTTATTATAGCCCATGGTTCTAAAGTCGGTTCACTTTATCCTCTTTATGTATCTGATAAAAACAATGTTCTATATGTAACCAAGCTGCCAATCGTTGCTTTGTGGCATAGCCGGTTAGGACATATGTCAAAGAAGGGAATGGAGACACTCTCTCATTTGGGCTACTTACCATCTTTGTCATTTTCTAATTTTCCCTTTTATGGGCGCTGCAAATATAGAAAGCAAATAGGGGCACATCATACACATTCTTTTGACAAAGAAAGAAAACCTTTAGAGCTTGTGCACAGTGATTTATGTGGGCCTATGCCTTCTAGATCCCACGGTGGTGTGTCATATTATGTTACATTCATCGACGATGCAACACGGCATGTTTGGGTTTACACCATGAAGTCTAAAGATGAGACCTTTTCTTGCTTCAAGAAGTTCTTATCTAGTGTTGAAACTCAGTCTGAACATAAGTTGAAAGATTTGCGCCCAGAGAATGGTGGAGAATATGTCTCCAAAGAGTTTATAGACTTCTATTCAAGTAGGGGAATTAAGTGTGAGTTTACAACTCCTTATATCCCTTCAAAAAATGGTGTTACGGAATGAATGGATAGGACCATCCAATAGCGGATTATGTCTATGCTATCACATGCTAATTTACCGCAAGGGTTTTGGGCTGAAGCATTATACAGAGCTGTGTACTTGATCAATAGATCACCACATGGTTCATGACATTTTTGTGTACCTTTGGAGTTATGGTCAGGACATAAATTGTCTTATGAAAAACTCCACACATTTGGCTGTGAAGCTTATGCACATGTACTCAAGGAGTTGCATGCTAAGCTAGATCCTAAGTCTAAGAAATGCATCTTCATTGGCTATAGTGTAGATGGTCAATTTGGCTATCGTTTATGGGATCCGAACAAGTCTTTTTCTCCTTTGCAATATGATGTACAAGTAGACAAGGTCCATTATTTTTGAATGATCGACAAGGTCGACTCTCTTTGCTATGACATATGTCGACAATAGCATTTATTAGCAATGATGCCAGACATATTTATGAGAAGCACGACTTCACTTTCGACATATTGTATAGAAACTTCCCACGTTTGGAGTATGCTACGATATCAGGACCTTGTGGAATTTCTCCATATGTTTGTAGGGTTTTTTAGGGGGTGTATATGATATACGCGACAACTCTCTCTTGTGTAGTAGAATTGGCTAGGAGCCAAATTCAAACGAGTTAATCTTCAAAGTTTCTAGGCAATGGGCTACGTTTAGTTCTAGTTTTTCTTGTTTTTTTCATGTTTCCACTTTTACTTGGAAATTATTGTTACTATGCAAAGCAAAGTGCTTTGGCAGTTTTACATGAAGCAAGGCTTCTCCCTTGTGCCAAGATATTGCCCATTGAATTGGAATCAAGGGCATTGGCACACAAGTTTGGGGAACTGACATAATAGCGATATTACCTCACAGAATCCCTACCAATCTACCTGATGCAAGGCACTTATGGTTTTGGGCTCTCACCTTTGAGGCTGTCACTCTCTCCAAGGGCTTATCACTCTGCATGCAAGGCATGCTAGCTAGGTGAAATGAACTCCATCACTTTTTGTTTTGGTTTACACTTCTGCTATAACACCAGACACTTTTTCAAGGACAAGATAAGTTTTGGATTGTTTAACATGCTTGTTGGTTGCTGTCAACACACAACAACACTAAAAGGAACCTGAAATTTGGACTTCATTCCTAGGAAAAGTGCCAATGCTAAGTCATTCTCATACAATCACGACCCCTTCACGGTAGGTAGGTCAAGATGTGTTTGTGTTTTTTACCCTCTCTTGGTGAAAGAGTCATACCAAAAAACTGTGGAATGCTTATAGGATAAGCTACAAGTGAGGCATAAGATACGTAACACATGCACAGATTGGGCACACACTCTAGAAATTTAAGGAAAGTTCCTTAGCCCAACATGCTCTTTTTTTCTCTCTTTCTTATTTCTCTCAATGAATGATGAAAATTTTTTAAGAATATTTTGATACATGCTTTGCTCATGAGTCAGTCTAAGCCAAGGTGCTCTAACTCTCAGATAGTAATGGCCAAGACGCCACTCCAATTAGTCTTCATCGGTTTCTTGATTGAACACTAATTTGTTATTAGTGCTATGAGACACACAGGCTAAGAGCCATTGTCAGACCTAGGGTAAGACCCAATGCTGGTATTTTTTGGGTGATTGTTATCCAGCTTGAACAGATCTATCCCATGGAGTTCCCATTGGTTAATGTCCAAGCAAGAGTCTTGCCATTGCAGATCTTTTGGGTATTCTGTACGCACTACATGTTTTTAGTGCGATGCTTGAATTTAGTTTCTCATAATCTTAAACTCACATTAGCTGATCTCTACCACGGAGTATAGATGCAACAATCAGTTGAGACAGCATGGCTGTCCATAAGAGCTAGGCATCTCCCTTGTGTAGATCTCTTGCTCTCTCTATAGCACTACGAGTGTCTATGGCAGCACAGTTTTGGGGTAAGATCCAGCGTGTGATTTCATTTGATCTATTCTCGTTGATCCCAATCATTCTCTACACGGTTGACTATGTTGGTTACCGTTACCAGCTCGTGAGCAGTTTCTACAAAGGGTCTTACCAAGGGGTTGGACTACGTAGATTCTAACCAACGGGTTTGAGTTGTGAAGGCAACACCCAGGATTTTTAGTGCAATGTTGCTTAGTTTTTTCTTAGGTGGGTGACGTGCTCCTCTGCATTTGAATACGGGTAAGTGACCATTAAGTTTAAATCTTCAGGTACGCATCTATTGATTTGGTGTTACTCCATTGTTTAGTATGCTTTGCTTGCTTTCTTCAAGTCATATAAATACACTTGAATGTTTTAGAGCCATGCCAAGGGCATGTCGGAGCAAGTATTTTGGGCCGTAGTGTCCACTATACATTATGTTGTTATGAACCCACTTGTCGGGTTCGATTTGGGACATGTTGTCACATGAGATACAACATGGTCTAGGAACTCAAGGAGTTCGGTTTAGCCAGTGTGGAGCAAGGCTAATGAGGGTCCCTCTCACTCCCATCATAGAGTGTTTGCAGTTACCTCCACGCACAAGTACATCTTGTACTTGAAGAATGTTCTTTTTTCAGACATTCTTACATGAGAGATATTCCACATGTGGAGGATATGAGTCTTTGGGACTGACATTGGCGCCCACTATTTCAAGTATGTGTCGCAAAAAAGTCCCTAGGTGCTGGTCCAATCTATTTTCTAAACCATTTTCAGTATGACATATCAGGAGAATTTCAGTGTGGCCAGAAATTATCGGATACTTAGAATGACTTGTTAAGGTACAAGTGCTGCTAAACAAAATTTTAGATGGTTGTTTATACATATAGCAAGGCTATAAGTTGTTAATGAAAAAGTTTCATTGTTTGTCCCTAGAAGTGATTAATGTTTCACCTTCTATTATGGTTCAAACGTTTTCGCAAGGCTTGCAAATGATTGCAACAAAAAGTATTTAGTTTCTTTTCGGAACTATTTAGATTCCTCTTTATCGTGTGCTATGCACATCACATTCGCCATAAGTATTGGTAAGGATGATCATGGATATCTAGGTTCATATCTATTTTGTGATGAATGCTACACACTAGGTGTTATGGGCCCTAGTGTTTAGCAAAAGCTGATTTGGAACGGCATGCGTATTCATCAAGTTGTTGCTTATGAAGCATTTTACACTCTAGGTACAATATCTATATGAGATTACTTTTAGTTCTACCAATCACCAATAGAGGTCATGGCTCGGTTTGGGTGCTTGTGAAATGTTGTACGATATTGTGATCCCCGTTTACCAGTCATCTGGGAATACTGTTTGTAACCATGGGGGAAACACACCTCAATACGGTCAGTTATCCAAGGGGATAGGCACATTACAAAGTGTAATCTTGGGCTAAAGGATATGCAAAGTGCGTACATTAGCACCAAGCACTCCAATTAATAAGCATTTATTGCTCTTCTTGGAGTTTACTTACTATCAGTTTACGCATGTTTGCGACTAGGTTTAGTCTCTTCATGTATAAGTCAGGTTCTCAACCTTGAACACTCGTTAGGGTGGGGTTGTTTACTGATGATGAAATTTGGGAACAAGTCAAGGATTTAAACTTGGCTAATGAGTTATGTCAACAAATTACTTTCATGAAAAGTGACAAGAGGTACTCTTTTTGGTACACCTTTGTGGTGATAAACTCGTTTAACATGCTCATGAGCGTTCTAAATGGAGTCTACACACTATGTTTGGATAAGAACTGGTACCATCAGATGGTTGCAAATGGATAAGGGAGTCATGGTGGAAAACATTAGTGTTCTTATGAAGATACCATCTCTTGTGTTTTTGCGGACGAAACCGCTTCTCCAAGGGGGGAGTAATGTCAGGACAATGTTAGGACCCGACAGCAGGCCAAGGGCCAGGGATTGAATGGCTCAGTACGGCTAGGAGCCGAGGGCCAGGCATGCGTTAAGGGGACCTACTTGCAAGGGCCATGGGATATAAGTAGGGAGGTTGGGAGGAGAACCACATGCCAGTCTACCCTTTGTCCTTTCATGTGCATCTTTATGCTGATTTTGAACTTGCAGTGCTTTTACTGGCGCTTCTAACGGTAATGCAGAATCATATGATTGCATTAAAAGTGACAAGTTAGATGCACTTACATAGAGATTCACATTTCCAATTTGCTCTGTGTATTGCTTGTCAATTGATATGTCCCTGTTGGCTGGATTTCTTGGACAATCTTTAGCAAAATGTCCACATTTCCGTCCACAATCTGAGCAATACGCCATCACTGGTGGTATTTCAATTGGCTCTGTCGTGTCAGGCTCTTGCTGAGAAGTTTTTGCTTCTATGCTCGCCAAGTTGTCGGTAGTTTCTTTTAGAACACTGAGCATCAAGCTATAGGTTGCTCCATCTTGACCTTTGTACCGTCTTTGGCTTGGTTTCCCAATTAAACTGGCTTCTATTGGTTGATCTATTGCATCTTGCAATTTCGGTTCTCAATTATAGATCTGACATTGTAATCCATGTACAATGATCTTGATTGCATATGCACCAACTGTATGTTTTGCTGGCTTGTGAAGATTTCTGGATAAACACTTGGGTTGATTTTTTGCACTTCTATCCGCACTTCATCTTTAAGCTTACAATACCTAGCTCCGCTGAAGTCTGTGAACATCTGGGAGTTCGCTGAATCTGGCTTTACTCTCATCAATAGGATCTTGGCTCCTGTGCTGCTTTTGCTACTCATCAAGTATCTATGGCCTTTTGAATCTGCATATAAGATTTTATCTCCATTGTAGCCATAAAGCTGTAATAGCTGCTTTGTTGCAGTTGTGCATGTGTTGCCACTGCTACTAGCTTGCTTTGCTATACTTGAATTCTCAGCTTGATTTGAGTCCATGCTGACTTGTTCATAAAAACTGTCCCTTAGCAGATGCTAGTGTTGATTAACATAATTTATCCTGCTCGATTTTGATAAAATTGCTTGTGGCAAAGCACTTTTGCAGTTGACTGCTCTTCAATCTCACAAGAGTTGATTAACTCTAGCTCGACTGTGTCAAAATTAATTGCAACCTTTTGAAACGATGAAAAACTGGGACTTTTAACAGATTAATCTACAAACCACCGTGATTTGTCGATTTTCAGCTTGATCTTGACAAATTTAGAAATTTGTCTGTCCCTCATGGCTTCGGTTGACTGTTCTCAGTTTTTTTCGGCTATTCGGATTCGCTTCGGCACAGTTGCTCGGTGTGACTCTCTGGCGGTGCTTTTTTGCTAATTATGCCTCTTTCTGGCTGTTTATGTGCTTACGATCACTCTCTTTTTATTTTTCCTAATTATTTGTGAAATTTTGAAATTTCTAAAATTTTGGTCTTTTTATGAAATTTTTCGATTTTTTTGGAAAAGTTTTGATTTTTACAAACTATTTTTGATTTTATGGTTATTTTATTGTGAATTTTTTT
Organism: Adiantum capillus-veneris; assembly: GCF_014529385.1. Taxonomy (NCBI): domain Eukaryota; kingdom Viridiplantae; phylum Streptophyta; class Polypodiopsida; order Polypodiales; family Pteridaceae; genus Adiantum; species Adiantum capillus-veneris. The sequence continues at coordinate 84,667,385 of NC_140950.1, forward strand.
AATTTTTATGTAAATTTTTGATAAATTTTTTATTTTTAAAGAAGTTTTTATTTTTTATGAGGCTTTTCTATTTTTTGTGAATTTTTTGATACTTTTTTATTTTTTTGGTGAATTTTTTTCTTTTTTATTCTTTTTTTTTGGTGATTTTCTATTTATTATTTTGGTTTTTTTTTGGTGGATTTTTACTAACCTAACTAACTTAGGCTAACTAACTAACTAAGGCTCACTAACGTACTAACCTTGACTAACTAAAGCGAAGCGCATGAGGGCGTTGAGCTGGCGTATTGGTAGAGACGGAATAGCGCAGTCTACGCATCGGCGCACGCGCGAGCAGCAGCAGAAAACGAAAGCGGAGTTGCGGACGTGGCTGGGCGACAGCGGAGCAGTCGAGTGAAGCGGCGGGACCTGTGCAGTCTACGAGCTGGTGGGAGGCTCGTGGGCACGCTGTAAGCAGATGGTGGGAGAGAGAGTTAAGAGGGAGAGAGAATAAGACAGAGAGAGAGTGGGAGAGTGGAGAGAGGGAAAGAGGGAGGAGAGAAAGAGGGTTCCCGCGTAGGGCTAGACTTGAAATTCTCCCGGTTTTTAGGTCAAAATTTGAAGCTTTTGCCGGTAATTACACTAAACTTGTGAAAATTTCTCGGTTTTCTTCAAGGCAAGCTCAAAATCTAATCGAGATTTTATGATTTTAGCCAGTAAAAATATACATTGATCACGCATTGGCAGCGAGACGAGAGCGAAAGTGTGATGGGAAGAGAGAGAGAGAGTGAGGGTGTGGGGTTGGTTCACACGGAGCGGAAGGAAGAAGAAGAGAAGTATTTTATGTGCCGCAAGGCATGGGCATTGAGCTCGAACCGGCCTTTCTATTTTTTATTTTTTATTAAAATTTTTAAATTTCCAAAATGCCAAAATTTGATCGAAAATTAGCCGAAACTCCAAAAATAAACCAAAAAATTCCAAAAATCATCGTCATTCACAATCGAGCATTTACGACATGCAAAAACACGTCGAAAATAGCAAATTTTACCAAAAATGCAATTTACGACACAATCGTCAACCCGGTCCTCGAAAATAGTAAAACACTCAAAACTCGATAGTTTTTACCAGATTTTATCAATCATGCAAATTAAACACTTTTTAGGCGCGCGCACACACACACACACACACACACACACACACACACACACACACACACACACACACACACACACACACACACACAAATTGGCAGTTTTTACCAGTCTTTAGGTGCGCACACAAAAGGGTTAAACTTGTCGGATTTACAATGTGATTTCACAAATCATTAGCTGGACAGGAGCACAACACAAATCAATCATCACAATTGAAAAATCATGACGCACACATTGATTTCTAGGTGCTCAAACATGGGCAAAATAGTGCACACACCTAAAATTAGCATACACACACTCAATTAGAATGCACACACACTTGATTTTAGTGCACACACACCTGAAATTGACCATCCAAGGATGCAATTAACTCAATTAGGCACCCAATTAGCAATCTAGAATCACCAATCAACAATTGAAACTTGTCAAATCATATGCCACCAAATCTTAAAAATTTCGGCATTATGACGGCGTGAAAACGAAAAATTTTCAATCCACATTGCATCAACATAGCATTGCATTACATTGCATCATCATTGTGGGATCTACACAATTCTACACATCTCTAGATTCTAGGGAGGTTGAGAATACCACCTTGATTACCTTTCCGTTGAAGATTAATTGAATGGCCGAATGCTCCAATCCTTCATAGTAAGTTAGTAAATTAACAGAAATTAGTGAAATTAGCAAGGGGTTAGTGTGAAATTAGAGTGTGTAAATACACAATTGGCAAGATATGGTGACACATTAGGAAATTATGAACACATTGCTTCATGCACACGCATTCAAAATCTACAAAAACATAAACACACAAGTGAAATTAGTGAGGGAACGCATTCAATTATGTCACAATTACACTAGCATAGACCATCTTCCCCAGCAGCGGTGCCAAATGTTGGGGGTTCCATCGTTGCAATAGCTCCAATGACCAACAAAATTATCAATATGGAGGGATGAGCTACCCGGCTAGGGCATGGAAACACTCACACGGTTAGTGAGCTAATTGTGGCAACACAAATGGTGAACTCTATGAGGTAAGCTTCTCGGCCTATGGAGGAGTTAAGCCATAATGAAGGGCAATCTCCATATCCACTTATCTTCACCTCCAATCAACCCAATCAAACACACTATGATTGCAAGACGCACACAACACTAATCCTATCATGCAACACACTAATCGCAAGCACACACACATAGATCTATTGAGCACCACACTCCAATCAAACCTTTATGCACACACAAGCAAAAGAGGACAATCACACAAGATTAGAGAGGGATTAACCACTAATTATTTAAGATCTAGTCAGTCTAAGCATTATATATAGGCAATCGTAAGAAGCATGAGAGAGGCATAGTGAGAGAGAATGAATCATTGATTAGTGTTAATCAAGTCTCATGAGCAAGGAAAAGCTCAAGGAATCCATAGCCACACACCTTAAGACCTCTCACCGAAGAGTGCTCTTAATAAATGAGCTTGAGAATCCTAATTTCTTTTACACACTGCCTTATATACCTAGGGTAAAAATATGCTATGTCCGGGCGCCCAAGGCCTTTAGGGCTCCACCACTTACTGAATTTGCTACCTAGGCACATCAATGACCTATTCTTTATAGCTTGGAACTCCCATTGAGCCCATAACACATTAGAAATTTTACAATGGCTTGAAATAAATCGAGAATTTACAATACTTGACCATTTTGGGAAAACGTGAAAAATGTGTAACTCCAATCTTTATTGCTTCTTCACTTTGATCTTCGATGTGCATTGGTACATCTTCGGTCTTAAGCGTTAACTGACGTTGACTCAGTTAACACAAAGCTATTGATCTGCCATTCAAGAAAACATTTTTCCATCTATACACAAATATTCTCCATTACAAGGGAGGAAGGCAACAAAATTTCTAAGGCACAACAACTTTTATTAAGCATCCCCACTGGTTAGTGCATTTACATACTCGATGCAATGACAGGTTGTAGATGCATGTAGATGAATGTGCATACTTAACCACTTTGAAAAAACAAAGACAGACCATGGGCAAACATGGCTACCTAGTGGCAAGCAAGGCCAACAAATCTAAATAGCTAAACAATGATAGACGGGCATAGGGGGGATTCATGCAAGCAAGGACATGTGGGAATAGGGGATGCCATTTGAAAAAGGTCAATCTAAATATCTAAAAAATGATAGACGGGTGCAAGGGGTATGCATGCAAGCAAGGACAACTGAGCAATAGGAGAAACAAGTAAACAATCTTTGATTAAAGAAGGATGGCATAAATAGCATAGGTGAACAAGTATATAAGGATAATCAAAGGAGAGGTAGATAACCAAGTGTGGTCTAGATGATGTGGGTAAGCAAGGGTAGACAAACACATGTAAAAAATTCCGGCCCAGACGTATGAGAAATAAGTGAACACATCTTTGACCAAACACGGACAGCCTAGACCTCATAGGTAAACAAGTAGACATGGGCAACCATAAACAAGTAGACATAAGCAACCTTGAACACGTAGACAGACGCATGTAAACAATGCCGGCCTAGATGCATGAGAATCAAGTGAACACATCTTTGACTAGTCAATGATGACCTAAACAGAATAGGTAAACAAGTAGACATGGGCAACCGGAAGCAAGTAGACAAACACAAGTAAAGAAGGTTGGCCTAGACATATGAGAAACAAGTGAACACATCTTTGACTAAAAGAGGATGTCCTAAATGGCACTCGTAAACAAGTAGACAAGGACAACCACAAAGAAGTAGACAAACATAGATAAACATGGCTCACCTAGACACGTAAGAAACAAGTGAACACGTCTTTGACTAGACAAGGATGGCCTAAACGGCACAAGTAAACAAGTAGAGATGGGCAACCACAAACAATTAGACAAGCACATGTAAAGAAGGTCAACTTAGACATATGAGAAGCAAGTGAACATGTCTTTGACTAGATAAGGAAAGCCTACATGGCACATGTAAACAAGTAGACATGGGAGACAATAAGAAAGTAGACATGGGTAAACATAAACAAGTAGACAAATACAGGTAAACAAGGATAGCCTAGACGTATGAGAAACAAGTGAACACTCCTTTTGACTAAACAAGGATGACCTAAACGAAAAAGGTAAACAAGTAGACATGGACAACCACAAACATGTAAACATACACAGGTAAACAAGTCCATCCTAGATCTATGAGAAACAAGTGAACACAACTTTCTTGGATTTAGGCTCCACGACCAATGCTCTTTAAGTTCCATAATTGGTTAGGATTTTAAAATCCTACCTCCTTTTTTTGAACTCACACTCTTCAAGTTTTTTAGACTTCATTTTTATGTAACCTCTCAGCCATTTTCCTTCCAATTGGGCATGCCAAATAATCACTTTGTGACACATTTCCCCATAGATCAAAGGTTGGAGGAGTGTCATATCTATCGAATTCTCCACAAGAACCCATGTCTTCTGCAAGAAGGATTAGATCCTCCATAGAAGAAGAATTTTTTCATAGCTCTAATGTGTAGCCTTGAGGGTAGCTTTGAATAAAAAAAGACAGATGGACACATGCATTTAAGTAGACATGGACCACTCTGTGTACTCCTCAACGACTCTAGATAATAAAGGGAAGGCAAACATGAGGTAGCCATGAACCACTATGCAGCCTTGAATATCTAGATACCTTATTAGAGCACCCATTGTGCGGCCTTGAGTATCCAAATTTGGATAGCCAAAGATAGACGGACAAAGGAATTCCGGTAGACATGGACCTCTCTGAGTACTCACTCATCAATGCATTTGGATAAACAAGGGCATGCCAATGGAGGCAACCACAAACCACTATGTAGCCTTGAGGATAGCTTTGAATAAAGAAGGACATATGGACAAAGGCGTTCAAGTAGACATAGACCTCTCCGAATACTCACTCCTCAATAGCTCTAGATAAACAAGGTGACCAAGCAGGGGTAGACTCAACCATGGACCAATGTGCAATGATCTAGCACAACTTTGTATATGCAAAGCTAGATAGATAGACTCTCAAACAAGTCATCACAGATCACTCCAAGGAAATCCACAACCACTCTAAATGAACATAGCCAAAAATGTTAAGCAAAACATAAATGGGCCACTATGTTATAGGCTTGGTGAGAGGTAAACAAGGTAACATGTTGAAGCAAATACGGGCCTATTCATTTTTCTTAGTTGCTGTAAAAAAAAGAGTACAACTAGATTCAAAACGAAGACTATGCTAGCATCCGAGATAAAAGGCAATCAATCTCCAAGATGAGCTTCTAGTAAATGACAAAGACTCCTCAACAAACGATGCAATCACAAATAAACAAACAAAGACCTTTCCAAGGCCACCCTAAGTATCCACAAACCACTCTCTATGCCTCTCTCAGTTACTTTTTAATTACAATTCCTTCTTACTTCTTCTCTATATACATGAAATTCAGCATGTAGAACCATACCTAATCTCTGCAAACTAAGGTATTCTATTCAACCAACATCGTCACTTTCATCATGGTGTTCAACCTTTGTAACAATGACGTAAGAAGAGAAGAAGAATAAGAGGATCGACATTCATGTTTGAGAACCTACACAAGTAAGTCGAAAGGGTTCCCTCACTTCATTCATCCATGTTTCTTCAACCATCCACCTCATTCTACCCATTGTAAATATATCATTAACTTTATAGTGATTGCTAACACTAACTAATAGCCTACTATCACAAACACCCATTGATCTAACTTTAAAAAGCACCTCACCTCAAGACACGTACATATAGTAAACTCTCTCTCTCTCTCTCTCTCTCTCTTCCTTAACTCTCTAATTTCACTCTGTCTACCATCAATTATACCTTTCTCATGATCCCACATCCATGACTCAAGAAAACAAAGAAGGCCCACTATATTTGATACTAATTTTCTTTCATAATCTTGATTTGATTAATTTGCAAATTAGGATTTACAATAATCTTAATGAGGGGCCTGTAACTATAAAAAGTCCTCTCTTCTTCTTGTAAATCATAATTAATATCTCACATAGCACCCCTATACTCTATGTGTGAGGAGAGAATTAGGTATAGCAACCACTTAGTGACTTTCACACTTGGTGTGAGAGAAGCTTTCAAGCTACACATTTGCAAGTGAGAGAGTGTGAGTTTAAAACCTCAAAATTGTATATGTCCCTCCATCATCAATAAAAATGAGGTTTGGTGCTTCAAGAATGTGATTTGTTGTTCAAATCTTAGTCCTTTCACTTGTGCAATGCGGTTTGGCGAATTCAATGTGACTTGTGTCTTTTAAGTTCTACCATTTAAGCTTGTTTGAGAAAGTGTGTAGTGTATTTTCATTGCCAAATTTGTGTCCATTGTAAGAGGATATTGTGGTGAGAGGTCTCCCACACCCTAAGACAATGTGTGTGTGTTGGAAATGCTCAGCTCTCACTGCACATTGGGTAGTTTTTTACAAGCTCTAAGAACCATCTCCAATTGAAAGTCACGAACAAGGTGTTATGAAAGTTCCATCCCTCTCTCTCTTCCCTTTTCTCTAACGCTCTCTTGCTCCATCTGGTGTGTGACTTGGTGTGAAATTGTTTGTGTGTGTTTTGCTGCATCTCTTCTTGGTTGTGAAAAAATCTCTCTTGTCTCCTAGTTCACATCCTATAACTAGGTGCTGCCCTTCACTTGTTTGGGTGTGGGGTTGTTGTTGCTTTTCTTGCTTGTGATTACCCTAACCCCAATTGAGCAGCATGGGAGCCTTGAGAGGTGTTTAGAGGCTGCCTCTCTTTTTGTCCACCCGGACCGCCTTAGTGACCACTTAGAGGTTTTTGTAGCAAGGCTTGCTTGGTCATTGGGACTAGCTGCATATGCAAGTACTTGTAGGCGGTCATACATCTTTGTCAATTTTTTGTGCTCATCCTTGCTTGACAAGCACACATTTACAACGTGTTAATTGAATGAAATTTATCACACTAAAGTTTTGACACAAAAACTATGAGAAACACATGAGATACCATTGCATGATAGTAATGAAGCACACTAAAAAAAATTGTCTCACTAATAAAAGGGCCACCATGTTGGATTTACACTATTAACAACTAATGACCATTTATGACTTTGAAAACATCACTTGAATCAATTTATGAGTGCACCACATTGATTTAAATCATATGCATACCACACCATAGATTTTATTGTATCAATTTGCATCATGGTCCATAAGTATTGAGAGAGAGTAGACGAGTGAGAGAGAGATAGAAATAGAATCCATTACTATATAAAAATTTCATTATACGTCTGCTGTCTACAACTTTGATCAAATACTGCAAAGCATACACATATGATGTCTACAAATTTGATGGGATATACATCCCTACAAAATTAAAAGAGTCAATGTAATATACTAGAATCTAGACATCGTCTCACTAAGCAGCCACATACACATTTCTAGGTTGACCTCTAGCATATCAAAATACTCACTCATATTTTGGAAAGTCTTTCTTTGACTAAGTGGTGATTTTAAATAGTTTTTGTGCCTATATATTAATGATCATGCCTATCTACTTGCTTTACTTTTCCAAAGGAACATTATGATGCTTTGGAAAACCTTTGCACCATTCATGAAGTTTTGGTAGAAAGACACAACTTATGTGCCAATGGCTTTAGTGGACAAGAAAGTAGATTTTAGATTACAAATCTCAAGGACCCTCCATGGATGTAGTGCATGCTCTATCTAGTGTATGATGTTGGTTGCTTGCTTCTCAATTTCCACTTGTAGTACCAAGCCCCAATCAAAGACTCCGACATGAGGCACACCCTCCTTTGTAAAATCTATCATTATGTTCCACGGGTGCCACTCACAATGTATAATTCCCTCATGTGCCATGTTCTTCACTAGGGCATTCATAAAAGACGGTGCCCACTCAAGAAAATGCTTGCACATCTCCAATTCTTGCTCTGTGGAGGGACATCTAGGAGCTTCGTTTTGCACCCTCCATAGAGCAAGAATTGGAGATGTGCAACTTGAAGAGGAAATCAAGGAATATAAACGCTCTCTTGTGGACTTGAATGCTTTGAAGGAGCGGATGAGCAAAGTAGAGCATGACCATGTATTGAAAGAGGAGAAATTTGACACCATGAGCCGGAATGTGTGCGACATGAAAAATGTATGCACAAGCAAGTCTTGGACTGATGTATGTGGGGTAGCAATGTGGTTGCTAATTCCTCATTTATGCAAGATATGGCTCAAACAAAGAATGTTGAGAATGTGGATGTGGAGGAGTTGAAGGAACAGGAGCGATGTTCCAAGAACATTGTTATTCGTGGAATTCCCAAAGAGAAGCTAGAGACACCTCCTTCTCTTGCCATTGTTATTGAAGATTTCTTCAAAACCCACTTTCGCATGGCCGGAGTTATGGTCTATGGAGCACATAGAGTGGGGAAGCAAGGAGCTCCTCTCTCGGGAAAACGGCCAATTGTATACGCCATGCCAGATGAGACCAAGCGAAAGATTATCCATTATAATAGTTGGATCTATTTGAAGGATACAAAATGTTTTGTATGTGAAGATCGCACTGTTAAGCAACAAAATATGCATCGCAAGGCATATGAGGAAAAGAATAAGAAAAACAAGGAGATCTCTTATGAAGAAAATGTGACCAAGGAGGAGGCAAGTTCCTTGAGCAAATAGGGATGCGTGACCTATGAGACCGAGTTACAATTGAAAATATGCTTTGGAATTGTAATGGATACCCATGGAATGCGGGGGTTGGCATTGATGAACTAACAAGCAAAGCCAATGTTGTACTTCTTGTTCAAACTTGGGAGCATGATACACAAAGGATTAACGGCTTAGAGAATTACAATGTACATTCATTGATGTGGTCAAAGAATCTCAAGCAACGAAGAGGACAAGGAGGGGTAGCATGTATGATTAAGAAAGTATTGGAAGATTTTGTATCAATTGTAAAAGATGACAAGTACAAACGTTATGTATGGCTGAAAATTATGACACCAAAAAAAGCACCCATTTTTTAAGCCGGTTGCTACATTCCTCATTATGATTCTTCCTTTTATGCTTGCATGGATAGAGATCATCCATTTTTTGATTTAGAAGAGGACATTGCTTATTTCAAAGGTGAAGGTGATGTTATTGTATTTGGGGATATGAATGCTCGCACAAAAACATTGCAACATGATACTCAACAATTTGATATGCCATACATTTCAAGGGAGTTGGAGGAAGTTCACTTGTATGATCGTACTTCAATGGATGAGAAAGAGCCGGATCATTATGGAAAGTTAATTTTACACATGTGCAATAGCACGGGTATGATCATTGCCAATGGTGTATCTTTGTGGAGTGGAACCAATGGATTTACATGTAGGAGACATAATAGGGATAGTGTGATTGACTATATGCTACTCTCCGAAGCCATCATGTATCACATAAAGAGTTTTATGTTTGGCCAATGGACCCCGGAATCCAACCATGTGGAGAAGCAACTAAGCATGATAATCTCAGCCAAAGGAAAGATAAATTATCACTATGTATGGATTTCAAACGGGCACCAATGTACATTGAAATGGTTGAGCAAAATTTATGGATGAAGAAGATCTAATATGATGCACCATTGGAAACTAAATGGGAAGCTTTCAAGAAAGTTATTTGTTCTTGTACCGAAGAATGCTTTTCTATAAAGCATCTCCATGGTATCAACAAAGATAGATCGCACAAAAGGTGGTTTGATAAAGAATGTCAAGATGCTCAAAAGTCCTTGATAAAGCTTGATGCAACTATGGACAAAGACAACTATCAAAGTCATTTGTATACATACAAGGCATTGATTCAAAAGAAGAGAAGAAGATGGGAAGGAAAGCAACAACTTTTTCAAGTCTAAGAAAAGGCACATGCATGTGGAAGATTTTGGAAAAACTTGAGGGGCAAGCGGGTTGAGAATTTTGGTAACTTGAGTCTTGTGGATATGTACACACATTGTAGGCAATTATATGAGTAAGCAAATGTTGAAAAATTTCCATTTTATGGTTCACTCCCATGTATGCCTTCTTTTTTTACTATTGAGGATGTATGCGGTGGGCTTGAAAAGTTGGCCACTCGCAAAGCGGGAGATCTTCAAGGTATCAAGCCGGAGATGATCAAATGGACGGGAGATTTTATCCATGAGTGGATGTGTGGTATGTTCAACCTTGCACTTCAACATGGTATGCCTTATGATTGGAGTACTAATTGGGTTAAGCCTTTGCATAAAGAAGGGGATGTAAAGAATGTAAACAACTACCAGACTATTATGATTGGGTCTCTTATGGGAAATTTGTTTGGGTGCATAATAGAGATGAAATTGAGTGATTGGGCTGAAGATAATGACAAGCGGGTCTTTGTCGATGCCATAGCACCATTGAACATCTTGTCACTCTTTGTGTTCTCATGGAGGAAAGTCGATTGAAAGGCAAGCGGTTGTATTGTTGTTTTGTGGACTTTAAGAAAGCCTTTGATATGATTCCACGTAATAATTTGTGGAGAAGGATGGAAGAACTCCAAGTGCCAAGTGAGTTTATGCTTGCGGTTTCTCGAATCTATGAGAAGGTGATTTGTCAATTGCGCATGGGAAGAGAAATTTCAAAAAATTTTGTAAGTACTATTGGGGTTAAACAAGGATGTCCGTTGTCACCAACTCTCTTTGGTCTATACATTGATCAATTGTAACAAATGGTACTTGAATTTATGCAAGAAGAAGGCATTGAAGAAGTCACTATTTGCAATGCGGTAATCATGCTTTTGTTGTATGCGGATGATGTAGTGCTTCTAGCACACACTTTAGAAGATGCACAAAAGCTTATGGTTGTCCTTGAGAACTTTTGCTTGCATAGTGGACTGATTGTGAACGAATCCAAGACAAAGGTTATGCTTGTGAAAACCAACCATAAGGAGAAGCAATGCATTGTGTACAACAATGAGACACTTGGAGTTGTTAAGAGCTTTAAGTACCTTGGCCTTGAGGTTCCGTCCAATCACAAGTGGCATGAATGTGCTATGTGTCGTTTGGAAGCGGGAAAGAGAGCATATTATGCATTTGAGAACATGTGTAATGCGGGAAACATCAAGTGTTGGGTTCTCAAGAAGTATCTTTTTGATACATTGGTGACATCGGTTCTTCTTTATGGAGTTAAAGTGTGGGGCGGGAGCATCTCAAAATCTACTTGGAAAGAGTTTGAGAATGTTCAAAACCGTTTTCTCACAAACTTTCTCCAAGTGAAGACACAAACACCATATATGCTCCTACTTCTTGAGTCAGGATGTCTTCCAATTGAGGTTATGGGCATGGAAAGGGTTGTGGAGTACATGATAAAGATGCGTCAAAACCCCTCACATCGACTTCCTACAATTGCATGGGAAGCAAGCAAAAAAGTTCAAAAGACGCATAAAAGTAAGATCTTGAGCACGGGATGGATGCAAGACATAAAGAAGTGGTTTGGGAGATGGGATGCATTACACTTGGTACATGATGCTTCAATTGACTCCCAAGTGAATGAAGCTTTTCTACAACACCAATGTATTATGGCTTGGGAGAAATCCGGTGGGTCACGCTGTCAGGAGTTTTTTGGAGCAAGGGATTGCGCATATGTATATACACATGCATGGTGCATCGAATAAAGGATTGCCCATTTTCCGGAGCTAGGTGGTTGAGTGGGGCCCACATGTGTACAGGTAGGACAAGGTATACATAGTGCATCATTTTTCACTATCACCAGTACCAGTGTGTTTTTTCTATAATAATGAGGAGTTGGTAGCACGTAACATGTCTCGAGGAAGCTATCTACGGGCCGACGACATGAGTAAGCAGGTGCGTCAGATGGCATATAGTGGCGTCAGGACATCGAATGGGGTCAATATTTGCACGTGGATAAGTACGGACACAAAGTGGATGTTTTCTTGTGATAATTATGCAGAAAGGTCATCATGAGGCCATATTTTGGGGCCACTTCATGTGGTGGCGGGATGCATTATTGGAAAAAAACTGAGTACCAGGTGTGCGGATGGATGCAACAGGGTGACAACTATGCACTACGAGGTCAGGTTTTGGCCTGTTCGGGGTCCGTTTGAGGTCATCTAAAAGGCCAAGGGTGCCCAACTAATAAAGCTAAGTGTATGAACTAAAAAAACAGAGAGAAGACCAGAAAAAACGTGGAGAGAAGAGGAGGAACAGCCGCAACTGTGTTTTTGGTGTTTTTGGAGCCTATTTTGGCCGTAAACTATTTATCCGAGGTCGGATTTGAGCACCTTGACATTGTAGACTAGGGTTTTGGGCCGTTCCAGATGCGATGACATTGTCCATTTTGCCAAATTTCTCACTATTTTTTTGCTTTTTTAGCTGTGTAAGTTTCTCCTATGAGCAAAGCTTCTTCTCCAATTTGTGATTGTATCTGGCATATTTTACCCATATTGTGTGAGCTGTTTGCCCCATTGGTGTTGGCCCAAGATTAGTTGTATCTAAACATTAGAAATTATCCTCTTTTGAGCTGAGTTTTTTGGGTGTGTGTGTATGTGTGTCTCACTGTGTGGAGTGGGTAAACGGATAGTCTCTTTCCTCTCACTCCATCGGTGTGTTCCCTGTCTCGGCCAGGTGGGTTGTGTAAGCCAAGTGGTGCCCCATAGTGTGTGTGTGTATCATCCCAAGAGTGTGTGTTGGGTCATTATAGAGGCGTTGTGTGTGTTTCAATCTCGCTCACATTCTTTTGGCGTCCCCACGGAGGATCTTCTTCGAGTACCTTTTGCTTTGAGCTTCATTAAGCTTCGAGATTCGGGATTACATGTTGTAGACTACACATTATAGGTTACAGGGATAGGTACAGGTACAGGTACATGTGATTCACACAGGTACAGGTAGATGGAGTACAATGATATACTAGTAGTGGTGTCACTTGCAGTTGTTGTGGGTATGCATCATTTGGTGCCTGTTTGAGCGCATTGTCTACTGGTATTGTATGTTACTTGTGGATACTGCCATTGTACGCCTTTGTGGATCCATACTTGGTTTTATTTGGCAGTCCCAGCCATTTCTGAGACTTGGTCTGGAAGATAGTCATTTCTGAGACTTGACTATACGCGATTTGCATAAGCCTTCGTGAGAGGATCGATAGCGTGATGATTTATTGAGCTGGGGGATTCTCAAATGTGGAGATTCTTTTGGTGATACAGGTAGCTGGAGCAATGGAGAGCTTGGAAAAGGGTGTGTAGAGAGAAAAGTCACTTTTTACCTATAGAATAGGTTTAGAAAGACTTTGGAGAGTGGAAAATGATGTTTTGTTTTTTTTGGGAAAAAAAGTTTCCTATAGCCCTGAATGCCCACAAATGTATTCTTCAAGCAAGGAATAACAAGCAAGAAAGATATGGTATCACGCATTGGTGAAAAACCAACTTTAACAAGCCTAGGTCAAGATGCTTTAACAAGCCTAGGTCAAGATGCTTTCAACGAGGCTACCTTAGCCACGTGCATTGCACGTCTCCATGTATCTTTGAAATGAATAAAGTTATCAGCTTCAGTGAAGTTTTGTCTTGATTTATGTGCGTCACGAGAAATTTGCATACTAACCTGATATTTTCTTGTCCATCTCAAGCCCCACAGGCCGTATGAACCCCGTCCCCGTGCACATGGAAAAATATCGAGCCGTTCCATGGCCCCGTGTGCCACGGAGTGACTTTTGGCACTTTGACCGAGGCCTGGTCCGTGTGCCAAGGAGTGACTTTTGGCAATTTGGCCTCGTTCAAATTGCCAAAAGTTGCTATATGGCACACGGGGCCACCGAACGGCTCGGCGATGGGGTTCATAGTACGCATGGGGCTCGCGATGGGCAACACATGAGCTGCATTTTCTACTTGCCAGATAACATGGATCCTGCAAGCGTAGAAACATTTAATCTAAGCACCTTGCAGATTCAATGTGTGTCACAAGAAATTTGCGTACTAACATGATGTATTCTTGCCCATCCCGAGTCCCACCGGCCGTATGAATCCAGTGGTCATGCACATAGCAGAATATCGAGCCGTTCAAACTGCCAAAAATTGCCAGGTCAAACTACCAAAAGTTTCTCCATGGCACCCAGGGCCACAGAATGGCTTGATATTTTTCCATATGCACAACGACAAGGTTCATACAGCTCTTGGGCTTGCGATGGGCCACGTTAGCCCATATTTCTACTTTCCAACTCGCACGGACCCTGCGAATGGATTAATTAGAGAAATTGACCTAAGTAACCACATCCAAATCCATAACCAACACAAGCTTAAAACTCAAACAATACAATACAATGGCCAAACAAAGATATGATAATTTTCAAAACAGCTACATGATAGAGCTGGCAAGGATGTCGGTTGAGAAGTTACAACGGCTTTTCTATCTAGGTATTACGAAAGCAATCATCACCACGTAAGTGAAGTGCTAAGCTCATATCTGAGGGATTAATAGTCACACGCTTACCATGGGACATTGCCAAAATGGTGTCTTGAAAGAGGGATAGAATCATATCCTCCATAGCTTGCTCCAATGCACCTAATGTCACTTCTTCCACCCTTGTTACATTGTCTAAGTACTCATCCATAATCTCTATCACAAGCCAAGAAAATGGGGCCTTAGGGATGATAAGTTGTGTACTATTTTGGTACTTGTGGATTTCACACAATGCACATGTGCCAGGTCTCCAACGAAGCTTCTCCTTGAGAGGTGGTGGTGGTGGTGGAGGCTAGGCAATGCGAGCCTAGGGGGCATTATTGTTGCGGTTCTTCTTGCACCTCTCATCACACTGGCTGGCCTCCTCTGCAGTTTGTGGACGATTATTTCTCTTCTTCATTGTCTTCCCTCTTGGTGCATGACTACTTTCACCTGCTGTCGCAAGAATTTTACGTTCACGAGTTGAGTCGGGTCAGCACCAGGCTACTCGCTGTGGGAAATGATGAGAGAAAGATGCACATCACAAGAGAATATAGCACAAAAGAACACCTTGTACACCTTGAACTGAATTACTTAAATGAACTAAAATTTGAATTAATGAAACTTGATTGCAATAGGCAACAAGTGCTCTTGAACCCGTCGAGACGATGAGCGGAACTGCAAATGCCAAACCTGTAGTATGGCCTCAATGCCCTTCCCTTGCTATTCTTGACCGCTTTCATAAGCACCAACTTAGCCTTCTTCTTTTAACAACTTCCCAAACTATGTTCACGTGACCAGGCCCTTAAGAACTTTTAAATATAAGAGGAAAAAAAAATTCAATTAAGCTATGCCTATCAAATCCCGAAGAGAGAGAGAGAGAGAGAGAGAGAGAGAGAGAGAGAGAGAGAGAGAGAGAGAGAGAGATCCCTTTCTTTTCGTCATTGTACCACCCTTTGTAGACCCCAAGATATTTTCACATTTTGTACCAAACTTGCGATAAATGGGGATCTACATGGGCATTCTAGAGGCATATGCATGTCTAACTAGCTGGATTATGATTGTGTTTAATCTATTTTTATCAGTTTAATTTTGCTTTGATAATATATGTCAGTACCATTTGAAAACTCGTTCGTAGTGAACGTTTTTCTAAACTGTGGCCATAGTACTACATTAGGCATCATGTCATTTTCGTGACTGATTTGGCGGATAAGAAGAGAGAGAGAGAGAGAGAGAGAGTGAAAGAGGGTTATCATCCTCTGTCGAGTCCAACTAGTGGGATATATAGAGAGAGAGGTATGCTATCTATAGTATCAAGGACAAAGCAAGGAATATCTCTCACTGGCATAGATCTTAGAGGTCCTTTATGATTGTCTGCACGACGTTAAAATCTCTCATCTATAGGGTTTGACTAAGGCACAGGGAGAGATTTGTTATCTGGAGCATAAAGGGGAGTGCGACAGGTTTTGAGTTCAAGATTAGTCGGAGTAGATCTTTAAAGTCATTAAGAATTGTCCTTACAACGTTAAAAATGTGAGTTTCCATGAGTGTGTGGAGGGACTTTACGAAAAACGATTCAAAACGTTTTTTTTAATCTTCTTTGATGCCATGTTGGATTCGTGGCAAATCTGTACAAGAAGAAAGGAAGAAAGGAGAGAGAGAGAGAGAGAGAGAGAGGACTTAAGTGCAATTGACTCTTGCATTTTGAGGTCTCGGGGATTTTAACCCTTTTTCAAAGCGGGAATGAGGTCTTAAAAGACCATTGAAAAACTAAAATAATTTTTCATGATGCTGGTAGGCAATTTTGAACCGGCATGCAGGAAACTGCCAGGGGCCGCGAGAGGAGATCCGCTAGCGGGGTGCGTGAGAAGAATCCGCCAGGAGGCAGTTGGGAAGGGGGTCGCCTTGTGTGGGCCGCGAGGGGGTTCGTTGTTTGCAGAGAGCTAAGCTTGGAGAGGACGCTGTGAGAGGGCGCCAGCCCATGAGGGGCCAAGAAGGGCTGCACTGGGTGTGCAGAGCATAGAGAGAGAGAGAGAGAGAGAGAGAGAGAGAGAGAGAGAGAGAGGCCGTTGTTAGTGGCGTGAGCAGGAGTTGCGAGAAGAGGGCAGGCAAGAGCCGCCAAGGGCGCGCGAGTGAGGAGGAGGAGGGAGCCCAAGTGGGGAACCCTCTGTGTGTGTACTCCTTGGGGAGACGAAGGCAATGCTGCAAGCGAGCCCAAGAGGAAGCTGGGTGCTGTAGAAGGCAATGCTGCAGGCGAGGGTAGTCATAGGGGCGCAAAAGACAGAGCGTTGCCATATTGAGAGGCCGCAAGCAATTGAGCGCTGGGATTCGAGCATGAGCAGTTGGAGAGGAGAGATGCCGCAAGGAGTCGAGAGCAGGGAGAGTCATGAGCAATAGCGCTGTGTGCGTGTGTGCTAGTTAGAGAGAGAGAAGAAGTTCTGTTAATGCTAGTGAGAGAAGGGGCATTCTCAATAGCGCTGAGTGTGTATGTAGGTCCTGTGAAGAATTTTAGAGAGAGAAAACGTGATCAGAGAGCCGAGAGAAAGAAGTGGGCACAGTTAATTACTTAGAGAGAGATACGGAAGCCACAAACAGTTTATGTGTAGAGGGAGAGCATCTGAGCGGGAGGAGTAGGTAGCCTGTGTGTTTGTAAGTTAAAGAGAGAGAGAGAGAGAGAGAGAGAGAGAGAGAGAGAGAGAGAGAGCGCGCTGCCTGTGTATATGTGCAGTTAGTAGGTCGCAAGGAGAGAGAAGATGTGTTAGTAAGCAAAAACGAAGAGAGAGAGCAGAATATGTTGCCAGAGCTAGAGAGAGAATAGGAGAGAGAGAAGGAAGAAATGTGGACTGCTTGTCTATGTAAGTGTGTGACTGTGTAGCGCTATAGTTAGACACAGAAAGAGAGTGTTTATGTTAGTGTGTTAGTGTGTGGGAGAGCAGGAATTAGAAAAAGAAAGACAGAGAAAGAGAGAGAAAGCATCATATTGAGAGATGGAGAGATACCACTTATGAACGCCATTGAAGTGAGAGAGAATAGAATGAGGCGGCATCACAAAACTGCGATTACACAACTCAGCGTGGAAAATTGTTTTAAAATGTGTCATTGGTCAGTAATATTGCTATAAATCAAAATGATAATATTTGTTCTTTTGATTATCTTAATATTACAAAATGGTAGGAAATCATGCAAAAAATTATCAGGTTAAAATATAAAAGCTAAAAAAATAAAAGAAAAGAAAAACTTTGAAATAGAGTCATTAGCGTGTATCGTATTCATAAACGAAATAGAAAAGTAGTTGTTTAATGAAAGTTAATCTACAAAGAGCTTGTCTGAAAATGAAATGCATGGCATATTTAAAAGCAATCTGGGAAATAAAAATCTCGACATTTATACATTGCAAAATCTTAATGGGAATTGACACAGTTCATTGTGATCTATTTGGCGTTTTAAGAGGAAAAGAAATGAATAAAGTCCATTAAGTGACTGAAGCATTGAAATAAACAGAGAACTCTAGAAAAACTTATTGTGAAATTATAATGTCTAGTGAGTTTGGAAGTTGGTAAAGTTAAACAGATAGATAAATTTGAACTTGTGCAAGCGTGTTTCCTTAGTATTTTGATGAAAAATCATATCGGAAAAAAATTGAATGGAGATCTGTGGTTAATTGGTTTAGATAAGAAAAAGTAAGATGTATAAGTTAGAGCTTAGGTTGAGATTGGATAGTTGGACTACGAAACTAGGAGGGCATACATTTTGGACTACGAAAATTTAGCAGATTCACTAAAATACGAACGCATAATCGATCAAAAATTAGTTAAAATGAGCTCAAAAGCCGCAAATATATGGCAAAATTAGTGCACGTCTAGGTAAGTTAGGGGACCGTTGGTTTAACTGAACGTTATTAAGAAGACTTGGAAGGCGACATTCATTTGGTTCATCTGTCGGGAACGAGCTAGCTGTTAAAGCTATGGGGCAACCCGATGCATATATTTTGCATGCTAGTACCTAGGGTTTGTTGGCCAATAAGGAAGAGACAAATATGTTTGTGTAGTAATGTTGGGAAAGGAAAGTCTTAAATAGACTTAGGGCCGGTTATCCCAGTGCATAGACTTTCCATTCTTATACCTTGGTCTTGATTACCTTGAGGTTACTAATAGAATATGTTAGTCGAGAGCCGTTGATTAGTTTATAGAAGCTGAGAGATTCAATCACTTGTTAGAGTTAGCATAAACAGAAAGAGAGGGAGATGAAGTTGGTGGAAGTAGACCTAAGTGTGTTAGAGGGATGCGTAGGAGATCCTAATGCACTTGAAGAAGAAAAGGATATTCAAGTAGAACTACTTAAACAACAAAAACTAGCTGATGAGGCTTTTGCTCAAATGCGACAAAAATTGATTAGCTTAAAGGTAGAGAATGAACAAGCTGTGATGAAGGCTAAACAAGATAAAGAGTCTTCCATGTTAGAATATGAATTATTTCAACAAGATATAATACGTTTTAACAAAGAAATATGAAAAACTTGTGAAATTTTAGATAAGGAGTCTAAATTGCATGTTGAGGAAGTGAAAACCATGAGTGGGTGCATAAATACAATGGGAGAGGAGCTTGATTAGAATAGGCAGCTTATATTTGGATGTCAAGTCCTTTCCAATGATGAGAGGCCACATGAGAGTGAGAAGCCTATTACTCCTGTAGTCAATAATGACTGTTGTATTGACAATATTAACAAATCAATAGATGTAATTTCTATTGACAACCCATGTTTACGAAGAGATGTATAAAGGGAGGAAAGAGATCTAGTAGATAATAATATAGCTACCTTGATAGAAATTGACAAAAGACAAGTCTTGTTAGAAGCATACCTTGATAAATTAAGAGCATTTACATGTGTGAGCAAATTTGTTTTGAAAGTCTATTACCTTATGAATTAAATGGTGTGTGTGATATGAGGAAGAGATATGTACTTCTATATTGGTGAAAGATAGTATAGGAAGTATTGTTTCTTGTGAGGAGAACATGTCTATGAATTACTTTGCACATGAGCACTACTTTGAGATTGAAATTGAATTAGGTTCTTCTACTTGAGAGACTAGACATGATTTTGACGAGTTAAATATAGAAAAAACTTTAATTTTGAATGAACTTGAGAGATTGAGAGAAAATCATACTTCACATGTTAGTGGGAATGGTGAGGAATGTAAAAGACATAGATATGAATTTCAATTAAATGCGGTCATTTTAGGGAATGAGACTAGAGAATATATTGCATATATGCAAGAGGGAGATGAAGCAAAGAGAGGGAAAAATAGTAGCATGCCTAGGAGACAAAATGTACAAACAAAGTTTCCAATAGAACCTAGAAAAGGCTGTATAGAAAACAAGGATAGCAAAATATATGAAAAGAGACAATTTGGGTATAAATATTATGGTGTAATAGGCCATATTGCAAAGTTTGGTGAAAAATTGATATTAGTAAACCAAATTACCTGAGCTCAATGATGAGGGAATTATAGGAGAGAGTGAGTAGTGACTGTTTGGTTTAGAAAATTGAAAAATAAAACAAAATATTTTATTCTTGTTTGTAATATGAAATAGCTTGCTCATTTTAATTGAGATATTCATAATATATTACGGAGATTTCATTTCATGTCATATGGAAAGCGAGTGTGAGTTCTAATGTACTGTCATTTATGAGTAGATATTTGGGCTACACTGAGCAGTCTTTGTTGTTCCTATTTTGATGTTTAGTGATTTTATGTGTGTGCAAGATGAATTAGAATCATGGAAATTGACTAAGTGGTTAAGTTAATTATCATGTGAGCAGATAAGTTAAGAAAGATTGTGAGTTTGAGGGAAAGTGAAAAGTGAGTAAAGAGTAGGAGTGAGTAAGTGTGACTTGAGTGGTGTGAGATAAGTTTTGTTGAGGAGAGGGTTCCTTGTTTATTCTTGCTCATATGCAAGTTATTTTCATTCATTTGTAGGAAGAATGATGAGTTTCAGTGAAATCCAAATTCAAACATATTTGGAAAAACTTTGGTGTTTGACCAATAGAATTTTAGCAAAATTTTCCATGAGAGTTGACCAATGAGAAAAATTCAATGAATAATTCTATGACAATTGAAATAGGTACTTTAGATTTAGCTGTAGATGCCATGTTTGGTGGAATCTGTGTTTTAAAATTGAAATGCATATGTTAGTGCAAGGAAAATGTGTGTTTAAGGATTAGAGAAGTGCATGCAGAGAGTGAGTTTAAAGTGTGGAAGCTAAAGGGTACGAGTTAAAGGATGTTAGCAAAGTTGAGAAGATGTTACTTGTTAGAGAAGTGAGAGATGTTTGTAGAAAATTTAGTAAGCCCAGAGATGTTTGAGAGTTAGAGATATTAAGAAGTTGAGAGATGATTGAGAAGTAGAGTGGAAAGCTAGAGAAGTGAGATGTTTGGGTGATGTTAGTGGAGAAAATAGTAAGGAGAGATGTGAGAGCTAGAGATATATTTTGAGATGTGATATTTGAGGGGAAGTTTCAAGATGTTAGTTTATCATTGTTCGTGGTGTCAATTTCAATGCAAGGGTTTATAAATTGCATTTGAATAAATGTTTGAAAGCAAATATAAAATCAAAACAAAATTAAAAAAACATATACATGATGTGAAGAATGTGAAATTAGAGAGGGTGTGGTCTATGCGTAGGAAACTATAGCTTTGTAATGGAAGTAGGTGTCTGTAGCACATATAGGCGTCTGTGACCTAGGATACGGTCTATGTGTACGACATTGTAGCTCCTTAGAATGTAGGTGACTGAACCACGTATAGATGCATGTAATCCGTTGCACTATTCTTGGAACTCTGAATGCTTCTTTATTTATTTTCAAATTTTTGTTTTTTAAAAAAACAATTACAAAAGAAAAACCAAACAAATAAAACAAAAAAAACCCATAAAAATTAGGTGTAGGCCGATAAATACATTCCTTTAGGGGGAGTGTAGTCTAATTTTTTGCAGAACCGAGCATTTTGTATGGAGAAGATACCTGTTACAAATTGGAGCTGATTGTCAAAGCTATATCTGGGGATGTAGTTTCTAAAGTGGAGCATTTTCAAGCAAATTAAATAGGTGGTTTACTTCTAAACTATAATAATCAAAATTTTCTTCTTCTTTTTTAGTTTTTATCATTTGTATGTATGTTGTAATAGATGTGTCAGTGACAGGTTAACACCACACTATTCATAGTCATATTAAATTTGTTAGCTTAGGGGGTTTATATATTCTTTTTAACTTCCCTTTATCTAAACTTAGCAATCACCGATTGGTGACCAAGCTATAGTGGCTGAGAGAAGTAGTTAAGGTGATTAATTAATAGGGTCACTTTAGCTAAACTAGTTCTGGGCAATATATTTATGCTCTTTATGGTGATCTAACGATCCCTTAGAAGTGATGTAGGTCTCTATGGTTGGAAGTATAGACCTTTAAACTCTAGTTAATGGGTGATATGCTAGTTAATTTACACTAGTGACGAGCCAAGGGGAGAATAAAACACAACTTTTATGTTATATGTTGTGTGACCATCGCCGTACAAGTTTGGTAGGCGGGTGGGTCCACTTTGTCTCTAGTGACAGAGCCACGAGCCGTAGCCATGCTTTGTATAGGGTGGAAGTGTAAGTGCTAATAATTCGTGCTCGGCGCAGCAGTGAGAGTGGAATGCATGAAAAAAAAAAATCAAGTCCGACGTGACTTGTAAAAATAAAAATATATATAAATACAAAGCAGAATGTATGAAAAAAATTAACAATTAAAAATCAAAATTCTTTAAAAATTTGGGAATTCAAAAGAAGGGAATATAAATTAAAGGCGACGACTTCCACTTATATATAAATGCTAAGATATTTTCTATAATATAGGGGTTAATTGGTTTACCTCTATAGAGCTCTAGCATCATGGAGGGGGGTTGTTCTTGTTATTAAACAGTAATAAATTTATTTTTCTTGCCTAGGGCGGTTTATAGTTATTCCATTAACTAGTCACCTTATTATTAATTTTAGTTGCTATTGGTGAGGATTAGGTATGTGATTTTTAAATCTTTATAAATGCTAGTTAGTGAGGGTATATATGTTTCCTGGGGTTAACATGTTTATATAACTATGTCTAGTGTTTATTAATTTGTCACCGAGTTATCACTGACTGACTGATTAACGGTTTTATTGTTGAAACAAATCTCGTTCTTGTTTTACCATAAGTAAGAATAAATAGACTACTGGTGTTAGTGTAATGTATTTCAGGCTTTATGCTCACGAGGACATTCGCTATTAAGGAGGGGAACCAGTTATTTCTTAAAGTGTAGCTGTAAAGCTGGAGAGTTGCAACAGTTACAGAAGTTCATTCAAGTGTAAAAGACATTTTTGTTCGTCGAGGACGACTTCACATTTCAGTAGGGGAGGAATGTAGACCCCAAGATATTTTCACATTTTGTATCAAACTTGGGATAAATCGGGATCTACAATATGGGCATTCTAGAGCATATGCATGTCTAGCTAGCTGCATTATTATTGTGTATAATCTATTTTTATCAGTTTAATTTTGCTTTGATAATATATGTCAGTACCATTTGAAAACACGTTCGTAGTGAACATTTTTCTAAATTGTGGCCATAGTACTAGATTAGGCATCATGTCATTTTTGTGACTGATTTGGCGGATAAGAAGAGAGAGAGAGTGAAAGAGGGTTATCATCCTCTATCGAGTCCAAGTGGGATATATAGAGAGAGAGGTATGCTATCTATAGTATCAAGGACAAAGAAAGGAATATCTCTCACTGGCATAGATCTTAGAGGTCCTTTATGATTGTCTGCACAACGTTAAAATCCCTCATCTATAGGGTTTGAGTAAGGCAGAGGGAGAGATTTTTTATCTGGAGCATAAAGGGGAGTTCGACAAGTTTTGAGTTCAAGATTAGTCGGAGTAGATCTTTAAAGTCATTAAGGATTGTCCTTGCAACGTTAAACACGTACGTGAGTTCCATGAGTGCGTGGAGGGACTTTATGAAAAACAATTCAAAAACATTTTTTTTAATCTTCTTTGATGCCATGTTGGATTCGTGGCAGGAAGAAGAGGATTTTAAAGTCGTAGGAAACTATCCCAAGAGACCTCAAAGATCTATCCGACGAGAGTTGAACTCAAGACCTGTTATTCAAGAGGGAAATGGCATAACCAATCTACCACACTTGGGTGATAGAAAAGTTATACCGTTTTCCTCTTTTTATTAACAAACACACACACACACACACACGAGAAGAAGAGGATTTTAACGTCGTATAGAGAGAGAGAGAGAGAGAGAGAGAGAGAGAGAGAGAGAGGACTTAAGTGCAATTGACTCTTGCATTTTGAGGTCTCGGGATTTTAACCCTTTTTCCAAGCGGGAATGAGGTCTTAAAAGACCATTGCAAAAATAAAATAATTTTCCATGATGCTCGTGGGGAATTTTGAACCGGCATGCAGGAAACTGCCAGGGGCCGCGAGAGGAGATCCGCTAGGGGGGTGCGTGAGAAGAGGCAGTTGGGAAGGGCGTCGCCTTGTGTGGGCCGCGAGGGGGTTCGTTGGTTGCAGAGAGCTAAGCTTGGAGAGGACGCTGTGAGAGGCGAGCCCATGAGGGGCCAAGAAGGGCTGCACTGGGTGTGCAGAGTATAGAGAGAGAGAGAGAGAGAGAGAGAGAGAGAGAGAGAGAGAGGCCGTCGTTAGTGGCGTGAGCAGGAGTTGTGAGAAGAGGGCAGGCAAGAGCCGCCAAGGGCGCGCGAGTGAGGAGGAGGAGGGAGCCCAAGTGGGGAACCCTCTGTGTGTGTACTCCTTGGGGAGACGAAGGCAATGCTGAAAGCGAGCCCAAGAGGAAGCCGGATGCTGTAGAAGGCAATGCTGCAGGCGAGGGTAGTCAGAGAGGCGCAAAAGAAAGAGGGTTGCCATAGTGAGAGGCCGCAAGCAATTGAGTGCAGGGATTCGAGCATGAGCAGTTGGAGAGGAGAGATGCCGCAAGGAGTCGAGAGCAGGGAGAGTCATGAGCAATAGCGATGTGTGTGTGTGCTAGTTAGAGAGAGAGAAGAAGTTCTGTTAATGCTAGTGAGAGAAGGGGAATTCTCAATAGCGCTGAGTGTGTATGTAGGTCCTGTGAAGAATTTTAGAGAGAGAAAACGTGATTAGATAGCCGAATGAAAGAAGTGGGCACAGTTAATTACTTAGAGAGAGATAGGGAAGCCACAAACAGTTTATGTGTAGAGGGAGAGCATCTGAGCGGGAGGAATAGGTAGCCTGTGTGTTTGTAAGTTAAAGAAAGAGAGAGAGAGAGAGAGAGAGAGAGAGAGAGAGAGAGCGCTGCTTGTGTATATGTGCAGTTAGTAGGTCGCAAGGGGAGAGAAGATGTGTTAGTAAGCAAAAACGAAGAGAGAGAAACAGAATATGTTGCCAGAGCTAGAGAGAGAATAGGAGAGAGAGAAGGAAGAAATGTTGACTGCTTGTCTATGTAAGTGTGTGACTGTGTAGCGCTATAGTTAGACAGAGAAAGAGAGTGTTTATGTTAGTGTGTTAGTGTGTGGGAGCGCAGGAATTAGAAAAAGAAAGACAGAGAAAGAGAGAGAGAAAGCATCATATTGAGAGATGGAGAGAGACTACTTCTGAACGCCATTGAAGTGAGAGAGAATAGAACGAGGCGGCATCACAAAACTGCGATCACACGAGTCAGCGTGGAAAATTGTTTTAAAAGTGTCATTGGTCAGTAATATTGCTATAAATCAAAATGATAATATTTGTTCTTTTGATTATTTTAATATTACAAAATGGTAGGAAATCATGCAAAAAATTATCAGGTTAAAATATAAAAGCTAAAAAAGTAAAAGAAAAGAAAAACTTTGAAATAGAGTCATTAGCGTGCATCGTATTCATAAACAAAATAGAAAAGTAGTTGTTTAATGAAAGTTAATTTGCAAAGAGCTTGTCTGAAAATGAAATGCATGGCATATTCAAAAGCAATCTGGGAAAAAAAATCTCGACATTTATACATTGCAAAATTTTAATGGGAATTGACACAGTTCATTGTGATCTATTTGGCGTTTTAAGAGGAAAAGAAATGAATAAAGTCCATTAAGTGACTGAAGCATTGAACTAAACAGAGAACTCTAGAAAAACTTGTTGTGAAATTATAATATCTAGTGAGTTTAAGTTGGTAAAGTCAAATAGATAGATAAAGTTGAACTTGTGCAAGCGTGTTTGCTTAGTATTTTGATGAAAAATCATATCAAAAAAGTTTTGAATGGAGATATGTCGTTAATTGGTTTATTGGTTTAGATAAGAAAAAGTAAGATCTATAAGTGAGAGCTTAGGTTGAGATTGGATAGCTAGACTACGAAACTAGGAGGTTATACATTTTGGACTATGAAAATTTAGCATATTAACTAAAATACAAACACATAATCGATCAAAAATTAGTTAAAATGAGCTCGAAAGCCGCAAATGTATGGCAAATTAGTGCACGTCTAGGTAAGTTAGGGGACCATTGGTTTAACTGAACATTATTAAGAAGACTTGGAAGGCGACGTTCACCCTTTATCGGCTTCTTGCTCTCCCTGTATTATTTTGACATGAAGCCTTCCTTTTTTCTGTTGCCGGCCACCCTTCTAATCCTTGGAGCACCACCCACCAACATATAAAACAGCTCTTGGCGTCCTGCTTTCGTATGTAGCGAGTCCTCTTGTTATGCTGCCTTTGGCCCTTCAAATGCTCATCACCTCCACCTCATGAAAGCATCACCCAAACACGTAACACCCTCTCACAAACTTCAACTCATAGCTAGCTTCCACTTTGGTTGCTTTTGGCACCCTGTAGCACTGCTCTCCTTTTGATATGGTGGCTCCTCAATCTGCAACAAGTTGTCCTCCTCGTAAGTGCCTCATGCAATCCCTTGAGCTGCACCTCTCGACCTCCCTCACCTTCGCTACAGACGGCTCTCGTCAACTTCCTCCTCTCCTTGGTCGCTCGTTGGCGGCTCTTCCTCCTGCTCCTCCGCTTATCCTTCAACCATCGTTGGCTTCACAATATTTGGCTATGTATATAGATTTCTTATGACACAAAGGCCATGCGATTGCCCTCCTTCTGGCTCGTGGATGGATCCTCTTCAGATGCCGCTCATTGCAGCTCGTATCTTCTCCTCAACAACTCCCCCCATGTTGCTCAACGACAGCTCCTTTACCCCCTTGCTTTTTCCTCTGACAACGGCTCCTCTTTTTTTGCAATCGACGCTACTCATTGCTTTTTTTTAACGGAAGCTCCCCTTTGTTTGCAGTCAACGCTACGCTTTTAGAAAAAAAAGGGCTCGCCTTATTTAACTTGATTAACAACATGCAGCCATTCACATTGGGCCCTCTTGTCACAAGCTCAAGTGCTTCCTTCGAATGCATGTTTAACCTCTCCGACATAAACTGAGATGATTTGCATCAAAGAAAGACCCTCCTTTCCCATCCGAAGAGAATGCCCTTCAAAAAATTTTAATGTTTTCCGTAAGAGAATCACTTTTAGCATAACATCCATCAAAGCTTTGTGTGCCTTCTGAATCGCACGGCAAGAGACATACATATCGGCCATGGCTTTGTTGAGCACAATCCCGCAATCACTGGTACTTCAAAACACCGCACAAAAACTGACATTATTTTGCCAAAAAAAACTAAAAGAAATCCTTTTTTGTGTGTCTTTCTCCCAAAGGATGCAAAGCATCACGACATCCACCCCCTCTGAACCTGAACAGCCTCCGGTTTGTGCCAACTTGTATTATATCCTCCAAGATCAAAAGGAAAACTCAAAAACTTATTGTCAGTGAAGTGTAACCATCCAAAATCCCATAAACTTGTTGCATCATTGTAAAACCTGTAAACCGATTGCCATCTTCTATAAGCATCTTGAACTCCACTGGGATCATATGATATGTAGATCAGCTGTGATGGGCAGGGTACATAACCCTGTCCTCCAGGATCAAATGGCATGATAAGATAATTTACAAACATGCTCATCATATCTTTGTAACATTCTATACAACGTACCACATGTATCACTGATCGGTAGAAGATCATCAAACTGAAGCAAATATGTAGTCACCTCAATGTCTGGTATAATTGGTACTGAATTGACATCACCCCCTCTGGCATGGGAGGTATTGGTATGCAACAAGAAACCATCTCTGTTTATGGCATACAAATTATTGGTTAGTACCTGAAAAGCTGTAGGTATGTCATCTCTTGTAAGCTTGAAATCCTCTAGAGCTTCATCAAGTATTTTCACGAGTTCACTATCATCTGCTTCTTTTTGTTGCTTTGAGTTACCTATGAAATGCAAAGCCTCGAACGTCCTTCCCATATGGAACAAAAAACTCTCTTAAAGCATCATCCATGTTAAGTATGAAGCCTGATTTACCCCTTGTAATTTCCTATATTAAACACACACATTTGTAAGGCCCCCGTTATGAGGAGAAGCCATGGTGTGTGAAGAAAAATCACTCACTCGAAATAAAAATCACTCGCCGAAAACCAAAATTTTCACACCCGATCTTTTCTCGGAAGATTATGGTCGGACTGGCGGTCGAAAAGTGGTCGAAAAATAAGCGGTTGGTTGGCCGGTTGCCGGTAGTCAATGGCTGATGGTCGGTGGTCAAAATCCGGTGTCCGGTGGCCAAATTAAATGGCCGGTGGCCGAATTCAAAAGCGGAATTGTCTTCTCAAGGGTAGCCACACATGGGCAGATTGGAGGGTCCGATTTGAACTTATCTACACAAGGGCGGCTACACATGGCTGCCTCTCATGAGAGAGGATAGCCCTTTTGGCCGATAAAAGGAGGCCATTTCTACACACATTTCACAGTTTGAAGTTGATGCAACAAGGTGGGTGTGAGGTGGTGAGAGTGAAGCAAGGCGGGAGCTCTATTATGGGTATAATCCCTTTGTAACCTACTTCTTGTTTGAAGTACTAAAGCCATTGAGTGGCTGCTTTCCCGTGGATGTAGCCCACATTGGGTGAACCACGTATATCGTCTGTACTCTCTCTCTCTCTCTCTCTCTCCTCTATAATCTCTTGTGTGTGAAAATTATCTCTCTCCATTAAGTAATCTACTCAATTATCTGTAAACTTGTAAACTCCATGTACCTTGATGTAAAAAGTATTAGCATGCATAGAGATCATCGTTTTGGTAAAACACTCTACATCCCTTTTACTCTCACCATCAAATATTGTTCAACTGCACCAGTACAAGATCTCGCATGCATCTCAAAGATGTCGTTAATCTTCCTAGTAAGAGCATCATCATAATAGATTGGGTTAACAAGAGCATTGTATGATTGCACAACACCTTCCTGCACCCCCTCTGAACTAAGACTAATCACTGAGTAATTTGTATACTTGGGTGCTTCAAGTTCACTTACCATCGATTGAAAGTCAAGATCACAGAATATGTATGCATCAAGTGTGAATCTAGCCCGTCATCCATATGCACCTGTATATGATTGTATTTATACACTTGTATGCGTCCATCTATAGATTCACCCAGCTCATCTAGCAACAGATCTAGACAGCTCCATTTATACACCTCCACCTGTGGAGCTTCATTTGGTACAAATAAGCCATGCAAAACTTCAACTTCATCAGATATCTCCTCTCGCATAGCCAAACCATGTTTGTAGCTTCAAATATCTGTTCTAGCACATCCAAGCCATCTGAATCCTCATGTATCTATAGACACTGTATATCGTCATTCTTATCCAATGGCATAATTGGATTTGTAGAATATAAATCCCAAGATTTACATAAACCATCTTTGCAATTCCTATATCAGTCAAACCATGTCTGTAGCTTCAATAGATATTTGTTCTAGCACATCCAAGACATCTAAATCCTCATGTATCTATAGACATTGTATATTGTCATTCTTATCTAATGGCATAATTGGATTTGTAGAATATGGAATCCCAAGTTTTACATAAACCATCTTGTAATTCCTTGATCATCTGCAATCTGCAATAACTTGTCATTTTCAAGCAAATACTCGTCTACAATAGCTTCAAGCTTAATTAGCTCGGATTTCTTTACAAATATTTACATAGGTAGGCACGTCAGCATTATCTCTATCTTCATCTAAATCCGTGCAAGTATTAATGATGAAAGTAGCTTCCAAGCGAGTAGGCTTTGAAAAACTTTCACCAGTGGTTTTAAGATGGAATTCATTATTTACCATGTTAGGTTACCTGAAGCATGATCCTCTAGTGCTAAATTTGATACTTGCAAAGCTCCATCTACTTTAGCTTTACTTCTTGCATGAATCTTCTCCCAAAATTCATCATAGCTGATTCTCTGTACTTGATCTCCATCACCTTTACTGAAAGTAACCTGCTTCTGTTGAGTCATCTTCCCTATTTCTAAGGCTATATGTCGATCACCCACTTGTACAACTGCTTCTTCAAATTTTACCGAGTTATCTGCATGCATACCAAAAAGCTTTTGTATTTGATCACATAGTTTTGGAGCTACTAACCGATCAAAGTCCTTGATCATATGCTTAGTTGGAATACCCATAAGCATGCAAGACATCCATCACTATCATAACTGTTGAATGTACCTCTTTTAGCATAAACCTTATCCAATGCTTTTTCCACTTTTGCTTGCTTCATCCAATCAAGAAAATCCTTGCAATAAATCTTCTTAGTTTGAACCAAATTGCTCATAAGTAACCTGATGCTACTGCTGTTGCTGCAAGAAATCATCAAATAGTTGCATCATGAGTCTATTTGCGATGACATCATCATCCTCTTTGCCAAAATTTCCCACATACATTGGCTTGTTTCGTGTCGGGTTCACCAAAATTTTGGGGGAATTTTACGTTCACTAGTTGAGCCGGGTCAGCATCAAGCTTCTCATTGTGAGAAACGGTGAGAGAAAGATGCACATCACAAGAGAATATAGCACAAAAGAACATCTTGTACATCTTGAACTGAATTACTTAAATGAACTAAAATCTTAATTAAAAAAAAACTTGATTGCAATAGGCAACAAGTGCTCTTGAACGCGCCAAGACAATGAGCGGAAGTGCGAATGCCAAATCTGGATGGCCTCAATGCCCTTCCCTTAATTCTTGACGGCTTTTATAAGCACCAACTTAGCCTTCTGCTTTTAACAGCTCACCGAACTCTATTCATGTTACCAGGCCCTTAAGAACTTTTAAATATAGAAGGAAAAAAAACTTCAATTAAGCTCTGCCTATCGAATCCCGATGAGAGAGAGAGAAAGAGCGAGAGAGATCCCTTTCTTTGGATCATTGTACCACCCTTTATTGGCCTCTTGCTCTTCTTGTATTATTTTGACAACCACTGCCACCCTTCTAATCCTTGTAGCATCGCCCACCAACGTGACCTACAGCTGTCGGCTTACTGCTTTCCTATGTAGCGAGTCCTCCTGTTACGCTATCTTTGGCCCTTCAACTTCTCGTCATCTCCACCTCATGATAGCATTGCCCAAACACGTAACACCCTCTCACAAACTTCAACTCACAGCTAGCTTCCACTTTGGTTGCTTTTGGCACCTTGTAGCACTGCTCTCCTTTTGATATGGCGGCCTCCTCAATATGTAACAAGTCATCCTCGTCTTAAGTGCCTCATGCAAGCCCTTGAGTTGGACCTCTCGACCTCCCTCTCCTTTGCTTGTAGATGGCTCTCATCAAATTCCTTCGCTCATCGGCCGCTTCTCTCAACTAGGCTTGTTGGTGGCTCTTCCTTATGCTCCTCAGCTTATCCTTCAACCATCGTCAGCTTCACAATGTTGGTGGCTTTGTATGCAGCTTTCTTATGACACAAAGGGCATGTGATTCTCCTCCTTCTGGCTCGTGGATGGCTCCTCTTGAGATGGCACTCATTGCAGCTCGTATCTTCTCCCCTTGCTACGTCTCGACGTTGCTACTCGCTTTTTTCTGACGGAGGCTCCCCTTTGTTTGCAATCGACGCTACATTTCTAAAAACAAAAGGACTCGCCTTATTTAACTTGATTAAAATAGCTTAGCCTTTCTCTATTATTAGCAACATGCGGCCATTCACACTGGGGCCCCTTGTTGCAAGCTCAAGTGCTTCATTCGATGCCTGTTTAACCTCTCGGACATAAATTGAGGTATTTCCATCAAAGAAGGACCCTCCTTTCCCATCTGAAGAGAATGCCCTTCGAAAACTTTTAATGTTTCCGTAAGAGCATCACTTTTAGAATAACATCCGTCAAGGCTTTGTGTGTCTTCTGAATCGAACAAGAGGAGACATAGGCCATGGCTTCGCTGAGGACAATCCTACAGTCACTGCTACTTCAAAACACAACACAAAAATTGACATTATTTTGCCAAAGAAAACTAAAAGAAATCATTTTTTTGGTGTTTTTCTCCCTTTAAACGCAAAGCATCACGACACCGCTGCTTCAACTGGGGATTGTTTGAGCTTCTTTGGACTCTTTTGGGGTGGCTTCTTGGGGCTCTTTTGCGTGGCCTTCTTGGCCTTTCCTCCTCCGCTCTCTATTTTGCTTCTTCTCTCTCCTTTGCAAGGCGGCTTGCCTCTTCCATCTTGCCCACCGTCTTTCTTTTTCCATCCTCCTCGCGTTGCAAGTCTTCTCATAGATTTCTTAAATCATGCTATTACAAACCTTCTCTATGAGATCAAGCACCTTCGCATCCATGAGTAGTTGTGAATCTGTGTTATGCCTCTGGTCTTGAAGTCTCTTGTACTTTGTATTGACTTATGTGCTCGAGATCTCAGCAATCTTGTCGTGTGGGTATCATCGCTCTTGGAGCATCTTGTAAGTTCTCTTTGCTTCTACAATCAGAGACTTCTCTTTCTCTTTGTAAAACTCTTGCATTCTTGCCCTCTACATATCTTGTTGAGCCCAATAAAATTTTTCTTTCTCTTGGCCCTTGCTCTCGGCCTTCAAGCACTCACCCTCTTTGTTTAGTTGTTGTAGCTGCCTGATGTTTGTTATCCATGACTTATATGCATGTAAGAGTAGACCGAGACTATCAAAGAACTGCTGAAGTTTGATGTTGTCCAAGTTTTTTGGGACGTTGTTGGTTTTGTGATTTTTTTTTTCCTGATTGCTGGTTTCCTGATTGTTGGTTTCTATTGATGGAAGGTGTGTGTGTGTGTGTGTGTGTGTGTGTGTGTGAGAGAGAGAGAGAGAGAGAGAGAGAGAGAGAGAGAGAGAGAGAGAGAGAGAGAACTCACAAACTTATAAAAGACTTTAAAAAGTCACTTTGATATTTATAGGATCCAATTTTTTGAAAAACTACAATTTATCATTGATATGCTCCGAAAAGTGGAAACTAAAATTTCTATTAGCCTACTCTTTGCCAATTTCTCCTCCATGTTGATGCTCTCTCGTGTGCATTTGACCCGTGGTATCCATGCCGATGCTCCGTCTCTCTCTCTCTCTCTCTCTCTCTCTCTCTAGACTTAACCATTCTCAGATTCCCCTACCCCTCTCTCTCCCCCTCTCTCTCACGAAATATGTATACAAATGCATCATCAAATGACAGGCCCAAATATTCATCTACGTGTCATGTCTATAAATGGGCTTCCGTCTCTCTCTCTCTCTCTCTCTCTCTCTCTCTCTCTCTCTCTCTCTCTCTCTCTCTCTCTCTCTCTCGGGGGTTCCATTGTTGCATAGTTCCAATGACCAATAAAATTATGAATGCAGAGGGATGAGCTACACGGCTAGGGCATGGAAACACTCACACAATTAGTGAGCTAATCATGGCAACACGAATGGTGACTCTCTGAGGTGAGCTTCTCGGCCTATGGAGGAGCTAAGCCACAATGATCGGCAATCTCCATATCCACTTCTCTTCACCTCTTATCAACCCTATCACACACACTAACGATTGCAAGACGCACACAACACTAATGCTATCATGCAACACACTAATCGCAAGCACACACACATAGATCTATCGAGCACCACACTCCAATCAAACATACATGCACACACAAGCAAGAGAGGGCAATCACACAAGGTAAAAGAGGGATTAACCACTAATTAGTTACGATCTAGCTAATCAAAGCATCATAGGCAATCACAAGAAGCGTGAGAGAGGCATAGTGAAAGAGAATTAAGCATTGATTAGTGTTAATCAAGTCACATGAGCAAGGAGAAGCTCAAGGACTCCATAGACACACATCTCAAGAGCTCTCACTAAAGAGTGCTCTCAACAAATGAGCTTGAGAACCCTAATTTCTTTTACACACTGTCTTATATACCTAGTTTAAATATGCAATGTCCGGGCATCCAAAGGCCTTTAGGGCTCCACCACTTACTGAATCTGCAACCTAGGCACAATAAACACATTAAAATATTACAATGTCTTGAAATAAAGTGGGAATTTACAATATATGACCATTTTGGGAAAATGTGGAAAATGTGTAACTCCAATCTTTATTGCTTCTTCATGTTGATCTGCGATGTGCATCCATACATCTTCAATTTTTTGCAGCTTCTGTTAACTGACATTGACTCAATCAACTCTCTCTCTCTCTCTCTCTCTCTCTCCATCTCTCTCTCTCTCTCTCTCCATCTCTCTCTCTCTCTCTCTCTCTCTATCCTATCAAAGGGAAGAACAAAAATTTAATGTAAACTTAGTTGTGTATTTGAATAACAATGCCACATAATACATAAAGAAATGCATCGTATATGGTACCATGTGAAATTGGCAACATATGGTTTTCAGTAAACAAAAGATAACTGCATCAAATGACCTATACATGGTTAAGTATCATGTTGGCAGTATGTAGATTTTGGCAAACCAAAATTAAAGCACCAAATAGTTGCACATGTGATACAAAGTGTATAAAATGATCGCAATTTTTCTCTCCTCTCCTGCGCAAAAACCCGAGAGCTCTTTGCAAAGGTTTTCATGCACACCTGACATCGCTACCTTGTTTCATACACACAAAAATTTTCTCTCTCTCTCTCTCTCTCTCTCTCTCTCACACACACACACACACACACACACACACACACACACACACACACACACACACACACACATACACACACACACACACACACACACAAACACAAAGCCATCCGCATACACTCCACAAATTTGATTTTTGTTACAATGCGAACAACCTTCCCAAACGTACTACACTATATCTCTAAGTAGCTGCTTAACGCCTTCCTAACTGACATATTCCCTATAGCAAGTTTGGCTATGGATTCTTGATTATCCTTGGTTTCATTTTCCGCATGATTGCCCACATTTTTTTCCTACAGGTTTTATATATATGCTTGATTACGCTCAAGTGATTAAACAACTGGATGATTTCCCCCTCTCTGCTACTCTATTTGTGTGTATAACCACTCCTAGACCATCTTAAGCCAGCACATAAAATTGGTTTGGAACAGCATGTATAATTTACTCGCCACTTTGTGTGTAAATAGTGAACCATTAAACACACCACCACATGGACACGTCTCAGGAATGATTGTATAGAGCAGGTACATCTGACACATAGCAATCGAAGTACGCAATAAACATCACAAACTATACAAACATCAACACTCATGGAAACCTCTACCAACAACCAGGTAAATTCAAGGAATTTACTGAGATGTGTCTATATAGATTCTTCATAATGCACAAAAGGATATGAATAGTTATTACATGTCTGAAAATGAGTTATGGATCCTACTTGAGTAAAAATTGCTACAACGGTTGGTCTAAGATACCTTTGGTACTGACTAGTAATACTTGACTACGCGGGTAGGTAATGGCACTATACACTATTGATGGTGATACTGCTATACTCGTACTAGTACTGACTTGCAATACTGCGTAAGATACTGCGTTAGCCAAACCAGCCGGTAGATAACACACCCTATCTTGCATCTAAGGAAATGGGAGCGTGTATTGCCGACAAGGGGATAGGCTCAAGCATGTAACTATGAGTACGGTTTCCTCTTTCAGCAAAGAAAATGGTTTTGTAGTTGCGGGCAATATGGGTGGTGTAATGTATGAAGCGTTGTGAGCGGGATGGAAACACACACAACACCTCTATAATGACCCGACACACACTCTTGGGATGATAGACACACACACACTATGGGGCACCACCCGGCTTACACAACCCACCTGGCCGAGACAGGGAACACACCGATGGAGTGAGAGGAAAGAGACTATCCGTTTACCCACTCCACACAGAGACACAGACACACACACACACACCCAAAAAACTCAGCTCAAAAGAGGAGAATTTCTGATGTTTAGATACAACTAAGCTTGGGCCAACACCAATGGGGCAAACAACTCCCACAGTATGGGTAAAATATGTTAGATACAATCACAAATTGGAGAAGAAGCTTTGCTCATAGGAAAAAATTACACAGCCAAAACAACAGAAAAATAGTGAGGGATTGGGAAAAATGGTCAGCGCCATTGCGTCCGGAACGGCCCAAAACCCCAGTCTACAATGTCAAAGTGCTCAAATCCGACCTCGGATGAGCAGTTTACGGGCAAAACAGGCTCCAAAAACACCAAAAACACAGTTGCGGCTGTTCCTCCTCTTCTCTCCACATTTTTTCTGGTCTTCTCTCTTTTTTTTCAGTTCCCACACTTAGATTTATTAATTGGGCACCCTTGGCCTTTTAGATGACCTCAAACGAACCCCGAACAGGCCAAAAACTGACCTCGCAGTGCATAGTTGTCACCCTGCTGCATGCATCCGCACACCTGGCACTCAGCTTTTTTCCAATAATGCATCCTGCCACCACGTGAAGTGGCCCCAAAAGAATGTCCTCATGATGACCTTTCTGCATAATTATCACAAGAAAACACCCACGTTGTGTCCGTACTTATCCACGTACTTCTCCGTACTTATCCACGTGCAAATATTGACCCCATTCGATGTCCTGACGCCACTAGATGCCATCTGACGCACCTGCTTACCTCATGTCGTCAGCCCGCGGATAGCTTCCTCGAGAAGTTTTACGCACTACCAACTCCTCATTATTATAGAGAAAACACAATGGTTCTAGTGATAGTGAAAAACGATGCACTATGTACACCCTGTCCTACCTGTACACATGTGGGCCCCACTCAACCACCTGGCTCGAAAAAATGGGCAATCCTTTATTCGATGCACCATGCGTGTGTATATACATATGCACAATCCCTTGCTCCAAAAAAATCCTGACATAATTTGCCCATCCCCTAGCCTGCTAGATCATTCATGATTAGCAGCAGCAAAAAGAGATGTGAGACTCGCCGCGTCACAAGTCTCTTCATCCTTCACCAACACTGCTTGATCCACAGATAGCTCATCTTGCTCCACCATCATTAACTTGGCATGATATAATTTAAGACGCAATCCATTTACCCTTGACTTATGTAGAACACCATCCAGGTTAGCCAACTGATAAGTACCATTCGGAAAACACTCGACCACCTTAAAAGGGCCTTCCCACTTAATTTGAAACTTCTTTTGGAAGGTGTTGTCCAGCTTACTGTTGTAGCGTAAAACCAAGTCATGCTTCTTGATACCCGTACTTTTGACCTTTTCATTTATCTTTGCCAAAGCCTTATCCTGCATCTGCCCATAATGTTCCAATGCACTCATCCTATCTAGCTGAACCTCTTGTAACTGTAAGATTGAGCCTCTCTTTGAACGCATCACTAGGCAGCCCAAGCAACTTCTCTAACATCTTGACAGCAGGAAACTCTACTTCCACAGGCAATAGTGCTTCCTTTCCGTACACCAAATGAAATGGAGTAAACCATGTACCTGTCTTCACCGAAGTACGGTAAGCCCATAATGCACTAGGCAATTCCAAATCCCAATTCTTTCCTTGGTGCTCTGTCACTTTCGAAAGAATTTGTACCAACTCACCATTGAATCTTTCATTTAAGCCATTACATTGTGGGTAATAAGGAGTGGTATGCTGGTGCCTAATCTTCATCTTCGCGCATAAAGACTCTAGCAGTTTAGCTCTAAATCCTGGCCCCTTATCTGAAAGTAGCTCCAATGGCACCCCAAACTTGCAACATATTTCATCATACACAAATGGGCTCTGGCTTCAACACTCTCTTCCCAAATGCTTGACACCTATTGCAAGACCTACACCAATGGTGAACATCCTTGTGCAAACTAGGCCATACATACCCCTATTGCAAGATCTTATGCAAGGTGATCTTTACAGCAAAATGGCCACCACATGTGCCTTCATGATTCTCCTCCAACACTCTGTAAAGCTCCTCCCGCCAAGGTACATGTCTCAACACGAGATCAGCCCCTTTCATGTACAAGACATCACCAATCAATTTGTACCTGTATGCTCTATGCACAAAACCATACTTCTTAGACTTCTCAATGTCTTTCGGAATGATTCCTGTTAGCAAAAACTCCTCTTCTTGAGCCAAACTTTCCCGGCCATGATAAAGAGGTAAATTGGTCCTCAACACAACTAGCTCCCCAATCATGTTTTGAGCTGCTTCATGTGCCTCTCCATTTAGAGCACGTTCAATGTGTCATATGCTCCATGCTTCAAAATTTTTTTAACAGGCCTCTAATTCTGAAACACATTTCCTTCAATGAGGTGTTCTTGCTCTTCCACACACCCAGCACTTGCTTCACCACTAACAAGGCATCACCTTTTATGCTCAACCTTCTAATTCCATGCTTCAAACAAATGTGTAATCCGGCTTCCAACGTAGCATATTCAACCTCATTGTTACTATGTGCATCCAACTTGAACCCTCTCTTGCATACTAGCTTCCCCTCTGGATCTTAAAGTGCTATACCCCCTGAAGCGGCATCATGGCTCTTTCTGTATGAGCCATCAAAGAACAAAACATGTGCATTGCTGATCTGTGGCACTTCCTCAACTACCTTTCTCAGCACCTCTTCCTTAACAAGGAGGCGATTCTCCTTATAAGTCAACAAATCAGCTAGGGTAGTCCTTGTACTGTCTTCCACTAGAAAAGAGAACTCAAACTCTTGCAGCTCAATTACCCATTTTTTGACCACATTTGACATGTTAGTGCCATTAATTAACTGTGGCAAAAAGACATAGCTCATCAAGAAAACAAAAGGTCATGGTAGCAAGTAATGACGAAATCGTCGACAAGAAAATATTACACTGGCCATCACTAGCTCTACTTCCGAGAACTTTCTCTCTGCTACGAGCTTCACTCGGCTTGCACACAATACACTGGCCTCATATAATGGCTGCCCTTCCCCTTTTGCAATAGCATGGCTCCAATGGCATCATCCCCTACTGATGGATTTACATAAAACACTTGCTCCCAATCAGGAGCCTGCATGGCTGACAGCCCCCCTAACACTTCTTTCACCTCTTGAAACACTTCTTCACACTTGTCATCCCATTGCAATGGATCATGCTTTGCCACTTGTTGTAATGGATAAAGGAGTTGTGAAGACAATGGAATAAACCGCGCCATGTACTTCACTTTGTGTATAAAGGTTACCAACTGCTTTGTACTCGTAGGTGATGGAAGAAAAATAGTAGACTTAACCTTGTCTGGATCAGCCTCAATGCAATTTTCTGACACCATATGGACCAATAACTTCACCCTTGGCTGTGCTAGATGACATTTCTTTGGATCTAGTTGTCCTCCACATTCATCATATCGAGCCAATACCATCTGCAACTTCTCATGATGTTCAACCCTACTGCTGTAGACACAGAAGTCATCCATAAAAGCTTTAACACAACTACCAATGAATGGTTCCAATACCCAATTTGCCCTCTCTTGATAGTATGGTCCATTTGACAACCCAAATGGTAATACCGTTGTGAGCGGGATGAAAACACACACAGCGCCTCTATAATGACCCGACACACACTCTTGGGAAGATACACACACACACACACACTATGGGGCACCACTCGGCTTACACAACACACCTGGCCGAGACAGGGAACACACCTCTGGAGTGAGAGGAGAGAGACTATCCACTTGCCCACTTGCCCACTCCACACAGAGACACACAAAAAAAAAAACTCAGCTCAAAAGAGGAGAACTTCTGATGTTTAGATACAAATGAGCTTGGGCCAACACCAATGGGGCAAACAACTCACACAATATGGGTAAAAGATACCAGATACAATCACAAATTGGAGAAGAAGCTTCACTCACCGGAGAAGGTTACACAAAAAAACAGCAGAAAAAGAGTGAGTAATTTGGCAAAATGGACAGCACCATCGCGTCTGGAATGGCCCAAAACCCCAGTCTACCATGTCAAAGTGCTCAAATCCGACCTCGGATGAGCAGTTTACGGCCAAAACAGGCTCCAAAATGAGCAAAAACACACCTGCGGCTGTTCCTCCTCTCTTCTTCACGTTTTTTCTGGTCTTCTCTCAGTTTTTTCAGTTCCCACACTTAGCTTTATTAGTTGGGCACCCGTGGCCTTTTAGATGACCTCAAACGGACCCCGAACAGGCCAAAAACTGACCTCGCAGTGCATAGTTGTCACCTTTTTGCATCATCCGCACACCTAGCACTCAGTTTTTTCAAATAATGCATCCCGCAACCACGTGAAGTGGCCCCAAAAAGTGGTCCTAATGATGACCTTTCTGCATAACTCTCACAAGAAAACACCCACGTTGTGTCCGTCCTCATCCGCGTGCAAATATTGACCCCGTTCGCCCTCCTGACGCCACTAGATGCCATCTGACGCACCTGCTTACCTCATGTCGTCGGCCCACGGATAGCTTCCTCGAGAAGTTTTACACGCTATATAATCCTCATTATTGTAGAGTAACACAGTGGTACTGGTAATAGTGAAAATCGATGCACTATGTACACCCTGTCCTACATATACACATGTGGGCCCCACGTAACCACCTGGCTCTGAAAAATGGGCAATCCTTTATTCGATGCACCATGCATGGGTATGTACATGTGC
The DNA here is from genome assembly GCF_014529385.1 of Adiantum capillus-veneris. Lineage (NCBI taxonomy): Eukaryota > Viridiplantae > Streptophyta > Polypodiopsida > Polypodiales > Pteridaceae > Adiantum > Adiantum capillus-veneris. The sequence continues at coordinate 84,707,896 of NC_140950.1, forward strand.
GCAATCCCTTGCTCCAGAAAACTCCTGACATAATTTGCCCACCCCCTAGCCTGCTAGAGCATTCATGCTCAGCAACAACAACACTAGTAGATGCTCATCCCACCTGGATCCCACACAAAAACACTTGGCATTCCTTGCATCAAAAGCTTAATCAAACCTTCACCTGGTTCCCAAGGAAAACCTGTAGAGATTGCATTTATCAACCTCCCATCAAGAAAATCATCAATTACTTTGGCATAGACCTGCATGTGCAAATATATCTCCTTCTCCATAGCTGAGAGGTCTCCACTGATCATTTGTGTCATCAATTCCCGCTTCTTTGAAAACTCAACCTTGGTTTGCATCAGCCCTTCAATCACTTCATAAGGCCCTTCACTTTCATCCTCATTCGCAAATGAAACTAAACCATCCTCCTGGATTTCTTTGTCCATAAAAAGAAATGAAACATCAGCATCCTCATCATTGCTGGTAGTACTATCACTGTCCTCATCAGTCACTGTGGAATAGTCTTCATCACTAGACTCATCCTCATCTTCATAAAGCTCCTCTAATCGTTTCCTTGTGTCCATATTATAAAGCTTCTTGGTACCTGTCTTTCCATAGAGGCTAATCGTATCATGTTGCCAATCTTGAACAGCTCCCACTGCACGTAACCATGGTCTACCCAGTATAATAGGATATGCTCCCAACCCTGCTGGCATCACATGAAAATCAACCACTGCCTTTGCATCATATGACTCCACTTCTAATCTCTTTACAACACCTAAGCATTTTACTTTTTGATGGTTTGCCAATATGATCCGAAAACCTGACACCCCAGCCACTGTGAGACCCATCTTCTCAACGCATGAGTGTGTTATGACGCATATTTGGGCTCCGCCATCCACATAACCTTGTCCCAAATTTTTTCTTTTATGCCACACATCTACTATTGGACAAATGTCTGGTAGCTCATCCATTGCCAACACCTTCACTGAACCTCTCTCTGGCTCTTTCTCCATTGGGTTAACCATCCTCTTCCACTGTCGCTTTAGCTTAGGCACCATCTCTATAAGCTGCCCAAAAGTAACATTTTCCTTCCTGCTCGTCAGATCCTCCTTCAAGTCATAGCTTAATTGCCCATCCCCTGGTGGAAAATCTGAAACATGAAACTTTCGACGAGCTCTCCTTTTCCTCTTGGCCTTGACATCCTCGCCTTCATGGCTCTTTCCTTTCTTCTTACTAGGACCTGGGGCACTTCTTCCTTCCTTTTCCTCTGTGATTCTCTTCCCAATAGGCATCACTAATGTATCCTCTAGCTTTGATGCCTTCTCCAAGGTGACTACACTTAGCACTTTTGTCTTTCCCTTTTCCTCCTGGGTCAGTCCACTGGTTCCTTCGTCTCCCTTAATTTCGATGCCATAATCATTTGACCTAGTTAACACCTGTCTTGGCAATGGATACATGTCTCCCCCCATCCTTGGTGGCTTATCACATTGCGGGCTGATGTGACCCAACTCTCCACAATTATAACATGTGGGCGTCTGCCTCCAAAACCTACCATTGCTTTGTCCAACACCATTCCTAGGCCTTTCTTCACCTCCTGGCTGCTTTGCAAACCGCCCTCGACCGCGATTATTTCCCACTTGACCTAGCATGTTTAGGCTGAGATTCTTCATCAAATCAACCACTTGCCTCATGTCTTGCCTTAGGCCATCATCTTGCACTGCTGTAGTGACCACTGCTGGCATAACCTGAGTAGTAACAGGAACTACTGGTTCATGATGAACCCCTGACATGCGCCCTTGTAAAGACTCTATAGGCTGAAATTCAGACCTCATGGGCAAAGACTCCACCCCTAACTGACTCATTTTCCTCAGCTTCCACTCTTTGTTCCTTGCTACCTCTAGTGCATCTTCATATGTCCTAGGCTTCTTTAGCTCCACTCTCCAACGTATATTCTCCCAAAGACCAGCCAAGAACCTGTCCTTCTTCATCATGTCAGGCGGGGGTACCTGTGGTGCTAAGGACTTGCACATTCGCTCCCATGCCAATGAAAACTTACGTATGTACGCATCTACTGGCTCACCTTCCTTTTGCACCAAAGCCTGTACTTCTTGCCACACTTTGTCAGGATCTTCTATCTTCACAAACTCCACTTCCAACCCATGTCGTAGATTGTCCCGTAACATTCTCTAGAATAAGCATCGTAATAAATGTCGGTATCATGGCGTCGGTATATGCACCGGTAAAGATCGTCGAAATAAACACTGTTATATGCATCGAAAATGTTTTCATATACCGACGATTGTTTCGAGACCCATACTGGTGCATGTACCGAATTTTTTCCTGATGACCAAACCTGCAAAAAGAATTTAGGCAGAGAGAGCTGGGAGTACATGCAGCAACAAAAACTAGCCCTCTCCGCCCAAAGGAAGAGTGCACAAGCAAATGCACTCCACCTACAAGTTGACGCTAAAGAGCGAGTGTATACAAATTAGCAAAACTGTAAAAAGAACAAAACCACAAAATCAAAAGCTTAATCAGGACAAGTTCTCAAAGGCATAAGCATAACGTCGACTCCCAAAACATAGGCACAACGGCATAAAGATTTTATAGCCATAATTAAAACATGATTCAATAACTGCAAAACGATAAATATAACCCACGTCCCATACCATAACCATTACCATACCTTGCTTGTCATACCATAACCATAACAACCATATCATCATTGAAAAACCATAACCATAACTATAATTTGATTGGCAAACCATAACCATCACATGATTGCCATACCAACATTGCAAAACGATAACCATAACATGATTGCCAAACCCTAACCATACCATGATTTCTATACCATCATTGCAAAACCATAACCATAACTTGATTGCCAAACCATGATCAAAACCTATGTGCCATACCATAACCATAACCTCTGTGCCATACCATAATTGCAAAACAAATCATAATCGCAAACAAAATGCAAAACCATAAACATAAGCACTACAAATTTGTACATGCAAACAATCACTGAGTAAGATTGTATCAAGAAGACCACATCTACAAAAAAGATTGTACCAAGAAGACTGTATCAAGAAGACCCTCATGGTAATGCCTCCCAATCGATGTCCTCTCCCTCGTCCTGCTCTGTTGTGTAGGTGGGTCAAAAGGGCCACAAGTCCATGCTTGTACCCATACTTCTCCTCTCGGCATGTTGTGAGGAGCTTCATGATAACTTCCTGCAAAATTATGGTTTAATCATGAGATAAACCTTCAAATAACATATATATTTTCAACAATGCAAAGCATATGTATAATACTTACAAACTCATGTCCACTCACAAGATGTGAAAATTCAATAGACTCCAAACGTGCTCTGGTTGCATCTCTCTGCTGTGCTGAAATCTGTCAAGATTATCTTATGTCTCTCATGCAATCCCCACCCACTCCTTTGCGTCCAACCATGCCGAATTTGGACTACCGGTATTGTACCAATATCTTGCCTCTGACCGATGGTGTAACATTTTGGCCTTTGCCACGCCCAAAATCCAACCATTTGAGACTAGATCTACCCCTCTGTCGGCGTGTACTCTCTGTGAATGGCCTCAATGTTGTAACTCTTTCTTTCATCACCAAGATTATCCCAAATATCCATCACAGAGTGATCAAACTGAACTCTACAGAGATGCCAAATTTTGAGTCACATGGCCTTTTTGACCCTATCCACCACAATAGCCCCATCCTTGCTCTTATACACCCCTCTAGGATCATGCTCGTGTGATCCCCAATGTGTACGTGGTGTGCCAATCGGTGAACTATCTACTGAAAAGAGTCATGGACACTCTCTTGGTGGTGTGAATGCACTGGTAGACCGCTACCACAGCAACCACCACCTCCACAACAATGTCTGCCTCGTCTTGAGGATGAACCACCCGTCGATGTAGGGGGCACACTAGTCCTAGGCGTAGGGGGCACACTCGATTGAGGTGTGGGGCCGGTCGATGTAGGGACCACACTAGTCCTAGGCATAGGGGGTCAACCATAGTAGGTCTAGAGGAACATGTTGCCCAAAGGTTTTGTGCCATCGCAATCTGCTTTGGTGTGAACTGTGTCAAAAAGAGGCTCATGTGCTCGGGTGACATGCAGGCCGGAGTGACAAGAAAACTAAAACTAGGAGAGTATGGCTCATTGTCATTGGCCATAGCTACAGATACACAAATAACACCCACAAAATACATTAGTTTACAGAAGAAATGCTTAATCAATACAAATAACAAATAAGCAAATTGCCAACAGAAATGACTCAATCTAAAGTGTATTGTAGACTAATAAAAAGAGTTTTACATAAGAGTTCCTAGAAAAAATCATTGATTAATCTCTCATCTTCTATGAGATCTAATGCACCAAATATTTCTATCTCAATCTGTACTTCTACATCTTCATCATCAAACCCTACTTCTTTGTCGCTCTCTGCATCAGCTTCAGTATTTGACACTTCATCTCTAGGTTCAAGCATATGCTCACCATTGACCGCCATCTCAAAATCCAAACTTATATCATCCGTCAGCCCTACACTTGGTTCATGAATCACCTCTTCAACCTCAACGTCCAATCCTTCACACACTTGCTTGCTCCGTGGAGAAACTTAAACAACATAGAGACAGCACGGTTTAGACAGATCATTTTCATCATTTTCTCTCCATAGTGGATCTAGTGTGAACAAAACTTCTTCACAATGCTGCCGAAGTACGAATGTATCCCACACATATGTCCACAACCGCCTAGAGTTCACTTGAATCAATCCACTCTTGTCTTTGCACACAATTACATTAGGGCCACTGGTGGTAATAACTTTGGACCACTTGACATCAAAAATAAAAATATCAAACTTTCTAGCTAATCTTCCAGATGTCTTGGATGTAGCCAAAGTACTCAAGTTGGCTAGTCTCTGTGTTCTCATCCCTGGCACTACTCCTACTTTCTTGGACAAAGCTTGCCCTAACACCACTGTCAAAAGTGACCCTTTTTTTTCGATTCGTTGCACTTTGAAGTGTTTCCCATGCGACCATAAAGCTCCGTATTTGTGATACTGCAGCCACAAAATTGAAACAGACTTAAAGTTCTTAAAGTAATGTTATCATGTGAAGCTCAAAAAGAAAGTTGTGAAAATATACATGCCAATCGCAACCCCTTTGTGTGGCAGTGAAGCGTTTTCCTACTCATAGATGCAAAACCCCATATGATTTGTAGGAGTAGCTTTAGGTAAGTGATCCGATTCTGATCTAGAGCTATTCAGCACTGAATTATTTGCTAAAGTGCTTGACTGCATTTGAAATCACATAAAAGTGTGCTTTTGAGGGTAAAAATGCATTAAACAAGCTTTTGTGGATATTTTTGTATGACTGACTGATGCCGTGCAGATAAAAGAGCATTTGCAAGGGTTCTGTGAAGAAAACCTGCAATTCTGTAAACATAGAAATCCTACACTTAGGATGTCTCAAGGGGGTTCTGGAGACCAAATTTGAAAATTTTGACTACACCAGTGTGTTCAGAAGGGGGGGTTTACCCTAAGTATACATTGAAACTAGAGTTTTGACCAACTCTTGACACCCAAAAGACCAAAGACGGAGTGTCAAAAACGCGAAAACAAGAAACTTAAGATTCTGAGCACAATTTTGCATAAAAACTGGTAGGAATTCTTGAAAAGTAGTGCTCAAGACTTCGGGATGCCTGTGGATGAATTCTGCCAAAAATTTCATCAATAGACATCCTACGCATAGGATGTCTAGAGAGTGATTCTGGAAGCAAAAATCAAGTTTTGACATCATACCCATATTCTACATGTTGTGTTGGACACACACACCAAAGCTCATGTCATTTGGACATATAGACTAAGAGTTAAGGGGATGTTACTCTTTCAGAGAAATATTTTCCCAAAAGTGGTGATTCTGAGCAATTTTGACATCCAAAATTTGTTGTGATCACATATTCTTGTTATATGCATCAAGAAGCACCTTGGGTAGAAACAGAAGTCCATTCTGAGAAAAAAGACATCCTATGCGTAGGATGTCTACAGGGTGATCTGGGCACTTTTTTTGAAAATCTGAGGCTACCAGTGTGTTTAGAAGGTAGGTTCTACCTTATTTTCACCTGAAAAGTAGAAATTTGACCAAATTTTGACACATTAAAGCCAAAAGATGAGAATTGTCAGATATCCTACCCAAATTGTGTCCAAGGCCTAACTTTGAGACCAAACCATAGGATGACTCCAAAGGCATGTTCTAAATGTTGTATTGAGTGCATGTGATAAATTTCATCTCATTTATGTCAGTGAAAGGAATATTGAACAGACTTTAGCATTTTTTACTGAAAAAGGCAAGAATAGCTAGTTTTGGGGTCTTTTGACATTCAAATTAAAATCTAAGCATAGCATTGGGTTGCTGACATAAAGGGGAAGCTGTGGCTCAAGTTTGGGGCAATTTTAAGCACTTAGACATCCTACGTGTAGGATGTCTTCACCATGATTTAGCACTCCAAATCAACCTCTGAGCATACCAGTGGGTTGCTAAAGACTAGGGGAATCTTTGGTCCAAGTTTGGGTTCATTCTGAGCAAAAAGACATCATACGCGTAGGATGTCTACTGCATAATTCTGAAACCAAAATTCTACTGTGACCATACCATGCTGTCATATAGCCTTAGATAAGCCACGTAGGCAAATTTGGTCCAATTTGGAGTTGATTTGACTTAGGAATTCATCAGAACAGACATCAGGCTTTTGGAATAGATTCTTGATCATTTGACCAACCTATAGGTGTTAGAATCAAAAAGTAAAAATAGCTGTGAGCTTAGCACATCAAGGGGAAGCTACAGTGCAAGTTTGAGCTGAAACATAACAAAAAGACATCCTACGCGTAGGATGTCTCCTGGGTCATAAAGTGGTCAAAATTCTATTGTAGCCATAAAGGGAGGTTCTAAGTGTCTCAAGGACTCAAGAACTTTTTTCAAAAGTGAATTTGGACCTTGTTTGGCCTATTTACGAAGCAAAGACAAGAATTGTCAGACATCATACTCTTGGAGTGCACTAGAAGCTCTTGCAGCCTAAATCTTGACCTATTGGCATCCAAATTCAATTTTGAGTATACCATTGGGTTGCTGAGCACTAGGAGAATCTTGGGATCAAGTTTGGACAAAATCTGAGCAGTTAGACATCCTACACGTAGGATGTCTCCAGCTTGATTTAGGACTCCAAATCAGCTTCTCAGCACACCAATGTGATCAACACATCAAGGAGAAGCTGGGGTGAAAATTTCAAGTCATTCTAAGCAAAAAGACATTCTACGCGTAGGATATCTCAAGGCCATTTTTAGGTCCAAATGAAATTCTGAGCATACCATTGTGTTTCTAGACTTAAGGGGAGTCTCTGGACCATATTTTGTTAAATTCTGAGCATATAAACATCCTACGCATAGGATGTCTCTATGCCAGTTTTAGGGTCAACTGTAATTTTGACCATACATAAGTGTTCACAGTGTCACAAAGATCCCAAATCTTCTTTTAAAATTGAATTTGGACTCATTTTGACCATTCTAAACTGCGTTTCACTGTTTTGGCCATAACTTTCACAAACGGTATCGGATTGGAAAAGTTTTTATATCAAAACGTAGCCTAAGAGCGGATCTATAGATCTAAGAGCGGCCCATGGCAACCACGGCCCACGACCTAAGAGAGGCCCACAGCATCCATTTAGTTCAACTTTGAAAAAAACATTGTTTGAGGCCTCAAAATACATCCGCAAGTTAGGGGTGTCTGAAAGCGACAATTTGCGAGAATTGTGACGAAACAGTTGCGGTTTTGGACATAGTTTTGACTTTTCCCTAACCAAAGAACTTGAACACATTGGACTAAGTCTACTTGAACCAAGCAAAAGCTCTTAAGCCCAGAAATCATGTCTACCCTAGATTCAAACGCAGCTTACACAAGCTTGGAGATCCCGACGATAGAGGAATATCCTCCCACAATGGATCTTCCAAACTTTCAATTGATAAAGATCCATCTTGTTGAGAGAGTTTGGATGATTGGTCATGAGAGTGAAGGACTATATAGATACATTGACGACAATGAGGTCAATCTTTATAGGTGCTGAGATCCATACCTAGAAGAGATAACGGATTACAAGCTCTTATATGTCTACACATACGGAGTCGACTGTCAATGGAGATCTATAGTAATTGTCGACGAGTATGGACTAGAATACAGAGTTGTAGAAAGCACAAATCCACAGACTGTACTAGAAAGAGGTGGATATTTGGTCAATGAAGGATCACAAATGCCTCTACCAAACACGAGAATTCCTGTAGGAATTCCAAGAAAAGAGCCACCAGGATTCCCTTCAAGAGCGATAAACGAGAGTAGGATTGGGAGAGTCTCTGGTTAGACTTGTAGACAATCGACGAGTTAGACCATCCCAAGTCCAGAAACGGGTAAACATAAAATACTCCGGAGATAAAGATCCGAGAGATCATGTAACGGCTTTTAGAAGAGTGATTATAGTAGAGGAAGTTTCAGATTTTGCGACACAGTTTGCGGGATTTGGATTGACTCTAGAAGATGATGTAGCTACATGGTTCGACTCGGTGGAAAAATGGGATTTTGAGACCCTACATGAGCTGTTTGAGGAGTTTATTGAAGAATTCTCACCAAAAGGCATTGCTCACAACACGGTCTCGCAAATCCATAGATTCAAACAGAAAGAGGATGAATGAGTACACAAAGCATCATTATGGCTCAAGAGATATGTTAAGCTCTATCCGGGAGCGGAATTATCTACGCAAGCACGACCGATGTTGATCTTTATCCAGGGAATGAGACATGCGGGCCTTCAGAAGGATCTACATATGATAAGGAGGATGATGCTAAACGAGTTGATCAAAGAAGCTATTTATCTAGTGGATAACTGTGAGCATACAAAGAAAAGGACTCAAAGAGTCAAGGAGATGACACATCCTCTCAGCACAATGTTTCCCAGATAAGTGAGTCCATTGCCAAGCCAACGGCACCTATTGATCAAGAAAAGCTTATCAACGACTTGGTCAAGAGGTTGATTCCTCTTGTAAGGTCTGATTCGGGAGAGCCGAAGTGGTGTGAAATTGAGAGAAAATGGACGAACCATATGGGGGAAGAGTGCTATTATAGCATGGAAAATGCTAGGGAGAGGTATGTACAACCTGTTCGAGAATCACCTACTCCACCTAGATACATTACGAGGAATGCGCCACGATCAGTAGGAGTTTTAAGGCCACAACTTTTCTTAGGACAACAACCTCCGCTTCCAGGTGCTAGAATGCCGGTAGACATGAGATACATGCCAATGATGGAAGCATCAAATAGACCAATGCCAATACCAGCTACAATGTGGTATAGCAACCAAACTGAGTACTACCCTTTGGAGCAACAAAATGTGAGAGAAACACATGGAGTGGTGAGGCTGGTACAACCTCCACCTCTTGGGTTTCAGTCGAAAGAAAGAAGGTATGAAATGGACGAAAGGACATTGCGATTCATTGCAAATAGCAGCTTATCTAGGTCAAAGCTTGCTTATAGCCAAGAGGAAATGCTAAAAGAATCTCCTCAACCAGAGACAGACTGTCACAAAAGTTGTGACAACCACTTGGTCAAACAATGTCCTCATACGGAGATCACCGAAGTAAATGCCTATTGTCTTGAGTGGGGCATCAATCACTTGATCCCCGATTGCCCGAAAAACCCAAACCAAATTAGGAAAATGACAACAAATGTATTAGGGATTGTTCAGCTACCTAGTAGCTCAGAAAATGAAAATGTCGTACCAGTTCAAGTGGTTACGAGAGCACAAGCTCAAAAGAAAGCTGATGAGAATCCAGAGACAAAGAACATGGAAAGTGACACGAGTCCAAAGACAGATGATGGACCAAAGACAGATGCACCTAGTCAGAAAACCAAGAGCAAAGGAAATAGTTGGAAAGCTAGAAAGACTAGGATGAAAGCACGCAGGGAACGAGAGAGAAAATCCCTAGCTGAGAAGCTTACCGAAGTTGAGGAGAAGATAAAACAACATGAGAAAAGGAGGCACCTTCTCTTACACAGATGGTTAAACCTCTAGAAGAACCATCCACGGATGAGAAACTGAGAAGTGCTAGTTCAGGAGGATTTGTGTTGGCAGAGAAGGTTAATGAGACATTAGATGCCCTCTTGAAAGCCTATGATGTGAGGCTCAAAAACAACCGAACCCAAGAGCACAGGTGGATGACATATCCCTATGCGGAACTAGAAAACCAAAGGTTTGAAATGTGCCAGAAAATGATTCAAACAGCCCAAGATTTAGTAGAACCACTAGTTGCAAAACCTGAGGATGTGATCCGTGTCTTGCCTACACAAGTAATCCCACCAAACCAGGAACTAAAAGAGCTAGATTCTAGTCATGAGCACAGAACAAACCTCAAAGACCCAGCATTAGAACCAAGGATAGTACTGAATACCACGGATAACTCTTTCGAGGGATTTCACCAAGCTATACCTGAGGATTGTAAAGAGATAGATGGTCTTGACGAATTGTGAAAACAAGTCAAAGAGGCCAATGAAGCTAATGACCTAAGAAGACTAGTAGACAAGACTGGTGATAAACGAGGAGTGTTTCTACCACCAATAGAGGAATTTGAGATTGGATCTCAAATGAATCTAGACGTGAAATCGTATTGGGGCGACAAAGGATCTGTATAATCTATGGATAGTCAACCCCATTTGCTAAAAACACTACCGTCCTACATGGGAGAGTACGAGACCAAGTCAGATATGGTTGTAGTCCCATCACAGAGACTGTCTCCCAACAAGGCCATCGATTCAAAGGGGCTAGTACATATTCTATCTACCCCAGTCACCTGTACAATAATGTTAGCCGAGTTGCTCAGAATAAGACAAAACATGTGGGCTAATGTCGGTAAATGTCTAGAGAAATTTGGTGTAAAAACCCCAATGACTCAAATCGAGGAAGGCATCAAAGAGCTTGAAATGCCTCAACTAAATACTAGGCCAGTGCCATTAAACAAGGTAGGCGAGTATTACGAGGGAGAAGATGGAAACACTACCCTTCCTCTGGAATTCAATGGTGTCAAGACCATGGCAATCCTTGACAGTGGAGCTGGTGTGGCCATTGCAACCAAAGAGGTTTGGAAAAAATGAGGAAAACCTGCCCTCATATCCACACGAATGACCCTGAAACTTGCACGCGGACACAAGGAAAAGCCCCTAGGACTGCTAGAAAAAGTACTTGTTACTTCTTGTGGCATTGAATATGAACACACTTTTGCTGTTGTTGACTTTGGCAAGAAGAACAACTATGACATAATTCTGGGAAGACCATTCATGCGACAATTGAAAATGGTCCAAGATTGGGGTTATGACCATATATACCCGAGACATATGGAAACCATAACAAAGATAAACTTGAGGGACCATAGCTATAGGGATGTGACAAGAACGCCGGTTGAGGATTTTGATTCCGCCACAGTAGCAGGATCAGAACTTCCAGCTTGGTTAGGTAATCCTAAAGAACTGTGGATGTGTGGAGCTTCACAATGTGGTATCTTGAAACATGAGGAATGTATCCTAGAGCGGGTTATAGAGGATAGGGACTATATCCTAGAACCATTTCCTGAAGAAGAGTTAGAGCCTTTTGGATGGGAAAACATCTTGGCTAATCTGGACGTGTGCGCCGTGGAGGATGCTCCCACAACAAAGGTTTGTGATGAAAATGGCTATGATGTCGTTCCTTATTTTGCAGTGAGTGTAATCCAGGAAAACGAAGAGATCTAGACATCAACAAGCTCTTGAAATAAGGAGCAAACAAAGAAATGTGGAGAATCAAAAGATGAAGAAGACGACGAGTTCTATGACTCTGTAGAACACTTTGAGTTTCAAGAAGATCAACGACCCGAGAATCAATGTCATCGCTACACGGATAAAGTGCATCAAAAAGTGGATTCCAAAGTCCTCGATGAAGATACATCCACCACAAGCATCCTCATACATGGCTCCTAATAAGGATGCAAAGACTCATCTAGGAGGAATACGACCAGAGCAACGAGCTAACAATGCTCTAATCAATGGGCTAGAAAAGTCCTCCAAGAAACTACCACCCACGAGCAAACAGACAGTAACTTTCCACTACCAGCCAAAAAATCAAGGGAAAGTACAAGAAGTCAACCTTGCTGAGGATAGTAGTGATAGTGATGAATCTTACGACATCCCCTATCATCAACTCAGGCCATCACTATCACCAACCCCTTCAGCAACAACCATGACAGGTCAAAAAAACAGGACAACAAGTCAGAGACAAAAAGATCGACAAATCTGGATACCAAAAAGCCAAATCGGCCAAAAATAGATATGGATCAAGAAGACAAAGATCTCTAACAACAAATCACAAGATCCAACACCAAAACAAAAATAAGGAAAGCGAGCACCAACGGGTAAGAATATCACAAAGTCGCAAGCTTTCACAACTCAGGTTTGGGCTCCAAAGAAGTTAATTCAAGCACATAAAATTCAGGAATTCATTTGGATTCCAAAACAACCACAGTATCAACTTTCAAAGCCTAAATCACGTCCCCAACCAAGCGTACAAGGGCTGAAGAAAAGACCACTGTCGACTCACACAACAAAAAGGTGGATCCCAAAGAAGTCTCTTCAAACACAAACGAAGCACAGGCAAGTATGGGTTTCCAAACGAGCGTTAGCAACAAAACAATAAATAATCGCAAAGAAATGGGTCCCAAAGAAGAACAACAAAACTGCTGTCAGTGCATCGCCGCTTGAATTCTTACAATTCTTCCTACGATTACAGTACAGTTAGAAGAGAGCAAGTCGCTTCAATCAAGCAACGATACAGGAGCTTCAAAGACCATTACATTGCTTAGAATAGGAAGCCTCGCCAACAAATGCCAATAAGAAAATTGCTTATACCCACATCTTGCACAACATAAATCTTTTCCATGCATTGACTGTGTATGCATAATAGGGCTACATTACAAGGCCTGCATAGGCACAACTTTTAATTGCCCAAGCACAACGCATACCCTTTGCGATACCTTGTCGTAAACGATGACTCCAAATAGGAAGGGGGTAGGCATTCTGAATGCGGACCTAACATTATGACTATTAGAGGGCAATGTTTTGTGAGAGGCATTGAATTTTTGCGTTTTATTGTGATACTTTTTTTACGAAATTTAGAGTATATGCCCTTATAGTAGTGTTACAGAGGAGTATGGGGAAAAAATCCATATATGAGCCCCTAGGGACATGTGTATAGTGTACATTGCATTTAGATTTCTATTTGAATGAATTTTCTTTTGCTAAGCCACAAAATGGGTGAGGTGTTAGTCCCAAAGCTTCAAGTAATATTCTCTGTGGTCTAAGCGTCTTAGCTATTTTAGGTACTGCTCAAGCTGCAAGAGTTGAGCATATTTACGTTGTGTCGCTCATGCTGGTATAGGTGAGCAAAAGAGTCGTAGTCTAAGTACTTAAATCTGGTGAAGTGAAGGAGAAGGTCCAAAAGACACTCACGTACTGATCACAGTGAGATACGAGTGGAGAAACTTCTACATTGACAGCCCTTCTTGGAAAGGTGGAAGCTATTGAGACATCTTTTGATGTCACATGTGCTACATTCATTCCTCGAAACACCCATCATCTCCTTCTTTCACATTGCATGCTTTTGGTGACAAATTTCTCATATGCATATAGAGTGTCCCATAATTGGCACTTGCATCAGGCACTCTTTCCATGTTTCACCCAAGCACTCACCTTTCACGAACATGTACTTCACGTTCAACTTCTCCACTCCAATAAGAGCGTATACCAAAGGCATTTTTTTTCCCACCGGGTTTTTTCCCTTTGGTCATCCAGGTTTTAGACCCTAATCTAAGGACACCTATCACCATCCTCTTGTACATATTCCTTCTACATCAACAATAAGGAAATGCTACTCAAATCAATTGACAAATGAATTGGAGCACCAATTTCAGATCATAGCATACTTCTCCTCAATGGCGAGTCGAAGAATGGCCTACAATGACAAAGCTGCAGACAACACTAACAACATGATTGCACAGGAACAAAGAAGTCCCCAATGAAGAAGAGCAGACATAAAAGTAATCAGAGGATCTCAAAAGATGAATGGTTATGATGATAGATGTCCGCTCTAACGGATCATAGTTCTTGTTGTGGTTCGACAAAGTTACAAGCAGTGCAACAGATGAAGCCAAAATGACAGCAAAGACCACATTGCCATCGACAATCAGGTCATGTCGGGGACGACATGAACGCGGAAGGGGGGAGTGTTGACCACTGGGTCAACAACACAACATAACCAAGTTTCATACCAAAGTCTTCTCTTTTGCGAGTTATGGCTATAAACGTCATTTGTAATGAGTAGTTATTCTAGTTTCAGAAGCCGGGGTGCAATGGCACTTCCTGATTGTAAATACAAAGCCATTTGACCCTTTCAACCCCATTTTTGGTTAAACCTAAGGTAGCCTTAGTATATAAGGTACCTAGGTCATTTTGTAAAAGGGGGGGGGGGGGGGGGGGGGGGAGACTTTAATCGTAATCAAAAACTTTAGCGACGCTGCCGTCTACTGTGTGTGAGAGAGAAAGAGAGTGAGCATGAGCTTTATCCTCTAGCTACGCCCGGCTCGCTCAACACACTGGAGATCCGACTGCACCATTGTTGTAGGCTCGAGGAGAGCTACGCGACAACGCCAAGCATTCCACGCGAGACAAATCGCACACGCCGACGCATCTACGAGCTATTTGTGGTTGTAAGTGTATCCAATGATGTCTGTTTTCTGCGTGCTAGTAGTCTATAGAATCATGGAAACATAAGCTACGCATAGGTACTCATAAATTTATGTTTCGGGAACTTTCAAAATTCTGCTCTATCATCCTACGCGTTTTCCGCAGATGGGTTTAGAGTGTAGAAGCTTAGGGACAGGTGTATCCTAATGAGGGGATGGTGTTCCTTAAGTTTCGTACGAATCTGGCATGATTAGTTGAGTTACCTTTCGTATGTGTGTATGTGGCTAGGTGGTGTAGTTAAGAGCAGTGAGGTTCTTGATTGTGGTTTAGTTGGCCTTCCAGAGTGTTGTATGTGTAGGATGGTCTCATCCTGACAAGCTAAAGATATTTCCTCCGTGTGCCTATAGTGTCATCTGTGTCCTCGATTGACATTATGTTGATCTAGGTAGTGTTTGCATGCACTTCATGGGTGTGTGAGTCGCTCCCGCAACAAGGAAGTCAAAGGTAGAAGAACCAGTTTGATAGAAGCACAAAGGGAAAGCGAAGGTAGAAGAAGTGGATGCTATGGGAGTGAAGCGTGCCAGGCACGAAGAAGCATCTCAAAGAGAAGAGAAGGTGAAAGGGAAGGCCGAGTCTAGCAAGCAAGTAGCTAAATCGCAACGGAAGATAGACATGGTGGACTTCTCACTAGGTGAGTATGCAAAACCCTATGACTTAGTTCAGGATGTGTTAATGCAGGGCCCGAAGATAACTTGGCCCCAATTACTCCACCGTGCACCAAGGATGAGGAGGCAATGGAAAAAAATGGTAAGTACCAGGAAATCAAGGATGAGGAGGCAACAACTTGGCCCCAATTACTCCACCTTGCACCAAGGATGAGGAGACAATGGAAAAAAATGGTAAGTACCAGGAAATCAAGGCCCAGGATAGCTGGGGCTATCTCTGGAAGGGATCTTGACGACATCCTACCAACCATGGATGCTCACATCAAGGGGCAACGAATCTCAAATGTCTACATAGATGGTGGCGCACAAATATGCGTCATGAGTGAAAAGATGATGCACCATCTAGGTCTAGAGGTAAGTAGGCCGGCACCCTGCCGAGCCAAGATGGCAAACAATGTAAGAGTGAAATGCGCGGGCATTGTAAATGTGGTCAAAGTAAAAGCATTCAATACAAAAGTGGAGGTAGACATCTTCATCATGCCACATAAAGGGGAGGGCTACCCCATCATTCTTGGGAGGCCTTGGCTTATGGCTATGGAAGCTAATCAAGACTGAAGCACCGGGATGATTGAGATGAAGGACGCTAAAGGGAAGTCCATATTCTACGACATGAGGACTGGAAAGCAGCGCAACATGATCTTGGAGGCTTCAGAAGATGATTCCACCAGCGACTATTCGTCTACCTCAGGAGAAGAGATGACCACCACCGACGGAAGTGACAGTAGCATCGAAGTGATGGGGTCATTCTTAACAGATTGACACAATCTGAAACACCCTTGACAAACCAAGAGGGATCATCAGTTATGCAGTCCTTGGAGGATGCAGATAAGTTATAGAAAATGCTCTCAAATGATTTAACCAATGAAGAAAGGAAGGAGTATGTCTCCATGCTAGGTAACTTCACTACTTTGTTCATTGATGGCTATGATAAGATCACAGGAATTACAGTAGTGCAACACCACATAAAACTCAAGGAAGGCAGTAAACCCGTAGTACAAAATCTCAGAAGACTTGGAGTAATCCAACAAGAGGCACTACTTAAAGAAGTAAGCAGTTTGCTACAAGCAGGTTTCATCTACCTCGTCGAAGACTCATAATGGGCCTCCCCAGTAGTAGTCACACCAAAAGAAAATGGGAAGTGGAGAGTCTGTGTGGATTATAAACCTCTCAATGCATCCACGAAGAGGGATCACTTTCCCCTCCCATTCCAGGATGAAATACTCAATGAAGTGGCAGGTCACGAGCGATACACAGTGTGTGATGGCTACTCAGGATACTTCCAGATTAGCATTGCGGAGGAAGATCAGAAGAAGACAACCTTCATCACACCTTGGGGATGCTTTGCCTACAGAGTGATGCCGTTTGGCCTCACTAACGCCCAAGACACATTTCAGCACTATATGACTTTTGTTTTCCAACCCTACTTTGGAACATCAATACGGGTTTTCATAGATGATTTTTACATCTATAGTTTACGAGCCCTTCATTTAAGCAAAGTCTATGATGGATTAACTAGCCTGCAAACCTTGGGTGGCTAGCTCAGCGTGGATAAGTGTCACATTGGTGAAAGCAAAGTCACCCTCCTTGGTCATGTAATTTCAGAAAAAGGGATCGAGGCTGACCCTAGCAAGATTCAAGCCCTGGTATCTTTGTCGTCACCCACCACCGGTCAACTACGCCAAGTTAAGGACCTTCTAAAGAACTTTGAAGCAGTGAAACTATTTCTTGTCCCCAGAGCGGAAAATCAGGAGGAAAATGCTCTAGCCAAAGAAAGAATACAAGACGTTCCCTTAGGAGCAATCAAACTGAAGCTACCCCTTTTCCAAGGTAGTGATGCTATGCCTGATGTCGTCAGATTTTTAGATACAGGAGAATGTCCGAGAGGATACACCAAAGGCCAGAAATAGTGGCTGGTAAGGAAGGCTACTAGGTACCACCTTGTAAACGACCACTTGTATTGTAAGGGCAAGGATCAAATTCTCAGGTGGGTGGCAACCTCCAGTGAGATCAGAGAGGTAATTTCAAGTTGCCATGATGGCATCTGCGACGGTCATTTTGCTTTAGATATCACCAGTAGGAAGATTCTACAAGCGAGATACTCTTGACCTTGTTTTAACAGGGATGTACACCATTGGTGTAAAACATGTAAGGCTTGTCAAGTGGCCAGTAATCGCACATTAACCTACGAGCCACAAAATCCTATCATCTCAAATGGTCCATTTGAGAAATGGGGAATAGATGCAATCGGTCCTTTACCAAGGGCCCAATCAGGTAAATTGTACATCATAGTGGGTGTAGACTACATGTCTCGATGGGCAGAAGCAATAACCACCACCCACATTACAGCCCAAGAGGTGGCAAAGTTCATTTTTGAGCATATATTTTGCCGTTTTGGCACTCCTCTTGAGATAATA
This sequence comes from Adiantum capillus-veneris, assembly GCF_014529385.1. Lineage (NCBI taxonomy): Eukaryota > Viridiplantae > Streptophyta > Polypodiopsida > Polypodiales > Pteridaceae > Adiantum > Adiantum capillus-veneris. Next base: position 84,725,851 of record NC_140950.1, read on the forward strand.
TCAGATAGAGGACCAAGATTCAGAGGTGATTTGGTGGGAGAATTGATGAAGAAGTTAGGCATCACACGCCGACATTCCACACCATACTATCCACAATGCAATGGTCTGGTAGAGAAGGTAAACGGAATGATTTGGATAATCATCACAAAGCAGGTGATGATTTCCAAATCATCACAAAGCAGGTGAACAATCACACAGGGGACTGGGATAAACATCTCATGGCAGCTCTTTGGGCCTACAGAACAACATTCCGAACATCACTAGGTTTCACCCCTTTCCATCTAGTTTATAGGAAGGAGGCAATTCTACCCATTGAGGTATAGATAGCCAGCTTACGAGTTTTTGCTAGCCAGATACATCGTCCGATTGTAAATCTCTAGATCCACATCTTGGATCTGGAAAGATTCCAACTAGATAGGGAAGAAGCAATTAATCACTATGCAACGCAGGTAGAATGACACCGGCTCACCTTCAGTCAAGGGCTTAAAGAAAAGGGACTGGATAAAGGTATGCTAGTGCTGAGATACGACAACAGATTTGATACCAGGAACGACAAGAAATTTCAACCCAGATGGGAAGGGCCATTCATCATCAAGAAACGCTATGACAACGACAGCTATAAGCTGATGGAAGCAGATGGGAGAATTCACAAGACTAGGGTCAATGGATGGAGATTGAAAAGGTATTTTCTTAGGTTTGATCCAGAATTCATGCAAGACATTCCAGAAGAGGGAGAACCCTCTAACTCCACAGCTGAAGATGCAGAAGAAGGGCTAGAAGCATGAATGCCTCTAGCCAAAGGGAGAGGGCTAATGATGGCCGATTTTTAAAAATCAAAGAGAAATAGAAGAAAAAAAATTTATTTTTCCTCTACCGGAGCCTTGGCGACATTGTTGGAAGGCTCGGCAATGCTTGGTCAACCTCACAACACCCCTACGGGCATGGAACCCCCCCCCCCCCCCCCCCCCCCCCCTTTTCGATTGGCCGGCCTTATCACCATCAGGCCCCCGCTTGTCTATACCCCAGCCTAGCCAGACGCCCTCGATTTCAGATACCCCTTCTCTCTTTCCCCCATAGTTTATTCCCCCGACGAGCATCGGATGAAATATCCCCCCCCCCCCCTCTCTGTCTCTCATTTTTCCTACATACCTCTCTCTAATATCCTCTCTCTCTCTCTCTCTCACCTACACCCCCCCTACTGGCCACCCTCGGCCACAGGCAAGCCTCGAGCGGTCAGCCCGACCCCTCTCTCGCCCCCTCTCACAGTCTTTCCCTCGCCCTCTCATTTTCCCTCCCTTGGCCCGCTAATAATCTCCTCGCCTCTCTCTTCCCCACTGGCTCCCTCACCCTTCCCTCGGCTCATTCCCCCCCCCCCCCACCCCCCCCCCCCCCCCCATCATTCCCCCCCCCCCCCCCCCCCCCCCCCCCCCCCCCCCCCCCCCCCTTGGCCCGCTATCCCCACCCTCTTTCCTCCCCCCACACCATTGACTTCTCCCCCTCCTCTCATACCCCCCCCCCCCCCCCCCCCCCTCTCACACACTCTCTTCCCTCCCCCCACGATGGGCACCCGCCATAGAACTCTCACTCTCTCCTATCCATGCCACCTCATCCCCTTCTCTCTCCCTCGCTCTTCTCAGCCCGAAGGCGCAGCGCAAGAAGCGGGAGCCCAGCTGGAGCCCACTGTCTCTTCACCACACACCCACATCACACACACACACACACACACACACACACACCCTCATGCTCTCCCTCACTCACCACCTCCAATCCCCTCTCCCTCTCTCATGCTCTGTTTCGGCACCAGATTGCCCGCAATCTCTCTCTCTCCCTCTCGGCCTGTACAGGCACAGTGCAAAATTTCTCTCTCTTTCTCTCTCTCTCTCTCTCTCTCTCTCTCTCTCTCTCTCTATACACACACCAAACACACAAACACACACACACACACCATCCCCCCCCTATTAGAAGCAGGACACACCCTACGAAAATTGACTGCTCGGCAGATTACCATTTTTTGTAATTATTCATTTATTGAGAAAACCCGACATTTCACCTTGTAAATATTGGGGCTTACAGAAGTTTCCAGATTGTATCCCAGTTTTGACATTTAGATTGAGTAGATGGTTAATTTGGAACTTTAGGGTTTGAGAATTGTAAGGTATTTATACCACTTTTTGACCTTAATGAAAAACCTTTGTCCTTCTAAAAAAGTGTATGGTCATCATGATTCAGGATCTATAGCATTTCTTGCATGTATACTTGCTTGTAGATTCATCACAAGGTTGTAAAAGACGTAAAAAGACGCAAAAGTGTGTTTGAAAGCTGAAGTGAAGTCTAAAAGTTACTATGAGTGTTTCTGATAGAGCTGCAGAGCATCAAGAGCATTTCTATCAGGAAGAAATTTAATTTTAAGCCAGGAGACATCCTACGCGTAGGATGTCTACATGCTAATCTGGTGGGAATTTTGGAATTTTGAGTAGACCAGTGTGTTCAGAAGGTGGGGTTTACCCTATTTTCACCTGGAAAGTGGAAATTTGACCATATCTTGATAGGATAAGGCCAGATGGACTGAAATTTCCAGACATCCTACCCAATTGTGCCAAAGCATTATTTTAAGACCAAAACCATAGGATGGCTGCATGAGCATGATCTGCATGATATATATGATATATACTGACACTTCATCAGACAAATCTTTCTTCATGATGGGTAGTCAATAGCCAGGAGGTTTTACCTATGACGGACCAATGCCAGGAGGAAGCACCTCCCTAAATCCTTTGAATGATTCCAAGTTCACTATGATCTTCTTAGAAGGAACAAACTCGAGGGGAGCCTTAGTTTATTCTGACTATTGAGGACACAAGTGTATTTGTATTGAAGAAAGGCCGGCTCAGAGACTAGAGATAATTTGAGTCTATGATGATGGAGATAGATACCGAGACGAAAAGGGGAACCACTATATGATAGTGAGTAACCCTGAAGATTACAACAGATATGGAGATAATGTGGCAAAAGGGAAAATGGTTTCAGAAACTCAAGAACCACCACCAAACATTGATCGACCTGGAGCAATTTTTATGTATGATAAGAAAACAACCCGGGTTTCAACTTATAATGAGAATGTGGAAATCTACAAGCATGAGAGCGAGGGAATAGTCTCTTACTTTTGTTGCAAAGAACCATACCCAAACCGAGTTAAGCAAAGACAAGGTTCATTACTTATTCTCTTATGAAATTGCTATGGGGAAGGATATAGCTTTTGTTGATAGGTACGGGCGGGAATACCAACGTATTCTCCCAGAGGAGGTAGAAAAGGAAATAGTTCCAGGAGCATCAACATATGCCCGTGACAAAGTGCCAAGAGCCACCTACACCCCTAGCAAGTCTACAAATCCCTTTTCAGAGGAGTATGACGCGACCTCACATTCTACCCGACCGCTGCCGCAGACATTCAACAACGAAAACCAACCAGCAACTCAGCCATCATTGCACGCATGGCTTCGACAGAGTGCAACATTAGAAAAATACCGAAATCGAGATGGTTATCAAGCCGCACGAGGGCTAAGGGATTTACAAGAACCACCACTCTATTCAAGGTATCAAGGAGAGAGTAAACTAGAAATTCAAGGGTCAACGGAGCCTGGAAGACCACCCATAGAACAAGTTTCAAGAGATCAACCATCTCTTGCAAGAACTGTTGGAAATTATGGCTTAGGAGCACCATTGGGAGAGGAACCAGCCTACTACAAAATACCAGAAGAGGTATATCGATTAGGACATGGAGATCCAATGATGAGGTTTGTAGACCATCGTAGAATTAGTCCTTCTCAAGTGCAAAAATGGGTAAACAAGAAATACACAGGGAACAGAGATCCCAGAGATCATATAGCTGCCTTTGTGCGTGTAATTAGAGAGGAAGAGGTGTTAGACTTCCCTACCCAATTTGCAGGGTTTGGACTAACCCTAGAGGATGACGCTGCTACTTGGTTTGACTATGTGGAGCGTAGAGACTTTGAGTCTATGGAGGAGGTGTTTGACAAGTTTATCGAGGAATTCTCACAAAGGGGGATAGCTCATAATACGGTCTCAGAAATCCATAAATTCAAACAAAAAGACGGAGAATCTGTGTGAAAGGCAGCCCTAAGACTAAAAGGATATGTTAAGTTCTGCCCTGTGGAAGAACTGCCAACTCAGTCCAGACTTATGATTATATTTATCCAAGGACTAAGGAATGCAGATCTCCAGAAGGACTTACATATGAAGAGGAGCACGACGTTGAATGAGTTAACCAAGGAGGCTCTTTACCTTGTAGACAATTGTGCGGTCTACAAAGAGGGTGAGTTCAAAGATCTTGACGACGATTCATCTTCACAACAAAGTGAAAGCAAGTCTTCTAAGATAGCACTGAAAGGAGAAGTAGCTGTAAGTCAGGAGCAGCTTGTAGAGGAAGTGCTAAAAAAGATTAACTTGTACGCCAAACCCCAGGCTAAATAGCCCAAGTGGTGTGCTATTGAACAAAAATGGACAAACCATGGGACGGAGGAATGTTATTATAACAAGGGATATGTGAGAGAAAGACCTTACGCTCCCCAAGCTCAGGTAGCTTCTCCTCAAGTTCCATGGATGCCTAGGTATCAAGCAGGCAACCTACCAGGACCTGTAGGTGTAGAAAGACCACAATCAGTGTTGGGGCAACAACAACCCCTACCAGGATTACGACCAACCGGCATAAGATACACACCAACCATAACCGAATCAGAAGAGAAGGCTTTGGTGCCTATGCATGCACATTATGAATATCCCTGTGGATATGCGGCAAACCCTATCTATTATCCATCGGAAGAACCCTCGACATCAAAACCATGGAGCATGATAGGAAATACAAGACCACCAATAGCTGCACAGGCCGTAGGAGAAGGAAGATATAGCTTAGATGAACGAACATTATTGTTCATAGCCAACGGAGGCATGGGCGGACAGAGACATGCATACCAACAAAGAGGAGCTCAAGGAGCAGCTCAACGCCTAAAGGACCCTGCTACAAGTGTGGCGGAGACCATTGGCTAAGAGACGGTCCTCATGATGAAATCATTAGAGTCAATGCATATTGCACAGAGTGTGGAATTAATCATTTGAATCCTGATTGCCCTAAGAACCCGAGCAAAGGATCAAAAACTACCTTGAAAATACTAGAAGCAGTGCCTTCCACTGGGGGGTCAAAAAACGAAACAATCATACCTATTCAGGCAGTGACATGAGCCCAAGCTCAAAGAATGACAAACGAACCCATAATTGAAGAGCCAAAAACCGATGTCCCAAGTTCAGAAACGAAAAATCAGAGAAGCACTTGGAAAGCTAGAAAGGCGCGGATGAAAGGCAGGAAAGAATGAGAGCAAATGGCTCTATCCGAGGAGTTAAAACACACAAAGAATAGATTAGAGTGGTTAGAGGATCTAGCTAGCCTAAGCTCATACTTTGCAACAACCATAGCACCCAAGGAAATAGCAGAACCCAAAAGTGCAGGATCAGAAGGATCAATACTGGCAGACAAGGTAAATGAGCAGTTAGATGCACTTCTAAAAGCTTATGAAGCTAGACTAAAAAAAAACCAAACCCAAGAGCAAAGATGGATGACTTATCCATATGCTAAAATAGAAAAACAGAGGTTGGAAATGTGTAGAAAGATGATTGAAACAGCTCAATCTCTGATAGAAAAGCTGCTTGGTAAATCTGCAAATTGTCATGAAGTACCAGCTGCAACCCCTATCAAACCAGCTTTAGAGGAACAAGTAGAAATGAAGGAAAGACTCATGAATGCCTGTGAGTCGAGGGGAGAGCCTATCATAGTGCCAAATACAACAGATGAGGCAAGTGACGGGTTCCAACCTAAAACATTGGCAGAAATAGGTAATGACTGTAACGGTCTAGATGTCTGTGGAAGCAAATCCGTGAGGCCAACAAAGCTAACAGGGAAAGTTTCCACATGAATAGCAGGAGAAAAGAGAAAAATGAGATCTTACCTCCTATTGAAGAATTGGAGGCAAGGTCGCAAATGAACTTTGATATACATTCATAAGGGGGAGACCAGGGATCAATTAGTTCGGGGCATAGCCAACCAGACTCGCTGAAAACTCTACCCTCTTATCAAGGAGATTATGAAGCCAAGTCTGAAGTGAGAGCAATCCCATCTCAAAGACTTTCTTCTAACAAAGTGATGGATTCACAAGGGTTGATTGAGTTATTGTCCACCCCGGTGGCATGCAGAATCACATTAGCCGAACTCCTAAGGTTACGAACAAACATGTGGACCACAATAGGTAAATGCCTAAAAAATTTGGAGTGAAAGACCCCAGCTCGAAGCTTCAAGAAGGGATCAGAAAATTGGACAGGCCTCAACTAAATACTAAGCCAGTACCTTTAAACAAGGTTGGAGAGTATTGTGAGGGAGAAGATGGAAACGCCACGCTACCAGTAGAATTCCAAGGAGTAGTTTCCAAAGCTATTCTTGACAATGGAGCGGGAGTTGCTATCGCCACCAAGGAAATCTGGAAAAAATGGGGAAAACCAGCTTTGAGAGCTACCAGAATGAAATTGCAATTGGCAGATGGGTTCATGGAAAAGCCTCTAGGACTCTTAGAAAAAGTGATTGTCACCTCGTGCGAAATCGAGTATGAGCATACATTTGCAATAGTCGATTTCGATAAAAATAACAATTATGAGATCATCTTGGGAAGACCATCCATGAGACAATTGAAGATGGTCCAGTATTGGGGTTACGACCACATATACCTCAAACATGGCGAGACAACAACCAAAATACACCTGAAAGACCATAGTTACAAGGATGTGACCCAGACACCAGTGGAAGAGTTTGATTCAGCTACAGTCGCAGGGTCGGAACACCCAGCATGGTTAGGGCGACAAAAAGATCTATGGATGTGCGGAGCTTCACATTGTGGAAGCCTAAAAAGAGAGGAATGTGTCTTATAAAGAGCGACTGAGGACAAGGATTATATTCCGGAACCTTTTCCTGAAGATGCCTTGGAAACTCTAGAATGGGAACACATACTAGCAACATTGGATGTCTGTACCATTATAGATAGTCCAACAACAAAATTTTGCAATAAGGATGGCTATGATGTACTACCTGATTACATGGTAAGCATTATACCAGGAGGAGATGAGATAATAGAACCACCAGAACAAGAAGAGTTTTATAACTCCTCTAAACATCTGGAGATAAACAACGATGCAGATAATGAGTGTTCAGACAACTCAAGTGGGTGTGGGGAGAAAGAAGAGAATATCAAGTTTTATGATTTTGCTAATCAGCACCCTAGACACCAGGAACGTTATAGGAGAAAACGAGCAGGAAACAAAGTGAGAGAGAACCTGATGCCCAGGATAAAAGGTAAAACTCACTATCTGATGCTTGTAAAAGCAGGGGATTGTGTAAAAGATCAAATATCAGGAATATTCTCAAAAGTTCGAAGGGAAATAACGCGAGAGGAAATAAGACAAGTACGGAAAGCTAAAACAGAAACAAAATCAAAAAAATCTCAAAAATAAAAAAAGAAACGACGAAAGACCAAGAGTGGACCAAACTGGAGCGTAAACAGAAATACCAAGAACTAAAATGGTCTTTACGAGAGATATAGACTACTGAGGAAGATAGTGATGGTAAAGGGGAGTTAGAAAAGGGAAACATGAATGTACCATCACACTATCGGAAATTCACCATCCAGGACAGAAAAATCATAATGACACCACCAGTTAGGGAAAGAACAAACCAGGAATCTTACGATGGGCCAGAAAATGCAAAAAGGATAGATCTCGCAGAACCAAGTGAGAAGCCACAGCCGGTCTATATGGCAACCGATTTAGAGCCTGAAGAAGAAGAACGGCTAACACAACTTCTCAAGAATTATAAAGATGTGTTTGCATGGTCCTATAAAGACCTCAAAGGAGTTGATCCATCGATATGCCAACATACAATTCCTTTGAAATCAGATGCAAAACCTAGCAAACAGCGTCCTTATACATATAATGACACATTTGCTAAACGAATCAAAGAGGAGATTGACAAGCTGATGGAAGTTGAATTCATCTATGAAATTGAACATACAGATTGGGTGTCACCCATTGTGGTAGTCCCTAAAAAGAACGGAAAACTGAGAGTGTGTGTAAACCTCAAAAAGGTAAATGTAGCCAACATAAGGGATAATTATCCCTTGCCAATCACAGAACATGTACTTGAAAGGGTGGCCGAGAAACGGACTTATTCCTTTGTGGATGGGTTTTCAGGATATAACCAACTGGCAATTGCAATGGATGATCAACACAAAACAACATTTGCCACAGAATGGGGAATTTATGCGTATCCAGTTATGCCATTTGGCTTAACTAATGTCCCAGCTACCTTTCAAAGGTTAATGATGCACGCGTTCAAAGAATACCTGAGAATATTCTTAGAAATATACATGGATGATCTTTGTGTACACTCTCTTCTACGAGAGGAACATATTGACCATTTGCAAAAGGTATTTGAAAAATGCAAGACATATCGAATTTGTCTTAACCCGGAAAAGTGCATTTTCATGGTTAGGCAAGGCCGCATCTTAGGACACATTGTCTCAAGAAATGGCATAACCAATGACCTAGACAAACTCAAAGTCATAGTAGACCTACCCAAGCCTACTAATGCGAAACAAGTGCAATCCTTCATGGGACACTGTGGGTATTATCGAAGATTCATATATATTTATGTAGTCATCGCACAACCCTTGTATCGTTTGCTAGTCAATTTCGACTGGATCGAGAAGTGTGAAACTTCATTCCAAAAGCTGAAGGAAAACCTTGTACCAGTACCTGTACTTAAAGCACCGGATTGGGAAAAGATATTCCATGTTCACATCGATGCTTTTGCATATGCAATCGGGAGTATTCTGGCTCAACTTGGAGACGGAACAATGGATTTTCTAGTTTGTTATGCAAACCGACAGTTAAACAATGAGGGAAAGAACTACACAACCACCGAAAGAGAGGGGTTAGGAATGATTTATGTTGTAAAGAAATTTCGGCATTATTTGCTTGCAAACAAATTTGTGTTCTTCACAGATCATCAAGCTCTTTTGTATCTGGTGAATAAACCATGCAATACAGGAAGAATTGTACGTTGGTTTATTATATTGCTAGATTTTGATTTCACAGTGGTGGTAAAAAAGGGTAAAACCCATCTACAGGCGGATCATCTTTCAAGGCTACACAACGGGGAAGCTCCTGAAGGAGTAGATGATGACATACCAGATGCTTATCTTTTCAATATTGAAATGATCCCCAAATGGTCTTAGAAAATTGCTAGCATTCTTTCCTTTGGAGGTAGGTTTGATAACACAGAAGACAAATCCAAACAACAAACAATTCGACAAATAAAAAACTTCCATTTGATTGTAGGACGGCTGTATCATCTAGGATCAGACCAAATTCTACGATTATGTATAAATCCGGAAGAATCCAAGTGTTATCTTGAAGAAGCACATGTCCAGGATTGTGCATTTCATTGTTCAACAGTGAAAAAACACCAGATACTGAGACAGTTAGGGGTTTATTGGCCAAATATGTACGCGGATAGACATGCTTATGTTAACAATTGTACTATATGTAGTGCCAAACGACTAGTGGATCACGCGACATTGTTTCAGGTAAACATTGCACCTACATGGAGTCAATATATCATTGATTTCTTAACCATAAGGATGTTTCCTGAAAACATAACAAGAGCACGGAAAAGGGCTATAGAGCTGGAGGCTCGTGACTTTCAACTAATTGGCAACCAACTCTATAAGCGAGGAAAGGACAATCAACTTAGAATCTATGCAAGTGAAAGTGAATACCTGCTGATTCTAGAACACGTACATGGAGGTATAAGTGGAGGCCATTTTTAGGCAATAAGACGGAAAAAATTGTCTTAACCGTAGGAATATGGTGGCCTACATTGCATATGGATGATGAAGAGTTTGTAAAGAGTTGTGATGCATGTCAGCGCACCAAGGTGCCGATAAAGAGAGATGAGATTCCACTACGGCCAATGATGGGGGCAAGGGAGTTTGCAAAATGAGGCATTGAGTTTGTGGGGCCTATTTCACCCCCTGCATATCGTACCCATACCCAATATATTATTGTGGCTACGGACTATCTCACAAAATGGACGAAAGCCAAGGCAACACAAAAAGAAGATTCACGGGCCACTGCACAATTTTTGTATGAGAATGTTTCTGTACGGCACGGTTTACCAATAGAAATTGTCAGTGATCGTGGAACACATTTTCTTAATGAAGTCATTGAATATCTGATAGAGGAATTCATGGTCATACATAAGAAATCTGCTCCATACCATCCACAGGCAAATGGACAAGGTGAGGCCACAAATAAAACACTATACACTGATCTCACTAAAATTATATCAGAGACAAGAATAGATTGGGATCAGCAGGTACACTCAACACTATGGGCATACAAGGTAGCTTACAAAACATCTATAGGAACGACACCGTACAACATGGTGTTTGGCCTAAATACTATATTACCCATAGAGTTTTTAATTCCAAATCTACGAGTAGGAAAATGCTTAAAATGGACAGGGCATGAGCTCTCTTCAAGAATAGATGATCTTGAAAAGCTAGATGAACTTTGCTTGAGAGCTGTAGCTTCGATCTATGCTAAAAAGAGAAGACAAAAAGAGTTTTTTGACAAGCATGTGCGCATGAAGAGTTCAAAATAGGTGATTATGTACTTGTTTATACTTTAAAGCAGCATGCCAAGAAACTTAAAAAGCAAGGGATGGGACCCTTTGTGATTCGTGATCTATCACAAAGCGGATTTTTCAAGCTTACTACATTAGCAGGTGGAGAAATGCCAAATTGGATTAGTGGGTGTCGATTGAAGAAATGTCATTTACCACTAACACAGGAGATCATCAAGAAAAACAACGAATGAAGGAGAAACAGAGGGTACGAGAAGAAGCTCAAGCAAAAGAAAAAGAACGCATTGCAAAAAGAAGGCTTCTGCGACAACAACAACAATGTGGAGCACCATTGCAAATCAATGCCATTCGACTAACGAGATTTGATGAAGACACAGTGGAGCCAATAATTGCAGTCAAAGTGGGTAGCAATCAAGTTCAATTGACGACATTGCTTGAATCTGGAGCTCAAGCAAATTTAATCTCTTACGGATTATACAAAAAACTCAAGTCCACAGGTCAACTCCATCCTACTCCACAAGTGCTGGAAAGTAGTACATCACATTCGTTGAAAACATTGGGTTGGACTATATTGCATGTACAAGTACATCAATATATTTACCCACACAAGTTTTATGTGGTCAAGGATGAAAGTACACAACACGCCATGTTGTTGGGACAACCTTGGCAAAAAGAGTACAATGTGCAGACAGATTGGACTGTGAATACAGTCAAAATTCAGCATGCACAAGAACAACAGGTAATAGCCTTTGCTCAGCAACCCCGGAAAAATCAAGTAGAGATCACTTATAAAACAACGCCGAAGGATTTTGCCACAAACATTCTTTTCCTATAGCCAACGCTAAATAAGTAGAGATACTTTAGTAGAAAAACCATACGAAGGTTTTGGACAAACATTCTTTCCTATAGCAAAAACCCAGTTTTAACCAGACAATCTTTCCTACTTGTCAAACATATGACGCGTTTTTTGGGGTTAAGCCCCGTGGTTTCGGTCCGTATTTTCTTTTCATAAGGTAAATTATATATTCCTATGGTCTCGCATATGCAATGATGCATAACTTGAAACTGCCATACTAACCTGTACCATAGCTCCGATTGGTTGATTGGTGGAGACCATAGCATTTTCCGCAGGATTCCACGCTACTTGTACCAACTTCATTGATCATTAGTGCCTTGTGTTCGAGCCGCTTTGGAGCCATTTTTTTGTACTACACTTATGTTGTATACAATTAGAACTGTTAAATTGGTCAATTTCCCTAGTAATCTCCTTGTTTTCAAAGAGAGTCTGTAAATTTCAAAGAGAGTCTGTAAATTGAACCCTCGCTAACTCGGATTCACACTTAGTGTTGTTGTTCTACATATAATTTCTATACACCAAATATTTGCTAATCTTAATTAATAAATTAAGTGTGTAAATTATGAGTGAAAGTTTAGGAATGCATTACTTTTATGCTTGACATTTCTAATCCAATTCTAACTTCAATTCTATACTTCAACTAAATCAATTTTTAGTTATTATTCAAAATTCTATTTAACCTAATTGACAATAACACTGGTGAATGAGAATTTCATCATGTATGATAAGAATACGATGAGTTCTCTTATGTATTAACTTTCAATTAACAATATATAAGTTAATAGTGAAGATGTACTAACTAGAGAGAATAGGTATACTTAGAGAGATTAGAGTAAGAGAAAACATACACACACATCTTTTCTAAAGTTAATTGAATATCCCCAATCTATTAGAGAGATTAGAGTAAAAGATAACACACACACACACACATATCCTTCTTAAACTAATTGAATCTTACTAATCTATTAGAAGATTAGAGTAATAATAGATAGCACACACACACACACACACATAACTAATTGAATCTTACTAATCTATTAGAGAGATTAGAGTAAGAGATAGCACATACACACACACATAACTAATTGAATCTTACTAATCTATTAGAGATTAGAGTAGGAGATAGCACACATACACATAACTAATTGAATCTTACTAATCTATTAGAGATTAGAGTAAAAGATAGCACACATACACATTACTAATTGAATCTTACTAATCTATTAGAGATTGGAGTAATAGATAGCACACACACACACATAACTAATTGAATCTTACTAATCTATTAGAGAGATTAAAGTAAGAGATAGCACACATACACACATATCCTTCTTAGAACTAATTGAATGCTCAATTAATACATACCTTATTAGTCCACTAGAGTTTTTGCTCTCTTAGTGGTTTGTGGACGTCTTCTCTCTAAGAGAAGTGGCAGCACTTCGTGAGCGCTATAGAGGCAATCTCTATGCCCAAAGTGTGAGTATGGATGCTCTATTTATAGCAGAAAGAAAAACGTCCAACTTTTTTTTTTTTAAGATTATTATTTTTTAAATAAAAAAATAATTTTTTTTTCAAAAATCATATCCGCGTTTTTGGTACCCTTGTGGTACCCATGAGTTTGACCACTTTGTCATTATCATCAAAAGATAAGGCCACTCCTTTCCATGTGATAGTGTGTCCCACTTTGTCCCCTCCTATGTGATCCATGTGCCTTCATTTGTCATCCCTATGTATTATTTTATTTATTTTCTTGATGATAATTTACTTTACATTTTTAAGTTAAACTTTACAGTCTTATATTAACTTTACAGTAGTAAAAGAAAATTCTACAATCAATAAATAAGTCTTGCAATAAGTTAGTTAGTGATTCATATAGCTAAACATGTCAGAATTTTGTAGCGTAAATTTTAAATTCTAGGTTTTCTCAACCTACGATTCATAATTTGAACTTGAATATCTTAAATAATGAGTGATGGTTAAAAAAATTCAATTGCGTAATAGAACTTGTGTGAAATTTGAAAGTAGAGACCTTACAATCTCCCCAACTTAGAATTTGAGATGTCCTCATCTCAAGAACAGTGAAGGGTAATCCTTAAGAAGGGATGTCTCATCTTCCCAAGTAGCATCTTCTATAGGAAAATACTTCCATAAGATAAGATGTTCTTTGATGGATCTATTCCTAAGCTTTCTCTCTCGAGTTTCTAGGATAGTATCAGGTTGGAGTTGTAGAACATCTTAAGCAGGTAAAATGATTTGCTCATCATCAAGGACATGGTCAGGGTTATATACATAAGGTTTTAACAGACTTACATGAAATACATCACGCACTTTGAGATGAGAAGGGAGTTTTAGTTTATAAGCTTGATCACTTACAACCTTGATTATTTCGTAAGGTCCACAATATCGTTAGCTAAGCTTCTTATACCTTCCGAGAGATAGATTTCTCTTTTTGGGCTTTACTCGTAAGAAAACTTTGTCACCTTCTTTGAAAATCCGATCAGATCTTTTTAAGTCGGCATATTTCTTTTGTCGATCTTGAGCCGCTTGAATATCCCTTCGAATAGCTTTGGTTTGAGCTTCCATTTCTTCAAGCATTTTCTTTGAGGCTTGTGCCCTTATAGTGGGGTCAGAAAAGTTAAGAGGTGATAAACATTCTTGACCATAAAGAGCATTAAAAGGTGTCATTCCAATACTTATATGAGTAGAGGAATTGTATGCATACTCTACCAAGGGTAGGTATTGAATCCACTTGCGAGGTTCCCTATTGCAGTAGGCTCTAAGGATGTCTTCAATTACTTGATTAACTCTTTCAGTTTGTCCATCAGTTTGAGGATGATAAGCAGTACTAAAACATAATTGGGTTCCAATAGCTTGAAACAATGATACCCAAAACTTTGAAGTAAACTTGGCATCACGATCACTGACAATCCTCTTGGGTAAACCATGAATTCTGAAAACCTCCTTCACAAACAGACGCGCAATATCTGAAGCTGTAAAGGTTGTCTTGACTGGGATTAAGTGAGCCACTTTAGTAAGCAAGTCGACTATGACCATGATTGAATCATAGCCAGCTTGGACAAAAGGAAACTCGGTGATAAAGTCCATGCTAATACATTCCCATTTCATTTGTGGAATATCTAAAGGATGTAATTTACCTTGCATCTTTAGTCTCTCTGCCTTAATCCTTTGACAAGACAAACACTGCTTGACATAGCGAAGGACAAATAGCATTCCTTAGGGTAGAATCCTTAGGTATGCATAGTCGATTCCTATAGTAAATTTTCCCATCTTCTAAGGAGTAATGTAGAGGTTTAGGCTGATTTGATGATACCCTCTCTTCACGTAGGATACTAGCAAGCATCTGGTAATCTGCATCTCTGACAGCAGCATAGGAGACCTTGTCTAAAATAGGGTTGTTAGCCATGGAAATTGCCCCCAGAAAAGCTTTACGGCTTAGGGCATCTGCCACAACATTATCCTTACCTGGTCTAAATTTAATATCAAAATCATATTCGTGCATGAGCTCTATCCATCTCCTCTGTCTCATGTTAAGGTTAGGTTGGGTAAAAATCCACTTAAGACTCTTGTGATCTGTTACCAACTGGAATTTGCGTCCCAATAGATAATGTCTCCATAGCTTGAGAGCATGAACAACTGCTAACAATTCTAAATCATGTGTAGCATAATTCACTTCATGAATCCTAAGCTTCCGAGAAGTATAAGCTACAGGCCTTCCTTCTTGAGTAAGGACTCCTCCTAATGCACTCTTGGGTTATCAATTGCAGAATGTAGAGTTTCTCTTTCCTCTAGTTCTTCTCCCAATGTTGGTTCTCCTATGATAGCATTGACTCTGGCAGCCATTCCGCGCCCTCAACCTCTTCCTCCATTTCTTTCTCCACGATTTATTATTTGGCCTCGTCCTCTAGCTTGATTGGGTGTATTTGTTGCGGAGACTCGCCTCGGACATATATTCCTAAAATGTCCTAGCTCGTTGCATTCATAACATCTAAGATCTGCATTTTGAGCTCCATTTGCTGAAGCTGCAACTATTGGATGAGTTTGGTGAACGGGGTGAACTTGCCTTTGGCTCCACATCATAGACCGTCCTCTCCCTCCAGCATTCCTTAAATTTCCATTTCGTACCCTTTGAGAGTTTGACATCTCTTTAGCTAAGGGTTTAACTCTTAAAAGAGCATCTTGCAAATTTTCAGGCCTCATAGCTTCTAGATGTGTATTTAAAGGAGAATTTAGCCCTTGGCAGAAACGGGCTACTTGTTGATCTGCGGTCATTGGCGGAGCATAGCGCCTAAGAGTTACAAATTTGGAGTAGTATTCTTCCACTGTAAGATGAAACTGACGTAAGTTGAAGAATTCATTCATCTTAAGGGATTCATGTGCGGGTGGAAGATAACGTCCTTTGACAGCATACTTAATGTCTTCCCAAGTTTGAGTGTTTTGAGCTACTTGGTTATCTTTGCAGTGTTGTTTCCACCAAAGCTTGGCATCCCCCGTGAGACGAAACATAGCCAACATTGCCTGGTTATCGGGAGTAGTACCAGCAGCAACAAAATAATCCTCCATCTCTTCGAGCCACACTTCTGCATCACGCTCAACTAGGGCTCCTTCCCCTTTGAAAGAGGGAAATTTAGCTTGCTTGAGAAGTAGCTTTTTCTCTTGAAGAGATGTATACACTGCACTCTGTGCAATATATATTAAGTGAAACTTTATTGGATACTCTAACTTTAATCTACTTTAAGGCAAGACTTGATCAGACAATAATACAAACAAAAGATAATATTAATCCAAACTTTATTTATATACACATTATTTACTACCAAGGTTGGTCGTCTTTAGGTACAAGGCTTGTAATGTCTCTATATTTTGAGTTTAGTGACTACAAAAGGATAGGCTAAAGGATCAAAATAATAAGTTTCCTTTGACCCTTGAAAGCTACGAGATACACATATGGGTCGAATCCTACCACCATGGATAACTTTTGTAACTTGGTTATAGACCCATTGAGTCTGAGATATCTTTTCTCCTCCCAAGGTAATGGTAGCATCTGGATTCTTAGTACCAATGAAAAGATACACTTCGATGACTTTTAACTCCTCTGCCCAACGAAGTTTCTTAAGATTGGTATCCATGCACCATATCTTGTCAGCATCGATGGTATAGATTCCTCCAGATGGACTCCAGTTGATACCCCATCCTCTATGCACCCTTGGAATAGGTGGTGCAAACACCCTATCCAAAATATCATCACCCTATTTTCAACTGATAATTGGTTTGATTGGCATGCATTTTCAAACATGATGGTGAACACCTGGAATTTTTGGTAGGCTGAATGAACATTTTCCTATACCAGGAAAGTTCAGTCTTCAATACCATATAAAAACTCAAATAAATTTTTCTAGGTTCTTCTATTATTTCAAACATTCGCATCCTTCAATATCCAAACATCAATCTAAAAATATCCCCAAGCTTTAACCTAGGCTTTGATACCAGTGTGAGGTCCCTGCCCCTAGTCGAAAGAAGCGGAGTACCTTTGATAGGTCTCCAATCCTGAGAAGGAAAAACCAACGGACATTGCCTTAGCTACTACGTAGCCACAGGCATGAACCGTTAGTGAAGGATTGGTCCTATCTCGCTATGGCAGAGCGTGACCACCATAACCCTATCTAAAAACTATCTATAATAAATTATACCTAAAAGTATAAATCTTAGAGTGACCAACCTGTGCGCTTTTTTCCCCATGTTTCAGAAGCATAGCCGCCAAGGTTTGTCTCTTTTAAGATTTATGACTAAAAAAAATTCTAGCGTTGGAAAGTTACCCGACTCATCGGGTCCACCCGTCCATAGAATGATACCGTCGGGGTATCATTCTCCCACTTTCCACACCACACTCACCCTTCTTTTGTTATCTAATTACTACCACACTGTTTAAACATACATGTTCCTTTACTTTATTTATGATACTGGTTCGTTAAAACAGCCCTTCAAACAATATTACAAACAATTGTCAAACAAGAAGTCGTCCAATTTTTAAACCAACAACCCTTGGATTAGGTTCACTCAAGAATCTCTACTGGCGCTATTATGTCCGATCGGTGTATACATTATTCATAAAAACCCTTGTCCTCATGAGCGTCCCATACCGCTCGACAAGTACTCGTTGTGCTAATCTAGACGTACTCCCGTCACAGCAACAACGGTGCCAATTTGGGCGTCATCCTCACGCTTTATTGGTATGTGTGCATACTATAGATGCTTCATAGCAAAATTCTCTCAAGTAGCAGGACCACTACACGACTTAACCAAGAAGAACGTTAAGTTTGTATGGTTTGCTAAGGAGCAAAATGCTTTTCAAAAACTCAAAGAGAAGCTTACTTCCCAACCAGTCCTCGTGCTTCCGGATCTCTCAAAGCCATTTGAGGTCCAATGTGATGCTTGTGGTGATTGCCTTGGAGCAGTTTTGCTTCAAGAAGGGCATGCCATAGCATATGAGAGCCGAAGGCTCAATGGTGATGAATGAGTCTTGGGCATTTATGAGAAAGAGCTTTTAGCTGTTCTACATGCCCTAGACACATGGAAGCACTACCTATTGGGGACTCCATTTATCCTACGAACCGACCACCAAAGTCTCAAGTATTTCATGACGCAAACCAAGCTTTCCGACAAACAAATGAGGTGGGCAAATTTTCTTTCGCAATTTAATTTCCATATTGCTCACATAGCTGGTAAGCACAATCAAGTTGCCGATGCACTTTCACGACGACCAAAAGTTAATGCGGTGTCTATAGCTACTCACAATGATCTATCCTCTATGATAGATGAGTATGCTACTGACCCTGACTCTAGAGACATAATGTCAGCCCTTGCTTTGGGGAAGAAAGAGGAACCATTCACCTTGCAGGATGGTTATCTTCTCCACGGCAATAGGCTATGTGTTACCCATTCCCTTCGTGAGAAGGTTATGTATGAATCCCATGCTCCTCCATATGCAGGGCATAGAGGTATTCAACCTACTCTCCGAGGAGTAGAGACGTATTTCTATTGGCCTACCATGAAAGTGGACATACAGGAGTATGTTTCAAAATGTGTAGTATGCCAAAAGACCAAGTATGATAGAGGGAAGCAACCTGGATTACTCCAGCCATTGCCTATTCCAAATTCACCATGGGAGAGTATATCCATGGATTTCATCTTTGGATTACCCAAGTCTATCCATGGGAATACAGGAATATGGACAATAGTCGACAGGTTTAGCAAGCAAGCACTTTTATTCCTGTCAAAAAGACTATTAAGGCACATCAAATGGCAACTCTCTTCATATCTCAGATTTTCAAACACCATGGATTACCCACATCCATCGTGTCAGATAGAGATCCTAGAATGACCAGTAATTTCTGGAAAGGTCTCTTTGAAAATCTAGGAACAAGATTGAATTTCTCTTCGGCCTATCACCCACAAACGGATGGCCAAAGTGAGATAGCCAATCTTACGATACTCGATCTACTCAAGACTTATGTTACCGAAGTAGATCAATGCTCACAATGGGAAAAGTATTTACCGCTAGTAGAGTATGCCTACAATAATACTGTACATACTTCTACGGGCAAAGCACCTTTCGAGATCATAGAAGGAAGACCTAAAAGTCCCTTGCTACTGAAAGTACATGGGAAGATCTTCGCCGCCGATGAGTATAGCCGTGACCTACAAGAATCTTTTCAAAAGATTAGGGAGGCTATAGCCATCTCTCAACAAAGGCAAAAAGCTGCTGCTGATAAGCACAGAAGAGCCTTAATGTTCAAAGAAAATGATTGGGTCTTACTCAAGTTTCCTAAGGCTCGATTAAGGCAAACGACGGGCAAAAATCCTACGGGCCATCAAAAGTATTATGCTAAACTAGCAAAAAGATACTATGGTCCTTTCCAAATCTTGAAGCCTATCAATGAGACGGCTTAGCGGGTAAAGGATCCCTTTTTACCCTACGACATCTTTCCAAGATGGATGACTAATCCATTTGGTGCTTGGGAGACATAGCTGCCGCAAGCATGTCTGCTCTTTAGTCCATTTCATTCTCCCAAAGTAGAGTGACAAATTCTACTTGGTGTTTGAGAGACTTCGTCATCACAAACATGATTCTAAGCATGCATACTAGTTAAATTTGTGCACAATTAAAAAGAGGACTAGTCATATAAGACAAAAACATGAGTTATTAAAAGGAAATTTGTACATTTGCTTACTCTAATGTAGCATTGTGATTTCAAGAGAGAGGTAATGTCATAAAATCTAATATCTAACTAACCCAAATGATTTTCTCATATTAAATTGATCACTTAATGTGGGAGAATAAATGGGAACAAGTGTTAAGATATAGGTATGTCATATAAGACAAAAACATGAGTTATTTAAAAGAAATTTGTACATTTGCTTACTCTAATGTAGCATTGTGATTTCAAGAGAGAGGTAATGTCATAAAATCTAATATCTAACTAACCCAAATGATTTTCTCATATTAAATTGATCACTTAATGTGGGAGAATAAACGGGAACAAGTGTTAAGATATAGGTATGTGCTTTTAGATCTATCTCAACACAGGGCCAATGTAAAGGGGCCCAAAAGGGAGATGGTCTATCAAAGAGCAAGGCTAACCAATGGAGCATAAGACCTTAGGGTTAGCTTCATTGAAGACCTCCAATAAATGTGTGTAAAAGTCCTTTTGACCTTAAGCAAGCTAGGGCTGAGCTTGAGGTGGGAACCCGGCCCAAGCTCGAGGTGATTGTCCTGCTTGAGGTGCTTGTCATGCTTGAGGTGTTTTTCATGCTTGAGGTGCTTGATTAAAATGCTTGAGGTGCTTGAATGGCTCCATGCTTGAGGTGCTTGACTTGCTGCATGATTAAGGTACTTGAGGTGCCTTGAGAAGCTTGCCTGAGATGCTTGTGGGAACACCCCCTAGTTCAAGTGCTTTGTCATGCTTGATGAGCAAGGTGCTTGATCACCTAAAGTCAAAATTCATTCCTACAAGAGGGGGGGCGAGCCCTTTTCCTAGGAGCTAGAGAGAGAACACCCACTCACACACACAAGGGAAGCCCCAACTTGAAGAGGCAGCAAGGACACATGTCAGGCCCCTACCCATGTTACCTTCATGTGTTGCTTGAAGCCTATTGGCTAAGCTTCAAAGGGGTCCAATGATAAATTACATGAATTATCTAATTGTTTTAGCATTTATCAAGTCCTCTCTCTCAAAGGGGAAAGGGGGACACTTGTCCCAAGGCTACCCATGTTGCTTGTAATGGCTCCTGCTTGTGATTGGCTAGGCCTGGAGGGGTCCAATGAGCTTCAGGCATGAGCTACAAGGGGGGGTCGACCCAAGCAAGCTAGGGGGGTGCCTAGGGGGTATACTCACTCACACACACTCACAATCACTCTCATTGTGTGCTATGCAAAGTGCAAGAGCTCCCTCTCCAAGCAAGTAGAGGTTGAGATCCTACACCAACACTCTTGGCTATGGATATACATGAACTGCCAAGCATGAAACAAAAACCACTTGTGGACACTCGCGTGTCAAAACAACCAGCCCACTCTGAGTCCGAAAAAGCATGTAAGTCTGGCGGCAATGATCCCCCCTTGGGATAAAACAAGCCAAGATGTAAAGTGCCACTAAGGTAGCGGAAAATCCTCTTGACAGCCTGCCAATGCTTAGACCCTGGGCTATGCATAAATCTGCTGACCTGCGAGACTGCAAACTGAATATCTGGCCTCGTGTTGCATACATAAATGAGGCAGCCAACAGCAGTTTGGTAAAGAGTGACATCAGCAGGATCGCCAGCATCATGTTGACTCAACTTCAAACCTGTTTCCATGGGAGTGGAAATAGGTTTGCAATCCTCAAGTCCAAACTTACATAGCAATGTCTCTATGTAACTTTTCTGACACAAGGCAATACCACCATCACACTGCTTAAACTGTATACCCAAGTAATGATGCAACAGCCCCAAATCTTTCATCTTGAAAGTAGCATTCAAATCAGCCTTAAATTCAGCAATATGTCTCTCATTTGGTCCAGTGATCAGCAAATCATCAACATAAAGAACCACAATGAGAAATACATCATCCTCACGCTTTACATATAATGTGCTTTCTGTTGGACTGTTACGAAAGCCTCGTTTAACCAAATGAGTGTCAGCTTTCTCATACCAAGCACGAGGAGATTGCTTCAACCCATACAAAGCCTTCTTACATTTGCACACTTTGTCCTCTTGTCCTTTTATGACAAAACCGCGAGGCTGCGTTACATAAACTTCCTCAAATATGTCACCATTCAAGAAAGCAGTAACAATGTCTGATTGATGTACATCCCAACCAAAATGAGCTGCCAATGCACATAGAAAACGCACAGTAGTCATACGACAAGTGGGAGCAAGAGTCTCTTCATAATCTATGCCTTTTTGTTGTGCATAACCCTTTGCAACAAGTCGAGCCTTATGGCGATCGATCTCACCATCCGGCTTGCGTTTCAACTTGTAAACCGACTTCGTACCAATGGCCTTTTTGCCAGGAGGCAAATCACATAAAGTCCATGTGTCATTCTCTATAAGTGCATCATATTCTGATTTCATGGCAGCAATCCAATTTTCTGAATTCTGTGCTTCATCAAAAGACAGAGGCTCCTCAACATCATGTAAACTAGACACAGCCAAAGCATAACAATCTGATGCATAAGATGCATGGCGAGAGCCTGAATGAGTACGACTAGATAAAGGTGCATCCAATTTACTGTCACGCAAAGTGTGCACCAGCCATTTTGGCATACCTCTAGCCTGCTCATTTTCAGCCCTTTCCTCATCAAGTACATCATGTACATCTGCATCAGTAATAGGCTGTTCTAAAACATTTTCAGAAACCCCCATAGGCTGTACATTTGCCTCATTGGAACTTACATTCGTATTTCCACCACTGAAAAGAGGCAACAAAGTGTCATAAATGTCCTGTGAGCTTACATTACTGTCTCCAGTACATGACAACAAGGGTTGAACAGAATCTTCCACAAACACTACATCCCGTGAAACCAAAATACGTTTTGTTTGCGGATGATACAACCTGTAACCTTTGCTTTCAGCACTATAACCAACAAAAATACATTTGACAGCCTTATCATCCAATTTTCTGCGCTGCACTTGTGGCACCAAAGCATATGCCAAACAGCCAAAAACACGCATGTGCTCAATAGAAGGTTTTCTATCATGCCATGCTTCATATGGAGTAATAGATTGCAAAGCTTTCGTAGGACACCTGTTAAGTACATAAGTGGCACACATGATGGCCTCAAGCCAAAAAGAATGCGGCAAAGCCTGACTTTTGACCATACATCGTGCCATTTCCGTTAGTGACCTGTTTTTCCTCTCAGCAACACCATTTTGCTGAGGTGTATAAGGCACTGTACATTGGTGTTTTATCCCACGATTAGCCAGAAATGCATTAAATTCATGAGACATATACTCCCCCCCTCGATCGGAACGGAGGGTGCCCATAGTACATTTTGAGACATTTTCAGCCATAGCCAAAAATTGTTTGAAGCACATAAAAACTTCGGACTTCGCTTTAAGCGGAAATACCCACGCATGCCTGGAGTAATCATCAATGAAAGTCACGAAGTACAGGTAATTGCCCAAGGACGGAGTTTGCATGGTCCCACAAACGTCACTATGCACAAGCTGCAACCTGCATGTGGCCCTAACTGAACCATCCTTTGGAAACTTAGAACGCTGCATTTTACCCAGAATACAGCCTTCACAAACATGTTTGATAGGTGCTTCAAGAGGCGGCAAAGAAGCAACCATATCAGATTTCTGCAAACGACAGCAAACTGGCAAAATTCAGATGACCAAAACGTGCATGCCAAAGTTTTGCATCTGAAATAGCCCTTGAATCTGCAACAGCATTTGCAAAATTTTGTCCACACTTGTCATACAAAGTGAGCTTATACAGCCCATGGCACAAAAGCCCAGATGCAACAATTTCATCACCAAAACTGAGATCATGAACTGTACATCTGTCATCCACAAATTTGACTACAAGTCCAAGTCTAGCAAGTGCGGATACAGACAAGAGATTCTTCTTGATCCCAGGTACATAAAGTTCATCAACAAGTGTGAAGGAACTGCCATTAGCAGCAGTGAGCACAATCTTTCCAACTCCCTGAACTGGATAAGAGGCGTTGTTGGCACAAGTGACTGAATTCCCATGAGGGACAGACTCGAGAGAGGTAAACAATTCACGATGTGAGGTAATGTGCTTTGTAGCACCACTGTCGAAATACCACACATGTGAATCTGCAGCAACTGACAAGCATGCATCATGGACAGCAGGATTGTAAGTGCACTCTGCGCTAAAAGCCCATTCTGCATCAACATCAGCATCACAATCTCCTTTCACAGAAGACTCAACAATGGCTGCATTTGTAGTGGAACCAGCATTTGCAGTGGAACCACCCTCTTTCTTCTTAGCCTCTTTGGCCTTCAACTTAGGACACGACTTGATCAAGTGATCATTGGCTTTACAATAATGGCAACGCATCTTCTTTTTGCCCTTATCACCAGAATTGCCAGACGAAGTGCTGCCAGTAGAAGCATTAGGAACAGAATTTTTGCCACTCGCAGCAGAACCATAAGAAGTGGCTGCATTACTGTTACCACCCTTTCTTTGAGAAGCAATAAAAGCCTGTTCAACTGCACGCTGCCTAGTCCTGTTTTTTCTAGAAAGTGACTCTTGCAACAGCAATGTGCATAATGCATCAAACTTGACAACTTCAAGATTTCCTTGGGTCATCAGTCTCCAAGTACTAGCAAAAGTCTGGTAGGAATCTGGGAAGGCATCAAGAACAGTCTGCACAAGGGAACTGTCAGAAATGACTTCACCTGCAGAAATGAGTTGCTCATTGATATCCTTGACACTAGCAAGGAAAGTGTCCATATCATCTTCCTCATGCATAATCTTTGACTCTAGCTCTTTACGCAGCAAAGCAATTTTAGCCTCATTGCGGCTTGCATAAAGACTTGCTAGAATATCCCAAGCCTGTTTTGCAGATTTTGCTGAACGGATGTGAGGAATAATGGTGCGCTTCACAGACAACGCAATCAATGCATGAGCCTGCGCATCCTTAACATCCCAACGAGCTTGTTCTGCTGTAGGCAAAACAACTCTAACAGCTGCAATCCTTACAGCAAGACCTGCAACATCCTCAACATCGCCTACATCTTCAGAACCAGGACGTACATCAATGCCCTGCACAATGTTCCAGACACCTTTTGACACAAGAACATGTTGCATCATATAAGCCCACATAGGGTAGTTGTCCCCATCCAACCTGTCCTCAGCAGCAAACATCTTGAACACATCTGTGTTGTTGTTGTCAGCCATGGTAAATGCTGCACCTGATGTGAAAACTGCCCAAAAATAGGAGAAATGGAGCGGGAACAACTTGTGCTATATAGCACAAACCGTAGAAGACTATAAGGCACCTGTTATGCAGAAAACGGCACTGACAGAAAATCTGCACAAAATGACGAAATAGCCTGTGCAGTACTGCCCGTAGTGGAAACGGAGGCCGAAATGAGCCCAAATCAAAATTCTGAGCAGACCGAGCTCTTTGAGATTGCCCAAAATATTTGTCGACCTGCGAACGCTCGCCAAAGCTCACTGAAATCGGAGAAAGTGAGCAGGCGTGTGCTGGAGCAGCTGGCGACTAAGCCCGGGAGGACGTGACCTGCTCTGATACCAATTGTTGGAATTAGGGTTGCAGAGAAACACACACAGCTTGGAGAAGACGAAGGAAGCTCAAGGCACAAAATAGAGAGTGTGTTACTTAGTGTGCAATGGAAAGATAGATAGCCCTAGAGTGATGGGCGTATATACAATGCACGGGGGAAAAAACCTCCTAAAGAGGGAAAAAATGCCCCGGCAGTCCTAGTGTGTTCACACACATCACTACCACATGTATATGGTAACAGTAATGTCATAAAATCTAATATCTAACTAACGCAAATGATTTTCTCATATTAATATTATTTCAAACATTCGCATCCTTCAATATCCAAACATCAATCTGAAAATATCCCCAAGCTTAACCTAGGCTTTGATACAGTGTTAGGTCCCTCCTGCCCCTAATAGAGAGGAGCGGAGTAACCTTTGATAGGTCTCCAATCCTGAGAAGGAAAAACCAACGGACATTGCCTTAGCTACTACGTAGCCCGGGCATGAACCGTTAGTGAAGGATTGGTCCTATCTCGCTATGGCGGAGCGTGACCACCATAACCCTATCTAAAAACTATCTATAATCAATTATACCTAAAAGTATAAATCTTAGAGTGACCAACCTGTGTGCTTTTTTCCCCATGTTTCAGAAGCACAGCCGCCAAGGTTTGTCTCTTTTAAGATTTATGACTAAAAAAAATTCTAGCGTTGGAAGTTACCCGACTCATCGGGTCCACCCGTCCATAGAATGATACCGTCGGGGTATCATTCTCCACTTTCCACACCACACTCACCCTTCTTTTGTTATCTAATTACTACCACACTGTTTAAACATACATGTTCCTTTACTTTATTTATGATACTGGTTCGTTAAAACAGCCCTTCAACCAGTATTACAAACAATTGTCAAACAAGAAGTCGTCCAATTTTTAAACCAACAACCCTTGGATTAGGTTCACTCAAGAATCTCTACTGGCGCTATTATGTCCGATCGGTGTATACATTATTCATAAAACCCCTTGTCCTCATGAGCGTCCCATACCGCTCGACAAGTACTCGTTGTGCTAATCTGGACGTACTCCCGTCACAGCAACAACGGTGCCAATCTGGGCGTCATCCTCACGCCACGGCAAAACAAAACCGCAGTATCCCGCTGGGCTAATCTGGGTGTACTCCCACCACAGCATCAGCGGTGCCATCCTGGGCGTCATCTCACACCTCGGCAACTGCCACATAATACCAGCGTTAATAAGTAGAGATAGTTGAGAAAAACCATACCGAAGGTTTTGGACAAACATTCTTTCCTATAGCAGCCAGTTTAACCAGACAATCTTTCCTACTTGTCAAACATATGACGCCTTTCTTGGGTTAAGTAAGCCCCGTGGTTTCAGTCCGTATTTTCTTTTCATAAGGTAAATAATATATTCCTATGGTCTCGCATATGCAATGATGCATAACCTGAAACTGCCATACTAACCTGTACCATAGCTCCGATTGGTCCGATTGGTGGAGACATAGCATTTTCCGCAGGGATTCCACCGTTACTTGTACCAGCTTCATGATCATTAGTGCCTTGTGTTCGAGCACGCTTTGGAGCCATTTTTTTGTACTACACTTATGTTATACACTTAGAACTTTAAATTGGTCAATTTCCCTAGTAATCTCCTTGTTTTCAAAGAGAGTCTGTAATTTGAACCCTCACCAACTCGGATTCACACTTAGTGTTGTTGTTCTACATATAATTCTATACACCAAATATTTGCTAATCTTAATTAATAAATTAAGTGTGTAAATTATGAGTGAAAGTTTAGGAATGCATTACTTTTATGCTTGACATTTCTAATCCAATTCTTTCAATTCTATACTTCAACTAAATCAATTTTTAGTTATTATTCAAAATTCTATTTAACCTAATTGACAATAACACTGGTGAATGAGAATTTCATCATGTATGATAAGAATACGATGAGTTCTCTTATGTATTAACTTTCAATTAACAATATATAAGTTAATAGTGAAGATGTACTAACTAGAGAGAATAGGTATACTTAGAGAGATTAGAGTAAGAGAAAACACACACACACATCTTTTCTAAAGTTAATTGAATATCCCAATCTATTAGAGAGATTAGAGTAAAAGATAACAAACACACACACACATATCCTTCTTAAACTAATTGAATCTTACTAATCTATTAGAAGATTAGAGTAATAATAGATAGCACACACACACACATAACTAATTGAATCTTACTAATCTATTAGAGAGATTAGAGTAAGAGATAGCACATACACACACACATAACTAATTGAATCTTACTAATCTATTAGAGATTAGAGTAGGAGATAGCACACATACACATAACTAATTGAATCTTACTAATCTATTAGAGATTAGAGTAAGAGATAGCACACATACACATTACTAATTGAATCTTACTAATCTATTAGAGATTAGAGTAATAGATAGCACACACACACACATAACTAATTGAATCTTACTAATCTATTAGAGAGATTAGAGTAAGAGATAGCACACATACACACATATCCTTCTTAGAACTAATTGAATGCTCAATTAATACATACCTTATTAGTCCACTAGAGTTTTTGCTCTCTTAGTGGTTTGTGGACGCCTTCTCTCTAAGAGAAGTGGCAGCACTTCGTGAGCGCTATAGAGGCAATCTCTATGCCCAAAGTGTGAGTATGGATGCTCTATTTATAGCAGAAAGAAAAACGTCCAACTTTTTTTTTTCAAAAATCATATCCGCGTTTTTGGTACCCTTGTGGTACCCATGAGTTTGACCACTTTGTCATTATCATCAAAAGATAAGGCCACTCCTTTCCATGTGATAGTGTGTCCCACTTTGTCCCCTCCTATGTGATCCATGTGCCTTCATTTGTCATCCCTATGTATTATTTTATTTATTTTCTTGATGATAATTTACTTTACATTTTAAGTTAAACTTTACAGTCTTATATTAACTTTACAGTAGTAAAAGAAAATTCTACAATCAGTAAATAAGTCTTGCAATAAGTTAGTTAGTGATTCATATAGCTAAACATGTCAGAATTTTGTAGAGTAAATTTTAAATTCTAGGTTTTCTCAACCTACGATTCATAATTTGAACTTGAATATCTTAAATAATGAGTGATGGTTAAAAAATTCAATTGCGTAATAGAACTTGTGTGAAATTTGAAAGTAGAGACCTTACAGGTTACAGGTTGTATCATCCGCAAACAAAACGTATTCTTGTTTCACGGGATGTAGTGTTTGTGGAAGATTCTGTTCAGCCCTTGCTGTCATGTACTAGAGACAGTAATGTAAGCTCACAGGACATTTTGACACTTTGTTGCCTCTTTTCAGTGGTGGAAATACGAATGTAAGTTCCAATGAGGCAAATGTACAGCCTATGGGGTTTCTGAAAATGTTTTAGAACAGCCTATTACTGATGCAGATGTACATGATGTACTTGATGAGGAAAGGGCTGAAAATGAGCAGGCTAGAGGTATGCCAAAATGGCTGGTGCACACTTTGCGTGACAATAAATTGGATGCACCTTTATCTAGTCGTACTCGTTCAGGCTCTCGCCATGCATCTTATGCATCAGATTGTTATGCTTTGGCTGTGTCTAGTTTACATGATGTTGAGGAGCCTCTGTCTTTTGATGAAGCACAGAATTCAGAAAATTGGATTGCTGCCATGAAATCAGAATATGATGCACTTATAGAGAATGACACATGGACTTTATGTGATTTGCCTCCTGGCAAAAAGGCCATTGGTACGAAGTGGGTTTACAAGTTGAAACGCAAGCCGGATGGTGAGATCGCCATAAGGCTCGACTTGTTGCAAAGGGTTATGCACAACAAAAAGGCATAGATTATGAAGAGACTTTTGCTCCCACTTGTCGTATGACTACTGTACGTTTTCTATGTGCATTGGCAGCTCATTTTGGTTGGGATGTACATCAATCAGACATTGTTACTGCTTTCTTGAATGGTGACATATTTGAGGAAGTTTATGTAACGCAGCCTCGCGGTTTTGTCATAAAAGGACAAGAGGACAAAGTGTGCAAATGTAAGAAGGCTTTGTATGGGTTGAAGCAATCTCCTCGTGCTTGGTATGAGAAAGCTGACACTCATTTGGTTAAACGAGGCTTTCGTAACAGTCCAACAGAAAGCACATTGTATGTAAAGCGTGAGGATGATGTATTTCTCATTGTGGTTCTTTATGTTGATGATTTGCTGATCACTGGACCAAATGAGAGACATATTGCTGAATTTAAGGCTGATTTGAATGCTACTTTCAAGATGAAAGATTTGGGGCTGTTGCATCATTACTTGGGTATACAGTTTAAGCAGTGTGATGGTGGTATTGCCTTGTGTCAGAAAAGTTACATAGAGACATTGCTATGTAAGTTTGGACTTGAGGATTGCAAACCTATTGCCACTCCCATGGAAACAGGTTTGAAGTTGAGTCTACATGATGCTGGCGATCCTGCTGATGTCACTCTTTACCAAACTGCTGTGGCTGCCTCATTTATGTATGCAACACGAGGCAAGATATTCAGTTTGTAGTCTCGCAGGTCAGCAGATTTATGCATAGCCCAGGGTCTAAGCATTGGCAGGCTGTCAAGAGGATTTTCCGCTACCTTAGTGGCACTTTACATCTTGGCTTGTTTTATCCCAAGGGGGGATCATTGCCGCCAGACTTACATGCTTTTTCGGACTCAGATTGGGCTGGTTGTTTTAACACGCGAGTGTCCACAAGTGGTTTTTGTTTCATGCTTGGCAGTTCATGTATATCATGGTTGACAAGAAGCAACCTACTGTGGCCACTTCGAGTTGTGAGGCTGAGTACAGGGCAGTCTTCACAGCTACGGTTGAGTGTGTATGGCTCATACGCCTTATGGATGACTTGGGTGTTGGACAGGACACTGCCAACACTATCTACACTGACAGTCAGAGCGCATTGGCAGTTACGAGGAACCCAGTTTTTCATGCTCGCACAAAGCACATTGAGGTGCATTACCACTATGTCAGGGAGAGGCTCTCAGCAAGAGAGATCAGCTTGGCTTATGTGCCAACACAGGACAACCTTGCAGATATTTTCACAAAGGCATTGTCTCGTGAGAAGCTTGAAGCTTTCCGCAAAGCTTTGGGCTTACTCCCCTTTGTGGACTGATCCTGTCCTCTGGGCATGGCACTTCCCTTTACTCATGTGCCAGCTCTCGTTCACCGCATCACTCCAGGGGGGATTTGTTACCATATACATGTGGTAGTGATGTGTGTGAACACACTAGGACCGCCGGGGCATTTTTTCCCTCTTTAGGAGGTTTTTTCCCCCGTGCATTGTATATACGCCCATCACTCTAGGGCTATCTATCTTTCCATTGCACACTAAGTAACACACTCTCTATCGTGTGCCTTGAGCTTCCTTCGTCTTCTCCAAGCTGTGTGTGTTTCTCTGCAACCCTAATTCCAACAAGACCACCAAATGGAAAATCGGCGGAAAGGCTCCCAAATGCTACCAAAATTCATGGGTAGGAGCATCTCGACATGCTCGAAATTCTATGAAGCCCTCATGACCAAAAGGTGACCCGAAGCGGCACTAAACTTCAGAACGGCATCAGACACACAAAGTGTCAAATAGCTCTCGCGGCCAAACCGCATGTCTGTTTACCACCAAACTTCACGAGCGGCTTTCCTAGACCATCAACAACCAATTCCTATGGTGGTAGACCGCCACAAGTCATCGAAGGCATGTAAACGCAACCACAGGTGCTTCTAGGGTGACAAATTTCCAAATGGAGCTCCAGTGAAGCCAAAGTCGACAAAAACCATACGGTAAGCATCCCCAACGGATCGGGAAGCAAAGGAGACCAACATGAAGAAATTTCATCGCTGAAAAGCACTCCAAAAGTCAAGAAACGGTTCGGAGGCTCTGAAATCCACATGGGGAGTTATTTTCTCTCCATTTGATTTTTTTGTTGAAATTAGGCTTAAAAGGGACTCAGGGGGACTAAGGGCAGGCATTAGTGACAATTTCCATGAAAAAATCATCAAGAGACATCCTACGCGTGTCTATTTGACATTTTTGGCCTAAAGAGGGTATTTTTACATTCGAGATTATTTCTTATCATCTTCAAGAGCTCATATATCAAGTTTGAAGCCATTCTAATCATTTTTGACCCCCAACACCTTCAAGATACACTTTTTGAGCCCAAAAACACTGCACAGGGTCTTACCAACATCAATTCTTGTCCAAATCAAAATCCAAGAGGATGGCCATGTTCCATAGGCCAAGAGCTAACCACAGAACAAATCTCAAGCCATTTTGATGAAATAGACATCCTACGCGTAGGATGTCTCCAGCATGTTTTTGAACTTCTATGCAAAGAATGACATCATGGGAGCCTTACCATGGTGCAAGGAGCCCATATATCAATTTTCAACCCATTTGGATATCATTTACTACTTGTTATGGACATTCTACCCAATTTGTGACCTACAGCCAGAATCTTCCCAAAAATCCACTTTTTGATGCCCAAATCCTATTCCAAGCACATAGCTATGTTGTACAAGCAAAGGACCACCAGCATGTCAAGTATCACCAAATTCTGATGAAAAAGACATCCTACGCGTAGGATGTCTAGATGATAAATTTTTGCCAGAAATGCGTTGTGAGCACATGCACAGTTTCTCAAGTTCCTTTTAAGTTTTATTTTCATTTTTCAAGTCATTTGTATAAGGCCTAGGGTAACTGAACCTGGGATCCTCCTCCCTACCGCCCCTTATATAGGCTAGCTCCTAGCACTTGCTCTAAGCGGATCCCCAGTCCGCACTGGTCCAGCCGCGGCCCTTGGCCTAGGTCCCTGACCCCCTAGGTTGGGCCTTGCCCCGTAGGACCCTTGTCCTGACATTACTCCCCCCTTAAGAAAGAGTTTTCGTCCTCGAAAACACAAGTAGTAATATCTTCTTAAGAATACTGATGTTTTCTTTACTAACATCCCATAAGTGAGCCAGTTGTCTGTATGACTGATAATTGGTGCAGTGAGGAGGTTCAATGAAACCAATAGCAACATATTGATTTTCAACATTCTTGTCCGTTTGCAACCACTTGGGTCTAAAATGGTAACTCCATTTATGACTCACTTGAGTGCTGTAAAGGAGTAACCACAACTAAGAGTTGTCCAAAGGCATAACCAGTTTTCAGATCTTCTAAAGGTACTAGAATAATGCAAGGGAACTTTGGCGTAACTATCCATGCAGTTGTGAGCCAGATTTCCTACTCACCTGAGTATCTTGAAAAGTCCGTAGATAGGGAATGTCCTCATGTTACAATTCTGAATAGTTTGGAACACAAAGAACTACATGCTCATCCCTAATGAAGGTTACTTGCCAACATACTTTGTCAGCACACCTGGTAAGTCCTTTACATATGAATGTATTGAGACAATCTCCAACCCCACCACAAGAGGTGTTCAAAGTCGAAAATCGTACTTAAGCAAATTCTAGAATAGGGAGAAAATCATCTATTCAGAAATGTTGAGCTAACATATGATCTTAGCAGATCCTTTAGCACAAGATTAATCTTTGTAATCTTCCTATCCCCTTGGATAACTGACAATACTGAGGTGTGTTTTCCTCACGGTTTACAGACAGTCGTCCCAGATGATTGGTAAACGGGGAATCATAGTAGTGTTTAACATTGGTGAAGAATCAACAATGTCTGAAATAACCATCGTGGTTAACTTGAAAAAATCCACAAACGCCCAAACCAAGCCATGAACTCTATTGGTGATTAGTGGATCAAAAAGTAATCTCATAGAGATAGTGCACATAGAGTGCAAAATGCTTCATAAGCAACAGCCTGTGGAATATGCATGCCGTTCCAAATCAGCCTTTGCTAAACACTAGGGACCATAACACCTAGTGTGCATGCATTTAGCAAAGACTAACCCAAACCTGTATATCCACAATGATCCTTGCCAATACTTATGGCAAATGTGATGCACCTAGCATGCATTTAAAAGGAATGTAAATAGTTCTGAAAAGAAACTAAATACTTTTAGCTGCAATCTTTTGCAAACCTTGCTGAAACGTCTGAATCACAATAGAAGGTGAAACATTGATCACTTCTAGGTACAGACAATGAAACTTTTTCATTAACAACTTATAGCCTTGCTATATGTATAAACAGCCATCTGTAATGTTTTTAGCAGTACTTGTACCTTAACAAGTCATTCTAAGTATCCGACAATTTTGGCCACGAAATTGCTCCTGATACGTCGTGCTAAAAATGGTCTAGAAAATAGATGTGACCAGCACCTAGGGACTTTGTCATGACACATAATTGAAATAATGGCGCCAGTGTCAATCTAGAGACTCATATTCTCCACATGTGGAATATGTCTCATGTAAGGATGTGAAGAAAAGAACATCCTTCATGTACAAGATGTACTTGTGTGTGGAGGTAATTGCAAACAATCTACGACGGGAGTGAGAGGGACCCTCATTAGCCTTGCTCCACACTGGCTAAATCAAACTCCTGGAGTTCCTAGACCATGTCGTATCCCATGTGACAACATGTGCCAAATTGAACCCTACGAGTAGGTTTGTAACAGCATAAGACAGAAAGATAGATTGGACACTTGGCCCAAAATACTTTGTGCCGACATGACCTTGGCATTGCTTTGTAACATTCAAGCGTACTTAGATGTATTGAAAAACCAAGCAAAGAATACTAAAAATGGAATAGCACCAAATCAATAGATGCGTACTTGGAGATTTGAACGTAATGTACACTTACCTGTATTCAAATGTAGAGGAGGACGTACCCTACCTAAAACAACAAATAGCATTGCACTAGGAACCCTGGGTGTTGCCTTTGCAATCCAAGCCCTTGGATTAGAATCTATGTAGTCAAACCCCTTGGTAAGACTCTTTGTAGAAACTGCTCAACTAGAAGATAACGGTAACCAACATAGTCAACCGTGTACAGAATGATTGGAATCAACTTGAAAAGTGTGTCCATCCGCTACCGTGTGTGGTAGATTACAGACTTCTTTCCTTGGAGAGATCAACTGTGATCCTTAATGCAGACCAAACTGTGATCCTTAATGCCTATGGGGTGATGTAACAATCACCCGCCAGGTCTTACCCCAAAACAGTGGTACCGTGACTACAAAGCATCATAACCACTTGAGGCTATAGAATGCTATCGACAAGATGTCGTGACCTTTCTCTCCCGACTAGGACTACCTACAAGAGAGTGGTAAGTTTTATAGATTGTTTACACATAAAAACAATCTTAATGAAGCGTCGTACTCGCCTTTATCTATCTTGTAGAAAAAGGACACTATCTCTGAGGCATTGAGAAGAGAAACACCTCACAAGAAAACACGAATGACTCATAGGCATGAGACTCGTATCCAAGCGACGTACCACAGTGTAACTCATAGTCAAAACTATGGTAAAAGAACCACCAAGACAAAGTGTCATCCATCTGCTGAAACTGATCATCATGCCTTGCATGTAAGGACAAAACATCTCAAGTGTATACTACACTTGTAACGTGGTAGACATTCTTGAAATCCCAACATGTAGTGAAACAACTAGATGTTCACAAGAGAAGTTCATGGCTCCTAGCCTAGCTTGAAGTTGGACAAGCCTTGCTTACAAAATCCTAGTTGTGTCTTGCACAAGTCAAGAAATAACAACAACTTAAGCAGCTCTATTGTCGCATCGTACAACTCGCCACATGCCTTAGATGTGGTGTATACATAGCATACATATTTTGCTTGATGAGAGGTTATCTCGAAGACAAGAGAGTTGAACACAACTCTTTTTTCCCACACAAAGGAGAAACCGTGTCTCACCAAAGTATCAAAAAGTCTCAAATGGACAACCACTGGAATTATGCCTTGCATATTCCCTGTTGAAATCTCTAACACATGCTCATAGCAGTGTGTCATGTAGATCTGGAGCAAGCAAACCATAATAGATGCAATCACCACGGAGCCAGCATCTTCATGCATCAAAAAACATGTACCCTTACTCAACATACAAGGTCATGCCCAATTCATAGAGTATGCCTTGTCATGCGAGTGGAGGGATACCAATTCATGCAAGCAAGAAAATCCCAAGCAACATGTTACATACGATGGTCTACTAGTACTTCAATAGAGCATACACCTTGTGTGACCACTCTAACCACCTTGTGATGAAGAGTATGCTTTAATTCATAGTTTATGGCTCGTAGATACAAACGGAACATACTTTACATGCCAGAAACTACTTGTAGTGTTCATAAGACCTCACAACTGGGAGTGTGCATATGTGCACAAAGACATGGCATCCATGGCAGTAAGTTCAAAGTACTCTGGATAGATAAAAGAACGTAAGCTGCTCACAAACCTCGTAGGATGTGCAATCAGCTCATACACCTCTTGTGTATGACTCCGATTTGATAACTGAGAAGCATACCACGACATGAAAGTCATTGCTTCCTAACCATCGTATACATACATAATAAAGATGGATAGGTGCAAGTAGGATAGTCTCAAGCACTAGGTGACTTTACCATGAGCAACAACCATCATTGCACCGTAAGTCACTACAAGTGCTTCCAATATAACATGCCATGCATTCTTGAATCTCCTTGAGAGAGCTTGTCATATCGACTCAAGCAACATAAAATATGTTTGTAATCCTTGTAGGATAATGTAATCCATAGACGTGATGTCGTATTACACTTGTAGACATAGAATCATAGCCTAGTGACATGTAGACAAGCTATTGTTACATGTTTTACATGTTGCCCAACATGCTCACCGTCTAGGTCGCATCATCGTAAAATAGTGGCATGTACTCCAAGATCAAAGTAAGTGCATAACATGTCGTACATGTCAGCAACTATGAAAGGTTATGTCGTACAGACTATTGTTTATATATCTTAAAAAACATGATTTACTAAAACAAGAAGTCATACCTTGGCATTAGGTCATGCATAGCATACCTCAACAATATGCTTCAAGCCTTAACCACCATGTAGTTAACAATTAGGACTATGAGAGATGCTTTGCATGTCCAGGTATTCAAGCCGTTATCATGAGTAGTCATATATGGAGACGTGCTCCCTGGTAAGCTACAACACCTAGAAGGGATTATGCATCCAATGCATGGAGCCATGCTTCTGAAATCCTTGCTCCCCCTCTTCTAGATAGCACCAATGAATCCCATGGAATGTCTCTTGCCGACACGGAATTTAGGTACCATTTCTGAATGCCAGCTTCGTAGAATCAGATTATTGATCGGCCTTGCTTGAGTTACAGGCAAAGGCCATGCCTGAGCTACATGTACTAGTAGACAAATGGTGTCATTCATCGATGCAATCCAAGGCCCTGCCCATCTCCATGATATTTGTAAACACATGATTATGGTAATGATCACAAGCCTTGCTTGTGTCGTGAGTGCCATAATTTCAAAATTATGGAAAAACAACCATGGCAGTGCGTATATCCTTTACATGCCATAACCATGCCGCAAAATTCAAACAAAGCCAAATATAACTGCATACCTCAGTAATGAAGCGAATCATCTTGCCATGTCGATCACATGGCCAGGGTGTTCAAGAAAATCGGCGTAGCCAATAGCATGGTTCGAGGCCTTTCGGTCCATGCTAGTACCTAAATATTTTTTGCATGCTCTGCGACACCATGCATTTTACCTTTCTGTCCATGCCGGTACCTTGCATGCTTTCCTTGTATCCTACCTTGACTGCTACCGAGGTGGGATACGCCGCTTAACTGGATTTAGGGTACCCTTAGGGTGCCCATGCAGTTCCCATGTAAACCCCAGTGATGGCTAAACACAGACAACGCCGTCAGAGAAGGTTCGCTCATGGCGTCATGTGCGCTATCCAGTTGAGCACAAGCAGGAAACGATTTTTCCTCAGCAGCCCTGCACGCACGCGCCGACAAGCTCCCTCTTGCTCCATATGGTGCTTGTCTCCACTGCTCTTCTTGAGCCTACAAGCGGCGGTTCATGCCGAGATCCTTTTCCCCTGCAAGCGGTCGCTCCCATAGCTCTCGACCCTGAGGTTCCCTCCTATGGAAGTCGTGATTCCCATGGGCTTATCTGCGTTGTCAAGCCCGCCTTGCTTGTTCCAGACCCGCCCACACAGAGAGGAGAGAGAGAGAGAGAGAGAGAGAGAGAGAGAGAGAGAGAGAGAGAGAGAGAGAGAGAGAGAGAGAGAGAGAGAGAGAGAGAGAGAGAGAGAGAGAGAGAGAGAGAGAGAGAGAGAACGATCATGCAATCCTCCATGCTCGGCTTCCTCCTCCTCCATAGCTCCCCCTTCCCCTGAGCTCTGATACCAATATAAGGCTTAGGGTAACTCAACCTAGGATCCTCCTCCCTACCGCCCCTTATATAGGCTAGCTCCTAGCACTTGCCCTAAGTGGATCCCCAGTTCGCATTGGTCCAGCCGGCCCTTGGCCTAGGTCCCTGACCCCCTAGGTTGGGCCTTGCCCCGTAGGACCCTTGTCCTGACAATTTGGATAGTTAAAACTCCGTTTCTTAGCTAATATGGGGAAAACGCTAACTTCGGACTACTAAGTGCAACAGGATCTATGGCAGCCACCGCAAAGTCACCGGAAAAGAAGAAAAGGATGACCATAAAGGATTATTTAAAAGAAGTAGAGCCCTTCGTCATACCAGAAGAAACTCTAAAGCCAACCAGCACATGGATCTAAGAAGATCTGTTAGAGTCAAATGATCTAAAGATTTACCAAGGAGTGTTCAAAGACACGGAAGGAAATGTGATAGAGCTACCAATGCTACCGCGGGAGCTCAATGAGTTCGTCAGAAGCGAGATGGCAGAGTACGTGGAAAAGATTGATCTCCACAATTATTTTGAAGCTGTGCCGGTAGGTATTGACATAAAAAGAGTATGGGAATTTGTGACGACAATCAAAGAAGATAGAGTGGCCCGGGTTACAGATCTGCAGGGCAAGCCAGACACGGAGATTATAATCACGGAGAGAGTGGTGGCAGCTGCACTAGACCTCTCAAACAAAGGGGATAGTGTAACCAAAAGAAGAGACGAAGTAAAGGTGTACACAGAAAAGAAATCCAACTACACCTTTGAAGACATTGCCAACCCTAAAGTGGCAATCATGAGTCAGCTGTACAATCAATATTTCCATATGTGTACAAAGCGGCCACAAAAGTACAGAATGCCGCCTGCAGCAATTGCCACAACATTCACCTGGGCAATGCAGAAGAGCAAGCCGAAGGTAATCAATTATGTAGCTTTTATACATGATAATCTGGTGAAGATGGGCAACAACAACCCCACATACATCGTGTCGAGTGAGCTAATCACGAAGGTGATTTATGGAGCATTGCATGCCAAGGGGAGATGGCCTGACCCTCCATCATAGAACGACTGGCTGAGGCTCTAGGAAGATAAGGAAGACGAACATCCCAAAACACCAAGGGTGGCAATGCGTTTGAAACGCCGGTTAGAAACCGTGCAAGAAGAGCAGCCTGAGCTGAAGAAGGGAAAGAAGGAATCTGTCCAAGTGCAAGTAAAAGAGACGAAATCACAGAAAGCGGCACGGCTAGAGCGGCTGATGGAAAGTTTCAGGGCCGAAAGAGCCCTCAAGGGAGATTTGAATGAGCTATGGAAGCCGTCTCTAGAAGCAATGTCGGGATCATCCCGGAGGGTGCACATAGACAGATTCGACGACTATATTAAGAATTTTGAGATTCTGGATGCCACAGCGGAAAATATCCCACATGTACCATTTACAGAAGCAGAAGTGGAGCAAGTCCGATGAAAATTTCTAGAGGAGCAGGAAAGCCAAGACAGAGAAAGGAAGACAAAGGCGGACAGAGATTTCAAGAAAAATCTGACAACTCCACCGTCCAGCCCTGAGTCCAGCCCACTACCCTCACCACCTCCTCGTAGCCCTCCACAAGAAGAGAAAGAGGAGAAGGACAAACCGGAAGACCAAGAAGAGTCAAAGCAAGAACAAAGCCAAGAGCAAGAACCAAAGGAAGAGGCTAAGCCTAAAAGTGATTAGCCAGAGCCAAATGAAGCAAGATATAACACATTTATGAGACCTACTAGCTGCTAGATATACAAAAGAAGAGGCTTCCCCCACAGTCACATTTGACTTGGCAAGCATGGGGCCCAAAGAGAAAATGCAGAGCCTGCGGTTAGTGGAGATTAAAGAAATGGCCACTGATATAGTGGACCTACATCCACCCACCAATGATTGGGATCTGGTGATGATCAAGCTAACCGGGCTAAGAGCACAATCAATGGCCTTAGAAAGTGAAATGGCAACTCTCAAATCCACTGAAGTGCAGATAAAGCTTGAAGTCAACACTTTACAAAAACAAATCCAAAGGCAGATAGAGAGAGAAACAGAGCTACAAGCCCGTCTGGCAAAGGCATTGCAAAGATGCCAGGAAATGGAAAGAGAAAATCATGAAGCAGCTCAAAGACTGCAAGGAGCCAAAGAGGATTATAGACAACTCAGCAAGTCATTGACAGATGCGGACAGGGAAAGAGATAACCTAACCCTGAGGAGTCCAAGGAAGTTGAAGCAATGTGGAATGCCAAGGAGAAGGAAGAAATAGATTAGGAGGCTAGCCAGGATGAGGTCGTTGAGCTCAAGGACCAGCTTCAAGTTAAAGATCTAACCATCCAGCGGCTACGGTCATCTCCTGCCAGAGTCAGAGCTACTAGCTCGACTCACATCACTACAGAGAGCCAGATCTATGAAGAACATATGAAAGAGCTCTAGAAAGAGTTGACCTTATAGAAGAAGCAAAGGTTGATGATGGAAGAGAGGTCGGTGGTTATGCAAACACGCTTGGAAGAAGAGGAGAAGGCAATGCAAGATGAGCTAGAAAATTCAAGAGAAAGATGGAGGAGGCGGAGAAGATAAACGCCGAGTTGAACGACCTCCTCGTGAGCATGGGGGAACAAGATGAAGCAGAGAAACAGACACTCCAAAAGCAGATAGAAGAGTTGAGAGGCCAACAGGCAAGCACAGGGCTAGCAGCCATGGAAGGCATAGACCTAGAGAATGTGGCAGATCCTGTGGACACACCCATGCAAGGGGAAATCCTAGTAGGACCCTCTCAAGAGCCACAAGATCTGACAAAAAAAGAGGAAGAGAAGCTGCGCAAGGCCATAGAAGCAGAAATCAGAGAAATGGCTAAGGAAGCTTTGGAATGGGAGCAGAGGGTTTTTAAATCCATGACCATTCAAAAGATATACGCCAGCAACCTTCGGCATGAATGGCTACAGCCCTCTCTCCCATATCCTTTGCTAAAGTACGAAGCCGCCACAATCAACAAGAGAATGAGAGAAGAGCCAACAGTGCCACTCTACATAGCAGATATCTCCAAGCCTGAAGGGGTAAAGTTTATTGTCGACTCCCAGCCCAGGTGGAGAGAGGCATGGCTGACGAAGTATCCACAATACCTAATCCATTTGGTAGAGGCACCCAAAATCATCAGAGATAACCTAAGCTTCTGCCCTCTACCAAGGATGCGGACCCAGGAGCTACTACAAAGAAGCCAACCCACTTGGCTAAACTATTTGAAGCTGCCAGGCTTGAAGGCAGGCGATGTCGGGGGATAAGTGTTCGAAACTTGAGCCAGGTCAGCACCGGCGGGTTGCTGGCTATGGAAAAATTGAGAGCAAAAATTTGCCGCACCGCACAATACAATAGCTTCTAATCACTTGGTAATGCTGTCGACGCACAAAACTTGCTCGGAAACCGGTAACACCGACGAAATTGATGCACAATTATAAAGAAGTGTCATTAACAACACCGTTTATTCTAATGACGATTTCGGAGCTTAAACTCCCCGTACAGAATACTCCGGGCCATTAAGAGCTCCGCGATGCAGTAAAAAGAAAGAAAATAAAATTAGGTTGCCTGGCGACGAACAAAATCCTAATGTGCCGGTTCCATTTGATTGACTTGTCTTCGAACACTATCTTGGCTTTTCTTTAGCATTGGACTTTCCAATTTCCCTTCACTGTCGGCTTACCCCGGGCTCCCAAAACTTGTCCTGCATGCTATGCGGAAGCTTGGCTTTCTTTCGCAAAGACTGCTTACGAGCCTTGTTTGCCCTCTTCTTGCTTGAGCCGGAGATCCAGAGAGAGGGAGAGAGAGCTTGCCTTGAATTGGTGAGTGATAGAGAGGGAGAACTCGTTCTCGCCAAGATTTTCCTCGCCCTTCAATACGAGAGAGAGAGAGAGAGAGAGAGAGAGAGAGAGAGAGAGAGAGAGAGAGAGAGAGAGAGAGAGAGAGAACTAGTCCTTGCTTGTGTGCCAAAGACGAGCCCAAGCACCTTCTTGTCCAAGCTCGCAAGAGAGAGCACGCCTTCCTTGCCTCTTTGCTTCCTTCCTTGATGCCCTACCTCTCCCTTCTTCTCTTGCTCGTTTTCTTCCCAACTCACGCATGAAAAAAAGACCTCCTCTATTAATAGCATGCATCCTCCCTTAGCAACAACGGTGCCGTCGTTGCTAGGGAGGCATAAAAACCCTCTCCTGCTGACGTGGCAACGCGAAAATCGACCAGCGTGAAATTTGTTGCAAACAACTGGGATCAAAATTGTGCACGCTCTCGAGTTCTGCATTTTTCGCTTCTTCACGAGGGTCATCCAAGGCTCATACAAGCCTCTGCGAGCTCATTTACCCTCCCCTGCTTTCCTGCGCACTGTTGAACGCCATTCTTTTCCTTCTTTTCTTTTGTTCATACCCCCTTTTAATGGGCGGCCTCGCCATAAGCGGGCGGCCTAGCCCTATATAAGGTTATGGCTTTGGGCATCACACTTGGGAAGCGCGTATGGCATACATCTCGACCAAGGTATTGCCAAGCATAACATCTTCAGTACACCCCTTTTTGCATACATACCGACTGCCTCAAAGGAATATCCATGCTCCATGTAAGCTTGTATCCAACTAACAACATCTCGTCGGTGCATAAGCTTCTTGAAGACCAGACATGCACAATCTAGGTTTCTAAGATCGGCATACATACTGACTAAAGCAATGCCAAGCACATTATTTTTCTCTATTGGGCGGCCATAGCCATTGTAAGGGCACCACAATTGGCATAAATGTCGGCCAAGGCAATGCTTGGCACCTCATTTTTCTCCAGCATGCCGTAGCCACGTTGACTTTTCCCAGCAATCATTGCATTCCAAAACCTGGATAAAGCTCAAAAATTTCTAGTTAGCACTCTAACCAAGCCCGACCAGATTGGTACAGAACCGGCCCCCAGGGAATATTTAACGACCAATAACTTGGCAACCGGAACTCTGATCGTCGCTGATCTGAAAAGACCGACGCGCTCCACAAAGTGAGCTCTTCACGCCCGTGCATTCATTTCAATTCTGTCACCTCAACTGCGGTTGCCCAATCCGGTATGGATCTGCAATCGACTTAAACTTTAAACTGCCATAACTTCTTCAACATAGCTCCTATCGATGAGCCGTAGAGACAGGCCGTTAGAGAACTTCAAGCACTTCAGTTCTAGATCATAATCTCCCACTTATTCTCACCTCAAGAATACT
Organism: Adiantum capillus-veneris; assembly: GCF_014529385.1. Lineage (NCBI taxonomy): Eukaryota > Viridiplantae > Streptophyta > Polypodiopsida > Polypodiales > Pteridaceae > Adiantum > Adiantum capillus-veneris. Next base: position 84,768,834 of record NC_140950.1, read on the forward strand.
CATTTTTTGGCATCATTAAGGCATGTTTTGTCTCTTTCAGCCGCATTTGACGTACATTCAGCATTGAACTTGGCCTGTTACCAGGCCCTAATCACTGTTCATTAATCTTGTAAGCTTCAAACAAACTTGATGTGCATTTTCTTGGCATCTTTCTTAGCATGGGAGCAGAGCTGCACAACATCCACCCCCTCTGAACCTACACAGCCTCCGGTCTGTGCCAACCGCACTTATAAAGCATCATCAAGAGCATCATCAGACTCATCGTCTAATGCATACATAACGTTGTCTTCAGGAGGTTGATCTCTATTGAAGTCTCCAATATTAATCTCACTATCTCGTTGCTTAAACAACTTAACTCTTTTCCCTGCAATCGGCACCTTGAGCTCAGTGCCATCAAGCTCGCATAACATGTAGGTCGCATTATCATAAACATGAAGTACTAAATATGGACCGAACCATTGTTTAACCATCTTTCGTATAGCAGTGTACTGGTTCTCCAGGATACTGTCATGTACAAGGACCCAATCCCCATCTTTAATAGCACGAGGTCGTAGTTTGTGCTTACCATCAAACGTTGCTTTGTTCTTCAACCTTGCTTCCTTAAGCATTACTTTAGCCTGTTCAATATCTTCTTGACGTCTCTCAAGTTGGTGTATGCGCAATGCAAGCAGATCTTCTGTAGACATACCTTCTTTCCATGGCATTATGGTCCAAGAGATAACCGCTTCCTCTGTAGGCATAATGGGTTTTTGCCCGTACATTAGCTCAACTGGCATAAAACCTGTAACAGAACTATGTGTAGTTTGATGAGCTCATAAAGCAAATGGTAAGAGTTTAGGCCAATCACCAATATGTCCCTGGCATGACTTTGCTAAAGCTTTAACAATAGAGAGATGCCCTCTTCCACTTTTGCCATTACCCTATGGATTGTATGCCATAGTGAGAGCCAATTTCATGCCCAAGCGAGCAAAGAAATCCCGAGCTTCATCTGCATCAAGCTCTCCTCTATCAGCAGTAATTCTACCAACACATCCATACCTGGAAATAACATCCTCAAGCAAGAACTTGCATACGGAACTCGTAGCCTTGGTACGCAAAGCTCTGCCTTCCACCTGATTAGTAAGATCCTCTCTGGCAAGAACTATATACCGCATTTGCCAGACACCTACTGGCATGGTAATCAGGTCCACCACCCACTTGTAGTGCATAGCCAGTGGATAGGTGGGATGCAATCCATCTCGATGTCGTACATTAGAATACTGTTGGCATATTAGGCATGTCTCCACAAACTGAGCCACATCTTTATACATACCTTTCCACCAGTAATGATCCTTAATCTTGACAAAAGTTGCCCAGACCCCTCTATGTCCAGCCCATAAACTTTCATGAAACTCTTTAATAACCTGCTGTTGAGTCGATTTATCACAAACAATCCACTGCGGTACTCCTTTAGAGCGTTTTGGCTGCTTCCATAAATGCCCATCCTTCAAAAAATAGCCGTAAGCTTTCTTCCTTATCTTCTTGTACTCTTGATCCATCCACTCTTCATGCTTAGTAAGAGTGCTAAGGTAGCGACCAATCAAAAGCCATTCTCCTTCATAGAACTCTTTAGAAAATACCTCAAAAGCATGAGCAATATTTCCAAAATCTGCATGCAGATAAGAAGACGAATAGAACTTCAAGCCAACATCATCACTTGTGGTCAGCATCTCTTCTTCATCTTCAAATCTAGCTCTTGATAGCATATCTGCAATAGGATTATCTCTACCTGCAATATGACAAAATTCAGGATTAAGAGACTTAATATAGGCTATCCATCGTAGCATAGCAATATCCGGAGTAGAGCAATTTGAAATCATCCCTATCAGCGGCAAGAAATCTGTCTCTACCACGACTAAAGCTCCAATAAAGTGTTCTTTATCAGACCTTAGAGCAGTAGCAACGCCCCAAACTTATCTCTTAACCTGTGGGTAGCCTCTTTGGTGAGCATTGAGCACTTTTGCTCCAAATCGACCTGTTACCTCCTTCATCATCTTGACCTATAGCCCATCCAATACCTGTCGGGCTAGTGTCAACTGTTAAAATTACGGGCCTTCCACATTTGTAGTCGACTTTCCTCAAGGTCAGAGCCTCAAGAAGCATCTTCTTTAAATTCTTGATAGTCTGTGTATGAACTTCTTCCCAAACAAATCTTTCACCTTTTCTTAGCAGTTGATAAAGCACTTCTACAACATGAGAAAAATGTGGCAGCCAAATAAGATAGAAAACACATGCACCCAGAAATCGACGAACTTCAGTAACCGAAGAGCACGTTTCCTTCATCTTTTGAATAGCTTCGACTTTAGCCAGACTTGGCCTTCTACCTTCTGGACTGCACATGTGCCCTACAATTAGAACCTCTTTGGCACCAAAAGTTGATTTTTGCGTTGAAAGTGTTAAGTTAACTTCTTCAAACCTGGATAAAATAGCATCACAATCAGCAATATGTTGAGCAACAAACTGTCGGCACCCCACTGTCGGCACCCCCTCTGATCTTTTACCTCATCTTTTGAGCTTTCCTCACATCCCTTAATTGGTACATCATCAATGAAAGGCATAGTAACATGTGGGATAAAGTCCCTTAATACCTTATTCATGCCGTTCATCATATGAGCTACAGAATTATTAGCACCCTGTGGCAGAGTGCACATCCTTACCAATCCGAGAGGTGTACGCATCGTAGTAAGATCCCTACTCTCGAAAGCTAGCTAAAATTGATCATATCCAAGATTAAGATCACCCATAGAGTAAATTGACCTTCCTGCAAAAGCCTCAGCAAATTCATCCAAAATTGGGCAAGTACCCACATTGCGGATTGTTACCTTGTTAACAGGTTGCATATCCTATATAAACCTTAAAGTACCATTTTTCTTTGGAATAGTGAACCATCGGTTAGAGTATGGCGCACTTGATGGTTACAAGATTCCCATTTGTATCTTCTCATTAAGAAAATTGATAAGCTTTGGGAAGTGAGCTTTAGGAACTAGAATAGGACGTAAGCTCCATGGCATGTGAGGAACAATGAATATAACCATAGGTGCAACAACACTTGGATCCACACACCCAATCTCACTTGGCTCAAAGAAAAAGCCTTACCATGTTTTTCGAGCATACCTTGAAAACACTTGATTTCCTCTTTGTTGTTAAGAAAACCATCTTCTCCCACCTTCAGTTGCTGCTGCTACAATGTCTCTTTAGTAAACTTGAGCCCAATGTTCTTAGGATTTCTGAGCATAGGCCGTCGAGAAGCTTCTTTAATTAATCCATCACTTCCCTTTGGTAGAGGTGTAGCCCACAGGTCTCACTTTCTTTGCAACTGTCTTATACTTCGTCTCTACCCGTGCTTCAACTTCTTTATCCAAGTCATCCTCAATATGCATAAGTGCCTTGTATATGTCCAGCTCTTCGTACATGTCCATTGAGTGCACTTTAACAACTTCGGTTCCACTTTCTAACCTGTTCTGCTTGATATCCTCAAGCTCTGACATAGTATCAACATAAGAGATCTCTTCGAAGATTCCTGAAATCACATCACCTGGTTCTAGCACATCACATCCCTGCAAGTCACTTTGAATGCTGAAACATATTGTTTCTCCCACTTAGTTAAATCATTAAATTTCCTGTAAGATACTGAACCCTCACATGTCAACCCTAGAAATCCTGAAGAGAAGGTTTCTCTCTGCGAGAACTTCTCCTCACTTGCACCACCATAGTCCCGCTTTATAGTGGCACCCCAAGAAAATCCTGAAAATATCTTTGTTCTTTAAACTCCTTGTGTATCTTTGGCATTTGGACGATCACGTAAATTGTCTTTGTTTCTAACATGATCAACACATACAGTTAGAAATTGAACCGCTTTCTTACCATCTCAGCTTCGAACCTTGGCATAGGCCGAGCCACCATCTAGCACCTTAGTTTCCATCCGCACAGCTGTAATGTAGGGTTGTCCCTGAGTCAATGGATAGGAGGAATGCTCTTGTATAAAAAAGTTCTGCTCATCCCAGACATCCCAATAGCTACCTTAACATTTGCACATGCACCATAAGGATCTCCAGGAAGCATGTTGGCAGCTCGTATCCGCCACCCATGATCTACATCAATAGGCCACTTCCCCTTTTGGTGCAAATTCTTTGCCATATTGAGATTGATTTCCGAACCATGGTCTATGAGGGCTAAGACCGCCGGCTCCTCAATGTCGCCAAGCTTTACAACTGTTTCTGTCGTTGCTCTGGCCCAATAGGTCCTCGAAAAGTGACTCTTGGGTATAACTTCTTCATCTTCACCATCATTAAAATGCATGTTTCTTACCTCAGGTATAATCGGGCTGGGAACCACCACAGGCTTTGGCTCTTCTTCTTCAAGATCTGCTAAATACTCTTCATAGTCTTCCAAGATTGCTTCAATGTGATGAACCACTTGGCTTTTAACGGGATCTGACTCTTGATCACTCGGTACTTGTCGCTTCCTTTTTATAATGTCAATGATCTCTTCGTGGAACTCGCGCTTAGCAATTCCAAGAATATCCCCCAAGGTGAGCTCCACTTTACTATTTAGGATACGTTCTTCAAAAAATTTATTCAAATCTGTAGCCAGTTCAATATCAGACTTGAGTTTATAGGAGGGCCCTTTAGGCTTACCTTGCTTCTTGTCCTTCGGAGCCTCTTCTGTAACCACCTCCATAGCAGGTTTAGGAGCTGGAACTTCTTCTTTCTTATTGTTGGATCCCAGCCACCTCTTCATCTCTTTTCCGCTTCTCTTCCACCATAGCTTCATTGGCTTGAGCTTTAGCAATATAAGCATATACTGAAAGACAATCCACTGGATCGGTCCACCTAGTAGTTTCTCGAATTGAATTATCCACCTGGCGTAACTTCCCATATGTTACCTTACCTGCTTCTGCTGTCTTTAAAGCATATGGCCACAACTGGCCCTTTGTACGTGTACTATCATCATCTTCCTTACCACAAACTTGGAGCTCATATGTAGCTCCTTCCACAAGGGCAACATTATGCTGTATTTCCTCCACTATTTTCTTCATTCTGCGTCTGCCAAAGTTCAAGCAGAGCAGCTCCCCTGTCGCCCTAAGATGAATCTTCTTGTCTTTCCAGAAAACACATTCTTCTTATAAGCTTCATCAAACTCATTACATTCTCTCACAAACCTGTGGTCTTCACTGTCGCACCACATGCATCGATCCCAATTTTTACGTGGTGGTTGCTGCTGCTTAGGTTCAGAAGTAGACGCCTTTGTAGCTAACCCTTCAAATTTAACAGTTTTAAAATTCAAATTTGGTTCTTGAATACCTTTAACGAGATCATCAAGAATAGGCCCCTCCACTTTGGGTAATGTCGAGGGTGGCTTCTCTTTAAGCTCTTCTTCATCATCATCCAGTACCTCGATACGATTTGCTTATTAGCCCGCTTATGTCATTTTACGATCATGTTCACCGCTTCAGATACTATTTTCAAATCTGATGTCAATCCCAATTCTCCCGCCGGATCCTCCAATAATTGCACCAAATTCTTTTGTAGTCGCGGATCAGCAGCTTGAATAAACAATTCCACCTTTTAATCCTTCAAGGAACGTTGTTCTGCTGACGATAATTGATCAAACTTCTTTTCAAACTCTCGCAACAGTTCTCGTACAGATAAATTTTTACCCTTCTTCTGCACCCACTTCGTAAAACTCTGCCTGGTCACCCATTGAGAATCCTCTAGAAAATATTCCTCTTGCAACGCCTTCTTAAAATCCTGCCACTTTGTCCCTTGAGCCGCTTGAATTTCTTTAATCCGGGCCCTAAGTTCTGGCACTGCAATCAAATGAAATCCTTCCACTGAATCCAAGTCTTCAATACCATTATCTTCCATAGACTGCTCATATAAATTGCAAAATTTTGAAATATCTCGGCCCTCAAACCGTTGTAGCTTTTTCGTAACATTTTGATGAGCTTTACGAATCCGCTCTTGAAAATTATGTTGCTGCTCGGCAGCCTAATGCTATTGCATGTATGATGCAAACTGTTGCATCATCTACTGCATGGCTGCTTCTTGTAGTGTAGACATAAGCTTCAACAATTTTCCCACCCCGGCTCGATTTCGCGTCGGGTTCACCAGGTGTCAGGGGATAAGTGTTCAAAACTTGAGCTAGGTCAGCAACGGGCTGCTAGCTGTGGAAAATTGAGAGCAAAAATTTGCCGCATCGCACAATACAACAGCTTTTAATCACTTGGTAATGTTGTCGATGCACAAAACTTGCTCAGAAACCGATAACACCGATGAAATTGATGCACAATTATGAAGAAGTGTCGTTAACAACACCGTTAATTTATACTAATGACGATTTAGGAGCTTAAACTCCCCTTACAGAATACTCCGGGCCGTTCACGACTCCGCGATTCAATAAAAAGAAAGAAAATAAAATTAGGTTGCCTCCCGACAAACAAAATCCTAATGTGCCGGTTCCATTTGATTGACTTGTCTTCGAACACTATCTTGGCTTTTCTTTAGCACTGGACTTTCCAATTTCCCTTCACGGTCGGCTTACCCCGGGCTCTCAAAAATTGTCCTGCTTGCTATGCTGAAGCTTGGCTTTCTTTCTTAAAGACTGCTTACGAGCCTTGTTTGCTCTCTCCTTGCTTGAGCCGGAGATCGAGAGAGTGGGAGAGAGAGCTCGCCTTGAATTGGTGAGTGAGAGAGAGGGAAAACTCCTTCTCACCAATATTTTCCTCGCCCTTCAATACGAGAGAGAGAACTAGTCCTTGCTTGTGTGCCAAGGACGAGCCGAAGCACCTTCTTGTCCAAGCTCGCGAGAGAGAGCACGCCTTCCTTGCCTCTTTGCTTCGTTCGTTGATGCCCTACCTCTCCCTTCTTCTCTTGCTCGTTTTCTTCCCAACTCACGCATGCAAAAAAGACCTCCTCTATTAATAGCATGCATCCTCCCTTAGCAACGACGGCGTTGTCGTTGATAGGGAGGCGTAAAAACCCTCTCCTGCTGACGTGGAAACGCAAAAATAGACCAGCGCGAAATTTGCTGCAAGTGGGATCAAAATTGTGCGCGCTACCGAGTTCTGCATTTTTCGCTTCTTCACCAGGCTCATCCAAGGCTCGTACAAGTCGCTGAGAGCTCATTTTCACTCCCCTGATTTCTTGCGCGCTGTTGAACGCCATTCTTTTCCTTCTTTTCTTTTGTTCATACCCCCTTTTAATGGGCGGCCTTAGTTTATGTCGGCGGCCTCGCCATAAGCGGGCGGCCTAGCCTTTTATAAGGTTATGGCTTTGGGCATCACACTCGGGCACCGTGCATGGCATACATCTCGGCCAAGGTATTGCCAAGCATTCATTTCAATTCTGTCACCTCAGCTGCGGTTGCCTAATCAGGGACGGATCTGCAATCGACTTAAACTTTAAATTGCCATAACTTCTTCAACATAGCTCCTATCACGACGAGCCGTAAGGACAGACCGTTAGAAGACTTCAAGCACTTGAGTTCTAGATCATAATATCCCAGTTATGCTCACCTCAATAATACTCATTTTCGGCATCATTAAGGCATGTTTTGGCTCTTTAGCCGCATTTGACATACATTCAACATTGAACTTGGCCTGTTTCCAGGCCCTAATCATTGTTCATTAATCTTGTAAGCTTCAAACAAACTTGATGTGCACTTTCTTGGCATCTTTCTTAGCATGGGAGCGGATCTGCACGACAGCGAGAGAATAAGTGTTCAATACATGGTGAAAACCCTAGAGGGCGCCATCAAATTGTTCACTGGCTCGCATGACCTTTCTTGCATAATGATGAGGAAGATCTGAAAAATCCTTTTGGCAGTCTTCGAGACTTTGAAACCGGGCCAGGTGAAAGACATTATCTTCTTCTTTCAAGATACTTACAGATGTGCATATGATCTGTCCCGGGTCAACCTTTCACGGAGGTGATAAATGCATTGTATCAAAGGATCATGTTTTTGCCATCCTATCACCTCTAGTCCTTTGAAGAAGCATTCTACACCGGCTTCTTCACCATCATCACCGACATATTCGGCCCAACACTGCTGGATTTACATGCAAGATACGAGTCACTACTCAAGATGTGAGAAACCATAAGATAAAGAAGCAGGTCAACAGCCATGTCAGGGATGACATGAGCAAGGAGGGGAGGAGTGTTAGAAGGTGGACACATCCTACGGAAATTGACTGCTCGGCAGATTATCATTTTTTTTAATTATTCATATATTGAGAAAATTCGACATTTCACCTTGTAAATATTGGGGCTTACAGAAGTTTTCAGATTGTATCCAGTTTTGACATTTAGATTGAGTAGATGGTTAATTTGGAACTTTAGGGTTTGAGAATTGTAAGGTATTTATACCACTTTTTGACCTTAATGAAAAACATTTGTCCTTTTAGAACACATTTTGAAGTCTGTGAGTGAGCGTACTGTGTACGAGAGAGAGTTTGAGCTTCATCTTGACGCTACATGTGTACCGATGGTCGGAATCAAGTGCAGAGAAGTGCAGCGTGCTGCCCCCGACGAGAGCTACGGGCCGATACCTACATTGTGCACGTACGGTCCGGTTTTGTGAGCTCCATCCACGAGATTCATCTGGTGATTCGGTGAGCATATGTTGTCCCATTTTGCATTGCATCATATCCATGCGTTCACATTGAGTAGAGCTACACATTAGGCACTTTAGATTGCGGAAACGAAGACCTGCAAATTTCGGCTAAACATCCTACGTGATTTTGCACCGGGTGTTATGGGTTGGGGTTTTGGTTCATAGACCTTAGGGAGAGCGACCTATTGGTGTTAGTAGGGTCTCCTTCAAGTTCTGTGGTGTTTGGAGATTGTTTGATGGGTGTTCGGCTCTAGAAAGAATTGTTGGAAGTTTCCTCTTATGCACTCCCGAAGGCTGTGACTTAGACATTGGGTAGAGACCTCTATAGGAATTAGTTCGGAGTCGGTCGAGTGTAGGTTGAAACCCTATGCTTGCTTCCATGTGCGTGCGGGTTGAGCTTTGTCCTTACCTGACAAATCTTGTTAGGTGAGTTCTCACTGTGCTGACATCCGTCGCGGCGTATCCGTCCAACACCCCCACCCCATCCTCACGTAGCAGTCTACCGTCAACAAAGCTGAAAAAGATCTAAAATATATATATATATATTTATTTATATAATATATATTATACAAGCCCATTCCCAGACTCGCATGCGCATCCACACATATATATACACACACATCCGTCCACATGCACATACATACACACACACACACACGCATATACGCACATAAATACAAGGAAAAACGAAGGATTCCACGACTACGATGACAACAAAAAAGAAGGACGACCCAAAGCACGCGCCGCCAACAACAAAAAGAGGAAATGTGCCGAAGGCATGCCCCGGCCGACCCCGAAAAGAAGTACTCTCTACACCGACGCACCGGCAACACACCATTCGTCGACAACACGCAACCACGACGCCAATTCCAGTAATTTATAGGTTATTTTCATCATTTCTTTAGTTTTCACCCAAGCCATTGTAAAATTTCCTCTCCCTAGCTGATGGTCACAAAGGCCCACCTAGAGATTCTCATCTTTTAATAACCTCCCAAAACAAAGCAAGGGTCAACCACACCTGGCCCACCACTTGCTTTGTCTCCCCGATTAAGCTTACCCTAATCACACCAGGATTACCATAATCCAAACAGCCAACACCTATAAATTGGCACTAAGAAGTCACTATCTGGGGAGGGGGGGGCAGTTCATGAGAAGCCAGCACTTGGTAGAGTGTAGTGGGAAGAGTTGACACTATCACCATCATGGGGAGGGGGCTTGTGTGTTGGGTTTGCCTTGGGAATTTCACCATGCGAAGGGAGCCACGTCCATCTCTCGACTCCAATGGTCGATACACACACATATACACGCTCTTGGTAGAAAGCTTCACCATCATTGTGTCATCTTAGAGAGCGCACCAAGTAGTTGCACCATCTTTTCTCCCTACCTCTCTATCACCACGGCGTGCCATTTGTAAATACTGCACAAATAGTTCTCCCTCACACCCCCGAAGGTTTTCATCATTTGCAAATCTCTCTCTCTCTCTCTCTCTCTCTCTCTCTCTCTCTCTCTCTCTCTCTCTCTCTCTCTCTCTCTCTCCCCCCCCGTGTGTAAGGTTGCGGTGTTCATATCATCGTGGTTTGCGTCCTAGCCGCTCAAAGCTAGGTGTTGCCCCCTGTTCGCTTTACCGTGACAATTTTGAGGCGCACCATTCGGCCCCATACGTTTTAGAGGCCGTCAGGGCTCGGGGTTCACTTTGCTCCCGTCAACGTCTCTTGTAATGCAATGAGTGCGGGGAGTGCCCAACACGGATACGGTAACAAGCTTCGGGCTATTTTCAGCGAGTGCGAAGGGAGTGCTCTCAAGCCAAAGCAATCACCTATGCTTGCATCTTGAAGGTGTATGGCATTGAGATGCCAATATGAGCAGTTAAATTCACGGATTATATTGTTGATCAAGCATATTGTGTAAAGATGTCGTGCCTTGCATGAAGTTGGCCGGCATGTGTGCCAAATTTGGTGCCCTTCATAAGGCCGCCCATAAGCCATGAAATAAGGCCGCCCATTGAGACCGACCACCCACCCAATTAGAGGGTTTTATTAAGTGTAAAAAGAAAAGGAAAGAAAGAAAGGCATGGTGGGCAACAGAGGCACTGTAGGTAGCGAGGAAGGAGATGAGAGCTTGCACAAGCCGCTAGGGTGCTCATACGAGCCCGATTGTGAAACGTGATTCCCTTAGTAGGTCTAGGCGCCCTCGTTCGAGCAAAAAGCCCTCGAATTTTGTGCAGATCGGGGACTCAACTGCCACATCATAGAGAAGGTATCCATTAGTGACGTTGGTAATGGGTAGGCTTTTTTTAACAAGAAAATAAGCCATGCAAGATATAAAGCGAAGGGGCTCTCTTGAGCACTCTCATGTGTTTGGAATTCTCTCCCCTTTCTTGGAGCTCTCTCTGTAGGGGCGAGCAAAGCTCTTGATTTCTTAATCTTGCTTAAGCCATATTCCTAAGCTCTCTAATCCTTAAGCCTAATCTTAAGCTCATGAGCCAAGCCTAAGCTTGCTTTCATTAAGCTTTCAAAAGCCAAGATTTCCTAAGCTCTAATCTCATTACCCAAGCCTAGCCAAACAAAGCTCTTGATCTTATTAAGCTCAATTTCTTAAGCCAAACCTAATCTCGCTCTCATTAGCCAAGCTTAAACCTTAATCTCCTTAAGCCAAACCTAAAGCTCTCAAAGCTAAGCTCTCAAAACCAAACTTCCCTAATCATTAGCCACTATAACCTTAAGCCGTAAACCTGAGCCACAATCGTAAGACAAATCAAAACTCCTAAGGCCGTTCGAAACCGAAGCTCCCATAGCCATAGTGGAAGGTAAATCGATTCTCTTTCAATCTTGAAGGAGCAGGCGGGAACGAATCACATCAGTAATAATTGTCTCGATTAGCACCTAGATTAAGACAGGTTCAACCTTGTAAGGAGCATAAACGCATCCATTAACAATTGATTAATCATGGATACTGTTGATTATTTGGTTTAAGTTAAACTGTTTGTTCTAAGCTCTGTTCCCATTAATTGTGTCTGCTGTAACTCTTTTCCTCGCACCTCTGACAGTTAGGGGCCATGTGCCTTCCTGGCTCACCTTTCAAATACAAATCCCTCGACATTCTTGGTGAACCCAATGCAAAACGAGCCGGGATGAGCAGTGTTGTGGAGAAAGATGTTGACACCACAAGAGGCAGCCATTCAACAAATGATGCAGCAGTTTGCTACTTACATGAAACAAGAACAGGCTTTCCAACAACAGTATAATTTGCAAGAGAGGATCCGTAAAGCTCGGCACACAGTTACTGAGAAATTACATCGATTCGAAGGCCGGGATATTATCAAGTTTTGCAATATCTATGAGCAAGCAATGGAAGATAATGGAATTGATCAGATTCCGTTTAATTGCGGAGCCGAATTAAAGAAATTCAAGCGGTTGAAGGCCCGAATTGGGAGGACTTCAAGAAGGCACTTCAAGAGGAAGACTTCCTTCAGGATTCGCAAAGAGTAACCAGACAAAGCTTTATGAAGAAATTTGAGCAATTGTCCTCGACAGAGCAATGTTCAATGAAGGATCAAAAGGTTGAACTGTTCATTCAGGCTACTAATCCACGACTTCAGAAGAGTGTAATGCAGTTGCTGGAGGATTCAACAGGAGAATTGGGCTTAACATCTGATTGGAAGATAGTCAGCAGTAAAGATGATCGTGAAACGACAAATGAGAGTCGATAAGCTGATCGTGGCTGACATCATGGATGTTGTGGAAGAGGATCCTAAGGATAAAACAACCTCGGAAATACCAAGAGTGGAAGAGCCAGTTCTTGCAGAATTGGTGAAAGTTATTCAAGAATCAAATTTGAATTGTAAAGCTGTAAAATTTGAAGGGCTAGCTGCAAAGGGGTCTACTTCTGAGCCTAGACAGCAGCATCTTTGCAAAGACTAGGACCGATGCATGTGGTGTGATAGTGAAGACCACAAGTACGTTAAAGAATGTGATGAATTTGACGAATCTTATAAAAAAAACGTGGTGTTCTAGAAGGACAAGAAGATACACCTTAGGGCAACAAGTGAGATGCTCCGCTTGAACTTCGGTAGGGGCGGCATGAAAAAGATAGTAGAAGAGATCCAGCATAATGTTGCTCTTGTGGAAGCAGCTACATATGGGCTGCAAGTCTGCGGAAAGGGTGATGATGATGGTGTAGGTACTAAGGGTCAATTATGGCCTTATGCTTTGAAGATAGCAAAAACAGGGCAGGTAACTTATGGGAAGCTGCGACAAGTAGGGAATTCAATTCGAGAAACTACATGGTGGACTGATCCAGTGGATTCCCTCTCGGTGTATGCTTTCATTGCGAAGTCTCAAGCTAATGAGGCTATGGTGGAGGAAATGCGCAAAAGAGATGAAGAAGCTCCTAGGACATCGAAAAGAACAACGAGATTCAATAGCAAAAAAGAAGAATGTCCTACTCCGAAGCCCGCTCCTGAAGCGGTGATGGAGAGGCACCCAAGGACAAAAGCAAGGTAAACCCAAGGGACCCTCGTATAAGCTTAAATCTGACATTGATTTAGCTATAGCTTTAAAGAATTTTTTTGAAGAACGCATTCAGAATAGCAAAGTGGAACTCACATTCGATGATATTTTGGGCATTGCCAAACTTGAGTTTCATGAAGAGATTATTGATATTATCAAAAGAAAGAGGCAGATACCAAGTGAACAGGAGCCATAGTCAGTTAAGAGCCAGGCGGTTCGCCACATTGAAGCAATTTTGGATGACTATGAAGAGTATTTGGCTGATCTTGAAGAAGAAGAAGAGTCGAGGTCTGTGGTGGTGTCAAATCCAACCGTACTAGAGGTAAGGCATGTTCATTTCAATTAAGATGAAGACAATGAAAGTATACCAAGGAGTCACTTTTCAAGGACTCATTGGGCAAGAGCAACAACTGAAACTGTTGTAAAGCTTGGCAACATTGAAGAACCGGTCTTAGCACTAATAGATCATGGATCGGAGATCAATTTGATGGAAAAAAGCTTGTACAAAAAGAGGAAATGGCCTATTGATGTGGACCATGTTTGGTGGATTCGAGCTGCCAATATGCTTCTAGGTGACCTCTATGGTGCATGTGCCAATGTTAAGGTAACTGTAGGGGATGTCTGGGATGAGAAAAATTTCTTTATACAGGAACATTCCTCTTATCCATTAATTTTAAGGCAACCATACATTACGGCTGTGCGAATGGAAACCAAGGTGTTGGATAATGGCTCGGCCTATGCCAGGGTCCGAAGCTTAGATGGTAAGAAAGTTTTTCAATTCTTGATTGTATGTGTTGAGCATGCCAGGAACAAGGATAGTCTACGTGATCATCCAATGCCAAAGATACACAAGGAGTGTAGAAAACACAGGTTTTCACAGGATTTTCTTGGAGTGCCATTATAAAGCGGGACTATGGTGGTACAAATGAGGAGAAGTTCTCTCAAAGAGAAGATTTCTCTTCGGGGTTTTTGGGGTTAACATCTAAAGCTTCGGTATCTTTCAAAAAATTTAATGATTTGCCAAAGTGGGAAAAACAGTATGTTTTAGGTATCCAAAGTGAATTGTAGGGATGTGGTGTGCTTGAATCACATGATGTGATTTCAAGAACCTTTGAAGAGGTATCATACGTAGATACTATGTCAGAGCTTGAGGAAATCAAGCAACACAGGTTACAAAGCGGAACTGAAGTGGTTAAGGTCCATTCAATGGACATGTATGATGAGTTAGGTATATATGAAGCACTTATGCATATTGAGGATAATTCAGGTGAAGCAGTTGAAGCATAGGTAGAGACAAAATACAAGATTGTTGCAAAGAAAGTGAGGCCAGTGGCTACACCGCTACCAGAAGGAAAAGATGGGATGATCAAGGAGGCTTCTCAACAGCCTATACTCAGGAATCCAAAGAACATAGGGCATAAATTTACTAAGGAGACATTGCAGCAACTGAAGGTTGGAGAAGATGGTTTCCTCAATGAAGAGGAGATCAAGTGTTTTCAAGATATGCTTGAAAAAATTGATAAATATTTTGCTTTTGAGCCAAGTGAGATAGGATGTGTGGATCCAAGTGTTGTTCACCTATGGTTATTTTCACTTCCTTACATGCAATGGATCTTACGTCCTATTTTAGTTCCTAAAGCTCACTTGCCAAAGCTTATCAATTTGCTTAATGAAAAGATTCAAATGGGAATTTGGAGCCATCATGTGCACCATATTCCAATCAATGGTTTACTGTTCTGAAGAAAAACGATACATTAAGGTTCATTCAAGATATGCAACCGGTTAATAAAGTAACAATCTGCAATGTGGGTACTGGCCCAATTGTGGATGAATTTGTTGAGGCCTTTGCACGTAGATCTATTTACTCCATGGGTGATCTTTATTTAGGATATAATCAATTCCAGTTAGCTTTGGAGATCAGGGATCTTACTACGACGCGTACTCCTCTTCGTTTGGTAAGGATTTGCACTCTGCCACAGGGTGCTACTAATTTTGTAGCTCATGTGATGAACTGCATGAATAAGGTATTAGGGGATTTTGTCCCACATGTTACTATGCATTTCATTGATGATCTACCAATTAAGAGATGTGAAGAAGGCTCAAAAGATGAAGCAAAAGACCAGACTCGGGTGCAGATAGTTTGTTGCTCAACATATTGCTGACTGTGATGCTATTTTATCAAGGCTTGAAGAAGTTAACTTAACACTTTCAGGTCAAAAATCAACTTTTGGTGCTAAGGAAGTCTTAATAGTGGGACATACGTGCAGTTCTAAAGGTACAAGGCCATGTCCATCAAAAGTCGAACCTATCCAAAAGATGAAGGAAACATGTTCTTCGGTTACTCAAGTTTGTCAATTCTTGGGTGCATGTGTGTTCTATCATATTTGGCTACCACAACTTTGCTCATGTTGCATAGGTGTTGTATCAATTGTTAAGGAAAGGTAAAAGGTTTGTTTGGGAAGAAGTTTACACACAAGCTAACAGAAAATTAAAGAAGATGCTTCTTGAGGCTCCGACATTTAAGGAAAGCCGACTATAAATGCAAAGTTGAAGACCCCTTCCAAAGTTGAAGACCCCCCAGTATAAAAGTTGAAGACCCCCCAGTATAAAAGTCATTTTTTAATCAAATTAGGGGATTTTTGCGTGCCGTTTGAAGCTTGCAAAGGAGAGTTCTTTGGCAGAAGAGTGTGCCTATCAAATCCTTTGTAATTTTTCTTGAAATGGACATGGTGATGGCATTGTAAACTCTGTACATGCCTTTTCAAGCCTAATCAAGCCACTATTGCCCCGCTTTGCTGTTGTTTCCCCTTCCCCCCCTTATCTTTCTCCTTCTCCTATGTCTCTCCTCGGTGCCGACAGTGTGGATGCATGTGCCCCCTCGGACCGACGGTGTTTTGTGTGAGAGATTTAGATTGAGCGGCTGTGTGTGTGTGTGTGTGTGTGTGTGCAAGGGTGGAGACCGACTGTGGAAATATGTGTGCGTTGTGTGGTGGACTTGTGGAGTGTGTAGACATTGGGAAAAGAGAAGGCAGTGTTCTACTAGTGAGAAGTGTGTTTTTGAAGGTGTTTTCTGAGAGGATAGGGGTGTGTGGATACCCTAAGCTATAGACAGGCCTTTGTTGTTGTGGTGGATGTGTTCCCCCATTCCCCCTCTCCATCTTCTGGTGCCCCCACTAAGGAGTTGTCTGATGCTCCTAGTTAATGTCGAAGCAGTAATATTGGTGATGCCAAAGATGCAACCTTTGAAGAGCGTGCTGCTAGAGATGGAGTGGACAGGTTTATCCATTTTCACTAGGGTTGAATATATGGAAACCTAACTCCAAGACTACGGATTGTTCGTGTTGGAAAGCGGTCTATCGAGAGAAGAAAGTGCGGTACAGGTGTTCTCGCTCCTAGTTCGTGGTAAAGCGATGCTATGGTTCAATGGCTTGTGTGAAGAAGACAAGGCAGATTGTGAAGCCCTAGAGGTGGATTTTTGAAGCAAATTTGTAGCGGATGCGCAGCTGGATGAAGTAAAGTAGAAGTTAATCGGGTTGAATCAAAGCTTGGAGGGTGATTTTCAAGCGTTTGAGTGGGAGTTCAAGGCCCTTTGGGGGAAATTGATCAAGGTAATTACTGCAAAAAATGCCAATTTTTTAAAGTTGAGTAAATTCATGGATTGCCTGCATGGGGAAGTGTGTGATAAGATGGAGATAGATGGCCCGGTGTCGTATCATTCTAATGGAACAATCGGATCAAAAATTACACTTTAGAACTATTTATTATGACTCTTACTCACTTGAAAACAATAGGTTGGTGGGAAACTTAAGCTTCAAGATTGTATCTAAAGATAAGAGTTGACCCTTTAGGAAAGAGAGAGTAATTTTAGGAAAGGAGGTGTAATTTTAGAAGAGAAGGAGTAGGAGGAGTACTTTTAGAAAAGAACGAGTCTTTTTAGAAAAGAGAGAGGAGAAGCTTAGTTTAGAGCTCTTTTCTTGGGAGACAAGCTTCTTCTAAGAGGCACAAAATCGCGCATCCGATCAGTGTCCGCAAAAGAAAAAAAACAGCCCCACGAATGTGCGTGAACTTATCTCTCCTTGCTTCCCTTTATTCTTACCTCGTCTTGGGAGCCTATATAAAGACCCCTCTCCCTTCACTTTGAGACACAAACTCTCAAAAGCAGAAGCTCTCTTGCCTTGACGTCAGAGTTACCTTCTCTCCCTCAACCTTTCTCCCTCAAGCTCTTACCCTCAAGCCATCTCCATCTCCAAATTCTTTCTCTACCATCATCTTGTTGTCGCTCAATGTATTGAGTTCTCTTTCTCCCTTATCTTTTTCAATATAATGGCCCTGAAGTGAGTGACTTGAAGCTTGAGGATGCTCATGCCGCTCCACCTCCAAGAAAGGTGCAGAGGAAGGCATCAACTACTCCAAACATTACTCATGTGGAGGTATTGGTTGTGGAAGAAGTCGAAGCCGTCCAACCTCAACCACGAGAGGTAGCAAAACGTGTTTTCTAATTCGGTAAGGTGAATTTATAATTCTACATCGTTATACATGATGACCGGTAAGTTAAGCCTAAGACTTCCCTTAAACTATCCAAGAAACGTGATTATATCACAAGAAACAAGCATATGATTTCATAGAGTAGAGAAAGCATTATTTGATAAATGGTTATTGTTTGATAAACTGTATTTGTTTAATATAAGAAGTTGGGTAATTATGCTTGATAAATCAGTTAAAGATAATTATTGCTCAAAGAATATCTTGTTTCCAGATGGAACTCGCGATTAGTGAGGTGATTCCGCGATTAGCAAAGATTAAGCTGAGGTTATTGGCTTTCTTTTTATCTCTTGCGGTTAGCAAGATGCCTTCTTGCGCGGTTAGCAAGATGTATTCTTGCACGGTTAGAAGGATGTATTGCGATTAGCGAGAGGTTCCCTTGAAGTTAGCGACTGGGAAAGTATGCGTATTTTGCGATTAGCGAATAAGTAAATACTTTGCAAAGGCTCTATTGATTAGACAAAGAAATTCCACGGGCAGTGGCAAATTCTTAAGAATAATTGAAAGATTCATTTTTGTTGAATTATAGGATTGTCTTCATTAGACCGTGTCTGAGAAAGAAATGTTTTGGTGATATTTGAAGGACTGGATGAAAGAACTTGTGCTTGGAATCAAGAAAAGAACATTGTTTGTATATGTAAAACAATGTGGTAGTAATAAGAAAACAAGCTAAAAAGTGTGAGTGTGGGGTGGAAAGTGGGGAGTTGGCTCAGGTTGCCAGTGAAGGATGGGTGGTTTTGAGTAGTCGGGAAACTCTCCACTCCCTCTTATTAAGAGAAGTGAAATTAGAGACTCATTCTGCCAAGAGTCGAGATGTCCCAAATCTACATGCCCTGGAAGCTAGGGACCCAATTAGTCGGGTACTTTGATTACTAGTTAGTTTAGACTAAGTATCATATCATATTTATGGTTTATGGATGGCGGCCATGCCTCTCAAATGTGGGGAAAAAGACGTTGTTTATGGATTCTAAATATGTCAATGGGATTTCATCTTTATGTTAGGAGAAAAATTTCAATATAATCCTAGATTTATCGACCTAGCTTATGGCATATGACCCTTATAACCACGTAAACGATGGATAGAGGACTTTGTCTCTTATGTTGCTCATATCTCTACTTTGTGGAAACGAAGTAGGGTGTCGTCAACAAAAAATGAGAATAAAGGAAGGCCATCTATCAAGTCGCCCCGATCTTCTTGGGGTTGGGGACATCACAATTGGTATCAGAGCCTTAGGTTTAAAGCTTGGTTTCTTAACCGCCTGTACTATTCTTAGACTAATTGTATGAATACTTGCTTTTACATAGTTATTCTATCTATTTTGTAGCACAAATTTATGGACATCAATTGTTTAACCATCTTTAAGGCAAAATATAACACTGCTTGCCAATCACCAATATTTGAATTCCGTGAGAATATGTTCCGCATTCTTGATAAGATTTTTGCACCTCACATCAATTTTGACCCACCAAATACATGGTTATATACAAGTCATTGGGTTCGCGGAACAACTTTTGCTATTCGAGCACGTCACATTGAACACTTGGAGATTGACCTACATCGAATCAAGTGGGTTGAAGACTTGAAGTTGGTTTCATACTTTCAATTTTATGAAGCACGATTGGCTGTCATGGCCCCAGATGGAGTCACAATTTGTAACCGATGGGTTTACGACAAAGTGACATCAGTTATCCCTTCCAATTATGTTGTTATCGACAATCACACTCAATCGACCTTCAAGGGAAAAGTTTTCATTGGCTACCCCGAGCTTGCTCTTGTGTTTTGCTTCTTACATCCACATCACCAACCACCAATATTTTATGATATGTCAATTGATGTGTATTACAGTTATGGTTGAAACCTCTATTATATATTTTCATGGAGAGATTTCTTGTAGACGCGCATATGGATTTTTGATGAGTTTATGATTAGTAATGTTTTTCTTACAAAAATGGTTGACTGCTTAAGTCATTTGATTGAGTTGTTTTTCTTTTGAAAATAATCATATGACTGGTTAAGTTGTGTGGCTGACAAGAGTCGTATAATTATATGACTGGTTAAGTTGTGTGACTGACAAGAGTCATGACTGGTTAAGTCGTGTGACTAAGTTCTAATACGCTAGGTAAGTCATGACTGGTTAAGTGATCATGTGACTAAGTTCTAATACGCTAGGTAAGTCATGACTGGTTAAGTCATGTGACTGAGTTTTGATGGACTAAATAAGTCAGAGTTGGTTAAGACATATGGTTAAGTTTTACTAGACTGGATAAGTCATGATTAATAAAGCCATGTGGTTGAAACTTTACTAGACTGGATAAGTCTAAGTCTAGAAAATACCCGAGTGTTTTGAGTTACTATTAATATTAACGTTAATATATGTGTACACTCAAAATAATTCTCAAATCACTCCTATAATGGGGATCTCTCGATGTTATCTATACGGAGATTCAGGAGAAGAAGTTATTGCTGAAACAAATGCAACCACCTTCTTTTAAAGGAGAGGGTGTTGATATTGAGAAGGGTACAAAAGTATGGATTGAAGCTATGGATGATTACTTCTTGGCTGCAAGGACTGCACCTGCAAATAAGGTGATGATAGGGATGTTTTGCCTCTCTGGTGAAGTGAAATTATGGTGGAAACAACATTGTTGTGACATGGGAGTATTGGAGAACTCCCAGAGTTGGTGGGAAATTAAATAGGCATTGAACGAAAGATACTTTCCTCGTGCCCATGAAGCATTGAAGATGAATGAGTTCTTTAGCTTGAAACAATACAGTTTAACCCTGGAAGAATACTACTCAAAGTTTGTAAGGCTTATGCGTTGTGAGCGGGATGGAAACACACAGAATGTCTCTATAATGACCCGACACACACTCTTGGAAGGATATACACACACACTATGGGGCACCACTTGGCTGACACAACACACCTGGCGGAGACACGGAACACACCGATGGAGCGAGAGGAGAGAGACTATCCGCTTACCCACTCCACACAGAGACACACACACACACACACCCAAAAAACTCAGCCCAAAAGAGGAGAATTTATGATGTTTAGATACAAATGAGCTTGGGCCAACACCAATGGGGAAAATAGTTTACACAGTTTTCAAGAAATACACCAGATACAACCACAAAGTTAAGAAGAGGCTTCACTCTCATCGGAGAAGATTACACAGAAAACAACAAAAAAAGAGTGGGGAATTTGGAAAAATGGATAGCTCCATCATGTCCGGAACGGCCCAAAACCATAGTCTACAATGTCAAAGTGCTCAAATCCGACCTCGGATGAGCAGTTTACGACCAAAACAGGCTCCAAAAACCCCAAAAACACACCTGCGGCTTTTCCTCCTCTCTTCTCCACATTTTTTCTGGTCTTCTCTCTCTTTTCTTAGTTCCCACACTTAGCTTTATTACTTGGGCACCCTTGGCCTTTTAGATGACCTCAAACGGACCCCGAACATGCCAAAAACTGACCTTGCAGTGCATAGTTGTCACCTTTTTGTATCATCCGCACACCTAGCACTCAACTTTTTCCAGTAATGCATCCCGCCACCACGTGAAGTGGTTCCAAAATATGGTCCTCATGATGAACTTTTTGCATAATTAGCACAAGAAAACACCCACGTCGTGTCTGTACTTATCCACGTGCAAGTATTGACCCCATTCAGCCTCCTGACGCCACTAGATGCCATCTGACGCACCTGCTTACCTCATGTTGTCGGCCTGCGGATAGCTTTCTCAAGAAGTTTTACGCGCTAACAACTCCTCCTTATTGTAGAAAAAACACACTGGTACTGGTAATAGTGAAAATCGATGCACTATGTACATGTTGTCCTACCTGTATACATGTGGGCCCCACGTAACCACCTGGCTATGGAAAATGGGCAATACTTTATTCGATGCACCATGCATGTGTATGTACATATGCGCAATCCCTTGCTCCAAAAAACTCGTGACATAATTTGCCCATCCCCTAGCCTGCTAGATCATTCATGATCAGCAGTAGCAAAAAGCGATTTGAGACTCGTGGAATCACAAGTCTCCTCATCCTTCATCAACATTACTTGCTCTACAGACAACTCATCTTGCTCCATCATCATTAACCTCGCATGATATAATTTAAGACGCAATCCATTGACCCTTGCCTTATGCAGAATTCCATCCAGGTTAGCCAACTGATATGTACCATTCAGAAAACACTCCACTACCTTGAAAGGGCCTTCCCACTTAATATGAAACTTCTTTTGGAAGGTGTTTTCCAGCTTACTGTTGTAGCGCAAAACCAAGTCATGCTTCTTGATACCCTTACTTTTGACCTTTTAATTTATCTTTGCCAAAGCCTGTTGACTGCTGGGTCAACAACACAACATAACTCAAGTTTCGTACCAAAGTCTTATCTTTTGAGAGTTATGAAATGCTGCAGATTATGGCTATAAACATCATTTGTAATGAGTAGTTATTCTAGTTTCAGAAGCCGAGGTGCAATGGCACTTCCAGATTGTAAATACAAAGCCATTTGACCCTTTCAACCCCATTTTTGGTTAAGCCTTAGTATATAAGGTACCTAGGTCATTTTGTAAAGAAGACTTTTTAATCATAATCAAAACTTAGCGCTGTCGTCTACTATGTGTAAGAGAGAAAGAGAGTGAGCGTGAGCTTCATCCTCTTGCTACGCCCGGCTCGCTAAACACATTGGAGATCCGACTGCACCATTGTTGTAGGCTCGAGGAGAGCTACGTGACAACGCCAAGCATTCCACGCGAGACGAAGCGCACACGCCGACGCATCTACGAGCTATTTGTGGCTGTAAGTGTATGAAACGATGTTTGTTTTCTGCGTGCTAGTAGTCTATAGAATCGTGGAAACATAAGCTACGCATAGGTACTCATAAATTTCAATTTCGGGCACTTTTAAAATTCAGCTCTATCATCCTACGCGTTTTCCGCAGATGGGTTTTGAGTGAGGGTTTTGAGTGTAGAGGCTTAGGGACAGGTGTATCCTAGTGAGGGGATGGTGTTCGTTAAGTTTCGTATGAATCTGGCATGATTAGGTGAGTTACCTTCCGTATGTGTGTATGTGGCTAGGTGGTGTAGTTGAGAGCAGTGAGGTTCTTGATTGTGGTTTTAGTTGGCCTTTCAGAGTGTTGTATGTGTAGGATGGTCTCAGCCTGACAAGCTAAAGAGATTTCCGCCGTGTACCTATCGTGTCATCTGTGTCCTCGATTGACATTATGTTGATCTAGGTAGTATTTGCATTCACTTCATGGGTGTGCGAGTCTCTCCCGTCCAACATTGGCGCCGCTGGCAGGGACACAAGGACCTAAGTAGGTTTCCTACTAACACTCATGTGATGGTTGCTTGATTTAGTTTTGGCTAAAGAAAGCGTTTTTCTTAAGTGGATCCGGAAGAGGATATTCCGCGATCAAGTGGATAGCTAGGAAGCGCGTGTCTTGCGGAGGGTCTCCGACTAGATAGGTTTAGTTAGGATCTGTGGATTAGAGTAGTTGTTAGTGGTCGAGTGATTTGTGAGGTGATAAAAGTGTTTACTAGTCCGTGTGTGGCAGTGAAGTGTTTTTCTACTCATAGATGCAAAACCCCATATGATTTGTAGGAGTAGCTTTAGGTAAGTGATCCGATTCTGATCTAGAGCTATTCAACACTGAATTATTTGCTAATGTGCTTGATTGCATTTGAAATCATGGAAAAGTGTGCTTTTGAGGGTAAAAATGCATTAAACAAGCTTTTTGTGGACAGTTTTGTATGACTAACTGATGCTGTGCATATAAAAGAGCATTTGCAACGGTTTTGTGAAGAAAACCTGCAATTCTGTAAACATAGACATCCTACGCGTAGGATGTGTCATGTGGGTTCTAGAGACCAAATTTGAAAATTCTGATTGCACCAGTGGGTTCAGAGGGTAGGTTTTACCCTAGTAACATATTGACTTGGGTGTTTTTTCCTATTTTTGTTGACCAAAAGCCAAAAGGCGGAGTCAAAAAACGTAAAATTTCAACAAAGGCTTAATTGAGTGATTTTTGCATGTTTTTGCAATTGTGAAGCATACTTGCACTTGCTGAGAGCATAAGGAAGCATCAGGGACACTTCACTCTCAAAAAATAAGTAGTAGACATCCTACGCGTAGTATGTCTACATGGTGATTTGGTGAAAATTTTGAAAATCTGAGGTTACTAGTGTGTTTAGAAGGTAGGTTTTACCCTATTTTCACCTGGAAAGTGAAACTTTGACCAAATTTGGACAGATCAAAGCCAAAAGACGAGAATTGCCAGACATCCTACCCAAATTGTGTCCAAGGCCTAATTTTGAGACCAAACCATAGGATGACTCCATAGGCATGCTCTAAATGTTGTATTGAGTGCATGTGATAAATTTCATCTCATTTGGGTCAATGAAAGTGAAGATTGAACAGACTTTAGCGTTTTTGGACAGACAAAAGGCAAGAATAGCTAAATTTAGGACTTTTGAAATCCAAACCAAAATCTAAGCATACCACTGGGTTACTGACATCAAGGGGAAGCTGTGGGACAAGTCTGGGGTCAAACAAGCCAAAAAGACATCCTACGCGTAGGATGTCTTCTGTGTGATTTTGGACTCTAAACAAAATTCTGAGCATACCACAGTGATCAGCACCTTAAGGAGAGTCTGTGGTTCAAATTTGGAGCAATTCTCAACAGTTAGATATCCTACGCGTAGGATGTCTAAGGCATGATTTAGAGGCCAAATTCAAACTGTGGACATAGCACGGTGTTGTATAGCCTTAGGCAAGCCTCCTAGTCAAATTTGGTCCAATTTGGAGTTGATTTGACTTAGGAATTCATCAGAACAGACATCAGGCTTCTAAAGCAGATTCTTGATCATTTGACCAACCTATGGGTGTCAGAATCAAAAAGTAAAAATAGCTGTGAGATCAACACATCAAGGGGAAGCTACAATGCAAGTTTGAGCTGAAACAGAGCAAAAAGACATTCTACGCGTAGGATGTCTCCAACTTGATTTAGGACTGCAAACCAACTTATAAGCACACCACTGTGATCAGCACATCAAGGAGAAGCTAGGGTGAAAATTTCAAGTCATTCTGAGCAAAAAGACATCCTACGCGTAGGATGTCTTATGGCCAAATGAAATTGTGAGCATACCATTGTGTTGCTGGACTTAAGGGGAGTCTCTGGACCAGTCTAAACTATATTTCACTGTTTTGGCCATAACTTTCACAAAAGGTATCGGATTGAAAAAGTTTTTATATCAAAACGTAGCCTGAGAGTGGATCTACAGATCTTAGAGCAACCATTTAGTTTGACTTTGAAAAAAACATTGTTTGAGGACTCAAAATTCATTCGCAAGTTAGGGGTGTCTAAAAGCGACAATTTACGAGAATTGTGACGAAACGGATGCGGTTTTGGACATAGTTTCGACTTTTCCTTAACCAAAGCACTTGAACACAGTGGACTAAGTCTACTTAAACCAATAAAAATCTCTTAAGCCCAGAAATCATGTCTACCCTAGATTCAAACGCAGCTTACACAAGCTTGGAGATCCCGACGATAGAGGAATATCCTCCCACAATGGATCTTCCAAACTTGCAATTGATAAAGACCCATCTTGTTGAGAGAGTTTGGATGATTGGTCATGAGAGTGAAGGACTATATAGACACATTGACGACAATGAGGTCAATCTTTATAGGTGCTGAAATCCATACCTAGAAGAGATAACGGATTACAAGCTCTTATATATCTACACATACGGAGTCGACTGTCAATGGAGATCTATAGTTGTCGACAAGTATGGACGAGAATACAGAGTTGAAGAAAGCACAAATCCACAGACTGTACTAGAAAGCGGTGGATGTTTGGTCAATGAAGGACCACAAATGCCTCCACCAAACACAAGAATTCCTATAGGAATTCCAAGAAGAGAGCCACCAGGATTCCCTTCAAGAGCAATAACTAGAGAAGGATTGGGAGAGTCTCTGGTTAGACTTAGACAATCGACGAGTTAGACCATCCCAAGCCCAGAAATGGGTAAACAGAAAATACTCCGGAGATAAAGATCTGAGAGATCACGTAGCGGCTTTTAGAAGAGTGATTAGAGAGTAGAGGAAGTTTCAGATTTTGCGATACAGTTTGCGGGATTTGGATTGACTCTAGAAGATGATGCAGCTACATGGTTCGACTCGATGGAAAAATGGGATTTTGAGACCCTAGATGAGCTGTTTGAGGAGTTTATTGAATAATTCTCGCCAAAAGCCATTGCTCACAACACGGTCTCGCAAATCCATAGATTCAAACAGAAAGAGAATGAATCAGTACGCAAAGCATCATTACGGCTCAAGAGATATGTTGAGCTCTGTCCGAGAGCGGAATTACCTACGCAAGCACGATTGATGCTGATCTTTATCCAGGAATGAGACATGCGGGCCTTCACAAGGATCTGCATATGATAAGGAGGATGATGCTAAACGAGTTAATCAAAGAAGCTCTTTATCTAGTGGATAACTGTGAGGGATACAAAGAAACGGACTTAAAGAGTCAAGGAGATGACACATCCTCTCAGCACAGTGTTTCACAGATAAGTGAGTCCATTGTCAAGCCAACGGCACCTATTGATGAAGAAAAGCTTATCGACGACTTGGTCAAGAGGTTGATTGCTCTTGTAAGGTCTGATTCGGGAGAGCCGAAGTGGTGTGAAATTGAGAGAAAATGGACGAACCATACGGGGGAAGAGTGCTATTATAGCATGGAAAATGCTAGGGAGAGGTTTGTACAACCTTTTCCAAAAGCACCTACTCCACCTAGATACATTACGGGGAATGCGCCAAGACTAGTGGGAGTTTTAAGGCCACAGCTTGTCTCAGGACAACAACCTCCGCTGCCAGGTGCTAGAATGCAGGTAGACATGAGATACATGCCAATGATGGAAGCATCAAATAAACCAACGCCAGTACCAGCTACAATGTGGTATAGCAACCAAAGTGAGTACTACCCTTCGGAGCAACAAAATGTGAGAGAAACACATGGAGTGGTGACCTCCACCTCCTGGGTTTCAGTCAAAAGAAAGAAGGTATGAAATGGACGAAAGTACATTGCGATTCATTGAAAATAGCGGCTTATCTAGGTCAAAGCTTGCTTATAGCCAAGAGGAAATGCTAAAAGAATCTCCTCAACCAGAGACAGATTGTCACAAAAGTCGTGAAAACCACTTGGTCAAACAATGTCCTCATACGGAGATCACTGAAGTAAATGCCTATTGTCTTGAGTGTGGCATCACTCACTTGATCCCCGATTGCCCGAAAAAACCAAACCAAATCAGGAAAGTCACGACAAATGTATTAGGGATTGTTCAGCTCCCTAGTAGCTCAGAAAATGAAAATGTTGTACCAGTGCAAGTGGTTACGAGAACACAATCTCAAAAGAAAGCTGATGAGAATCCAGAGACAAAGAACACGGAAAGTGACATGAGTCCAAAGACAAATGATGGACCAAAGACAGACGCACCTAGTTAAAAAACCAAGAGAAAACGAAATAGTTGGAAAGCTAGAAAGACTAGTATGAAAGCACGCAGGGAACGGGAGCAAAAATCCCTAGCTGAGAAGCTTACCGAAGCTCAGGAGAAGATAAAACAACATGAGGAAAAGGAGGCACCTTCTCTTACACAAATGGTTAAACCTTTAGAAGAACCATCCACGGATGAGAAACCGAGAAGTGCTAGTTCAGGAGGATCTGTGTTGGCAGAGAAGGTTAATGAGGCATTAGATGCCTCTTGAAAGCCTATGATGTGAAGCTTAAAAACAACCAAACCCAAGAACAAAGGTGGATGACATATTCCTATGCGGAACTAGAAAAGCACATGTTTGAAATGTGCTAGAAAATGATTCAAACAACCCAAGCTTTACTAGAACCACCAGTTGCAAAACCTGAGGATGTGATCCGTGTCATGCCTACACAAGTAATCCCACCAAACCAAGAACTAAAATAGCCAGATTCTAGTCATGAGCATAGACCAAACCTCAAAGAACCAGCATTAGAACCAAGGATAGTACTGAATAGCACGGATAACTCTTCCGAGGGATTTCACCAAGCTATACCGGAGGATTGTAAAGATATAGATGTTCTTGACGAATTGTGGAAACAAGTCAGAGAGGCCAATGAAGCCGATGACCTAAGAAGACGAGTAGACAAGACTGGTGATGAACGAGGAGTGTTTCTACCACCAATAGAGGAATTTGAGACTGGATCTCAAATGAATCTAGACGTGCGATCATATTGGGGCGACAAAGGATTTGTACAATCTATGGATAGTCAACCCCATTCGCTAAGAACACTACCATCCTACATGGGAGAGTACGAAACCAAGTCAGATGTGGTTGCAATCCCATCAAAGAGACTGTCTCCCAACAAGGCCATCGATTCAAAGGGGCTAGTAGATATTCTATCTACCCCAGTCACCTATACAATAATGTTAGCCGAGTTGCTCAGAATAAGACCAAACATGTGGGCTAATGTGGGTAAATGTCTAGAGAAATTTGGTGTAAAAACCCCAATGACTCAAATCGAGGAAGGCATCAAAGAGCTTGAAATTCATCAACTAATTACTAGGCCAGTGCCATTAAACAAGGTAGGCGAGTATTACGAGGGAGAATATGGAAACACCACCCTTCCTTTGGAATTCAGTGGTGTAAAAACAATGGCAATCCTTGACAGTGGAGCTGGTGTGGCCATTGAAACCAAAGAGGTTTGGAAAAAATGGGGAAAACTTGCCTTGAGATCCACACGAATGACCCTCCAGCTTGCAGACGGACACAAGGAAAAGCCCCTAGGACTGCTAGAAAAAGTACTTGTTACTTCTTGTGGCATTGAATATGAACACACTTTTGCTGTTGTTGACTTTGGCAAGAAGAACAACTATGACATCATTCTGGGAAGACCATTCATGCGACAATTGAAAATGGTCCAAGATTGGGATTATGACCATATATACCTGAGACATATGGAAACCATAACAAAGGTAAACTTGAGGGACCATAGCTATAGGGATGTGACAAGAACACCGGTTGAGGAGTTTGATTCCGCCACAGTAGCAGGATCAAAACTTCCAGCTTGGTTAGGTAAGCCTAAAGAACTGTGGATGTGTGGAGCTTCACAATGTGGTAGCTTAAAATGTGAGGAATGTATCCTAGAGCGGGTTATAGAGGATATGGACTATATCCCAGAACCATTTTCTGAAGAAGAGTTAGAGCCTTTTGGATGGGAACACATCTTCGCTACTCTGGACATGTGCGCCGTGGAGGATGCTCCCACAACAAAGTTTTGTGATGAAAATGGCTATGATGTCGTTCCTTATTTTGCAGTGAGTGTAATCCAGGAAAACGAAGAGATCCAGACATCAACAAGCTCTCGAAATAAGGTGCAAACAAAGAAATGTGGAGAATCAAAAGATGAAGAAGACGACGAGTTCTATGACTTTGTAGAACACTTCGAGCTTCAAGAAGATCAAAGAACTAGGAATCAATGTCATTGCTACACAAATAAAGTGCATCAAAAGTGGATTCCAAAGTCCTCCGTGAAGACACAACCACCACAAGCATCCTCATACATGGATCCTAATAAGGATGCAAAGACTCAGCTAGGAGGAATACGACCAGAGAAACGAGCTAACAATGCTCTAATCAATGGGCTAGAAAAGTCCTCCAAGAAACTACCACCCACGAGCAAACAGACAGTAACTTTCCACTACCAGCCAAAAAATCAAAGGAAAGTACAAGAAGTCAACCTTGCTGAGGATAGTAGCGATAGCAATGAATCTTACGACATTTCCTATCATCAACTCAGGCCATCACTATCACCAACCCCTTCAGCAACAACCATGACAGGTCAAAAGAACAGGACAACAAGTCAAAGCCAAAAATCTCGACAAATTTGGATACCAAAAAGCCAGATCGGCCAAAAACAGATATGGATCAAGAAGACAAAGATCTCTAATGACAAATCACAAGATCCAACACAAAAACAAAAACAAGGAAAGCGTGCATGAACGGGTAAGAATACCACAAAGTCGCAAGCTTTCACAACTCAGGTTTGGGCTCCAAAGAAGTTGATTCAAGCACAAAAAAGTCAGGAATTCATTTGGATTCCAAAACAACCACAGTATCAACTTTCAAAGCCTAAATCCCGCCCCCAACGAGGCGTACAAGGGCTGAAGCAAAGACCACTGTCGACTCACACAACAAAAAGGTGGATCCCAAAGAAGTCTCTTCAAACACAAACAAAGCACGGGCATGTATGGGTTCCCAAACGAGCGCCAACAACAAAACAACCAATAATTGCAAAGAAATGGGTCCCAAAGAAGAACAACAAACAGCCGCTTGAATTCTTACAATTCTTCCTACGATTACAGTACAGTTAGAAGAGAGCAAGTCGCTTCAATCAAGGAACGATAGAGGAGCTTCAAAGACCATTACATTGCTTAGAATAGGAAGCCTCGCCAACAAATGCCAATAAGCAAATTGCTTATACCCACATTTTGCACAATATAAATCTTTTCCATGCATTGACTCTGTATGCATAATAGGGCTACATTACAAGTCCTGCATAGGCACAACTTTTAATTGCCCAAGCACCCTAAATCCAAACTTTTAGGGTATCTCAGAATCAATTTCAAGAAACCAAAAAGTCACAAACTCCTAACTTTTGAGATACCTTACCAAGGGCAAAAAGGGATAAGTTGCACTAAGCCATGTTGGAGCTGTCAAGTACTATCTTGAGAGATTTTAGTGAGCCTTAACCATGACAAATCATCCACCACTAGGGTTTTCTACTCCACTCAGAGACATGAAAAACGTTGCAAGGCCGACAAGAGTGGGCTTGGGAGAATACATAGAGGAGAGGCATCCTCTGATCAACAAACCAAACGTGAGATTCATCAAAGCCAATGAATCCATGAGAGTGCTTACAGATTATTCTCATGAGGCTTATTTAGGTTCACAAACGGGGATCCATGTTTTATCTTCTACAAGTATGTAGAGCCCAATGCTAAAGAGTTGGCCACCCATAAGAATCTCTATGCATTCACGTATACAGATGCCAACGAAGTGCAAGTTTTGATGGTAGATAAATATGGACGTGAGTACAAACTTGTCGATCCCATTGACCTAGAGAGATACACATACAAGGGAACTCCTATCTTTACTTACTTTTAGTCAAAAATGATACCAGAGTATACATCATAGAGGATTCCACTGGGATTCTCTCCAAGACAAGAGGAGAGCACCAGAGACGTCTTTCCAAGAGACCACAAATTGGCTAGATTGGTGACTGAACCACAACGATTAAGACCATATCAAGTGGTCAATGTGTCAAAACAAAATACGATGGGTTGAAGGATCCATATGCTCATGTCTCACTCTTCAAACAAGTTTTAAGAGACGAACAAATTGCAGATTTCCATACTCAATATGAGGGATTTGGGTTGACATTAGAAGGAACAGCTTTGATTTGGTTCCAACCATTGAATAGGGATGACTTTCCCAATATAGCACAACTCTTACAAGATTTTGTAGAGGAGTTCTCAAAAAGGAGAATCAAAACACAACAAGTGTCCCAGATCTACGCTTTCAAACAAAAAAGGATGAAAGTGAAGGAATCTTTTCTTTGCTTCAAATAGTACATAGACAGATGTCCTATGAGAGAGCTACCACAAGATGAAAGATTATCAGTTCTCTCCATAAAGGGCTTAAGGAATGAAACTCTCAAAAAAGTCCTACATCCGAAAGGATGCACAACATTTCACCAAGTCACTAGAGAAGCTCTATATCTAGTTGACAATTGCAAGGCCTGCAGAGAGGTGAGTGAAGATATAGACAACACGACTAGTAGTGCATCATCTCCAAAAAGAAAATCAACAACAAAGGAGGATGTTCAAACTCCTTGAACATATCAGTGAGCAAGTGATTGAGTGGGTAATCAGAAAAATAAACCAAGGCTACAAAAAAAACTTGAATGTATGACAACTTCAATTGAGCAGATGTAATACTTGTGCAGGGGATCATCACACTCCATGGTGTAGCACTCAACCAAAACTGCAACGTATTCTAGGGCAACAACCGCATCCTTTGAATGGTGGTAGAGTAGTAGTCAACTACACCTAGCCAACACATGTGCCACAACCTACAAGAAACCAGTACGCCATGAATACAAATACACTCATGTTCATAGCCAATCATGAGTATGGTTCAAATAAAATCCTTACAAGTCAAGAACAACCATCGACTGGATCACCAGCTGTGAAACAAGAAGGTCCATGTTGTGAGGGTGGAAGTGATCATTGGGCACGAAGTTGTCCAAACAAGGGTCCACAAATAGAATTATTTGTATTCTGTGTGAATGTTGTGGGACAGAACATCTATGCCAAAACTTTGCTAAAAATCCAGACTACAAGGGGAAAGCAACAATGAATGTTGTAGGCGTTATGCCTTCTTCAAGCGGATCTAAGGTAGAGCCTGCCATTCCTTTTAAGGTGATGACTCAAGCTCAAGCTCAAGAAGCTGCCAAAAACGTAATCATTGAGGAGGAAGCCACATTGCCTGTTCAAATAGAAATAAAAAACGTATCGATGAGAACAGGAAGAAAATTGTGGAAAGCCAAAAGGGGCAAAATGAAAGCAAAGAGGCTGCAGGAAAAAGATGCTTTGGAAATTGAACTACATCAAACCAAAGAACAACTTAAACATGAGCAAGAAAGCAAGAAAACACAAAGGAATACAAAGAGTCAAAGACTAACTTGGGAGGTTCGGTCTTGGTCGACAAAGTCTTGAACCTTTGGATGCAATCTTGAAAGCTTATGATGCTAGGTTAAAGACCAACCAAACCCAAGAGGATAGGTGGTTGACATATCCTCATCGAGGGTATGAAAAAGAGAGGCTGCAAATGTGCAAGGAGCTCATCCAGAAGGCCCAAGCTCTTATGGAACCAGTTCCAGATGCTCCAAAAATGGAGGTACTAGTCCACGAAAAAATCAAGGAAATGGAGAGCCGTGGTATTGTAAACAAAGAGGAAGAGCCAGAAGTTGAGGAACCTTTAGATACAAGGGAAGTAGCCAATACCACAGATGGGGTGGGCTCACAAGTAGTGATGCCTATTTTGGAGGTAGAAGAACCGTGGCCACATTCCTTGCGGGATCGATCAGAAACCAAAAAGATGGTAATGCTACTTTACAGTCTACACTTATCTCTGAGATAAACATGGATCATGAATTTTTCCCAGGGGATATAAGATCTCTATACGGGGATGTCGAGTATGTTATCTAAAGACTTTGCCATCTTTCATAGGAGAACTCAAAACAAAATTGGAGGTTGAAATGGTACCTTCTCAGTGGAAAGCCACACCAAAAATGATGGATACCAAGAGCTTGCATGAATTGATGTCTTCTCTTATATAATTCACACTTTATCTCTCCGAGCTACTAAAAACTAGACCGCATCTATGGGGACAAATGGGCAAAAACCTAGAAAATATGGGGTTGATAATCCCTTCACATGACCAACTTTCAGACAAAAACATGGATGACACCATGCCTAAGAAGCCACAAACAAAGCCAATATCGGTAAATAAGGTGGGTGATTACTGTGAAGGCAAAGAAGGAGACACCACCTTACCACTTGAATACAAAGGAGTAAAGACGGTTGCTATATCAAATAGTGGGGTAGGAATTGCCATTGCAACCAAAGAAATATGGAAAAAATGGGAAAAGCTTGCTCTTACAAAACCCGAATGAAACTGTAATTAGCAGATGGATACGTGGAGAAATTGATAGGATATTAGAAAAAATCATTGTATCCTCGTGGGGCATTGCGTATGAGAACACCTTTCCCATAATGAATTTTGACAAGAGAAGCAACTTTGATATCGTATTGGGCAGACCATTCATGCGTCAGCTCAAAATGGTACAAGACTGGGGATATGACTATATCTACTTGAGACACAAAGAGATCACTACAAAAATCGGTGTCAAAATTCATAGTTATAGAGATGTAGAACAAACCCCGGGGGAAGAATTAGACTCCACAACTGATTTTCAAAGCAAAGTGCATATTTGGATGTATGGAGCTCCTGAGAGTGGAAGTCTTAGAAAGGAAGATTGCATCCTAGAGCGTTCAGTAGAAGACAAGGCATATGTAGGAGAGCCATTTCTAGAGGAGTTATTTGAACCCTTTGGATGGGATCAAATTGGCCACTCTTGATGTGTGTGTGAATGATGTGACCCTGACTAAATTTTACGATGAAGATGGGTATGATATAACTCCCTTATTTACGATAAAGGTGTTGAAGGAAGCTAATGAAGTTTGTGAGTGTGAAAGCAGAAAAGGTGAGACAGATAGCTACATCCTGGAGCATGATGCCAAAGTGCAAAAGAAGGAAGCAGAGCAACCACGAGAATATGTCATCATTGACATACTTGAAGAATCGACAAAAGCTGTTTCAAAGAATCCGACTCCAAAAAAGTGCAAATGAAAGTAGATGAAGGAGAAAAGTTTCCAAGTTCATCGGAAAATCTTCAACAAACGCAAGATCAAAAGAAGAATAGGGATAAGGACGAAGATCGATTGTCTCCTACTATGATCAAATTCAGCATGTGCGGAGAAACAAAACTCAAAATCACATGTGTAGATGTGATAGATCCAGAAGCAGCAAAGAATCTAATGATTTATGGAACGAGGATCATGATGGGAAAGCCACCAATCACTGTGCTAGAGAAGATCATGTACACAAGTTCAAAAATACCGATTCCTAGCTTCAGAGTGGCAGAAGATGTACTCAAGTTGAGTACCGGGGAGTATAAGGATATTTTCCACATAATCGACTCCCATCACATCAAAGAGGGTATGGTCCTGACAGAAAGCTAGAGGAACATCTTCTTTTGACAACAATCACAAGCTTCAACAACAACAACTATAAGAGTTCATGAAGCTTCTCAAATCCATGTGGAGAAGAAATCGCCAACCATCACGAGAAAAGGTAAAGCAAAGGAAAACATTAAAGTATATCAACGTTGCAAGACGACTTTAACTTCCACGAGCTTTGATCAAACTTCCATAGCAAAGCCTCTACATTAGGAGCCAAACCATCGGCAATGCAATGGAAACCAAAACACAAAGTCTATCAAGCAAAGTTTCCATCACAAAAAAGCATTCAGTAGATTCCAAAGAATGTCAACCAAGTTCTAGTATCCAAACAACACTTTTACATACCTAAGTATCCGCTTCACAGCTTGCAATTGCTCTTTACATGGGTTGTCCATGAACCTACTCACAACTCCCACTGCATGTGCAATGTCTGGCCTTATCTAGACCATAGCATACATTAGAGAACCTACCGCTGTAGCATATGGAACTTTAGACATATAGGCTATCTCCTCTTGTGTCTTTGGACACATATCCTTCGTTAGTTTAAAATGACTAGCCAAAGGTTTAGAAACTAGTTTTGCATTTTGCATTGCAAACCTTTCTAGTACCTTCTTGATGTAATCTTCTTGAGATAGCTTTATTGTCTTCTTCGTCCTGTCCCTTGATATTTTCATACCAAGTATCCTCTTTGCAGCACCTAAATCTTTCATTGAAAAAGATTTAGACAACTCCTCTTTTAGGTCTTTGATGTCCTGCATGTTAGCACTTGCAATCAACATGCCATCAACATATAACATTAGGATGATGAATTTCCCATCTCCCAAATTCTTCATGTAGACGCAGTGATCCGAGTTGCATCTTGTGAATCCAAGATCTAACATTCATTGATCAAACTTCAAGTACCATTGTCTTGATGCTTGCTTTAAACCATACAAGCTCGTCTTTAATCTACAAACCATTTTCTCCTTACCTTTTACTTCATACCCCTATGGTTGAAGCATGTAGATTTCCTCCTCTAAGTCTCCGTGAGGGAATGCCATATTTACATCAGTTTGCTCGAGATTTAGATCATAAGCAGCCACAAGGATTAAGACAAGACTAATTGAGTTCATTTTTACAACAGGAGAAAATATTTCATTGAAGTCAATACCTTTCTTTTAAGAAAAACCTTTACAACAAGCCTAGACTTGTACCTTTTCTTCCGACCGTCTTCTTCCTTCACCTTGTACACACATTTGTTTTGAAGTGCCCGCTTACCTTTAGGCAACTCAACCAACTCCCATGTTTGGTTGCGATGTCGTAAGTCCATCTCCACTTGCATGCTCTTCGTCCATTCTTCTTTGGATTCATGTTGCATAGCTTCTTCGTATGATTCTGGCTCTCTAGAATCTGAGATCAAGAGATGGTTGAAGCAAGGAACAAACCTTTCTAGAGGTCTACTTGCTCTTGTAGATCTTCTGGGAATAGGTTGAGGCTCCTCATTTGATTGACATTGTTGCACATTGTCACCATTTGCTGTCCTTGAGTCTTCACCGTCCTCAAGCTCCATGTACTCATCACCTGTTTCTTTTGTTTCTTTTCTTTCCAAGTAATCTTTGTACATATTTTGTTCATTAAAAATTACATCCATACTCCTTAAGATTTTACCATCTTCAGGATTCCATAGGCGATACCCAAAGTCACCTTCTCCATAGCCAATGAAGAAACACTTTTTGGACTTTTAATCTAGCTTTGATCTTAGGCTTCTATCTATGTGCATGAAAGCCTCACACCCAAACACTTTGAGAAATGCATAATTCACTGGTTTACCTGTCCATGCCTCTTCTGTAACTCCCCCATCCAATGCCATTGAGGGTGACCGATTGATTAAGGATTAAGTACACAGACGTACTTACAGCTTCCACCCAAAGCTCAAGCGGTAGGCCTGCATGTAACCGCATGCTTCGTGCTCGCTCCATAAATCTCGGGGGCTTCCGCCCCCGAGGCCCCTAAAGTTGCCCCTAATTTTTTGCCGTGATAATTTTGGTTTCTAGCGAGTGATTTTCCTTCATGCACGATGGCTTCTCCTCATAATGGGGGCCTTACAAATGTGCGCTATTACCACAGAAAATTACAAGGTTAAATCAAGCTCCATACTAAGCAATCTCCCACTTGGAGACTGATCTCCAAACCAAACCTGTGACTGATTTCCATTCTGGCTTCTTATCCTTGAATGCCGATTGAAGATGAGCAAAAGCTCAACTTCTCCTTGTTGACCACCTTTGTAAACATGTCTGTAGGATTTTCACTTGTATGCACCTTTCCTAGCTTTAGCTGTCCCTCTTCCAAAAGAGTGCGTATGAAGTGATATCTCACCTCAATGTGCTTTGTCCTTGAATAAAAGTCTGAGTTCTTCACAATATGGATAGCGCTTTGGCTATCACTGTACAAGACACAATTGTTTTGTTTGAATCCAAGCTCTTCTAAGAATCTGTGAAGCCACATAATTTCTTTTCTTGCCTCCGTCATTGCTACATACTCTGCTTCCGTGGTAGAAAGTGAAACCACTTTCTGCAGCTTTGAAGCCCAGCTTATGCTGTGCCTCCAACCGTGAACACATAGCCAGTAGTGCTCCTTCGAATATCTTTGTCACCTGCCATATCTACATCAGCATACCCTTCTAGAACAATAGAAGTTCCTCCAAAATACAAAGCATTTGTTGTTGTCCCTTTTAGATACCTAACTATCCACTTCAGAGCTTGCCAATGCTCTTACCTACTCACAACTCCCACTGCATGTGCAATGTCTGGCCTTGTCTAGACCATAGCATACACTAGAGAACCTACCGCTGCAGCAGATGGAACTTTAGACATATAGGCTATCTCCTCTTGTGTCTTTGGACACATATCCTTCATTAGTTTAAAATGACCAGCCAAAGGTGTAGAAACTGGTTTTGCATTTTGCATTGCAAACCTTTCTAGTACCTTCTTGATGTAATCTTCTTGAGATAGCTTTATTGTCTTCGTCGTCCTGTCCCTTGATATTTTAATACCAACTATCCTCTTTGCAGCACCTAAATCTTTCATTGAAAAAGATTTAGACAACTCCTCTTTAAGTTCTTTGATGTCTTGCATGTTAGCACTTGCAATCAACATGTCATCAACATATAACATCAGGATGATGAATTTCCCATCTCCCAAATTCTTCGTGTATACGCAGTGTTCCGAGTTGCATCTTGTGAATCTATGATCCAGCATCCATCGATCAAACTTCAAGTACCATTTTCTTGATGCTTTCATTAAAGCATACAAGCTCTTCTTTCATCTGCAAACCATTTTCTCCTTACCTTTTACTTCATACCCCTTTGGTTGAAGCATGTAGATTTCCTCCTCTAAGTCACCGTGAGGGAATACCGTATTTACCTCCATTTGCTCGAGATTTAGATCATGAGCAGCCACAAGGCTTAAGGCAAGCCTAATTGAGTTTATTTTTACAGCAGGAGAAAATATTTCATTGAAGTCAATACCTTTATTTTGAGAAAAACGTTTTACCACAAGCCTAGACTTGTACCTTTTCTTCCCACCTTCTTCTTCCTTCACCTTATAATACACCCATTTGTTTTGAAGTGCCCACTTACCTTTAGGCAACTGAACCAACTCCCATGTTGGGTTGCGATGTAGTGAGTCCATCTCCACTTGCATGCTCTTCGTCCATTCTTCTTTGGATTCATGTTGCATAGCTTCTTCTTATGATTCTAGCTCTCCAGGATCTGAGATCAAGAGATGGTTGAAGGAAGGAACAAACCTTTCTGGAGATCTCCTTGCTCTTGTAGATCTTCAGGGAATAGGTTGAGGCTCCTCATTTGGTTGACATTGTTGCACATTGTCACCGTTTGCAGTCCTTGAGCCTTCACCGTCCTCAAGCTCCATGTACTCATGACCTGTTTCTTTTGTTTGTTTTCTTTCCAAGTAATCTTTGTACATATTTTGTTCATTAAAAATTACATCCCTACTCCTTAAGATTTACCATCTTCAAGATTCCATAGGCGATACCCAAAGTCACCTTCTCCATAGCCAATGAAGAAACACTTTTTGGACTTTGCATCTAGCTTTGATCTTAGGCTTCTATCTATGTGCATGAAAGCCTCACACCCAAACACTTTGAGAAATGCGTAATTCACTGGTTTACTTGTCCATGCCTCTTCTCGAACTCCCCCATCCAATGCCGTTGAGGGTGACCAATTGATTAAGGATTAAGTACACAGATGTACTTACAGCTTCCGCCCAAAGCTCAAGCGGTAGGCGTGCATGTAGCCGCATGCTTCGTGCTCGCTCCATAAATCTCGAGGGCTTCCGCCCCAAATGTGCGCTTTTACCACAGAAAATTACAAGGGTAAATTAGGCTCCATACTTAACATATCCTCTCTGGATAATTGACATGAGGTGTGTTTCCCCACCATTTACAAACAATCCTCCAAAACAATTTGATGGTAGAGATGTGAAAAGTGATCCAAATTCAGAAAATTTTTCATTAAGGGCATTTGCAGACTATGTAGAAGTGATCTGAAAAGTTTGAGCAGATTCTATGGAGGAACATAGATCACGGTTCATGTACCCTCGATACTATTTTTACAAAAAAGTGATCAATGGCAATGTGCATCAATGGGATTTTTCTCTAAGAAACCTTTTTTGAAAGAAAAATTCAAAAATCACATCAAAATTGGCTAATAGGGCATTTCACACACAAAATCGGACAAATCTTGAGATCCAAATCCAAAAATAAGTAAGAATATGACATCCACGGAGTGCAGCCATACAATTCACCAAATTTCATATTCAAAAGTGGTCACATTCATAATGATTCATGTCCCCTTGACCATCTGGAGTTGAAATTTGACTAGTAGGTAGTTGATACCATTTGGAACAACTTTCTCAAAAGGCACTATAACAAAAATCTGAAAAAATGGTCAAAATAGCCAAACACAGTAACTAGTCAAAAACTTGAAGACAAGCATAAATACTCTCTTTTAAATAGCAAAAAGTTGTCCAAATCCAAAAATAAGTGGTGGAGAAAACTATTGACACTACAAGTAAAGCACGCCAAATTTGGTGTACAGATCTGATGGAACATGGATCGAGATCCATGTCCCCCATTAAAAGGTTTGGTTGAGATTTGAGCAATGGGTAGCTGAGACATAGACAAACACTTTCTGAAAAGATGCATTTCCAAAACTTTTGAAAAAAGTGGTCAGAAGGTAAAAAGCAGTTAAAGCAGACTTAGGGATTGACTTTTAATTGATCTAATCAAGTCTACACCACACAAAAACCGTATAGTAGGGATCAATGGACCAAGGGAAAGATGTGTGTCAAGGTTCATTGCATTTTGATATGAGAGTACATGGATCACGATCCATGTCTCCCTGCCATAGACTAAGATCAAATTTGTACCATAGCTAGAGTAGGTAAGTAGGAGTCTAGTGGTCTTTTCAAACAAAATTTGGATATAAAAAACCAAGCGAAAAGCCTAGAACTATTAAAAATTTTGACAAATTGCCAAAATTGACCTAATTTCCAATCCAGAGGTCCAAATTCAAAAACTTTTGATACCATAACCCCTACTAATCATGCTGAGTATGATGGTACCAAGAAAAGTTAGTTTGGCCTCCAAACATGGATTGTGATCCACGTTCCCATATAACAGCTTGAGCCAAAATTTTCTAGACCAAGAGTGCATACATAAGGAAACATATCCCCAAGTCCAATTTTGGAAAAAAAACTTAAGTAAATTTGGGTCAAAAGATAGAAAATAGATAGAAAACAAATTGAAAGCCGCCGTGCAAACATAGTGCTAGGCATTTGACCTATCAAAACAAGTCCAAATTCAAAAAGAGTTGAGATTTAGCTTGTAGACATAGCGTGCAACAAGCTACCAAGAGATCAAGTCTAGATGTGGTTGAACATGGATCACGATCCATGTCCCCCATCCTCAGAATTTGGTAGAACTTGGCAAAGAGCCTACATATGACATGGTCTAGATACTGTAAAAATTTGGAGTCAAAATTTGATAGGGGATCATGTATTGTGATCCGTATACCTCTTGATAATGGGGATATTTGAATTGATGAGCTTGTAGATATACTTGAGTACATTTCCAATCTCAAGTTTGAGCTAGAAATACCTTCTAGAGACCAAGATACAAGCCAAAATTCCTGTGTACTAGTTTTGAGACTGTTTTGTGCTAGTTCAAGTTCCATTCACCAAAATTACTCTAACTTTTGATAGACATCAACATGCACATAGCAAATCACATCCCAATTTGGTTGACAAAGGACTGACTTTTTGCTAATGGCATCCTTTAAGCATTGAAAACTTTGCTCACATTATTAAGTCCAAATGAGCTTGTTTCCTTTCTTCATATGTTCATATAGAGGCAATGCTTTAGTTGCAAACATGTGAATAAACATCCTATAAAGCTGATTTAACCTAGAAAGAAACTCAATTCAGATAGTATTTTTGGTGATCTTGCTTATTGAACACATTCAACCTTGTCAGCAACCATCTCAATCCCAATTTTAGAAATAATGTGTCCTAGAAGTTGTCTCTTCTAGACCATGAATATTGACTTGAAAGGAGTCATACATATTATTTTCTCTCTGCACCTCTCAAATACCATCTTCAAAAATAACAAGTGCATTTCCTTTGTGGAGTTAATCATAAAGTCATGAACAAATATGGCCAAAAACTTGTGGAAAAACTCATTGAATATCTCTATCATGCATCTCTGAAAGGTTTCTGGAGCATTGCACAGTCCAAATGGCATGGCCAGATACATAAATGCTTGCCATTTAGTGACGAATGTTGTTTTGGTAGAGTCCTCAAGTGCAATTTTTAGTTGATTGTAGGAAGTGATCCATCCATAAAGCTGTACATTTCATGGCCTGCAATCTCATCTAGTAACATGTCTATAAAGGATATTGGAAAAGGGTTTTTAATGGTCTGATCATTTAACTTCCTATAGTCTACATGTACCCTTAGTTTTCCATTATTTTTTGGGACTACCACTATTAGAAATTATCAGTCACTAATTTCTACTTCTATTATGAACTCTCCTTTGAGAATATTGTATATCTATTTCTTGACTTTCTTGGCATAATTAGGCTTCAACCTATACCTTTCAAATTTGATTGGTTTTCCATCAAGCTTCACTGGTATTTGATGCTCACACACTTTTGGATCTACTCCTTTCAAATAAGTATATTCCCATGCAAATGCATCCTTGTATTTATAAAATAGTACCCTTTCTTTCTCATTCATATCTAGCTTCAGATGCTTATTAGTTTTGATCATCCTAGGCTTCTCTTTTGAGCCTTGATTGTGACTCTTCAAATTCTTGATCGTTTGGAAGCAACTAGTTTGGTCCTTCTTTCTTCATTAAGCCAATGAATCAGCTTCTTTCTCACTTCAAATATCTGCAACATAGTCCTTGAAGAGATTGCCTAACTCCAATAGTCAATTTTGAATCTCTGTTTTCTCAATCGTTGGATTCCATTCATCAAAATTTGATCGACTAGTTTTCCCTACTGGTTTGAAGTGAAATTTTTCTAGTGCTCGTTGCTTTGCTGGTTACTACCTATTTGAATTGATCTTTTCTCAAAGTTCAGCTCAGTAAATATAAATTAGGTATTGTTTCCTTTGTCTCTCAACCTATTTTTTATCCATCAGCACTGCACTCAGGTCTATCTCTATTAGAGAAAAAAGATTCATTGAGTCAAGAATCTTCTCTATCTTCTTTGTCCCATGCTTCTTACACAACACTTTAGGCCGCAAGGTTTTCTTCCAGCTTGTAGTGTTATCAGTCTCTATCCAGATTCTTATGTTGGTTCCTTGAACTATCAGTGTTTGACTGGCATAGTCAAGTATCCCACCAATAGTTCTAAGCCATTGTTTGCCTAAAAGCATCCCATATGTCCCTTGAACATCCAATACTAAGAATTTGGTATTGAAAATTTTCTTTCCCACTCTCATCTTCCTGTTTTCAACTAGACCAATAGCCTGGACCACCCTGTGGTAGCCATCCTGGCTCTCAATAGTGCTAGTTTTCATTCAATTTTTGCCTTCAATGTTCTCCAAGCATATTAACATAGCTCCCCCATCTAGGATTACTCTTAATAATGATTCCCGTGGATTTATCAGCTTATAATCAATCTGGATGACTAGAACTTCATCATCTGTAATGGCTGCTAGTTCCACTCCTCTAGCTTTAGCTTCAACATTCCACTTTTGTAGAATGAAATCTACAGCCTCTTGTATGTCCATCTAATATCATTTAGCTCTAATGTTATCTTCTGAATCCTTTCATAGACCTTGGCATACATCTCATCTTGCTCACTACAAATCTACAATATGAACTGGAAGATTTCTCCTCAATACTATCTTTGCAATTCCGCACAGCTAACGAGATGTCTCTAGTTTGGCAGCATCGGTACACTGAGCTATGTAGCGGTCATAATTCCCATAGGTATAACAATTTAAGATTCTTTTTTGAAAGTCCTCTCTACCTCTGACTTGGCTAGTACCCCCTTTGTATCTGCCTTTGGCCACTACCAGTGGCTATGCTCGTTTCATTATCTTTGGACCCACTCACCTCAACTACTTCTAAATTTGTTAGTGCAATCATTGATGAAAGATAATTTTCCCTTTTTAAAACAATAAATTTTGATACCATCATTGTTCTAGCCATGTCCATAGGCTTTGCAACAAGTACATTGTGAGCACTCATTAGACCTATGATCTTTTAGCTTACACTTTGAGCACCATATTTCCATCTTCTTAACTAAAGGTCTTATCTTGACTATTTCAATAATTTTCTTTGACATTTTCTCCAGTTTTCTAGTCCATAGTCCCTTTTCCTAGCCTTTCCTTTTTCATTTGACACAATTTCAAATAAACTAGAATTGGTACTAGATTCCAACTCTTCAGTCGATGATTCACTATCACTGGACTATCTCTTCTTATGATCTTTCTCTTTTTTAGCCTGTCTTCCAGTTTCAGCACCCTTTGCACCAAGTCATTAAACTTTTTTTTTGGTGTTGAACCTTCTATTCCATTAGCTTCTTACTTATGAACCCATTCAAAACCCAAGCTTTCATTTTCTTTTAGATGGAGGCTCTTGTAGTTGTCTAGTCAGTTCCTTGATCTTTTCCACATAGCTCCTAACCAAAAATTTTCATTGCTTGATCTTATCGAACTAGGGTAAGATGTCCTCATCTCCTCTATTATATTAATATTATAATCTAAAATTCTTGTCAATGAGCTTGTTGTAGGATCTAAGTTGGCAAGCTGGGTAATGGTAGTATCAATTCCTAGATGCCTCTTTCAAT
The DNA here is from genome assembly GCF_014529385.1 of Adiantum capillus-veneris. Taxonomy (NCBI): domain Eukaryota; kingdom Viridiplantae; phylum Streptophyta; class Polypodiopsida; order Polypodiales; family Pteridaceae; genus Adiantum; species Adiantum capillus-veneris. The sequence goes on from NC_140950.1 coordinate 84,812,809, forward strand.
GTCTGGGGAAAATATTATCCCCATTCATCTTCATCAATATCCTTGAAGCATATTACTCAAATGGTTGAATGTGAGGATCTGGGTCATCCTTTTTGCCTCTCTTGCACATTAGACATGATATTTTCAGATTAGTGGAATGCTCATGACTAGTGACTGTGAACTTGTGACGTAGTTTTTTGTCCTTGGATTTTCTCTTGTTCTAATGGTGTGTATCTTCTTCCCAATCATTGTCTATGTATTTTCAATAACTGTGTCTTCAAATTTCTTCTCTGATGGTTTGTGTCCTCCTCAATGATGACTTTTCTTCTTGCCCTCACTCTCCTCAACACATCTCTAGCTATGCTCAGATCCATGGGATTGATGGTGTCTTTATGCTCGCTCTGCCTGTCTACTCCTAGAATGAGATGAGTGCCAAGAATCCCTTGATGCATTAGGTGTCCTTGGTCCAGGAGGAACATCTATCTCATTCCAGGGTTCTCTTTCTGTATCTGAGCCTTGTTCAAACTCTTTTGGAATTGGGTTGACACGGTCTAGATTATCCATGAATCTAGTAGCTGGTGTTCTGTCCCGTATTGTAATTTTTTTGGGTAGCATGACTGATGTGTGAGGATTCTAACACCAGATAGGAGGTGTTTCACCTGTAAAGAGAAACTTAGCTGAAGCCACCTTGATTTCCAAAATGGAATGAGATGCACACTCGCAGACAACTATTCTAGGCTGGTAGTTAGAGTTATTTCAGATCAAAACGCAAGAGAAATGACATTGAACATTGAACGTGGAAATGAGTACTAAAATTGGAAAATATATTTAGATTAGATCAATGTAAACAAGTACAGTCAATGATTCAAATATGCACGAACCTTGTTTAGATCTATAAGAGCATATAGAGCTCTAAGATGTGAAACAAAAATCTTTAGCTAGGCTACAAGGGATCAAGGGTACTCAAGTGTCCCTCTAAATGAAGTAGTGGCCCCTATTTATAGCCTCTAGACTAGACTTGGGCCGATTGTACCATGTACCAGGCACTATCTTAACTGTCACTGGAAATTACCATGTACAACCACCACAACTAAACAGTTGTTCCTGCCATCTACAGGACAGAGACTTGACACAAGGTCAAATAGAAAGAAAATAACTCAATTTCTAACATCATATTAGATACAATTGGGCATTTTTCACTAAAATGGGAATCTTAAACTTTGACCCATTTGACTTTAAATGGGAGAAATCCGGGGATAAATCCCACTTATTTTGGGAGAAGCCAGTTATGCTAAAATTTGGGGACTATTACACAACATAAATATTGTTCAAGCACAAGGTTATCAAGGTCAATATGTGTTTGATCTATCACTTGTAGAATCCTTTTTTGGTTAAAAAGAGCCCACATCTCATAGTGTATTTGGTGTTGATAAATAGCTTAAATAGCACAAACATCATATAAAGAGTCTTAATCTCATATGCTAGACACAACCTTTAAGAAAGAAATGGAAAGTGTTAGATCCAAAATTAGAGCTTTGCATAAACTTAAATGAAATGTAATGGAACATTTAAAGGGTCAATACTCCTCAACCATACTTAACATCTTATGCACAAATATGATGTCCCCTTGGCTGTGGACCACAATATTAGTCATTGTACTCCTCATGGACCTCAAACTTAGAATCCTCTTCCATTTCCAACAACACCATGTAATGAGTTTCTTCCAATAGATGTCAAAATCTAAGTTCATACATGTGTGCATTTGGTAGAGAGGGTTTTTGTGATTCAATGAACACTTTCTTCCAATACTCAATCATGATATTGATACATTTCTCATAACTTTACCTAGAAACCATGATGCCCACCCATTTATCTCGATATCGTATGTGGTCATTTATCCCTTGAGCCACTTGGATATTGTTGTTGAAAGCATATGTTAACTGCAAGAGCATTAGTAACCCTTAAAGAAGCATGGTCTTGCCTGTATCATCCCTATTTGATAGCTCTAGCCCTCCCTCTATTATCTTCTAGTCAACCATCTTTGGGTACAACTTGTATTGCATGAAAAATCCTACAAGGGTTTTGAGTTCCCTATTAGAGATTTTGGACCATCATGTAGATATCCTTCCACAAATCTAATAAGAACACTGATGACATACCCTCTTGCCTTTTTTTCTCATGGAAATGAAAGTGGGCTTTACAAACAGCTTGCCCTCCTACCGTTTATGCTTGTTTCTTCTCATATGGCATGCCCAAACTATAAATAGGAAAGTGGGAAATCTATGTGTGAAGCAGAAATGAAAAAAGGACAAGCCATTTATGAAGGTTCGATTGCATTTTTTTGCATAGAAACACGATCAAACTTCAAAAATAGCTTTTCCTCTTGCTATTTGTGTTTTCCAATTTGCATAAAGCTTGCCTAAACCATTAATTAATAGGGACAATATTAATCTTTGTGCAAAGGGAGAAGTAGGCATTGCAAGTGTGCAAGACATTTGTGAAGTCTGTATGCCTTTTTAGGAGAGAAAACATAGGTAGACTCCAAAAACACCTTGCTCTCTTGTTGTTTGTCCCAACAAAAACATTGAAGACTTGCTAAAACCAATAAAAACAAAGAGGGGTAGCCAGATACAAATCCATAACCAAAAATATCAAGAGAGAAAGCTATTTTTAAAGACTATTTGTGTTTTTCCAGATCGAAACACAAATGAACTTTAGAAAATTTTCCTCTTCTCGTTTGTTTTTTTTCTTTGCATATGGCTAGCTCAAACTATCAATAAGGACAAGGTAAAGAAAAAATGGCAAGTGTGCAAGCCATTTTGGAATCTTTTTTGCACTTTCAAGAGGAAAAAGCAATTAGACTCCAAAAATGGCTTGGTCCCTTGCGCTAACAAGAACATTGTGCTTACTAAAAGTAAAAACTAGCAAGAGAGATAGCTATATACCAAGGAGGAAGTAGGAATGACAAGAGAACAATCCATTATTGAAGTTTATTTGTTTTTTTTCTCATGGAAACACAAATGGAACTTCAAAAAAGTTTTAACCTATTGTTTGTGTTTGTCACTTTGCATACGACTTGCCCAAACCATCAAAAGTGATAAGGGCAAGCCGTAAGTTTTTTTTTTCTTTTAAAGTTTTGTTTATTCTAAGCTTATATATTGTTTTTCTAGAGTTAAGTGTAGGTTTAAATTTAACTTTATGTTTATGATTGTATTCACAAGCATTATGAGTAGTGACAACTGTGTCGAGCGGTTGGATTGACATGTGTGTCTCTCGATCAAAATTTTGTGTCCTTGTAATTATGCAAATAGACTATGTGGTGAACACGGCATGCTAGCACAAAATCATGTCCACAAATATAAAATGTTTTATGCATAAATTATCAATCGCATTATTTTCAACTTAAAATCATCGAAAAGTGTGAATGAGAGTAGTAAAAGATACCTTTCTCAATTACAGGGCTTACTTTGTATTGAAAATTATAAATTATCAATTCTTTAAGACTCAAACAATGGAAATTGTGTAACAAGCCTATAACCTACAAGGTGTGATATGCTCAGGCATAAAACAAAGCCATGCGTGAAGTGTCATCAAGCTTAGAGGGTAACAACACAGAGCAATAGTCCAACCAAGAGATGTATGAGCCAAAAATTGACGAAATGATTGAAACATTCATGGACTTAGAATATCTTCTTTATGATTATATGAAAGATGAAGCTCATGAACCATTGTATGAAGGAGCTAGAGTTCCCAAATCGAAGACAATATTGTTTCTTCTCAACATACAAGCAAATTTTGGATGGAGTGACACGAGTGTTATGGAACTTTTCATGTGACTCTTCATGTTGTGTTAACTATATTTATGTAATGACAATATTTTTTCACAAGTCCGTTCATGCTTGCTTATATGTAGGCTACTTAAAAAAACATAGCTGGTAGTGTGATGCGAGCCTCACAGGATGATGTAAGAAAGGTCCTACACGATTTAAGAATGGACTATAATTACATTCATGTTTGTCCCAATGATTGCATTCTATTTAGAGGTGAGTATGTAGACATGGAAACATGTCCTATGTTGAGCATATAGATATCACAAAGACCATCAAGGTCAAAAAGTACCACAGAAGGTGCTCAAATATTTTTCTATTTTACATCTCATCAGGAACTTTTTCCAATACAAATCAATGGCTGCTCTAGCATCATGATGTAAGGATAACCAATCTTTAGATGGTGTGCTAAGGATTCTTGCAGATAGTGCAGCTTGGAAGCATATTGATGAAAAATGGTCATTTTGCACAAGATCTCAGGAAATTACAACTCAGTAAATCCATTCGAGCAATGATCAACATATTATAGTGCATGGCTAATTGCCATTGTCAGCTACAATATTCCACCATGGCTAGCAACTAAGAAAGAATATTTATTCTTAAGGTTTAATGTGTCGGATCGATACATGGTGAAGAATATAGATGTTTATCTTTGTCCCCTATTTGAAGAGTTATAAAAATTGTGGACATGCATAGAAGTCACGGACATGAGCCGGCATGTAGGTCGATAGAATTCAAACATTAGAGATAAATGTTTTGGAGAATTCTTAGGTAAGTACGAGACTCCTTCACCCATGATTATGAATTCATGATTGTTTATAGTGTATGAAGTAATTAGTGTTAATCATAGGACTTAAATACAACGGTTACTATGTTTACATCTCATGTGGTCCAAGGCTTGTTGCACACTAGTCGACATCATTCAATCACAAATTCTTTTCAAATTTTGTGTCATGTCAATGCTTCTAGGTTAATTTGGTGTTGATCAATTTTTTTATCTTTTCCAGAGTTCAAAATTATTGAAGATGGTGAATTGGATGGTAAGACCAAGAGGTCTTGCCACCTTCAAACTTTTTTACCTACAGGTGTAGATATATACATCGATATACATGGTTATGCAGCGTCATTATCACAATCAATATAGGCATCGATATTTACGTCAATATATTCATATAGCAACGCATGTATCAACGTTTTTATTGCAACTTAGATACCGAGGCCAAGAGTAGTTCATCTACATCAATACGTGCGTCATAAGTATAAAGAGGTAGCATTGAAGAAACCATTGAAGACATGGCCGTAGTTGTTGCATTGAAGCCTTGATATAGTTTTACCATGGTGAAGCTCTTGTACATATAGCCACTCCTTTTCTTGCACCATTTTCTAGAACCAGAGCTCAAACGAAACCTGTAAGCTAAACTTAGATTGATCAATGCTCTTCTTTTCCGCAAGAAGTAAGAGTCGTTGGCTCAAGCAAAATTAGTGAATTCTAAGTAAGATACCATCTATGCTCACTTAGAAGTAGGTGTCTTTGCAACAACTAAGAAATCTCTATTGTATGTCCTAATTACAAATAGAGACTACTTGGAGGTAAGAGTATCATCCCATAACAACCAAGAGACCTATTACTCCATTGTTGTCAAATATCATTCTCAAGACGTCAAAGAATTTTCTATTGTGTATGTCCTAATTACCAACAGGGACTACTTGGAGGTAAGATTATCATCTCATAACAACCAACATACCAATTTCTCCCTTGTTGTCAAAAAATCATTCTCAAGGCATTAGCCAAATTTCTATTATAATCCACAAAATAGCTAGCTCCTATTTCCTAAAGTAATCTCCAACACCTTAAACCTATGTGATGTGTTGAACCTAAATTTAACACATGATCCCAATGATTTAGTTATTATTAGGTAATGAATTGTTCATACCACACAAATGATAGCAATGCCAATGGTGAACCTATGACATGAAGGAGTACGAGCGGAAGTGCGATGCGAGAGAGAGTGCGAGAAGAAGAGCACGACGATATGGTGAACTCGCTCTACTGTAATGTGTAGAGCATAGTGAGTTCTTATTAGGTTTTTACAAAAGAACATGTGTACATACCTGGCGGCCCGCCCACTTACCTGGGCGACCACATTGGGCTTTATACCCCAAAAACCTCCCACTTAAAGTCCAATGTGGTACTTTAAGTGTGAGAGAAGCTACTATACAAGCTAATATACAAGAGATGTAGAGAAGTGATGTACTACCCTACACCTAACTGCTTGCGAAAATGCGCAAAGCTCTCTGAAGGAAGTCCTTTTGTAAGTAGATCAGCAGGATTTTCTGTGGTGTGAACTTTGACAAGCTGAAGTTGCTTATCCTCAAGTATTTCCCTGATGAAATGATACTTCACATCCACATGCTTTGTCTTTGAGTGATAAACTGGATTGTGAGCCAATTGTATAGCACTTTGACTATCACAATATAACACAGGCATGTCTTCTTTGATTCCCAAATTTGTTACTATTCGATTAAGCCAAATTGATTCTTTGCATGCCTCTGATGCTGCAACATATTCAGCCTCTGTAGTAGATTGAGTAACACAATCTTGTAATCTAGAACGCCATGATACTGCTCCACCAGCCAATGTAAAGACATACCCTGAAGTAGACCTTCGGTTGTCTAAGTCACCTGCATAAGCTGAGTCTGTAAAACCCTTTACACTTAGCTCCTGACTCCCATAGCATATACGCATACTCTTTGTAGCTTTCAGGTATCTCAATATTCCTTTCACTGCCTCCCAATGTTTCTTGCCTAGGTTTGACATGTATCGACTTACTACTCCCACTGCAAATGCAATGTCTGGGCGAGTAGCAATCATTGCATACATCAAACTACTCACTGCAGACGCATATGGAATCTTATCCATTTCAGCCTGTTCTTCCTCAGACACAGGACAATCTTGTTTGCTAAGTTTCACATATGGTGGCAATGGAACACTCAGTGCCTTTCCCTTCTCCATATTGAAACGTTGCAAAACCTTGTCAATATACTCTGTTTGAGATAACCAAATCAACTTCTTTGATCTGTCTCTCTCAATGCGCATACCAAGTATATGACTTGCCTCATCCATGTCTTTCATGTCAAATGATTTTGCCATCTTTGACTTCAAAGCTGAAATTTCTTCCAAGTGCTTGCCAGCAATCAACATGTCATCCACATACAAAATAAGGATCAGCCAACTACCATCCTTAGCCTTCTTTGTATATAGACAGTGATCGAACTCACTACGTTTGTAGCCTTGAGAAAGCATAAAATTGTAGAATTTATGGTACCATGCCCTCGGTGATTGTTTTAAGCCATAAAAACTCTTTAACAACTGGCATACCCAATCTTCCTTGCCTTTCTCAACAAACCCTTCTGGCTCCTGCATGTAAATTTCCACATCTAAATCACCATGCAAGAATGCTGTCTTGACATCCATTTGGTGCAACACCAAATCTAATATGGCAACCAATGCAAGAAAGCATCTCAATGTAGTCATCTTGACCACCGGAGAGAAGACTTCATCAAAGTCAATGCCTTGTTCTTGCTTAAAGCCCTTGGCAACAAGCCTTGCTTTGTACTTTGGCTGACTATCATGAGCGGTGATCTTATACCTGTAAACCCATTTACAAGGTAGAGCCTTTTTGCCCTGTGGTAATTTAACTAGCTTCCATGTCTTGTTTTTATGCAGAGCTGTCATCTCTGACTGCATGGCCAATTGCCAATTCCCGGAGTCCTTCATTTGCACTGCTTCCTTGTAACATGAAGGCTCATTGCAATCAGTCAACATGACATAGTTCATAGATGGAACAAACCTATCAGGAGGTCGCGTGACACGTCTAGATCTATGTACAATAGGTGGCTCAGGCTCAGCCACAACCTGTGGTTCCACTCTATCCTGTCCTTGCTCCTCTTGAGCCCTGACATTTTGTCTTGCACATGCAGGTCCATCTTCTTGGAAGACAACTCTTCTAATCTCCTCAACCCTCCTGGTTTAGAATGATATTTGGATTCATTAAAGTGAACATCATTGCTGCGAACAACCTTTCTGGATTCGTGATCCCAAAGTCTGTACCCCATCTCACCAGAATTACCATAGCCTAGAAAGATGCACTTTCTACTCTTTGGCTCATGTTTGTTCCTAAATTCCTTTGGAACGTGAGTATATGCCTCACAGCCAAAGACTCTGAGATGCTTGTATGAGGGCATTTTGCCTGACCATACCATCTCTGGAACTGAATCCTTCTGCAAAACCTTGCTAGGAGATCTATTTACAAGATGAACAGCTGTTGATACAGCTTCAACCCAAAACCCATTTGGCAGTTGTGCATTAGACAACATACTTCTGACCTTCTCTTGTATGGTCATATTCATCCTCTCAGCAACACCATTTTGAGGAGGATTGTAAGGAGCAGTAAGTTCACGTTTTATACCTTTTGACTCACAAAATTCCTGAAAGGCCTTTGAAACATACACTCCACCATTGTCAGTGCATAAGCATTTAAGCTTCTTGCCACTCTGATTCTCCACAAGTGTCACAAACGTTTTGAAAACACTAAACGCTTCATCCTTGTGCTTGAGAAAGTAAACCCATACTTTCCTCGAGTAATCATCTATAAATGTCATAAAGTAAGAAGCTCCCCCTAGAGATAGGTTAGGCATAGGTCCACACATATCACTATGAACAAGTGCCAACTGTGTATCTCTTCTACTGCTTCTATGCTTATGTGGCTGCTGTGTTTGCTTACCATACAAACAATGTTCACAGAATTCAAAATCATTAAATGAAAAGCCAGGCAAATAACCAGAACGAGACAAGATTTCCATTCCCTTCTTGGACATATGTCCTAACCGGCTATGCCACAAAGAAACGTTCGGCTGCTTGGTTACATTGATTACATTTTTAGAGACATTTGATACATAAATCATGTAAAGTCCTCCAGACTTTACTCCATGTGCTACTGTCATAGAACCCTTGGATATCTTCCACATGTTCTGTCCAAAAGTGGTGACGTAGCTAGCATCATCAAGTAAACCTGTGCTGATCAAGCTCTTTGTAATTGCGGGAACATGTCTCACATTCTTCAGCGTGAAAGAAGAGCCATTCTGAAACTTCAATTGAACATCTCCAACACCTAAGATCTCACATGTCTGCCCATTGCCTAGCCGAACATGATCTTTAGTGGTCACATAAGAAGTAAACCACTCCTTGTTTGGAGACACATGAAGTGATGCCCCTGAGTCTATAATCCAGTCACTCAGTGCATTTCCATCAGATGATGTAAGAAGAGCTGAGTCCATTGTATTCTTCAAGAAGTAGATGTCTCCTGACACTAGACTGTCATCCTCTGCAACAGTGTTTGTCACATTTATTTCGTGAATCTTCACTGAGGACTTGTTCTTCTCACCATGGTCTTCAGCTTTCTCTTTGCCTTTTTCTACTTTCCATTCTCTGTAGTCTCTTTTCATGTGACCCTTCTTGCCACAATGGTAGCATTCTATGTCACTCTTGCCTTTAGCACTGCGGGACTTTCTACGAGACTGATTCCTCTTTCCACCTTTGTACTTTTCTTTGGTCCTTCCCCTGACAACTAAGGTTGTTCCTTTGCCTTTTTCCATTGTCTTTCTATTGGTTTCTTCAGTAAGAAGACTTCCTTCTACACCTGCTATGTTCAAACCATCTGGAGGTGCAGAATTACTCAAAGCTGTGCGAAAAGTGTCCCAACTTTCCGGCAATGTGATCAACAGGAACATAGCTCTAACAAGTTCATCAAACTTGACACCTTGAGCTGACAACTGACTATAGATTGTGTTGAATTCATTCAAATGATTGGACATAGGTGTCCCTTCTTTCATCTTCAAGTCAACAAGCTTCTTAAGCCAGTATACCTGTGAAGCTTCACTCTGCTTCTCATAAAGATCACTCAGCTTTAACCATGCTTGATAAGCCGACATCTCGTCTGCTACATTGAAGTAAACGCTTTCTGCCAAAGTCAGCATAATGGTAGAAAGTGCCAATTCATCCATTTCGCTCCATTCATCTTCGTCCATATCTTCTGGTTTTATCCCTTTGAGCTTTATAGGTTTTATCTGCTTCTTTTGTACCAACACGTGCCAAATCTGCTTCTTCCACAATGGGATTTTGGTTCCATCCAGCTTCTTGATATTGTAAAGAGCAGTGTCCTGTGATCCAGCCATAGCTACGCTTCACAGTGGTTTACTTTCCTGGGAAAAATTCGGCAGAGTTTCCCCTGTAAACTGACCTCTGAACCAATATCAACCTGTCAAATGAACGAAAAAAGCTTCAGATTCTGCATAAATTTCGGCAGAGTCTCCTTTGTAAAATGGCTCTGGTGTACTCAAAAACAGACCAAAAAACAGCTCAAAAACATTGTCTCTCTGACACTGTAAGTTGCGGGTAAACCTGTCCTGCACCTGTACTGTCTCTAACTGTCCTGTCACTGTCCTGTAAGCATAGACTGCGACAATGCCTCAACGGCAGTAAAGCAAAGATGCAATCCCAACTGTCTAACTCACAGTCAATACATCCTAGCTGCCTATCTAAGGGTGCTCGAGGGATCGCTCCAAGACCTGTATCACCGAAAGGATCTCAACATTTGAGAATCCCCCAGCTCAATAAAACCTCACTCGACCCTCAACAAAGGCTGCAGTAAATTTGACAGTACATAGACTTCCCACAAAGTCTTACATCCACAAATTTCCCACTGTATGCTGTAACCGCTGCGGCGATTGTTTGCTGCGTGACTCACAGCTAGCAAACCCTCAACAGACATACATAATCTCTTACAATACATCCCATGTGGAAGTACCTGCAATGTCAGGATGAAATCTGGAATATCAAGCAGCAAACACAAGCTACCTGATGAACTAGTGGATGTCGCCTACAGACTGTGTGTAGATGCGCCCATGTCGTATGTGACACGCCTCCAAGAACTGTGAGCCGTCCTTCGATGTGTAGATAGCCACAAATCAACACTCTGGGAGTGTCGATATCCTCAGCACCTGCAGTCGTAGACCGAAAACCCCAAATTTGCAGAGTCGGAGCTGCACCCACCGAGACCACGTAGTCGAAAATGGCCTGCGTAGACCTTTGTCGAAGCCGAACGGTGGCCGAGATGACCTCATAATGAAATTATGAGTACACCGAGCCCTTCGGGCGTACCCACAGGATTTGGGGCCGTGTCTTTGCCTGTCGAATTTCACTCCAATATGAGCTGGTGACTCTAGCCTCCTGCAATGCTTCCCCGAGTCTCGATCTGAGCTCTGATACCAGTTGAAGGAGTACGAGCAGAAGTGCGACGCGAGAGAGAGTGCGAGAAGAAGAGCACGACGATATGGTGAACTTACTCTACTGTAATGTGTAGAGCATAGTGAGTTCTTATTAGGTTTTTACAAAAGAACATGTGTACATACCTGACGGCCCGCCCACTTACCTGGGCGACCACATTGGGCTTTATACCCCAACATGACATCAACTATTTTTGGATGTTCAAAAAATATAAAACTAAAAATTTATCTAAAGCTCATCTATTTTCAATATCGTATTTCTTCAAAATCCAAAACTAGAGTATCATATATTCAAACTATGTTTAAATAGTACATTTATAATTTCTTTTTCAAAAAGTCAATGTTATGATTTTGTTTAGAAAATCGACCTATACTTTTCACTAATTGTATTAACCTTGCAATTTAGAGAAAGTGAGAGATGCTAAGACGGATAAAATTGATCATTGAGCAATAAGCTTATCGATCTATATGTAAGAACAAATACAAAATTTTGAAAAACGATAACCTTTCACCACATACTACATTCAAATCATATGATTAAATGTATTATATGATCATATTCATGTTTGAAATGTTTTACGAATAATGTATCACGCTACATAGGTATTGAATTGTCTTAATTAACACTTGCTGGATAGTCTTTGAGGTCTCTTGGAATCGTTTTGATGACACTAAAAACTTCATTTTTATTTCTATCTCATGGTGTGCATATGCACCCTCCATGACCCTAAACCCAATGGAAAAGCGTAAGAGGTCCGCCCCAATCCCACCATGTCCCTCTAGTTTTCAAATGTCTCTTTCACAACTTCTATCGGCATCCTTCCTTGTGCAGTGTCGTTTGTAGTCCTTCTCCACCGGTCGGGATACGGAAAGGTGATTCATGTTGAGCTATATATAGTGTCTCTATATATAGCACCCTGGTCCCCTCTATATAAACTCATCTTGTGTAGTCATTGGACACACTTTGGGGTTTTCATATGATGGTGTCATCTCTCTCTTCTCATCTACTTGCGCTCTCTCCCTCTGGTTCAGCATGGTATGAGAGCTCGACATATACAGATAAGTAAATTTATTTATTGGATTCTCTTAGTTTCTTATGTTTCATGATTGAGAACGTTTGTCAGATAAAATTAGTTTCCTTCAAAGAAAACACAGAAAATATTTCTCTGCTTGCAAGAATCAGAGTAAGTAAGGAAGAGTGTCTTCCATGGCTTCGTGAGCAAGCAAGCTCACTTGTGATATACATATCGTAGATGGTGGCCCTGTTGCCTCTATGTCCTTGTGGCCCTTTTGACACTGGCCCTGTTGCATGGGAAGCAGAAACATGTCTCTTGAGCCCAGCGGTGGAAGAAAGTTGAGGGTTGGCAGCACCAAGTAACCTCCCAGAGATGGAGAGCACAAGAGAGGATTGTACTGAAAATTGTTGCATGGAAACTATCATGACCCGTAGTGCTTTGTCTAAACTATCATACCCCACCTAGTTTTTGGCAGGCTAGCAACAAACCTCACAGTAGCCAAGCGTTGCCATAGTAGGTAGTTTGCAATCGGATGTCAATGTTCTTCCATAAGCATCGAGTTGTCCTCAGTCATCGAGACTCAAATCTTTCTCAATCACCGAGTCTTAGACCTAGACTATGAAAAAGGTTATAGGCAAGCTTGTAAATAGCGATGGCGCTGGTCATGCTACATTCAAAATATAATTCTCTTTTTAATTTGATGCTATTTTGAGCCTCGTTCTTTTTAACCGTCGTGCTATTTTAATGACCAGATTCTAGTTACTTCCAAGATGAGGAGCGGCGAGGGTCTGTAATTAGTGCTAGCGCAAATTAAAACACAAGCCGGGCTCTATATTTCACTCAACAAAAAGCTGCAAGATTTCTTTGGGCACTTGGATATAAGCTCCACAACATCTCGGCAAATATCGGCAGCCATTGCTACTTCTTGTTGGCCTGCACCTTCTCATAGCGTCTACGGTCATCGCAACCTGGTTCTTCTCGATGGGAAAGCTTCTCTCTACTCATAAGCATGTATCCAGTAGCTTTGTCGCAAGCACGTGCTTCTTGCATAGATTTGAAAGGGTTGCCTTAGTATGCTTGCGCCCTTGTTTCTCGTATGCTTGCCCCCTTGTTTCTCGAACTCAACACATGGAGGAGGAGAAACAATGCTATGGCTGGCAGCATGACCACAAACAGTGCTATATTAAATGTTATTTTAAGAATAGTGAATGACCTGGCGTTAAAATTGTTGGTGGCTTGTATTTTAAGAGTTGCTTTTGGATGCTCATAAAAGCTAAGAGGTCATGCACATTGATCGTGTCTACATGTCTCAGCTAGCTCAATTATTCATAGTTTGGTAATAGGTTTTTGCATCGTTTTGATTGTGTTCAATTGTTGTTTTATTTAGTCAAAAATCTATATATCTTTGAACAACCTTTGATTAATAGATTGGGCATGTGGCATTCGGCCTTCGTCATCACTAGGGATTGTCCTAGAGCCACCTTGACCTTGCCATCTTTAGGTTGTATGTTTGAGCATCAATTCTTGTAATTTGTTTCTACCTCAATGATAGCAGGGTCACACCACTTGATACGATTTATAGCATGAATGCTACTGCTCTCATTGCAATTTGTCATAAAATACTCGTTTTATGTGATCGTACACTAACGTGTGTGATGGTTTTCATGGGAATCATCAATTTAGAGATGACAAGATTTACCAAGCCATTATCTATACTGACTAGTCATTGTCTTCAGGTTTTGCAGATTTTGCACAAAACTAGCGTCTCTGATGGCATGGTACGGAAAGCCATGATGGTGATTATTATTTTACAATTTTTATTTGATTTGAAGAAAACGTCTCTAATGCCATGGCACGTAAAACCATGATGATTGGTATTTTGGTCTTTACGAATACATTGTCATGCCTTTTGGCTTGACCAATGCACCAGCCACATTCAACCACTTGATGGAGAAGCTGTTCAGGCCTCATCGAACCTTCACTGAAGTGTTCTTTGATGATATTATCATCTACTCTAATTCATTAGACGAACACATGCAACACCTCCAGGTAATATTTCAAGTTTTAAGAGAGAATAAACTTTATGTTAATCGAAAGAAAAGTGAATTTTTCTTGCAAGAGATTCAGTATTTAGGTCACATTATCTCTCAAGATGGCATCCAAATGGATGCATCAAAGTTGGAGGTGCTAAAAGGATGGCCTAAACCAAAGAATCTTCATGAACTAAGAAGCTTTATAGGTATGTGTGCATACTATAGACGCTTCATAGAAAAGTTCTTACAAATTGCGGGACCATTACATGACCTAACAAAGAAAAGCGTTAGGTATACATGGTCTGATTAGGAGAACAATGCTTTCAAAAATCTTATCTCTCAACCTGTGCTTACACTACCGGATCTCTCAAAACCATTTGAGGTCCAATGTGATTCTTGTGGTGATTTCCTTGGAGCTGTTTTCCTCCAAGAAGGGCACGCCATAGGCTATGAGAGTCAAAGGCTTGACCCTGTTGAGCAAGCTCTAGGCATATATGAAAAGGAACTCCTGCAGTTCTACATGCCTTAGACTCATGGAAGCACTATTTATTGGGGACTCCTTTCATTCTACGAACGGATCACCAAAGTCTTAAGTACTTCATGACGCAGACCAAGCTCTTCAACAAACAAATGAGGTGGGTAGATTTCCTTTTGCAATTTCATTTTCATATTGCTCACATTGCTGGCAAGCATAATCAAGTAGCTGATGCACTCTCAAGACGGCCGAGAGTGAATGCAGTTTCCATAGCAACTCATAATGATCTATCTTCAATGATAGATTAGTATGCTATTGATCCCGATTTTAGAGATGTGATTTCAGCCCTTGCATTAGGGAAGAAAGAAGAACCATTTACTTTACAAGATGGTTATCTTCTCTATGGCAATAGACTATGTGTTACTAACTCACTACGTGAGAAAGTAATGTATGAACCTCATGCTCCACCTCATGCAGGGCATAGAGGGATTCAGTCTACCTTAAAGGGAATTGAAGCATATTTCTATTGGCCTACCATGAAAGTGAACATACAAGAGTATGTTTCTAAATGTGTGCTATGCCAAAAGACAAAATTTGATAGAGGGAAGCAACTTGGATTGCTTCAACCCTTGACAATCCCTAGTTCACCATGGGAGAGCATATCCATGGATTTTATCTTTGGATTGCCTAAGTATATCCATGGGAATACAGGAATATGGACGATAGTAGACATGTTCAATAAACAAGCTCATTTTATACCTGTCAAAAAGACTATCAAAGCCCATCAAATGGCAACCCTCTTCATTTCACAAATTTTCAAGCACCATGGCTTGCCAATGTCCATAGTGTCGGATAGAGATCCTAGAATGACCAGTAATTTCTGGAAGGGTCTCTTTGAGAATTTAGGGACAAGGCTAAACTTCTCTTCGGCCTATCATCCACAAACTTATGGCCAAAGTGAAATAGCTAACCTAACCATTCTCGATCTACTAAAAGCCTATGTAACGGAAGTAGATCAAAGATCCCAATGGGAGAAGTACTTACCCTTAGCGGAGTATGCTTACAATAACACTGTACATACTTCCATGGAAAAAGCACCTTTTGAGGTACTTGAGGGAAGATCAAAAGGTCCCTTGCTACTTAAGGTACATGGGAAGATCTTCGCTGCAGATGAGTATAGCCGAGACCTACAAGAATCTTTTCAAAAGATTAAGGATGCTATCTCTATCTCACAGCAAAGGCAAAAGGCTGCTTCTAACAAGCACAGAAGATCCTAAGCCTTTAAATAAAATGATTGGGTCTTATTAAAGTTTCCCAAGGCTCGATTAAGGCACACGACGGGCAAGAATCCTACGGGCCACCAAAAGTACTATGCTAAACTATCAAAAAGGTACTATGGTCCCTTCCAGATTCTTAAGCCAATCAATGAGATGGCCTATCAACTCAAGTTGCCCAATCATTGGCTCATACACAATGCTTTCCATGTGAGCCTATTAAAGACTTACAAAGGAGAGCCATCTCAAGAACCAACTATTGAAGACCCACCGGAGATCGAGGACCAAGAGGAGGTGCTGCAGCCCGTCCGACATGAAGACAAGGTACTAAGAGGCGGTAAGACTATCCGACGATATCTTATTAAGTTTAAGAATTATCCTGTTGAAGATGCTAGATGGATGCAAGGCATACAATTAAAGGATAACCTAAACCTTGTCAATGCTTACAATGCTTCCCAAGAGTAAGCAAATGTACAAAATGTTAAAAATGAAGAAAGTTTTTGTCTTATAAGACTCTCTTTTCTTTATTGTGCACAAAAATGAAGTAGTATGCATGCTTAGATCAAGTTTGCAGAGATGACGTCTCCCAAACACCAAGTAGAGCTTGTCACTCTACTATGGAAGACTGATAGGACTAATGTGCAGACATTCTTGCGGCAGCCTCAGGCTCTCAAGCGCCAAATGGACTAGTCATCCATTGTGGAATGATGTCGTAGGGTAACATAGGGATCCTCTACCCGCTAAGAAAAGGACTCATGAATATGATTTATCTTCTCTACACCATAGTCGAGGACGACTATGATTTCAAGAGAGAGGTAATGTCATAATAATCAATATCTAATTCTCCTAAATGATTTTCTCATGTTAAATTAAATGATCATTTAATATGGGGAAGTGCCAGGGGAGAAAAAGGTAGAATATTGGTTAAGGTAGCAGACCGGCCATGGTAGGGATCCAAAGGGGGGGCCATCTGCAAAAGAGCCATGTGCAACAATGGGATAAAAATACCCTAAGGTTCAGCCCATTAAGACTTCCAAAATGCTAAGGTTCCAAAATTCAAAGGTTGTGTCCAAAGTGTTGAGATGTAGAGAGAAAGAGAGAGAGACGAGACAAGAGACACACTATATACGCTCCCAAAGACTGATTCATATTGAGGACAAGATACAAATATATAGGTGAGACCAAGTTGAGTAGAGTGAGCCATATATAGCTCCAAAACCCCCACTCAAACAAAGGTCTCTAGCTTTGGATGAAAAAACCCTTGGGGAGTTCAAGGGAAAAACCCAAGCCCCTATACAATGTGAAAATATGAACCAGCGATGATGATGTGAAAGTGAATTGTGCATCCATGTACAAATATTCAAGTGACTTAGAGATCACAATGTGCAAATGTGGAGTGTGCATAGTGCATGGTACCTAAAAGATTACAATGTCATATGTACAAAGCTATTACAATAGCAAAGAAGCTAATCTAGAAAGAGTGAGGTCGAAGCAACTCCAAGCTCCGAGCGCAAGAGGATGAAACGTGACTCGTTGAGGCCTTTGGTCAAAATGTCTGCAATCATCTGGTCACTTGGACAGTGTTCAACCATAATGGTTCCTTTGCGTACTTCATACCTGACATAATGATAATGGACAGCAATGTGCTTTGACTTATTATGTTGAACATAGTCTTTTGCAAGACTAATAGCACTTTTGTTGTCACACCGCAAGGGTGTGCTAGAAAGAGGAGAGTGACCAATATCAACCAGCATTTGTCAAAGCCAAATCAACTCACGAGCTGCAAGTGATGCCGCAACATATTCTGACTCAGTCGTAGAAACTGCAACACAATGTTGTTTCTTGCTAGTCCAAGAAACAAGACAACCATTTATAAAGAAGCAATTTCCACTAGTAGATCGCATAGATAAATGTGAGCTTGCCCAGTCTGCATCTGTGTAACCCAAAAGAGAAAGAGATTGCATAGAATCCGATGTGAGTTGTCGTCGATAGACTAAACCAAAATCTGTAGTGCCTTTCAAGTATTTCAACACACGCTTTGCAGCAGACCAATGCTTAAGAGAAGGACATGCAAGATGTTGTCCAAGATAATTAGCAGCAAACAGAATATCAGGACGAGTGTTCATGCCAATAAACTGAAGACATCCAATCAAGTTAGCATAAGGTTGATTTGTGACAAGTTGACCGCCGTTGTCAGAAGTGTTCTTCGTAGAGCTTGCAAGACAAGGTGTGTTGGCCGAATGTGCAGATTCCATACCAAATTTTTGAATAGTATCTGCAATAAAATTTGACTGTCGAAGGAATAAAATACCTTTTGTATGGTTCCGTTGGATTTGAATGCCCAGACACGAGTGAATCTCTCCAAGATCCACCATATCAAATGCAGAAGACAATAACTTTTTCACTTGCTGAAGAAATCCCAAATCATTGGAAACAAGGATGGTATCATCCACATAAAGAGCAAGAATCACAAAACTGCTACCTTGGCGTTTTATGTATAAGTTGGGGTCTGACGAGCAAGAGATGAATCCTTTAGAGGTGAGAAAAAGATCAAATTTTGTATACCAGGCTCGCGAAGCTTGTTTGAGACCATATAGTGCCTTATGGAGTTGAGCAACAAGGTCTTCTTTACCTGGAATAACAAACCCTTCTGGTTGTTCCATATAAATTTCCTTTTCAAGTCACCATTAAGAAAAGCAGTTTGCACATCCATTTGATGAGCTTCTAAATCAAATTGAACAGCAAATGCCAATAAAAATCGAACACTTGTAATGCGAACCACTGGTGAAAAAGTCTCTTGATAATCAACACCAGCTACTTGGGAATAACCTTTTGCAACTAAACGCGCCTTGAACTTGTCAAAAGATCCATCTGCTTTTACTTTTGTCTTATACACCCACTTACATTTAATAGCTGTACGACCAGGAGGTAATTCAGTTAGTATCCATGTACCTTTAGAGATAAGAGAATCGTACTCTGCTTCCATAGCCTCTTGCCATTGATCCTTTTGTGGTGAAGAGATAGCTTCATCATAAGTAATTGGATCTTCGGAAGTAGAAAAAGCATTATCAGCAATATCGTCATCATAAACATGACATGAGCCATGTTCAAAATCAATAGGCAGATCAACAAAAATATCAATATCATCATTGGCGACATTCGGAATGGATGGTTGTGAAGAGGAAAGTTGCTCTACAGGAAGAGTTTCATCTTCTGAAAGAAATGGAAAAGCTTGAAGCAATGATTTAGTATCATCAGAATCATCCATGGACCATGAGCCTCCCATAAGCTGTTCGTTAAAAGTAGCATCACGATTCACAATTACTTTCTTGGAGGAAGGGTCATAGAATTTGTAGCCTTTGGAAGTGTTAGAATCAAGCTTTGTTCGTGTTTCTTTGGGAACATGAACATAAGCAATACATCCAAAGGTTCGAAAATGAGATACAAAAGGAATGTCACCTGTCCATGCTGTGATGGGTATCTTACCAGAGGGTGCAGTAGTAGGAAGATGATTCTGAATAAATACTGTTGTCAAAGTAGCTTCAGCCCAAAAAACACGAGATAAGCCAGAATGAATCAACATACATCTTACAGCATTGAGAATAGTGCGATTCTTTCGTTCAGCAACACCGTTCTGTTGAGGCGAATATGGAATAGTATGTTCATGATGAATTCCACTGTCAGCACAGTAACTCACAAACTTTCGAGAAACATATTCGCCTCCATTGTCACTACGAAGCTTCTTAAGGCGATGACCAGTTTGAAGTTCCGCAGCCTTGTGGAATTGTTTGAAAACAGATAAGGCTTCGGATTTTTGTCTAAGTAGAAATATTGTCGTATACCTTGAGAAATCATCAATAAAAGTAATGAAGTAGCGATATTGTGATCTCGAAGAAGGTAGAGGTCCACATATATCAGTATGAACAAGATCCAATATGTCATGAGAATGAGTTGTATTTGAAAGAGAAAAGGGTTTGCGATTGTGTTTCTCAAGAGCACAAAATTCACAAATTCCCATATGAGGAGGGGCTTTAAGATCCATGCCATGAACAAGATCACGACGTTGAAGATCAAGGAGTTTTGAGAAATCAGCATGAACAAAACGGTGATGCCATACTTTGCAATCATGATCACCTGGAGCAGTGACAACATTTGCTACAGCATCGTTGAGAGAAAGTTCAAACAAATTACCATTTCGAGGAGCAGTGGCTATAGTCTGTCCATCTTTCTCAATTCGGCATTTGGTATGATCAAATCCAACAAACAGACCAAGATCAACAAGTCTAGCAACTGAAAGAAGATTACGTTGAAGATCTGGTACATGTAATACTCCTCGCAAAATTCGAGTGGAAGAAGATAAGGTACCAAAATATAAGTCTCCAATACCCTTTACTTGACAAGTAGTATCATCAGCAAGATAAACAACACGTTGAACTGGCAATGGATGATAGTTATGGAGCCACTTAGACTGATATGTCATATTTCCTGTAGCACCAGAATCGACAATAAAAATTGATCCATCGCGTACATGAAGTATTCTGTCTGGAGCAACTGAACATAGGACGCAGCTTGTTTCTGGTACAATGTTGTTTCGATGTTCAGTAGCATATGCTCTATTCCGATCTGTGTCGAATCGACGCTTATAGCACATATGAGTGGGATGATCAGATCGTCCACAATATTCACAAGAAGAAGAAGAAGAGTCTCTAGATAAACGTGGTTGTTTTGTGGTAATATTGTGTTCTTCATCATATTAACGTGCCCAACAATCATCTTCAGTATGGCCATTTCTGTTGCAGTAAGAACATTGCTTATTAGGAAATTTGAGACGAGAGAAAATATTACCGCGACGGCCACCTCTGCGGTTTCCTCGTTGAAATGGACGCCTTCGAGCATAAAAAGCCCGTTCCATCTATTGTGACTCAGTCTCCTCATGTGAAATCATAGCTGTATTATGACTAGCAATACGACGTTCTTGACGTTGAGAGTATTCAATTAAAGACATGCAGGCTTGGTCAAAATCAAGACCATCTTTATTAGAGAGAATAGTAACAATGTTATCATAAGAAGAGTCCTTCACCGTATCAAGGAGAAGTGTAATCAGTTGCTTTTGTGAAACAGGATCACCGGAGTAGCAAGTTGATTAATAATAGATTTGAAAGATTCAATATGTCCCGTCATGGCAGTACTAACTTCATATTGTAACTTGTTAAGCAACCCTCTCAAATAAAGTATTTCTGTGACAGATTTCTTCTGAAAGTTTGCAATAAGGTACTTCCATACGTCGTGGGAAGTAGGCAGTTCGTACATATCAAGCAAAAGGGAATCAGTAAGAGCAGAAAGAATATATCGACGAGCTGCTTTATCACGTCGTTGCCAATCTGTATAGGCAACATTCCAATCTTCAAATATAGGTCCTTCAGTGATAAGCACGTTATCATTATCCGTATCAACAGGCTGAGGCGGACAAACACGATTTCCAAGAACAACATCGAAGAGTTCATCGCCTTCAAGAATTAACAACATCTTTGCTTTCCAGCCTGGAAAACCTTGACCTTGGAAAGGAGGAACAGAACGCCGGCCAGAAGGAAAGCCGTTGACGAGAATATTCATAGCCATATCTTGTTGCGAGAAGACGTATAAGATAAGATCGCAGAATTTGCACACCATATATGGTGAAGGCCGCAATTGAGAATGAGAGAGATATGAGGACTGCGTTCTGTCAACGATAAACGTAATAAGGATGCTCAAGGAACTTCCAAAGATGTGAGAGACGTCACCCAAAAAGGGCAGGATAAAGGAGACGTTAATAATAAAAGAGTCCTCAAAATAGAGTGGTGTGAGACGCAAGATTGACAGCCACAATATGAATAGCAAAAAGCTAAATCTTCTCAAAAAAGTTAACGCCAAAATAAGAAAAACGATCGTGGACGCTTCACGAAGAAGTAGGACGAAGAAAGCTGCGTCAAGCTCCATTGTAGTAAAAACAGCATAACTTTCTACTGCGAACTCCGATTGACGCAAACCTAGAACTCAAATCGAAGAGCTCGAGGAGACACAAGATTGGGCCAGTGAAAGCCAAAATCGAGCAAGTACTTGCATTTTATGTGTTTACATGGTAGACGTGCAATGTATGTACAGATACAAGTAAGGGCTGGGTCGCACCATGGGCTAGTAGGATTAGTGTTTACTATATAAATGCATATCCATGTTTTGCTCCATAAATATAGAAGAAGTTTCTAAACCCCACTAGCACTTTGAAAAAGGAGGGGTACAAGCTATTAGTTAGGAGTGAAAAGCTCTCCTTAAACATAAACATAGGCTAACCATCTCTAATCAAATATCTCTCATGATCTTCTTGAAAATAGATAGCCCAACCCTTTTCATCCCATATTATGGGTGTGACCATGTGCAACGCTCTAGCCTTCTTGCCCCCACTAACTCATGGTGCAACCCGGCTCTTAATATGATGATTTTAATTTAAGGCATGTGTTATTGTCATGTATGTGTCTGATAATCCTCCAGTGTCTATAGGCCTACATGTGTCTTATAACCCTCCACTTACGACTTCTTCTTAAAGCCCAAAAAACATATATATTTAGCTATATTATGCCCACTCATGATTTGGTTGTTCTCTTGTTTTGGCTTCAGAACGCTGGCCAGGCATGATAAGGAGAACTAGGGGGAGCAGGCGAGGCGTCGACTCCGGGCAGCATCGCCGGAGCCATGGGTGGCTTTGTGGGGTGGAAAGGGCCGCACAGAAAGGAGCAAGTTGGAAGAGGAGGAGGAGGGGGGTTGTAGGGGTGGAGGTGAGGGGGAGGGTGATGAGGTGGAGGAGGGCGCCCATGATGATGAGGAGGAGGAGGGGAGCGAGGGCGATGAGGAGGAGGGCCGTGATGAGGAAATGCGAAGCTGTGATAAGCAGCTTCCATGAACGGTGGTCGGTGCTCGGGATGTGGGGGTGGATGAGGGGGGGAAGCTGTGGGATGCGGGCCGTAGCTGCATGCTGCACAGTAAATCTGCATTTTGCTGCTACTAAGGGGGGACGCGACTAGCTCAGCTCGCATTGATTTGCTAAATCAATGAGGTACGTGTAGTATGCCTTTATAATTTGCCTTGCCTTGCCGTCCACCCCACGCCCTGGACTGTTAAGGCATCAGAAACCAGATCTGATCTTGGGCTGCGCCGGCCACCAAAGAACCTATGTGCTTGACGTTGACGCCTGTGGTTGACCTTGTGTGTGTGTGTGTGAGTGAGTGAGTGAGTGAGAAAGAGAGAGAGAGAGAGAGAGAGAGAGAGAGAGAGAGAGAGAGAGAGAGAGAGAGAGAGAGGTTTTTGGTCTGCCCAAAAGGATAAGGCTTATAATGCCTCTCCTCGGAGGTGGTTTTAAAAAAGTGCATCTTTTTTTATTGGAGATATTCATTACAAAGACAAGGAAATATATTGACATTGCCAGTGAATCATGGAAAGCAAACTCAATCATGGAAATATAATTGGTCTTGCCTTGACGTCCACCCCACGCCTTGGACTATCAAGGCATCACAATCCATAATTTGGATTGTGTCAACCCGCAAAAGAACTGGAATTGATGTGCGGTGTCCCTTGATGTTGATGCCTTGCAAAACCGCCCAACAACAGTTGACCTTTTGACAAGTTGTGTGTGTGTGTGTGTGTGTGTGTGTGTGTGTGAGAGAGAGAGAGAGAGAGAGAGCACATACAATAGGGACAAAAAGAAGGCATTGAGGACAGTAACTATCGACATATTGCGCACATGTAGCACTGTCGATGATTGTTGCTTTCCACTTGTCTTTGTAGAGCATGCCAACAAATGAATTGTTGAGCTATATATAGAGACACTATATATACCCACCGTTATATTAAAAAATTTTAAATGTACATTTACAATGTTCAAAGGAGCTACATCACTCCTGTTTTACAATGAGCCCTTTCAAGGGTCTTCTTAAAATCCAAGATATAGACTATTGAGCTACTGCAAATTCTTTGGTAGAGCAACTTCAACGTCCTTGCGTCTCCGTACACATTGCTTGATGTGATTTAAGTTCTGAAAAAAAATATCAACTCAAGAAAAACATATCGAGTCATGAAGGTTAGAAATAAATACATCACATTATTCTTAGAGACGGTTCGCGATGCCGCTCTAAAGACGACATAGAAACAAACGTAATGCCGATGCAATCACATGTGTAGATGACATAGAAACAAACGTAACATCAATGGTATCGCTTGTGCACAAATATATACAAAGTCGGCATGTAATAAATACATTGGGACCCCCAAGATCTCAACTAACAGTTTTCATGATCATGGCTTTACGTACCATGGCATCATGGTGTTAACCATTGCATTAAGACGCTTAGAAATTTTTTGAAATAACAATCATCATGGATTTAGGTACCATGGCATCATAGACTCTTTCAATAAAATAATTTGAAATACCAATCATCATGGCTTTATGTACCATGGCATCACGGTATTCACCATGGCATAAGAGACGCTTAGAAAAGCTTGAAATGTGGTGCTAAATGCGGTCTTTACAATGTCTTGATCAACTATCCTTATTTGATGATAGCCACTTTTTAGGTCAATCCTACTGAAGTAGGTTGATCCTTGTAGCTTATCAAATAGGTCTTCTACCCGAGGAACAGGAAACCTATTCTTGATAGTGATCCTATTTAGTGCTCTATAGTCGACACACATACGATATGTGCCGTGTTTCTTTTGCAATAATAGCACAGGTTAGCAAAATGGAGATGAGCTAGGCCTAACCATGCCCTTCTCAACTAACTCATGCACTTGCCGCATAATCTCCTCTTGTTGAGCTTGAGAAACTCTACAAGCTAGGAGGTTTGTTAGGCGGTGAACTTCCTGGAAGAAGTTCAATTGCATGGTCATCATTACCTCGTTTAGGAGGTAGCTCACAAGGGATGTCGTCAATAAAAACATCTTGAAACCCCTTGAGAAAATTGGATAACTCTAATTCCTTATGGTTACTTATATTTTCTTTTGCTAAAGCATTAGGTTCATTTTGAGAATCTTTAACAAAAATCATGTTTTATTGACTTGTTGAAAGTTGGTGTATGTACAATGGGGACAGTGTTACCCATTTCCTTAGCATCTATATACATGTATTTTTCCCTAAACTTAAAGGAGATTCTTCTTTCAGGAAATTTAACATTGGCAGCCAGGCGATCAAACCATGGTGCCCCTAGGATTACATCCTCATGTTTGAGAGGAGAGATAAAGAAGTCCTCTTTGTCCACATAGCTTTGAACATGAAGCCTCAATTTCCCAATTAAGGGAGTGATTGAAGCTTCTTGCTCCTTGAAAGAACTGTCTGCGGGTAGGACATCTCCCATCTCGTAGGCTTGTATGCCTAGCTTGGTAGCCAACTCTATAGATATAAAATTGTGAGTAGAACCAGGGTCAAAGAGCATAAAAGCATCATGTTCTCTTACCTTTCCCCAAGCATTACATAGAGGAGATCCTTTGTGATGAGTTTGGTGAGTCTCCTCTTCTTGGATTCCAACCAAGGAAGCTCTAGGAGGATCTTGGCGGTTGATCTTTTGGGGACAAGTGTGGTACGCATGCCCTTGTTCGCCGCACTTGAAACACAGGTTATCCTTGCGATAACGCTCAAGCTCTTTAGGGGAGATTTTGTTTTTACCTTTGTAAACTCCCTTCTCTTTAGCTTTGTTGGAGTTTCCCTTAGGAGACTTTTGGACATTGTCCTTCCCCTTAGGCTCGTTGGAACCCTTGTTTTTCGTGGGCTTATTATTTCTTTCTGCCCCCATTTGGAAATTGATTTGAGAGGCCACCATAGTATGGTGTATTACCGCCGATATGGTACGTGGCCTTTGGGAGTTGACATACTCCGCCATTTCTTCAGTTAAGCCCGCACAAAATTGTTACTTTTGCTCTCCAAAATCCAACTTTTTGAAGAAAGTGGCTTTGAGTTGTAGGTCCCAAAACTTGTCTACATATTTGTGGATGGATTCATAGGGAGAGAGCTTTCAGCTTCGCCATTCGGTGAGTACTTTGTCTTTGGCATTGGTGGCCAAAAACTGCTTCATAATGGAATCTCTTAAAGCTTTCCATGTTCGTGGAGCTTCACCATTGGCTCGTAGGCTAGACCACCATTGCCTGGCGGACTTTTGAAAGTGCATA
This sequence comes from Adiantum capillus-veneris, assembly GCF_014529385.1. Classification (NCBI taxonomy): domain Eukaryota; kingdom Viridiplantae; phylum Streptophyta; class Polypodiopsida; order Polypodiales; family Pteridaceae; genus Adiantum; species Adiantum capillus-veneris. The sequence goes on from NC_140950.1 coordinate 84,838,942, forward strand.
GCTACATGGCGTAGCTTAGAGGACTCCATGAAGCCCTCATCTCCAAACGCCGCATCAAACTGTTGGATAAAGGCCAAGACTTTGTCTGTAGCACCAAAGGTGCCATCGTAGGTAAGGAAAGAGATGCTCTTCCCTCCCTCTTTGAACTTCATCAGCTTGATGACCTCTTCCATGTGGCATAGGATTCCCTATGGCCTCTTCTTTTTGATGGTTCAAAGGTTGCACCATCACTTTCTTCAGAAGGTGAAGAATTTGAAGAAGGTGGAGAAGAGGGTGACCTCTTTCTCACCTTTTTCTTGTCTTGATCTTTGGCGTCTTCACCATCACTTTCATAAGAGGAAGAGGATGAAGAAGATGGAGAAGAGGGTGTCCTCTTTCTCACCTTTTTCTTCTCTTGCTTTTTATCATCCCTCTTTGAATTATGGTGTGGAGAAGAGTGTGATGGTCTTCTCCGCTTTGGTGGTGATGGAGAGCATTTAGCCCGCCGTCTTTGTGGAGCCATCTCCGCCGAGGTGGCGGGAGACTCACTTCTTTCTTGTTCCTTTGGTGGAGGCTCTTGAGTTCTCCTTTGGGAAGGAGATCCATCATCAAGAAGTAAATTCTTGAGCCCTTCGTATGGATTCTCTTCTTCTCCCCGAATCGGAGACAGACCTCTTTTGGGAGTCTCACAAGGAGGCTTCCTAGGTGTTCTCTCGTCATGGTGATGAGCTTGGAGAATCCCGTGAGCACTGAGCTACTGTTGCACTTCACTTTGGAGAGATGGATTGCCCATGGCTTGTTGAAGCCTAGAAACAAGATAGTTAACAAGCACCGGAGCATCATTAGTAGCTTGCTCATTAGCAAAATCAAAGTTATCAACATTAATTTCACTCTCTTTACTATTTTCATCCATTCTAACAACTTTTAGGTGTAAACTTTTTAGGTGTACTTTGGCACTTCAAGCCCTAGTTGCTACTCCTATTTACCCCTTTAGAAAAAACACTCAAGCTACTGTACCCGTGGCTCGAATACCATTAATTGCAAGGAATAGAAGAGAGGGTCTTTCAACACCAAAATAGCACCGGCTCCTGTCAAGCTTCTAAAAGCTCAATAGTGGTGCCGTAGGCAAGCCCCGTAGGACTCCACTATTAAGACCATAGCTCTCGACGGTGATGCCCCGTTAACTGCACGAAGGCAGGCGTGCTGCAAGGCTGAAAAATCCCTAATCTACTTACTCACAGTCAATTAATAATACCAACCATTTATAGCTAGCTTGAGGACGTCCATTCTTGAGCAAGAAAAGAGAAACCTTGTGCTCTGATACCAATGTAACATTTAATGGCCTAAAAACTTGTGTGTGGAGGAAATTAGCACGAACATAGTGGGCATTTCATTAGAATAGATTCCTAATGAGAATTACAAGAGTGCTTGGGTGGAGAGAGAAACAAAAAGTATAACACCTAGTTAGATAGCATGAACAATACTTTCAAAAGAGAGAAAAATTAAGCTATTGACAACAACTGAGGACCGGATTTGCATGGAAACGGTCCCCCCTCCAAAAGGCTTTGTATTATGGTCTCTCCCATCAAGAGAGACATTGTACAATACAATTCTTTGTGTTCCTTCAAGACTAGCTAGTGCAATGAAGACGAAAGCTTCATGCACTAATCAAAACACTTAGCAAACACAACATCAATTATCCCTGGTCTCAAAACCAAAACCTCACACACCTTCGAAGATGGTGAGAGCTAGCAAGGTATGAGAGTAGATTGAGAGGAAGAAGGAGTATCTTACGAGAAAGATATAAATCTCCTCACATAATCACTCATATTAGCATAGCTTAGCTTAGAAATTAGCATGGTAGAGGAGATGAGCATGCATTGAAGCTTGGCTCTTGGTTGGATTTGTATCACAAATCCAAGAGTTGTTGGTGTAGGCCTCCCTTCTCACAAGCTTGGAGTAGGTGGTAAGCTTTCCATTAAAGCTTGAGAAGGAGAGAGAGTCTTCTTTACTTCACACATGAGATTCTGTGAGTGTGTGTGTGTGTCATAATGCCTTGCAAAAATCAGCCCCCTCTCTCTCTTGGGCGAGCCCCCTTGCTATTTGCTCTTGTTGTCCTCCCATTGGACCTCCCTAGGGTTAGCCAATGATAATTAAGTAGCATAAGTGATAGCCTTCTGACATGTGTCCCCCTTTCCCCTTTTGTGAGAGCTTAGGTATTTTAATAATTCAACTAAACTCTCATTGGACCCCTTTGCCTCCTGGACAATAGCAATCAGGCAAGCCATTGGGCTGCGGAATGCTCATTGGAACCCTTGGGAGACTGTCCAATAGTCATCCAGGAGTCTTAATTTTCATCGGTTCTTTTTATTAAGGTTTTTTAAATTAATCAAACTAGATTTACTCTAGCCTAATTCTCATTGGTCCACCTCCAAGGCCATCCAATAGGAATTGGGTACACCTTGTGGGCATCTAGGCTAGGGAGCTGACATGTGTCCTTCATTCCCTTTGTGTAAAGGGAGCTTGTGTGTGTGTGTGTGTGACTTTCTCTCTCATCCCCTACTCCCAAGGCTCGCCCCGTCCGATGTAGGGATTGCTAAGAGTTTTTTTGTACACACACAAAGCATCCAGTTCCCCTATGGTTTACCTTTGGACACAACCTTTGAATTTGGGAACCTTAGCATTTTGGAAGTCTTAATGGGCTGAACCTTAGGGTCTTTTTAACCCATTGTTGCACATGGCTCTTTTGCAGATGGCCCCCCCTTTGGATCCCTATTTTCCCTCCTTTGGATCCCAACCGTGGCCGGTCTGCTAGCTTAATCAATATTCTAGTTTTTTCTCCCCTGGCACTTCCCCATATTAAATGATCAGTTTAACATGAGAAAATCATTTAGGAGAATTAGATATTGATTATTATGACAGCGGTGATGGGTGCACCACCCTACAAGTGGTCAGAAATAGAATGTGGGAATGTGGAAAAGTGTTTGGGTATCAAGAATCAAGCGTACAAAATTTGGTGAATTTTGGAGTCCGTTTGGGGTTTTTCCCGCGAAAAATGCCTGCCGGGGGTCAAAATTGGCCAAAATTGGGTCAAAAATGGTGTGAAATGACTTTATTTTTCCACACGAGTGACGCTGCAGTGAGTGATTAAGCTGAAGGAGAATTTTGGAAGCCAATTCTTGGCACTTTCACCTCTCTGTGTGGGGAAGGAAGGAGGGTTCCTACAGGTGGTCTAGTGCAGACCCGTAGCGTACATGTCCTGTTTTCGAGTGTGTGGAGGAGTGAATGAGATCTTTCTCTCTTCAATTTTGCACTTGGGAGAGTCTATGTATGTTTTGAGGTTTCCATGGATGTGTGTGTGCAAGGAATTGAGGGAAGAAGGTGCGGGTTTCTGCAAGACTATGTGACCCTGTATTGGTGCCATTAGGATTGGCGCTACTCCAAAGAGTCCAACAAAGTGGAGTTTGATGAAGGATTTTCTATGTTTTGAGAGTGACATTTTGTGGCTGGATTTTTTGTCTTTGTGATGGTTTTTCTTGTATATTTTGCTCACCACCATCAAGTGTGATTTCAAGTGTTGATCAACTCGACTCACCTTGTAGTGTCTGCGGGCAGGCAAGGGCTTGTAGATTGCGGCGTTTGGAGTTTGAATCGAGCTTGTGGGTAGTGTTTTTATTGAGGTCTTGAGTGGTGGTGTGTGTGGGTTTGAATTTAAGCAAATTCCTTGTGGTGTGTTGAGTTTTCTGGGTGTGTGAGTGTGCGCATGATGTCTTTTGCTCCATCAACGTTGTCATGACACTCCGCTCCCAAGACAAGAAAATGGGAAAAGGAATGCCAATCAGGTGTATTTGAATCCTACATGATTATTCAGCAGTTATAAGGGCTTGCTAACAAGGAAATTTTTAAGCTAAAAGTGTGCAGATACGGCTCTAAGGGCCAAAAGATATCTTGGTAATGCTAAACAATGAGTATTCTTGAAGTGGTCATAGCTGGGATTTTATTAATTAAAGTTGAAGTACTTGAAGGGTTCTACATGCTTGTCTTTACGGCTCATGAGTCGGAGCTATGGATAAGACGTTATGATAGATTTAAGTTGAGTAAGTAGCAGATCCATACCGGATTGGGCAACTGCAGCTGAGGTGACATAAATCAAATGAATGCACGAGCCTAAAGTGCTCATTTTGTGGAGCGTGTCGGTCTTTTCAGATCAGCGATCAGAGTTACGGTTGCCAAGTTATGGGCCGTTAAAGGTTCAGCGGGGGGCCCGGTTCCGTGCCAGTCTAGTCGGCTCGGTCGGAGTGCCATCTGGGAGTTTTTGAGCTTCATTCAGGGAATACGGAAAATTGATATGCTTTGGAAGTTAAATACGCAAAATGTGGTGCCGTACGGAAGGACATAAGAAATGACGTTGATGGCCGATTTTTGAAAATCAAAGAAAAAAGAAAAAAAAACTTATTTTTCCTCAACGGAGCCTTGGGGACACTGTTGGAAGGCTCGGCAATGCCTAGTCAACCTCATGACACCCCTACGGGCATGGCACACCCCCCCCCCCCCCCCCCCCCCCCTCTTTTGATTGGCCGACCTTATCATCCTCAGGCCCCCGCTTGTCTATACCCCAACCTAGCCGACCTCCCTCGGTTTCAGATACCCCTTCTCTCTTTCCCCCGTAGTTTATTCCCCCAGCAAGCATCGGATGACATATCCCCCCCCCCTCTTTCTCTCTCATTTTCCCTACATACCTCTCTCTAATATCCTCTATCTCTCTCTCTCTCTCTCTCTCTCTCTCTCTCTCTCTCTCTCTCTCTCTCTCTCTCTCTCTCTCTCTCTCTCTCTCTCTCTCTCTCTCTCCCTCTCCCCCTACTGGCCACCCTTCGCCAGGCGCAAGCCTCGAGCGCTCACCCCGACCCCTCTCTCACCCACACCCCCCCCTACTGGCCACCCTCGGCCAGGCGCAAGCCTCGAGCTCTCACCCCGACCCCTCTCTGGATTTCCCTCTCACACTCCCTCTATGTCGAGCCGCATGTGAACTCCCAGTCTCCCATATTCTTATCCACACCCCCGCCCCCTCTCACACTCTTTCCCTTGCCCTCTCATTCCCCTCCCTTGGCCCGCTAATATTCTCCTCCCCTCTCTCTTCGCCACCCGCTTGCCTCACCCTTCCCTCGGCTTCATTCCCCCCCCCCCCCCTTCACACACTCTCTTCCCCCCCCCCACGGTGGGCACCGGCCATAGAACTGTCACTCTCTCCTATCCACGGCACCTCATCCCCTTCTCTCTCTCTCTCTCTCTCTCTCTCTCTCTCTCTCTCTCTCTCTCTCTCTCTCTCTCTCTCTCTTCTCAGCCCGAAGGCGCAGCGCAAGAAGCCGGAGCCTACTCTCTCTTCACCACACACCACACACACACACACCCTCATCCTCTCCCTCACTCACCACCTCCAATCCCCTCTCCCTCTCTCGTGCTCTGTTTCTACACCAGCCTGCCCGCAATCTCTCTCTCTCCCTCTCGGCCTGTACAGGCGTAGCGCAGAATTTCTCTCTCTATATATAAATACACCACACACACACACACACACACCATCCCCCCCCCCCCACCCCATCCTCGTGTAGCAGTCCGCTATCAACAGAGCCAAAAAAGATTTTTTAAAAAAAATAATAATAACAATAATAAATATAATAATATATATGTATATATATATATATAAATATAAATATAAATATAAATATATATATATATATAAAATATATATATTATACAAGCCCGTTCCCACACACACATGCGCATCCACACATATATATACACACACATCCGTCCACATGCACATACATACACACACACACACACACACACACACACACACACACACACACACACACACACACGCATAAACGCACATAAATACAAGGAAAAATGAAGGATTCCACGACCAGGACGACAACGAAAAAGAAGGAGGACCCAAAGCACGCGCCGCCAACAACAAAAAGAGGAAATGCGTCGAAGGCATGCCTCGGCTGACCCTGAAAAGAAGTACGCTCTACAGCGACGCACCGAAAACACACCATTCGCCGGCAACACGCAACCACGATGCCAGTTCTATTAATTTATAAGTTATTTTCATCATTTCTTCAGTTTTAACCCAAGCCATTGTAAAATCCCATTTTTGTAAATTTCCTCTCTCTAGGTGATGGTCAAAAAGGCCCACCAAGAGATTCTCATCTTTTAATAACCTCCCAAAACAAAGCAAGGGTCAACCACACCAGACCCACCACTTGATTTGTCTCTCCGATTGAGCTTACCCTAATCACATTGGGATTACCATAATCCAAGCAGCCAACACTTATAAATTGGCACTGAGAAATCCCTATCCGGGGGGGGGGGGCAGTTCATGAGAAGTCAGCACTTGGTAGAGTGTAGTGGGAAGAGTTGACACTATCACCATCACAGGGAGGGGGCTTGTGTGTTGGGTTTGCCTTGGGAATTGCACTATGCAAAGGGAGCCACGTCCATCTCTCGACTCCAATGGTCGATGCACACACGTATACACGCTCTTGGTAGAAAGCTTCACCATCATTGAGTCGTCTTAGAGAGCACACCAAGTAGTTTGCACCATCTTTTCTCCCTACCTCTCTATCACCAGGGCATGCCATTTGTAAATACTATAGAAATAATTCTCCCTCACACCCCCGAGCGTTTTCATAATTTACAAATCTCCCTCTCTCTCTCTCTCTCTCTCTCTCTCTCTCTCTCTCTCTCTCTCCGTGTGTAATTTTGCGGTGTTCATATCATCGTGGTTTGCGTCCTAGCCGCTCCAAGCTAGGTGGTGCCCCCTGTTCGCTTTACCGACAGGTTCGAGGCGCGCCATTCGGCCCCCGGCCTTTTAGAGGCCGTTGGAGCTCGGTGTTCGCTTTTCTCCCGTCATTTGGTGCCCCCACTGAGGAGGGCTTCCTAAGACCCTTCGGTTTACAATGCTGAAAGTGAAGCGCACTATCAATCATGGACGAATGGCTGAAGGAATTTTCTAACTGGAGGACGGAAGAGGAGGAGACGAAGGAGGCACTAACCACCTTCATTGAAGTACTACTGCCAGACTGCAGTTTCGTCAGTATTCAAGAGGTAAATTCTCCATCTCGTGTTGCTCGTTCTAACCATACATTGAGAGCATCAGGTGGGAGGTCGGTGAAGTGCCATCACTGTTGTCAAACAAGAAACACTGTCAATGAGTGCCAGCAACGAAGGCACCGAAAGGGCTGAAATTGTCTACATCGACATTCATCACGAAGAAGTCATTTACATTAAGGAAGGGAAGAAAACGGCGAGGCCTCTTTTCCCTAAAGTAACTGCAGTCAAACTTATAACTCCAAAGTGGCCTAAACGGGCTTCTCAAGACAAAGGTAAGGAGAAGTTAAGCCACTCTGGAAACACATGTGTAGACCCCAAAACTTTTTGACAATTTGTACACAACTCCGGGTTAATTGGGATATGCATGGGCATGTTAGAATCATTTCCATTTTAAATTACTGCACATGTATGCCTGTTTAGCATGATTTGATGTTGCTGCACATAAATGATTAGATAGAATCTGAAAGTATTTGCTAATGTTTATGTTAAAATTTGAATGCTATGATTAGTTCGTTTAAGGGAAGTTCATAGTTTCGTGACCTAATTTGGCCATTTTCATCTGGAAAGCAATGGAAATCTTACCAGCTCGAGAAAGTTTCAAGGTGAGTACTACTCTTAAGTTTAGTCTTAGCCGAAGTAAATCTTCGAACTCTTGTGAGTTTACCCTAATTTGCGTTAAGGCATGTTAGTCGGTTTAAACACTAGAATTCCAGTTAGATTTTGAGCTAGCTTTTGAGGAAAACGGAAAGTGTACACAAGTTTTAGTGTAAGTATCGGGCAAAGCTTTAAATTTTGACTTAGAATCCGGGAGGGACCGTGAAGTTCAAGAGAGTAAGGAGAGAGAAGATGTGAGCTCGATGCTCATTGTCATGATGGAGATCTTTGAGATTTCGGGGACTTTAACCCTTTTTCAACGTGGGAGCAAGGTCTTAAAAGACCAATGCTTGACAATGTTTTTAAGAAAAAATAACAAAACAAAAACATAATTACGTTTTGATTGGCAGCTCTGAATCGCCATGCATGAGGGAACCGCCATGAAACGAGGAAGCCAGAAGACGAGAGGGGGAATGGTCGCTAGGAGAGTGGGGAAGAAGGGAGCCCAAGAGGGCTACCGTTGCGTGTACTGTGTGTGTGCAGAGGAGATAGGAGCCACCAACGGCCGCTAAGTGCGTGAGGTCGTCATGCAAGCCCGAGAGCGCGCTCTGAGAGGCGAGCCCATGAGGGGCCGCGAAGGGCTGCACTGGGTGTGCAGAGCATAGGACGAGAGAGAGAGAGCCGCGAGGTTGCGTGGTTAAGAAGGGTGTGGCCAGAGCGCCATAGGGAGAGGGTTTCCTGAACGAGAGGGTCGCCTGCAGTCGTCGCGAGAAGGGGAAGGACGCCATGTGAGCCCTGGTGGAGGACGTATAAGTTAGAGAGTGAAAGCCTGAGGAGAGTGCTGCAGTATACAAGCAGAGAGGGAGAGTTTTAGCGCTGGTTTTATAGTGAGAGAAAGTAGGAGAGAGAAATATTACGCTTGGCAGTGTGTGTACGTCCATTTGCTTGATAGTGTATGTATTACCTACTTCCTGCATAATATAGGTCGCTACACAGAAAAACCTGAGAGGGAGAGAATGAATTTGCTATAGCGCAAGTTAGAGAGAGGTCCACCTGCAGTGGTAACGAGGAAGAGCCGAGAGCAGGGTGGTGTGATTGAGGAGGGTGATTGCCAGAGGTCGTAAGCATGCTGAGAAAGGAAGGGAGAGAGCATGAACCAATTTCAAGACCAAGTAGGAAACTGTGTGTATCTGTGTGATTGATTTATTGAGAGTGTGTGTATCATCTTGAGCGTGAGCAATTAAGGAGAGGGAGAGTCATGAGCAGTTCGTAAAAGAACTGTGTGTGTGTGTTGCGCTGATTACATGTGTGTAGGGGTGTGTGTACTCCCATGCATGGAGAGACGACTGAAGAAGGTGCTTCTTGGTGAGGTCGCAAGCAGTTGCAAGAGAGTGTGAGGGCAAATCTGAGAGGGGGAGAGTATCCAAGAGCCTGAGAGAGTAGTAAGAGAGGCCGTGAGGCCGTTGTGGGCAGAGTACGAGATCTGTGAGAGTGAGAGAAAGAGAGAAAGAGAGAGAAATTTGGAAAGTAAATTCAAAATTTTGCTGCGTAGTGACTCACTTTCAAGTGAGAGGAGCCGCTGCTCGAATTCTGACGGAGACGGAAAGCCAAAAACCCGAAATCAAAAGTTAAAATTCACTGGTTAGTTTTTCTTGATTTCTAAACAAATTCATAAAATTAGAAAGAAGCATTGCTAGCTTCATAATTGAGCACAAATGTGATTGTTTGAAGATATATCTGTATTGAAATCATACTTGGAAATGAAATGCTACATATTTTTGCATGGTTAGTGGCATTTGGGAAGAGAAATTGAATCATTGACAGTTTTTGGCATTTCAATAAAAATTTACATTTTACAAGTTTATTCTCGTGTTTTTCATTGGAAAATTTGCAAAACTGTTGAATGACTCTAGTTGCATTGTTCAATAATTTGAAGTCCAGTAAGTGATTGATTTGTTTTGTGAGTTCTGAAGTGTAGTTTTGAATTATAGCAGTCAAATAGATATTCTGGATAATTTCATGTTGATGAATTTTGACTAAAAACTCCATTAAAAATGTATATGGGAACTCAGATTTTAACCCTAAATAGCATGTTTGGAGAGCATACATGAGTAATCTTGCATATTAGAGAGTTGGACTATGAAGCATAGAAAAGTAAGTGAAATACGAACGCATAATCAGATATTAGTTAAAATGGGTTTGAAAATCGCAAATATATGGCAAATTAGTGCACGTTTAGGTTAGTTAGGGGACCATAGGTTTACTTGAACGTTAATTAGAATGCTTGGAAGGTGACGTTCATTTGGTGCGTCCGCCGGCGGGAGCTAGCTGGCTGTTAAAGTTACGGGGCACCCGGTGCATATATTTTGCATTCTGGTACCCAGGGTTTGGCCAATCAAAAAGAGGCAATGTCTGTGTAGTAACGCCAGGAGAGGCAAGTCTTAAATAGATTTTGGGTTATCCCAATTCATACCTTGGTTTTGATGACCTTGAGGTTGATAATAGAATATGTTAGTCAAGAGCCGTCTGTTAGTTTATCGAAGCTGAGAGATTCAATCACTTGTTAGAGTTAGCATGGTATAAACAGAAAGAGAGGGAGATGAAGTTGGTGGAAGTAGACATAGGTGGGTGTGTAGGAGATCCTAGTGCACTCATAGAAGAAAAGGATTTTCACATAGAACTAATTAAACAACAAGAACTAGTTGATGAGGCTTTCACTCAAATTCGGCAAAATTTGATTAGATTAAAGTTAGAAACTTAGCAAGCTTTGATGAAGGCTAGGCAAGATAGAGAGTCGGCCATATTAGAATATAATCTATTTCAACAAGATATAATACGTTTTAATGAAGAAATAGGAAAAACTTGTCAAATTTTAGATAAGCAACCTAAATCGCATGTTGAGGAAATGAAAACCATGAGTGGGTGCATTAATACAATGGGAGAGGAGCTTAATGAGTGTAAGCAGCTTATATTTGGATGCCAAGTACTTTCCAATGATGAGAGGCCACGTGAGAGTGAGAAGCCTATGACTCCTATAGTCAATAATGATTGTTGTATTGACAATGTTAACAAATATATAGATGTTTCTTTTGATAACTCATGTTTGCTGAGAGATGTAGAACGGGAGGAAAGAGAGCTAGTAGATAATAATATAGCTACCTTGGTAGATATCGAGAAAAGACAAGCCTTGTTAGAAGTGTGTCTTCATAGGGAGCATTTACAAATATTTCAGCAAATTTACTTTGAAACTTTAGTACCCTATGAATTAAGTGGTGCATGCTATAGTAAAGAAGAGAGATGTACTTTTCTTTTGATGGAATATAGCATAGAAAGTATTCTTACTTATAAGGATGCATGTACGAAGCAATTTGCATATGAGAAATATTTTGAGATTGAAATTGAATTAGGTTCATCTAACTTTGAAACTAGACATGATTGTGACGAGTTAAATATAGAAAAAACTTTAATTTTGAATGAACCTGAGAGATTGAGAGAAAATCATACTCAACATGTTAGTGGGAATGGTGAGGAATGTAAGAGACATATTAGATATGAATTTCAAGTAAATGCAGTCATTTTAGGGAATGAGATTAGGCAATGCGTTGCATATGTGCAAAAGGGAGATGAAACAAAGAGAGGGAAAAATAGTAGCATGCCTAGGAGACAAAATGTCCAACCAAAGTTTCCAATAGAGCCTAGAAAAGGCTGGATAGAAAACAAGGATAGTAAAATCTATGAAAAGAGACAATCTGGGTATAAGTATTATGGTGTAATAGGCCATATTGCAATGTTTGGTGAAAATTTGAAATTTGTAAACCAAATTACCTGAGCTCAATGATGAGGGAATTATAGGAGAGAGTGAGTAGTGACTGCTTGGTTTAGAAAATTGAAAAACAAAACAAAATATTTTTTTGTTTGTAATATGGAATAGCTAGCTCATTTTAATTGAGAAACGATATAATAAGGGAGATGTCATTTCATGTCATGTGGAAAGTGAGTGTGAGTTCTAATGTACTATCATTTATGTGTAGATATTTGGGCTACACTAAGAAGTCTTTGTTGTTCCTATTTGAACGTTTAGTGATTTTATGTGTGTGCAAGATGAATTAGAATCATGGAAGTTGACTAACTGGTTAAGTTATTGTGTGAGGAGAGAAGCTAAAAAAAGATTGTGAGTTTGAGGGAAAGTGAGAAGTGAGTAAAGAGTAGGAGTGAGTAAGTGTGACTTGAGTGGTGTGAGATAAGTTATTGTTGAGGAGAGGGTTCCTTGTTTATTCTTGCTCATATGCAAGTTATTTTCATTCATTTGTAGGAAGAATGATGAGTTTTAGTGAAATCCAAATTCAAACATATTTGACAAAATTTTACAATTTGACTAATAGAATTTTAGCAAAACTATTTAAGAGAGTTGGCCAAATGAGAAAAGATAGGTACCATATAAATTCTACGACAACTTAAATAGGTACAAAGCAATCTAGATTTAGTAGATGCCATGTTTGGTGGGATCCGTGTTTTAAAATTGAAATGCATATGTTAGTGCAAGGAAAATGTGTGTTTAAGGATTAGAGATGCATGAGAGTAATGCAATGCAAAAATATTATTGATTGTACCTAGTGAGTTATAATACATGATGCTACTTTATTTGCATATACATTTTGGTTTTTGAAAAGAAGAAATTTTTCTTTTAAAAAATTGTGTAGGGCATTATACAAGTAGGTATTGTAGCTTTCTAGTGGAAAGTAGGTGTCTGTAGCATGTATATATGTTTGGAATCCATAGCACACTATAAGAAAAGTGGATAGGGTTTGACATACATGTAGGGAGCTGTAGCTTTTTGGTAAAAGTAGGTTTCTGAACCTTATATAGATGCCTCTAACTAGGGCATTGAATACAAGTAGGATTCTGAAGCTTTTACTGAGAGTAGGCAACTGGACCATGTGTGGATACCTGTAGTCCATAACGTGCAGCACCTTTTGGCTTAGCCAATGCACCTGCACTATTCCGTCACATGTAGCGAGAGGCTTTAAAAAAAAACACAAAACCACACAAAAAAAAAACCAAAAAAAAGAAGTTTCACAAAATCCAAAAAGAATCATTTCTTTTATGCTTGATTTTCTGTTTTATTCAAACAAAAAACTAAAAAGGAAAAAACACCAACAAAAACAAAACAAAACAAAAACCCATAAAAATTAGGAGTAGGATATCTACATTCCTTTAGGGGGAGTCTAATCTTTTTGTAGAACCGAGCAATTTTGCGGAGAAGTACCTGTTACAAATTGGAGCTGACTGTCAAAGCTATTTCTGGGGAAGTAGCTCTAAAGTGGAGTATTTTCAAGCACATTAACCAGGTGGTTTACTTCTAACTATAATGTTCAGTTATTTAGTTTTTATTATTTGTGTGCTTGCTGTAATAGATGTGTCAGTGACAAGTTAGTACAACACTATTCATAGTTATATTAGACTTGTTAGCTTAGGGGGTTTATATGTTCTTTTTAACTTTCCTTTATCTAGACTTAGCAATCACTGACGGTGACCAAGCTGTTAGTGGCTGAGAAAGGTAGTCAAGGTGATTATTTAATAGAATCACTTTAGCTAAACTAGTTTTGGGCAATATATTTATGCTCTGAATGGTGATCTAACGATCCCTTAGAAGTGATGTAGGTCTTTGTGGTTGGGAGTATAGACCTTTAAACTCTAGATTATGGTCGGTATGCTAGTTAATTTACACTAGTGATGAGCCAAGGGAAGAATTAAACAAGACTTATATGTTATATGTTGTGTGACCGTCGCCGTACAAGTTTGGTAGGCGGGTGGATCCACTTTGTCTCTAGTGACAGAGCCACGAGCCGTAGCCAGGTTTTGTACGGGGTGGAAGTGTAAGTGCTAATAATTCCTACTCGATGCAGCAGTGAGAGTGGAATGTGTGTGAAAAAAAAACAATCAAGTCTGATGTGACTTACTAAAAATCAAAATAAAAACAAAAACAAGAAAAAGAATGCATGAAAAAAAAAACTTGGGAATTCAAAAAAAGGGAAATAGATTAAAGGCGATGACTTCCACTTAGATGTGAATACTGTATATTTTCTATAATATAGGGCTTAATTGGTTTACCTCTATAGAGATCTAGCACCATGGAGAGGGGTTGCTCTTGCTATTAAACAGTAATAAATTTATAGTCTTGCCTAGGGCGGTTTATAGTTATTCTATTAACTAGTCACTTTATTATTAATTTTAGTTGCTATTGGTGAGGTTTAGGTTTGTGATTTTTAAATCTTTGTAAATGCTAGTTAGTGAGGGTATATACGTTTTCTGGGCCCAACATGTTTATATAACTATGTCTAGTGTTTATTAATTTGTCACTGAGTTGTCACTGACTGACTGATTAATGGTTTTATTGTTGAAACAAATTTAGTTCTTATTTTAATTCAAGTAAGAATGGACAGACTACTGGTGTTAGTGTAATGTGTTTCAGGCTTTATGCTCACGAGGGCGTTCGCAGTTAAGGAGGGGAGCTAGTTATTTTTCAAAGTGTAGCTGCTAAGCTGGAGAGTTGCAACAATTTAAGAAGTTCATACGAGTGTAAAAGACATTCTTGCTCGTCGAGGACGACTCCATAATTCAATGGGGGAGGAATGTAGACCCCAAAACTTTTTGACAATTTGTACACAACTCCGGGTTAATTGGGATATGCATGCTCATGTTAGAATCATTTGCATTTTAAATTACTGCACATGTATGCCTGTTTAGCATGATTTGATGTTGCTGCACATAAATGATTAGATAGAATCTGAAAGTATTTGCTAATGTTTATGTTAAAATTTGAATGCTATGATTAGTTCGTCTAAGGGAAGTTCATAATTTCTTGACCTAATTTGGCCATATTCATCTGGAAAGCAATGGAAAGCTTACCAGCTCGAGAAAGTTTCAAGGTGAGTACTACTCTTGAGTTTAGTCTTAGCCGAAGTAAATCTTCCGACTCTTGTGAGTTTACCCTAATTTGTGTTAAGGCATGTTAGTCGGTTTTAAACTCTAGAATTCCAGTTAGATTTTGAGCTAGCTTTTGAGGAAAACGGAAAGTGTACACAAGTTTTAGTGTAAGTATCGGGCAAAGCTTTAAATTTTGACTTAGAATCCGGGAGGGACCGTGAAGTTCAAGAGAGTAAGGAGAGAGAAGATGTGAGCTCGATGCTCATTGTCATGATGGAGATCTTTGAGGTTTCGGGGACTTTAACCCTTTTTCAACGTGGGAGCAAGGTCTTAAAAGCCCAATGCTTGACAATGTTTTTAAGAAAAAATAACAAAACAAAAACATAATTACGTTTTGATTGGCAGCTCTGAATCGCCATGCATGAGGGAACCGCCATGAAACGAGGAAGCCAGAAGACGAGAGGGGGAATGGTCGCTAGGAGAGTGGGGAAGAAGGGAGCCCAAGAGGGCTACCCTTGCGTGTACTGTGTGTGTGCAGAGAGATAGGAGCCACCAAGGGCCGCTAAGTGTGTGAGGCCATCATGCAAGCCCGAGAGGGCGCTGTGAGAGGCGAGCCCATGAGGGGCGAGAAGGGCTGCACTGGGTGTGCAGAGCATAGGACGAAGAGAGAGAGAGAGCCGCGAGGTGGCGTGGTTGAGAAGGGCGTGGCCAGAGCGCCATAGGGAGAGGGTTTCCTGAACCAGAGAGTCGCCTGCAGTGGTCGCGAGAAGGGGAAGGACGCCATGTGAGCCCTGGTGGAGGACGTATAAGTTAGAGAGTGAGAGCCTGAGGAGAGCGCTGCAGTATACAAGCAGAGAGGGAGAGTTTTAGCGCTGGTTTTATAGTGAGAGAAAGTAGGAGAGAGAAATATTACGCTTGGCAGTGTGTGTACGTCCATTTGCTTGATAGTGTATGTATTACCTACTTCCTGCATAATATAGGTCGCTACACAAAAAACCTGAGAGGGAGAGAATGAATTTGCTATAGCGCAAGTTAGAGAGAGGGCCACCTGCAGTGGTAACGAGGAAGAGCCGAGAGCAGGGTGGTGTGATTGAGGAGGGTGATTGCCAGAGGTCGTAAGCATGCTGAGAAAGGAAGGGAGAGAGCATGAACCAATTTCAAGACCAAGTAGGAAACTGTGTGTATCTGTGTGATTGATTTATTGAGAGTGTGTGTATCATCTTGAGCGTGAGCAATTAAGGAGAGGGAGAGTCATGAGCAGTTCGTAAAAGAACTGTGTGTGTGTTGCGCTGATTACATGTGTGTAGGGGTGTGTGTACTCCCATGCATGGAGAGCCGCCTGAAGAAGGTGCTTCTTGGTGAGGTCGCAAGCAGTTGCAAGAGAGTGTGAGGGCAAATCTGAGAGGGGGAGAGTATCCAAGAGCCTGAGAGAGTAGTAAGAGAGGCCGTGAGGCCGTTGTGGGCAGGGTACGAGATCTGTGAGAGTGAGAGAAAGAGAAAGAGAGAGAAATTTGGGAAGTAAATTCAAAATTTTGCTGCGGAGTGACTCACTTTCAAGTGAGAGAAGCCGCTGCTCGAATTCTGACGGAGACGAAAAGCAAAAAACCCGAAATCAAAAGTTAAAATTCACTGGTTAGTTTTTCTTGATTTCTAAACAAATTCATAAAATTAAAAAGAAGTATTTCTAGTTTCATTATTTGCATTGCTAGCTTCATAATTGAGCACAAATGTGATTGTTTGAAGATATATCTATATTGAAATCATACTTGGAAATGAAATGCTGCATATTTTTGCATGGTTAGTGGCATTTGGGAAGAGAAATTGAATCATTGACAGTTTTTGGCATTTCAATAAAAATTTACATTTTACAAGATTATTCTCGTGTTTTTCATTGGAAAATTTGCAAAACTGTTGAATGACTCTAGTTGCATTGTTCAATAATTTGAAGTCCAGTAAGTGATTGATGTGTTTTGTGAGTTCTAAAGTGTAGTTTTGAATTATAGCAGTCAAATAGATATTCTGGATAATTGCATGCTGATGAATTTTGACTAAAAACTCCATTAAAAATGTATATGGGAACTCAGATTTTAACCCTAAATAGCATGTTTGGAGAGCATACATGAGTAATCTTGCATATTAGAGAGTTGGACTACGAAGCATAGAAAAGTAAGTGAAATACGAACGCATAATCAGAAATTAGTTAAAATGGGTTTGAAAATCGCAAATATATGGCAAATTAGTGCACGTTTAGGTTAGTTAGGGGACCGTAGGTTTACTTGAACGTTAATTAGAATGCTTGGAAGGTGACGTTCAACATGACCCCGAAGGGAGAAGCATCTAGCTAAGCAAGTGCTTGCCAAAGAGGAAATCATCCGAAGTTAAGCGGTGGAAGGTCGCCTACCGATTTTCACGACGGGTGCGAGTGCTACCAATCCACTTCGACAATCCTGAAGAAGAAGTGGTAAGGTGATTCCCATGTCCTAGGGAAGAGTGGTTCGGCTACTTCTCTCGCTGTTTTGGAAAGCGAGTGGAGGATCTTCCTCCTCTCCCTGTACAACTTATCCTGAAGAAGCTCTCTACCATGGGTGAAACCCAGTGGGTCGGGAACGAGTTGCAACTTAATGGAGTAGAATTCATGCAACACGCCAACTACGGAAATTACCTGCAATTGCTATTAGCCAAGAGGCTGCGAGTGGTCAGACGCATCGCCATCACCCTGTACGTGCTGAGCAACGAAGGAAAGGTAGAGCCCATGAAAGGCGACAACCTCTTGTGGATGTGCCGACTCATCAACACTGGCACGGTAAAAGTATAAGTAAGTATTACACCCTCTGTGCATGATGGAAAATGGGCTGACGGCATTCCTGTGCAGATTCTTGCAGCATATGCATGTGAATATCTATGTAGATAGGAAAGTCTTCTACCAACAGAAGATCATATACCTATTCGGTGTGGCAGTACCAAGAGAAATCCTCAATTCCCCAAACCCTATCATTCTCCCCATATTGGATTACCATCATTCCTTTAATGTTTCTATCTTTATCCTGTTTTAACCTACCCACCCACCCCTGTAAAAAGCTACTATGAGACGCTACTGTTGTTAATGTTTTTTTTTTGGTTAAAGATTTGTAATTTCCTGAGTCACTACCATGGAAAGTGTTTCTTTCGCCACATTCAGTGGAAAGAAGGGAGAGGATCTCACCACCGACTTTTTGGATGATTTTGACATTGCTTCTGTCGTCTCCAACAAAGATGACGACGCTTCACGACTTAGAATTTTTCCTCTACTGATGAAGGTAGAGACCAAGTCCTGGTATAATGCATTGCCCCATGCTACCAAGAATGCATGGGATGTGCTAAATGATGCTTTTGTAAAGAGGTTTGGTGGAGGCACAACCTCGGAGAAGCTATGGCAGCTACTGATAGAATTAAAGCAGGGAGTTTTGCTGGAATATGCCACCTACGAGTCCAAATTTGTGAACTTATGGGAGAGATGGGTTGCCTCACTGGAGGAAGGCGAAGGAGCACCTAATTTCCTAAAGAAGGACCGTTTCATTGCTAGTCTATGGTCGCCGCTTAGAGAGAAGGTGAAGGGAAGGTTTCCTGCAACATATGATTTGGCAGTCAAAGTAGCCCGCCTTAAAGACAAGAAGCTGCGCATGCAAGCAAGAGTAAACGAGTCAGAGGAAACAAGCTCAGCTCGACCAACCCCGGTGACTGCAAAGCCAATCATAGATTCCAACCGCAAGAGGCATCAGAAGAGCAGCAAGACCTACTAAGTCGCATCACCACCCAACTAGAGAGTTTATCCGTGCATCTCGTGCAGCAAGGGCATGCACCTGGTAGGAATCCAAAACAAGGAAGAGGACAAAGAAGGCAGAACCAAGAGTACCACTGTTACAACTGCGGGGAAGATGGCCATGGAATGTACTACTGTCCACACCCAAGGAGGCAGAATTTCAATAGAGGGGGGAGACAGAATCAGATCTCTCCACCAAGAGCAAGAGGACCACCACCTAGGCAACCAGGACCAATCCCACCGGTCCAAATCCTTCGACCACCTGTACAACAGCAACCACCACCCCAACATCTCATTCCGCCACTACCCCCACCACCTGCTGTGAACCAAGCGGTGAGTGTTATTAGCTTAGAGGCTAAAGGGAATGTTGACTGTTGGGTCAACAACACAACAGAACTCAAGTTTCGTACCAAAGTCTTATCTTTTGCGAGTTATGAAATGTTGCGGGTTATGGCTATAAACGTCATTTGTAATGAGTAGTTATTCTAGTTTCAGAAGCCGGGGTGCAATGGCACTTCCAAATTGTAAATACAAAGCCATTTGACCCTTTAAACCTAAGGTAGCCTTAGTATATAAGGTACCTAGGTCATTTTGTAAAAGGGAGGGAAGACTTTAACGTTGGGGTATAAAGCCCAATGTGGTCGCCCAGGTAAGTGGGCGGGCCGCCAGGTATGTACACATATTCTTTTGTTAAAACCTCATAAGAACTCACTATGCTCTACACATTACAGTAGAGCGAGTTCACCATATCATCGTGCTCTTCTTCTCGCACTCTCTCTTGCGTCGCACTTCCCCTCGTACTCCTTCAACTGGTATCAGAGCTCAGATCGAGGCTCGGGGCAGCACTGTAGGAGGCTAGAGTCACCAGCTCAGAGTGGAGTGAAATTCGGCAGGCAAAGACACGGCCCCAAATCTTGTGGGAGAGCCCGTAGGCCCTGGTGTGCTCATAATTTCATTCTGAGGTCATCTCGGTCACCGTTCGGCTTCGACAAAGTTCTACGCAGGCCATTTTCTAGTACGTGGTCTCAGCGGGTGCAGATTCGACTCTGCAAATTTGGGGTTTTCGGCCTACGATTGCAGGTGCTGAGGATATCGACACTCCCAAAGTGTTGATTTGTGGCTGTCTACACATCGAAGGACGGCTCACAGTTCTTGGAGGCGTGTCACATACGACATGGGCGCATCTACACACAGACTATAGGCGACATCCACTAGTTCCTTAGGTAGCTTGTGTTTGCTGCTTGATATTCCAGATTTCATCCTGACATTGCAGGTACTTCCACATGGGATGTATTGTCAGAGATGATGTATGTCTGTTGAGGGTTTGCTGGCTGTGAGTCACGCAGCAAACAACCGCTGCAACGGTTACAGTATACAGTGGGAAATTTGTGGATGTATGACCTTGTGGGAAGTCTATGTACTGTCAGATTTACTGCAGCCTTTGTTGAGGGTCGAGTGAGGTTTTATTGAGCTGGGGGATTCTCGAATGTTGAGATCCTTTCGGTGATACAGGTCTTGGAGCGATCCCTCGAGCACCCTTAGATAGGCAGCTAGGATGTATTGACTGTGAGTTAGACAGTTCGGATTGCATCTTTGCTTTACTGCAGTTGAGGCATTGTCATAGTCTATGCTTACAGGACAGTGACAGGACAGTGAGAGATAGTACAGGTGCAGGACAGGTTTACCCGCAACTTACAGTGTCAGAGAGACAGTGTTTTTGGAGCCGTTTTTTGGTCTGTTTTTTGAGTACACCAGAGCCATTTTACAAAGGAGACTCTGCCAAAATTTATGTAGAATCTGAAGCTTTCTTGGTTCATTTGACAGGTTGATATTGGTTCAGAGGTCAGTTTACAGGGGAAACTCTCCTGAAATTTTCCCAGGAAAGTAAACTACTGTGAAGCGTAGCTATGGCTGGATCACAGGACACTGCTCTTTACAATATCAAGAAGCTGGATAGAACCAATTTCCCATTGTGGAAGAAGCAGATTTGGCACGTGTTGGTACAAAAGAATCATATAAAACCTATAAAGCTCAAGGGGATAAAACCAGAAGATATGGACGAAGATGAATGGAGCGAAATGGATGAATTGGCACTTTCTACCATTATGTTGACTTTGGCAGAAAGCGTTTACTTCAATGTAGCAGATGAGATGTCGGCTTATCAAGCATGGTTAAAGCTGAGTGATCTTTATGAGAAGCAAAGTGCAGCTTCACAGGTATACTGGCTGAAGAAGCTTGTTGACTTGAAGATGAAAGAAGGGACACCTATGTCCAATCATCTGAATGAATTCAACACAATTTATAGTCAGTTGTCAGCTCAAGGTGTCAAGTTTGATGAACCTGTTAGAGCTATGTTCCTGTTGATCACATTGCGGGAAAGTTGGGACACTTTTCGCACAGCTTTGAGTAATTCTGCACCTCCAGATGGTTTGAACATAGCAGGTGTAGAAGGAAGTCTGCTTACTCAAGAAACCAATAGAAAGACAATGGACAAAGGCAAAGGAACAGCCTTAGTTGTCAGGGGAAGGACCAAAGAACAGTACGAAAGTGGAAAGAGGAATCAATCTCGTAGCAAGTCCCGCAGTGCTAAAGGCAAGAGTGACATAGAATGCTACCATTGTGGCAAGAAGGGTCACATGAAAAGAGACTACAGAGAATGGAAAGCAGAAAAAGGCAAAGAGAAAGCTAAAGACCATGGTGAGAAGAACAAGTCCTCAGTGAAGATTCAAGAAATAAATGTGACAAAAACTGTTGCAAAGGATGACAGTCTAGTGTCAGGAGACATGTACTTCTTGAAGAATAAAATGGACTCAGCTCTTCTTACAACATCTTATGGAAATGAACTGAGTGACTTGATTATAGACTCACGGGAATCACTTCATGTGTCTCCAAACAAGGAGTGGTTTACTTCTTATGTGACCACTAAAGATCATGTTCCGCTAGGCAATGGGCAGACATGTGAGATCTTAGGTGTTGGAGATGTTCAATTGAAGTTTCAGAATGGCTCTTCTTTCACGCTGAAGAATGTGAGACATGTTCCCGCAATTACAAAGAGCTTGATCAGCACAGGTTTACTTGATGATGCTGCTACGTCACCACTTTTGGACTAAACATGTGGAAGATATCCAAGGGTTCTATGACAGTAGCACATGGAGTAAATTCTGGAGGACTTTACATGATTTATGTATCAAATGTCTCTAAAAATGTAATCAATGTAACCGAGCAGCCGAACGTTTCTTTGTGGCATAGCCGGTTAGGACCTATGTCCAAGAAGGGAATGGAAATCTTGTCTCGTTCTGGTTATTTGCTTGGATTTTCATTTAATGATTTTGAATTCTGTGAACATTTTCTGTATTGTAAGCAAACACAGCAGCCACATAAGCATAGAAGCAGTAGAAGAGATACACAGTTGGAACTTGTTCATAGTGATTTGTGTGGACCTATGACTAACCTATCTCTAGGGGGAGCTTCTTACTTTATGACATTTATAGATGATTACTCGAGGAAAGTATGGGTTTACTTTCTCAAGCACAAGGATGAAGCGTTTAGTGTTTTCAAAACGTTTGTGACACTTGTGGAGAATCAGAGTGGCAAGAAGCTTAAATGCGTACGCACTGACAATGGTGGAGAGTATGTTTCAAAGGACTTTCAGGACTTTTGTGAGTCAAAAGATATAAAACGTGAACTTACTGCTCCTTACAATCCTCCTCAAAATGGTGTTGCTGAGAGGATGAATAGGACCATACAAGAGAAGGTCAGAAGTATGTTGTCTAATGCACAGCTGCCAAATGGGTTTTGGGCTGAAGCTGTATCAACAGCTGTTCATCTTGTAAATAGATCTCCTAGCAAGGTTTTGCAGAAGGATTCAGTGCCAGAGATGGTATGGTCAGGCAAAATGCCCTCATACAAGCATCTCAGAGTCCTTGGCTGTGAGGCATATACTCACGTTCCAAAGGAATTTAGGAACAAACTTGAGCCAAAGAGTAGAAAGTGCATCTTTCTAGGCTATGGTAATTCTGGTGAGATGGGGTACAGACTTTGGGATCCCGAATCCAGAAAGGTTGTCCGCAGCAATGATGTTCACTTTAATGAATCCAAATATCATTCTAAACCAGAGAGGGATGAGGAGATTAGAAGATTTGTCTTCCAAGAAGATGGACGTGCACGTGGAAGACAAAATGTTAGGGCTCAAGAGGAGCAAGGACTGGGTAGAGTGGAACCATAGGTTGTGGCTGAGCTTGAGCCACCTATTGTGCGAAGATCTGGTGTCACGCGACCTCCTGATAGGTTTGTTCCATCTATGAATTATGTCATGTTGACTGATTGCAATGAGCCTTCATGTTACAAGGAAGCAGTGCAAATGAAGGACTCCGGGAATTGGCAATTGCCATGCAGTCAGAGATGACAGCTCTGCATAAAAACAAGACATGGAAGCTAGTTAAATTACCATAGGGCAAAAAGGTTCTACCTTGTAAATGGGTTTACAGGTATAAGATCACCGCTCATGATAGTCAGCCAAAGTACAAAGCAAGGCTTGTTGCCAAGGGCTTTAAGCAAGAACAAGGCATTGACTTTGATGAAGTCTTCTCTCCGGTGGTCAAGATGACTACATTGAGATGCTTTCTTGCATTGGTTGCCATATTAGATTTGGTGTTGCACCAAATGGATGTCAAGACAACGTTCTTGCATGGTGATCTAGATGTGGAAATTTACATGCAGGAGCCAGAAGGGTTTGTTGAGAAAGGCAAGGAAGATTGGGTATGCCAGTTGTTAAAGAGTCTTTATGGCTTAAAACAATCACCAAGGGCATGGTACCATAAATTCCACAAGTTTATGCTTTCTCAAGGCTACAAATGTAGTGAGTTCGATCACTGTCTATATACAAAGAAGGCTAAGGATGGTAGTTGGCTGATCCTTATTTTGTATGTGGATGACATGTTGATTGCTGGCAAGCAGTTGGAAGAGATTTCAGCTTTGAAGTCAAAGATGGCAAAATCGTTTGACATGAAAGACATGGGTGAGGCAAGTCATATACTTGGTATGCGCATTGAGAGAGACAGATCAAAGAAGTTGATTTGGTTATCTCAAACAGAGTATATTGACAAGGTTTTGCAACGTTTCAATATGGAGAAGGCAAAGGCATTGAGTGTTCCATTGCCACCATATGTGAAACTTAGCAAACAAGATTGTCCTATGTCTGAGGAAGAACAGGCTGAAATGGATAAGATTCCATATGCGTCTGCAGTGGGTAGTTTGATGTATGCAATGATTGCTACTCGCCCAGATTTGCATTTGCAGGGAGTGGGAGTAGTAAGTCGATACATGTCAAACCCAGGCAAGAAACATTGGGAGGCAGTGAAAGGAATATTGAGATACCTGAAAGCTACAAAGAGTATGCGTATATGCTATGGGAGTCAGGAGCTAAGTGTAAAGGGTTTTACAGACTCAGATTATGCAGGTGACTTAGACAACCAAAGGTCTACGTCATGGTATGTCTTTACATTGGCTGGTGGAGCAGTATCATGGCGTTCTAGATTACAAGATTTTGTTACTCAGTCTACTACAGAGGCTGAATATGTTACAGCATCAGAGGCATGCAAAGAATCAATTTGGCTTAATCGACTAGTAACAGATTTGGGAATCAAAGAAGAGATGCCTGTGTTATATTGTGATAGTCAAAGTGCTATACAATTGGCTCGCAATCCAGTTTATCACTCAAAGACAAAGCATGTGGATGTGAAGTATCATTTCATCAGGGAAATGCTCAAGGATAAGCAACTTCAGCTTGTCAAAGTTCACACTACAGAAAATCGTGCTGATCTACTTACAAAAGGACTTCCGTCAGAGAGCTTTGCGCATTTTCGCAAGCAATTAGGTGTAGGGTAGTACATCACTTCTCTACATCTCTTGTATATTAGCTTGTATAGTAGCTTCTCTCACACTTAAAGTACCACATTGGACTTTAAGTGGGAGGTTGTTGGGGTATAAAGCCCAATGTGGTCGCCCAGGTAAGTGGGCGGGCCGCCAGGTATGTACACATATTCTTTTGTTAAAACCTAATAAGAACTCACTATGCTCTACATATTATAGTAGAGCGAGTTCACCATATCGTCGTGCTCTTCTTCTCGCACTCTCTCTCGCATCGCACTTCCGCTCGTACTCCTTCATTTAATCGTAATCAAAAACTTTAGCGCTGTCGTCTACTGTGTGTGAGAGAGAAAGAGAGTGAGCGTGAGCTTTATCCTCTAGCTATGCCCGGCTCGCTCAACACATTGGAGATCCGACTGCACCATTGTTGTAGGCTCGAGGAGAGCTATGCGACAACGCCAAGCATTCCATGCGAGACGAAGCGCACATGCCGACGCATCTACGAGCTATTTGTGGCCGTAAGTGTATCAAACGATGTCTGTTTTCTGCGTGCTAGTAGTCTATAGAATCGTGGTGACATAAGCTACGCATAGGTACTCATAAGTTTCAGTTTCGGGCACTTTCAAAATTATGCTCTGTCATCCTACGCGTTTTCCGCAGATGGGTTTAGAGTGAGGATTTTGAGTGTAGAAGCTTAGGGATAGGTGTATCCTAGTGAGGGGATGGTGTTCCTTAAGTTTCGTACGAATCTGGCATGATTAGGTGAGTTACCTTCCATATGTGTGTATGGTCTCAGCATGACAAGCTAAAGAGATTTCCTTTGTGTGCCTATCGTGTCATCTGTGTCCTCGATTGACATTATGTTGATCTAGGTAATGTTTGCATGCACTTCATGGGTGTGTGAGGCGCTCCGGCAACATTGGCGCCGCTGCCAGGGACACAAGGACCTAAGTAGGTTTCCTACTAACACTCCTGTGATGGTTGCTTGATTTAGTTTCGGCTAAAGAAAACGTTTTTCTTAAGTGGATCCGGAAGAGGATATTCCGCGATCAAGTGGATAGCCAGGAAGCGCGTGTCTTGCCAAGGGCCTGTGACTAGATAGGTTTAGTTAGGATCTGTGGATTAGAGTAGTTGTTGGTGGTCGAGTGATTTGTGAGGTGATAAAAGCGTTTACTAGTCCGTGTGTGGCAGTGAAGTGTTTTTCTACTCATAGATGCAAAACCCCATATGATTTGTAGGAGTAGCTTTAGGTAAGTGATCCAATTCTGATCTAGAGCTATTCAGCACTGAATTATTTGCTAAAGTGCTTGATTGCATTTGAAATCACATAAAAGTGTGCTTTTGAGGGTAAAAATGCATTAAACAAGCTTTTGTGGATATTTTTGTATGACTGACTGATGCTGTGCAGATAAAAGAGCATTTACAAGGGTTCTGTGAAGAAAACCTGCAATTCTGTAAACATAGAAATCCTACGCGTAGGATGTCTCAAGGGGGTTCTGGAGACCAAATTTGAAAATTTTGACTTCACCAGTGTGTTCAGAAGGGGGGGTTTACCCTAAGTATACATTGAAACTAGAGTTTTGGCCAACTCTTGACACCCAAAAGACCAAAGACGGAGTGTCAAAAACGTGAAAACAAGAAACTTAAGATTCTGAGCACAATTTTGCATAAAAACTGGTAGGAATGCTTGAAAAGTAGTGCTCAAGACTTTGGGATGCCTGTGGATGAATTCTGCCAAAAATTTCATCAGTAGACATCCTACGCGTAGGATGTCTAGAGAGTGATTCTGGAAGCAAAAATCAAGTTTTGACATCATACCCATATTCTGCATGTTGTGTTGGACACACACACCAAAGCTCATGTCATTTGGACATATAGACTAAGAGTTAAGGGGATGTTACTCTTTCAGAGAAATATTTTGCCAAAAGTGGTGATTCTGAGCAATTTTGACATCCAAAATTTTTTGTGATCACATATTCTTGTTATATGCATCAAGAAGCACCTTGGGTAGAAACAGAAGTCCATTCTGAGAAAAAAGACATCCTACGCGTAGGATGTCTACAGGGTGATCTGGGCACTTTTTTTGAAAATCTGAGGTTACCAGTGTGTTTAGAAGGTAGGTTCTACCTTATTTTCACCTGAAAAGTAGAAATTTGACCAAATTTTGACACATTAAAGCCAAAAGATGAGAATTGTCAGATATCCTACCCAAATTGTGTCCAAGGCCTAACTTTGAGACCAAACCATAGGATGACTCCAAAGGCATGTTCTAAATGTTGTATTGAGTGCATGTGATAAATTTCATCTCATTTATGTCAGTGAAAGGAAGATTGAACAGACTTTAGCATTTTTTACTGAAAAAGGCAAGAATAGCTAGTTTTGGGGTCTTTTGACATTCAAATTAAAATCTAAGCATAGCATTGGGTTGCTGACATGAAGGGGAAGCTGTGGCTCAAGTTTGGGGCAATTTTAAGCACTTAGACATCCTACGTGTAGGATGTCTTCACCATGATTTAGCACTCCAAATCAACCTCTGAGCATACCAGTGGGTTGCTGAAGACTAGGGGAATCATTGGTCCAAGTTTGGGTTCATTCTGAGCAAAAAGACATCATACGTGTAGGATGTCTACTGCACAATTCTGAAACCAAAATTCTACTGTGACCATACCATGCTATCATATAGCCTTAGATAATCCACGTAGGCAAATTTGGTCCAATTTGGAGTTGATTTGATTTAGGAATTCATCAGAACAGACATCAAGCTTTTGGAACAGATTCTTGATTATTTGACCAACCTATAGGTGTTAGAATCAAAAAGTAAAAATAGCTGTGAGCTTAGCACATCAAGGGGAAGCTACAGTGCAAGTTTGAGCTGAAACATAACAAAAAGACATCCTACGCGTAGGATGTCTCCTGGGTCATAAAGTGGTCAAAATTCTATTGTAGCCATAAAGGGAGGTTCTAAGTGTCTCAAGGACTCAAGAACTTTTTTCAAAAGTGAATTTGGACCTTGTTTGGCCTATTTACCAAGCAAAGACAAGAATTGTCAGACATCCTACTCTTGGAGTGCACTAGAAGCTCTTGCATCCTAAATCTTGACCTATTGGCATCCAAATTCAATTTTGAGTATACCATTGGGTTGCTGAGCACTAGGAGAATCTTGGGATCAAGTTTGGACAAAATCTGAGCAGTTAGACATCCTACACGTAGGATGTCTCCAGCTTGATTTAGGACTCTAAATCAGCCTCTGAGCACACCACTGTGATCAACACATCAAGGAGAAGCTGGGGTGAAAATTTCAAGTCATTCTGAGCAAAAAGACATTCTACGCGTAGGATGTCTCAAGGCCATTTTTAGATCCAAATGAAATTCTGAGCAT
The DNA here is from genome assembly GCF_014529385.1 of Adiantum capillus-veneris. Lineage (NCBI taxonomy): Eukaryota > Viridiplantae > Streptophyta > Polypodiopsida > Polypodiales > Pteridaceae > Adiantum > Adiantum capillus-veneris. Next base: position 84,866,604 of record NC_140950.1, read on the forward strand.
ACCATTGTGTTTCTAGACTTAAGGGGAGTCTCTGGACCATATTTTGTTAAATTTTGAGCATATAGACATCCTACGCATAGGATGTCTCTATGCCAGTTTTAGGGTCAACTGTGATTTTGACCATACATAAGTGTTCACAGTGTCACAAAGATCCCAAATCTTCTTTTAAAATTGAATTTGGACTCATTTTGACCATTCTAAACCGCGTTTCACTGTTTTGGCCATAACTTTCACAAACGGTATCGGGTTGGAAAAGTTTTTATATCAAAACGTAGCCTAAGAGCGGATCTACAGATCTAAGAGTGGCCCATGGCAACCATGGCCCACGACCTAAGAGAGGCCCACAGCATCCATTTAGTTCAAATTTGAAAAAAACATTGTTTGAGGCCTCAAAATACATCCGCAAGTTAGGGGTGTCTGAAAGCGACAATTTGCGAGAATTGTGACGAAACAGTTGCGGTTTTGGACATAGTTTCAACTTTTCCCTAACCAAAGAACTTGAACACATTGGACTAAGTCTACTTGAACCAAGCAAAAGCTCTTAAGCCCAGAAATCATGTCTACCCTAGATTCAAACGCAGCTTACACAAGCTTGGAGATCCCGACGATAGAGGAATATCCTCCCACAATGGATCTTCCAAACTTTCAATTGATAAAGATCCATCTTGTTGAGAGAGTTTGGATGATTGGTCATGAGAGTGAAGGACTATATAGATACATTGACGACAATGAGGTCAATCTTTATAGGTGCTCAGATCCATACCTAGAAGAGATAACGGATTACAAGCTCTTATATGTCTACACATACGGAGTCGACTGTCAATGGAGATCTATAGTAATTGTCGACGAGTATGGACGAGAATACAGAGTTGTGGAAAGCACAAATCCACAGACTGTACTAGAAAGAGGTGGATATTTGGTCAATGACGGATCACAAATGCCTCCACCAAACACGAGAATTCTTGTAGGAATTCCAAGAAAAGAGACACCAGGATTCCCTTCAAGAGCGATAAACGAGAGAAGGATTGGGAGAGTAGACTTGTAGACAATCGACGAGTTAGACCATCCCAAGTCCAGAAACGGGTAAACATAAAATACTCCGGAGATAAAGATCCGAGAGATCATGTAACGGCTTTTAGAAGAGTGATTATAGTAGAGGAAGTTTCAGATTTTGCGACACAGTTTGCGGGATTTGGATTGACTCTAGAAGATGATGCAGCTACATGGTTCGACTCGGTGGAAAAATGGGATTTTGAGACCCTACATGAGCTGTTTGAGGAGTTTATTGAAGAATTCTCGCCAAAAGGCATTGCTCACAACACGGTCTCGCAAATCCATAGATTCAAACAGAAAGAGGATGAATCAGTACGCAAAGCATCATTATGGCTCAAGAGATATGTTAAGCTCTATCCGGGAGCGGAATTACCTACGCAAGCACGACTGATGTTGATCTTTATCCAGGGAATGAGACATGCGGGCCTTCAGAAGGATCTACATATGATAAGGAGGATGATGCTAAACGAGTTGATCAAAGAAGCTCTTTATCTAGTGGATAACTGTGAGCATACAAAGAAAAGGACTCAAAGAGTCAAGGAGATGACACATCCTCTCAGCACAATGTTTCACAGATAAGTGAGTCCATCACCAAGCCAACGGCACCTATTGATCAAGAAAAGCTTATCGACGACTTGGTCAAGAGGTTGATTCCTCTTGTAAGGTCTGATTTGGGAGAGCCGAAGTGGTGTGAAATTGAGAGAAAATGGACAAACCATATGAAGGAAGAGTGCTATTATAGCATGGAAAATGCTAGGGAGAGGTATGTACAACCTGTTCCAGAATCACCTACTCCACCTAGATACATTACGAGGAATGCGCCACGATCAGTAGGAGTTTTAAGGCCACAACTTGTCTTAGGACAACAACCTCCGCTTCCAGGTGCTAGAATGCCGGTAGACATGAGATACATGCCAATGATGGAAGCATCAAATAAACCAATGCCAATACCAGCTACAATGTGGTATAGCACCCAAACTCAGTACTACCCTTCGGAGCAACAAAATGTGAGAGAAACACATGGAGTGGTGAGGCTGGTACAACCTCCACCTCTTGGGTTTCAGTCGAAAGAAAGAAGGTATGAAATGGACGAAAGGACATTGCGATTCATTGCAAATAGCAGCTTATCTAGGTCAAAGCTTGCTTATAGCCAAGAGGAAATGCTAAAAGAATCTCCTCAACCAGAGACAGACTGTCACAAAAGTTGTGACAACCACTTGGTCAAACAATGTCCTCATACGGAGATCACCGAAGTAAATGCCTATTGTCTTGAGTGGGGCATCAATCACTTGATCCCCGATTGCCCGAAAAACCCAAACCAAATCAGGAAAATGACAACAAATGTATTAGGGATTGTTCAGCTACCTAGTAGCTCAGAAAATGAAAATGTCGTACCAGTTCAAGTGGTTACGAGAGCACAAGCTCAAAAGAAAGCTGATGAGAATCCAGAGACAAACAACACGGAAAGTGACACGAGTCCAAAGACAGATGATGGACCAAAGACAAAGGCACCTAGTCAGAAAACCAAGAGCAAACGAAATAGTTGGAAAGCTAGAAAGACTAGGATGAAAGCACGTAGGAAACGAGAGAGAAAATCCCTAGCTGAGAAGCTTACCGAAGCTGAGGAGAAGATAAAACAACATGAGAAAAGGAGGCACCTTCTCTTACACAGATGGTTAAACCTCTAGAAGAACCATCCACGGATGAGAAACTGAGAAGTGCTAGTTGAGGAGGATTTGTGTTGGCAGAGAAGGTTAATGAGACATTAGATGCCCTCTTGAAAGCCTATGATGTGAGGCTCAAAAACAACCGAACCCAAGAACACAGGTGGATGACATATCCCTATGCGGAACTAGAAAACCAAAGGTTTGAAATGTGCCAGAAAATGATTCAAACAGCCCAAGATTTAGTAGAACCACTAGTTGCAAAACCTGAGGATGTGATCCGTGTCTTGCCTACAAAATTAATCCCACCAAACCAGGAACTAAAAGAGCTAGATTCTAGTCATGAGCACGGAACAAACCTCAAAGACCCAGCATTAGAACCAAGGATAGTACTGAATACCATGGATAACTCTTTCGAGGGATTTCACCAAGCTATACCTGAGGATTGTAAAGAGATAGATGGTCTTGACGAATTGTGAAAACAAGTCAAAGAGGCCAATGAAGCTAATGACCTAAGAAGACTAGTAGACAAGACTGGTGATAAACGAGGAGTGTTTCTACCACCAATAGAGGAATTTGAGATTGGATCTCAAATGAATCTAGACGTGAAATCGTATTGGGGCGACAAAGGATCTGTACAATCTATGGATAGTCAACCTCATTTGCTAAAAACACTACCGTCCTACATGGGAGAGTACGAGACCAAGTCAGATATGGTTGTAGTCCCATCACAGAGACTGTCTCCCAACAAGGCCATCGATTCAAAGGGGCTAGTACATATTCTATCTACCCCAGTCACCTGTACAATAATGTTAGCCGAGTTGCTCAGAATAAGACAAAACATGTGGGCTAATGTCGATAAATGTCTAGAGAAATTTGGTGTAAAAACCCCAATGACTCAAATCGAGGAAGGCATCAAAGAGCTTGAAATACCTCAACTAAATACTAGGCCAGTGCCATTAAACAAGGTAGGCGAGTATTACGAGGGAGAAGATGGAAACACCACCCTTCCTCTGGATTTCAATGGTGTAAAGACCATGGAAATCCTTGACAGTGGAGCTGGTGTGGCCATTGCAACCAAAGAGGTTTGGAAAAAATGAGGAAAACCTACCCTCATATCCACACGAATGACCCTGAAACTTGCAGACGGACATAAGGAAAAGCCCCTAGGACTGCTAGAAAAAGTACTTGTTACTTCTTGTGGCATTGAATATGAACACACTTTTGCTGTTGTTGACTTTGGCAAGAAGAACAACTATGACATAATTCTGGGAAGACGATTCATGCGACAATTGAAAATGGTCCAAGATTGGGGTTATGACCATATATACCCGAGACATATGGAAACCATAACAAAGATAAACTTGAGGGACCATAGCTATAGGGATGTGACAAGAACGCCGGTTGAGGATTTTGATTCCGCCACAGTAACAGGATCAGAACTTCCAGCTTGGTTAGGTAAGCCTAAAGAACTGTGGATGTGTGGAGCTTCACAATGTGGTAGCTTGAAACATGAGGAATGTATCCTAGAGCGGGTTATAGAGGATAGGGACTATATCCTAGAACCATTTCCTGAAGAAGAGTTAGAGCCTTTTGGATGGGAAAACATCTTGGCTAATCTGGACGTGTGCGCCGTGGAGGATGCTCCCACAACAAAGGTTTGTGATGAAAATGGCTATGATGTCGTTCCTTATTTTGCAGTGAGTGTAATCCAGGAAAACGAAGAGATCTAGACATCAACAAGCTCTCGAAATAAGGAGCAAACAAAGAAATGTGGAGAATCAAAAGATGAAGAAGACGACGAGTTCTATGACTCTGTAGAACACTTTGAGTTTCAAGAAGATCAACGACCCGAGAATCAATGTCATCGCTACACGGATAAAGTGCATCAAAAAGTGGATTCCAAAGTCCTCGATGAAGATACATCCACCACAAGCATCCTCATACATGGCTCCTAATAAGGATGCAAAGACTCATCTAGGAGGAATACGACCAGAGCAACGAGCTAACAATGCTCTAATCAATGGGCTAGAAAAGTCCTCCAAGAAACTACCACCCACGAGCAAACAGACAGTAACTTTCCACTACCAGCCAAAAAATCAAGGAAAGTACAAGAAGTCAACCTTGCTGAGGATAGTAGTGATAGTGATGAATCTTACGACATCCCCTATCATCAACTCAGGCCATCACTATCACCAACCCCTTCAGCAACAACCATGACAGGTCAAAAAAACAGGACAACAAGTCAGAGACAAAAAGATCGACAAATCTGGATACCAAAAAGCCAAATCGGCCAAAAACAGATATGGATCAAGAAGACAAAGATCTCTAACGACAAATCACAAGATCCAACACCAAAACAAAAACAAGGAAAGCGTGCACCAACGGGTAAGAATATCACAAAGTCGCAAGCTTTCACAACTCAGGTTTGGGCTCCAAAGAAGTTAATTCAAGCACATAAAATTCAGGAATTCATTTGGATTCCAAAACAACCACAGTATCAACTTTCAAAGCCTAAATCACGTCCCCAACCAAGCGTACAAGGGCTGAAGCAAAGACCACTGTCGACTCACACAACAAAAAGGTGGATCCCAAAGAAGTCTCTTCAAACACAAACGAAGCACAGGCAAGTATGGGTTTCCAAACGAGCGTTAGCAACAAAACAATAAATAATCGCAAAGAAATGGGTCCCAAAGAAGAACAACAAAACTGCTGTCAGTGCATCGCCGCTTGAATTCTTACAATTCTTCCTACGATTACAGTACAGTTAGAAGAGAGCAAGTCGCTTCAATCAAGCAACGATACAGGAGCTTCAAAGACCATTACATTGCTTAGAATAGGAAGCCTCGCCAACAAATGCCAATAAGAAAATTGCTTATACCCACATCTTGCACAACATAAATCTTTTCCATGCATTGACTGTGTATGCATAATAGGGCTACATTACAAGGCCTGCATAGGCACAACTTTTAATTGCCCAAGCACAACGCATACCCTTTGCGATACCCTATCGTAAACGATGACTCCAAATAGGAAGGGGGCAGGCATTCTGAATGCGGACCTAACATTATGACTATTAGAGGGCAATGTTTTGTGAGAGGCATTGAATTTTTGCGTTTTATTGTGATACTTTTTTTACGAAATTTAGAGTATATGCCCTTATAGTAGTGTTACAGAGGAGTATGGGGAAAAAATCCATATATGAGCCCCTAGGGACATGTGTATAGTGTACATAGCATTTAGATTTCTATTTGAATGAATTTTCTTTTGTTGAGTTGTTTTAAGATTTTCTTTGTTTATTATTAAGAAAAAAATAAAAAATTCCATAATCCACATGAAGAAAAGATTGACGAGAGGCCTGAGCACTACAAAGAGAAGAAGGTACAGAAAAACGATGAAACTTCACGAATTATGTCTTAGCAACCACTACAATAGCCAAAGAACTTGTCACAAAGTAGTGTCAACATGCAACCGACAAGTCATACAAGTCAGGGTCGAGTAGCTAAGCCACAAAATGGGTGAGGTGTTAGTCCCAAAGCTTCAAGTAATATTCTCTGTGGTCTAAGCGTCTTAGCTATTGTAGGTACTGCTCAAGCTGCAAGAGTTGAGCATATTTACGTTGTGTCGCTCATGCTGGTATAGGTGAGCAAAAGAGTCGTAGTCTAAGTACTTAAGTCTGTGAAGTGAAGGAGAAGGTCCAAAAGACACTCACGTACTGATCATAGTGAGATACGAGTGGAGAAACTTCTACATTGACAACCCTTCTTGGAAAGGTGGAAGCTATTGAGACATCTTTTGATGTCACATGTGCTACATTCATTCCTCGAAACACCCATCATCTCCTTCTTTCACATTGCATGCTTTTGGTGACAAATTTCTCATATGCATATAGAGTGTCCCATAATTGGCACTTGCATCAGGCACTCTTTCCATGTTTCACCCAAGCACTCACCTTTCACGAACATGTACTTCACGTTCAACTTCTCAAATCCAATAAGAGCGTATACCAAAGGCATTTTTTTTCCCACCGGGTTTTTTCCCTTTGGTCATCCAGGTTTTAGACCCTAATCTAAGGACACCTATCACCATCCTCTTGTACATATTCCTTCTACATCAACAATAAGGAAATGCTACTCAAATCAATTGACAAATGAATTGGAGCACCAATTTCAGATCATAGCATACTTCTCCTCAATGGCGAGTCGAAGAATGGCCTACAATGACAAAGCTGCAGACAACACTAACAACATGATTGCACAGGAACAAAGAAGTCCCCAATGAAGAAGAGCAGACATAAAAGTAATCAGAGGATCTCAAAAGATGAATGGTTATGATGATAGATGTCCGCTCTAACGGATCATAGTTCTTGTTGTGGTTCGACAAAGTTACAAGCAGTGCAACAGATGAAGCCAAAACGACAGCAAAGACCACATTGCCATCGACAATCAGGTCATGTCGGGACGACATGAACGCGGAAGGGGGGAGTGTTGACCGTTGGGTCAACAACACAACATAACCAAGTTTCGTACCAAAGTCTTCTCTTTTGCGAGTTATGGCTATAAACGTCATTTGTAATGAGTAGTTATTCTAGTTTCAGAAGCCGGGTGCAATGGCACTTCCAGATTGTAAATACAAGCCATTTGACCCTTTCAACCCCATTTTTGGTTAAACCTAAGGTAGCCTTAGTATATAAGGTACCTAGGTCATTTTGTAAAAGGGGGGGGGGGGAGGGGGGGGGGGGGGGGGGGGGGGGGGGGGAGAGACTTTAATCGTAATCAAAAACTTTATTTAGCGACGCTGCCGTCTACTGTGTGTGAGAGAAAAGAGAGAGTGAGCATGAGCTTTATCCTCTAGCTAGCCCGGCGCTCGCTCAACACACTGGAGATCCGACTGCACCATTGTTGTAGGCTCGAGGAGAGCTACGCGACAACGCCAAGCATTCCACGCGAGACAAATCGCACACGCCGACGCATCTACGAGCTATTTGTGGTCGTAAGTGTATCCAACGATGTCTGTTTTCTACGTGCTAGTAGTCTATAGAATCGTGGAAACATAAGCTACGCATAGGTACTCATAAATTTATGTTTCGGGAACTTTCAAAATTCTGCTCTATCATCCTATGCGTTTTCCGCAGATGGGTTTAGAGTGTAGAAGCTTAGGGATAGGTGTATCCTAATGAGGGGATGGTGTTCCTTAAGTTTCGTACGAATCTGGCATGATTAGTTGAGTTACCTTTCGTATGTGTGTATGTGGCTAGGTGGTGTAGTTGAGAGCAGTGAGGTTCTTGATTGTGGTTTAGTTGGCCTTCCAGAGTGTTGTATGTGTAGGATGGTCTCATCCTGACAAGCTAAAGATATTTCCTCCGTGTGCCTATAGTGTCATCTGTGTCCTCGATTGACATTATGTTGATCTAGGTAGTGTTTGCATGCACTTCATGGGTGTGTGAGTCGCTCCCCAACAAGGAAGTCAAAGGTAGAAGAGCCAGTTTGATAGAAGCACAAAGGGAAAGTGAAGGTAGAAGAAGTCGATGCTATGGGAGTGAAGCGTGCCAGGCACGAAGAAGCATCTCAAAGAGAAGAGAAGGTGAAGGGAAGCCGAGTCTAGCAAGCAAGCAGCTAAATCGCAACGGAAGATAGACATCGTGGACTTCTCACTAGGTGAGTATGCAAAACCCTATGACTTAGTTCAGGATGTGTTAATGCAGGGCCCGAAGATAACTTGGCCCCAATTACTCCACCTTGCACCAAGGATGAGGAGGCAATGGAAAAAAATGGTAAGTACCAGGAAATCAAGGATGAGGAGGCAACAACTTGGCCCCAATTACTCCACCTTGCACCAAGGATGAGGAGACAATGGAAAAAATGGTAAGTACCAGGAAATCAAGGCCCAGGATAGCTGGGGCTATCTCTGGAAGGATCTTGACGACCTCCTACCAACCATGGATGCTCACATCAAGGGGCAACGAATCTCAAATGTCTACATAGATGGTGGCGCACAAATATGCGTCATGAGTGAAAAGATGATGCACCATCTAGGTCTAGAGGTAAGTAGGCCGGCACCCTGCCGAGCCAAGATGGCAAACAATGTAAGAGTGAAATGCGCGGGCATTGTAAATGTGGTCAAAGTAAAAGCATTCAATACAAAAGTGGAGGTAGACATCTTCATCATGCCACATAAAGGGGAGGGCTACCCCATCATTCTTGGGAGGCCTTGGCTTATGGCTATGGAAGCTAATCAAGACTGAAGCACCGGGATGATTGAGATGAAGGACGCTAAAGGGAAGTCCATATTCTACGACATGAGGACTGGAAAGCAGCGCAACATGATCTTGGAGGCTTCAGAAGATGATTCCACCAGCGACTATTCGTCTACCTCAGGAGAAGAGACGACCACCACCGACGGAAGTGACAGTAGCATCGAAGTGATGGGGTCATTCTTAACAGATTGACACAATCTGAAACACCCTTGACAAACCAAGAGGGATCATCAGTTATGCAGTCCTTGGAGGATGCAAATAAGTTATAGAAAATGCTCTCAAATGATTTAACCAATGAAGAAAGGAAGGAGTATGTCTCCATGCTAGGTAACTTCACTACTTTGTTCATTGATGGCTATGATAAGATCACAGGAATTACAGTAGTGCAACACCACATAAAACTCAAGGAAGGCAGTAAACCCGTAGTACAAAATCTCAGAAGACTTGGAGTAATCCAACAAGAGGCACTACTTAAAGAAGTAAGCAGTTTGCTACAAGCAGGTTTCATCTACCCCGTCGAAGACTCATAATGGGCCTCCCCAGTAGTAGTCACACCAAAAGAAAATGGGAAGTGGAGAGTCTGTGTGGATTATAAACCTCTCAATGCATCCACGAAGAGGGATCACTTTCCCCTCCCATTCGAGGATGAAATACTCAATGAAGTGGCAGGTCACGAACGATACACAGTGTGTGATGGCTACTCAGGATACTTCCAGATTAGCATTGCGGAGGAAGATCAGAAGAAGACAACCTTCATCACACCTTGGGGATGCTTTGCCTACAGAGTGATGCCGTTTGGCCTCACTAACGCCCAAGACACATTTCAGCACTATATGACTTTTGTTTTCCAACCCTACTTTGGAACATCAATACGGGTTTTCATAGATGATTTTTACATCTATAGTTTACGAGCCCTTCATTTAAGCAAAGTCTATGATGGATTAACTAGCTTGCAAACCTTGGGTGGCTAGCTCAGCGTGGATAAGTGTCACATTGGTGAAAGCAAAGTCACCCTCCTTGGTCATGTAATTTCAGAAAAAGGGATCGAGGCTGACCCTAGCAAGATTCAAGCCCTGGTATCTTTGTCGTCACCCACCACCGGTCAACTACGCCAAGTTAAGGACCTTCTAAAGAACTTTGAAGCAGTGAAACTATTTCTTGTCCCCAGAGCAAAAAATCAGGAGGCAGATGCTCTAGCCAAAGAAAGAATACAAGACGTTCCTGTAGGAGCAATCAAACTGAAGCTACCCCTTTTCCAAGGTAGTGATGCTATGCCTGATGTCGTCAGATTTTTAGATACAGGAGAATGTCCGAGAGGATACACCAAAGGCCAGAAACAGTGGCTGGTAAGGAAGGCTACTAGGTACCGCCTTGTAAACGACCACTTGTATTGTAAGGGCAAGGATCAAATTCTCAGGTGGGTGGCAACCTCCAGTGAGATCACAGAGGTAATTTCAAGTTGCCATGATGGCATCTGCGGCGGTCATTTTGCTTTAGATATCACCAGTAGGAAGATTCTACAAGCAGGATACTCTTGACCTTGTTTTAACAGGGATGTACACCATTGGTGTAAAACATGTAAGGCTTGTCAAGTGGCCAGTAATCGCACATTAACCTACGAGCCACAAACTCCTATCATCTCAAATGGTCCATTTGAGAAATGGGGAATAGATGCAATCGGTCCTTTACCAAGGGCCCAATCAGGTAAATTGTACATCATAGTGGGTGTAGACTACATGTCTCGATGGGCAGAAGCAATAACCACCACCCGCATTACAGCCCAAGAGGTGGCAAAGTTCATTTTTGAGCATATATTTTGCCGTTTTGGCACTCCTCTTGAGATAATATCAGATAGAGGACAAGATTCAGAGGTGATTTGGTGGGAGAATTGATGAAGAAGTTAGGCATCACACGCCGACATTCCACACCATACTATCCACAATGCAATGGTCTGGTAGAGAAGTTAAACGGAATGATTTGGAAAATCATCACAAAGCAGGTGATGATTTCCAAATCATCACAAAGCAGGTGAACAATCACACAGGGGACTGGGATAAACATCTCATGGCAGCTCTTTGGGCCTACAGAACAACATTCCGAACATCACTAGGTTTCACCCCTTTCCATCTAGTCTATAGGAAGGAGGCAATTCTACCCATTGAGGTACAGATAGCCAACTTACGAGTTTTTTCTAGGCAGATACATCGTCCGATTGTAAATCTCCAGATCCACATCTTGGATCTGGAGAGATTCCAACTAGATAGGGAAGAAGCAATTAATCACTATGCAACGCAGGTAGAATGACACCGGCTCACCTTCAATCAAGGGCCTAAAGAAAAGGGACTGGAAAAAGGTATGCTAGTGCTGAGATACGACAACAGATTTGATACCAGGAACGACAAGAAATTTCAACCCAGATGGGAAGGGCCATTCGTCATCAAGAAACGCTATGACAACGACAGCTATAAGCTGATGGAAGCAGATGGGAGAATTCACAAGACTAGGGTCAATGGATGGAGATTGAAAAGGTATTTTCTTAGGTTTGATCCAGAATTCATGCAAGACATTCCAGAAGAGGGAGAACCCTCTAACTCCACAGCTGAAGATGCAGAAGAAGGGCTAGAAGCATGAATGCCTCTAGCCAAAGGGAGAGGGCTAATGATGGCCGATTTTTGAAAATCAAAGAGAAATAGAAGAAACAAAACTTATTTTTCCTCTACCGGAGCCTTGGCGACATTGTTGGAAGGCTCGGCAATGCTTGGTCAACCTCACAACACCCCTACGGGCATGGAAACCCCCCCCCCCCCCCCCCCCCCCCCCTTTTCGATTGGCCGGCCTTATCACCATCAGGCCCCCACTTGTCTATACCCCAGCCTAGCCAGACGCCCTCGATTTCAGATACCCCTTCTCTCTTTCCCCCATAGTTTATTCCCCCGACGAGCATCGGATGAAATATCCCCCCCCCCCCCCCCCCCCCTCTCTGTCTCTCATTTTTCCTACATACCTCTCTCTAATATCCTCTCTCTCTCTCTCTCTCTCTCTCTCTCTCTCTCTCTCCTACACCCCCCCTACTGGCCACCCTCGGCCACAGGCGCAAGCCTCGAGCGCTCAGCCCGACCCCTCTCTCACCCCCTCTCACAGTCTTTCCCTCGCCCTCTCATTTTCCCTCCCTTGGCCCGCTAATAATCTCCTCGCCTCTCTCTTCCCCACCGGCTCGCCTCACCCTTCCCTCGGCTTCATTCCCCCCCCCCCCCTTGGCCCGCTATCCCCACCCTCTTTCCTCCCCCCCCACCATTGACTTCTCCCCCTCCTCTCATACTTGAGACACCATGAAGGACAAAGAATAAGACCCCCCCCCCCCCCCCCCCCCCCCCCCCTCTCACACACTCTCTTCCCTCCCCCCACGATGGGCACCCGCCATAGAACTCTCACTCTCTCCTATCCATGCCACCTCATCCCCTTCTCTCTCCCTCGCTCTTCTCAGCCCGAAGGCGCAGCGCAAGAAGCGGGAGCCCAGCCGGAGCCCACTCTCTCTTCACCACACACCCACATCACACACACACACACACACACACACCCTCATGCTCTCCCTCACTCACCACCTCCAATCCCCTCTCCCTCTCTCATGGTCTGTTTCGGCACCTGATTGCCCGCAATCTCTCTCTCTCCCTCTCGGCCTGTACAGGCACAGTGCAAAATTTCTCTCTCTCTCTCTCTCTCTCTCTCTCTCTCTCTCTCTCTCTCTCTCTCTCTCTCTCTCTCTCTCTCTCTCTCTCTCTCTGTCTATACACACACCAAACACACAAACACACACACACACACCATCCCCCCCCTATTAGAAGCTGGACACACCCTACGAAAATTGACTGCTCGGCAGATTACCATTTTTTGTAATTATTCATTTATTGAGAAAACCCGACATTTCACCTTGTAAATATTGGGGCTTTACAGAAGTTTCCAGATTGTATCCCAGTTTTGACATTTAGATTGAGTAGATGGTTAATTTGGAACTTTAGGGTTTGAGAATTGTAAGGTATTTATACCACTTTTTGACTTAATGAAAAACCTTTGTCCTTCTAAAAAAGTTCTTGAAGTCTGTGAGTGAGCGTACTGTGTACGAGAGAGAGTGTGAGCTTCATCTTGACGCTATATGTGCATCAATGGTCGGAATTGAGTGCGGAGAAGTGCAGCGTGTTGCCCCCGACAAGAGCTACGCCCCAATACCTACATTGCGCGCGTACGGTCTGGTTTTGCGAGCTCCATCTACGAGCTTCATCTGGTGATTCGGTGAGCATACGTTGTCCGATTTTGCATTGCAGCATATCCACGCATTCACATTGAGTAGAGATACACATTAGGCACTTTAGATTACAGAAACGAAGACCTGCAAATTTCGGCCAGACATCCTACGTGATTTTGCATTGGGTGTTATCGGTTGGGGTTTTGGTTCATAGACCTTAGGGAGAGCGACCTATTGGTGTTAGTAGGGTCTCCTTCAAGTTCTGTGGTGTTTCGAGATTGTTTGATGGGTGTTCGTCTCTAGAAAGCGTTGTAGGAAGTTTCCTCTTATGCACTCCCGAAGGCTGTGACTTAGACATTGGGTAGATACCTCTGTAGGAATTAGTTAGGAGTCAGTTGTGTGTAGGTTGACACCCTATGCTTGCTTCCACGCGCCTGCGGGTCGAGCTTCGTCCTTAGCTGAAAAATCTTGTTAAGTGAGTTCTCGTTGTGCTGACGTCCGTCGCGGTGTATCCGTCCAACATTGGAGTCGCTGCTGGGGACGAAAACCTTAGGTAGGTGACCGAGACTAGTCGTTGAGGATAGGGATTCTTTGGCTTGCCAAGAGCCTCGTTTTACATTTAGATATGATGAGACGGTGGAGAACTCTCCAGATCTTAGAGGGAGTCTAAGGAGCGTGTGTGTAGCCTAGATCCTCCGACTTAGGTAGATTTAGGTAGACTGAGATATTTTTAGATATTAGTTGAGTTCTTGAGTAGGCGTTGGAGTGGTAGAAGTGGTGAGGAGAGATGGAGAGTCCGGAGAGGCCAGGAAGGAACCAAAACACCATTATCACCATTTCATATGATGAGTAGGAGTAGAGTAAGTAGGACATCATGATTCAGGATCTATAGCATTTCATGCATGTATACTTGCTTGTAGATTCATCACAAGGTTGTAAAAGACGTAAAAAGACGCAAAAGTGTGTTTGAAAGCTGAAGTGAAGTCTAAAAGTTACTGTGAGTGTTTCTGATAGAGCTGCAGAGCATTAGGACCATTTCTATCAGGAAGAAATTTAATTTTAAGCCAGAAGACATCCTACGCGTAGGATGTCTACAGGCTAATCTGGTGGGAATTTTGGAATTTTGAGTAGACCAGTGTGTTCAGAAGGTGGGGTTTACCCTATTTTCACCTGGAAAGTGGAAATTTGACCATATCTTGATAGGATAAGGCCAGATGGACTGAAATTTCCAGACATCCTACCCAATTGTGCCAAAGCATTATTTTAAGAACAAAACCATAGGATGGCTGCATGAGCATGATCTGCATGATATATATGATATATACTGACACTTCATCAGACAAATCTTTCTTCATGATGGGTAGTCAATAGCCAGGAGGTTTTACCTATGACGGACCAATGCCAGGAGGAAGCACCTCCCTAAATCCTTTGAATGATTCCAAGTTCACTATGATCTTCTTAGAAGGAACAAACTCGAGGGGAGCCCTAGTTTATTCTGACTATTGAGGACACAAGTGTATTTGTATTGAAGAAAGGCCGGCTCAGAGACTAGAGATAATTTGAGTCTATGATGATGGAGATAGATTCCGAGACGAAAAGGGAACCACTATCTGATAGTGAGTAACCCTGAAGATTACAACAGATATGGAGATAACGTGGCAAAAGGGAAAATGGTTTCAGAAACTCAAGAACCACCACCAAACATTGATCGACCTGGAGCAATTTTTATGTATGATAAGAAAACAACCCGGGTTTCAACTTATAATGAGAATGTGGGAATCTACAAGCATGAGAGCGAGGGAATAGTCTCTTACTTTTGTTGCAAAGAACCATACCCAAACCGAGTTAAGCAAAGACAAGGTTCATTACTTATTCTCTTATGAAACTGCTATGGGGAAGGATATAGATTTTGTTGATAGGTACGGGCGGGAATACCAACGTATTCTCCCAGAGGAGGTAGAAAAGGAAACAGTTCCAGGAGCATCAACATATGCCCGTGACAAAGTGCCAAGAGCCACCTACACCCCTAGCAAGTCTACAAATACCTTTTCAGAGGAGTTTGACGCGACCTCACATTCTACCCGACCGCTGCCGCAGACATTCAACAACCAAAACCAACCAACAACTCAGCCATCATTGCACGCATGGCTTTGACAGAGTGCAACATTAGAACAATACCGAAGTCGAGATGGTTATCAAGCTGCACGAGGGCTAAGGGATTTACAAGAACCACCACTCTATTCAAGGTATCAAGGAGAGAGTAAACTAGAAATTCAAGGGTCAACGGAGCCTGGAAGACCACCCATAGAACAAGTTTCAAGAGATCAACCATCTCTTGCAAGAACTGTTGGAAATTATGGCTTAGGAGCACCATTGGGAGAGGAACCAGCCTACTACAAAATACCAGACGAGGTATATCGATTAGGACGTGGAGATCCAATGATGAGGTTTGTAGACCATCGTAGAATTAGTCCTTCTCAAGTGCAAAAATGGGTAAATAAGAAATACACAGGGAACAGAGATCCCAGAGATCATATAGCTGCCTTTGTGCGTGTAATTAGAGAGGAAGAGGTGTTAGACTTCCCTACCCAATTTGCAGGGTTTGGACTAACCCTAGAGGATGACGCTGCTACTTGGTTTGACTATGTGGGGCGTAGAGACTTTGAGTCTATGGAGGAGGTGTTTGACAAGTTTATCGAGGAATTCTCACAAAGGGGGATAGCTCATAATACGGTCTCAGAAATCCATAAATTCAAATAGAAAGACGGAGAATCTGTGTGAAAGGCAGCCCTAAGACTAAAAGGATATGTTAAGTTCTGCCCTGTGGAAGAACTGCCAACTCAGTCCAGATTTATGATTATATTTATCCAAGGACTAAGGAATGCAGATCTCCAGAAGGACTTACATATGAAGAGGAGCACGACGTTGAATGAGTTAACCAAGGAGGCTCTTTACCTTGTAGACAATTGTGCGGTCTACAAAGAGGGTGAGTTCAAAGATCTTGACGACGATTCATCTTCACAACAAAGTGAAAGCAAGTCTTCTAAGACAGCACCGAAAGGAGAAGTAGCTGTAAGCCAGGAGCAGCTTGTAGAGGAAGTGCTAAAAAAGATTAACTTGTACGCCAAACCCCAGGCTAAATAGGGCAAGTGGTGTGCTATTGAACAAAAATGGACAAACCATGGGACGGAGGAATGTTATTATAACAAGGGATATGTGAGAGAAAGACCTTACGCTCCCCAAGCTCAGGTAGCTTCTCAAGTTCCATGGATGCCTAGGTATCAAGCAGGCAACCTACCAGGACCTGTAGGTGTAGAAAGACCACAATCAGTGTTGGGGCAACAACCACCCCTACCAGGTCTACGACCAATCGGCATAAGATACACACCAACCATAACCAAATCAGAAGAGAAGGCTTTGGTGCCTATGCATGCACATTATGAATATCCCAGTGGATATGCGGCAAACCCTATCTATTATCCATCGGAAGAACTCTCGACATCAAAACCATGGAGCATGATAGGAAATACAAGACCACCAATAGCTGCACAGGCCGCAAGAGAAGGAAGATATAGCTTAGATGAACGAACATTATTGTTCATAGCCAACGGAGGCATGGGCAGACAGAGACATGCATACCAACAAAGAGGAGCTCAAGGAGCAGCTCAACAGCCTAAAGGACCCTGCTACAAGTGTGGCGGAGACCATTGGCTAAGAGACGGTCCTCATGATGAAATCATTAGAGTCAACGCATATTGCAGCGAGTGTGGAATTAATTATTTGAATCCTGATTGCCCTAAGAACCCGAGCAAAGGATCAAAAACTACCTTGAAAATACTAGAAGCAGTGCCTTCCACTGGGGGGTCAAAAAACGAAACAATCATACCTATTCAGGCAGCGACATGAGCCCAAGCTCAAAGAATGACAAACGAACCCATAATTGAAGAGCCAAAAACCGATGTCCCAAGTTCAGAAACGAAAAATCAGAGAAGCACTTGGAAAGCTAGAAAGGCGCGGATGAAAGACAGGAAAGAATGAGAGAAAATAGCTCTATCTGAGGAGTTAAAACACACAAAGAATAGATTAGAGTGGTTAGAGGATCTAGCTAGCCTAAGCTCATACTTTGCAACAACCATAGCACCCAAGGAAATAGCAGAACCCAAAAGTACAAGATCAGAAGGATCAGTACTGGCAGACAAGGTAAATGAGCAGTTAGATGCACTTCTAAAAGCTTATGAAGCTAGACTAAAAAAAAACCAAACCCAAGAGCAAAGATGGATGACTTATCCATATGCTAAAATAGAAAAACAGAGGTTGGAAATGTATAGAAAGATGATTGAACACCTCAATCTCTGATAGAAAAGCTGCTTGGTAAATCTGCAAATTGGCATGAAGTACCAGCTCCAACCCCTATCAAACTAGCTTTAGAGGAACAAGTAGAAATGAAGGAAAGACTCATGAATGCCTGTGAGTCGAGGGGAGAGCCTATCATAGTGCGAAATACAAAAGATGAGGCAAGTGACGGGTTCCAACCTAAAACATTGGCAGAAATAGGTAATGACTGTAACGGTCTAGATGTCTGTGGAAGCAAATCCGTGAGGCCAACAAAGCTAACAGGGAAAGTTTCCACATGAATAGCAGGAGAAAAGAGAGAAATGAGATCTTACCTCCTATTGAAGAATTGGAGGCAAGGTCGCAAATGAACTTTGATATACATTCACAAGGGGGAGACCAGGGATCAATTAGTTCGGGGCATAGCCAACCTGACTCGCTGAAAACTCTACCCTCTTATCAAGGAGATTATGAAGCCAAGTCTGAAGTGAGAGCAATCCCATCTCAAAGACTTTCTTCTAACAAAGTGATGGATTCACAAGGGTTGATTGAGTTATTGTCCACCCCGGTGGCATGCAGAATCACATTAGCCGAACTCCTAAGGTTACGAACAAACATGTGGACCACAATAGGTAAATGCCTAAAAAATTTGGAGTGAAAGACCCCAACTTGAAGCTTCAGGAAGGAATCAGAGAATTGGACAGGCCTCAACTAAATACTAGGCCAGTACCTTTAAACAAGGTTGGAGAGTAATGTGAGGGAGAAGATGGAAACACCACGCTACCAGTAGAATTCCAAGGAGTAGTTTCCAAAGCTATTCTTGACAATGGAGCGGGAGTTGCTATCGCCACCAAGGAAATCTGGAAAAAATGGGGAAAACCAGCTTTGAGAGCTACCAGAATGAAATTGCAATTGGCATATGGGTTCATGGAAAAGCCTCTAGGACTCTTAGAAAAAGTGATTGTCACCTCGTGCGAAATCGAGTATGAGCATACATTTGCAATAGTCGATTTCGATAAAAATAACAATTATGAGATCATCTTGGGAAGACCATCCATGAGACAATTGAAGATGGTCCAGGATTGGGGTTACGACCACATATACCTCAAACATGGCGAGACAACAACCAAAATACACCTGAAAGACCATAGTTACAAGGATGTGACCCAGACACCAGTGGAAGAGTTTGATTCAGCTACAGTCGCAGGGTCGGAACTCCCAGCATGGTTAGGGCGACAAAAAGATCTATGGATGTGCGGAGCTTCACATTGTGGAAGCCTAAAAAGAGAGGAATGTGTCTTATAAAGAGCGACTGAGGACAAGGATTATATTCCGGAACCTTTTCCTGAAGATGCCTTGGAAACTCTAGAATGGGAACACATAATAGCAACATGGAATGTCTGTACCATTACAGATAGTCCAACAACAAAATTTTGCAATAAGGATGGCTATGATGTGCTACCTGATTACATGGTAAGCATTATACCAGAAGGAGATGAGATGATAGAACCACCAGAACAAGAAGAGTTTTATAACTCCTCTAAACATCTGGAGATAGACAACGATGCAGATAATGAGTGTTCAGACAACTCAAGTGGGTGTGGGGAGAAAGAAGAGAATATCAAGTTTTATGATTTTGCTAATCAGCACCCTAGACACTAGGAACGCTATAGGAGAAAACGAGCAGGAAACAAAGTGAGAGAGAACCTGATGCCCAGGATAAAAGGTAAAACTCACTATCTGATGCTTGTAAAAGCAGGGGATTGTGTAAAAGATCAAATATCAGGAATATTCTCAAAAGTTCGAAGGGAAATAACACGAGAGGAAATAAGACAAGTACGGAAAGCTAAAACAGAAACAAAATCAAAAAAATCTCAAAAATAAAAAAAGAAACAACGAAAGACCAAGAGTGGACCAAACTGGAGCGTAAATTGAAATACCAAGAACTAAAACGGTCTTTACGAGAGATATAGACTACTGAGGAAGATAGTGATGGTAAAGGGGAGTTAGAAAAGGGAAACATGAATGTACCATCACACTATCGGAAATTCACCATCCAGGACAGAAAAATCATAATGACACCACCAGTTAGGGAAAGAACAAACCAGGAATCTTACGATGGGCCAGAAAATGCAAAAAGGATAGATCTCGCAGAACCAGGTGAGAAGCCACATCCGGTCTATATGGCAACCGATTTAGAGCCTGAAGAAGAAGAACGGCTAACACAACTTCTCAAGAAGTATAAAGATGTGTTTGCATGGTCCTATAAAGACCTCAAAGGAGTTGATCCATCGATATGCCAACATAAAATTCCTTTGAAATCAGATGCAAAACCTAGCAAACAGCGTCCTTATACATATAATGACACATTTGCTAAACGAATCAAAGAGGAGATTGACAAGCTGATGGAAGTTGAATTCATCTATGAAATTGAACATACAGATTGGGTGTCACCCATTGTGGTAGTCCCTGAAAAGAACGGAAAACTGAGAGTGTGTGTAAACCTCAAAAAGGTAAATGTAGCCAACATAAGGGATAATTATCCCTTGCCAATCACAGAACATGTACTTGAGAGGGTGGCCGCGAAACGGACTTATTCCTTTGTGGATGGGTTTTCAAGATATAACCAACTGGCAATTGCAATGGAGGATCAACACAAAACAACATTTGCCACAGAATGGGGAATTTATGCGTATCCAGTTATGCCATTTGGCTTAACTAATGTCCCAGCTACCTTTCAAAGGTTAATGATGCACGCGTTCAAAGAATACCTGAGAATATTCTTAGAAATATACATGGATGATCTTTGTGTACACTCTCTTCTACGAGAGGAACATATTGACCATTTGCAAAAGGTATTTGAAAAATGCAAGACATATCGAATTTGTCTTAACCCGGAAAAGTGCATTTTCATGGTTAGGCAAGGCCGCATCTTAGGACACATTGTCTCAAGAAATGGCATAACCAATGACCTAGACAAACTCAAAGTCATAGTAGACCTACCCAAGACTACTAATGCGAAACAAGTGCAATCCTTCATGGGACACTGTGGGTATTATCGAAGATTCATATATATTTATGCAGTCATCGCACAACCCTTGTATCGTTTGCTAGTCAATTTCGACTGGATCGAGGAGTGTGAAACTTCATTCCAAAAGCTGAAGGAAAACCTTGTACCAGTACCTGTACTTAAAGCACCGGATTGGGAAAAGATATTCCATGTTCACATCAATGCTTTTGCATATGCAATCGGGAGTATTCTGGCTCAACCTGGAGACGGAACAATGGGAAAGAACTACACAACCACCGAAAGAGAGGGGTTAGGAATGATTTATGTTGTAAAGAAATTTTGGCATTATTTGCTTGCAAACAAATTTGTGTTCTTCACAGATCATCAAGCTCTTTTGTATCTGGTGAATAAACCATGCAATACAGGAAGAATTGTACGTTGGTTTATTATATTGCTAGATTTTGATTTCACAGTGGTGGTAAAAAAGGGTAAAACCCATCTACAGGCGGATCATCTTTCAAGGCTACACAACAGGGAAGCTCCTGAAGGAGTAGATGATGACATACCAGATGCTTATCTTTTCAATATTGAAATGATCCCCAAATGGTCTCAGAAAATTGCTAGCATTATTTCCTTTGGAGGTAGGTTTGATAACACAGAAGACAAATCCAAACAACAAACAATTCGACAAACAAAAAACTTCCATTTGATTGTAGGACGGCTGTATCATCTAGGATTAGACCAAATTCTACGATTATGTATAAATCCGAAAGAATCCGAGTGTTATCTTGAAGAAGCACATGTCCAGGATTGTGCATTTCATTGTTCAACAGTAAAAAAACATCAGATAATGAGACAGTTAGGGGTTTATTGGCCAAATATGTACGCGGATAGACATGATTATGTTAACAATTGTACTATATGTAGTACCAAACAACTAGTGGATCACGCGACATTGTTTCAGGTAAACATTGCACCTACATGGAGTCACTATATCATTGATTTCTTAACCATAAGGATGTTTCCTGAAAACATAACAAGAGCACGGAAAAGGGCTATAGAGCTCGAGGCTCGTGACTTTCAACTAATTGGCAACCAACTCTATAGGCGAGGAAAGGACAATCAACTTAGAATCTGTGCAAGTGAAAGTGAATACCTGCTGATTCTAGAACACGTACATGGAGGTATAAGTGGAGGCCATTTTTAGGCGATAAGACGGCAAAAATTGTCTTAACCGTAGGAATATGGTGGCCTAAATTGCATATGGATGCTGAAGAGTTTGTAAAGAGTTGTGATGCATGTCAGCGCACCAAGGTGCCGATAAAGAGAGATGAGATTCCACTACGGCCAATGATGGGGACAAGGGAATTTGCAAAATGAGGCATTGAGTTTGTGGGGCCTATTTCACCCCCTGCATATCGTACCCATACCCAATATATTATTGTGGCTACGGACTATCTCACAAAATGGACGAAAGCCAAGGCAACACAAAAAGCAAATTCACGGGCCACTGCACAATTTTTGTATGAGAATGTTTCTGTACGGCACGGTTTACCAATAGAAATTGTCAGTGATCGTGGAACACATTTTCTTAATGAAGTCATTGAATATCTGATAGAGGAATTCATGGTCATACATAGGAAATCTGCTCCATACCATCCACAGACAAATGGACAAGGTGAGGCCACAAATAAAACACTATACACTGATCTCACTAAAATTATATCAGAGACAAGAATAGATTGGGATCAGCAGGTACACTCAACACTATGGGCATACAAGGTAGCTTACAAAACATCGATAGGAACGACACTGTACAACATGGTGTTTGGCCTAAATACTATATTACCCATAGAGCTTTTAATTCCAAATCTACGAGTAGGAAAATGCTTAAAATGGACAGGGCATGAGCTCTCTTCAAGAATAGATGATCTTGAAAAGCTAGATGAACTTTGCTTGAGAGCTGTAGCTTCGATCTATGCTAAAAAGAGAAGACAAAAAGAGTTTTTTGACAAGCATGTGCGCATGAAAGAGTTCAAAATAGGTCATTATGTACTTGTTTATACTTTGAAGCAGCATGCCAAGAAACTTAAAAAGCGAGGGATGGGACCCTTTGTGATTCGTGATCTATCACAAAGCGGAGTTTTCAAGCTTACTACATTAGCAGGTGGAGAAATGCCAAATTGGATTAGTGGGTGTCGATTGAAGAAATGTCATTTACCACTAACACAGGAGATCATCAAGAAAAACAACGAATGAAGGAGAAACAGAGGGTACGAGAAGAAGCTCAAGCAGAAGAAAAAGAACGCATTGCAAAAAGAAGGCTTCTGCGACAACAACAACAATGTGGAGCACCATTGCAAATCAATGCCATTCGACTAACGAGATTTGATGAAGACACAGTGGAGCCAATAATTGCAGTCAAAGTGGGTAGCAATCAAGTTCAATCGACGGCATTGCTTGATTCTGGAGCTCAAGCAAATTTAATCTCTTACGGATTATACAAAAAAGTCAAGTCCACAGGTCAACTCCATCCTACTCCACAAGTGCTGGAAAGTAGTACATCACATTCGTTGAAAACATTGGGTTGGACTATATTGCATGTACAAGTACATCAATATATTTACCCACACAAGTTTTATGTGGTCAAGGATGAAAGTACACAACACGCCATGTTTTTGGGACAACCTTGGCAAAAAGAGTACAATGTGCAGATAGATTGGAATGTGAATACAGTCAAAATTTAGCATGCACAAGAACAACAGGTAATAGCCTTTGCTCAGCAACCCCGGAATAATCAGATGCCAACAATTCAATCACTAGATAAAACGCCGAAAGGAAGGGTGCCACTAAAGGACACCATGATACCCGAGGCTAACAAACACGAAACTGCCAACCATGCTCACTACATACATACGAAGTCAACAACCGCAGTAAAAAGATCAGGGTTACCAAAGCAAGAGAAATAAGTATGGATGCGGAAGGATAGAAATGACATGGCAGACAGAAAACAAGACAACGGAGGAAGTCAACATAAGCCGATAGTTCAACCAAACACCAAGGACATAAAACAGATATGGATCCAAAAGAAAAAGCTCAGCAACAACTCAAATGCAACTCGCATTTGGATACCGAAACCGAAGCAAAAAGAACTCCCTTCAGTACAAGCAACATCGGAAGGCAGACACTTGCATATAAAACCAACAAACCGATTTATATGGATGCCCATCAGTAGCAAAAAAATGGCACGCAATGCAGTAGCAATAAACACTAAACCAGCAGCACAAAGCTACAAATGGAAAGCCAAAGAGATAAGGTCTACGACCATTCCAGCCAAGCCAATTCTCTCCAAAGCGACAAATACGGCCATATCAATAGTAGCGGCAAAGCAAGCGACCTTTGCCCGAAAGACAATCAAACAAAGAGCAGTAGAGTTACCGCTATTACTTGCAAAGAAAATAGGAAACCTTGACGGCGAATGACAATAAGCATCTTGCTTATACCCTTCTCTGCAGAGCATTAATTTTTCCATGCATTGACCAAGTATGCATTAAATAGGGCCACATTACACGGCCAAGCATTAGCACATTTTTTTAACCCATGAACGGCACATACTCTGAGGCGATACCTTGCCGTCCGGGAGGACTCCGGCTAGGCGGGGGGGGGGGGGATTTTCAAATGTGGACCCAATGGCAGAAAGAGCAAAAAAGGGCATGACTTTTGACTATCTTTAAGGGTTGTTGTTTGATTGCAAAATTTTCTGGACGAACCTAAGTACATATGCCCTTATACAACATGAATCTACACGTATATGGGGCCAAACGTAGAAATAGCCATTTTTTGGGCAAAATATTAGTAAAACGGAGAAATCCAGCCATAAAAATTGCATGTGAGTGTATATAATGTTTTGCAGTAATGTTTTTTTATTTATTATGATTTTTGGAGATTTTCTGGGTTTGATTTGCTATTTTCCTTTTGATTTTGCTAATTTTCGGCAAAAAACCTTCAAAAATACAAAAAGCAGGTGAAAAACGGTCGTGATGAAAAACAAAAAATATGGGGATGATCAGTGACTATAGGACAACTTATGGTACAGCGGGGGTGCAATTATGAGACTGGAGCGGAAAGTGTGTTTTGGCCAGATTTTGACCGAAATGCCAAATTTCTGGTAAACAGGGCAAATGGAGTCCAAATCAAGAAATGGAGTCCAAAGCCTAAAACTGCATCTCGCAAGAAGTTGGGAGCACATGTCAAATTTCATGAAATGTGATTCGGGGACCCCCATTAAAAGAAATTTTCACTTCATTTTTAGCTCATTTTCACTATTGACCTTTGAGAGAGAGCTTCTGCCACCTAGAGCGAGCGGAACTTCCAACAGCTTCTATGACGCGCACGACTACCCAACGGGCTTCAGACATGAGAGGTAGGCTCACCACCTTGAGCTTTTCGCGCATGTTTGTCGTTTTGTCGCAAAAACTAGCGTAGGGTTCACATAGAAAGCCAGCAGTAGAGACCTACAACTAGAAGTGGCCACCCAACGGCTAACCCAAAAGCAATGAGACTTCATTGGCAGCTTACCCTAGCATAGGAGACTAGTCTTGGATGTCCAAAGGCAGTAGAAAAACATCGGGAAAAACCCTAGCTCTTAGAATCGTGCAAGAGACCTGTTACCATATACATGTGGTAGTGATGTGTGTGAACACACTAGGACCGCCGGGGCATTTTTTCCCTCTTTAGGAGGTTTTTTCCCCCGTGCATTGTATATACGCCCATCACTCTAGGGCTATCTATCTTTCCATTGCACACTAAGTAACACACTCTCTATCGTGTGCCTTGAGCTTCCTTCGTCTTCTGCAAGTTGTGTGTGTTTCTCTGCAACCCTAATTCCAACAATTGGTATCAGAGCAGGTCACGTCCTCCCTGGCTTAGTCGCTAGCTCCTCCAGCACACGCCTGCTCACTTTCTCCGATTTCAGTGAGCTTTGGCGAGCGTTCGCAGGTCGACAAATATTTTGGGTCGGCTCAAAGAGCTCGGTCTGCTCAGAATTTTGATTTGGGCTCATTTCGGCCTTCGTTTCCACTACGGGCAGTACTGCACAGGCTATTTCGTCATTTTGTGCAGATTTTCTGTCAGTGCCGTTTTCTGCATAACAGGTGCCTTATAGTCTTCTACGGTTTGTGCTATATAGCACAAGCTGTTCCCGCTCCATTTCTCCTATTTTCGGGCAGTTTTCACATCAGGTGCAGCATTTACCATGGCTGACAACAACAACACAGATGTGTTCAAGATGTTTGCTGCTGAGGACAGGTTGGATGGGGACAACTACCTTATGTGGGCTTATATGATGCAACATGTTCTTGTGTCAAAAGGTGTCTGGAACATTGTGCAGGGCATTGATGTACGTCCTGGTTCTGAAGATGTAGGCGATGTTGAGGATGTTGCAGGTCTTGCTGCAAGGATTGCAGCTGTTAGAGTTGTTTTGCCTACGGCAGAAGAAGCTCGTTGGGATGTTAAGGATGCGCAGGCTCATGCATTGATTGCGTTGTCTGTGAAGCGCACCATTATTCCTCACATCCGTTCAGCAAAATCTGCAAAAAAGGCTTGGGATATTCTAGCAGGTCTTTATGCAAGCCGCAATGAGGCTAAAATTGCTTTGCTGCGTAAAGAGGTAGAGTCGAAGATTATGCATGAGGAAGATGATATGGACACTTTCCTTGCTAGTGTCAAGGATATCAATGAGCAACTCATTTCTGCAGGTGAAGTCATTTCGGACAGTTCCCTTGTGCAGACTGTTCTTGATGCCTTACCAGATTCCTACCAGACTTTTGCTAGTACTTGGAGACTGATGACCCAAGGAAATCCTGAAGTTGTCAAGTTTGATGCATTATGCACATTGCTGTTGCAAGAGTCACTTTCTAGAAAAAACAAGACTAGGCAGCGTGCAGTTGAACAGGCTTTTATTGCTTCTCAAAGAAAGGGTGGTAACAGTAATGCAGCCACTTCTTATGGTTATGCTGCGAGTGGCAAAAATTCTGTTCCTAATGCTTCTGCTGGCAGCACTTCGTCTGGCAATTTTGGTGATAAGGGCAAAAAGAAGATGCGTTGCCATTATTGTAAAGCCAATGATCACTTGATCAAGTCGTGTCCTAAGTTGAAGGCCAAAGAGGCTAAGAAGAAAGAGGGTGGTTCCACTGCAAATGCTGGATCCACTACAAATGCAGCCATTGTTGAGTCTTCTGTGAAAGGAGATTGTGATGCTGATGTTGATGCAGAATGGGCTTTTAGCGCAGAGTGCACTTACAATCTTGCTGTCCATGATTCATGCTTGTCAGTTGCTGCAGATTCACATGTGTGGTATTTCGACAATGGTGCTACAAAGCACATTACCTCACATCGTGAATTGTTTACCTCTCTCGAGTCTGTCCCTCATGGGAATTCAGTCACTTGTGCCAACAACGCCTCTTATCCAGTTCAGGGAGCTGGAAAGATTGTGCTCACTGCTGCTAATGGCAGTTCCTTCACACTTGTTGATGCACTTTATGTACCTGGGATCAAGAAGAATCTCTTGTCTGTATCCACACTTGCTAGACTTGGACTTGTAGTCAAATTTGTGGATGACAGATGTACAGTTCATGATCTCAGTTTTGGTGATGAAATTGTTGCATCTGGGCTTTTGTGCCGTGGGCTGTATAAGCTCACTTTGTATGACAAGTGTGGATAAAATTTTGCAAATGCTGTTGCAGATTCAAGGGCTATTTCAGATGCAAAACTTTGGCATGCACGTTTTGGTCATCTGAATTTTTCCGGTTTGCTGCGTTTGCAGAAATCTGATATGGTTGCTTCTTTGCCGCCTCTTGAAGCACCTGTCAAACATGTTTGTGAAGGCTGTATTCTGGGTAAAATGCAGCGTTCTAAGTTTCCAAAGGATGGTTCAGTTAGGGCCACATGCAGGTTGCAGCTTGTGCATAGTGATGTTTGTGGGCCCATGCAAACTCCGTCCTTGGGCAATTACCTGTACTTCGTGACTTTCATTGATGATTACTCCAGGCATGCATGGGTATTTCTGCTTAAAGCGAAGTCCAAAGTTTTTATGTGCTTCAAACAATTTTCGGCTATGGCTGAAAATGTCTCAAAATGTACTATGGGCACCCTCCGTTCCGATCGAGGGGGGGAGTATATGTCTCATGAATTTAATGCATTTCTGGCTAGTCGTGGGATAAAACACCAATGTACAGTGCCTTATACACCTCAGCAAAATGGTGTTGCTGAGAGGAAAAATAGGTCACTAACAGAAATGGCACGATGTATGGTCAAAAGTCAAGCTTTGCCGCATTCTTTTTGGCTTGAGGCCATCATGTGTGCCACTTATGCACTTAACACGTGTCCTACGAAAGCTTTGTAGTATATTACTCCATATGAAGCATGGCATGATAGAAAGCCTTCTATTGAGCACATGCGTGTTTTTGGCTGTTTGGCATATGCTTTGGTGCCACAAGTGCAGCGCAGAAAATTGGATGATAAGGCTGTCAAATGTATTTTTGTTGGTTATAGTGCTGAAAGCAAAGATTATGTGAGGTCCCTGCCCCTAGTCGAGAGGAGCGGAGTACCTTTGATAGGTCTCCAATTCTGAGAAGGAAAAACCAACGGACATTGCCTTAGCTACTACGTAGCCACGGGCATGAACCGTTAGTGAAGGATTGGTCCTATCTCGCTATGGCGGAGCGTGACCACCATAACCCTATCTAAAAACTATCTATAATCAATTATACCTAAAAGTATAAATCTTAGAGTGACCAACCTGTGCGCTTTTTTCCCCATGTTTCAGAAGCACAACCGCCAAGGTTTGTCTCTTTTAAGATTTATGACTAAAAAAAATTCTAGCGTTGGAAAGTTACCCGACTCATCGGGTCCACCCGTCCATAGAATGATATCGTTGGGGTATCATTCTCCCACTTTCCACACCACACTCACCCTTCTTTTGTTATCTAATTACTACCACACTGTTTAAACATACATGTTCCTTTACTTTATTTATGATACTGGTTCGTTAAAACAGCCCTTCAAACAGTATTACAAACAATTGTCAAACAAGAAGTCGTCCAATTTTTAAACCAACAACCCTTGGATTAGGTTCACTCAAGAATCTCTACTGGCGCTATTATGTCCGATCGGTGTATACATTATTCATAAAAACCCTTGTCCTCATGAGCGTCCCATACCGCTCGACAAGTACTCGTTGTGCTAATCTGGACGTACTCCCGTCACAGCAACAACGGTGCCAATCTGGGCGTCATCCTCACGCCACGGCAAAACAAAACCGCAGTATCCCACTGGGCTAATCTGGGTGTACTCCCACCACAACATCAGCGGTGCCATCCTGGGGGTCATCTCACGCCTCGGCAACTGCCACATAATACCAACGCTAATAAGTAGAGATACTTGAGAAAAACCATACCGAAGGTTTTGGACAAACATTCTTTCCTATAGCAACCAGTTTAACCAGACAATCTTTCCTACTTGTCAAACATATGACGCGTTTCTTGGGGTTAAGCCCCGTGGTTTCGGTCCGTATTTTCTTTTCATAAGGTAAATAATATATTCCTATGGTCTCGCATATGGAATGATGAATAACTTAAAACTACCATACTAACGTGTACCATAGCTCCGATTGGTCCGATTGGTGGAGACATAGCATTTTCCGTAGGGATTCCACCGTTACTTGTACCAGCTTCATGATCATTAGTGCCTTGTGTTCGAGCACACTTTGGAGCCATTTTTTTGTACTACACTTATGTTATACACTTAGAACTTTAAATTGGTCAATTTCCCTAGTAATCTCCTTGTTTTCAAAGAGAGTCTGTAATTTGAACCCTCACCAACTCGGATTCACACTTAGTGTTGTTGTTCTACATAGAATTTCTATACACCAAATATTTGCTAATCTTAATTAATAAATTAAGTGTGTAAATTATGAGTGAAAGTTTAGGAATGCATTACTTTTATGCTTGACATTTCTAATCCAATTCTAACTTCAATTCTATACTTCAACTAAATCAATTTTTAGTTATTATTCAAAATTCTATTTAACCTAATTGACAATAACACTGGTGAATGAGAATTTCATCATGTATGATAAGAATACGATGAGTTCTCTTATGTATTAACTTTCAATTAACAATATATAAGTTAATAGTGAAGATGTACTAACTAGAGAGAATAGGTATACTTAAAGAGATTAGAGTAAGAGAAAACATACACACACATCTTTTCTAAAGTTAATTGAATATCCCCAATCTATTAGAGAGATTAGAGTAAAAGATAACACACACACACACACACATATCCTTCTTAAACTAATTGAATCTTACTAATCTATTAGAAGATTAGAGTAATAATAGATAGCACACACACACACATAACTAATTGAATCTTACTAATCTACTAGAGAGATTAGAGTAAGAGATAGCACATACACACACACATAACTAATTGAATCTTACTAATCTATTAGAGATTAGAGTAGGAGATAGCACACATACACATAACTAATTGAATCTTACTAATCTATTAGAGATTAGAGTAAGAGATAGCACACATACACATTACTAATTGAATCTTACTAATCTATTAGAGATTAGAGTAATAGATAGCACACACACACACATAACTAATTGAATCTTACTAATCTATTAGAGAAATTAGAGTAAGAGATAGCACACATACACACATATCCTTCTTAGAACTAATTGAATGCTCAATTAATACATACCTTATTAGTCCACTAGAGTTTTTGCTCTCTTAGTGGTTTGTGGACGCCTTCTCTCTAAGAGAAGTGGCAGCACTTCGTGAGCGCTATAGAGGCAATCTCTATGCCCAAAGTGTGAGCATGGATGCTCTATTTATAGCAAAAAGAAAAACGTCCAACTTTTTTTTTTTGAAAAAAAAAATATTATTTTTTAAATTAAAAAAAAATTTATTTTTTTCAAAAATCATATCCGCGTTTTTGGTACCCTTGTGGTACCCATGAGTTTGACCACTTTGTCATTATCATCAAAAGATAAGGCCACTCCTTTCCATGTGATAGTGTGTCCCACTTTGTCCCCTCCTATGTGATCCATGTGCCTTCATTTGTCATCCCTATGTATTATTTTATTTATTTTCTTGATAATAATTTACTTTACATTTTTAAGTTAAACTTTACAGTCTTATATTAATTTTACAGTAGTAAAAGAAAATTCTACAATCAGTAAATAAGTCTTGCAATAAGTTAGTTAGTGATTCATATAGCTAAACATGTCAGAATTTTGTAGCGTAAATTTTAAATTATAGGTTTTCTCAACCTACGATTCATAATTTGAACTTGAATATCTTAAATAATGAGTGATGGTTAAAAAAATTCAATTGCGTAATAGAACTTGTGTGAAATTTGAAAGTAGAGACCTTACAATCTCCCCAACTTAGAATTTGAGATGTCCTCATCTCAAGAACAGTGAAGGGTAATCCTTAAGAAGGGATGTCTCATCTTCCCAAGTACCATCTTCTATAGGAAAATCCTTCAATAAGATAAGATGTTCTTTGATGGATCTATTCCTAAGCTTTCTCTCTCGAGTTTCTAGGATAGTATCAGGTTGGAGTTGTAGAACATCTTAAGCAGGTAAAATGATTTGCTCATCATCAAGGACATGGTCAGGGTTATATACATAAGGTTTTAACAGACTTACATGAAATACATCACGCACTTTGAGATGAGAAGGGAGTTTTAGTTTATAAGCTTGATCACTTACAACCTTGATTATTTCGTAAGGTCCACAATATCGTTAGCTAAGCTTCTTATACCTTCAGAGAGATAGATTGCTCTTTTTGGGCTTTACTCGTAAGAAAACTTTGTCACCTTCTTTGAAAATCCGATCAGATCTTTTTAAGTCGGCGTATTTCTTTTGTCGATCTTGAGCCGCTTGAATATCCCTTCGAATAGCTTTGGTTTGAGCTGCCATTTCTTCAAGCATTTTCTTTGAGGCTTCTACCCTTATAGTGGGGTCAGAAAAGTTAAGAGGTGATAAACATTCTTGACCATAAAGAGCATTAAAAGGTGTCATTCCAATACTTCTATGAGTAGAGGAATTGTATGCATACTCTACCAAGGGTAGGTATTGAATCCACTTGCGAGGTTCCCTATTGCAGTAGGCTCTAAGGATGTCTTCAATTACTTGATTAACTCTTTCAGTTTGGCCATCAATTTGAGGATGATAAGCAGTACTAAAACATAATTGGGTTCCAATAGCTTGAAACAATGATACCCAAAACTTTGAAGTAAACTTGGCATCACGATCACTGACAATCCTCTTGGGTAAACCATGAATTCTGAAAACCTCCTTCACAAACAGACGAGCAATATCTGAAGCTGTAAAGGTTGTCTTGACTGGGATTAAGTGAGCCACTTTAGTAAGCAAGTCGACTATGACCATGATTGAATCATAGCCAGCTTGGACAGAAGGAAACTCGGTGATAAAGTCCATGCTAATACATTCCCATTTCATTTGTGGAATATCTAAAGGATGTAATTTACCTTGCATCTTTAGTCTCTCTGCCTTAATCCTTTGACAAGACAAACACTGCTTGACATAGCGAAGGACAAATAGCATTCCTTAGGGTAGAATCCTTAGGTATGCATAGTCGATTCCTATAGTAAATTTTCCCATCTTCTAAGGAGTAATGTAGAGGTTTAGGCTGATTTGATGATACCCTCTCTTCACGTAGGATACTAGCAAGCATCTGGTAATCTGCATCTCTAACAGCAACATAGGAGACCTTGTCTAAAATAGGGTTGTTAGCCATGGAAATTGCCCCCAGAAAAGCTTTACGGCTTAGGGCATCTGCCACAACATTATCCTTACCTGGTCTAAATTTAATATCAAAATCATATTCGTGCATGAGCTCTATCCATCTCCTCTGTCTCATGTTAAGATTAGGTTGGGTAAAAATCCACTTAAGACTCTTGTGATATGCTACCAACTGGAATTTGCGTCCCAATAGATAATGTCTCCATAGCTTGAGAGCATGAATAACTGCTAACAATTCTAAATCATGTGTAGCATAATTCACTTCATGAATCCTAAGCTTCCGAGAAGTATAAGCTACAGGCCTTCCTTCTTGAGTAAGGACTCCTCCTAATGCACTCTTGGGTTATCAATTGCAGAATGTAGAGTTTCTCTTTCCTCTTGTTCTTCTCCCAATGTTGGTTCTCCTATGATAGCATTGACTCTGGCAGCCATTCCGCGCCCTCGACCTCTTCCTCCATTTCTTCCTCCACGATTTATTATTTGGCCTCGTCCTCTAGCTTGATTGGGTGTATTTGTTGTGGAGACTCGCCTCGGACATATATTCCTAAAATGTCCTAGCTTGTTGCATTCATAGCATCTAAGATCTGCATTTTGAGCTCCATTTGCTGAAGCTGCAACTATTGGATGAGTTTGGTGAACGGGGTGAACTTGCCTTTGGTTCCACATCATAGACCGTCCTCTCCCTCCAGCATTCCTTAAATTTCCATTTCGTACCCTTTGAGAGTTTGACATCTCTTTAGCTAAGGGTTTAACTCTTAAAAGAGCATCTTGCAAATTTTCAGGCCTCATAGCTTCTAGACGTGTATTTAAAGGAGAATTTAGCCCTTGGCAGAAACGGGCTACTTGTTGATCTGCGGTCATTGGCGGAGCATAGCGCCTAAGAGTTACAAATTTGGAGTAGTATTCTTCCACTGTAAGATGAAACTGACGTAAGTTGAAGAATTCATTCATCTTAAGGGATTCATGTGCAGGTGGAAGATAACGTCCTTTGAAAGCATACTTAATGTCTTCCCAAGTTTGAGTGTTTTGAGCTACATGGTTATCTTTGCAGTGTTGTTTCCACCAAAGCTTGGCATCCCCAATGAGACGAAACATAGCCAACATCGCCTGGTTATCGGGAGTAGTACCAGCAGCAACAAAATAATCCTCCATCTCTTCGAGCCACACTTCTGCATCACGCTCAACTAGGGCTCCTTCCCCTTTGAAAGAGGGAAGTTTAGCTTGCTTGAGAAGTAGCTTTTTCTCTTGAAGAGATGTATACACTGCACTCTGTGCAATATAGATTAAGTGAAACTTTATTGGATACTCTAACTTTAATCTACTTTAAGGCAAGACTTGATCAGATAATAATACAAACAAAAGATAATATTAATCCAAACTTTATTTATATACACATTATTTACTACCAAGGTTGGTCGTCTTTAGGTACAAGGCTTGTAATGTCTCTATATTTTGAGTTTAGTGACTACAAAAGGATAGGCTAAAGGATCAAAATAATAAGTTTCCTTTGACCCTTGAAAGCTACGAGATACACATATGGGTCGAATCCTACCACCATGGATAACTTTTGTAACTTGGTTATAGACCCATTGAGTCTGAGATATCTCTTCTCCTCCCAAGGTAATGGTAGCATCTGGATTCTTAGTACCAATGAAAAGATACACTTTGATGACTTTTAACTCCTCTGCCCAACGAAGTTTCTTAAGATTGGTATCCATGCACCATATCTTGTCAGCATCAATGGTATAGATTCCTCCAGATGGACTCCAGTTGATACCCAATCCTCTATGCACCCTTGGAATAGGTGGTGCAAACACCCTATCCAAAATCATCATCACCCTTTTTCGAAACTGATAATTTGGTGATTGGCATGCATTTTCAAACATGATGGTGAACACCTGGAATTTCTGGTAGGTTGAATGAACATTTTCCTATACCAGGAAAGTTCAGTCTTCAATACCATATAAAAACTCAAAACAATTTTTCTAGGTTCTTCTATTATTTCAAACATTCGCATCCTTCAATATCCAAACATCAATCTGAAAATATCCCGAAGCTTTAACCTAGGCTCTGATACCAGTGTGAGGTCCCTGCCCCTAATCGAGAGGAGCGGAGTACCTTTGATAGGTCTCCAATCCTGAGAAGGAAAAACCAACGGACATTGCCTTAGCTACTACGTAGCCGTGGGCATGAACCGTTAGTGAAGGATTGGTCCTATCTCGCTATGGCGGAGCGTGACCACCATAACCCTATCTAAAAACTATCTATAATCAATTATACCTAAAAGTATAAATCTTAGAGTGACCAACCTGTGCGCTTTTTTCCCCATGTTTCAGAAGCACAGCCGCCAAGGTTTGTCTCTTTTAAGATTTATGACTAAAAAAAATTCTAGCGTTGGAAAGTTACCCGACTCATCGGGTCCACCCGTCCATAGAATGATACCGTCGGGGTATCATTCTCCCACTTTCCACACCACACTCACCCTTCTTTTGTTATCTAATTACTACCACACTGTTTAAACATACATGTTCCTTTACTTTATTTATGATACTGGTACGTTAAAACAGCCCTTCAAACAGTATTACAAACAATTGTCAAACAAGAAGTCGTCCAATTTTTAAACCAACAACCCTTGGATTAGGTTCACTCAAGAATCTCTACTGGCGCTATTATGTCCGATCGGTGTATACATTATTCATAAAAACCCTTGTCCTCATGAGCGTCCCATACCGCTCGACAAGTACTCGTTGTGCTAATCTGGACGTACTCCCGTCACAGCAACAACGGTGCCAATCTGGGCGTCATCCTCACGCCACGGCAAAACAAAACCGCAGTATCCCGCTGGGCTAATCTGGGTGTACTCCCACCACAGCATCAGCGGTGCCATCCTAGGCGTCATCTCACGCCTCGGCAACTACCACATAATACCAGCGCTAATAAGTAGAGATACTTGAGAAAAACCATACCGAAGGTTTTGGACAAACATTCTTTCCTATAGCAACCAGTTTAACCAGACAATCTTTCCTACTTGTCAAACATATGACGCGTTTCTTGGGGTTAAGCCCCGTGGTTTCGGTCCGTATTTTCTTTTCATAAGGTAAATAATATATTCCTATGGTCTCGCATATGCAATGATGCATAACTTGAAACTGCCATACTAACCTGTACCATAGCTCCGATTGGTGGAGACATAGCATTTTCCGCAGGGATTCCACTGTTACTTGTACCAGCTTCATGATCATTAGTGCCTTGTGTTCGAGCACGCTTTGGAGCCATTTTTTGTACTACACTTATGTTATACACTTAGAACTTTAAATTGGTCAATTTCCCTAGTAATCTCCTTGTTTTCAAAGAGAGTCTGTAATTTGAACCCTCACCAACTCGGATTCACACTTAGTGCTGTTGTTCTACATATAATTTCTATACACCAAATATTTGCTAATATTAATTAATAAATTAAGTGTGTAAATTATGAGTGAAAGTTTAGGAATGCATTACTTTTATGCTTGACATTTCTAATCCAATTCTAGCTTCAATTCTATACTTCAACTAAATCAATTTTTAGTTGTTATTCAAAATTCTATTTAACCTAATGGACAATAACACTGGTGAATGAGAATTTCATCATGTATGATAAGAATACAATGAGTTCTCTTATGTATTAACTTTCAATTAACAATATATAAGTTAATAGTGAAGATGTACTAACTAGAGAGAATAGGTATACTTAGAGAGATTAGAGTAAGAGAACACATACACACACACACACACACACATATCCTTCTTAAACTAATTGAATCTTACTAATCTATTAGAAGATTAGAGTAATAATAGATAGCACACACACACACATAACTAATTGAATCTTACTAATCTATTAGAGAGATTAGAGTAAGAGATAGCACATACACACACACATAACTAATTGAATCTTACTAATCTATTAGAGATTAGAGTAGGAGATAGCACACATACACATAACTAATTGAATCTTACTAATCTATTAGAGATTAGAGTAAGAGATAGCACACATACACATTACTAATTGAATCTTACTAATCTATTAGAGATTAGAGTAATAGATAGCACACACACACACATAACTAATTGAATCTTACTAATCTATTAGAGAGATTAGAGTAAGAGATAGCACACATAAACACATATCCTTCTTAGAACTAATTGAATGCTCAATTAATACATACCTTATTAGTCCACTATAGTCTTTGCTCTCTTAGTGGTTTGTGGACTCCTTCTCTCTAAGAGAAGTGGCAGCACTTCGTGAGCACTATAGAGGCAATCTCTATGCCCAAAGTGTGAGCATGGATGCTCTATTTATAGCAGAAAGAAAAACGTCCAACTTTTTTTTTTTTTTTCAAAAATCATATCCGCGTTTTTGGTACCCTTGTGGTACCCATGAGTTTGACCACTTTGTCATTATCATCAAAAGATAAGGCCACTCCTTTCCATGTGATAGTGTGTCCCACTTTGTCCCCTCCTATGTGATCCATGTGCCTTCATTTGTCATCCCTATGTATTATTTTATTTATTTTCTTGATAATAATTTACTTTAAATTTTTAAGTTAAACTTTACAGTAGTAAAAGAAAATTCTACAATCACTAAATAAGTCTTGCAATAAGTTAGTTAGTGATTCATATAGCTAAACATGTCAGAATTTTGTAGCGTAAATTTTAAATTCTAGGTTTTCTCAACCTACGATTCATAATTTGAACTTGAATATCTTAAATAATGAGTGATGGTTAAAAAAATTCAATTGCGTAATAGAACTTGTGTGAAATTTGAAAGTAGAGACCTTACAGGTTACAGGTTGTATCATCCGCAAACAAAACGTATTCTTGTTTCACTGGATGTAGTGTTTGTGGAAGATTCTGTTCAGCCCTTGCTGTCATGTACTAGAGACAGTAATGTAAGCTCACAGGACATTTATGACACTTTGTTGCCTCTTTTCAGTGGTGGAAATACGAATGTAAGTTCCAATGAGGCAAATGTACAGCCTATGGGGGTTTCTGAAAATGTTTTAGAACAGCCTATTACTGATGCAGATGTACATGATGTACTTGATGAGGAAAGGGCTGAAAATGAGCAGGCTAGAGGTATGCCAAAATGGCTGGTGCACACTTTGCGTGACAATAAATTGGATGCACCTTTATCTAGTCGTACTCGTTCAGGCTCTCGCCATGCATCTTATGCATCAGATTGTTATGCTTTGGCTGTGTCTAGTTTACATGATGTTGAGGAGCCTCTGTCTTTTGATGAAGCACAGAATTCAGAAAATTGGATTGCTGCCATGAAATCAGAATATGATGCACTTATAGAGAATGACACATGGACTTTATGTGATTTGCCTCCTGGCAAAAAGGCCATTGGTACGAAGTGGGTTTACAAGTTGAAACGCAAGCCGGATGGTGAGATCGATCGCCATAAGGCTCGACTTGTTGCAAAGGGTTATGCACAACAAAAAGGCATAGATTATGAAGAGACTTTTGCTCCCACTTGTCGTATGACTACTGTACGTTTTCTATGTGCATTGGCAGCTCATTTTGGTTGGGATGTACATCAATCAGACATTGTTACTGCTTTCTTGAATGGTGACATATTTGAGGAAGTTTATGTAACGCAGCCTCGCGGTTTTGTCATAAAAGGACAAGAGGACAAAGTGTGCAAATGTAAGAAGGCTTTGTATGGGTTGAAGCAATCTCCTCGTGCTTGGTATGAGAAAGCTGACACTCATTTGGTTAAACGAGGCTTTTGTAACAGTCCAACAGAAAGCACATTGTATGTAAAGCGTGAGGATGATGTATTTCTCATTGTGGTTCTTTATGTTGATGATTTGCTGATCACTGGACCAAATGAGAGACATATTGCTGAATTTAAGGCTGATTTGAATGCTACTTTCAAGATGAAAGATTTGGGGCTGTTGCATCATTACTTGGGTATACAGTTTAAGCAGTGTGATGGTGGTATTGCCTTGTGTCAGAAAAGTTACATAGAGACATTGCTATGTAAGTTTGGACTTGAGGATTGCAAACCTATTGCCACTCCCATGGAAACAGGTTTGAAGTTGAGTCTACATGATGCTGGCGATCCTGCTGATGTCACTCTTTACCAAACTGCTGTTGGCTGCCTCATTTATGTATGCAACACGAGGCCAGATATTCAGTTTGCAGTCTCGCAGGTCAGCAGATTTATGCATAGCCCAGGGTCTAAGCATTGGCAGGCTGTCAAGAGGATTTTCCGCTACCTTAGTGGCACTTTACATCTTGGCTTGTTTTATCCCAAGGGGGGATCATTGCCGCCAGACTTACATGCTTTTTCGGACTCAGATTGGGCTGGTTGTTTTAACACGCGAGTGTCCACAAGTGGTTTTTGTTTCATGCTTGGCAGTTCATGTATATCATGGTTGAGCAAGAAGCAACCTACTGTGGCCACTTCGAGTTGTGAGGCTGAGTACAGGGCAGTCTTCACAGCTACGGTTGAGTGTGTATGGCTCAGACGCCTTATGGCTGACTTGGGTGTTGGACAGGACACTGCCAACACTATCTACACTGACAGTCAGAGCGCATTGGCAGTTACGAGGAACCCAGTTTTTCATGCTCGCACAAAGCACATTGAGGTGCATTACCACTATGTCAGGGAGAGGCTCTCAGCAAGAGAGATCAGCTTGGCTTATGTGCCAACACAGGACAACCTTGCAGATATTTTCACAAAGGCATTGTCTCGTGAGAAGCTTGAAGCTTTCCGCAAAGCTTTGGGCTTACTCCCCTTTGTGGACTGATCCTGTCCTCTGGGCATGGCACTTCCCTTTACTCATGTGCCAGCTCTCGTTCACCGCATCACTCCAGGGGGGATTTGTTACCATATACATGTGGTAGTGATGTGTGTGAACACACTAGGACCGCCGGGGCATTTTTTCCCTCTTTAGGAGGTTTTTTCCCCCGTGCATTGTATATACGCCCATCACTCTAGGGCTATCTATCTTTCCATTGCACACTAAGTAACACACTCTCTATTGTGTGCCTTGAGCTTCCTTCGTCTTCTCCAAGCTGTGTGTGTTTCTCTACAACCCTAATTCCAACAAGACCACCAAATGGAAAATCGGCGGAAAGGCTCCCAAATGCTACC
The DNA here is from genome assembly GCF_014529385.1 of Adiantum capillus-veneris. Lineage (NCBI taxonomy): Eukaryota > Viridiplantae > Streptophyta > Polypodiopsida > Polypodiales > Pteridaceae > Adiantum > Adiantum capillus-veneris. The sequence goes on from NC_140950.1 coordinate 84,906,143, forward strand.
AAAATTCATGGGTAGGAGCATCTCGACATGCTCGACAAGTCTATGAAGCCCACATGACCAAAAGGTGACCCGAAGCGGCACTAAACTTCAGAACGGCATCAGACACACAAAGTGTCAAATAGCTCTCGCGGCCAAACCGCATGTCTGTTTGCCACCAAACTTCACGAGCGGCTTTCCTAGACCATCAACAACCAATTCCTATGGTGGTAGACCGCCACAAGTCATCGAAGGCATGTAAACGCAACCACAGGTGCTTCTAGGGTGACAAATTTCCAAATGGAGCTCCAGTGAAGCCAAAGTCGACAAAAACCATACGGTAAGCATCCCCAAGGGATCGGGAAGCAAAGGAGACCAACATGAAGAAATTTCATCGCTGAAAAGCACTCCAAAAGTCAAGAAATGGTTCGGAGGCTCTGAAATCCACATAGGGAGTTATTTTCTCTCCATTTGATTTTTTTGTTGAAATTAGGCTTAAAAGGGACTCAGGGGGACTAAGGGCAGGCACTAGTGACAATTTCCATGAAAAAATCATCAAGAGACATCCTACGCGTGTCTATTTGACATTTTTGGCCTACAAGGGTATTTTTACATTCGAGATCTTTTCTTATCATCTTCAAGAGCTCATATATCAAGTTTGAAGCCATTCTAATCATTTTTGACCCCCAACACCTTCAAGATACACTTTTTGAGCCCAAAAACACTGCACAGGGTCTTACCAACATCAATTCTTGTCCAAATCAAAATCCAAGAGGATGGCCATGTTCCACAGGCCAAGAGCTAACCACAGAACAAATCTCAAGCCATTTTGATGAAATAGACATCCTACGCGTAGGATGTCTCCAGCATGTTTTTGAACTTCTGTGCAAAGAATGACATCATGGGAGCCTTACCATGGTGCAAGGAGCCCATATATCAATTTTCAACCCATTTGGATATCATTTACTACTTGTTATGGACATTCTACCCAATTTGTGACCTAAAGCCAGAATCTTCCCAAAAATCCACTTTTTGATGCCCAAATCCAATTCCAAGCACATAGCTATGTTGTACAAGCAAAGGACCACCAGCATGTCAAGTATCACCAAATTCTGATGAAAAAGACATCCTACGCGTAGGATGTCTAGATGATAAATTTTTGCCAGAAATGCGCTATGAGCACATGCACAGTTTCTCAAGTTCCTTTTAAGTTTTATTTTCATTTTTCAAGTCATTTGTATAAGGCCTAGGGTAACTGAACCTGGGATCCTCCTCCCTACCGCCCCTTATATAGGCTAGCTCCTAGCACTTGCTCTAAGCGGATCCCCAGTCCGCACTGGTAGCCGCGGCCCTTGGCCTAGGTCCCTGACCCCCTAGGTTGGGCCTTGCCCCGTAGGACCCTTGTCCTGACATTACTCCCCCCTTAAGAAAGAGTTTTCGTCCTCGAAAACACAAGTAGTAATATCTTCTTAAGAATACTGATGTTTTCTTTACTAACATCCCATAAGTGAGCCAGTTGTCTGTATGACTGATAATTGGTGCAGTGAGGAGGTTCAATGAAACCAATAGCAACATATTGATTTTCAACATTCTTGTCCGTTTGCAACCACTTGGGTCTAAAATGGTAACTCCATTTATGACTCACTTGAGTGCTGTAAAGGAGTAACCACAACTAAGAGTTGTCCAAAGGCATAACCAGTTTTCAGATCTTCTAAAGGTACTAGAATAATGCAAGGGAACTTTGGCGTAACTATCCATGCAGTTGTGAGCCAGATTTCCTACTCACCTGAGTATCTTGAAAAGTCCGTAGATAGGGAATGTCCTCATGTTACAATTCTGAATAGTTTGGAACACAAAGAACTACATGCTCATCCCTAATGAAGGTTACTTGCCAACATACTTTGTCAGCACACCTGGTAAGTCCTTTACATATGAATGTATTGAGACAATCTCCAACCCCACCACAAGAGGTGTTCAAAGTCAAAAATCGTACTTAAGCAAATTCTAGAATAGGGAGAAAATCATCTATTCAGAAATGCATTGAGCTAACATATGATCTTAGCAGATCCTTTAGCACAAGATTAATCTTTGTAATCTTCCTATCCCCTTGGATAACTGACAATACTGAGGTGTGTTTTCCTCACGGTTTACAGACAGTCGTCCCAGATGATTGGTAAACGGGGAATCATAGTAGTGTTTAACATTGGTGAAGAATCAACAATGTCTGAAATAACCATCGTGGTTAACTTGAAAAAATCCACAAACGCCCAAACCAAGCCATGAACTCTATTGGTGATTAGTGGATCAAAAAGTAATCTCATAGAGATAGTGCACATAGAGTGCAAAATGCTTCATAAGCAACAGCCTGTGGAATATGCATGCCGTTCCAAATCAGCCTTTGCTAAACACTAGGGACCATAACACCTAGTGTGCATGCATTTAGCAAAGACTAACCCAAACCTGTATATCCACAATGATCCTTGCCAATACTTATGGCAAATGTGATGCACCTAGCATGCATTTAAAAGGAATGTAAATAGTTCTGAAAGGAAACTAAATACTTTTAGCTGCAATCTTTTGCAAACCTTGCTGAAACGTCTGAATCACAATAGAAGGTGAAACATTGATCACTTCTAGGTACAGACAATGAAACTTTTTCATTAACAACTTATAGCCTTGCTATATGTATAAACAGCCATCTGTAATGTTGTTTAGCAGTACTTGTACCTTAACAAGTCATTCTAAGTATCCGACAATTTCTGGCCACGAAATTGCTCCTGATACGTCGTGCTAAAAATGGTCTAGAAAATAGATGTGACCAGCACCTAGGGACTTTGTCGTGACACATAATTGAAATAATGGCGCCAGTGTCAATCTAGAGACTCATATTCTCCACATGTGGAATATGTCTCATGTAAGGATGTGAAGAAAAGAACATCCTTCATGTACAAGATGTACTTGTGTGTGGAGGTAATTGCAAACAATCTACGACGGGAGTGAGAGGGACCCTCATTAGCCTTGCTCCACACTGGCTAAATCAAACTCCTGGAGTTCCTAGACCATGTCGTATCCCATGTGACAACATGTGCCAAATTGAACCCTACGAGTAGGTTTGTAACAGCATAAGACAGAAAGATAGATTGGACACTTGGCCCAAAATACTTTGTGCCGACATGACCTTGGCATTGCTTTGTAACATTCAAGCGTACTTAGATGTATTGAAAAACCAAGCAAAGAATACTAAAAATGGAATAGCACCAAATCAATAGATGCGTACTTGGAGATTTGAACGTAATGTACACTTACCTGTATTCAAATGTAGAGGAGGACGTACCCTACCTAAAACAACAAATAGCATTGCACTAGGAACCCTGGGTGTTGCCTTTGCAATCCAAGCCCTTGGATTAGAATCTATGTAGTCAAACCCCTTGGTAAGACTCTTTGTAGAAACTGCTCAACTAGAAGATAACGGTAACCAACATAGTCAACCGTGTACAGAATGATTGGAATCAACTTGAAAAGTGTGTCCATCCGCTACCGTGTGTGGTAGATTACAGACTTCTTTCCTTGGAGAGATCAACTGTGATCCTTAATGCAGACCAAACTGTGATCCTTAATGCCTATGGGGTGATGTAACAATCACCCGCCAGGTCTTACCCCAAAACAGTGGTACCGTGACTACAAAGCATCATAACCACTTGAGGCTATAGAATGCTATCGACAAGATGTCGTGACCTTTCTCTCCCGACTAGGACTACCTACAAGAGAGTGGTAAGTTTTATAGATTGTTTACACATAAAAACAATCTTAATGAAGCGTCGTACTCGCCTTTATCTATCTTGTAGAAAAAGGACACTATCTCTGAGGCATTGAGAAGAGAAACACCTCACAAGAAAACACGAATGACTCATAGGCATGAGACTCATATCCAAGCGACGTACCACAGTGTAACTCATAGTCAAAACTATGGTAAAAGAACCACCAAGACAAAGTGTCATCCATCTGCTAAAACTGATCATCATGCCTTGCATGTAAGGACAAAACATCTCAAGTGTATACTACACTTGTAACGTGGTAGACATTCTTGAAATCCCAACACTCTAGTGAAACAACTAGATGTTCACAAGAGAAGTTCATGGCTCCTAGCCTAGCTTGAAGTTGGACAAGCCTTGCTTACAAAATCCTAGTTGTGTCTTGCACAAGTCAAGAAATAACAAAAACTTAAGCAGCTCTAATGTCGCATCGTACAACTCGCCACATGCCTTAGATGTGGTGTATACAAAGCATACATATTTTGCTTGATGAGAGGTTATCTCGAAGACAAGAGAGTTGAACACAACTCTTTTTTCCCACACAAAGGAGAAACCGTGTCTCACCAAAGTATCAAAAAGTCTCAAATGGACAACCACTGGAATTATGCCTTGCATATTCCCTGTTGAAATCTCTAACACATGCTCATAGCAGTGTGTCATGTAGATCTGGAGCAAGCAAACCATAATAGATGCAATCACCACGGAGCCAGCATCTTCATGCATCAAAAAACATGTACCCTTACTCAACATACAAGGTCATGCCCAATTCATAGAGTATGCCTTGTCATGCGAGTGGAGGGATACCAATTCATGCAAGCAAGAAAATCCCAAGCAACATGTTACATACGATGGTCTACTAGTACTTCAATAGAGCATACACCTTGTGTGACCACTCTAACCACCTTGTGATGAAGAGTATGCTTTAATTCATAGTTTATGGCTCGTAGATACAAACGGAACATACTTTACATGCCAGAAACTACTTGTAGTGTTCATAAGACCTCACAACTGGGAGTGTGCATATGTGCACAAAGACATGGCATCCATGGCAGTAAGTTCAAAGTACTCTGGATAGATAAAAGAACGTAAGCTGCTCACAAACCTCGTAGGATGTGCAATCAGCTCATACACCTCTTGTGTATGACTCCGATTTGATAACTGAGAAGCATACCACGACATGAAAGTCGTTGCTTCCTAACCATCGTATACATACATAATAAAGATGGATAGGTGCAAGTAGGATAGTCTCAAGCACTAGGTGACTTTACCATGAGCAACAACCATCATTGCACCGTAAGTCACTACAAGTGCTTCCAATATAACATGCCATGCATTCTTGAATCTCCTTGAGAGAGCTTGTCATATCGACTCAAGCAACATAAAATATGTTTGTAATCCTTGTAGGATAATGTAATCCATAGACGTGATGTCGTATTACACTTGTAGACATAGAATCATAGCCTAGTGACATGTAGACAAGCTATTGTTACATGTTTTACATGTTGCCCAACATGCTCACCGTCTAGGTCGCATCATCGTAAAATAGTGGCATGTACTCCAAGATCAAAGTAAGTGCATAACATGTCGTACATGTCAGCAACTATGAAAGGTTATGTCGTACAGACTATTGTTTATATATCTTAAAAAACATGATTTACTAAAACAAGAAGTCATACCTTGGCATTAGGTCATGCATAGCATACCTCAACAATATGCTTCAAGCCTTAACCACCATGTAGTTAACAATTAGGACTATGAGAGATGCTTTGCATGTCCAGGTATTCAAGCCGTTATCATGAGTAGTCATATATGGAGACGTGCTCCCTGGTAAGCTACAACACCTAGAAGGGATTATGCATCCAATGCATGGAGCCATGCTTCTGAAATCCTTGCTCCCCCTCTTCTAGATAGCACCAATGAATCCCATGGAATGTCTCTTGCCGACACGGAATTTAGGTACCATTTCTGAATGCCAGCTTCGTAGAATCAGATTATTGATCGGCCTTGCTTGAGTTACAGGCAAAGGCCATGCCTGAGCTACATGTACTAGTAGACAAATGGTGTCATTCATCGATGCAATCCAAGGCCCTGCCCATCTCCATGATATTTGTAAACACATGATTATGGTAATGATCACAAGCCTTGCTTGTGTCGTGAGTGCCATAATTTCAAAATTATGGAAAAACAACCATGGCAGTGCGTATATCCTTTACATGCCATAACCATGCCGCAAAATTCAAACAAAGCCAAATATAACTGCATACCTCAGTAATGAAGCGAATCATCTTGCCATGTCGATCACATGGCCAGGGTGTTCAAGAAAATCGGCGTAGCCAATAGCATGGTTCGAGGCCTTTCGGTCCATGCTAGTACCTAAATATTTTTTGCATGCTCTGCGACACCATGCATTTTACCTTTCTGTCCATGCCGGTACCTTGCATGCTTTCCTTGTATCCTACCTTGACTGCTACCGAGGTGGGATACGCCGCTTAACTGGATTTAGGGTACCCTTAGGGTGCCCATGCAGTTCCCATGTAAACCCCAGTGATGGCTAAACACAGACAACGCCGTCAGAGAAGGTTCGCTCATGGCATCATGTGCGCTATCCAGTTGAGCACAAGCAGGAAACGATTTTTCCTCAGCAGCCCTGCACGCGCCCGACAAGCTCCCTCTTGCTCCATATGGTGCTCGTCTCCACTGCTCTTCTTGAGCCTACAAGCGGCGGTTCATGCCGAGATCCTTTTCCCCTGCAAGCGGTCGCTCCCATAGCTCTCGACCCTGAGGTTCCCTCCTATGGAAGTCGTGATTCCCATGGGCTTATCTGCGTTGTCAAGCCCGCCTTGCTTGTTCCAGACCCGCCCACACAGAGAGGGAGAGAGAGAGAGAGAGAGAGAGAGAGAGAGAGAGAGAGAGAGAGAGAGAGAGAGAGAGAGAGAGAGAGAGAGAGAGAGAGAGAGAGAGAGAGAGAGAGAGAGAGAGAGAGAGAGAGAGACGATCATGCAATCCTCCATGCTCGGCTTCCTCCTCCTCCATAGCTCCCCCTTCCCCTGAGCTCTGATACCAATATAAGGCTTAGGGTAACTCAACCTAGGATCCTCCTCCCTACCGCCCCTTATATAGGCTAGCTCCTAGCACTTGCCCTAAGTGGATCCCCAGTTCGCATTGGTCCAGCCGGCCCTTGGCCTAGGTCCCTGACCCCCTAGGTTGGGCCTTGCCCGTAGGACCCTTGTCCTGACAATTTGGATAGTTAAAACTCCGTTTCTTAGCTAATATGGGGAAAACGCTAACTTCGGACTACTAAGTGCAACAGGATCTATGGCAGCCACCGCAAAGTCACCGGAAAAGAAGAAAAGGATGACCATAAAGGATTATTTAAAAGAAGTAGAGCCCTTCGTCATACCAGAAGAAACTCTAAAGCCAACCAGCACATGGATCTAAGAAGATCTGTTAGAGTCAAATGATCTAAAGATTTACCAAGGAGTGTTCAAAGACACGGAAGGAAATGTGATAGAGCTACCAATGCTACCGCGGGAGCTCAATGAGTTCGTCAGAAGCGAGATGGCAGAGTACGTGGAAAAGATTGATCTCCACAATTATTTTGAAGCTGTGCCGGTAGGTATTGACATAAAAAGAGTATGGGAATTTGTGACGACAATCAAAGAAGATAGAGTGGCCCGGGTTACAGATCTGCAGGGCAAGCCAGACACGGAGATTATAATCACGGAGAGAGTGGTGGCAGCTGCACTAGACCTCTCAAACAAAGGGGATAGTGTAACCAAAAGAAGAGACGAAGTAAAGGTGTACACAGAAAAGAAATCCAACTACACCTTTGAAGACATTGCCAACCCTAAAGTGGCAATCATGAGTCAGCTGTACAATCAATATTTCCATATGTGTACAAAGCGGCCACAAAAGTACAGAATGCCGCCTGCAGCAATTGCCACAACATTCACCTGGGCAATGCAGAAGAGCAAGCCGAAGGTAATCAATTATGTAGCTTTTATACATGATAATCTGGTGAAGATGGGCAACAACAACCCCACATACATCGTGTCGAGTGAGCTAATCACGAAGGTGATTTATGGAGCATTGCATGCCAAGGGGAGATGGCCTGACCCTCCATCATAGAACGACTGGCTGAGGCTCTAGGAAGATAAGGAAGACGAACATCCCAAAACACCAAGGGTGGCAATGCGTTTGAAACGCCGGTTAGAAACCGTGCAAGAAGAGCAGCCTGAGCTGAAGAAGGGAAAGAAGGAATCTGTCCAAGTGCAAGTAAAAGAGACGAAATCACAGAAAGCGGCACGGCTAGAGCGGCTGATGGAAAGTTTCAGGGCCGAAAGAGCCCTCAAGGGAGATTTGAATGAGCTATGGAAGCCGTCTCTAGAAGCAATGTCGGGATCATCCCGGAGGGTGCACATAGACAGATTCGACGACTATATTAAGAATTTTGAGATTCTGGATGCCACAGCGGAAAATATCCCACATGTACCATTTACAGAAGCAGAAGTGGAGCAAGTCCGATGAAAATTTCTAGAGGAGCAGGAAAGCCAAGACAGAGAAAGGAAGACAAAGGCGGACAGAGATTTCAAGAAAAATCTGACAACTCCACCGTCCAGCCCTGAGTCCAGCCCACTACCCTCACCACCTCCTCGTAGCCCTCCACAAGAAGAGAAAGAGGAGAAGGACAAACCGGAAGACCAAGAAGAGTCAAAGCAAGAACAAAGCCAAGAGCAAGAACCAAAGGAAGAGGCTAAGCCTAAAAGTGATTAGCCAGAGCCAAATGAAGCAAGATATAACACATTTCTGAGACCTACTAGCTGCTAGATATACAAAAGAAGAGGCTTCCCCCACAGTCACATTTGACTTGGCAAGCATGGGGCCCAAAGAGCAAATGCAGAGCCTGCGGTTAGTGGAGATTAAAGAAATGGCCACTGATATAGTGGACCTACATCCACCCACCAATGATTGGGATGTGGTGATGATCAAGCTAACCGGGCTAAGAGCACAATCAATGGCCTTAGAAAGTGAAATGGCAACTCTCAAATCCACTGAAGTGCAGATAAAGCTTGAAGTCAACACTTTACAAAAACAAAGCCAAAGGCAGATAGAGAGAGAAACAGAGCTACAAGCCCGTCTGGCAAAGGCATTGCAAAGATGCCAGGAAATGGAAAGAGAAAATCATGAAGCAGCTCAAAGACTGCAAGGAGCCAAAGAGGATTATAGACAACTCAGCAAGTCATTGACAGATGCAGAGAGGGAAAGAGATAACCTAACCCTACAACTTGCTGAGGAGTCCAAGGAAGTTGAAGCAATGTGGAATGCCAAGGAGAAGGAAGAAATAGATCAGGAGGCTAGCCAGGATGAGGTCGTTGAGCTCAAGGACCAGCTTCAAGTTAAAGATCAAACCATCCAGCGGCTACGGTCATCTCCTGCCAGAGTCAGAGCTACTAGCTCGACTCACACCACTACAGAGAGCCAGATCTATGAAGAACATATGAAAGAGCTCTAGAAAGAGTTGACCTTATAGAAGAAGCAAAGGTTGATGATGGAAGAGAGGTCGGTGGTTATGCAAACACGCCTGGAAGAAGAGGAGAAGGCAATGCAAGATGAGCTAGAAAATTCAAGAGAAAGCTGGAGGAGGCGGAGAAGATAAACGCCGAGTTGAACGACCTCCTCGTGAGCATGGGGGAACAAGATGAAGCAGAGAAACAGACACTCCAAAAGCAGATAGAAGAGTTGAGAGGCCAGCAGGCAAGCACAGGGCTAGCAGCCATGGAAGGCATAGACCTAGAGAATGTGGCAGATCCTGTGGACACACCCATGCAAGAGGAAATCCTAGTAGGACCCTCTCAAGAGCCACAAGATCTGACAAAAAAAGAGGAAGAGAAGCTGCGCAAGGCCATAGAAGCAGAAATCAGAGAAATGGCTAAGGAAGCTTTGGAATGGGAGCAGAGGGTTTTTAAATCCATGACCATTCAAAAGATATACGCCAGCAACCTTCGGCATGAATGGCTACAGCCCTCTCTCCCATATCCTTTGCTAAAGTACGAAGCCGCCACAATCAACAAGAGAATGAGAGAAGAGCCAACAGTGCCACTCTACATAGCAGATATCTCCAAGCCTGAAGGGGTAAAGTTTATTGTCGACTCCCAGCCCAGGTGGAGAGAGGCATGGCTGACGAAGTATCCACAATACCTAATCCATTTGGTAGAGGCACCCAAAATCATCAGAGATAACCTAAGCTTCTGCCCTCTACCAAGGATGCGGACCCAGGAGCTACTACAAAGAAGCCAACCCACTTGGCTAAACTATTTGAAGCTGCCAGGCTTGAAGGCAGGCGATGTCGGGGGATAAGTGTTCGAAACTTGAGCCAGGTCAGCACCGGCGGGTTGCTGGCTGTGAAATAATTGAGAGCAAAAATTTGCCGCACCGCACAATACAACAACTTCTAATCACTTGGTAATGCTGTCGACGCACAAAACTTGCTCAGAAACCGGTAACACCGACGAAATTGATGCACAATTATAAAGAAGTGTCATTAACAACACCGTTTATTCTAATGATGATTTCGGAGCTTAAACTCCCCGTACAGAATACTCCGGGCCATTAACGGCTCCGCGATTCAGTAAAAAGAAAGAAAATAAAATTAGGTTGCCTGGCGACGAACAAAATCCTAATGTGCCGGTTCCATTTGATTGACTTGTCTTCGAACACTATCTTGGCTTTTCTTTAGCATTGGACTTTCCAATTTCCCTTCACGGTAGTCTTACCCCGGGCTCCCAAAACTTGTCCTGCTTGCTATGCCGAAGCTTGGCTTTCTTTCTCAAAGACTGCTTACGAGCCTTGTTTGCCCTCTTCTTGCTTGAGCCGGAGATCGAGAGAGAGGGAGAGAGAGCTTGCCTTGAATTGGTGAGTGATAGAGAGGGAGAACTCGTTCTCGCCAAGATTTTCCTCGCCCTTCAATACGAGAGAGAGAGAGAGAGAGAGAGAGAGAGAGAGAGAGAGAGAACTAGTCCTTGCTTGTGTGCCAAAGACGAGCCCAAGCACCTTCTTGTCCAAGCTCGCAAGAGAGAGCACGCCTTCCTTGCCTCTTTGCTTCCTTCCTTGATGCCCTACCTCTCCCTTCTTCTCTTGCTCGTTTTCTTCCCAACTCACGCATGCAAAAAAGACCTCCTCTATTAATAGCATGCATCCTCCCTTAGCAACAACGGCGCCGTCGTTGCTAGGGAGGCATAAAAACCCTCTCCTGCTGACGTGGCAACGCGAAAATCGACCAACGTGAAATTTGTTGCAAACAACTGGGATCAAAATTGTGCACGCTCTCGAGTTCTGCATTTTTCGCTTCTTCACGAGGGTCATCCAAGGCTCATACAAGCCTCCTCGAGCTCATTTACCCTCCCCTGCTTTCCTGCGCACTGTTGAACGCCATTCTTTTCCTTCTTTTCTTTTGTTCATACCCCCTTTTAATGGGCGGCCTCGCCATAAGCGGGCGGCCTAGCCTTATATAAGGTTATGGCTTTGGGCATCACACTCGGGAAGCGCGCATGGCATACATCTCGGCCAAGGTATTGCCAAGCATAACATCTTCAGTACACCCCTTTTTGCATACATACCGACTGCCTCAAAGGAATATCCATGCTCCATGTAAGCTTGTATCCAACTGACAACATCTCGTCGGTGCATAAGTTTCTTGAAGACCAGACATGCACAATCTAGGTTTCTAAGATCGGCATACATACTGACTAAAGCAATGCCAAGCACATTATTTTTCTCTATTGGGCGGCCATAGCCATTGTAAGGGCACCACAATTGGCATAAATGTCGGCCAAGGCAATGCTTGGCACCTCATTTTTCTCCAGCATGCCGTAGCCACGTTGACTTTTCCCAGCAATCATTGCATTCCAAAACCTGGATAAAGCTCAAAAATTTCTAGTTAGCACTCTAACCAAGCCCGACCAGATTGGTACAGAACCGGCCCCCAGGGAATATTTAACGACCAATAACTTGGCAACCGGAACTCTGATCGTCGCTGATCTGAAAAGACCGACGCGCTCCACAAAGTGAGCTCTTCAGGCCCGTGCATTCATTTCAATTCTGTCACCTCAACTGCGGTTGCCCAATCCGGAGGTAGGATCTGCAATCGACTTAAACTTTAAACTGCCATAACTTCTTCAACATAGCTCCAATCGATGAGCCGTAGAGACAGGCCGTTAGAGAACTTCAAGCACTTCCCGTTCTAGATCATAATCTCCCCACTATTCATTCTCACCTCAAGAATACTCATTTTTGGCATCATTAAGGCATTTTTGTCTCTTTCAGCCGCATTTGACGTACATTCAGCCATTGAACTTGGCCTGTTACCAGCCCTAATCACTGTTCATTAATCTTGTAAGCTTCAAACAAACTTGATGTGCATTTTCTTGGCATCTTTCTTAGCATGGGAGCAGAGCTGCACAACATCCACCCCCTCTGAACCTACACAGCCTCCGGTCTGTGCCAACCGCACTTATAAAGCATCATCAAAGCATCATCAGACTCATCGTCTAATGCATACATAACGTTGTCTTCAGGAGGTTGATCTCTATTGAAGTCTCCAATATTAATCTCACTATCTCGTTGCTTAAACAACTTAACTCTTTTCCCTGCAATCGGCACCTTGAGCTCAGTGCCATCAAGCTCGCATAACATGTAGGTCGCATTATCATAAACATGAAGTACTAAATATGGACCGAACCATTGTTTAACCATCTTTCGTATAGCAGTGTACTGGTTCTCCAGGATACTGTCATGTACAAGGACCCAATCCCCATCTTTAATAGCACGAGGTCGTAGTTTGTGCTTACCATCAAACGTTGCTTTGTTCTTCAACCTTGCTTCCTTAAGCATTACTTTAGCCTGTTCAATATCTTCTTGACGTCTCTCAAGTTGGTGTATGCGCAATGCAAGCAATCTCTGTAGACATACCTTCTTTCCATGGCATTATGGTCCAAGAGATAACCGCTTCCTCTAGAGCATAATGGGTTTTTTTTCCGTACATTAGCTCAACTGGCATAAAACCTGTAACAGAACTATGTGTAGTTTGATGAGCTCATAAAGCAAATGGTAAGAGTTTAGGCCAATCACCAATAGTCCCTGGCATGACTTTGCTAAAGCTTTAACAATAGACAGATGCCCTCTTCCACTTTTGCCATTACCCTATGGATTGTATGCCATAGTGAGAGCCAATTTCATGCCCAAGCGAGCAAAGAAATCCCGAGCTTCATTTGCATCAAGCTCTCCTCTATCAGCAGTAATTCTACCAACACATCCATACCTGGAAATAACATCCTCAAGCAAGAACTTGCATACGAACTCGTAGCCTTGGTACGCAAAGCTCTGCCTTCCACCTGATTAGTAAGATCCTCTCTGGCAAGAACTATATACCGCATTTGCCAGACACCTACTGGCATGGTAATCAGGTCCACCACCCACTTGTAGTGCATAGCCAGTGGATAGGTGGGATGCAATCCATCTCGATGTCGTACATTAGAATACTGTTGGCATATTAGGCATGTCTCCACAAACTGAGCCACATCTTTATACATACCTTTCCACCAGTAATGATCCTTAATCTTGACAAAAGTTGCCCAGACCCCTCTATGTCCAGCCCATAAACTTTCATGAAACTCTTTGATAACCTGCTGTTGAGTCGCTTTATCACAAACAATCCACTGCGGTACTCCTTTAGAGCGTTTTGGCTGCTTCCATAAATGCCCATCCTTCAAAAAATAGCCGTAAGCTTTCTTCCTTATCTTTTTGTACTCTTGATCCATGCACTCTTCATGCTTAGTAAGAGTGCTAAGGTAGCGACCAATCAAAAGCCATTCTCCTTCATAGAACTCTTTAGAAAATACCTCAAAAGCATGAGCAATATTTCCAAAATTTGCATGCAGATAAGAAGACGAATAGAACTTCAAGCCAACATCATCACTTGTGGTCAGCATCTCTTCTTCATCTTCAAATCTAGCTCTTGATAACATATCTGCAACAGGATTATCTCTACTTGCAATATGACAAAATTCAGGATTAAGAGACTTAATATAGGCTATCCATCGTAGCATAGCAATATCCGGAGTAGAGCAATTTGAAATCATCCCTATCAGTGGCAAGAAATCTGTCTCTACCACGACTAAAGCTCCAATAAAGTGTTCTTTATCAGACCTTAGAGCAGTAGCAACGCCCCAAAGTTATCTCTTAACCTGTGGGTAGCCTCTTTGGCGAGCATTGAGCACTTTTTCTCCAAATCGAACCGCATACCTGTTACCTTCTTCATCATCTTGACCTATAGCCCATCCAATACCTGTCGGGCTAGTGTCAACTGTTAAAATTACGGGCCTTCCACATTTGTAGTCGACTTTCCTCAAGGTCAGAGCCTCAAGAACCATCTTCTTTAAATTCTTGATAGTCTGTGTATGAACTTCTTCCCAAACAAATCTTTCACCTTTTCTCAGCAGTTGATAAAGCACTTCTACAACATGAGCAAAATGTGGCAGCCAAATAAGATAGAAAACACATGCACCCAAAAATCGACGAACTTCAGTAACCGAAGAGCACGTTTCCTTCATCTTTTGAATAGCTTCGACTTTAGCCAGACTTGGCCTTCTACCTTCTGGACTGCACATGTGCCCTACAATTAAAACCTCTTTGGCACCAAAAGTTGATTTTTGCCCTGAAAGTGTTAAGTTAACTTCTTCAAGCCTGGATAAAATAGCATCACAATCAGCAATATGTTGAGCAACAAACTGTCGGCACCCCCTCTGATCTTTTACCTCATCTTTTGAGCTTTCCTCACATCCCTTAATCGGTACATCATCAATGAAAGGCATAGTAACATGTGGGATAAAGTCCCTTAATACCTTATTCATGCCGTTCATCATATGAGCTACAGAATTATTAGCACCCTGTGGCAGAGTGCACATCCTTACCAATCCGAGAGGTGTACGCATCGTAGTAAGATCCCTACTCTCGAAAGCTAACTAAAATTGATCATATCCAAGATTAAGATCACCCATAGAGTAAATTGACCTTCCTGCAAAAGCCTCAGCAAATTCATCCAAAATTGGGCAAGTACCCACATTGCGGATTGTTACCTTGTTAACAGGTTGCATATCCTATATAAACCTTAAAGTACCATTTTTCTTTGGAACAGTGAACCATCGTTAGAGTATGGCGCACTTGATGGTTCCAAGATTCCCATTTGTATCTTCTCATTAAGAAAATTGATAAGCTTTGGGAAGTGAGCTTTAGGAACTAGAATAGGACGTAAGCTCCATGGCATGTGAGGAACAGTGAATATAACCATAGGTGCAACAACACTTGGATCCACACATCCAATCTCACTTGGCTCAAAGGAAAAAGCCTTACCATGTTTTTCGAGCATACCTTGAAAACACTTGATTTCCTCTTTGTTGTTAAGAAAACCATCTTCTCCCACCTTCAGTTGCTGCTGCTACAATGTCTCTTTAGTAAACTTGAGCCCAATGTTCTTAGGATTTCTGAGCATAGGCTGTCGAGAAGCTTCTTTAATTAATCCATCACTTCCCTTTGGTAGAGGTGTAGCCCACAGGTCTCACTTTCTTTGCAACTGTCTTATACTTCGTCTCTACCCGTGCTTCAACTTCTTTATCCAAGTCATCCTCAATATGCATAAGTGCCTTGTATATGTCCAGCTCTTCGTACATGTCCATTGAGTGCACTTTAACAACTTCGGTTCCACTTTCTAACCTCTTCTGCTTGATATCCTCAAGCTCTGACATAGTATCAACATAAGAGATCTCTTCGAAGATTCTTGAAATCACATCACCTGGTTCTAGCACATCACATCCCTGCAAGTCACTTTGAATGCTGAAACATATTGTTTCTCCCACTTAGTTAAATCATTAAATTTCCTGTAAGATACTGAACCCTCACATGTCAACCCTAGAAATCCTGAAGAGAAGGTTTCTCTCTGCGAGAACTTCTCCTCACTTGCACCACCATAGTCCCATTTTATAGTGGCACCCCAAGAAAATCCTGAAAATATCTTTGTTCTTTAAACTCCTTGTGTATCTTTGGCATTTGGACGATCACGTAAACTGTCTTTGTTTCTAACATGATCAACACATACAGTTAGAAATTGAACCGCTTTCTTACCATCTCAGCTTCGAACCTTGGCATAGGCCGAGCCACCATCTAGCACCTTAGTTTCCATCCGCACAGCTGTAATGTAGGGTTGTCCCTGAGTCAATGGATAGGAGGAATGCTCTTGTATAAAAAAGTTCTGCTCATCCCAGACATCCCCAATAGCTACCTTAACATTTGCACATGCACCATAAGGATCTCCAGGAAGCATGTTGGCAGCTCGTATCCGCCACCCATGATCTACATCAATAGGCCACTTCCCCTTTTGGTGCAAATTCTTTGCCATATTGAGATTGATTTCCGAACCATGGTCTATGAGGGCTAAGACCGCCGGCTCCTCAATGTCGCCAAGCTTTACAACTGTTTCTGTCGTTGCTCTGGCCCAATAGGTCCTCGAAAAGTGACTCTTGGGTATAACTTCTTCATCTTCACCATCATTAAAATGCATGTTTCTTACCTCAGGTATAATCGGGCTGGGAACCACCACAGGCTTTGGCTCTTCTTCTTCAAGATCTGCTAAATACTCTTCATAGTCTTCCAAGATTGCTTCAATGTGATGAACCACTTGGCTTTTTACGGGATCTGACTCTTGATCACTCGGTACTTGTCGCTTCCTTTCTATAATGTCAATGATCTCTTCGTGGAACTCGCGCTTAGCAATTCCAAGAATATCCCCCAAGGTGAGCTCCACTTTACTATTTAGGATACGTTCTTCAAAAAATTTATTCAAATCTGTAGCCAGTTCAATATCAGACTTGAGTTTATAGGAGGGCCCTTTAGGCTTACCTTGCTTCTTGTCCTTCGGAGCCTCTTCTGTAACCACCTCCATAGCAGGTTTAGGAGCTGGAACTTCTTCTTTCTTATTGTTGGATCCCAGCCACCTCTTCATCTCTTTTCCGCTTCTCTTCCACCATAGCTTCATTGGCTTGAGCTTTAGCAATATAAGCATATACTGAAAGACAATCCACTGGATCGGTCCACCTAGTAGTTTCTCGAATTGAATTATCCACCTGGCGTAACTTCCCATATGTTACCTTACCTGCTTCTGCTGTCTTTAAAGCATATGGCCACAACTGGCCCTTTGTACGTGTACTATCATCATCTTCCTTACCACAAACTTGGAGCTCATATGTAGCTCCTTCCACAAGGGAAACATTATGCTGTATTTCCTCCACTATTTTCTTCATTCTGCGTCTGCCAAAGTTCAAGCAGAGCAGCTCCCCTGTCGCCCTAAGATGAATCTTCTTGTCTTTCCAGAAAACACATTCTTCTTATAAGCTTCATCAAACTCATTACATTCTCTCACAAACCTGTGGTCTTCACTGTCGCACCACATGCATCGATCCCAATTTTTACGTGGTGGTTGCTGCTGCTTAGGTTTAGAAGTAGACGCCTTTGTAGCTAACCCTTCAAATTTAACAGTTTTAAAATTCAAATTTGGTTCTTGAATACCTTTAACGAGATCATCAAGAATAGGCCCCTCCACTTTGGGTAATGTCGAGGGTGGCTTCTCTTTAAGCTCTTCTTCATCATCATCCAGTACCTCGATACGCTTTGCTTATTAGCCCGCTTATGTCATTTTACGATCATGTTCACCGCTTAAGATACTATTTTCAAATCTGATGTCAATCCCAATTCTCCCGCCGGATCCTCCAATAATTGCACCAAATTCTTTTGTAGTCGCGGATCAGCAGCTTGAATAAACAATTCCACCTTTTAATCCTTCAAAGAACGTTGTTCTGCTGACGATAATTGATCAAACTTCTTTTCAAACTCTCGCAACAGTTCTCGTACAAATAAATTTTTACCCTTCTTCTACACCCACTTCGTAAAACTCTGCCTGGTCACCCATTGAGAATCCTCCTGAAAATATTCCTCTTGCAACGCCTTCTTAAAATCCTGCCACTTTGTCCCTTGAGCCGCTTGAATTTCTTTAATTCGGGCCCTAAGTTCTGGCACTGCAATCAAATGAAATCCTTCCACTGAATCCAAGTCTTCAATACCATTATCTTCCATAGACTGCTCATATAAATTGCAAAATTTTGAAATATCTCGGCCCTCAAACCGTTGTAGCTTTTTCGTAACATTTTGATGAGCTTTACGAATTCGCTTTTGAAAATTATGTTGCTGCGTGGCAGCCTGTTGCTATTGCATGTATGATGCAAACTGTTGCATCATCTACTGCATGGCTGCTTCTTGTAGTGTAGACATAAGCTTCAACAATTTTCCCACCCCGGCTCGATTTTGCGTCGGGTTCACCAGGTGTCAGGGGATAAGTGTTCAAAACTTGAGCCAGGTCAGCAACGTGCTGCTAGCTGTGGAAAAATTGAGAGCAAAAATTTGCCGCATCGCACAATACAACAGCTTTTAATCACTTGGTAATGCTGTCGATGCACAAAACTTGCTCAGAAACCGGTAACACCGATGAAATTGATGCACAATTATGAAGAAGTGTCGTTAACAACACCGTTAATTTATACTAATGACGATTTAGGAGCTTAAACTCCCCTTACAGAATACTCTGGGCCGTTCACGACTCCGCGATTCAATAAAAAGAAAGAAAATAAAATTAGGTTGCCTCTCGACAAACAAAATCCTAATGTGCCGGTTCCATTTGATTGACTTATCTTCGAACACTATCTTGGCTTTTCTTTAGCACTGGACTTTCCAATTTCCCTTCACGGTCGGCTTACCCCGGGCTCTCAAAACTTGTCCTGCTTGCTATGCTGAAGCTTGGCTTTCTTTCTCAAAGACTGCTTACGAGCCTTGTTTGCTCTCTCCTTGCTTGAGCCGGAGATCGAGAGAGTGGGAGAGAGAGCTCGCCTTGAATTGGTGAGTGAGAGAGAGGGAGAACTCCTTCTCACCAAGATTTTCCTCGCCCTTCAATACGAGAGAGAGAACTAGTCCTTGCTTGTGTGCCAAGGACGAGCCGAAGCACCTTCTTGTCCAAGCTCGCGAGAGAGAGCACGCCTTCCTTGCCTCTTTGCTTCGTTCGTTGATGCCCTACCTCTCCCTTCTTCTCTTGCTCGTTTTCTTCCCAACTCACGCATGCAAAAAAGACATCCTCTATTAATAGCATGCATCCTCCCTTAGCAACGACGGGGTTGTCGTTGATAGGGATGCGTAAAAACCCTCTCCTGCTGACGTGGAAACGCAAAAATAGACCGGCGCGAAATTTGCTGCAAGTGGGATCAAAATTGTGCGCGCTACCGAGTTCTGCATTTTTTGCTTCTTCACCAGGCTCATCCAAGGCTCGTACAAGTCGCTGAGAGCTCATTTTCACTCCCCTGATTTCTTGCGCGCTGTTGAACGCCATTCTTTTCCTTCTTTTCTTTTGTTCATACCCCCTTTTAATGGGCGGCCTTAGTTTATGTCGGCGGCCTCGCCAGAAGCGGGCGGCCTAGCCTTTTATAAGGTTATGGCTTTGGGCATCACACTCGAGCACCGTGCATGGCATACATCTCGGCCAAGGTATTGCCAAGCATTCATTTCAATTCTGTCACCTTAGCTGCGGTTGCCTAATCAGGGACGGATCTGCAATCGACTTAAACTTTAAATTGCCATAACTTCTTCAACATATCTCCTATCACGACGAGCCGTAAGGACAGACCTTTAGAAGACTTCAAGCACTTGAGTTCTAGATCATAATATCCCAGTTATGCTCACCTCAATAATACTCATTTTTGGCATCATTAAGGCATGTTTTGGCTCTTTAGCCGCATTTGACATACATTCAACATTGAACTTGGCCTGTTTCCAGGCCCTAATCACTGTTCATTAATCTTGTAAGCTTCAAACAAACTTGATGTGCACTTTCTTGGCATCTTTCTTAGCATGGGAGCGGAGCTGCACGACTGCGAGAGAATAAGTGTTCAATACATGGTGAAAACCCTAGCGGGCGCCATCAAATTGTTCACTGACTCGCATGACCTTTCTTGCATAATGATGAGGAAGATCTGAAAAATCCTTTTGGCAGTCTTCGAGACTTTGAAACCGGGCCAGGTGATAGACAGTATCTTCTTCTTTCAAGAACCTCTAGTCCTTTGAAGAAGCTTTCTACACCGGCTTCTTCACCATCATCACCGACATATTCGGCCCAACACTACTGGATTTACATGCAAGATACGAGTCGCTACTCAAGATGTGAGAAACCATAAGATAAAGAAGCAGCTCAACAGCCATGTCGGGGATGACATGAGCAAGGAGGGGAGGAGTGTTAGAAGGTGGACACATCCTACGGAAATTGACTGCTCGGCAGATTATCATTTTTTTTAATTATTCATATATTGAGAAAATTCGTCATTTCACCTTGTAAATATTGGGGCTTACAGAAGTTTCCAGATTGTATCCAATTTTGACATTTAGATTGAGTAGATGGTTAATTTGGAACTTCAGGGTTTGAGAATTGTAAGGTATTTATACCACTTTTTGACCTTAATGAAAAACATTTGTCCTTTTAGAACAATTTCTGAAGTCTGTGAGTGAGCGTACTGTGTACGAGAGAGAGTTTGAGCTTCATCTTGACGCTACATGTGTACCGATGGTCGGAATCAAGTGCAGAGAAGTGCAGCGTGTTGCCCCCGACGAGAGCTACGGGCCGATACCTACATTGCGCACGTACGGTCCGGTTTTGTGAGCTCCATCCACGAGATTCATCTGGTGATTCGGTGAGCATATGTTGTCCCATTTTGCATTGCATCATATCCACGTGTTCACATTGAGTAGAGCTACACATTAGGCACTTTAGATTGCGGAAACGAAGACCTGCAAATTTCGGCTAAACATCCTACGTGATTTTGCACCGGGTGTTATGGGTTGGGGTTTTGGTTCATAGACCTTAGGGAGAGCGACCTATTGATGTTAGTAGGGTCTCCTTCAAGTTCTATGGTGTTTTGAGATTGTTTGATGGGTGTTCGGCTCTAGAAAGAATTGTTGGAAGTTTCCTCTTATGCACTCCCGAAGGCTGTGACTTAGACATTGGGTAGAGACCTCTATAGGAATTAGTTCGGAGTCGGTCGAGTGTAGGTTGAAACCCTATGCTTGCTTCCATGTGCATGCGGGTTGAGCTTTGTCCTTACCTGACAAATCTTTTTAGGTGAGTTCTCACTGTGCTGACATCCGTCGCGGCGTATCCGTCCAACACCCCCACCCCATCCTCACGTAGCAGTCTACCGTCAACAAAGCTGAAAAAGATCTAAAATATATATATATATATTTATTTATATAATATATATTATACAAGCCCATTCCCAGACTCGCATGCGCATCCACACATATATATACACACACATCCGTCCACATGCACATACATACACACACACACACACGCATATACGCACATAAATACAAGGAAAAACGAAGGATTCCACGACTACGATGACAACAAAAAAGAAGGACGACCCAAAGCACGCGCCGCCAACAACAAAAAGAGGAAATGTGCCGAAGGCATGCCCCGGCCGACCCCGAAAAGAAGTACTCTCTACACCGACGCACCGGCAACACACCATTCGTCGACAATGCGCAACCACGACGCCAATTCCAGTAATTTATAGGTTATTTTCATCATTTCTTTAGTTTTCACCCAAGCCATTGTAAAATTTCCTCTCCCTAGCTGATGGTCACAAAGGCCCACCTAGAGATTCTCATCTTTTAATAACCTCCCAAAACAAAGCAAGGGTCAACCACACCTGGCCCACCACTTGCTTTGTCTCCCCGATTAAGCTTACCCTAATCACACCACGATTACCATAATCCAAACAGCCAACACCTATAAATTGGCACTAAGAAGTCACTATCTCGGGAGGGGGGGGCAGTTCATGAGAAGCCAGCACTTGGTAGAGTGTAGTGGGAAGAGTTGACACTATCACCATCATGGGGAGGGGGCTTGTGTGTTGGGTTTGCCTTGGGAATTTCACCATGCGAAGGGAGCCACGTCCATCTCTCGACTCCAATGGTCGATACACACACATATACACGCTCTTGGTAGAAAGCTTCACCATCATTGTGTCATCTTAGAGAGCGCACTAAGTAGTTGCACCATCTTTTCTCCCTACCTCTCTATCACCACGGCGTGCCATTTGTAAATACTGCACAAATAGTTCTCCCTCACACCCCCGAAGGTTTTCATCATTTGCAAATCTCTCTCTCTCTCTCTCTCTCTCTCTCTCTCTCTCTCTCTCTCTCTCTCTCTCTCTCTCTCCCGTGTGTAAGGTTGCGGTGTTCATATCATCGTGGTTTGCGTCCTAGCCGCTCAAAGCTAGGTGTTGCCCCCTGTTCGCTTTACCGTGACAATTTCGAGGCGCACCATTCGGCCCCATACGTTTTAGAGGCCGTCAGGGCTCGGGGTTCACTTTGCTCCCGTCAATGTCTCTTGTAATGCAATGAGTGCGGGGAGTGCCCAACACGGATACGGTAACAAGCTTTGGGCTATTTTCACCGAGTGCGAAGGGAGTGCTCTCAGGCCAAAGCAATCACCTATGCTTGCATCTTGAAGGTGTATGGCATTGAGATGCCAATATGAGCAGTTATATTCACGGATTGTATTGTTGATCAAGCATATTGTGTAAAGATGTCGTGCCTTGCAAGAAGTTGGCCGGCATGTGTGCCAAATTTGGTGCCCTTCATAAGGCCGCCCATAAGCCATGAAATAAGGCCGCCCATTGAGACCGGCCACCCACCCAATTAGAGGGTTTTATTAAGTGTAAAAAGAAAAGGAAAGAAAGAAAGGCATGGTGGGCAACAGAGGCGCTGTAGGTAGCGAGGAAGGAGATGAGAGCTTGCACAAGCTGCTAGGGTGCTCATACGAGCCCGATTGTGAAACGTGATTCCCTTAGTAGGTCTAGGCGCCCTCGTTCGAGCAAAAAGCCCTCAAATTCTGTGCAGATCGGGGACTCAATTGCCACATCATAGAGAAGGTATCCATTAGCGACGTTGGTAATGGGTAGGCTTTTTTTAACAAGAAAATAAGCCATGCAAGATATAAAGCGAAGGAGGCTCTCTTGAGCACTCTCATGTGTTTGGAATTCTCTCCCCTTTCTTGGAGCTCTCTCTGTAGGGGCGAGCAAAGCTCTTGATTTCTTAATCTTGCTTAAGCCATATTCCTAAGCTCTCTAATCCTTAAGCCTAATCTTAAGCTCATGAGCCAAGCCTAAGCTTGCTTTCATTAAGCTTTCAAAAGCCAATATTTCCTAAGCTCTAATCTCATTACCCAAGCCTAGCCAAACAAAGCTCTTGATCTTATTAAGCTCAATTTCTTAAGCCAAACCTAATCTCGCTCTCATTAGCCAAGCTTAAACCTTAATCTCCTTAAGCCAAACCTAAAGCTCTCAAAGCTAAGCTCTCAAAACCAAACTTCCCTAATCATTAGCCACTATAACCTTAAGCCGTAAACCTGAGCCACAATCGTAAGACAAATCAAAACTCCTAAGGCCGTTCGAAACCGAAGCTTCCATAGCCATAGTGGAAGGTAAATCGATTCTCTTTCAATCTTGAAGGAGCAGGCGGGAACGAATCACATCAGTAATCATTGTCTCGATTAGCACCTAGATTAAGATAGGTTCAACCTTGTAAGGATCATAAACGCATCCATTAACAATTGATTAATCATGGATACTGTTGATTATTTGGTTTAAGTTAAACTGTTTGTTCTAAGCTCTGTTCCCATTAATTGTGTCTGTTGTAACTCTTTTCCTCGCACCTCTGACAGTTAGGGGCCATGTGCCTTCCTGGCTCACCTTTCAAATACAATTCCCTCGACATTCTTGGTGAACCCAACGAGAAACGAGCCAGGATGAGCAGTGTTGTGGAGAAAGATGTCGACACCACAAGAGGCAGCCATTCAACAAATGATGTAGCAGTTTGCTACTTACATGAAACAAGAACAGGCTTTCCAACAATAGTATAATTTGCAAGAGAGGATCCGTAAAGCTCGGCACACAGTTACTGAGAAATTACATCGATTCGAAGGCCGGGATATTATCAAGTTTTGCAATATCTATGAGCAAGCAATGGAAGATAATGGAATTGATCAGATTCCGTTTAATTGCGGAGCCGAATTAAAGAAATTCCAGCGGTTGAAGGCCCGAATTGGGAGGACTTCAAGAAGGCGCTTCAAGAGGAAGACTCCCTTCAGGATTCGCAAAGAGTAACCAAACAAAGCTTTATGAAGTGGGTGCAGAAGAAGAACAAAAATCCATCTGCACGAGAATTATTACCGGAATTTGAGAAGAAATTCGAGCAATTGTCCTCGACAGAGCAATGTTCAATGAAGGATCAAAAGGTTGAACTGTTCATTCAGGCTACTAATCCACGACTTCAGAAGAGTGTAATGCAGTTGTTGGAGGATTCAACAGGAGAATTGGGCTTAACATCCGATTGGAAGATAGTCAGTAGTAAAGATGATCGTGAAACGACAAATGAGAGTCGATAAGCTGATCGTGGCTAACATCATGGATGTTGTGGAAGAGGATCCTAAGGATAAAACAACCTCGGAAATACCAAGAGTGGAAGAGCCAGTTCTTGCAGAATTGGTGAAAGTTATTCAAGAATCAAATTTGAATTGTAAAGCTGTAAAATTTGAAGGGCTAGCTGCAAAGGGGTCTACTTCTGAGCCTAGACAACAACATCTTTGCAAAGACTAGGACCGATGCATGTGGTGTGATAGTGAAGACCACAAGTACGTTAAAGAATGTGATGAATTTGACGAATCTTATAAAAAAAATGTGGTGTTCTAGAAGGACAAGAAGATACACCTTAGGGCAACAGGTGAGATGCTCCGCTTGAACTTCGGTAGGGGCGGCATGAAAAAGATAGTAGAAGAGATCCAGCATAATGTTGCTCTTGTGGAAGCAGCTACATATGGGCTGCAAGTCTGCGGAAAGGGTGATGATGATGGTGTAGGTACTAAGGGTCAATTATGTCCTTATGCTTTGAAGATAGCAAAAACAGGGCAGGTAACTTATGGGAAGCTACGACAAGTAGGGAATTCAATTCGAGAAACTACATGGTGGACTGATCCAGTGGATTCCCTCTCGGTGTATGCATTCATTGCGAAGTCTCGAGCTAATGAGGCTATGGTGGAGGAAATGCGCAAAAGAGATGAAGAAGCTCCTAGGACATCGAAAAGAACAACGAGATTCAACAGCAAAAAAGAAGAATGTCCTACTCCGAAGCCCGCTCCTGAAGCGGTGATGGAGAGGCACCCAAGGACAAAAGCAAGGTGAACCCAGGGGACCCTCGTATAAGCTTAAATCTGACATTGATTTAGCTATAGATTTAAAGAATTTTTTTGAAGAACGCATTCGGAATAGCAAAGTGGAACTCACATTGGATGATATTTTGGGCATTGCCAAACTTGAGTTTCATGAAGAGATTATTGATATTATCAAAAGAAAGAGGCAGATACCAAGTGAACAGGAGCCATAGTCAGTTAAGAGCCAGGCGGTTCGCCACATTGAAGCAATTTTGGATGACTATGAAGAGTATTTGGCTGATCTTGAAGAAGAAGAAGAAGAGTCGAGGTCTGTGGTGGTGTCAAATCCAACCGTACCAGAGGTAAGGCATGTTCATTTCAATGAAGATGAAGACAGTGAAAGTATACCAAGGAGTCACTTTTCAAGGACTCATTGGGCAAGAGCAACAACTGAAACTGTTGTAAAGCTTGGCAACATTGAAGAACCGGTCTTAGCACTAATAGATCATGGATCGGAGATCAATTTGATGGAAAAAAGCTTGTACAAAAAGAGGAAATGTCCTATTGATGTGGACCATGTTTGGTGGATTCGAGCTACCAATATGCTTCCAGGTGACCTCTATGGTGCATGTGCCAATGTTAAGGTAACTGTAGGGGATGTCTGGGATGAGAAAAATTTCTTTATACAGGAACATTCCTCTTATCCATTAATTTTAAGGCAACCATACATTACGGCTGTGCGAATGGAAACCAAGGCGTTGGATGATGGCTCCGCCTATGCCAGGGTCCGAAGCTGAGATGGTAAGAAAGCTGTTCAATTCTTGATTGTATGTGTTGAACATGCCAGGAACAAGGATAGTCTACGTGATCATCCAATGCCAAAGATACACAAGGAGTGTAGAAAACACAGGTTTTCATAGGATTTTCTTGGAGTGCCATTATAAAGCGGGACTATGGTGGTACAAATGAGGAGAAGTTCTCTCAAAGAGAAGATTTCTCTTCGGGGTTTTTGGGGTTAACATCTAAAGCTTCGGTATCTTTCAAAAAATTTAATGATTTGCCAAAGTGGGAAAAACAGTATGTTTTAGGTATCCAAAGTGAATTGTAGGGATGTGGTGTGCTTGAATCACATGATGTGATTTCAAGAACCTTTGAAGAGGTATCATACGTAGATACTATGTCAGAGCTTGAGGAAATCAAGCAACACAGGTTACAAAGCGGAACTGAAGTGGTTAAGGTCCATTCAATGGACATGTATGATGAGTTAGGTATATATGAAGCACTTATGCATATTGAGGATAATTCAGGTGAAGCAGTTGAAGCATAGGTAGAGACAAAATACAAGATTGTTGCAAAGAAAGTGAGGCCAGTGGCTACACCGCTACCAGAAGGAAAAGATGGGATGATCAAGGAGGCTTCTCGACAGCCTATACTCAGGAATCCAAAGAACATAGGGCATAAATTTACTAAGGAGACATTGCATCAACTGAAGGTTGGAGAATATGGTTTCCTCAATGAAGAGGAGATCAAGTGTTTTCAAGATATGCTTGAAAAAATTGATAAATATTTTTCTTTTGAGCCAAGTGAGATAGGATGTGTGGATCCAAGTGTTGTTCACCTATGGTTATTTTCACTTCCTTACATGCAATGGATCTTACGTCCTATTTTAGTTCCTAAAGCTCACTTGCCAAAGCTTATCAATTTGCTTAATGAAAATATTCAAATGGGAATTTGGAGCCATCATGTGCACCATATTCCAATCAATGGTTTACTGTTCTGAAGAAAAACGATACATTAAGGTTCATTGAAGATATGCAACCGGTTAAGAAAGTAACAATCCGCAATGTGGGTACTGGCCCAATTGTGGATGAATTTGTTGAGGCCTTTGCAGGTAGATCTGTTTACTCCATGGGTGATCTTTATTTAGGATATAATCAATTCCAGTTAGCTTTGGAGATCAGGGATCTTACTACGACGCGTACTCCTCTTGGTTTGGTAAGGATTTGCACTCTGCCACAGGGTGCTACTAATTTTGTATCTCATGTGATGAACTGCATGAATAAGGTATTAGGGGATTTTGTCCCACATGTTACTATGCATTTCATTGATGATCTACCAATTAAGAGATGTGAAGAAGGCTCAAAAGATGAAGCAAAAGACCAGACTCAGGTGCAGATAGTTTGTTGCTCAACATATTGCTGACTGTGATGCTAGTTTATCAAGGCTTGAAGAAGTTAACTTAACACTTTCAGGTCAAAAATCAACTTTTGGTGCTAAGGAAGTCTTAATAGTGGGACATACGTGCAGTTCTAAAGGTACAAGGCCATGTCCATCAAAAGTCGAAGCTATCCAAAAGATGAAGGAAACATGTTCTTCGGTTACTGAAGTTTGTCAATTCTTGGGTGCATGTGTGTTCTATCATATTTGGCTACCACAACTTTGCTCATGTTGCATAGGTGTTGTATCAATTGTTAAGGAAAGGTAAAAGGTTTGTTTGGGAAGAAGTTTACACACAAGGTAACAGAAAATTAAAGAAGATGCTTCTTGAGGCTCCGACCTTTAAGGAAAGCCGACTATAAATGCAAAGTTGAAGACCCCCCAGTATAAAAGTCATTTTTTAATCAAATTAGGGGCTTTTTGCGTGCCGTTTGAAGCCTGCAAAGGAGAGTTCTTTGGCAGAAGAGTGTGCCTATCAAATCCTTTGTAATTTTTCTTGAAATGGACATGGTGATGGCATTGTAAACTCTGTACATGCCTTTTCAAGCCTAATCAAGCCACTATTGCCCCGCTTTGCTGTTGTTTTCCCTTCCCCCCCTTATCTTCCTCCTTCTCCTATGTCTCTCCTCGGTGCCGACAGTGTGGATGCATGTGCCCCCTCGGACCGACGGTGTTTTGTGTGAGAGATTGAGATTGAGCGGCTCTGTGTGTGTGTGTGTGTGTGTGTGTGTGTAAGGGTGGAGACCGACTGTGGAAATATGTGTGTGTTGTGTGGTGGACTTGTGGAGTGTGTAGACATTGGGAAAAGAGAAGGCAGTGTTCTACTAGTGAGAAGTGTGTTTTTGAAGGTGTTTTCTGAGAGGCTAGGGGTGTGTGGATACCCTAAGCTATAGACAGGCCTTTGTTGTTATGGTGGATGTGTTCCCCCATTCCCCCTCTCCATCTTCTGGTGCCCCCACTAAGGAGTTGTCTGATGCTCCTGGTTAATGTCGAAGCAGGAATATTGGTGATGCCAAAGATGAAACCTTTGAAGAGCAAGTGCTACTAGAGATGGAGTGGACAGGTTTTCCCATTTTCACTAGGGTTGAATATATGGAAACCTAACTCCAAGACTACGGATTGTTCGTGTTGGAAAGCGGTCTATCGAGAGAAGAAAGTGCGGTACAGGTGTTCTCGCTCCTAGTTCCTGGTAAAGCGATGCTATGGTTCAATGGCTTGTGTGAAGAAGACAAGGCAGATTGTGAAGCCCTAGAGGTGGATTTTTGAAGCAAATTTGTAGCGGATGCGCAGCTGGATGAAGTAAAGTAGAAGTTAATCGGGTTGAATCAAAGCTTGGAGGGTGATTTTCAAGCGTTTGAGTGGGAGTTCAAGGCCCTTTGGGGGAAATTGATCAAGGTAATTACTGCAAAAAATGCCAATTTTTAAAAGTTGAGTAAATTCATGGATTGCCTGCATGGGGAAGTGTGTGATAAGATGGAGATAGATGGTCCGGTGTCGTATCATTCTAATGGAACAATCGGATCAAAAATTACACTTTAGAACTATTTATTATGACTCTTACTCACTTGAAAACAATAGGTTGGTGGGAAACTTAAGCCTCAAGATTGTATCTAAAGATAAGAGTTGACCCTTTAGGAAAGAGAGAGTAATTTTAGGAAAGGAGGTGTAATTTTAGAAGAGAAGGAGTAGGAGGAGTACTTTTAGGAAAGAATGAGTCTTTTTAGAAAAGAGAGAGGAGAAGCTTAGTTTAGAGCTCTTTTCTTGGGAGACAAGCTTCTTCTAAGAGGCACAAAATCGCGCATCCGATCAGTGTCCGCAAAAGAAAAAAAACAGCCCCACGAATGTGCGTGAACTTATCTCTCCTTGCTTCCCTTTATTCTTACCTCGTCTTGGGAGCCTATATAAAGACGAGGTAAGAATAAAGGGAAGCAAGGAGAGATAAGTAGAAGCTCTCAGAAGCAGAAGCTCTCTTGCCTTGACGTCAGAGTTACCTTCTCTCCCTCAACCTTTCTCCCTCAAGCTCTTACCCTCAAGCCATCTCCATCTCCAAATTCTTTCTCTACCATCATCGTGTTGTCGCTCAATGTATTGAGTTCTCTTTCTCCCTTATCTTTTTCAATACAATGGCCTTGAAGTGAGTGACTTGAAGCTTGAGGATGCTCATGCCGCTCCACCTCCAAGAAAGGTGCAGAGGAAGGCATCAACTACTCCAAACATTACTCATGTGGAGGTATTGGTTGCGGAAGAAGTCGAAGCCGTCCAACCTCAACCACGAGAGGTAGCAAAACGTGTTTTCTAATTCGGTAAGGTGAATTTATAATTCTACATCGTTATACATGATGACCGGTAAGTTAAGCCTAAGACTTCCCTTAAACTATCCAAGAAACGTGATTATATCACAAGAAACAAGCATATGATTTCATAGAGTAGAGAAAGAATTATTTGATTAATGGTTATTGTTTGATAAACTGTATTTGTTTAATATAAGAAGTTGGGTAATTATGCTTGATAGATCAGTTAAAGATAATTATTGCTCAAAGAATATCTTGTTTCCAGATGGAACTCGCGGTTAGTGAGGTGATTCCGCAATTAGCAAAGATTAAGCTAAGGTTATTGGCTTTCTTTTTATCTCTTGCGGTTAGCAAGATGCCTTCTTGCGCGGTTAGCAAGATGCATTCTTGCACGGTTAGAAGGATGTATTGCGATTAGCGAGATGTTCCCTTGAAGTTAGCGACTGGGAAAGTATGCGTATTTTGCGATTAGCGAATAAGTAAATACTTTGCAAAGGCTCTATTGATTAGACAAAGAAAGTCCACGGGCAGTGGCAAATTCTTAAGAATAATTGAAAGATTCATTTTTGTTGAATTATAGGATTATCTTCATTAGACCGTGTCTGAGAAAGAAATGTTTTGGTGATATTTGAAGGACTGGATGAAAGAACTTGTACTTGGAATCAAGAAAAGAACATTGTTTGTATATGTAAAACAATGTGGTAGTAATAAGAAAACAAGCTAAAAAGTGTGAGTGTGGGGTGGAAAGTGGGGAGTTGGCTCAGGTTGCCAGTGAAGGATGGGTGGTTTTGAGTAGTTGGGAAAATCTCCACTCCCTCTTATTAAGAGAAGTGAAATTAGAGACTCATTCTGCCAAGAGTCGAGATGTCCCAAATCTACATGCCCTGGAAGCTAGGGACCCAATTAGTCGGGTACTTTGATTACTAGTTAGTTTAGACTAAGTATCATATCATATTTATGGTTTATGGATGGCGGCCGTGCCTCTCAAATGTGGGGAAAAAGACGTTGTTTATGGATTCTAAATATGTCAATGGGATTTCATCTTTATGTTAGGAGAAAAATTTCAATATAATCCTAGATTTATCGACCTGGCTTATGGCATATGACCCTTATAACCACGTAAACGATGGATAGAGGACTTTCTCTCTTATGTTGCTCATATCTCTACTTTGTGGAAACGAAGTAGGGTGTCGTCAACAAAAAATGAGAATAAAGGAAGGCCATCTATCAAGTCGCCCCAATCTTCTTGGGGTTGGGGACATCACAATTGGTATCAGAGCCTTAGGTTTAAAGCTTGGTTTCTTAACCGCCTGTACTATTCTTAGACTAATTGTATGAATACTTGCTTTTACATAGTTATTCTATCTATTTTGTAGCACAAATTTATGGACATCAATTGTTTAACCATCTTTAAGGCAAAATATAACACTGCTTGCCAATCACCAATATTTGAATTCCGTGAGAATATGTTCCGCATTCTTGATAAGATTTTTGCACCTCACATCAATTTTGACCCACCAAATACATGGTTATATACAAGTCATTGGGTTCGCGGAACAACTTTTGCTATTCGAGCACGTCACATTGAACACTTGGAGATTGACCTACATCGAATCAAGTGGGTTGAAGACTTGAAGTTGGTTTCATACTTTCAATTTTATGAAGCACGATTGGCTGTCATGGCCCCAGATGGAGTCACAATTTGTAATCGATGGGTTTACAACAAAGTGACATCAGTTATCCCTTCCAATTATGTTTTTATCGACAATCACACTCAATCGACCTTCAAGGGAAAAGTTTTCATTGGCTACCCCAAGCTTGCTCTTGTGTTTTGCTTCTTACATCCACATCACCAACCACCAATATTTTATGATATGTCAATTGATGTGTATTACAGTTATGGTTGAAACCTCTATTATATATTTTCATGGAGAGATTTCTTGTAGACGCGCATATGGATTTTTGATGAGTTTATGATTAGTAATGTTTTTCTTACAAAAATGAGTTTATGAACATAGTGGACTAAGTCTACTTGAACCAATAAAAAGCTCTTAAGCCCAGAAATCATGTCTACCCTAGATTCAAACGCAGCTTACACAAGCTTGGAGATCCCGACGATAGAGGAATATCCTCCCACAATGGATCTTCCAAACTTGAAATTGATAAAGACCCATCTTGTTGAGAGAGTTTGGATGATTGGTCATGAGACTAAAGGACTATATAGATACATTGACGACAATGAGGTCAATCTTTATAGGTGCTGAGATCCATACCTAGAAGAGATAACGGATTACAAGCTCTTATATGTCTACACATACGGAGTCAACTGTCAATGGAGATCTATAGTTGTCGACAAGTATGGACGAGAATACAGAGTTGAAGAAACCACAAATCCACAGACTATACTAGAAAGCGCTGGATGTTTGGTCAATGAAGGACCACAAATGCCTCCACCAAACACGAGAATTCCTATAGGAATTCCAAGAAGAGAGCCACCAGGATTCCCTTCAAGAGCAATAACTAGAGAAGGATTGGGAGAGTCTCTGGTTAGACTTGTAGACAATCGACGAGTTAGACCATCCCAAGTCCAGAAATGGGTAAACAGAAAATACTCCGGAGATAAAGATTCGAGAGATCACGTAGCGGCTTTTAGAAGAGTGATTAGAGAGTAGAGGAAGTTTCAGATTTTGCGATACAGTTTGCGGGATTTGGATTGACTCTAGAAGATGATGCAGCTACATGGTTCGACTCGATGGAAAAATGGGATTTTGAGACCCTAGATGAGCTGTTTGAGGAGTTTATTGAAGAATTCTCGCCAAAAGCCATTGCTCACAACACGGTCTTACAAATCCATAGATTCAAACAGAAAGAGAATGAATCAGTATGCAAAGCATCATTACGGCTCACGAGATATGTTGAGCTCTGTCCGAGAGCGGAATTACCTACGCAAGCACGACTGATGCTGATCTTTATCCAGGAATGAGACATGCGGGCCTTCATAAGGATCTGCATATGATAAGGAGGATGACGCTAAACGAGTTGATCAATGAAGCTCTTTATCTAGTGGATAACTGTGAGGGATACAAAGAAACGGACTTAAAGAGTCAAGGAGATGACACATCCTCTCAGCACAGTGTTTCACAGATAAGTGAGTCCATTGTCAAGCCAACGACACCTATTGATGAAGAAAAGCTTATCGACGACTTGGTCAAGAGGTTGATTCCTCTTGTAAGGTCTGATTCGGGAGAGCCGAAGTGGTGTGAAATTGAGAGAAAATGGACGAACCATACGGGGGAAGAGTGCTATTATAGCATGCAAAATGCTAGGGAGAGGTTTGTACAACCTTTTCCAGAAGCACCTACTCCACCTAGATACATTTCGGGGAATGCGCCAAGACCAGTGGGAGTTTTAAGGCCACAGCTTGTCTCAGGACAACAACCTCCGCTGCCAGGTGCTAGAATGCAGGTAGACATGAGATACATGCCAATGATGGAAGCATCAAATAAACCAACGCCAGTACCAGCTACAATGTGGTATAGCAACCAAAGTGAGAACTACCTTCGGAGCAACAAAATGTGAGAGAAACACATGGAGTGGTGACCTCCACCTCCTGGGTTTCAGTCGAAAGAAAGAAGGTATGAAATGGAGGAAAGGACATTGCGATTCATTGCAAATAGCGGCTTATCTAGGTCAAAGCTTGCTTATAGCCAAGAGGAAATGCTAAACGAATCTCCTCAACCAGAGACAGATTGTCACAAAAGTCGTGAAAACCACTTGGTCAAACAATGTCCTCATACGGAGATCACTGAAGTAAATGCCTATTGTCTTGAGTGTGGCATCACTCACTTGATCCCCGATTGCCCGAAAAAACCAAACCAAATCAGGAAAGTCACGACAAATGTATCAGGGATTGTTCAGCTCCCTAGTAGCTCAGAAAATGAAAATGTTGTACCAGTGCAAGTGGTTACGAGAGCACAATCTCAAAAGAAAGATGATGAGAATCTAGAGACAAAGAACACGGAAAGTGACATGAGTCCAAAGACAAATGATGGACCAAAGACAGACACACCTAGTTAAAAAAACAAGAGAAAACGAAATAGTTGGAAAGCTAGAAAGACTAGTATGAAAGCACGCAGGGAACGAGAGCAAAAATCCCTAGCTGAGAAGCTTACCGAAGCTCAGGAGAAGATAAAACAACATGAGGAAAAGGAGGCACCTTCTCTTACACAAATGGTTAAACCTTTAGAAGAACCATCCACGGATGAGAAACCGAGAAGTGCTAGTTCAGGAGGATCTGTGTTGGCAGAGAAGGTTAATGAGGCATTAGATGCCTCTTGAAAGCCTATGATGTGAAGCTTAAAACGAACCAAACCCAAGAACAAAGGTGGATGACATATTCCTATGCGGAACTAGAAAAGCACAAGTTTGAAATGTGCTAGAAAATGATTCAAACAACCCAAGCTTTACTAGAACCACCAGTTGCAAAACCTGAGGATGTGATCCGTGTCATGCCTACACAAGTAATCCCACCAAACCAAGAACTAAAATAGCCAGATTCTAGTCATGAGCATAGACCAAACCTCAAAGAACCAGCATTAGAACCAAGGATAGTACTGAATAGCACGGATAACTCTTCCGAGGGATTTCACCAAGCTATACCAGAGGATTGTAAAGATATAGATGTTCTTGATGAATTGTGGAAACAATTCAGAGAGGCCAATGAAGCCGATGACCTAAGAAGACGAGTAGACAAGACTGGTGATGAACGAGGAGTGTTTCTACCACCAATAGAGGAATTTGAGACTGGATCTATAATGAATCTAGACGTGCGATCGTATTGGGGCGACAAAGGATCTGTACAATCTATGGATAGTCAACCCCATTCGCTAAGAACACTACCATCCTACATGGGAGAGTACGAAACCAAGTCAGATGTGGTTGCAATCCCATCACAGAGACTGTCTCCCAACAAGGCCATCGATTCAAAGGGGCTAGTAGATATTCTATCTACCCCAGTCACCTATACAATAATGTTAGCCGAGTTGCTCAGAATAAGACCAAACATGTGGGCTAATGTGGGTAAATGTCTAGAGAAATTTGGTGTAAAAACCCCAATGACTCAAATCGAGGAAGGCATCAAAGAGCTTGAAATGCATCAGCTAACTACTAGGCCAGTGCCATTAAACAAGGTAGGCGAGTATTACGAGGGAGAATATGGAAACACCACCCTTCCTTTGGAATTCAATGGTGTAAAAACCATGGCAATCCTTGATAGTGGAGTTGGTGTGGCCATTGAAACTAAAGAGGTTTGGAAAAAATGGAGAAAACTTGCCTTGAGATCCACACGAATGACCCTCCAGCTTGCAGACGGACACAAGGAAAAGCCCCTAGTACTGCTAGAAAAAGTACTTGTTACTTCTTGTGGCATTGAATATGAACACACTTTTGCTGTTGTTGACTTTGGCAAGAAGAACAACTATGACATCATTCTGGGAAGACCATTCATGCTACAATTGAAAATGGTCCAAGATTGGGATTATGACCATATATACCTGAGACATATGGAAACCATAACAAAGGTAAACTTGAGGGACAATAGCTATAGGGATGTGACAAGAACACCGGTTGAGGAGTTTGATTCCGCCACAGTAGCAGGATCAGAACTTCCAGCTTGGTTCGGTAAGCCTAAAGAACTGTGGATGTGTGGAGCTTCACAATGTGGTAGCTTAAAATGTGAGGAATGTATCCTAGAGCGGGTTATAGAGGATATGGACTATATCCCAGAACCATTTCCTGAAGAAGAGTTAGAGCCTTTTGGATGGGAACACATCTTGGCTACTCTGGACGTGTGCGCCGTGGAGGATGCTCCCACAACAAAGTTTTGTGATGAAAATGGCTATGATGTCGTTCCTTATTTTGCAGTGAGTGTAATCCAGGAAAACGAAGAGATCCAGACATCAACAAGCTCTCGAAATAAGGAGCAAACAAAGAAATGTGGAGAATCAAAAGATGAAGAAGACGACGAGTTCTATGACTTTGTAGAATACTTCGAGCTTCAAGAAGATCAAAGACCCAGGAATCAAT
This sequence comes from Adiantum capillus-veneris, assembly GCF_014529385.1. NCBI lineage: Eukaryota > Viridiplantae > Streptophyta > Polypodiopsida > Polypodiales > Pteridaceae > Adiantum > Adiantum capillus-veneris. The sequence continues at coordinate 84,941,875 of NC_140950.1, forward strand.
GTCATCGCTACACAAATAAAGTGCATCAAAAGTGGATTCGAAAGTCCTCCGTGAAGACACAGCCACCACAAGCATCCTCATACATGGATTCTAATAAGGATGCAAAGACTCAACTAGGAGGAATACGACCAGAGAAACGAGCTAACAATGCTCTTATCAATGGGCTAGAAAAGTCCTCCAAGAAACTACCACCCACGAGCAAACAGACAGTAACTTTCCACTACCAGCCAAAAAATAAAAGGAAAGTACAAGAAGTCAACCTTGCTGAGGATAGTAGAGATAGCAATGAATCTTACGACATTTCCTATCATCAACTCAGGCCATCACTATCACCAACCCCTTCAGCAACAACCATGACAGGTCAAAAGAACAGGACAACAAGTCAAAGCCAAAAATCTCGACAAATTTGGATACCAAAAAGCCAGATCGGCCAAAAACAGATATGGATCAAGAAGACAAAGATCTCTAATGACAAATCATAAGATCCAACACAAAAACAAAAACAAGGAAAGCGTGCATGAACGGGTAAGAATACCACAAAGTCGCAAGCTTTCACAACTCAGGTTTGGGCTCCAAAGAAGTTGATTCAAGCACAAAAAAGTCAGGAATTCATTTGGATTCCAAAACAACCACAGTATCAACTTTCAAAGCCTAAATCCCGCCCCCAACGAGGCGTACAAGGGCTGAAGCAAAGACCACTGTCGACTCACACAACAAAAAGGTGGATCCCAAGGAAGTCTCTTCAAACACAAATGAAGCACGGGCAAGTATGGGTTCCCAAACGAGCGCCAACAACAAAACAACCAATAATTGCAAAGAAATGGGTCCCAAAGAAGAACAACAAACAGCCACTTGAATTCTTACAATTCTTCCTACGATTACAGTACAGTTAGAAGAGAGCAAGTCGCTTCAATCAAGGAACGATAGAGGAGCTTCAAAGACCATTACATTGCTTAGAATAGGAAGCCTCGCCAACAAATGCCAATAAGCAAATTGCTTATACCCACATCTTGCACAATATAAATCTTTTCCATGCATTGACTCTGTATGCATAATAGGGCTACATTACAAGTCCTACATAGGCACAACTTTTAATTGCCCAAGCACAACACATACCCTTTGCGATACCCTATCGTAAAGGGTGACTCCAAATAGGAAGGGAGGAGGCATTCTGAATGCGGACCTAACATTATGACTATTAGAGGGCAATGTGTTGTGAGATTCATTGAATTTTGCGTTTTATTGTGATAATTTTTTGACAAAATTTAGAGTATATGCCCTCATAGTAGTGTTACAGAGGAGTATGGGGACAAAATCCATATATGAGCCCCTAGGGACATGTGTATAGTATACATAGCATTTAGATTTCTATTTGAATGATTTTTCTTTTGTTAAGTTTTTTTAAAGATTTTCTTTGTTTATTATTAAGAAAAAATTAAAAAAATCCATAATCCACATGAAGAAAAGACTGACGAGAGGCCTGAGTACTACAAAGCAAAGAAGGTATAGGGAAACGATGAAACTTCACGAAGTATGTCTCAGCAGCCACTACAACAGCCGAAGAACTTGTCACAAAGCAGTGTCAACATGCAATCGACAAGTGATACAAGTCATAGTCGAGTAGCTAAGCCACAAAGTGAATGAGGTGTTACTCCCAAAGCTTCAAGTAATATTCTCTGTGGTCGAAGTGTCTTAGCTATTATAGGTACTTCTCTAGCTGGAAGAGTTGAGCATATTTACATTATGTCGCTCATGCTGGTATAGGTGAGCAAAAGAGTCAAAGTCTAAGTACTTAAGTATGGTGAAGTGAAGGAGAAGGTCCAAAAGACACTCACGTACTGAGCACAGTGAGATACGAGTGGAGAAACTTCTACATCGAAAACCCTTCTTGGAAAGGTGGAAGCTATTGAGACATCTTATGATGTCACATGTGCTACATTTATTCCTTGAAACACCCATCATCTCCTTCTTTCACATTGCATGCTTTTGTTGACAAATTTCTCATATGCATATAGAGTGTCCCATAATTGGCACTTGCATCAGGCACTCTTTCCGTGTTTCACCCAAGCACTCACCTTTCATGAACATGTACTTCACATTCAACTGCTCGACTCCAATAAGAGCGTATACCAAAGGCATTTTTTTCCCACCGGGTTTTTTCCCTTTGGTCATCCAGGTTTTAGACCCTAATCTAAAGACACATATCACCACCCTCTTGTACATATTCCTTCTACATCAACAATAAGGAAATGCTACTCAAATCAATTGACAAATGAATTGGAGAACCAATTTCAGATCATAGCATACTTCTCCTCAATGGTGAGTCGAAGAATGGCCTACAATGACAAAGCTACAGACAACACTAACAACATGATTGCATAGGATCACAGAAGTCCCCAATGAAGAAGAGCAGACATAAAGTAATCAGAGGATCTCAAAATATGAATGGTTACGATGATAGACGTCCGCTCTAATGGATCATAGTTCATGTTGTGGTTTGACAAAGATACAAGCAGTGCAACAGATGAAGCCAAAACAACAGCAAAGTGTTGACCGTTGGGTCAACAACACAACATAACTGAAGAACAAAGAAGTCCTCAATGACAAAGAGCAGACATAAGGGTAATCATAGGATCTCAAAAGCTTGTCCTTGATAATGCGCATCGAATGATCGGCAGGGTTTTGAACCTCAAATTAGAATAATTAAGTCCTGGATTCAGCCTGACAGACAGACTTTGAATTGGAGTGCAACTTGGCCTAAAGAAGTTAGGGGTTTAGCCATACAATTTCTACAAAATCCTTACAAAGTTTTCATTGGCTCACAAGATCAGAAAGCCAATCACTTAATTCTACAGATTGTAGAAGTTGTTTCTGAGAATCACAAATACTCCGAATTCACAGATTTGCTGGAGAAAATGATGGATGGAGATTTCTCTATCCATGATGATAAGAGTCAAGTTAAACGACATTGGGTTCTTTTTGAATTTAGATCTGGCAGTAGACCTATAATGACAGAAACAGATGCTGCAGCTCGGAGTGTGGATGTGAAAGACATAAAGTTCGTCATCAATGATGATTTTCCTGAATCATGTGAAGACTATGTACATCGGATTGGACGAACAAGACAAGCTACTACAAAGGCTATGGTCTATACTTTCTTTCCAACAACAAAACGAAAACAAAGACCACATCGCCATTGACAATCAGGTCATGTCGAGGACGACATGAACGCGGAAGGGGGGAATGTTGACCGCTGGGTGAACACACAACATAACTCAAGTTTCGTACCAAAGTCTTATCTTTTGAGAGTTATGAAATGTTGCGGATTATGGCTATAAAAGTCATTTGTAATGAGTAGTTATTCTAGTTTCAGAAGCCAGGGTGCAATGGCACTTCCAGATTATAAATACAAAGCCATTTGACCCTTTCAACCCCATTTTTGGTTAAACCTAAGGTAGCCTTAGTATATAAGGTACCTAGGTCATTTTGTAAAAAAGAATTTTTAATCATAATCAAAACTTAGCGCTGCCGTCTACTGTGTGTGAGAGAGAAAGAGAGTGAGCGTGAGCTTCATCCTCTTGCTACGCCCGGCTCGCTCAACACATTGGAGATCCGACTGCACCATTGTTGTAGGCTCGAGGAGAGCTACGTGACAACGCCAAGCATTCCACGCGAGACGAAGCGCACACGCCGACGCATCTGCGAGCTATTTGTGGTCGTAAGTGTATCAAACGATGTCTGTTTTCTGCGTGCTAGTAGTCTATAGAATCATGGCAACATAAGCTACGCATAGCTACTCATAAGTTTCAGTTTCGGGCACTTTCAAAATTCAGCTCTGTCATCCTACGCGTTTTCCGCAAATGGGTTTTGAGTGTAGAGGCTTAGGGACAGGTGTATCCTAGTGAGGGGATGGTGTTCGTTAAGTTTCGTATGAATATGGCATGATTAGGTGAGTTACCTTCCGTATGTGTGTATGTGGCTAGGTGGTGTAGTTGAGAGCAGTGAGGTTCTTGATTGTGGTTTAGTTGGCCTTTCAGAGTGTTGTATGTGTAGGATGGTCTCAGCCTGACAAGCTAAAGAGATTTCCTCCGTGTACCTATCGTGTCATTTGTGTCCTCGATTGACATTATGTTGATCTAGGTAGTGTTTGCATGCACTTCATGGGTGTGTGAGTCTCTCCCGTCCAACAAAGCCCTATCCTGCATCTGCCCATAATGTTCCAATGCACTCATCCTATTAGCCCGAACCTCTTGTAATTGTAAGAGCCTCTCTTTGAATGCATCACTAGGCGGCCCAAGCAACGTTTCTAACATCTTGACTGCAGGCAACTCCACTTCCACAGGCAATAATGCTTCCTTTCCATATACCAAATGAAATGGAGTAAACCCTGTACCCATCTTCACTGAAGTACGATAAGCCCATAATGCACTAGGCAATTCCAAATCCCAATTATTTCCTTGGCGCTCTGTCACTTTCGAAAGAATCTGTACCAACTCACCATTGAATCTTTCATTTAATCCATTACAATGTGGGTAATAAGGAGTGGTATGCTGGTGCCTAATCTTCATCTTTGCACATAAAAAATCTAGTAGTTTAGCTCTAAAGCCAGGCCCCTTATCTGAAAGTAGCTCTAGTGGCACCCCAAAGTTGCAACATATTTCATTGTACACAAATTTTTCCACATCCTTTGCAGTGATTTGTTTTACTGCTATAGCCTCTGCCCATCTAGAGAGATAGTCCACTGCAGTCAAAATATAGCTTTTACCCCTGCTTGTGATAGGTAACGGGCCTATTGCATCAATCCCCCACTTTTCAAACACATCAAACGCCATAATGTTTTTTCGTAGCTCTGGCTTCAACACTCTCTTCCCAAATGCTTGAAACCTATTTCAAGACCTACACCAATGGTGAACATCCTTGTGCAAACTAGGACAGACATACCCTTCTTGCAATATCTTATGCAAAGTGATCTTTAGAGCAAAATGGCCACCACATGCGCCTTCACGATTCTCTTCGAACACTCTGTAAAGCTCCTCCCTCCAAGGCACACGTCTCAACATGAGATCATCCCCTTTCATGTATAAGACATCACCAATCAATTTGTACCTATATGCTCTACGCACAAAACCATACTTCTTAGACTTGTGAATCTCCTTTGGAATGATTCCTGTTAGCAAAAACTCCTCTTCTTGAGCCAAGCTTTCCCAGCCATGATAAAGAGGTAAAGTGGTTCTCAACACAAATAACTCCCCAATCATGCTTTGAGATGCTTCATGTGCTTCTCCATTTAGAGAACGTTCAATGTGTCTGATGCTCCATGCTTCAAACTTTTTTAACAGGCCTTTAATTCTGAAACACATTTCCTTCAATGAGCTGTTCTTGCTCTTCCACACACCCAGCACTTGCTTCACCACTAACAAGGCATCACCTTTTATGCTCAATCTTCTAACCCCATGCTTCAAACAGATGTGTAATCCGGCTTCCAAAGTAGCATATTCAGCCTCATTGTTACTATGAGCATCCAATTTTAACCCTCTCTTGCATACTAGCTTCCCCTGTGGATCATAAAGTGCTATACCCCCTGAAGCTGCATCATGTCTCTTTCTGTATGAACCATCAAAGAACAACACATGTGCATTGCTGATTTGTGGCACTTCTTCAACTACCTTTCTCACCACCTCTTCCTTAACAATAAGAGGATTCTCCTTGTAGGTCAACAAATCAGCTAGGGTAGCCCTTGTACTGTCTTCCACTAGAAAAGAGAACTCAAACTCTTGCAGCTCAATTACCCATTTCTTCACCACATTTGACATGTTAGTACCATTAATTAACTGTGGCAAAAAGGCATAACTCGTCAAGAAAACAAAAGCTCGTGGTAGCAAGTAATGACGAAATCGTCGACAAGCAAATATTACACTAGCCATCACTAGCTCTACTTCCGAGAATTTTATCTCTGCTACCAACTTCACTCGGCTTGCACAATATATTGGCCTCATATAATGGCTGCCCTTTCCATTTTGCAATAGAATGGATCCAATGGCATCATCCCCTACTGATGGATTTACATAAAAAACTTTCTCCCAATCAGGAGCCTGCATGGCTGACAACCCCCCTAGCACCTCTTGAAACACTTCTTCACACTTGTCATCCCATTGTAATGGATCATGCTTTGCCACATGGTGTAATGGATAAAGGAGCTGAGAAGATAATGGAATAAACCGCGCCATGTATTTCACTTTGTGTATAAAGGTTGCCAATTGCTTCGTACTCGTAGGTGATGGAAGAAGAATAATAGACTTAACCTTGTCTCGATCATCCTCAATGCCATTTTTTGACACCATATGGCCCAATAACTTCACCCTTGGATGTGCTACATGACATTTCTTTGGATTTAGGTGTCCTCCACATTCATCATATCGAGCCAATACCATCTGCAGCTTCTCATAGTGTTCAGCCATGCTGCTGTAGGCACATAAGTCATCCATAAAAGCTTTAACACAATTGCCAATGAATGGTTTCAATACCCAATTTTCTCTCTCTTGATAGAAAGATGGTCCATTTGAAAACCCAAATGGCAATACCGTGTAGCAATAGCAGCCCCATGGCATAATGAAAGTTGTCTTTGTGCGGTCTTTAAGAGCAATCTTCAATTGAAAATAGCCTGAAAAACCATCACACACACTGTATCTCTCATAACCTGCCACTGAATCCAAGTTCCGATCAATGAATGGAAGAGGATATTGGTTCTTCTTAGTGGCTGCGTTTAAGGGTTTAAAATCTACACAAATCCTCCACTTCCCATCCTTCTTTGGACTCACTACTACTGGACTCACCCATTCTGTGGTCTCCACTAGGACTATGAACCCTGCCTTCAATAGCTTGTCCACCTCTTCCCGCAAGGCTTCCATCTGCTCTTGACCCATCCTTCTTAGCCTTTGCCGCACTGGCTTAGCACCTTCTTTCAGCTCTATATGCATCTCTTCACCCTTGAACCCGCTGATCTCTTCATATGAAGTAATGAACAAATTAGGAAAACTAGCTAGCATGTGCAAATATATCTCCTTCTCCATGGCTAAGAGGTCTCCACTGATCATTTGTGTCATCAAATCCTGCTTCTTTGACAACTCAATGTTGGTTTGCATCAGCCCTTCAATCACTTCATAAGGACCTTCACTTTCATCTTCAACCTCATTTGCAAATGCGACTACACCAGACTCCTGGATTCCTTTGTCCATCAAAAGAAATGCAACATCAGCATCCTCATCACTACTGGTAGTACTATCACTATCCTCATCAGACACTGTGGAATAGTCTTCATCACTAGACTCATCTTCATCTTCATAAAGCTCCTCCAATCATTTCCTTGTGTCCATATTATATAGCTTCTTGGCACCTGTCTTTCCATAGAGGCTAATAGTACCACGTCGCCAATCTTGAACAGCTCCCACTGCACGTAACCATGGTTTGCCCAATATAATAGGATATGCTCCCAAACCCGTTTTCCTTTGCATCATATGCCTCCACTTATAAGCTCTTTACAACACCCAAACATTTTACTTTCTGATGGTTTGCCAATCTAATCCGGAAGCGTGACACCCCAGTCACTCTAAGGCCCATCTTCTCAACGCATTAGTGTGTTATGACACATATTTGGGCTCCACCATCCACATAACCTTGTCCCAGATTTTTTCTTTTATGCCACACATCTACTATTGGACAAATGTCCGGTAGCTCATCCATCGCCAACACCTTCACAGAACCTCTCTCTGGATCTTTCTCCATTCGGTTAACCATCCTCTTCCACTGTCGCTTTACTTTAGGCACCATCTCTATAAGCTGCCCAAAAGTAACATCTACCTTCCTGCTTATCAGATCCTCCTTCAAGTCATAGCTTAATTGCCCATCCCCTAGTGGAAAATCTGAAACATGAAACTTGCGACGAGCTCTCCTTTTCCTCTTGGACTTGACATCTTCGCCTTCATGGCTCTTTCCCTTCTTCTTACTAGGACCTAGGGCACTTCTTCCTTCCTTTCCCTCTGTGGTCCTCTTCCCAATGGGCATCACTAATGTATCCTCTAGATTTGATGCCTTTTCCAAGGTGACTACACTTACACTTTTGTCTTTCCCTTTTCCTCTTGGGTTAATCCACTGGTTCCTTCATCTCCCTTAATTTCGATGCCATAATCATTGGACCTAGTTAGCACCTGTCTTGGCAATGGATACATGTCTCCCCCCATCCTTGTTGGCTTATCACATTGTGGGCTGATGTGGCCCAACTCTCCACAATTATAACATGTGGGCGTCTGCATCCAGAACCTACCATTTCTTTGTCCAACACCATTCCTAGGTCTTTCTTCACCTCTTGGCTGATTTTCAAACCTCCCTCGACCTCGATTATTTCCCACTTGACCAAGAATGTTTAGACTGAGATTATTCATTAAATCTACCACTTGCCTCATGTCTTACCTTAGCCCATCATCTTGCACTGCTGTAGTGACCACTGCTGGCATAACCTGAGGAGTAACAAAAACCACTGGTTCATGATGAACCCAACCTTGCGAAGAATCCATAGGCTCATGGGCAAAGACTCCACCCCTACCTGGCTCATTTTCCTCAGCTTCCACTCTTTGTTCCTTGCCACCTCTAGTGCATCTTCATATGTCCTAGGCTTCTTTAGCTCCACTCTCCAACGTATATTCTCCCAAAGACCAGCCAAGAATCTGTCCTTCTTCATCATGTCACGTGGGGGTACCTGTGGTGCTAAGGCCTTGCACATCCTCTCCCATGACAATGAGAACTTACGTATGTATGCATCTACTGGCTCACCTTCCTTTTGTACTAAAGCCTGTACTTCTTGCCACACTTTGTCACGATCTTCTGTCTTCACAAATTCCACTTCCAATCCATGCCTTACATTGTCCCAACTCAATCTTACAGGTGGATCAGCCACACGCAACTCCTCTTCAAATGCTTTGGACCACACTCGTGCATCACTCTTCAAACAAATGTGGAGAAGATGTAACATCTGCGCAGGGTCATGAATCTGGTTGCTAATGCATGCAACCTCCATCTTTTCTAATGCTAATGCTAATGGAGGTTGCATGCTAATGCATGCAACCTCCATCTTTTCTAAAAAGTCTTCCACATCTTCATTACTTCTTCCATGAAACTCCGGATAAGAGAAAGCCATGGCTACCCAAGTTACAATGCTTTGAGAACCCCTTTGAACACACGTGCAAGAACCCAAAACTTTTGACTGACTCAATTCCCAAAAACTTCAATGGAGCTCAAGCTTTAGATAAGGACAAACACATGTACATCAAATGAGTTTTCATAGTTAATCATCGGAATTACAATAGGCAAAGGACATTCAAGTATCTCTCTTAATCTTCTTGGCCCAAACATAAAGACTATGCGTTGTTGGAAAAAATATCTTCCTGGACACATGAACATTTGTCTAGATTCTCTGAGTTAAATGAACTGGAGTGAATTGAGGTCCATTTTGATCATCCATTAAAGTCAACCATGCAGCTCCCAAGAAAGCACACCTGTCTTATTCTCTGATTTTGTCAAAACTTCATCAGCATAATAGCATAAATGGCTCAAAAGACCAAAAATCCAGCCATCATATCTTGGAAAAATTTTGACAGATTTTCCCCAGAAGTAGAGTCGTAAGAACCTAGAATATAGACTGTATATGTATGCATAAACTGACAACAATAGAACCCAAGCATCAATTAGGAATCACTAGTACATAGCCTATGGCGAGGTCACAAAAAGGGTGCTCCAGCTACGTGTATCACTGAAAGGATCTCCACATTTGAGAATCCCCCAGCTCAATAGAACCTCACACGAAGGCTAATGCAAATCGCGTATAGTCAAGTCTTAGAAATGACTATCTTCCAGACCAAGTCTCAGAAATGGCTGGGACTGCCAAATAAAATCAAATATGGCTCCACAAAGGTGTATAATGGGAGTTTCCACAAGTAACGTACAATCTAGCAGACAATGCGCTCAAACAGGCGCCAAATGATGCATACCCATAACAACTGCAAGTGACACCACTCCTAGTATATCACTGTACTCCAACTACCTGTACCTGTGTGAATCACCTGTACTTGTCCCTGTAATCTGTAACCTGTAACCTGTAATCCCGAATCTAGAAGCTTGAAGCTCGAAGCAAAAGGTACTCGAAGAAGATCCTCCGTGGGGGCGCCAAAAGAATGTGAGCAGGATGGAAACACACAGAACGCCTCTATAATGACCCGACACACACTCTTGGAAGGATATACACACACACTATGGGGCACCACTCGGCTGACACAACACACCTGGCCGAGACAGGGAACACACCGATGGAGCGAGAGGAGAGAGACCATCCGCTTACCCACTCCACACAGAGACACACACACACACACACCCAAAAAACTCAGCCCAAAAGAGGAGAATTTTTTATGTTTAGATACAAATGAGCTTGGGCCAACACCAATGGGGCAAATAGTTTACACAGTTTTCAAGAAATACACCAGATACAAGTTCCACAAAGTTAAGCAGAGGCTTCACTCTCACAGGAGAAGATTACACAAAAAAATAGAAGAAAAAGATTGAGGAATTTGGAAAAATGGACAGCGCCATTGCATCCCAAACAGCCCAAAACCACTGTCTACAATGTCAAAGTGCTCAAATCCGACCTCGGATGAGCAGTTTACGGCCAAAATAGGCTCCAAAAACCCCATAAACACACCTGCGACTGTTCCTCCTCTCTTCTCCATGTTTTTTATGGTCTTCTCTCTATTTTTTTAGTTCCCACACTTAGATTTATTACTTGGGAACCCTTGGCCTTTTAGATGACCTCAAACGGACCCTGAACAGGCCAAAAATTGACCTTGCAGTGCATAGTTGTCACCTTTTTGCCTCATCCGCACACCTAGCACTCAACATTTTCCAATAATTCATCCCGCCACCACGCGAAGTGGACCCAAAATATGGTCCTCATGATGACCTTTCTGCATAATTAGCACAAGAAAAAACCCACGTCGTGTCTGTACTTATCCACGTGCAAGTATTGACCCCATTCAGACTCCTGACGCCACTAGATGCCATGTGACGCACCTGCTTACCTCATGAACAAAATCAAAGTTTTAATGGTGCCAGACAACCAATAAGGCTTCCCAATAATAATGGACAACCACAAAGAGCTTATGCTGCTAATGCTCAAAATCCTTCACGCTTGGATGTTGGATGCTTTGAGTGTGGAGAGTTGGGACATTCTCAGAATATATGTCCACGTTTGACTAATAGAGCAACAAAAACTACTAGAGTACATCAAAGACTCTGCCTTTTTGGACATAACAATGGACGAGGTAGAGGACGAGGAAGAGCAGCAAGAGCCTTTGGAAGAGGTCAAGGTAGGAATGCCCATGTACATGTAGTCTTAGGAGAGCCTAGCCTTGGTGAAGAAGAAGAGAGAGCAAGAATTTATGTAGCTATTGACAACCCTAGAGCCCAAAGAAAATTGGATGTTATTCAAACACCAACAACCCATTAAGGTAAACCTTTTAACATCCTCATTGATTGTGGCAATATTCATTCTTTTCTATCCCCAAAATGCTTGTGAAAGTTGAACTTGAATAAAAAACAAGCTAAACCTATGATGGTAGAATTGGCTAATGGGTAAACCGCGGTATCACAATATTTTGTGGAAACCCTTGACTTTGAACTAGGAGGACATGCTACTTCAACTTTCTTTAGAACCCTACCAATTGAGATGTATGATGGAATTTTTGGGATGGATTGTCTATCTAATAAGCACTCTAGCATCCGTTGTGGCTTAGGTAGTATGAGCTTTAGAGATAGTCAAGCAAAGCAAGTCAAAGTATAGGGAAAGGATGGGATTCCAATGATTCAATTAGTTAAAGCCAACCGTCTACTCAAAGTTATGAGGGCCGGTCAAAAAATACTAGTGGTCAAGCTGAACAAGATGGATTCAAAATCAAGCATTACAAAACCCTCTTGGATTCATGAATATTCAGATGTCTTCCCTGAAGATCTCACCTCTCTTCCTCCAAATGGAGAGATCGATCATGAGATAGAGATTCTTCGAGGAAGTGAGCACGTGTCAAAGAGACCGTATAAAATGGCGCTACCAAAGGCCATTGAATTGAAAGAACAACTTCATCAGCTTATAGAACAAGGATCTATTAGACTGAATAAATCAAGTTGGGGAGCTCGAGTACTCTTTTAGAAGAAAGATGAGACTTTACAAAGTCTACATTGATTACAGAGGAGTAAACCAGGTAAGAGTTAAGAACAACTATCCTATCCCACAAATCAATGATTTGTTGGACAGGCTACATGGTTCCAAGGTCTTCTCAAAGATATATTTAAGATTTGGTTATTATCAAATTAGAATGAAGGAATCAGATATTCCAAAGATAGCTTCCAACACTTTTGAGTTTATAGTAATGTCATTTGGTCTGACTAATGCTCTGGATACATTCAATAGATTGATGCAAGATGTTTTTAGGCCGTACCTAGATGACTTTGTTCTTGTCTTCTTTGATGATATTCTAATCTACCCAAAGGATAAAGAAAAACATGAAGACCACCTGAGAAAGGTGTTTGATACTCTTCGAGAACACAAGCTATATGCAAAGATAAGCAAGTGTTCATTTTTCACTCCAAGGATTTAGTATTTGGGATTTATTATTTTGCATGAAAATATATCACTGGACCTTGATAAAGTTCAAGACATTGTTGAATAGCCTCAACCATTAAATGCAAGTGAGCTAAGAGGATTCTTGGGCATCACAGGATGGTAAAGAATATCTATAAAGGATTATGCAGTGATTGCTTCACCCTTGACCGATCTTTTGAAGAAAGGAGTGAAGATAAGCTGGGGGCCACTACACCAAGAAATATTCGATCAACTTACGCAGTATGTGACTACAACACCGTGCCTAAAGCTACCAAATTTTAATTAGGCCTTTGAAGTCATCACTGATTCTAGTGGGATAGCAGTTGGAGGAGTATTAGTTCAAGAAAGCAGACTAATAGCTTTTACCTCGCGTAAGCTTAAAGGTACATTAAAAGAACTACCCCACCCATGACCTCCAACTATTGACAATCATTCATGCTCTGAAGCTATGGAGACACTACTTATTGGGAAGGGAGTTTGGACTCATAACCAACCATAAGAGCTTAAAGTGGATTTTCACCCAAGCAACCTTGAATATGCGGCAAAGGCGATGGGTAGAACTTTTGCAAGAGTTAGACTTTGACATTATCTATTGTCCTGGAAAAGAAAAAACAGTTGCAAATTCACTTAGTCGAAAACCCTTTTTGAGCCTCATATCTATACCCAACAACCCAATCATTGAAAATATTAAGGAAGTTGTGTCATTTGATTCAGAGTATCAAAGGCAGCTTAACCTAGTTTGATATGGGGATTCAAAGAATATACCCTCAATGTTACACTTCTCACATGATGGACCTTGTCTCTACTGTAGAGATAGGTTATGTGTACCAAAGGACCTGAAATTAAAGAAGGCTATCTTATTTGAGGCCCATGATAGCCCTACTACAGGACACCTAGGATATGCGAAGACTCTCAATGCCGTATAAACCAGTTTCTATTGTACTGGGCAAAAGGAAGATGTTCTACGTTATGTTCGCGTTAATGCTTGACATGCCAAAGGATAAAATCTAAGAGAGTTAAACTTCCCGGTAAATATCAACCATTGGACATTCCCCAAATGAAGTGGGAGTGCATAAGTATGTAATTTGTCATTGGATTACCTACAGTACAAGGAGGTTATAATTCACTTATGGTAGTTGTTGACCCACTCACAAAGTTTGCACACCTCATACTGGTCAAGACAACTTTTACCGCCTTTGATATTGCACGACTATTTGTTAAAGAGATTTTCAGATTGCATGGATTGCCCAAACGGATTGTAAGCGAGCAACATGTGAAGTTCACTTCAAACTTTTGGACCTCACTCTTCAAGGCGAGTGGAACAGAATTAAACTTTAGTACCGCATACCATCCTAAATCCGATGGTCAAACAGAACGAGTAAACCAAGTCATCAAAGATATTCTTAGAGCTTACTGCAGTAGAGAACCTAAGTGATGGATTCAACTTTTACCTCTAGTGGAGTATGCTTACAATGCTTCTCATCTCATCAAAGCATTGGTATGACCCATTTTGTGCCTTGTATGGTCAAGTATGTGTCTCTCCACTCAACTTTTCTCACCCTACCATCAAAGTTGAAGTGTCTAAGAAATGTCAAGACAACAGCAAGGCCGGACTAGACAAGGGCAAGGCCGGGCTAGGTAGTGTGGGAAGGGAGTCTAACTAGGGCAAAGGTCTAGGAGCCATGCTATATAATGGGTGGTTGGGAGGTGGACTCCTAGGTTCTAGTTCCCCTTGTCTAACATTGTTATCAAGAGCAAGGTTCCTATTTTTGGGAGGGGAGAGATGTGGTGTTGGCGAGCCACACAAAACTTTGCATGTCGGGGTGAAGAGCACCGTCGAACTCACCCCCTGTGAGGAGGACGATGAAGAAGACGTCGTGGGCAACACCGCTTGCGAGGAGAAGGGGCCAAAATGTTTCCTTCGCAAAATCTTCTCCTCTCGGGCTCTGCGGCATCGCGCCGGGCTACTGAGCAAATCACAAACCAAGGCTCTACTGCTGCCGGCTATGGCATTCGTGGAGCTTTGAATTCACACTTAAAACGCCTAACGCCCTTGGCCTTAGGACTTTAAAGTGGTCCTAGGGGTGATACACACCCCGCATCAAGCAATGAGATCCGACCTCCAGAGTTGTAAGCAGATCCAAGGGGATCGAAGGCAGGGCCGACAAGTACACACACCCACACAAAGTTTTTGTGTACTATCCACAGAAAAATATAGAATTAATAAATCGTCTCAAGGGGAGTCAGAAGCGATGTTATTTCTCAAAATTGATTGCGGTGGAAAGCAATTCTACTCATACTCTATAAGGCTACAACGGGTTAAGTAGTTTCATACACGGCTGACATTTTGGATCAATTTCGACTTGGAGAATATCCATTTCATCGAGATTAGCAAGGCTAATTAACCTTTGCAGTGCATATCAGTCATGGAAGAAAATTTTAAATCTTTAAATGAAAATGTCACTAAATTATCCACATTAGTGATCCAATTAATGCAATAGCAGTACAAGGGTCCTGCTGACATGCACATGCATGAGCACGTTGCTACGTAGGGGCAAGGCCCTTCTAATCTCGGACAAGGTCCATCTGCTGCTGCTGCTAATACTTTGCACACTCCCACTGCAAAAGAGGTGGATGAGTTGTTGAAAAACACCAAACCACCGACTTTTAAGGGAGAAGACCGATACCACAATAAGGATGCAGTGAATATCTTTCTCAGCAAGTGGGATGGAATTCACTCCTTACGATGTACTCCGGACACAGTCAGAGCACTGCAAACGAGCTTAACTCTAGAAGGCAAGGTCTACAAATGGTGGATGTCTCTCAAGGATAAGAATATCATACCACAGAGTTCAGTAGCGTTTGAAGCTATGTTTCGCAAAGAATGTTTGCCTACAAATGAGGCAGATTGTAATTGGACGGCTTGGGACACGTGTTCCATGTGCCAATACCCATCATTACTTGAATATATATCTCACTATCGAGATGTTATCCTCAAGTTGGAAGGCTTAGATAATTTTCAGCAAGTACAGGGGTTTATACGTGGTCTCACACAAGAGCTTAAGAAGCACGTCAAGACCCAAAACCGTAAAACACTTGAGGAAGCCATCGTGAAAGCACATATTCATGATGATCCATATGAAAATAAATCACATAATACAGACGTACCTGCTAATACACATGATAATATACGCACACAGTATGGGAAAAATAAAAAGAAATTTATATTAGCCAATTCAGAAGCATCTAAAAAACCCAAGGGGTCCATAGACCCTCTCTCTCCTGAGTACACTGATAAAGCTAAGAAAGAGAAATTATGTTTTCAATGTTTAAGAAGCGGTCATGGAAAAAAGGATTATCTCAAGGGGAAATAGAGCATCAATGGGATACTGCTTTGATGAGGTTTACTTGAAAGAAAAACTCAAAATCACATCAGAATTGGCTGTAAGGACAAAACTAGTAAAACAGGAATTCAGACACAAAATTGGGCAAATCTTGAGATTTTGGGATCCAAATTCAAAAAGGGGTGAGATTTGGCTTCTACAAGGCATAGAAAACCTGTAGAACAAAATTAATGAAAAAATGCTGCCAAACATGGATCGCGATCCATGTTGACATTTGGGGCTGATATTTGACAAGTACATTCCTAATAACTATTGGAAAAACTTTGCCAAAAGGGACCATGTCAAAAAATTAAAAAAAGGTTGGTCAAAATATAGTCAAAAGTCGCAGGGCAGACAGATAAAAGTCACTTTTGACTAAGAAAAATTTGGCCAATTTCAAAAACATTTGGGAAAGAGTGTCACCATAACATGGACTATAAGTTGACCAAGTTTCATGTCAAAATGAGATCAAACATGGATCACGATCCATGTATCTCATGAAAAAAATGATTTTTTTTTTGCTGAGATTTGAGCAGTGGATAGCTGACACATAGAAAAACAACTATCCCAAAAGAACCATATGCAAAAATGTTGTAAAAAGTGGTCAAAAGAGCCAAAATAGCTCATTGTCAAAACTGCCACAACAAAATTTCAGATCCAAAAGTGGTGGAACATGGATCGCGATCCATGTACCCCTGAGAAATTTTTGGACAAAAATGTTTCTAGCCTGTAGCAAAGAACATTGTGAGCAAAAGTCCCCAAAGACGTTTTGTCAAAATAGTTCAAAAAGTGGGTGAAAAGAGCCAAAAACTGCTCAAAGAGGAAGACCCTAAAGTAGACTTAGGGATTGACTTTTGCCTAGCCTAAACAAGTCGAAATCACACAAAAACCACATAGCTAGCAACAGGAGCCCAAGGGAAAGCTGTGTATCAAGTTTTAGTACATTCTGACACATAGGTACGTGGATCGCGATCCATGTTCCTTTGTCATAGATTGATACCAAATTTGTGTCATAGCTAGAGGACATCACAAGGAGTCTAGTGGTCTTTTCAAAAGTGAATTTAGATCCCAAAAACCAAACCAAAAGCCTAAAACTACCAAGTACACTGACAAAGTGATAGAATTGACCTAACTTTCAATCCAAAGGTCCATTTTCAAAAAAACTAATACCACAAGACCTCCTAATCATGCTGATTTTGATGGTACCAAGAAAAGTTAATTTGGGCTCCACACATGGATCATGATCCATGTACCCATGGTGATAGCTTGACCTATAACTTTTCAGAGTAGTAGTGCATACACAAGGAAACATATCCCCAAGTTCAATTTTGAAAAAAAATTGAGCAAAGTTGGGTCAAAAGAGAGCAAAACATGTGACAGACTGAAAACCACTATGCAAACCTAGTATTGGCTATTTGACCTATCAAAACAAGTCCAAATACAAAAATATTTGAGATTTAGCTTGTGGACATAGATTACAACAAGATGCCAAGAGAGCAAGTCCAGATGTGGTTGAACATGGATCGCGATCCATGTACCTCAACCTCAAAAATTGATGAAAATTGGTATATAGCCTGCATATGACCTTGTCTACACATAGTAAAAATTTGGGAAATTTGGAGAAAAAATTTGACAAAGGAACATGGATCGCGATCCATGTACCTCAGCATAGTGGGGGTATTTGAGTTGGTGATCTTGTAGATATTTTTGAGTACATCCCAAATCTCAAGTTTGAGCTAAAAATACCTTCTGGAGACCAAGATACAAGCCAAAGTTTTTGTGTTCTGGTCTTGAGACTATCTTGAGTGCTATTTCAAGTGGAGTTCACTAACAGTGCTCTAGCTTTTGATAGACAACTCCAAATTCAGTCCGGTATAGCCAGGAAGAAAGCTTGTGGGAAATAACACACACCTAGACCTGAGTTTTGGTTTTAGAGTTGAGTTTTACTAATTTTCCTAAATCCAAACTTTTAGGGTATCTCAGAACCAATTTCAAGAAACCAAAAAGTCACAAACTCCTAACTTTTGAGATACCTTACCAAGGGTAAAAAAGGGATAAGTTGCACTAAGCCATGTTGGAGCTGTCAAGTACTATCTTGAGAGATTTGAGTGAGCCTTAACCATGACAAATCATCCACCACTAGGGTTTTCTACTCCACTCAGAGACATGAAAAACGTTGCAAGGCCGACAAGAGTGGGCTTGGGAGAATACATAGAGGAGAGGCATCCTCTGATCAACAAACCAAACGTGAGATTCATCAAAGCAAATGAATCCATGAGAGTGCTTACAGATTATTCTCATGAGGCTTATTTAGGTTCACAAACGGGGATCCATGTTTTATCTTCTACAAGTATGTAGAGCCCAATGCTAAAGAGTTGGCCACCCATAAGAATCTCTATGCATTCACGTATACAGATGCCAATGAAGTGCAAGTTTTGATGGTAGATAAATATGGACGTGAGTACAAACTTGTCGATCCCATTGACCTAGAGAGATACACATACAAGGGAACTCCTCTCTCTGCTTACTTTCAGTCAAAAATGATACCAGAGTATACATCATAGAGGATTCCACTGGGATTCTCTCCAAGACAAGAGGAGAGCACCAGAGACGTCTTTCCAAGAGACCACAAATTGGCTAGATTGGTGACTGAACCACAACGATTAAGACCATATCAAGTGGTCAATGTGTCAAAACAAAATACGATGGGTTGAAGGATCCATATGCTCATGTCTCACTCTTCAAACAAGTTTTGAGAGACGAACAAATTGCAGATTTCCATACTCAATATGAGGGATTTGGGTTGACATTAGAAGGAACAGCTTTGATTTGGTTCCAACCATTGAATAGGGATGACTTTCCCAATATAGCACAACTCTTACAAGATTTTGTAGAGGATTTATTAAAAAGGAGAATCAAAACACAACAAGCGTCCCAGATCTACGCTTTCAAACAAAAAAGGATGAAAGTGAAGGAATCTTTGCTTTGCTTCAAACAGTACATAGACAGATGTCCTATGAGAGAGCTACCACAAGATGAAAGATTATCAGTTCTCTCCATAAAGGGCTTAAGGAATGAAACTCTCAAAAAAGTCCTACATCCAAAAGGATGCACAACATTTCACCAAGTCACTGGAGAAGCTCTATATCTAGTTGACAATTGCAAGGCCTGCAGAGAGGTGAGTGAAGATATAGACAACACGACTAGTAGTGCATCATCTCCAAAAAGAAAATCAACAACAAAGGAGGATGTTCAAACTCCTTGAACATATCAGTGAGCAAGTGATTGAGTGGGTAATCAGAAAAATAAACCAAGGCTACAAAAAAAACTTGAATGTACGACAACTTCAATTGAGGAGATGTAATACTTGTGCAGGGGATCATCACACTCCATGGTGTAGCACTCAACCAAAACTGCAACGTATTCTAGGGCAACAACCGCATCCTTTGAATGATGGTAGAGTAGTAGTCAACTACACCTAGCCAACACATGTGCCACAACCTACAAGAAACCAGTACGCCATGAATACAAATACACTCATGCTCATAGCCAATCATGAGTATGGTTCAAATAAAATCCTTACAAGTCAAGAACAACCATCGGCTGGATCACCAGCTGTGAAACAAGAAGGTCCATGTTATGAGGGTGGAAGTGATCATTGGGCACGAAGTTGTCCAAACAAGGGTCCACAAATAGAATTATTTGTATTCTGTGTGAATGTTGTGGGACAGAACATCTATGCCAAAGCTTTGCTAAAAATCCAGACTACAAGGGGAAAGCAACAATGAATGTTGTAGGCGTTATGCCTTCTTCAAGCGGATCTAAGGTAGAGCATGCCATTCCTTTTAAGGTGATGACTCAAGCTCAAGCTCAAGAAGCTGCCAAAAACGTAATCATTGAGGAGGAAGCCACATTGCCTGTTCAAATAGAAATAAACAACGTATCGATGAGAATAGGAAGAAAATTGTGGAAAGCCAAAAGGGACAAAATGAAAGCAAAGAGGCTGCAGGATAAAGATGCTTTGGAAATTGAACTACATCAAACCAAAGAAAAACTTTAACATGAGCAAGAAAGCAAGAAAACACAAAGGAATACAAAGAGTCAAAGACTAACTTGGGAGGTTCGGTCTTGGTCGACAAAGTCTTGAACCTTTGGATGCAATCTTGAAAGCTTATGGTGCTAGGTTAAAGACCAACCAAACCCAAGAGGATAGGTGGTTGACATATCCTCATCGAGGGTATGAAAAAGAGAGGTTGCAAATGTGCAAGGAGCTCATCCAGAAGGCCCAAGCTCTTATGGAACCAGTTCCAGATGCTCCAAAAATGGAGGTACTAGTCCACGAAAAAATCAAGGAAATGGAGAGCCGTGGTATTGTAAACAAAGAGGAAGAGCCAGAAGTTGAGGAACCTTTAGATACAAGGGAAGTAGCCAATACCACAGATGGGGTGGGCTCACAAGTAGTGATGCCTATTCTGGAGGTAGAAGAACCGTGGCCACATTCCTTGTGGGATCGATCAGAAACCAAAAAGATGGTAATGCTACTTTACAGTCTACACTTATCTCTGAGATAAACATGGATCACGAATTTTTCCCAGGGGATATAAGATCTCTATACGGGGATGTCGAGTATGTTATCTAAAGACTTTGCCATCTTTCATAGGAGAACTCAAAACAAAATTGGAGGTTGAAATGGTACCTTCTCAGTGGAAAGACACACCAAAAATGATGGATACCAAGAGCTTGCATGAATTGATGTCTTCTCTTATATAATTCACACTTTATCTCTCCGAGCTACTAAAAATTAGACCGCATCTATGGGGACAAATGGGAAAAAACCTAGAAAATATGGGGTTGATAATCCCTTCACATGACCAACTTTCAGACAAAAACATGGATGACACCATGCCTAAGAAGCCACAAACAAAGCCAATATCGGTAAATAAGGTGGGTGATTACTGTGAAGGCAAAGAAGGAGACACCACCTTACCACTTGAGTACAAAGGAGTAAAGACGGTTGCTATATCAAATAGTGGGGTAGGAATTGCCATTGCAACCAAAGAAATATGGAAAAAATGGAAAAAGCTTGCTCTTACAAAACCCGAATGAAACTGTAATTAGCAGATGGATACGTGGAGAAATTGATAGGATATTAGAAAAAATCATTGTATCCTCGTGGGGCATTGAGTATGAGAACACCTTTCCCATAATGAATTTTGACAAGAGAAGCAACTTTGATATCATATTGGGCAGACCATTCATGCGTCAGCTAAAATGGTACAAGACTGGGGATATGACTATATCTACTTGAGACACAAAGAGATCACTACAAAAATCGGTGTCAAAATTCATAGTTATAGAGATGTAGAACAAACCCAGGGGAAATAATTAGACTCCACAACTGATTTTGAAAGCAAAGTGCATATTTGGATGTATGGAGCTCCTGAGAGTGGAAGTCTTAGAAAGGAAGATTGCATCCTAGAGCGTTCAGTAGAAGACTAGGCATATGTAGGAGAGCCATTTCTAGAGGAGTTATTTGAACCCTTTGGATGGGATCAAACTGGCCACTCTTGATGTGTGTGTGAATGAGGTGACCCTGACTAAATTTTACGATGAAGATGGGTATGATATAACTCCCTTATTTACGATAAAGGTGTTGAAGGAAGCTAATGAATTTTGTGAGTGTGAAAGCAGAAAAGGTGAGACAAATAGCTACATCCTGGAGCATGATGCCAAAGTGCAAAAGAAGGAAGCAGAGCAACCACGAGAATATGTCATCATTGACATACTTGAAGAATCGACAAAAGCTGTTTCAAAGAAGCCGACTCCAAAAAAAGTGCAAATGAAAGTAGATGAAGGAGAAAAGTTTCCAAGTTCATCAGAAAATCTTCAACAAACGCAAGATCAAAAGAAGAATAGGGATAAGGACGAAGATCGATTGTCTCCTACTATGATCAAATTCAGCATGTGCGGAGAAACAAAACTCAAAATCACATGTGTAGATGTGATAGATCCAGAAGCAGCAAAGAATCTAATGATTTATGGAACGAGGATCATGATGGGAAAGCCACCAATCACTGTGCTAGAGAAGATCGTGTACACAAGTTCAAAAATACCGATTCCTAGCTTCAGAGTGGCAGAAGATGTACTCAAGTTGAGTACCGGGGAGTATAAGGATATTTTCCACATAATCGACTCCCATCACATCAAAGAGGGTATGGTCCTGATAGAAAGCTAGAGGAACATCTTCTTTTGACAACAATCACAAGCTTCAACAACAACAACTATAAGAGTTCATGAAGCTTCTCAAATCCATGTGGAGAAGAAATCGCCAACCATCACGAGAAAAGGTAAAGCAAAGGAAAACATTAAAGTATATCAACCTTGCAAGACGACTTTACCTTCCACGAGCTTTGATCAAACTTCCATAGCAAAGCCTCTACATCAAGTGCCAAACCATCGGCAATGCAATGGAAACCAAAACAAAAAGTCTATCAAGCAAAGTTTCCATCACAAAAAAGATTCAGAAGAATCCAAAGAATGTCAACCAAGTTCTAGTATCCAAACAACACATCCAAGTCAAAGACCCAATTTGGATACATGAAGCACAAGTTCAACCACAAAAACAAAAGGTGATAGGGTGGGTAGCATCAAATGAGTCAATCACTACTCAAGGATACTTCCAAGGAAACACTAATGTTTGGGCCAAAAAGCCTAAAGTAGTAGCCTGTATCTACTTGTCTCAACTAAAGAGTTCTACAAGGAGCAAGACGAGCTATAAACGCAAGACAAACAGCTCAACAAGGAGAAAGAACTACCACAAAAGGCAGAAGAAAAGACCTTTCAATAAAGCAACACGACAAGTTTGGGTATAAAAGTCAGACCTCGTCGAAGCTACCCAGCACAAACAGTTGAAGCAGCAGATGATTCCAGTGAAGCTACCCGAAGCACAAGGATTTTATGAAGGTAACACTCAAATATGGTTACCAAAAGTTGTAGCTCAGTCTGGAACAACCAAGAACAATCATGCAACACAAGCTTATATCGAAAGGCAAGCAATGACAACCAAAATCTACAATTGCAACCAAGTCTGCTACAATCTCTAGATGGATACCTCATCATCAACACCAAAATCAAGGCTTCTACAAAGGAGATCATCAGATGTGGATACCAAAGCCTAGTGTCAATCAAGCCAAAGAAGCAGAGAAAATTCCACATACGATCACACAAGGACCAAATACAAGGTGGGTTCCAAAATTCCTAGTCAAAACTCAATCACAAAGAACCCACACCTCTCGGTAACTGATTCTCATGGAAAATAATGGAAAGGCTACATCAGTCCCTACCAGAGCTGAAGGACTTGTTTCACAATGTAGTATGAACATACAACAAGCAAGTCAAGAAGAGCCAAAATATGCCAACCTACTTGAAAAAATGGTGGCATCCAAAGACCAACACAATGGAAGAGGCCTAAATTTCAAGAACTTATGGGAATGAGTTTCTGGCCTTGAACAGGGAAGTCCAAGTCGCCATTAAAAATACATGGCATAAAATTCAAAGTCGGGCAGCTAAGCCACTAAATGAGCAAGAGTTAGTCCCAAAACTTCATGTAATATTCTTTGTGGTCTAAGCATCTTAGTTATTCTAGGTACTGCTCAAGCTGGAAGAGTTGATCATAAGAGTAA
The DNA here is from genome assembly GCF_014529385.1 of Adiantum capillus-veneris. Taxonomy (NCBI): domain Eukaryota; kingdom Viridiplantae; phylum Streptophyta; class Polypodiopsida; order Polypodiales; family Pteridaceae; genus Adiantum; species Adiantum capillus-veneris. The sequence goes on from NC_140950.1 coordinate 84,965,637, forward strand.
AAGTGATTGTAGTATAGTGGTAAGTGAAGAAGGAAGTCCAAAGACACTCACACACTTAGCACAATGAGGTATGAATGGAGAAGCTTCTTCATAAAAAACCCTTCTTGAAAACGTGGAAGCTATTGAGACGTCTTTGATGTCACATGTGCTATATTTGTTCCTTGAAGGACCCATCAACTGCATCTCTTGTACTACATGCTTTTTTCAAAAAAATTCTCGTATGCATATAGAGTGTCCCATAAATAAAACACTTGCATTAGACACTCTCCTTTTTTTCTCTCCCAAGCACTCACCTTGCATGACAGGTAGTTCAAGTACAAATGCTCAACTCCAATAAGAGAGTATACCAAAGGCACTTTTTTCCTACTGGGTATTTCCCTTTGGTTATCCAAGTTTTAGACCCTAATCTAGGAACCCTCATCATCAATTTCTTGTATATATTCCTTCTACATCAAAAATCACATCTCACAACATGAGCTAACGATAGCCATGCAGCACCTATATGGATACCCAAATATATTAACAATGACTTGGAGCAAAATTGTAGGTCTCCATATGCTTATCAAGATAATCTTTTATCTCCAAGGTCAACAACAAAGATCCATCAAACAATGGCAAGTCAAAGAGTGGCCTACAACTACAAGAAATGACAAATTCTGCAAGAGAGTCATCCACAACAACCTTCAACATTGACTACCTACTATGGTAATCTCAAATTGCAAGGGGCCTTGAAAGAAAATCCATTGTAAATTCCACTCCATAAAGAGGATTGGTTCTATAAACTCCAAAACATTAAAATCCTTCTTCATGGTGGCCAAGACTAGCAAAAGAGAGAAGACAGTGCACTGAGAAGAAAAGTTATCTCGATAATGAATGATCAAGTCATGTATCCACAACACAGCAGATATGAATAACTCAAGGAAGGGGGACCGTCATGAACGACAATATACTTCCAAATCTAAAGACCAACCTTGAAGACAACGATTCAACGATCAATGGAAAGACGAAGAATGTCATAAAAAGACAACACACAAATAATTATAGCTTTAACAAAAAGCTTCCAACAACAAAACATAAGGAGTTCCATAGTGCTGAAGCTAGTGAAGTATTGCAAGTGAATGACAAAGACAGAAACATCAAGAGAACTCTTCATGGCATATATGAATCACTCAAGGAAGGGGGGAGTGTCATCAACGACAAAGCACTTCCCAAGCTAAAGTCCAACCTTGCAGACAAAGCTGAAGACAACCCTACGACAAGACTGCACAAGGTTGTGTCAAGGGACGTCACGAATTAGGAAGGGGGGAATGTTTGAGGACAGACCAAATGGGCACCCAACTGGTCGGACACGTAGCCGGACACCACATTTGTAATCTATTATTTTGCCAAGCTAGTGTAGTAATACTCTGTGTAAATCCTAATTCGAGGATAGTGGATAAATTCCTTGAGTTGTAATGCTATCATGATATTTGTAAAGGTCCATGTGAGTTGGCCCCTTTCCAGGCCCCTGGCCATTTAGAATGCCCTAGGTATAAAGGTCAATAACTTTAATGTGAAACAAGGCTTATTTTTAGAAGAAGAAAGAGCTCTACTATATGCACGCTCAAGCTACAAGCTACTCCAACTTGTAATCATCGCAACTAATGATTGGGTAGTCCATTTTTGAATCCGAAACTTGCATTGTGATGCTCTCTCTTTGCTCTTTCAATTAAGTGTAAGCATTGTCAGTTTTGTTGTGGTTTGCGACTACACGTTTGTGAGTCTTAAATGCAGATTTGAGTGCTTAAATCACTATTTCTAGTCGTTTTGACCATAAGAGAGTCTTCTTAGACCATAGGGGACCTTTCTGGATAGTTTTGTTACAATTTTCAAGACCTTTTTCATGATGGATTGTGATTTTGTTACCTTGTGAGATTGTGACCAATCTTGCTAGGATAGTGCCCATAGGTGTCCTAGACCTCCTCCTAAAGTTTCGTTGCATTTTGAGTCCGTTCGAGTGCCAAAATAGTGTGCAAGTTGTGAGAAATGACATGGGCATATTTCCTTGATCTTTGAGTGTTGGTTTGCTTGTTGAGCTAGTGTGTTTGCTTGTTAAGTTTCACTTCTTGAGAATGACGATCTCAAGGAGTCTACGTAGCCCATCCAAGTCACTTTCCCTGAGTATTGACATTATGTTAGTACCAAAAATCCATGCTGCAGACGTCTGTCATGGTGATCCGCTAACACTTGACGTTGGAGTTACCTTCTCTCCTGCAACCTATCTCCTTCAAGCTCTTACCCTCAAGCCATCTCCATATCCAACTTCTTTCTCTACCATCATTGTGTTGTCCCTCAATTTCTTGAGTTCTCTTTCTCTCTTTCTCCTTCTGTTTGGTGATACGATGGCCATGAAGCGAGTGACTCGAAGCTCAAAGGATGCTCATTCCACTCCATCTCTAAGAAAGGTGCAGAGGAAGGCATCAACTAATCCAAATATTTCTCATGCAGAGGTATTGGTTGTGGAAGAAGTCAAAGTTGTCCAACCTCAACCATGAGAGGTAGTCAAATGTGTTGCTAATCTTGGAAGATGAATTTATAATTTTGCATCGTTATACATGATGACCAATAAGTCAAGCCTAAGAATTCCCTAAACTATCCAAGGATTATATCACAAGAAACAAGCATATGATTTCATAGAGTAGAGAAAGAATTGTTTGATTAATGGTTACTGTTTGATAAACTGTCTTTGTTTGATATAAGAAGTTGGGTACTTATTCTTGAGAAATCAGTTAAAGAAAAAAATTGATGAAAGAAATGGAACTCGCGGTTAGCGAGGTGATTCCGCGATTAGCGGAGATTAAGGTGAGATTATTGGCTCTCTTTTTGTCTCTTGCGGTTAGTAGGATGCCTTGCGATTAACGAGATGTTCCCTTGTGCATTTCACGACTCGCGAATAAGTAAATCCTTTCCAAAAGCTTTGTTGGGGTTAGGCAGATCAAGTCCGCGGGTAGCGGCAAGCTCTTAAGAACAATTGAAAGATTCATTTTTGTTGAATTATAGGATTGTGTTAATTAGACCATGTCTAATTAAGAAATATTTTGGTTATAGGATTGTGTTAATTAGACCATGTCTAAGAAAGAAATATTTTGGTGATGTTTGAAGGGCTGGATGAAAGAACCTATGCTTGGAATTAAGAAAAGAATATTGTTTGTATATGTAAAACTGTGTGGTAGTAATTTGAAAACAAGCTAAAAAGTGTGAGTGTGGGGTGGAAAGTGGGGGATGGCTCAGGCTTCCAGTCAAGGATGGGTGGTCTCAATTAGTCGAGAAACTCTCCACTCCCTCTTATTAAGAGAAGTGATATTAGATAATCATTGTGCCAAGAGTGGAGATGTCCCAAATCTACGTGCCCTTGGAAGCTAGGGTCCCAATTAGTTGGGTAGTTTTCACAAAATTACCTTAGCTTAGACTAAGTCTCATATCATATTTATGGTTTATGGATGGCGATCGTGCCTCTTAAATGTGGGGAAAAAGGCATTGTTTATTATGGATTCTAAATATGTCAATGAAATTCATCTTTATGTTGGCAAACAACTATCATTAGAATCCTAGATTTATCGACGGCTTGTGGCATACGACCCTTATAACCACGTAAACGATGGATAGAGGACTTCCTCTCTTTTGTTGCTTGTATATCTACTTTGTGGAAACAAGTAGGATTTTGTCACAACAAAAAAGGAGAATAAAGGAAGGCCATCTATCAAGTTGCCCCAATCTTCTTGGGGCTGGAGACCTCACAATGACAGGTGAGAGGGGCAGTGCAGAGTCAAAGATAGAGGTGCTTCCTATGCAACCAGTGCACTCTATGACAGGTGATGCCGGTTGCAAGGTGGTGTCTAAGCTTTCCAAGGGCTTTGTGAACCGTGGTTGAAAGGGATGCTGATAAAAGAGGATGTGCAATGGGCCACTGAGCAAGTGCAGAATCTAGTGGAGGAGAATTTAGCTTTACATGGATGGGAGGGTGGGCCAGGTATGTCAGGAGTGTTGGTTGAATAGGATGGTGAGCACGATGGTGCTCTATTTGGTGTTCTTGGAGGTGCTTTTTTGCGAGTGGGAAGTAGGCCATTGGGTGCATGGAGTGGTAGAAGTATGCCACTGGCGGTTTGGGTATGCAATTGGCTATGTGCCTTGGTGTGGCACTATGCAAGGGTGTTACAGGTGGGTGGAGGAGACCAATGGAAGGTGTTTGACCCAGGTAGATGAGGGTAGGTAAAGTAGGGAGTTGGGAACCCCCTTAAACAAAAGCAGCAGGTGACAGATGCCAGGTTTTGTACATATTCTAGGTGCTTTGTGATGTCTAGAGAGTTTTTTTTGGGTGTGCGGTATTTTGGTGTAATAAGCCTATGTGTGGTCAAACATAAAGGTTCGATGAGGGGACAGGGCAATAATGGTGCAGCCAAATTTGGTCGAAGCTGGAAAGTGATCTATGTCAAACAAAGGCTACATGAAGGTGCACTGCAGAAGGCTAGGGCAGGTACCAAGGTCCTGGGCAGCCAAAGGGTAGTGGGAATGTATGCTTAATGCATATCTTAGGCCAAAAAAATCTCCAAGGTGGCTCAGTTGGGATAGAAAGTGAAGGTGCCCAAAGTGCCAAGTGAGTGCTCTAGAATGTAGTGTTTGATGTGCTCTATAATCTGGTCCAGACGGCTTGTCAAACGGAGCCAGGGTGTGTAGAATATTGCAGTTCAAAGTTAGAAGGTTTAGCAGATCCCCGACGGGCAGGGCAGATGGGGACATGAAAAAAGATATTTGAATCATATGATATGGTCCCTCTTTTGTATTATTTTGGGTGAAAGAGGAAAAAGTATCCAAGTAAAGCAAAATCATATAATAAAAGTAACCAGGGGAGTAGAAACAGTTTTTTTTGTTTTCACAAGGGTGAGGATAAAAATGTGGGGGTGATTTGTATAAAAGAAAACAAATATTCATGAGACTAGGGAATGTGTACATTGGAAAAGAATATATACTTATGGTGCAAGAGGATAAAAGAAGGCATACATAGGTTTAATAAAACACACACCTAGGTATAAATGTTTAAATAAAATGCCAAAATAATTATAACAAAAAATCTTGATGATTAGGTCCTATATACAATGAAATATTTACACACAAAAAGGCCATAATATACTTTTTATCTTTATTTTATTTATGTTTTTGGCTCAACTAGACCAGTGAATAGCTAATCGAGGGTTTTTAAGGAGATATGGGAAAAGTCCCCTAACTCACACACGGCTATGTAATGCAAGGGTGAGGATAACCACAGTTTTTGAGTGATTTTGATAGGGTGAGGTAGCTCCACTATGGAAATTTTGGATAGCCAAAAAACGGGCTATCATTAGCCCCCCCCCCCCCCCCCCAAGATAATGGCACATTCATGTGGCATTATCCAATTGATCAAGTCACGAAGATACATCTTTTAAGATTGTAGTGTTTGTCTTTGTCTGCTTTTATCTTTCTTGAAGCACATGTGATGTATCATTAGAGAACTTTGTGTGCTACGAAAGATTGTCTCCAAATTCAATAGCATGATGCAATGAAGTGGTTGAGTAAACCGCCTCCATTAAAAAAAAGCCATAAGCACCTCCCAAAATCAAAGATCTTGAAGTTTGTTTCCCAGAGAAAGATGTATGGTATGGAATCACTTACTAAATCTCGTTGAAGAAACTTGTGGCTCATATTGTTGTCCATCATTGCCTCCACCACTATCAATGTGATATAAAAGATAGGTTGCTCTTTCTCCTGTGTAAAGTTGATGTATCTACTACAATCTTCAAGAGCTTGTATGAGAGAATCTTTGAATTGTAGCTCATAAAATTCATTCAACCTAGGTAGGCTCATCAAGTCAAAAATTCTATGACTTGCATGATTTAGGAAAGCTTGATCCATGCTTCCATGTTGGAAACTATTGCAAATAGTTTACCGCATAAGTAGATAATAGACGAAGGTTCCTATTGCTTTCAACACATTGGAAGAGAATAGATTTTGGTACGGATTGATGAAATATCCTCAGGTAGCAATCAACAAGTTTTCCATATATGATGAAGACCAGAACCATCACAATCTGAGACCTCTATACACCAAAGAACCAAATGAAGAAGGTTTGGAAACACTATGTTCATCACCAAGTACTCATGTCCTCTTCCACTTAAGAAGGTATGGTGCCCATGTTGAAAGGTATATGTGAAGAGAGGATAAGTTGATTTTGAAGAGGTGAAATCCAATGTGAAGCTGATTGAGACTTCAAAAACTTGGATTTTCTTACTAGGAGATTGTCCTATGAGTGAAAATCCGCCCACTAATACACCATTGGAGAGAATAATACCCTTTTAGTAGTTTTCTTTTTACGGTTTATTTTTTGCTACTCTCCCATGTTCTTCATCCCCTTCTAAGCACCCCCCTTGGCAAGTTTGGAACTCCTCACATTGTACCACCTCAAAGGTTGATGGATTATTTTTGATTTTGTAAAAACTTTGGCTTCTTGCATGGTAGGTTCCTCCATGCTTAGCATACAAGAGTCATACCAATGATTTTCAAAATCCTCAAACACTTCTTGAAGATTATCCTCACATGGATTCAACTCACATCTTCTACTTTGTTTTGAACTTGGCCTTCCATGTACATAGTCATCTCTTTATGATCAATGTGGTCAATGATCTTCCCACTTATGATTTCATATTCTTCTTCACTCTCTTTGTTTAGACAAGTCACATTCTCAAAACATTCCATAGGATCAAGGTTACCTTCAATGTCTTCATTCTCCATAGAGTCATGTTGCATAAAAGCTTCCTCTGCTTTGACTAGAAACTAGCCCTCCAAAAGGTTGGGTGTATCTATTATTGAATCATCCCCAACACCATTCGAGATATCTTGTGTTGATCATTTCAAGATTTTAATGAAGGTAGGAGAAAGAGATGCCACGTTTAAATCTCTATCACACGCTTTAGCACTTGAAGCATTGATTTCCATGTTAACATCATTTTCAATATTTTTTGGAGTATAAGGAAAGAAAGACGGCAAAGGAACCAATTCTTTTATTGAAACACTTTGTTGATGGTTGGTTCTTCCAGAATGATGGAAACCATTTTTAATGTAGAAGTACTTGTGAAACTTTCTTCGTGCAATAGTGACCCCTTCTTCAAAGGTGGAGGGTCCACTATAAGTAACCTTAGTCTTTAGGAAAGGAGACAAAAAACCCAAAATAAATTGATACATTTTTACATAATCTGGAAATGTAAAATTAAATCCACATCCTGCCCATTGATGAGAAAAAATCTCCTCATAAGCATAGTAGTCTTTACCGTGTTGTTGAAGTCTCCTCAATGAAGCCCATGCTTTCTCCGTTGTTGGAACTTTAAAGAATCTGCTCTTTAAAGGTTTGGAAATTTGGGTATATTTGTCTTCAATCTATGAAGACATACTCCAAAACCATTGCTCAGCATTGCCTCTAAGGCATAGCAACAAAACATCCACTTATTCAATGTCATCCCTTTTGCCAAGGATATGGTAAACCATTCTAAAATTAGCAAGAAAATCATCATCATCTTCTTCTAAATTTCCAAAGAAGATTGGGATATCCTCAAAGGTATAGCATGTCATAGTCTTTAAATGCTAGAACCACACATATGCTAGTTCCAAACAATCATTTTTGCTCATGACATGCAATAAACCACATGGAGTGTTGAAAGGAATTCCAACATAAATTCTAGATTCTTGTATGAAAATTGTTTTTCTTTATTATGTTATGCCAATCCATATTGGTACTACCTTTTGTGAACAAGTTTAGAGCAAGGTCACACTATCAATTACTTCTTCTAATAATTATGCCTTGGTGGTTATGTGAGAGAAGACTTTGAGCAGAGTAGAAATGTGCAACAACTTTTGGAACTATGCATTGCAATTAAATGGGTTTGAGTGATGAAGCTTTTATTAGATGTTGGATGTTGCCCGCATGATATGGATTCCTAGAATTGGCTACAACATCACCTCCATGCTCCCTTGTGTGCAGGCCAAGCCTCTCTCTCTCTCTCTCTCTCTCTCTCTCTCTCTCTCTCCTCTCTCTCTCTCTCTCTCTCTCTCTCTCTCCTCTCCACGTTAGTGTGAAGTGTTAAAGAGTTCATTTTTTGCAAGAACAAAAATTTGATCGACCTGCCTCTTGCATTTTAATCAATTATATCCCACTTGGCTCTCCTCTCTCTCTCTCTCTCTCTCTCTCTCTCTCTCTCTCTCTCTCTCTCTCTCTCTCTCTCTCTCTCCACATTAGTGTGTAAAGAGGCTAATTTTTTAAAGAACAACAACTTGATCGACCCGCCTCTTGCATTACTTAATTATATCCCACTTGGCTCCTCTCTCTCTCTCTCTCTCTCTCTCTCTCTCTCTAAGAAGCTAGAGTTTCTCTTTCTCTTCTTTGGAGTCTTCTTCTCTCTCAATCAGTTAATGATCTTGAACCATCAAAAGCTAAACTTTCTCTAGCGGCACACACCAACATGGATTTCTAGAGAGAATGTTATCAACTCTTCTCTCTCTTTCCCTCTACCCCTCAAGGCTAGAAAAATACATTTTTCCTAACTAGTGAAAATAAGGGAAAACATGAAACTCTCCCGGTTTGTAGGTCAAAATTTCAAGCTTTTAGCCTTAATTACACTAAGACGTGTAAATTTCTCATTTTTTCCAAATGCAACCTCAAAATCTAACCAGGATTTTTATCATTTCAAACAATTTAAATACATGGGACCCGTTTTTTCCATTTGGAGTTCTACATGAATCTCCTTCTCCTCATTTCTCTCTCTAGAATGACGCGCATGTGCACAAGAAGTAGGAAATAGAGGCTCCTTGCTGTTTTCCAGTCAACCTAGTGCATCTCTCTATCTCTCTTTATTAATATAATAATCTCTCTATAAATAAATTAAGCTTTTCTCAATCAGGATTAGAATTGCTACCCACATCATCAAGTTTGCATACGTTTACGCTTCTCTTGAAGAAGAAGAAGAGTGCCCACTTTGCCTTAGTAATTGTAGATTTCATACAAAACTTGCCGACTATTGATTCATACATCACCATTTGTGAGCTTGAAACAATCCATGATTGTGGGCTTGCAAGGGGACAAACAAAGAAACCGAGGGCTACCCTTGTTGTTTGCACCAGCCTAATCAGAGATGAGGGTTGGCCCAGGACAGAGGGGCGGGGGGGGGGGGGGGGGGGGGGGGGGGTGGGGGGACTGCACCAGATGGATGCGTGCATAGATCACCATGAAAATAGTGATGTATGCAAGGGATGACGTGGTAGTATGATTTTGCAAGATCGAGGTTGAGAGGCTTGTGGGGCAATAGTAGTGCCTGCACGCTCCGTGATCCCAAAAGAATGTGCCTCAAAGAAAATACCTTCAAAGAAACATCCCCTTCATAACCCTTCAACGATACATTTTTTGTTGCTTCGTATTGTGCTAATAGTTCCCTCGAGGTCCTATCCACCTTCATGCAAGGCATCCACCATCACCCCACAAATCTTGCTCTCTCTCTCTCTCTCTCTCTCTCTCTCTCTCTCTCTCTCTCTCTCTCTCTCTCTCTCTCCTGGTACCACAAGAAGTTTTAGACAAATTCTCACAATAACTCCCACATTGTGACTTACCTTAACGTCATTAGCTTCTATGAAGGAGACACTAGATACCTAGCTAGGTACGATTGGGGTAGGGGACCACCGGCCCGGTGGGGGTGGTGTCCTCCCGACCCCAATTGTACCTAGCTAGGTATGCGATGCCTCTCGAGCAGAAGCTCATGATGTTATGTACTGTATGAAAAACATTGAAAAAGAGTCCTTTTTCTTACATGAGGAAATGTTTAAATCTTCTTGTGAATTAAGGGGACCTACACTTTTCTACCTTGAGTCACAAAAGAGTCTTGAAAACCGGTTTGGCATTGTCATCGTGATACTCGGAAAAGATATCATAATATAATTCAAAGATAGAGATTCTTGAAGATGAGAAAAAGATTGAATGATCATTTAAAGGCAATGCGAGAATTATAATGACCCACTTCCACACACATAAACTTCTTGTGAATTAACTGACAAAATGCTTTTTACGTAATCTTCAAGACATGCTACATATTTTCAGTTCTTGTAAAACTTTCATGTGTAAATGTGATGTTGTTGCCAGAGATGGGAGGCGTTGCCATCATTCTACGCAATGGCATTGAAATTTGACAGGCTCAAGTACTCCCTTGCAAAACGACTTTTGGGTCCCTTAGGTTGCCTACAATGATGAATAATTCATGTCTTTGACAAGGGGGACAATGATTCCCACTCAAGCACACATCATGTCACCCTTGAGTGGGAATCATTACCATAAGCATACATCCATGAAGAAGGGTTATCTGATCACCAACACTCGAGCAATTGTGTACAAGGGTTAAGAAATAGAAAACCTACAAATTCGTTTTATTCAAAATAGGTTTGAACGGTGTCTGGAGTTTTTTTGGAGAAATGGGGATTGACGCATATGTATAAGGGAACCCATGCATGGTACAACGAATAAAGGATTGCCCATTTTCCATAGCCAGGTGGTTACGTGGGGCCCACATGTGTACAAGTAGGACAGGGTGTACATAGTGCATCGATTTTCACTATTACCAGTATCAGTGTGTTTTTCTATAATAATGAGGAGTTGATAGCACATAAAACTTATCGAGGAAGCTATCCGCAGGCTTAAGACATGAGGTAAGCAGGTGCGTCAGATGGCATCTAGTGGCGTTAGGAGGTCGAATGGGGTCAATACTTGCACGTGGATATGTACGGACACAACGTGGGTGTTTCCTTGTGATAATTATGCAGAAACGTCATCATGAGGAACATATTTTGGGGCCACTTCATGTGGTGGCAGGATACATTATGGGAAAAAGCTGAGTGCCAGGTGTGCGGATGGATGCAAAAAGGTGACAACTATGCCTGTTCGGGGTCCGTTTGAGGTCATCTAAAAGGCCAAGGGTGCCCAACTAATAAAGCTAAGTGTGGGAACTGGAAAAAACAGAGAGAAGACCAGAAAAAACGTGGAGAGAAGAGGAGGAACAGCCGCAACTATGTTTTTGCTCATTTTGGAGCCTGTTTTGGCCGTAAACTGCTCATCCGAGGTCGGATTTGAGCACTTTGACATTGTAGATTGGGTTTTTGGGCCGTTCTGGACGCGATGGAGCTGTCCATTTTGCCAAAGTCCTCACTGTGTTTTTGTTGTTTTGACTGTGTAAGTTTCTCCTATGAGCGAAGCCTCTGCTCCAGTTTGTGATTGTATCTGGTATATTTTACCCATATTGGGTGAGCTATTTGCCCCATTGGTGGTGGCCCAAGCTCAATTGTATCTAAACATCATAAATTCTCCTCTTTTGAGCTGAGTTTTTTGGGTGTGTGTGTGTTTGTTTCTTTGTGTGGAGTGGGTAAACCGACAGTCTCTCTCCTCTGACTCCATCGGTGTGTTCCCTGTCTCGGCCAAGTGGATTGTGTAAGCCGAGTGGTTCCCCATAGTGTGTGTGTATCATCCCAAGAGTGTGTGTCGGGTCATTATAGCGGCGTTTTGTGTGTTTTCATCCCGCTCACATTCTTTTGGTGCCGCCACGGAGGATCTTCTTCGAGTACCTTCTGCTTCGAGCTTCAACCTTCGAGATTCAGGATTACAGGTTGCAGACTACAGATTACAGGTTACAAGTTACAATGACAGGTACAGATACAGGTGATTCACACAGGTACAGGTAGCTGGAGTACAATGGTATACTAGCAGTGAAGTCACTTGCACTTGTCGTGGGTATACATCAATTAGCGCGTGCTTGAACGCATTGTTTGTTGGTATTGTATGTTACTTGTGGAAACTACCAATTGTACGCCTTTGTGGAGCCATACTTGGTTTTATTTGGCAGTCCCAACCATTTCTGAGACTTGGTCTCGAAGATAGTCATTTCTAAGACTTGACTATATGACATTTGCATAAGTCTTCGTGTGAGGGTCGATGGCGTGAGGTTTTATTGAGCTGGGGGATTCTCAAATGTTGAGATCCTTTCGGTGATACAGGTAGCTGGAGCAACCTTTTCGTGACCTCGCCATAGTCTATGTACTAGTGATTCCTACTTGATGCTCGGGTTCTATTGTTGGCAGTTTATGCATACATATACAGTCTATATTTTGGGTTCTCACTGCTCTACTTCTAGGGAAACTCTATCAAAATTTTCCCAAGTTATGATGGCTGGTTTTTTGGTCTTTTAAGCCATTTATGTTGTTATGCTACTGAAATTTTGGCAAAATCAGAGGATAAGTCAGTGTGCCTTTTTGGGAGCTTCATGGTTGACTTTAATGGATGATCAAAATGGCCCTCAATTCACTCCTTTTCATTTAACTTAGAGAATCCAGATAGATGTTCATGTGTCCAGGAAGATTTTTTTCCAGCAGCGCATAGTCTTTATGTTTAGGCCAAGAAGATTACGAGAGATCCTGGAATGTCCTTTGCCTGTTGTAATTCCAATGATTAACTATGAGAACTCATTTGATGTGCATGTGTTTGTCCTTATCTAAAGTTGAGCTCCATTGAAGTTTATGGGGATTGGGTAGTGAAAAGTTTTGGGTTCTTGCACGTGTGTTCGAAGGGGTTCTCAAAGCATCGTAATTTGGGTAGCCATGGATTTCTCTTATCCGGAGTTTCATGGAAGAAGTGATGAAGATGTAGAAGAATTTTTGGAAAAGATGGAGGTTGCTTGCATTAGCAACCAGATTCATGACCCTGCACAGATGTTACGTCTTCTCCAAATCTGTTTGAAGAGTGATGCACGAGTTTGGTCAAAAGCATTTGAAGAGGAGTTGCGTGGGGCTGATCCACCCAGAAGGTTGAGTTGGGACAACCTACGGCATGGGTTGGAAGTGGAGTTTGTGAAGATAGAAGATCCTGACAAAGTGTGGCAAGAAGTACAAGGTTTGGTGCAGATGGAAGGTGAGCCAGTAGATGCATACATACGTTAAGTTTTCATTGTCATGGGAGTGGATGTGCAAGGCCTTAGCACCACAGGTACCCCCGCTTGACATGATGAAGAAGGATAGGTTCTTGGCTGGTCTTTGGGAGAATATACGTTGGAGAGTGGAGCTAAAGAAGCCTAGGACATATGAAGATGCATTGGAGGTAGCAAGAAACAAAGAGCGGAAGCTGAGGAAAATGAGCCAGCTAGGGGTGGATTCTTTGCCCATGAGAACTGAACTTCAGCCTATGGATTCTTCGCAAGGTCGCATGCCAGGGGTTCATCATGAACCATTGGTTGTTGTTACTCCTCAAGTTATGCCAGTAGTGGTCACTACAGCAGTGCAAGATGATGGGCTAAGGCAATACATGAGGCAAGTGGTAGATTTAATGAAGAATCTCAGCCTAAACATGCTAGGTCAAGTGGGAAATAATCGTGGTCAAGGAAGATTTGCAAATCAGCCAGGAGGTGAAGAGAGACTTAGGAATGATGTTGGACAAAGTAATGGTAGGTTTTGGAGGCAGACGCCCACATGTTATAATTGTGGAGAGTTGGGTCACATCAGCCCGCAATGTGATAAGCCACCAAGGATGGGGGGAGACATGTATCCATTTCCAAGACAGGTGCTAACTAGGTCAAATGATTATGGCATCGAAATTAAGGGAGATGAAGGAACCAGTGGATTAACCCAGGAGGAAAAGGGAAAGAAAAAAGTGATCAGTGTAGTCACCTTGGAGAAGGCATCAAAGCTAGAGAATACATTAGTGATGCCTATTGGGAAGAGGACCACAGAGGGAAAGGAAGGAAGAAGTGCCCTAGGTCCTAGTAAGAAGAAGGGAAAGTGCCATGAATGCGAGGATGTCAAGGCCAAGAGGAAAAGGAGGGCTCGTTGCAAGTTTCATGTTTCAGATTTTCCACTAGGGGATGGTTAATTAAGCTATGACTTGAAGGAGGATCTGACAAGCAGGAAGGCAGATGTTACTTTTGGGCCACTTATAGAGATGGTGCCTAAGCTAAAGCGAAAGTGGAAGAGGATGGCTAACCCAATGGAGAAAGAGCCAGAGAGAGGTTCAGTGAAGGTGTTGGCAATGGACGACCTACCAGATATTTGTCCAATAGTAGATGTGTGGCATAAAAGAAAAAAATTGGGACAAGGTTATGTTGATGGCGGAGCCCAAATATGTGTCATAACACACTCATGCGTTGAGAAGATGGTTCTTACAGCGACTGTGGTGTCAGGCTTCCGGATTAGATTGACAAACCATCAAAAAGTCAAATGTTTGGGCGTATGATGCAAAGGCGGTGGTTGATTTTCATGTGATGCCAGCAGGGTTGGGAGCATATCCTATTATATTGAGTAGACCGTGGTTACGTGCAGTGGGAGCTATTGAAGATTGGCGACGTGGTACGATTAGCCTCTATGGAAAGACATGTGCTAAGAAGCTTTATAATATGGACACAAGGAAACGGTTAGAAGAGATTTATGAATATGAAGATGAGTCTAGTGTGATGAAGACTATTCCATAGTGTCAGATGAGGACAGTGATAGTACTACCAACAGTGATGAGGATGCTGATGTTGCATTTCTTTTTATGGAGAAAGAAATTCAGGAGTCTGGATTAGTTGCATTTGCGAATGAGGTTGAAGATGAAAGTGAAGGGCCTTATGAAGTGGTTGAAGGGTTGATGCCAACCAAGGTGAATTGTCAAAGAAGCAGGAATTGATGCCACAAATGATGAGTGGAGACCTCTCAGCTATGGAGAAGGGGATATATTTGCACATGCTAGCTAGTTTTCCTGATTTGTTCATTACTTCATATGAAGAGATCAGAGGGTTCAAAGGAGAAGAGATGCATATAGAGCTGAAGGAAGGTGCTAAGCCAGTGCGGAAAAGGCTAAGAAAGGATGGGTCAAGAGCAAATGGAGGCCTTGCGGGAAGAGGTGGACAAGTTATTGAAGGCAGGGTTCATAGTCCCTGTGGAGACCACAGAATGGGTGAGTCCAGTAGTAGTCAGTCCAAAGAAGGATGGAAAGTGGAGGGTTTGTGTAGATTTTAAACCCTTAAATGTAGCCACTAAGAAGAACTCATATCCTCTTCCGTTCATCAATCAGATCTTGGATTCAGTGGGGTAGGTTATGAGAGGTACAGTGTGTGTGATGGTTTTTCAGGCTATTTTCAATTGAAGAGTGCTCTTAAAGACCGAACAAAGACAACTTTTATTACGCCATGGGGCTGCTATTGCTACATAGTATTGCCATTTGGGTTGTCAAATGGACCATCTTTCTATCAAGAGAGAGAAAATTGGGTATTGGAACCATTCATTGGTAGTTGTGTTAAAGCTTTTATGGACGACTTCTGTGTTTATAGCAGTAGGGCTAAACACCATGAGAAGTTGCAGATGGTATTGGCTTGATATGATGAATGTGGAGGACAACTAAATCCAAAGAAATGTCATCTAGCACAGCCAAGGGTGAAGTTATTGGGCCATATGGTGTCAGAAAATGGCATTGAGGCTGATCCAGACAAGGTTAAGTCTATTATTCTTCTTCCATCACCTACAAGTACGAAGCAGTTGGCAACTTTTATACACAAAGTGAAGTACATGGCACAGTTTATTCCATTGTATTCATAGCTCCTTTATCCATTACAACAAGTGGCAAAGCATGATCCATTGCAATGGGACGACAAGTGTGAAGAAGTGTTTCAAGAGGTCAAAGAGGTGTTAGGGGGGTTGTCAGCCATGCAGGCTCCTGATTGGGAAGCAAGAGTTTTGTGTAAATCCATCAGTAGGGGATGATGCCATTGGAGCCATTCTATTGCAAAAGGGGAAGGGCAAACATTATATGAGGCCAACGTATTGTGCAAGTTGAGTGAAGTTGGTAGCAGAGAGAAAGTTCTAGGAAGTAGAGCTAGTGATGGCCAGTGTAATATTTTCTTGTCGACGATTTCGTCATTACTTGCTACCACGACCGTTTGTTTTCCTGACGAGTTATGATTTTTTGCCACATTTAATTAATGGAACTAACATGTCAAATGTGGTGAAGAAATGGGTAATTGAGTTGCAAGAGTTTGAGTTCTCGTTTTTAGTGGAAGAAAGTATAAGAGCTACCCTAGCTGATTTGTTGACTTACAAGGAGAATCCCCTTCTTGTTAAGGAAGAGGTGGTGAGAAGGGTAGTCGAAGAAGTGCCACAGATTGCACATGTGTTGTTCTTTGATGGCTCATACAGAAAGAGCCATGATGCTGCTTCAGGGGGTATAGCACTTTATGATCCAGAGGGGAAGCTAGTATGCAAGAGAGGGTTCAAGTTGGATGCGCATAGTAACAATGAGGTTGAATATGTTACTTTGGAAGCCAGATTACACATTTGTTTGAAGCATGGGATTCAAAGGTTGAGCATAAAAGATGATGCCTTGTTAGTGGTGAAGCAAGTGCTGGGTGTGTGGAAGAGCAAGAACAGCTCATTAAAGGAAATGTGTTTCAGAATTAAAGGCCTGTTAAAAAAGTTTGAAGCATGGAGCATTAGACACATTGAACATGCTCTAAATGGAGAGGCACATGAAGCAGCTCAAAGCATGATTGGGGAGCTATTTGTGTTGAGGACCACTTTACCTTTTTATCATGGCCGGGAAAGTTTGGCTCAAGAAGAGGAGTTTTTGCTATAACAGGAATCATTCCGAAGGACATTGAGAAGTCTAAGAAGTATGTTTTTGTGCGTAGAGCATACAGGTAAAAATTGATTGGTGATGTCCTCTACATGAAAGGGGCTGATCTCGTGTTGAAACGTGTACCTTGGCGGGAGTAGCTTTATAGAGTGTTGGAAGAGAATCATGAAGGCGCATGTGGCGGACATTTTTCTCTAAAGATCACCTTGCATAAGATCTTGCAAGAGGGGTATGTATGGCCTAGTTTGCACAAGGATGTTCACCATTGGTGTAGGTCTTGCAATAGGTGTCAAGCATTTGGGAAGAGAGTGTTGAAGACAGAGCTACGAAAAACCATTATGGCGTTTGATGTATTTGAAAAGTGGGGGATTGATGCAATAGGACCGTTACCTATCACAAGCAGGGGCAAAAGCTATATTTTGACTGCAGTCGACTATGTCTCTAGATGGACAGAGGCTATAGCAGTAAAACAAATCCCTGCAAAGGATGTGGCAAAATTTGTGTATGATGAAATATATTGCAAGTTTGGGGTGCCATTGGAGCTACTTTTAGATAAGGGGCCAGCCAGGCTTTACAGCTAAACTGCTAGACTTTTTATGCGCAATGATGAAGATTAGGCACTGGCATACCACTCCTTATTACCCGCAGTGTAATGGCTTGAATGAAAGATTCAATGGTGAGTTGGTACAAATTCTTTCAAAAGTGACAGAGCACCAAGGAAAGAATTGGGATTGGAATTGCCTAGTGTATTATGGGCTTATCGTACTTCGGTGAAGACAGGTACATGGTTTACTCCATTTCATCTTGTGTATGGAAAGGAAACACTATTTCCGGTGGAGGTAGAGTTGCCTGTAGTAAAGATGCTAGAAAATTTGCTTGGGCCGCCTAGTGGTGCATTCAAAGAGAGGCTCTTACAGTTTACAGGAGGTTCGGCTGGATAGGATGAGTGCATTGGAACATTATGGGCAGATGCAAGATAGGGCTGTGGCAAAGATAAATGAAAAGGTGGTTACGTGGGGTCCACATGTGTACAGGTAGGATAGGGTGTACATAGTGCATCGATTTTCACTATTACCAGTCCAGTGTGTTTTTCTATAATAATGAGGAGTTGATAGTGCATAAAACTTCTCAAGGAATCTATTCGCGGGCTAATGAAATGAGGTAAGCAGGTGCGTCATATGGCATCTAGTGGTGTCAGGAGGTCGAATGGGGTCAATACTTGCACGTGGATAAGTACGGACACAACATGGGTGTTTCCTTGTGATAATTATGCAGAAAGTTCATCATGAGGACCATCTTTTGAGGCCACTTCGTGTGGTGGCAGGATGCATTATGGGAAAAAGCTGAGTGCCAGGTGTGCGGATGGATGCAAAAAGGTGACAACTATGCACTGCGAGGTCAGTTTTTGGCATGTTCGGGGTCCGTTTGAGGTCATCTAAAAGACCAAGGGTGCCCAGCTAATAAAGCTAAGTGTGGAAACTGAAAAACAGAGATAAGATCATAAAAAACATGGAAAGAAGAGGAGGAACAACCGCAACTGTGTTTTTGCTCATTTTGGAGCCTGTTTTGGCCGTAAACTGCTCATCCGAGGTCGGATTTGAGCACTTTGACATTGTAGACTGGGGTTTTGGGCCGTTCTAGACGCGATGGTGCTATCCATTTTGCTAAATTCTTGATTATCTATTGTTTTGACTGTGTAAGTTTCTCCTATGAGCGAAGCCTCTGCTCCAGTTTGTGATTGTATCTGGTATATTTTACCCATATTGTGTGAGCTATTTGCCCCATTGGTGTTGGCCCAAGCTCAATTGTATCTAAACATAAGAAATTCTCCTCTTTTGAGCTAAGTTGTTTTGGGTGTGTGTGTGTGTGTGTGTGTTTCTCTGTGTGGAGTGGGTAAACCAACAGTCTCTCTCCTCTCACTCCATCGGTGTGTTCCCTGTCTCCGCCAGGTGGATTGTGTAAGCCAAGTGGTGCCCCATAGTGTGTGTGTATAATCCCAAGAGTGTGTGTCCAGTCATTATAGAGGCGTTCTGTGTATTTCCATCCCGCTCACAACGGGAAGCCATCAACAGGATGCACAAGGTATGTAACCAAGAGTGCCACAAACATTAGGGCATAGGCAATTCCAAGGTCAATTGTGGTTCCATCACTGGTTGGGGAAGGAGCGCGGAAGCCATTGATGGCTAGCCATGCGGCATTGCATTCTGCATAAGAAAAAGGAGGAAGACAAATAAGAGGAAGGAGAGCTTGGAGTACGCCATAGTCAGGTCACTCCAAGTTTCCTATGCAGAAGCCTCTCTCTCTCTCTCTCTCTCTCTCTCTCTCTCTCTCTCTCTCTCTCTCTCTCTCTCTATCTTGGCCTTGAGGTTCCATTCAATCATAAATGGAACGATTGTGCAATGCGTAGCTTGGAAGCTGGAAAGAGGGCTTATTATGCATTTGAGAACATGTGCAATGCTGGAGAGATCAAGTGTTGGGCTCTCAAAAAGTACCTCTTTGACACATTGGTGACACCGGTGCTTCTTTATGGAGTGAAGGTGTGGGGTGGAAGCATTGGGAAGTTTACTTGGAAAGAGTTTGAGAATGTCCAAAAGTGTTTTTTCACCAACTTTCTCCAAGTCAAGACACAAACACCCTACATGATCTTACTTCTTGAGTCCTGATCGCTTCTTATTGAGGTCTTGGGCATGCAAAGGGTTGTGGAGTACATGCGTAAGACACAACGTAGCCCTTTCCATCGACTTCCTAGAATTGCATATGAAGCAAGTCAAAAGGTTCAAAAGACATGCAAGAGAAAAATACGAAGTTCGGGGTGGATGCTTGACATCAAGAATTGGTTTGGAAGATGGGATGCATGTCACTTGGTCAAGGATGCGTCGATTGACTCCCAAGGCCTTCTTACAACGCCAATGTATCATGGCTTGGGAGAAATCCAGAGGTTCTCACTTTAGCCATTACACCACACACGTTGCCCCAAATTACAAATCTCTCTTCTTCTCCGAAAGAGGTAACCGAACCCATCCCTACATCCTTGAGCCCATCCCGTTGAGCGCGATCCGCACCATTGCCTCCATTCGTCTTAGCTCCCATTCTCTACGCTGCGAGATAGGACATTGGGGCACTAGCGAGGAGTGTCATTGACTTTGCACCTTATGCCCTCGTCAAGTGCAAGAGAGTGAGTACCACACACTACTTGAGTGCTCAGATTTTGACCACATTAGGTCCTCTTTTCTCCATATATTCAACCATGATCTCTCCCTACATACCTTCCTCTCCCAACCACGATGTGGACTCTCTATTGCGATGCTCATTTGAGCCATTTTTGAGCATCGAGAGTCACTTATGACCTACACTCACACCACGTGACATGTTTAAGTTGGTCCTATAGGTCATATTTGACCTCCGAGGATGATAATAGAACTATCTATCTATCTATCTATCTCTCTCTCTTACTAACAACCCCCATGCCCATGCAGCGAGAGGCATAGAATGCGTAGAAAGAGAGACTAGTCACTGGTAAGAGCTAAATTCTCTCTCGCTCAAACGCACACGTGCAGACAGAATCACAAATCAAGAGAGGCAAAGAACACGTAGAAAGAGAGACTAGTCACTGGTAAGAGCTAAATTCTCTCTCGCTCAAACTCGCACGCGCACACAAAATCACAAATCGTGAGAGAGAGAGAGAGAGAGAGAGAGAGAGAGAGAGAGAGAGAGAGAGAGAGAGAGAGAGAGAGAGAGAGAGAGAGAGAGAGAGAGAGAGAGAGAGAGAGAGAGAGAGAAAGAGAGAGAGAGAGAGAGAGAGGAGTTTTCTCGTAGGTGAAAGAGTGAGGAAAGGTAGTTGGCAAGATTGCTTTTGTGTGTAAATATTGTGGCCATTGTATTAAGCTCTTCATCCATCTCGTCTTTGCATAGTGTCACCCTATGCTCATCCTCTTCATCAACATCCTTTTCCTTGAAGTTCTAACCCTCCCTCTCCTTCACCCCCTCCAGTGGTTTTTGCCTTATTTGCATGGTCACCAAGAAGGCCTCTGCCTGATCCTCCGGAAAGATGTCGTGGCTTTTTGAGATTAGGAGAGGTGGCAACCTTGTCGATCTTGAACGGCTTGATGGATTTATTTTCAATGACTATGGATTTAATCTCCTACAACTTGGAAAGGATATAACTACCAACAAAGGTGAAAATATTTGTGGGGCAAGTATGGAGCGTAGTCCCCTAGTTCCAAGTTGGAGCTCAACCTTGAGTAGTTGCTCCATTCTCTTTTGGAAAGATGTTTGGTACTCAACTATTGTTGATGTGATGGTTTGAGAGCACAAGATGGGTTGAGGTTTTTGACACCGGTACCCAATCTTTGCTCGGGTATTAGTTTGCTAAAAAAATCTCGCTCGAGCTATGGTAAGACTCATTTTTTGTGTTCTTTAAATTAAACTATGCACTCAAGACTATTTTGCTAAGTTGCACTAAAACAAGATGAAAACATGCACGTCAAAGGATGCATGATGGTCAACAAGAGGCAGGATGAGAGGGTTGATGATGCAAGAACTTCTCCTACTTTTTGGGCACCAATATGAACACCATATGTTGTTGTAAATGGATCTTTCTACTAATTGAAATGTTTACTCTAATATGTGGAGTGAAATGAAAGGAAAAACCTTTCATGATGGGAGATTATCCATGGTTTATGCATGACCTAATTCTTAAAACAAAACAAAAATATAGACGTCAAACTAAGGTCGTACCTAATGAGAGGCCAAATAAAAGGTTTACCGAAGCTTTTATCTCGGCCAACCTAAGAGGGCCTAAAATTCTACAAATTACACATTGAAATTGCAGATAGTACTATCAAATATTTATACCTTTTTCCTTGCAATGGGAATGAAAGGATCATACAAATTCTTGTGATTCATGCAAACTAATTGACTATGTTAAAGGTTGAACCTACACAAAAACATACACAATCCATCCTCCATGGGAGCACAAAAATTGAGGCAATCCGGGGCGGGCAACAAGAGAGGCAACCTATAAACACCCCTCAAGGCTCCCATGCTGCTCAATTGGGGTTGGGGCTACCACAAACAAGCAAAAAAATAGCAAACACATAGCCACAACAACAAGTGAAGGGGAACCACCTAGTTATAGAGAGAACTAGAATGCAGCAAATTAGTAGAATCCCTGAGCAAGAAAGCGAGAAGGAAGGGTATACTATCACTAATATCAATGATACATATACACACATCAACCATAGAGAGACAGATAGAGAGAGAGAGAGAGAGAGAGAGAGAGAGAGAGAGAGAGAGAGAGAGAGTTTTGTGCAAGAATTTATCTTCATGTTAATGATTGATGCGGGTGTATAAACATCTTGGAGAAGAGTCAAGAGACACAATTAAGTTTGACGTTGTTGAAATCTACACATTATCTTAGGGTTATGGAAACCCTCTCACCATACAACCCTCTTATAATGTTTTCCCAAGCAACAAAAACAAACACAAAATCTCTTGAGTCACATATAAGAAAATACTATGAAAGAATCTCAAAATGAAAAAGCGTCACCTTACACCAAATGAGATGAGGTTGGCAAGCCTGAGTTGGAGAGACTCAAGAGAGTTTTGAACCATGGTTGCACCCAACTTAGTGATTCAATTGATGTGCAAAAGTAGGTACAACTTTGATTGGAAGTGATGAATCACTCACTCCGTTGCAATGCTACAACTAGCTCAAAGAAGATTTCCTATACACCACAAGTATGGTGTATAGAGAGATCACTCTCTCCCTACAACTAAGATGGAGAATGTTATTCTTAAAGTAGTGAGAAATAGTGTAGAGATCATGCCATTTGCAACAAGAGAAGGGCTCTATTTTTAGGTGAGGAGAGCCCTTATTAGGATTATATCTTGATCAACATTTAAATAGAAAACCATGTTTCTGAAATTTTTTACATATTCTTATGAGAGTGGGCTCTCTTGTCTCTTGAGTCACATGGATGTGGGCTGAAGAGGAGAGAATTTTTGAGGTGAAATAGAGAAGATTCTAGAGAGGTGAAATAGAGAAGATTTTTGCGTAAGGTAACCTCAATAAATAGAGAATATTAATGTGTCAGGTTTGCTCAATAGATTCTTGATTTATTGAGGGGAAATAGAGAAGATCTTTGTGTGAGGTTTCCTACTCCAAGGTAAAGTAGAGTGGGTACAATTTACAAGAAAGGGTTAGCAGTTAATATTAGCAATCACTAGAAAATGCTAGTAATATAATTACAATGGGTACAATTACTTGAAGGATGAGAAAAGAGAGGTGAATGAGGTGGGTGTACCCTCGAGATGGTTAATCCTTATCTTGGACTCACTCGTGTGTAGATTGTCAAGAGTGATCGCGTCGATTTTCTTCATCTTCTTTTCTTCATGCCACCGCCATAGTTGAACACCTCCAAGAATATGAGGGTTATTTGTTGATAAAAAAACCCCCATTTTGCAGAGCTGTAAGCATGGTTAGGTTATTGAATTTTTAAAAGATGAAATAAAATTGTAATATGGGAGTAATAAAGAGGGATATGGAGATAATGTATGTAGGTAGACCTTCAAGATAAAGATATGGGTGTGAGAGGAGAGGGTAATGGTGAGGAGGATGAGAGAAACCATGGAAGTGAAGGTTTGAATGAGGGATGGAGAGAAATGAGTGTGTGTGTGTGTGTGGAAGTGGGAAGGGAAGTATGAAAAGAAGTGAGAGAAGACTAGGCTAGCTTGTGAGAAAAGGTGGACAGACTGGGGTCCACCATAAAATTCATATCTCACCGATGGTAGCTCTAGAAATCATGCAAAAATTTGAAGTGATTATTCAGCTTGTGGGCTATATTTTGTTTTTTGGTCACTTCTTCAAATTCCGAGTGGAGATAGGCGCCAAAAATCTCACCCAAAATCCTGTTTTTTATGTTTGCAAAGGTCTTTATTGCCTCCCTCCTTTGTTGAATTTGCATAATGCACCCAAGAGTGAGCCCCTCCTTTTTCATATCATATCATGATACAAAGCATCCAAGTTATCTTTACACATGCATGGAGGAGGATTATTGGTGAATAAAGAAACATATACATGGTGGGACTAGTGTATGGACTATTCATGGATTTTAGTTCAATGAGCACATTGTGCTAGAATAATGAGTACATAATGAGAAAATATGAAAGAATTATGGATATGAAAAAAGATATTGGAGTCATATGATATGGTCCCTCTTTTGTATTCTTTTGGGTGAAAGAGAAAAAAGTATGCAAGTAAATCAAAATCATATATTAAAAGTGATTAAGGGAGTAGAAGCCGGTTTTTTTGTTTTCACAAGGGTGAGGATAAAAATGTGGAGGTGATTTGTATAAAAGAAAACAATATTTATGAGATTGAAGAATGTACACATTGGAAAAAATATATACTTATGGTTCAAGAGGATAAAAGAAGGCATACATAGGTCTAATAAAACACACACCTAGCTATAAATATTTAAATAAAATACCAAAATAATTATAATAAAAAATTTCTATATTTAGGCCCTATATACAATGAAATATTTACACACTAAAAGGCCATAAAAAAATTTAAATTTTTATTTTTGTCTCACTAGCCCAGTGACTAGCTAATTGAGGGTTTTTAACACTAGGTTGGTAACCTAACAGGACATAAAAGTGTCCTTTCAGGGTTTTGAAAAAAACCTCCAAAACCATAGTAGATCCACTCATTTTGTAAAATCCTTTCATGAGGTTATAGTTCAAGGCCTACTACACATGGAAAAAATAAGAAACTTGTAAAATTTCTCATCTTTGGTCACACCAAGCCTCCAAAGTTGATGGAGCAGTACATTTTCATCAAAACAGTCATTTCTTATGTTTTGTTGCATAAAAATAAGATTAGGGATTTTTGTAGGACTTGAGATAAATTCCCTAGTTAACTTCAATGGGTTGGTGATCAGAACATTTGAGTGCTTCTCACTCACTATTTTTTGTTTTGCCAAAAGAAATAGGTACAAAAGTTGAATTTTTACCAATCTGCAAACCTATCATCAAAGTTTCTATAGACACGCTCAATACAAATAATATATGCATGTTTTCTTAGTTCCCTGTTGTCCTTTAGGTTCATAAGGATCCATGGAGCATCTCAAAAGAATAATACATCTTTTACCAAGGGGAATCTTGGGGACAAAGATGAAGTGCTAAAGACAACAAACATGAAAAAACTAGGTTCAACATTATGAGTTGTAGAATCCCATAGAAACTATTCAATATCTAGCCAAATTTGATCCTTATGACTAGATATGGTTACTACCTACAAAATGCATATAAATGTCACAAGAAGCTAGAAATATTGAAAAAGCTATACGTGATATACTAGAATGTTTCGTTTTCTTCTAATTGAAAAAATCAACCATCGTTGTGTACTATGCAAAATAGGGTATTAGGTGCCCCAAAACTCAGGGAATATTAGATTTATGTTACAATATGCGACATAGAAAATCAAAACTGCATTTGGATATCATGAAAGCCACCAAAAAAATCATAGAAGAGCTAAAACTGGCTAAAAAACAGTTTTTGTAATTTGGTCATAACTTACAACTTTAACATTTATTTATCCCTAGAAGCATCAAGACATGTTGAGGACTACTAAAGATAGTTCTCTAGCATTATAGACCTCACAAACATGAATTCTAGAGTGGTATAGTTGCAAAAAGTTGAAAAAAGCCAAAAACAGGACCCATTTTTTCACACAGTTTAGGTTGTGAAATGTTGTGCAAGGACGAGGTTAAAGATGGAATTGATATTCCAAAAAAATGTCAAGTTTTTTTCAGCTCATGAGACAACTTTCTAGATAGATAGAACCTCAAAATCCATTTTAAAACTTTTGATATAATTCAAGGAAAATGGTCACTTAACAGGACATAAAAGTGTCCCATTACCAACCTAGTGTTAAGGAGATATGGTGAAAGTCCTGTAGCTCACACATGCCTATGTACAGTGAAAGGGTGAGGATAACCACAGTTTTGAGTGATTTTGATAGGGTGAGGTAGATCACTATGGCAATTTTGAATAGCCAAAAAACGACTATGAGTGGCTCTCCTTTGTAGGGCTTAAGTAGGCTCACATGAAAAGCATTGTGTATGAGACAATGGTTGGGAAACTTGAGTTGATAAGCCATGTCATTGATTGGATTCAAGATTTGAAAAGGACCATAGGATATTTTTGCTAGTTTAGCATAATACTTTTGATGGCCTGTAGGATTTTTTCCCATCGTTTGCCTCAATCGAAACTTGGGAGACTTAAGTAAGACCCAATCATTTCCTTTGAACGTTAAGGCCCTTCTATGCTTGTGAGCAGCATCTTTTTGCCTTTGTTGAGAGATATACATAGCCTTCTTAAACTTTTGAAAACATCCTTGTAGGTCACGCGTATACTCATTAGCAGCGAAGAGCTTCCCATGTACTTTAAGTAGCAAGGGATTTTTAGGTCTTCCCTCTATGATCTCAAAGGTGCTTTTCCCATAGAAGTATGGACAATATTATTGTATGCATACTCTACAAGGGGTAAATACTACTCCCATTGTGAGCATTAATCTAGTTTTGTAACATAAGTCTTTAGTATATCAAGTATTGTAAGATTGGCTAGTATCTCACTTTGGTCATCCACTTCTGGGTGATAAGCCAAAGAGAAATTCAATCTTGTACCTAGATTTTCATGTAGGATATGGTGCACACCTCGGGAGCTTCGGTTATAATAATGGGGTCTTTTTAGACTTGCTTGTGCTTTACCATTATTAAGCCATAAGAAGTCCAAAAGGAGATAGCCCTAAAAAATTATACAATATCAGATCCACTCCACTACTCTCTATAATTAACCAATTTGAGCCGTGGGTTTAGATAGTTGAGTGTGCTGATTTTCAAAGGCTAAGAGGAGTGTCAACTAACATTTTGAATTGCCCAAAGAATACACTAAGTAAACAACTAGTATAATTAGCATGGATGGCAATAACCAAGAGAGTAGAATGAAGATTGATAACTTTGATTTTGCACATGAAGGTGCTAATGATGATCCCTCCATGTTTGTCAACTATCCGGTTACCCCTAGGTTGTAGCAAGCTATGGGCAACAAGCTATGGGCAACCGTGCTTTGCAAGCCAAAGTTACTCAACAACTTTGTGCTTATGGGATTTCCCTTTCTCTCCAAGAGGAGAGAGAGCTTAGGAGGCCTCTTGATGAGACCCCCAAAAGAAAAATCTATCCCATACAAGAAGAGGAATGCAAAGAACAAGAATAATGAATCCCTAAGTTCCTATGAAGATGGGGCTCGATGAAGACAACGATCTAGATGATTGACAACTCCTCCCAAGAGGAAACGATCAACACACAGTCCTTCTCCTTCTCATTCCAAAAGGGAAGAGAGGAAAAAAAGAAAGAAAAGCTCAAGAAATAGGTCAACCTCTTCTCCTTCTTCTTCACCTTTCTCCTCTTTCAACGAAAGCTATGGATATTCTCCTAGAGAATACAAGAGGGGAGTTGACACACTAGAGTATGTCAACTCCCAACGGCCTGGTTCTATCTTTGAAGTAATCCACCACACCATGGTTACTTCCCACACCATTTTCCAACAAGCGGATAGATGGAATGTCAAGCCCCTGGAAAACAAAGACAAAAGTGATGCAAAGGGAAAAACCAATGCCCAAAATTCTTTGCAAGGAAATTCAAATACCAACAACAACAAAAACAACTGGTACAAGGAGAAGGGAGTTTACAAAGGTAGAAAAAAACTCTCTCCTGAAGAGCTTGAATCTTTTCATAAGGACCATAAGTGTTTTAAGTGTTGGGAGCAAGGACATGGCTATTGTTCTTGCACCGAGAGAAATGTATGAAATGATACTCCTAGGGCTTCCATGGTTGAAGCTCCAAAAGAGGATACTCATCCCTTTCCTATGCTTGGGGAAAGGTGAGGGAGCATGATGCCCTTATTGTCTTTGACCCTGGCTCTACTCACAACTATATATAAAAGGAGTTGGCCACCAATCTAGGCATGTAAGCTTTTGATATGGGAGATACAGTCACTGTTGATGGAGCTTTCAAGGGACCACAAGCCTCTGTTACTCCCTTGATTAGGAAGTTAAGGCTTCATGTCCAAAGCTACGTTGACAAAGAAGACTTTTTTATCTCTCCTCTCCAACATGAGTGCTTTCCTAGGGACACCATGGTTCAACCACATTTTTGCCAACATGAAGTTCCCTGAAAGGAGAATCTACTTCACCTACACGGAAAAGAGAATGTATATAGATGCTAATGAGTCTGGTCATATTATACCACTTGAAAATTCATCAGCTTTTGATAAGTCAATGAAAAGCTTGGTTTTCTGCGTACATGATTTTTGTCAAAGAATCCACTAATGACGCTAATCATTTATCAAATGAAAATGGTAGGAATCAAGAAGAGTTACACTTATCTACTTTTCTAAATAGATTCCAAGTTGTTTTATAGATGATATCCCTAAGGGGATGATAACCATTGAATTGAGCTCCCTCCAGGAAGCTCATCGCCTAACGATCCTCCTTATAGAGTTTCCCAAGCTCAACAAAAGGAGATCATGAGGCAGGTACAAGAATTGATAGACAAAGGGATGGTGAGGCCTAGATCCTCTCTCTTTTGTTCTCCAATCCTTTTACTGCAAAAGAAAGATGGTACATATGGTATGTGTGTGGACTATATCGAGCACTAAACCATATCACTATCAGAAACAAATTTCCCATGCTTCGGGTAGAAGATCTGTTTGGATAAGCTACAAGGATCTACCTACTTCAGTAGGATTGACCTTAAAAGTGGCTATCATCAAATAAGGATAGTGGATAAAGATATCCTAAAGAGCGTGTTTCGTACAACGTTTGGTCTTTATGAATAACTAGTCATGCCTTTTGGCTTGCACAATATACCATCCACATTCAATCATTTGATGGAGAAAATGTTAGACCCTAATGCAAGTTCATTGGTTGATGATTTCATCATCTACTCCAAGTCCTTGGAGGAACACAATCACATCTCCAAGTTTTTCCAAGAATTGAGGGAGAAAAAATGTTTTCTCAACAAAAAATAAATAAAAAAATTCTTCAATATATTCAATACTTAGGTCATATTATCTCTCAAGATGGTATACGTATGGATCCATTGAAGTTAGAGGTAATAAAAGCATGACCTAATCCAAGGAATCTACATGAGCTAAGAAGCTTTATTGGTATGTGTGCATACTATAGGCGCTTCATAGAAAAAAATTATGAAATAGAAGGACCATTGCACGACTTAACAAAGAAGAACGTTAAGTACTCATGGACTGCTACAAAACAAAACTCTTTTGACAAGCTCAAAGATAAGCTTACCTCCCAACCAATCCTCATGCTTCCGGATCTCTCAAAGCCTTTTGAGGTCCAATGTGATGGTTGTGGTGATTGCCTTGGAGAAGTATTGCTTCAAGAAGGGCATGCCATAGCATATGAGAGGCGAAGGCTCAATACGGATGAACGGGTCTTGGGCATTTATGAGAAAGCGATTTTAGCTATTCTACAAGTCCTAGACACATAAAAGCACTATTTATTGGGGACTCATTTATTTTACAAACACACCACCAAAGTCACAAGTACTTCATGACGCAAACCAAGCTTTCCGACAAGCAAATGAGGTGGGCAAAATTTTTTTCGTAATTTTTTTTCATATTTCTCACATTGCTGGTAAGCACAATCAAGTGGCTGGTGCACTTTAACAAGGACCAAAAGTTAATGCGGTCTCTATAGAAACTCACAATGATATATCTTTTATGATAAATAAGTTTGCTAACTGACCTTGACTTTAAAGATGTAATGTAAACCCTTGATTTGCGGAAGCAACCATTCACCTTGCAGGATGGTTCACGTAGCATTTCCATGTAGCTCACAACGTAACGTGGCCATGCCAACATAGGCAGGCCACGTAACTTGTCGAGTTACGTGGCAAAGCCTACTAGATTGTCACATAGGCAGGCCACATAACTCAACAACTAACATGGCTATTGTCTAGGAAGAACTCTTGACAACGACATGGGATACACTTTAGATATCCATTAACCCGTTGAATCACATGGTCACCACATAACTCAGCAATTTAGGTGATCGCCATGTAACTTGGCAAGTTACGTGAACAAGTCTTCGACCATTTGCATGTCATGCAATGCGACCAGTTATGTGTAACTTTGTGAGGCTTGCAAAGATAATTTTACATGGACCCACATCCGTGCATGGACTTTTTCGACAAGAATCTTACTAAGCATCTAGCTCAGAGAATGTTTGGACCAAATCTCCATCACTCCTTGTCTCTATTGACAATCTTTTTTTCTCTTTTCTCTCTCTCCTCATACAATAAGTATAAGAGTCCCTCCACCACATGACAAATATCATATCATTTTTTTAATATATATACAAATACATATCCAAAAATGCACTTATTTCCAACCTTTGGGGGTGTTGCCCCCGAACTCCTCCGCCGGGGGGGGGGGGGGGCTAAATAGCTGTTACCGCCCCCCCTTGGATCCCAATGCTCACAATATATATATATATATATATATAGAGAGAGAGAGAGAGAGAGAGAGAGAGAGAGAGGAAGAGTTCTCTTTTAAATTTTAGTTGATAAAAATATATTTGTCCATATAGACGATGAGCTAGTTATCTAAGTAGACACCAATCTGGTTGACCATATATGAGACAATAAAGATGATGATATAGAAAATAATCAAAAAGACCATATAGATAAAATCTAGTTAACCATACAAAGAACCATTTAAAAGGCCTTGGAGCAATCATATAAGCAACCACATAGATGATCATATAGAGGATCATACCATCAACCATATAGATAATCATATAGATGACGATATGTATGCCTATACAAAAGATTATAGAACTGACCATATAGACTAGCATAGAGTTAACCATACAAACTACCATATGCATGTGTTCCATGGCAAAAGGATAACAATATATCTAGATGATCATATGGATTCCAATGTAGAGGACTATATAAATTCCCATGTAGATAGTCATAGAGACAACCATATAGAGGCCAATATAGATTTCCATAGTGCCACTATAAAGACTATCATATCATAATCCATCATAGAAAGATAGCAATGCAGATGACCCTATTGATGACATTACCAAACCATATTGATGATCCATGTAGACAAACAATATTTACAAAGTTAACCATGTATATGTCCATGTAGACAACTGTATAGATGACCATACAAACAACATTGTAGATGCACTTGTAGAGGACCATATAAACACCCATATAGAAACTATATACACAAGCATGTCCTAATCCATTATAAAAGGATACCAATGTAGATGACCATATAAAGATCTACATATATGGCTATAAATCTAAAGGTCCACATATATGAAGGATACCAATTTAAATGACCATGTAAAGGTCCACATATATAGCAACCATATTTGAAACTATAGGCAACCATATAAAGACCCATATGCATGGCCAAAGAGACAACAATACTAGATGATGAAGGAGTACGAGCAGAAGTGCGACGCGAGAGAGAGTGCGAGAAGAAGAGCACGACGATATGGTGAACTCGCTCTACTGTAATGTGTAGAGAATAGTGAGTTGTTATTAGGTTTTAACAAAAGAATATGTGTACATACATGGCGGCCTACCCACTTACTTGGGCGACCACATTGGGCTTTATACCCCAACAGATGATCATATCCTAATCCATGATAAAAGAGCTAAAATGAGATGTATGAGCCATATGTCTAATATGAGCACATAGTATGGCCCTTCACTACCTAAACCATATCAGATGGATATGTGACTCACTAGGAGTGGCTGAATGGTTATCACAACACTCCTAAAAAGTCTCATGGTCATTTGATATGGTATGGGCAATCCCGACCCATACTATGCGCTAAAATGGGTTAGATGAGCCATATGTTCCATTATAGCGCATAGTATAGGCCTTAACTGAACATACCATATTGGATGGATATAAAACCTTGTAGGGGTGGGGAAGTGGTTCTCACGCCCATGCGTACAAAGTCTCATGACCATCTCATATGGTCTGGGCAGTCCCAAACCATACTATGCGCTAAAATGGGTCGTATGACTCATACGACACATATTAGCACATATTATGAGCCTTGCCCACCCCTCGTCCACCCATGACATATTGGATGGTTTTGAAACTTTTTTTCTTTTTTTTTTTGGGGGGGGGGGGGGGGGGGGGGGGGGGGGGGGGAATGGTTCTCACCCCCCACCCGTGCAAAGTCTTGTGGCCATCCAATATTTTTTGGGCGGTCGCAAACCATACTATCTTCTCAAATGGCCATACGGCCCACTTTAGCACATAGTATAAGCCTTGATCACACATACCAATTTGGATGGCTATGAAAATTTTTAGAGTGGGGGTGAGCACTCTTGTTCCACGTGTGCAAATTTTTATAGCCATACAACATCCAATATGGTATGGGCAATCAAGGCCTATATTGTGCACTAAAATGGGTTGTGTAAGCCAAACGGCCCATTGTAGCGCATAGTATGGACCAAGTCCTCCCATACTATACCAGACATCCTTGAGACTTTACACGGGTGAATATGAGTATCATTTTTCCACTTGTAAAAATTTTTATAGCCATCCAAACTGGTATGGGCATTCAAGGACCATATTATGCGCTAAAATGGGCCGTATGGTTCATTTTAGCGCATAGTATGGGTCAGGGCCACCTAGACCACATTGGATGGCTCTGAAAATATTTATGGATGGGAGTGAGAACCATTCCTCCATCTATGAAAAATTGCACATCCATCAGATATGGTATGGGTGGTCAAGGCCCATACTATGCGCTAAAATGGATCGGAAACATACGATCAATTTTAGCGCATAGTATGGGTCGGGTCTATCCAAACCATATCAGATGGTTGTGAAAATTTACATGGATGGGTTTGTGGATCAATATCCCATCCATTCAAAGTTTCACAACCATCCAATACAGCATGGGCGATCAAGGCCCATACTATACGCTAAATCTGGCCGTTTGCGCCATACAACCCATTTTAGTGCGTAGTATGGGTCGAGACCATATCAGTGGATGACCATGAGACTTTACATGGATGGAGGTAAGCACTATTTTACTACCCATGTAATTTTGCATAGCCATCCAAACTAGTATACTTTCATGGTAGGCCAAGAGAAATACATCTCTATTGCTCAAAGAGTAGGTTGAATGCCTCTATGTCCCATATATGGAGGAGCATGGGATTCATACATAGCTTTCTCACGAAGGGAATGGGTAACACATAGCCTATTTCCATGGAGAAGATAACCATCATGCAAGGTGGATGGTTTCTCTTTCTTCCCCAAAGCACGGGCTGACATTATGTCTCTAAAGTCAGGGTCAGTAGCATACTCATCTATCATTGTTTGGGGGATACAAGCGGATGCACACCAAACCCTGTAAACACTGTTTGTAATGTGATTTTGCATACCCTCTCAACCCCTTTGCGTCTACACCCTTGTAAGTGGTCGGATGGCCGTGGGAAATCTCCTTTAACCTTTAAGTCAAAACCCTTAGTTTGGACTAAAGAGATATCATTAGCTTGGAGGATTTTGAAAACATTCACTGTGAGAGCTTCTTGCGGCTACAAATTGTAATATTTTTTTCTCCTGGATTGGTAACCAAAATTCATTTTCGAAAAGCACATTGTGCTCCTTGTCTCTTGATCTACAATCTAAGTATAATCATTTTCAATTCTGTTGTGGTTAGTGACACTTTTCTTGTGAGCTAAAATTCATTGATTTGAAGGTTAAAATGGTTGTTTTTTTATGCTTTGACCATGGATAAGTGTTTCTATGCTTAAGGGGGACCTTTTCAAATACTTATGTTTTAGTTTTTTGCACATTTTTTGTGATGGGTCGTGATTTATGTACCTTCCTTGATGGTGACAGAACTTGGTAGGATTGTGCTCTTAGGTGTTGTGATACTTCTCCTTAAGTTTCATTGCATTCCAAATTTTTTGGATGCCAAAAAGGCGTGATGGCTTAGAGTAGTGAGATTGGACGCATACTGATTTTTTGACTAGGAAGTGGTTGATTTGCTTTTGTTGTAGAATGAGCAGCCCTTTGTGTTCACTTTGGTGAGATCAACACTCTCATTAAGTCTCTGTGACCCATCCTGAGTTGCTTCCTTGCATATTGACATTATGTTAGTACAAAAGAGCTATGCAGCAGACATTGGAGAGGGGGAATGGGGGAACACGCCCAACACAAACAAAACGGTCTCTCTATAGCTCAGCGTATTCCCAGCACCCCTATCCTCTCAGAAAACACCTTCAAACACGCAACTCACACTAGCAGAACACCACCTGCTCAATTTCTATTGCTCACACACTCCACAAAACCACCACACAAGATACACCTACTACCACTGCCTATCTCCACCCTTACACAAGCACACAGACACTCAGTCTCACTCTCTCACTCAAAATACCATCGGTCCGGGGGGTACACACATCCACACATCCACACAGTCCACCGGCACCGAGGAGAAACATGAAAGCAAGAGAAAGAGAAAGGGGTAAGTGTAAACAACAACACAAGAGGCAATTGTGGCTTGATTGCACTTCAGAAAACATATACACAGGCTTGCAATGCCATGACCATGGCCACTTTCAAGCAAAAGTTACAAAGGGGCTAGCTTACTTGAGAACTCCACTTTGCAGGCTTCAAACGGCACCTCAAAAGGCCAGAAATAAGCCCTTAATTTGATCCATTTTTGACTTTTATAGCGGGGGCCTTTAATTTGGGAATTTACAATTTAATTGGTCCACCTGGCACCTTGAATTGGCATTTTTGGGAAGGGGGCACCTCTTTGTTCTATCTCTCTCCTCTTCACTCTTTGCACTTGGGGGGGGGGGGGGGGGGGGGGCATTATCGATGTCACTATTGCCCCCTAGAATCTTCATTTTTTTATTTTTCACCTTTTACCCTCTTTTGGCTTAGCCTTATACTGCTCATTTTTTACTTTGCCCCTCACTCCTTATCCGGCTCCTCTTTGTCCTCTTTTGGCCTTGCACTTGGCTTGGCTTTGCACCCTTTGATTTGTCCGGACGGGCTTTGAACCCTCTTTGCTTCTAACCCTACGGCCAACTGGCCCCTTGATTTACCTTGCTCCATTTCTGTGGGACACCCCTCATATAGAAGGGGGAGGGAGCAATAGCGATGTCGCTATTGACTCTTCTCTCCCTCTCCAAAACCTAGCCGGCGAGAATGCGCACCGTGTTGGGTATTGTCACCTCATCAAACTGTCGCCAACACGCCACCGGCACATGGTGCCTCGCCCAAAACCACTGCGGAACGCTACCACAGTAGCGCTCGGCAAGGCCCGCCATAGCCACCAACTCACGGAGCTCCAAGCTCCCTCTTCACCTTGTGATACCAATGAGGCTTACTCGCCCCAGCCCATATAGGGCGCAACATCCAGCTTCCTCCTCGCATGTGGGTTTACTTCGACACCACGTGGCAGCTCTGTGGCCCATGGCCTTCAAAGCGTTGTAAAGTTTTTTTGAAAACACTCCATAAAAAACTTTTTCCACATTGCTTGTCTGCTTGCCAACTAGCACTCGGTAATCGGGTTTCAGGGCCGTAAGGTTCAACTGATGGAGCTGGTTCTTGACTTTGAACCCCCCCGTGCTCACCACACTCTGACTCTCCCAGGCCTAGCAAACAAGGCCGACAAAATACAAGAAAAGCATCTGTAATCACCGCCCAAGGGATAGTCCCCCAACTTTGACCTGGAGCATCTTGCGGACCAAGAACCCGATCGGTGAACCGTCAATTTGTGCTAATTCGGCATGATGCACACTGCCACCGAGAACCTTCGCCAGGCTACAAAACTGCCAAACGTCACATCCTCCAATACGTGCAAGTGGGCTCAGACCCGGTCCCCCAGAAAATCTTCTAATGGCCATAACTTGCCATTCAGAGCTCCGATTTGCAATCCGAGAAGACAGGCATGCTCCACAACTTGAGCACTACACATGGATATACTCTCATTAGCCCGGGCCACCTGCCCTCAGCTGCACTGTATGTCGGGGATCTGCTACATACCCTTTCTTTAAACTACAATATATGCCATCTGGACCGGCTTCTAGTGCACGCTGAACTCTACATTCTAGAGCTTTGACTTGGCATTTTGGACATCTTCATCTGCCACCCCATGTGGACCATTCCGCTACACTTTTGGCCTAGAACCTCTTTAAGCATACATTACCGCTACCCTTTGGCTGCCAAGGGCCTTAGCACCTGCCCTAGCCTTCTGCACTACACTCACATGCTGCCTCTACCTAGCATTGACCATCTCCTAGCTCATACCAACTTTGGCTGCACCATCATTGCCCAGTCCCCCTCGTCAAACATTTATGTTCGACCAAAAGCATATGTACAAAACTTTAAAACTGGCACACCAAACCGATGATAAAAAACACTCACAAAACCATAACTGTATGTACAAGCTATGCACAAAAGCTTCATCTCCTTTATCTCACACACTGCATGCTTTAGGTGGGTTGCCCACCCCCCTTGACTATAATTTGCTGCACTTCAGGCACTAGATTCCTCTCAAAATATAGTTTGAGCCACACACCATTTACCCTATTCCTAAGAAGCTTGCCATTTGCCCTTACCAGTTGATATGTCCCATTCGAAAAGTCCTTCTTCACTTTATACGGACCTGTCCACTTCTTCTCGAATGTGAAATCCAGATAGCTTTCGTACTTCATGACCAGGTCTCCTTCGTCTATCTTCTTGTCCGGCAGGTTCTGATTGAATTTGGCAACCCTCATAGTAGTAGTCTAAGCTTCCTCTCTGTCCATCTGCAAAGCCTCCAAGCTGGCTATCTGATCCTGTAGAACCTCTTGTTGAGTGGCATTGACACGCCACATACCTTTTAAAGCACCTAGCTGTGCATGCACTGGCAACACAACCTCCTTACCATAGACAAGCTCGAATGGAGTGAAGTTTATAGCCACATTATAGGACGTTCTATACGCCCATATACACTTCTCTAAATTTGCTTCCCACTCAGCTTCTTGCTTATACACATACTTCGTTAACATCTTGACAATTTGACCATTAGCACTCTCGACTAGACCATTGCACTGGGGGTGATAGGGTGAGGAAAACCGATGCTGAATCTTTAACTTTTCCACTAATTCCCTCATGAGCTTGCTTCTAAACCCCTAACCCCTATCAGAAACTAACACCCATGGAACACCAAAACGGCAACAGATATTATCAAAAACAAATTGAGCCACTACATTAGCATTTAATTCCTTCAGTGCTTTGGCATCGACCCACCTTGTAAGGTAGTCAATGGCTACCACCGCGTACTTCTTACCGCTTGTAGACTTTGGGAGAGGGCTTATAGCATCCAGAACCCACTTCTCAAAGGTGCTTTGTGCGATGATGGTGCCCTGTGACTCCGCTACCAGTTGTCTTTCACCTATAGTATGACACTCGTGGCATGTCTTGCACCAATAATGCACATCTTTCACAATGGAAGGCCACCAAAAACCTGCTCTAAGCACTCGAAACAGAACCTGGTCTTTGCCCTGGTGTCCACTCTCTTCATGGAATTGCTCCAACACCATTCTTATCTCCTCTCTATATAGCACCCTTCTAAGCACACCGTCATGCCCATAGTTCATGAGATCTTCACCTACCAATGTGAATTTGCGGGCCTTTTGCACCACTCTTCTCTTTTGCAGCTTGGTCAAACCTTCTAAACATTGATCTATACTCAAAAAATCTTAGATCTCTTTACGGGTCTCCCTACCTGCATAAGTGGTTGGGGCCACATATAGACCTGCAACATGCACCTTTACTTTGCTCCTAGCTACTTGATCCGCCTCTTGATTCTGCTCTCTTCTCACATGCTTGAATTGGACTTCTTCAAAAGACTTCAGCATCTTTTTGATGGAAAAGAACCAATTCTTCAAAGAATCGCACTTTACCTGCCATTGGCCTAGCAGTTGCTTGATGAGTAGCAATGCATCTCCCTTCACCACCAACCTTGAAATGCCGAACTCTATGCACTGCCTTAAACCCAAATGCAGAGTGAGATAATTTGCCTCATTATTAGTGTGGAAATCCTCCAAATCATACACCTTCGAGAATATAGTTTTTCCGTGTGGGTCGTGTATCACCACACCTCCTCCTGCCTTCTGTACTACCCTTCGATATGCTCCATCGAACCACATTGTAAAAGCATCTTCTAAGTCGGGTTCCTCCTTAGCTTCATCTCGCATCACCCATTAGGAAAAATATGGACTCTCCTAGGGCCCTTTTGATTAGGTAAGGGTTTGTGGAGGACCAATGAGAGGGCTCTTGGGATATCACCTATAGCCTAAGGAGAGATAGGGGGAAGCCTATTTGTCCCCCTCTTCAATGATTGATTCCTAGAGAGAAAGGGGAGATGGGCTGGGGGGGGGGGGGGGGGTTAAAAGTGGGAAAGAGGTGTCATAAAGCCTAGAGAGGGACCCTTGACAAAAAGGGACCCCAAAAGAAAAATTGCGCAGGTCAAAAAACCCTAAAAATTTGAATTTTTGAAAAGTCTCAAAAATGACCATTTTCCCTCCAAAATTGCCCAAAACATAACCAAACATCAAAAAGTCACTTTTTCTCTCCAAATTCCCTCTCTCTCTCTCTCCCACAATCTTCTCTCCCTACCCCCTCCCCTCCCCTCACTCTCTCTGTGCAGTCAACCCCACCATAGCCAAAAGCTCACTCTCCATCTTCTCTAGCTCTCCCTCCCCTCCCCCCTCCATTCTCTCTGTGCTGTGCAGCCTACCATAGCCCAAAGCTCATAAGTATCCTCCTCTTCATCTGTCCCTCCTCCCTCTCCTCACTCTCTCTACAGTCAACCCCACCATAGTCAAATTCTCACTCTCCATCCTCTCTAGCTCTCCCTCCCCTCACCCCTCCATTCTCCACAATGCAGCCCACCATAGCCCAAAGCTCATCACTATCCCACCGTAGCCAAAAGCTCACTCTCCATCCTCTCTATCTCTCCCTTTCTCCCCTTCATTCTCTCTGTACTGTGTAGACCTCACTATCCTTCTCTCCAACCCTCAACCCCCTCACCCTTCCCAATCTCTCTCTGCTGTGTGGCCACCCGACCTCTTCCCAAGAATGTCCACCCATACCACGCATAGACGGCCAAAGTTTGAGTTACAAAAGGTCATACTGCACAACACAAAGAGCTCGAAGGTGGAATGGATCCCATGGGTATTTAGCAAGGCTCATGGGTCTACATGCAACCATTCAGTGTTGTTCCTCATGGAGTACAATGTCGAGGCATATTGGAACACCATTGGAAGTGAAGATTGATGGCTTTCAAAACAAAATTTGGAATGGTGGCCATCACTCAACATGTGTATAGTGTAGTTGAGATCCACTTGCAAAGAGATTCAAACCAATTTGCACCTCATTGTAAGTCTAATGCTAAGTCATCTTATGGATATGTCCTCTTTAATTTTCATGTGTTCATATTTTTTGACAACGGTATTTGTGAACATATTTTTTTATCCAGATTACTTGCAAAGCAACCGCTTGAATGCCTCTCGGGTACCTTTATGGTTTTGCATGCTATAGATAAGAACTAATCTATATAACTCAACAATGTATATTAATTTAAACTATAGTAGCTAACACCATATTTGTTGTATTACACGATGTTATTGGAGTGGATGCTTGGGCTCAACCTGGTTTGGTGTCAAGTGGAAAGTGCGACTTCTCCAATCAGAAGATCATTCTAAAAGGTCTTTGTTTGGTGAGTATACTTGTGGATATGGAGGTCCATGGAGTTATCAATGATGAGACAAGCCTTTCTAAGAGCATAGCAATTTCCTCAGTCTATATTCCATTCAATGTATTTGATCCAGAACATAACATCCCAAGTTATTATTGTAGCCAAGCTACAAACTTTGTAATGAAACTACTTGAATAGAAAGCACTCTTGTTTCATTACAGTTTTGTCCACTCTAGTTAATCTTCAACTATATGATGTTGTGCTTGTGATCAATTTTTGTTTCATCTAATCTTGTATGGGTATTGTGCTTCTTGCCAAATTTTTGGTGCTCGTAAGTGAATTGATCAAGTAAATTGATTTTTTGGTAGCAAGCACACCTTTGCAATGTGCCTGCATGTAGATATAGTAAGCCATCTAATCTCAGAAGTCAGGTTTGATTCATTTTCTATCGTATGAGCACTTAAAGTTTATCTCAAAATGGTGGCAAGCTTTAAATTCTTAGAAAATTCCCATACTCAAGACTAATCTAAGCAAGATAAAGCAATAATATTTTCTTGTGTTGCAGGCATAGACATGAGACTCCTTTGGCTTTGAACAAACATTTAGTTCATGAGCACTCACAGTTTATCTCAATATATTTGGCAGGCTTCAAATTTTTGAAACAATACACTCCAACCTAATCCAAGAAAGGTAGAGCAATCATATTCCCTCATGTTTGCAAGCACACACATGAATCCCCTCTTGGCATTATGCAAACACTTCGTTCTACCTTTGCCATCAATAATGCAATGGCATGCTATTATGTTGTATTTGATATGAATTTGTGTAAGTTCAACCATAAGCTTGTGTTCTTTGAAATACCTAGACTATGAAATCAAAATAAAGAAAAGAGAGCAAACAAACAAGATAGAGATAGGGGATATATATATATATATATATTGTACATAGATAGATGGAGGATAAACAGGCTGACAGACAAATAGATATAGATAAATAGATTAATAGATAGATAGATAGATGGATAGATAATATGATAGATAGATACATAAATAGATAGATAGATACACATGCAGATAAAAAACACAAAGATATATAAATAGATAGATAACTAGGGATAGAGAGAGAGAGACCCTTTTGGAACTCAAGGGCATTGCCCCTTTGTTGAGGATACACTCTTATGATGGATAAATGACATGATACATGGATCAAACCCAAGACAATTTATTCCTTGGATTGCTTGCTAATTAAGTATGCATCATGCATACTTTGAGCCATCTGTAGCAGAGAATGAGTAGAGAATGCATCATGCACATGGTGAGCGATCTATAGCCATTTGTAGTAGAGGATGAGTTTGCTTTTTCTAGATATATCATATGAGCTATATTTTTATAAAATGCTTCTTTGGATGGATGTTCATGGTTATCTTGTAGGCTCAAGGCCACCATGCCCAAAAATAAGCAAGCACAAAGAGTAGGAGGCAAGGCAGGGGGTGCATAGGCCTTGGGAGGCCCAAAGAAAGCCTGCCCACAAGGGAGCGCATTTGGGCCTTCCATAGGTCTATGGAAGGCAACCTATGGAAGGCCCAAATGCGCTCCCTTGTGGTAGGCTTTCTTTGGGCCTCCCAAGGCCTATGCACCCCTGCCACAAGGGAGTGCATTTGGGCCTTCCATAGACCTATGGAAGGCCTAAATGCGCTCCCATGTGGGGCAGGCTTTCTTTGGGCCTCCCAAGGCCTATGCATCCCTTGCCTTGCCTTATATCTGTGCAAGCTTTCTTTGGCATGGTTGACATGGTCCTACAGGATGTTCAAACTTCACTCAACCATGCAATAATAGCTATCTCATACCATGGCGCGTTGCAAGCCCCCCTTTGATTTTGAGGATAGTGCCCCGTAGTGTGTATGCTCTAGTTTTGGTCTCTAAAGAAAAAGGGGGTGCTTTGCTTGGTTGTACAAGACACTTTTTAGTGTCACAAAGGGCTACTAGTGAAACAGAGCTGCCCAAAAAGGAGAGATACAGAGAGAGATAATTGATTCTTAAAGAATCTACCCATAAAGGAGACAATATTCTATTAGTACAAAACACTACTCTGTAAGTTTATGCAAAAAATAATTGATCATACATGGCTAGCTAGCTGAAAGGAAAGAGATATTGGGGGGGGGGGGGGGGGGGGGGGGGGGGGTAGAGAGAGAGAGAGAGATAATAAAGGTTTTCTAAACCCATCCCATGCCTCTTTTCCATCCAATGCATGAATAGGCACCCTTGCCCCCTCTACTAAACTAACCAACTAGCCCCTACCTTTGAATCATTGGTTGATATAGTTTTAAAGCCTCAGAAATGCTACCATGATGGAATTACATGGCCCATCTTGATGCAGGCTTATGAGTGATGGGTAATCCTCCCCACTAGCATAATTCTCAACATTGGTTCAACACTTTCTATATTAGATATTAACCCCTAGTATTCACAACGAATTTACCGTATTCATGTGACACACTTGTATAAGCATCAAACCCCTCAGTAAGAATCAAATCTTCAAAGAAATTGCTACATGGAAAATAATTTGCAAGATCAA
Organism: Adiantum capillus-veneris; assembly: GCF_014529385.1. Classification (NCBI taxonomy): domain Eukaryota; kingdom Viridiplantae; phylum Streptophyta; class Polypodiopsida; order Polypodiales; family Pteridaceae; genus Adiantum; species Adiantum capillus-veneris. Next base: position 85,007,738 of record NC_140950.1, read on the forward strand.
AGATTTCATATATTAAAGCCATAGCGCTTGTTGTTACAAAACCATGTCCATTGTAGACCACCTCAAACATGATTTTATGTGATTACAAAGGAAAAGCTATGTTTATAGCTTTGGGCATTATGGATACATGATCGGCATGTATACAGTACAGATCTAAATTCCTTAAATGTTGCCTCAAATACACTCAAGTTTGAAACTAGTGCCCTTGTGTAAAGTAACATCACCATTGCTTGACATACTTGACCTTCTTATGCTTTGGATCCATCTCTATCTCATCGCTATGGAGTTTCCACCTATGGTGCAGGGGCACCCTTCTCTGTCCTTCCAACTAGAAAGTTTGTGATGTGACTCCATCTTACATGAAAAAGAAATATTTTGTTCCATAGCTTGCAAGAATTTGGGTATGCTAGAGTCTTTTCCATAGCTTGTAGAAGTTGGGTATTAGTGTTGTGGGATGCAATAGAGGCAAAGGTGGATGTGAAGAAAACTACATTAGCTTGTAATCAGGGTGGGCTTGGTTGATAGGGTAAGTTGAGTGGGAGGGAAGGGGTAGGGTCAGGGGAGGGGATGCTGACATTGAAATGGAAGATTGAGGAGGTAGATGAAAAGGTAGTTGTTGTAGATCTTGGTATTTTTGAGGGAGGACAGTGAACAATGGAAGAGGGTACAGGGATAGAAAGAAGAGAGGAGAGGAATGTGACAGTGAGAGGAAGGATTTAGCAGGTAGATGAAGAGGCAGATCCAGGAGTGTGTGAGAATGAGAGGGAGATTTTAGCAGGTAGATGGAGAGGGAGATGAAAAATTCTGTAAGAGTGAGAAGGAGGATTTAGCATTTAGATGAAGAGGGAGATGCAGCAGGTCCTGGATATGGTGGGCATGGCTACTTTGAGGAAGGGGAGTGAGAGAGAAAAAGAGGAGACGTGGAGAAAGAGAAAGGGATTCTGGAGGCAAAAAATGATGTTTTGATATTAGAATAGGTTTGGGGTCACTTTTTGGGGGGAAATGACTACTTTTGAAATTTCAATAAATTTCAAATTTTTAGGGTTTATTTTTGGCCGAGCCTTTAGAAAAAAATGAAAGGTGGGGTTCTCTTTTTTTACAAGGGTCCCTCTCCCTCTTTATGACACCCCCTTTTCTCTAGGAGATGCTGAAAAGCTAGAGAGAGAAGGTAGCCTCCTAGTCACTACTTACCCCACCTTTTCTAGGCTTGAAGGCTAGAAAATGACCTACCAAACTAGCCCCCATCATTTACTTTGTCTCCCTTAATCACAACATACTTCCTTAAAATTAGGGATTCTTACAAGGCCCATGGAGAGTCCATATTTTTTCTAATGCCTTGGATAGGCCGGAAAATCAATGGCCTTGCTAGCAAGAATGTCTACCAGGTGAGACCGACTCGTGTGATCTACCTTGAAATCGAACTCGAACTCATGTAGCTCCAACACCCATTTCATAATCCTCCTTCATGGCTTCACGCACAATCAAATGGACTTTGAACTTCCTACAAGCGAAGACTAGAGCCATCACCCACTGCTCCGCCTCAGTGTAGGTAGCCTCTCCTGGGTTAATCACCCTGCTCTCAAAGTATATCGGCTTGTATCTTCTCCCTACCTTTTGCAGTAGAAACGCTGCAATAGAAATTGTGCCCACGGTCATAGACACATAGAAGTTGCCTTCTTGATTGGGAGGACACACCGCTGGCAACTAACACAAAATCTCTTTAACCCTATCGAAAGCCTCTTGAGCTTCCCCATCCCACTCATAACCATGCACTTGTTGAGCCCTCTTTTGAAGAGGAAGCACATATTGCGACAGCATCCAAAAGAAACGTGACAAATACTTCAACTTATGAACAAATGAAGCCAAACCTTGAGCATCTGATGGTGGCTCCAGCAACACCAATGCTTTCACCTTCTCGGGATCAGCCTCTATACCGTTTTGTGACACCACATGACCTAACAACTGTGCTCGAGGCTGTGCTAGCTTGCACTTCTTGGGGTTCAGCTGACCCCCTTCTTCATCAAGCCTTTGAAAGAATAATTGGAGATTTGATAGATGCTCTATTCTTGAATTGTAGCAGTCGATATCATCCATGAAGACCCTAATAAAACGGCCCAAGTATGGACCAAATACCCTTTTCATCCAACCTTGGAAGGTGGCATATGCATTCACCAATCCGAATGGCATCCTGGAGTAAGCAAAATAACCCCATGGAGATATGAATGTGGTCTTCAACTGGTATTCAAGCGCAATCCCTATCTGAAAGTACCCCAAAAAGCCGTCCATAATTGAGTATCTCTCATGCCTAGCCACTTGGTTTAGGATTTCGTCTTGGAATGGCAAGGGATAGTGATTCCTCTTGGTTGCGGAATTCAATGGCTTGTAGTCGACACACACTCTCCATTTCCCATTCTTATTAGGGGTTATGACCACTAGCGATACCCACTCTGACTCCTTCACAGGATATATGATGCCTGCCTCCAGTAGCTTATTGATCTCCTACCAAAGGGCTTCCTTTTTTATTTCTCCTAGTCTTCTCAGCTTTTGTGCTTTAGGCTTATGTCCCTCCTTAAGAACAATCTTGTGCTCCACCCCCTTTGCACCTCGCAAATGCTTGTACTCCGTCGTGAATAGGTTAGGATAGGATTCACACAGCTGAACATAGCCCTACTTTTCACCCTTGGTTAAGTCTTCACTCAACATGCTTGAAACCTCCTCTATGCTTAAACCATGATCTTGAGACCGCATACCTTCTTCTTTAGGTGGAGAGTCGTCTATGGTGACCCCGAACAAGTCTGCATCTATTTTCAGCATGTCATCCTCGCTCTCCTCTTCCTCTATGCTAGTATAGCCTTCATCATAGCCCGTCTCTGTATCATACTCATAGCTCGTCGTGTCGCCCTCATCTTTAACTACCATAGGACAAGAACTATTCTCCTTGGTCTTCAAATCAAGCACAATTTGTCTTCCTTTCTCTTTGTCAGGAAAAGTGAACACTTTGCTCTCCCAATCCTGCTTTGCACCTATCGCCAAAAGCCATGGCGTACCCAAAATTATTGGATAAGCATTGTCCCCTGCCTTCACCAGAAAAAAAATCGATCACGCACTCTATGCCCATCACCTTGACCTTTACATCCTATGCCACACCCAGACACCTAGCTTTAGTATGGTTAGCCATCCTCATGCATAGATTTGACTTGACTCTACTGCCTTGACTCCCGTCTCTTTCATGGCTGCTTCCGTCATGACACAAACATGTGCTCCACTGTCTATGTAGGCTTGTACCTGCATCCTCTTCTCTATAATTGCATCCACCGACGGAAGAACATCAGTGGGGATACCTACCCTCAAAGCCATGTTTTGCACTGCTTGGACATTTCCCTTAGCTCTTGGCAGCCTAGTGCTAACACTTGTGGACCACTGCCTTCTTAACTTTGGATTTAAAGCTAACAAATAACCAAACGTAATATTTGCTTTTTGATTTTGAACATCACTCACCAGATTGTACTCGAGATAGCCTCGTCCTAGCTGGAAATCCGCTTGCTTGATCTTGCGACGCCTCCTTCTTTTGCTAGGCTCAGGCTGCTCTCTACCTTCGTACACCTTCTCTTTGCCCTTGCGAGCTCTAGTTTCCCACTCTTTCTCTGTCTCCCTCTCAGCTCTTGCTCTCTTATTGGCTAAAACTTCAAATTCTTGCTTATCCACTCCTATGGTGTTTACTCTTGGGACCTCGCCTCCGTTTTGCGGAGCTGGCTGCACAGGGTTCTCTACCGCTTGCTTTCTTGGACCATCGTATTGTCCTTGACCTCGACCTCTACCAAAAAGCAGGTACATACCTCCTCTTTCTCTTTGCGGTTCAGGACAATCGGGTGCATAGTGCCCTTCTTCTCCACACCTACCAGGCAGTGGCCATGCCCTGCCCCTGGCTCCTCTTGGTTGTCCTCTATCTATGACACTGAGCCGCAAATCCTACATTTTCTCAGACAAATCTTGCACCGTGTGTACCCAGTTTTGCAGCACAACAGCTACACCTCGGTTTCCATGATTATCTTCGTGTGCAGCTTCTCTCGGACTCTGTGGTTGAACATGGGCCATTGTCTGATAGCCTGACACGCCCTGCTCTATCTTCTTCTTTATCTTTCTTCTCTTCGACCGTGCAATGGCTACCGCACCATTGTAATTCTCTGGGCTCTCAAAATAAACTATCTCTCTCACCTTAGGATGCAGACACGCCATGAATTTTTCCATCTTGAAGTAGTCTCCATTAGCCAATTGCATGGCTGCCGCTAATTCTGCCCAACACTCTTCAAAATGACCCAAAAACAAATTGAACTCTTCACTTACATCTTGCTTAAGCGCCTTCAGCTTTGCATCCATTTCAACTAGGTAAGTTTCCTCAAGAAATTCGTGAAGAAACCTCGCCCGTAGAGCCGGCCATGCTTGCTTTGGCTCACCTTCCAATGCGTCGTACCATGCTTTAGCTCTACCACGCATCATCAAAGGAAAAGTTTGCATTTTGCTATCCTTGTTCGGCATACGCAACGATACCATGTACAACTCAAAATATCTAAAACTTACTTTTGTCTGACCTTAAAAACTCCAAAACATTCAAAAATCATATAGCCAGTATCAGTAGGCCAAGGACTCGCTGTAGGCTAAGTTTGTTGGAATTAGGGTTGCAGAGAAACACACACAGCTTGGAGAAGACGAAGGAAGCTCAAGGCACACAATAGAGAGTGTGTTACTTAGTGTGCAATGGAAAGATAGATAGCCCTAGAGTGATGGGCGTATATACAATGCACGGGGGAAAAAACCTCCTAAAGAGGGAAAAAATGCCCCGGCAGTCCTAGTGTGTTCACACACATCACTACCACATGTATATGGTAACAAATCCCCCCTGGAGTGATGCGGTGAACGAGAGCTGGCACATGAGTAAAGGGAAGTGCCATGCCCTGAGGACAGGATCAGTCCACAAAGGGGAGTAAGCCCAAAGCTTTGCAGAAAGCTTCAAGCTTCTCACGAGACAATGCCTTTGTGAAAAGATCTGCAAGGTTGTCCTGTGTTGGCACATAAGCCAAGCTGATCTCTCCTGCTGAGAGCCTCTCCCTGACATAGTGGTAATGCACCTCAATGTGCTTTGTGCGAGCATGAAAAACTGGGTTCCTCGCAACTGCCAATGCGCTCTGACTGTCAGTGTAGATAGTGTTGGCAGTGTCCTGTCCAACACCCAAGTCAGCCATAAGGCGTCTGAGCCATACACACTCAACCGTAGCTGTGAAGACTGCCCTGTACTCAGCCTCACAACTCGAAGTGGCCACAGTAGGTTGCTTCTTGCTCAACCATGATATACATGAACTGCCAAGCATGAAACAAAAACCACTTGTGGACACTCGCGTGTCAAAACAACCAGCCCAATCTGAGTCCGAAAAAGCATGTAAGTCTGGCGGCAATGATCCCCCCTTGGGATAAAACAAAACAGCCCCGTATCATCCACAAGCAAACGGACAAGCTGAAGCAACAAACAAAACCATATGCACGGTCCTTACGAAGATTGTATCTGAGTCGAGAACTGACTGGGACCAGAAGTTGCATTCAACATTATGGGCATATAGGGTAGCATATAAAACATCAATAGGAACGACCCCATATAACATGGTTTTTGGGCTAAATGCTATCTTACCAATAGAATTCTTGATTTCAACATTAAGGGTGGCTAAGGATCTAGAGTGGACAGGGCACGAGCTTTCTGATAGAATAGATGACCTGGAAAAGCTAGACGAGCTTCGCCTAAAAGCAGTAGCTTCTATCTACGCTCAAAAAAGACGACAAAAGGAATGTTTTGATAAGCATGTGCGGACTAAAGAGTTTAAAGTTGGGGACTATGTCCTAGTTTACACTCTGAAACAGCATGCTAAGAAGCTTAAAAAGCGAGGGATGGGACCTCTGTTGATTAAAGATCTATCACCAAGTGGAGCCGTCAAGCTTGCTACATTAGACGGAGAAGAAATGCCCAATTGGATTAGTGGATGCAGAGTGAAAAAGTATCTGTTGCCGCTAACACAAGACATGCTTCTCAAAATACATCAAGAAAAGCTGCGTGTCCAAAAAAAGAAAAAGATTGTAGAGGAAGTGCAAGCTGAGGCGAAGGAAAGAATGGAGAAAAGAAGACTACTGCGTCAGAAACAGCGCAATGAAGGAGCAATACGAATAAACGCAGTTAGTATAACAGAAATGGGGAATGACAAAGAAGAACCCATCATTGAATGCAAAGTAGGGACCAACCAAATTAAAGCCAGAGCACTATTAAATTCAGGAGCTCAAGCTAACCTACTTTCACTCAGTTTGTATAGACAATTGACAAATGACACGAAATTACAAACTGCCAAGCAAGAGTTAAAAAGTTACTCTAAGAATTCAATCAAAACTGTCGGATGCACAGTTTTACATATACAGATTAACCATTATGTGTATCCTCATATGTTTTACGTGGTTGAAGACCAAGCTACACAACATCCATTATTGCTAGGACAACCATGGCAAAAGCAATACAATGCAATGATTGACTGGAGTTCTAAATCAGTGCTTATCAAATACAAAGGTGAAAGTCAATCAGTTAAGTTCACCAAAGGAGCAGAGCCAACTCCAAAGGAAGAATCCACGGACAAGGGCAAACAACAAACAGAGAAAAAGAAGAAGCAATGGCAACCAAAAGTTTCTACACAACTGCATTGCTCGTCGACGAGGAACTCTCAACATTGGATAAGGAAGACAAGCAATAATATAACAGCTCAACCTTGGGATAAAACGGAGTCAACGTTGGTATGGAGACCAAAAAAGGCTGTGCCAGAAAACACAAACAGAGTCTTCAATACCAGACAACAGAGAGATCCCCGACAATCAAGGACAGTGAAACAGATCTGGATTCCAAAGAAGTTCATGATGGCACAAAGCTACATCAAGCAAATTTGGATCCCAAAGATTTGTAAACAAGAACTCCCTTCAGTACAAGCCACAGAAACTCATAGGTATTTCAAGCCAAGGAAATCAACACACAGAACAAAGCAGGTTTGGGTCGCAAAGAGTTTGTGGTAAGCACAAGCAAAGCGGAAGCAGATTTGGATTGTGAAAAAAGACAACAAGGTAACGAAGAATCCATCTACTGATTCTACTACCAAATTGCCAAAACCAACCCAAAACCCGACCACCAATCCATCAATCAAACAAAGAGCAGCTTTATTAGAAAGAATGTTGTATCGTCGCTCTACAATTACATTGGGAACTTATGACCAAAACAATTACAAAGCTTCACCCACAGACACTTCATAGTCGTCCGGGAGGACTCAGACTAGGAGGGGGGGAGGTATACAGGAGCTACAAAGCAGCTACAAGCGGAAAAAACAAAGAAAAACAAAAATTATATTACAAGGGCAGTGTCTTACATGATTCTGTAATTTTTTATGTTTGATTGCGGATATTGATAATATTTATGCCCTTATATACCTTGTTTTGCAACAAGAAGAGATCAAATGATGAATTTGGGTCTCTAGATGTGTAAATATCACTAAATAAGAGTGTTTTTGCAGCTAAAAAGTGGAAAAAAGTGGTAATCCAAGTCCAGAAATCACAAAGAAGTGTATATTCATATACACAGGGTTACCAGCTATTTATCGTGTATGTTTGGATTTTTTTGGCTTCAATTTGCTATTTTCCTTTATTTTTTATGATTTTCTTAATAAAAATAAAAGAAAAATAAAAAAGCAGGTGAAATGAGATTGGAAAAAAGAAAAGATTAGACGGTGATGATCCTAATGACAAGGGCAACCCAGGATAAAAATTGGGTACAATTCTGAAAAAGTTGCGAAAAGCCCGAAATGACAGAATTTTGGCAAAGTGGACAGATTTCTCAGAAGCAGGTCAAATGGAGTCCAAATTGAGAAATTTCAAATCCTAAAGTGCATTTCACGATGAGATAGGAGCACATGTCAAATTTGGTAACAAGTGATCCGGGAAGCCCGAAGTTAAGTATTTTTCACTTCACTATCAAGCTCATTTCCACTATTACCTTCTTGGAGAGAGCAAAGAGCACACAGGAGCATCCGACCTTCTACCGCCTTCTACGACTGCTACGAGAGCTCAGAGGACACCAGACATGAGAGGTAGACTCGTTGCCATAAGCTTTTGATGCTTATCATTAACTTTTGTCGCGAAAACTCACCAAAACCAAGAAACAAGAGCAGACGGGGAATAGGGAGGAACGCTAGGTAGGGGCACAACCGCCTAACCAAACCTTGCAAGAACTTAGAGGTGGGTTACCCTAGTATAGGAGATGAGTTTCTAGCACTCAAAGCTCGAGAAAGAACGACTGGAAAAACCCTAGGTCAACAGAGCCTGCAAGAGGCAAACAGAAAAAAGTTGTCGGAACGACACAAAACTTCTCAGGAAGCTTAACAACATCGAGGGCAATGCAACCATGGAGTATCTCCGGGTTTGGATCACCAAAAGTAGGTCGGAACAACCGATTCGGCGGCGGACACACAAAGCGTCATTTTGGCATAACGGCTAAAATTGACGACCAAATGACATGAAACTTCACAAGCAGCTTCAAATATACATGGATGACTTATGTTTGCAAGCAAAACCCAAAAGAAAGCTGATTCACTTACAGATGGTGAAAAAGACGCTTTCGGACAACCAAATGGAGAAAGATGGAGAACGGGGAGCCAAAGTCAAGTTCAACCAAATAGGTGGCTTCACAACATATCCAATGAGCTGGAAATGCAACTCTCGAAAAGAAAAGTTGAAGAAATTCAACTCCAAGGCAAAAAGACGACTTCGGAGACTGAAATGCCTATAAGGGGGCTTTTTAGCTAAACTGATGACTTTTTAAGTTGAAAACTAGTTAGCAGGGCTTAGGGCACTAGCACAAAGCATTCTTTGCACAAAAAGACCAACATTTCAAGAAAAGACATCATACGCGTATGATGTCTCACAGCATGATTTTCACATCCATTTCAACATTTGAGTGCATAGCCTCATTCCACATGTTAATCACATCCTATGAACCAAGTATCATGAGAATTGGAGTTAGAAAACCCAAGGAAAACCAAAAAGACGCAAAGTAGGCCATAAAATTGATTTTTGGTCCTAATTTTGTCAAAATAACTCCAAACTCATTGAAACTTTGTAGGATTGTTGATTAACACATCTACAAGCTATCTGGAACCAAAAAGCACCATTTTGACACAAAAGACATCATACACGTATGATGTCTATTTGCACTTACAGAGCCAAAAATTCTCATTTGTCATCATACATCCATTATATATATCTAATACATGCTACATATGAAGTTTGGAACCATTTGGTCAAGTGGATCACCCCACTAGCCCAATTAAGAGAAAATCCTTCATACAAAGCCTATTTTTGTCCCAAATCCAACATATTCAAGTCCAAACCAAGATTTGAGTATAAACAATCCTTCACTAGCAGATGGAGAGTCCACAGAACCAATCCCATGAAAAATTCCCAGAGCCATTTTTAGTCCAAATTCTATCCAAACTTGATAAATCCACTGAATAAGCCTATCTAAAGCCAAAACCAAGCTTATAGAGAAAATTGGTCCAAAAATGCACTAAAAGACATCATACGCGTATGATGTCTCACCATGTGATTTTGGCACCTCAGGGCTTCAACCACCAAACAGAAGTGATCTACATGCCATTTGAAGGTGAACCACCAAGTTTTATCCAATTTGGATCATAAAATCCATTTCCCTTTCAAAATTTTGCCAAGAGCCTGAACTGGACTGAACTGGCCAAAACTTGTTGGAATTAGGGTTGCAGAGAAACACACACAGCTTGGAGAAGACGAAGGAAGCTCAAGGCACACAATAGAGAGTGTGTTACTTAGTGTGCAATGGAAAGATAGATAGCCCTAGAGTGATGGGCGTATATACAATGCACGGGGGAAAAAACCTCCTAAAGAGGGAAAAAATGCCCCGGCGGTCCTAGTGTGTTCACACACATCACTACCACATGTATATGGTAACAAATCCCCCCTGGAGTGATGCGGTGAACGAGAGCTGGCACATGAGTAAAGGGAAGTGCCATGCCCTGAGGACAGGATCAGTCCACAAAGGGGAGTAAGCCCAAAGCTTTGCGGAAAGCTTCAAGCTTCTCACGAGACAATGCCTTTGTGAAAAGATCTGCAAGGTTGTCCTGTGTTGGCACATAAGCCAAGCTGATCTCTCCTGCTGAGAGCCTCTCCCTGACATAGTGGTAATGCACCTCAATGTGCTTTGTGCGAGCATGAAAAACTGGGTTCCTCGCAACTGCCAATGCGCTCTGACTGTCAGTGTAGATAGTGTTGGCAGTGTCCTGTCCAACACCCAAGTCAGCCATAAGGCGTCTGAGCCATACACACTCAACTGTAGCTGTGAAGATTGCCCTGTACTCAGCCTCACAACCCGAAGTGGCCACAGTAGGTTGCTTCTTGCTCAACCATGATATACATGAACTGCCAAGCATGAAACAAAAACCACTTGTGGACACTCGCGTGTCAAAACAACCAGCCCAATCTGAGTCCGAAAAAGCATGTAAGTCTGGCGGCAATGATCCCCCCTTGGGATAAAACAAGCCAAGATGTAAAGTGCCACTAAGGTAGCGGAAAATCCTCTTGACAGCCTGCCAATGCTTAGACCCTGGGCTATGCATAAATCTGCTGACCTGCGAGACTGCAAACTGAATATCTGGCCTCGTGTTGCATACATAAATGAGGCAGCCAACAGCAGTTTGGTAAAGAGTGACATCAGCAGGATCGCCAGCATCATGTAGACTCAACTTCAAACCTGTTTCCATGGGAGTGGCAATAGGTTTGCAATCCTCAAGTCCAAACTTACATAGCAATGTCTCTATGTAACTTTTCTGACACAAGGCAATACCACCATCACACTGCTTAAACTGTATACCCAAGTAATGATGCAACAGCCCCAAATCTTTCATCTTGAAAGTAGCATTCAAATCAGCCTTAAATTCAGCAATATGTCTCTCATTTGGTCCAGTGATCAGCAAATCATCAACATAAAGAACCACAATGAGAAATACATCATCCTCACGCTTTACATATAATGTGCTTTCTGTTGGACTGTTACGAAAGCCTCGTTTAACCAAATGAGTGTCAGCTTTCTCATACCAAGCACGAGGAGATTGCTTCAACCCATACAAAGCCTTCTTACATTTGCACACTTTGTCCTCTTGTCCTTTTATGACAAAACCGCGAGGCTGCGTTACATAAACTTCCTCAAATATGTCACCATTCAAGAAAGCAGTAACAATGTCTGATTGATGTACATCCCAACCAAAATGAGCTGCCAATGCACATAGAAAACGCACAGTAGTCATACGACAAGTGGGAGCAAAAGTCTCTTCATAATCTATGCCTTTTTGTTGTGCATAACCCTTTGCAACAAGTCGAGCCTTATGGCGATCGATCTCACCATCCGGCTTGCGTTTCAACTTGTAAACCCACTTCGTACCAATGGCCTTTTTGCCAGGAGGCAAATCACATAAAGTCCATGTGTCATTCTCTATAAGTGCATCATATTCTGATTTCATGGCAGCAATCCAATTTTCTGAATTCTGTGCTTCATCAAAAGACAGAGGCTCCTCAACATCATGTAAACTAGACACAGCCAAAGCATAACAATCTGATGCATAAGATGCATGGCGAGAGCCTGAACGAGTACGACTAGATAAAGGTGCATCCAATTTACTGTCACGCAAAGTGTGCACCAGCCATTTTGGCATACCTCTAGCCTGCTCATTTTCAGCCCTTTCCTCATCAAGTACATCATGTACATCTGCATCAGTAATAGGCTGTTCTAAAACATTTTCAGAAACCCCCATAGGCTGTACATTTGCCTCATTGGAACTTACATTCGTATTTCCACCACTGAAAAGAGGCAACAAAGTGTCATAAATGTCCTGTGAGCTTACATTACTGTCTCTAGTACATGACAGCAAGGGTTGAACAGAATCTTCCACAAACACTACATCCCGTGAAACCAAAATACGTTTTGTTTGCGGATGATACAACCTGTAACCTTTGCTTTCAGCACTATAACCAACAAAAATACATTTGACAGCCTTATCATCCAATTTTCTGCGTTGCACTTGTGGCACCAAAGCATATGCCAAACAGCCAAAAACACGCATGTGCTCAATAGAAGGTTTTCTATCATGCCATGCTTCATATGGAGTAATAGACTGCAAAGCTTTCGTAGGACACCTGTTAAGTACATAAGTGGCACACATGATGGCCTCAAGCCAAAAAGAATGCGGCAAAGCCTGACTTTTGACCATACATCGTGCCATTTCCGTTAGTGACCTGTTTTTCCTCTCAGCAACACCATTTTGCTGAGGTGTATAAGGCACTGTACATTGGTGTTTTATCCCACGACTAGCCAGAAATGCATTAAATTCATGAGACATATACTCCCCCCCTCGATCGGAACGGAGGGTGCCCATAGTACATTTTGAGACATTTTCAGCCATAGCCAAAAATTGTTTGAAGCACATAAAAACTTCGGACTTCGCTTTAAGCGGAAATACCCACGCATGCCTGGAGTAATCATCAATGAAAGTCACGAAGTACAGGTAATTGCCCAAGGACGGAGTTTGCATGGGCCCACAAACGTCACTATGCACAAGCTGCAACCTGCATGTGGCCCTAACTGAACCATCCTTTGGAAACTTAGAACGCTGCATTTTACCCAGAATACAGCCTTCACAAACATGTTTGATAGGTGCTTCAAGAGGCGGCAAAGAAGCAACCATATCAGATTTCTGCAAACGCAGCAAACTGGCAAAATTCAGATGACCAAAACGTGCATGCCAAAGTTTTGCATCTGAAATAGCCCTTGAATCTGCAACAGCATTTGCAAAATTTTGTCCACACTTGTCATACAAAGTGAGCTTATACAGCCCACGGCACAAAAGCCCAGATGCAACAATTTCATCACCAAAACTGAGATCATGAACTGTACATCTGTCATCCACAAATTTGACTACAAGTCCAAGTCTAGCAAGTGCGGATACAGACAAGAGATTCTTCTTGATCCCAGGTACATAAAGTGCATCAACAAGTGTGAAGGAACTGCCATTAGCAGCAGTGAGCACAATCTTTCCAACTCCCTGAACTGGATAAGAGGCGTTGTTGGCACAAGTGACTGAATTCCCATGAGGGACAGACTCGAGAGAGGTAAACAATTCACGATGTGAGGTAATGTGCTTTGTAGCACCACTGTCGAAATACCACACATGTGAATCTGCAGCAACTGACAAGCATGCATCATGGACAGCAGGATTGTAAGTGCACTCTGCGCTAAAAGCCCATTCTGCATCAACATCAGCATCACAATCTCCTTTCACAGAAGACTCAACAATGGCTGCATTTGTAGTGGAACCAGCATTTGCAGTGGAACCACCCTCTTTCTTCTTAGCCTCTTTGGCCTTCAACTTAGGACACGACTTGATCAAGTGATCATTGGCTTTACAATAATGGCAACGCATCTTCTTTTTGCCCTTATCACCAGAATTGCCAGACGAAGTGCTGCCAGTAGAAGCATTAGGAACAGAATTTTTGCCACTCGCAGCAGAACCATAAGAAGTGGCTGCATTACTGTTACCACCCTTTCTTTGAGAAGCAATAAAAGCCTGTTCAACTGCACGCTGCCTAGTCCTGTTTTTTCTAGAAAGTGACTCTTGCAACAGCAATGTGCATAATGCATCAAACTTGACAACTTCAGGATTTCCTTGGGTCATCAGTCTCCAAGTACTAGCAAAAGTCTGGTAGGAATCTGGTAAGGCATCAAGAACAGTCTGCACAAGGGAACTGTCAGAAATGACTTCACCTGCAGAAATGAGTTGCTCATTGATATCCTTGACACTAGCAAGGAAAGTGTCCATATCATCTTCCTCATGCATAATCTTTGACTCTAGCTCTTTACGCAGCAAAGCAATTTTAGCCTCATTGCGGCTTGCATAAAGACTTGCTAGAATATCCCAAGCCTGTTTTGCAGATTTTGCTGAACGGATGTGAGGAATAATGGTGCGCTTCACAGACAACGCAATCAATGCATGAGCCTGCGCATCCTTAACATCCCAATGAGCTTGTTCTGCTGTAGGCAAAACAACTCTAACAGCTGCAATCCTTGCAGCAAGACCTGCAACATCCTCAACATCGCCTACATCTTCAGAACCAGGACGTACATCAATGCCCTGCACAATGTTCCAGACACCTTTTGACACAAGAACATGTTGCATCATATAAGCCCACATAGGGTAGTTGTCCCCATCCAACCTGTCCTCAGCAGCAAACATCTTGAACACATCTGTGTTGTTGTTGTCAGCCATGGTAAATGCTGCACCTGATGTGAAAACTGCCCGAAAATAGGAGAAATGGAGCGGGAACAACTTGTGCTATATAGCACAAACCGTAGAAGACTATAAGGCACCTGTTATGCAGAAAACGGCACTGACAGAAAATTTGCACAAAATGACGAAATAGCCTGTGTAGTACTGCCCATAGTGGAAACGGAGGCCGAAATGAGCCCAAATCAAAATTCTGAGCAGACCGAGCTCTTCGAGCCTTCCCAAAATATTTGTCGACCTGCGAACGCTCGCCAAAGCTCACTGAAATCGGAGAAAGTGAGCAGGCGTGTGCTGGAGCAGCTGGCGACTAAGCCCGGGAGGACGTGACCTGCTCTGATACCAATTGTTGGAATTAGGGTTGCAGAGAAACACACACAGCTTGGAGAAGACGAAGGAAGCTCAAGGCACACAATAGAGAGTGTGTTACTTAGTGTGCAATGGAAAGATAGATAGCCCTAGAGTGATGGGCGTATATACAATGCACGGGGGAAAAAACCTCCTAAAGAGGGAAAAAATGCCCCGGCAGTCCTAGTGTGTTCACACACATCACTACCACATGTATATGGTAACAAAGTTTTAGTGCATACTAACACTAAGGAACATGGATTGCAATCCATGTTCCCCTGACACATTTTGATACCAAACTGGCACCTTAGCTAGAGGGCATCACAGAGAGTCTAGTGGTCCTTCCAAAATTGAATTTGGATGCAAAAAAACATCCCAAAAGCCCAGAACTGGCAGAAGCTTAGTCAAATCGATAGAATTAACCTAGCTTCCAATCTAGAGGTTCATTTCTAACACTACAACAGGTACTTCACATTAGTGACGCTCGTAGTGCGACACTCAAAAGTGAAAATCCACAGCGTCTCTATGGGCGTCACTATTGTTGCATAGTGACGCTTATAGCGACATCCATAGCAACACCGACAAGGGTAAAAAATAAACTGAGAGTGCCAAAAACTCAGATCTCATATTTGAGTTTTGGCGCTCAAGCGAAAGAGGTAAACCCGCGCTCTCCCTCTCTCTCTCTCTCTCTCTCTCTCTCTCTCTCTCTCTCTCTCTCTCTCTCTTTCCCCCCCACACACACACGCACATGCACACAAGGAGAGGAAGGAGAGCCAGGTATGCTCCTTCCCTCTCCTCTCTCTCATGTTCCCTTCCCCTCTCTCTCTCTCTCTCTTTCCCCCCCACACACACACGCACATGCACACAAGGAGAGGAAGGAGAGCCAGGTATGCTCCTTCCCTCTCCTCTCTCTCATGTTCCCTTCCCCTCTCTCTCTCTCTCTCTCATGTTCCCTTCCCCCCTCTCTCTCTCTCTCTCTCTCTCTCTCTCTTTTCAAAGACACAGTGTGTGTGTGTGTGTGTGTGAGAGAGAGAGAGAGGGTGCACACATGCATAAACAAAAAACACATACACACACACATGTGCATAAACAAAGAATGATACACACACAGACTGAGAGAGGAAAAGAGAAAGAGAGAGAGAGAGAGAGATAAAGTAAAGAGAGAGAATGAGAGAGATATATATAAAGCAAAGAGAGAGAGAGAGAGAGGAGAAAACAAAGAGAAAGAGAAATAAGGAGAGAGAGAGAGAGAGAGAGAGAGAGAGAGAGGTAAAAAAAGTAGAGAAAATATGAAATGAAATGCTATATTAAAATTTAGGGTTAGGTTAGATTTAAAATTACATTTAATTATAGGTTAGATTAAGATCTAAGATTAAGTTAGATTACATTTAACTTATATTTAAAATTTATGCTAAATTTAAAATAAGGTTAGACTTAAGATTAGGTTAATATTTAAATTAGATTTAAGATTAGGTTAGATTACATTTAGGTTTAGGTTAGATTTAGGTTTATCTTGAGTTTAAGATTAGGTTAGATTTCAAAATAGGGCAAGATTTAAGATTAGCTAGGTTAGATTTAACTAGATTACATTTAGGTTTAGGATTTAAGATTGGATTAGATTTAGGATTATGTTGAGCTTAAGATTAGATTAAATTTAGATTTTAGATTAAGACAAGATTTAAGATTAAATTAGATTTAGATTTAAGTTAGATTACATTTAGGTTTAAGTTAGATTTAAGATTATATTAGATTTAGATTTATGTTGAGTTTAAGATTAGATTAGATCTAGACTTATGTTAGATTTAAGGTTAGATTAGATTAGATTTAGGTAAGATTTTAGGGCATGTCAATGAAAGCTTTTCCCAAAGGTCAAACACTAGGTACACAACAATATGTATATTCCCATCGGAATCTGACACCTATCAACTCACCCACTAACCATGTTCAATTAGCTCAGAATCACTATATGTTCAATTAGGCTAGATTTAAGAGTAGATTTTGGATTTAGTTTTTATATTAAAGTTTACCTTCGGGATTACGAAAAAATTAGAGTTACGTGAACGGTGATCCCTCTCTTCCTCTCTAAGGATGCGACCTTAAGTTGGAAAGCTTTCGACGGCATGATACTCAGATTGGAGGCCAACATGTAATGTGCTAAGTAATCCCTAGAACAAGGATCTGCTGAGATGTTAAGATGCTGTGAATTGCTACAACTAGAGAAGAGGCAAATGGGTTTTGTCCACTACATGCACTATCATGTAGACATGAGTGTGTAGATTTCTTGTACCCACAAATATAGGCATTGACCAATAAAGACGAGATTATAGCCCGGTGGTTCTGATCTCCGTGCACCTCTAGACCGAGGTGTGCAGGGATCGAACATGACTAGAGAATGTGAGGTAGTTTACAGAGTGTGAACAAAGAGAGAGGGAGAGAGAGAGAGACATAAAAGATGGAGGATGCCAATAGAAGATTAAATTTATGTCCAGGTTATAAGGTTTTTACATTCATTATGAGTAGTGACAAGGATGTGGGACCATCCAACCGAAACACCTATCTCTCAGCAAGGATCTTATCTCCTTGTAATCGATGAAAGAAGGCTGTGCGATGGACAAGACACATTTCTTTGCAGCACGTTTGCAAATTTGGCGAGTTTGATCCATCTATTATAGATTGAATTGTTTCCAATTATAACTCGTCGGACTCTAACGCTGGGGTGGCCAACAGGCAGCAATCTTGCAACCCAATAGACGTATTCGCAGGTGCTTTGCAAGTAGCATACGTGAGGCCACAAGATGTAGCCTCTGACACTCGGAGGATGATCATGTAGACCACATTCCCAACAAGGCAATGTTTGAGCCCGAGATCGATGAAATGATCGAGACGATTATGGATTCAAAAAGGCTTATCTATGATGATATGAAAAGTGAAGCCGATATGCCATTATATGATGGAGCACGTGTGTCTAGATTGAAGGCGCTCCTAGTTCTTCTCAACATACATGCAAATTTTGGATGGAGTGACACTAGCGTCTCAGCGCTTTTGAGGTGATCTATTAGTATGTGTTTACTTCAATAAAAAACTCTAGATGTATAATGATCTGATAGATTACTTACACAAGTGTACCGCATTTTTTTCACTGTGTAGATTTCTCAAAGAGCACATACTGCCAACTGATAATGTGATGCCAGATTCTAGAGAGGAAGCAAGAAAGATCTTGCAAAACTTGGGGATGGAGTACAATTCGATTCATGCTTGTCCTAACGACTGCATTCTTCTCAGAGGGGAATACATAGACATGGAGAAGTGTCCGAAATGTGATTCCAAGAGATATCGAGTAGATCTCCACCAACAAAAAATTCCATAAAAGGTTTTGCAACATTTTCCTTTGCTTCCTCGCATCTAGAATTTCTTTGCATGTAATTCCATGGACGCCCTACCATCCTGGGATGAGGAGAAGAGGTCTTTCAAAAAAATCACGCAGGAGCCTCTAATGCCAAACACGATGGGGTTCAAAGTAGCAAACAAAGGCACTATGGACAGTCTAGGCCACATAAATTTACCAATCACCATTGGTGGAACAGCTTATCTGCATCAGTTTCATGTGGTTGACTATCAGTATCTTAATGAAGCAGTTATTCTGGGAGTGCCGTGGATGCGCACTTAGCAAGCCACGCCAAATTGGCAGGACAATACCTTACTGCTTAAACAAGAGGACAATCTTTTGCCACGCCCTTTGTACAAACAAACCATGTATGGGAACCTCTACCATCACCACATGCACCAGCTTAGTGATATTCCACAGCTGTGGTCAAGAAAATATGGCTTTAAAAAGCCATCATGCAAACCAATCCTAAGCAATTATGGATACCAAAACGACCAAACAATACAAGTCCGTCTACATTGCCTAGACAAAAACCAGACCTTGCCAAATTGCCTACATCTTTTGTCAAACAACCTAGGCCAATGGAACAAAACCCTTGACAACCAAACAATGTCAAGTGGGTAGGGAAACCAAAACAAACTTGCTCACACGAGGCCTCTTCTTGGAAATCCACAAGCAAGCAATTTCAGTGGCAACCAAAACAAAACCCTCAAGCAAAACAACCACCATAATCACAACTTTTGCAGGTCACCGTCAAACATAGAGCACGTCTTCTACAATTACTACTGTTTGGACCACGAAACTTCAATGTGACCTTGCCACCAACAGCCACTAAACATATTGTTTAGCACCTCTCTCTTGCACATCATTTTGTTTCCCCATGCATATCCTCCATCCGCATGATAGAGCCACACTATACGGCTATGATAGACAAGTGCTTTGCTCCCATGCACTCTACCACATGTTCATCTGGGACGACACACTCTAGGAAAGGGGGAAAATGTGGCAAGATTATCATTTGTATGTATTATTATTATCCTATCCTTTCTTTTTCTTTAAAAACAACTCCTTTAGAGCCTTATAAACTCTTAGCTGGCATAATCATGAGCCATAACGTCACCATCTAATACCATGATAAGTATATGTATGTAAGGGAGTTTACACTAATTTTGGCTAATTTTTTGTCGACTAATAATTGTAAAAAACAAAAAACTGCTAATCCATCCTTGCTTTCAAAAAAAAAGTTTAAAAAAAATATTAGTCCAGCCAAGAAAGTCGGAATTGACCAAAATTAGTGTAACCTCCCTTACATACACTAATAATTACACTAATCAATCCTTGCTTTGGAAAAAAAAAACCAAAAAAAAAGACAAATAATCAACAAAAATTGATAAGTCGAGCCAAGAAAGTCGGAATTGACTTTTGAAAGAAAATGCCAAAACTTCAAAGCAAGGATTTCGAACATGACAAATATGGAAAGATTTGACACAAGATGGATTTTGAGCCAACTTCTAAAGGATCAAAACTGCAGATCGAACACCAATTATCAATCGAGCGTCAGAATGATGAACGGTTCCAACCGCAAGTGATATGAACAACGAGATATGATCAATGGATGTAAGTAAAAATAGGGCAATCCGGGTAAACTAGGAACATATAGTCAAATGGGGCAACATAAGCTCATTTGCATTCACACACACACACACACACACAGAGAGAGAGAGAGAGAGAGAGAGAGAGAGAGAGAGAGAGAGAGAGAGAGAAGCATAGAGTTTCCAGATTTGTTTCTGCCCACTGCGACCACCTCGGTGGATCTTACTACACCAGATTTGAAAGATATGATCATTAACCTTGCAAGAGCATGTGTATATGCCCCATTCTGCATCAACATTGCCAAAACAACAGATCAGAGCAGTACAAAGTCAAGAAATTTTCAAACTAACAAGGCCAATGGAGTATCCCCAAACTCATCAAAAACAAAAACTTTTTCACCAGTAGACCTTAAATAGCTGGTAGAATCAGGCAGGACAAAAACAACAGCAAAAATTGGTGGAACATGGATTGTGATCCATGCAATCCATGTTCCTCAAACCCTAAAATCAGAGAAATTGATACAAGAGCACCCACAAGTAGCCAGGAACAAACTCCTGCAGCTAGATTTTCAAAATGCATCCCAACATGGATCAGGATCCATGTTCCTTTTTGCCAAAATCAGGGCAGGAGTGACTCACTAGCTACAGAATGCAAAAATAGTATTTGTGCTACAAAAATAATCGCAAAAAATTGCTCTTAAGATCATCAAATCCTCCTGGTTTTCTACCTTCAGTCTGCAAATGGTCCTTTGGTCATTTTCAAGGGGGAAAAAGGTAGGATCCCAGAAGAAAACTCCGGGAGAGGTCAAATGGTCGGATGCTAGCAAAACTTATGAGGAAGGGCTAAAAGCAGAGATCTTGACAAGTTTCAAATTTCTGCTTAAGCCAATTGGGAGACTTCACACTCTCCTCAGAGCCTATCAGCAAATGAAATGTAATTTAAGGATGGTTGTAGGATCAAATAAGCAAAGGATTACTTGCAAAATGGTAAAAATTGCAGGAATCAATTTGTCCCCTCAAAAGGATTCAATTTCTGATGGAATTTGACAGGGAGCCAAGCAAAGCTGTGAACTACAGACCTAAATCATTGGGAATCAAGACAATGATAGATGTCAGGCAAAACATGTGCCTAAAAATGGTTTCAAGAAATAGATATGGTGAAAACAAAAAAAACATGGCCATAAAGTAGAAAATGGGGCAAAGTAAGGAAAAACATGTCCAAATTTGAAAATATTTCACCAGTGTAGTAGGAAAACTTATTGAAACATATGTGCAGGGAAACTGTGTCAAAATTCCTCTCAACATGGATCATGATCCATGTACCTTTTTGCCCACTAAAAGCAAAAACTATGCCATCTGATCGAGTATATTCAAGAAAGCCAAGCCATGAAGTTTCAATCCATTTGAATTCCAAAATCCACTTCAAAAAGCCACAAATCTCCAAGTTTGCAAAGAAGTCCCAAAATTTAGCCCAAGTGTTAGACCATTGATCCAAATCCCAAAAAAATTGGACCAAGGCATCCTGTAGATAAACCCTACCAGATGGTATCATGAGATTTCCAAAATGTTTCCCAACATGGATCACGATCCATGTACCTCAAATCATAGATCCAAAAAAAAGTGCACAGTAGCATCTCTATATGCCCAGGAACAACTTCCCCTAGTTGGAATTTCGAAGTTCTTCCCAACATGGATCATGATCCATGTTCCTTTTTGCCAAAATTCATCTATTACATTCTATCCTTGTGCCTATAGTAATCCTAGATGCACTAGTGAAATTTGGTAAAATTTGAGGTTGTTTTGACAAAGTTATGCTCATTTTTCATTTTATGGTCAAGTTTGCAACTTTCCAACAGTCTGATCAATGGCTAAAACCTGGTTTCATTGCTAAAATTGACCACATGATGCCTCAAAGAAAAGCACAAAGGGAGTAGAATGTTGCATCTTATGAGATAACAGATATCTTCTGAAATGAGAAAGCTCATATCACAGAACAGGTACTCAAAGCAATACCCGCTAACATCTTCATCGGAAGGTTTCAAGCCACAGATGAAGAAATACTAAAGGCCACTATCTTTCCAAGAGAAATGTGGACACTTAACCAAAAGCCAGTGTGCAAGCAGGGGTCAGGTGCCTACAATTAGACAGCTTCCTACAATTACCTCCTTGGGGAACGGACTTCACACGAGCTCATGAGCTCAGAAGTTCAATTTAGTACAATGGGGAAGCAACTCTGACCGATAAGGATGGGGAAGTAGTTAAGGTAAAGATCACATCAGAAATAATCAACAAAGCCCTCAACCTGCAGTAAGGGACGCACAATCTCTTGCAAAAGACAACGGCAATAGATAATGATAAAGCCTTCTTGAAGCAACGAGGCCACCAGTTCTGACGTATCAAGATTTGATATACTCAAAAACTGAATTGCCATTTCACCTTATATCGCAACACTTCAAAGTGCAGAAGCTGCCCAGATATACAGAACCATTTGTAGGATCTGCACTTTTTCAAAAAGAGGCAGCTAAGAATGTTCCTTAATGACTGGAAGAGAAAGTGACATGAGAGAAAAGGGGGGAAATAAAGAGAGAGAGCTGGCTCACATTTTAGAGAGAGAATACAATGAGAGAACGTGAAAAATCTGCTTTTTTGGCAGGGGGCTAAAAAAGTGCCTCCTTTAATGAGTTCTAAGTGAGAGAGAGTGTTTTATATGTTAGAGAGAGAGGAGGGGTGGGAAAAGGACATTTTAAAATTCATTTACCTCCCTCTCTTTTGGGTAGACTATTTTCAAATTCAAATGGAAATGGATTTAAAAAAAAATCTCAGCATAGGACTTTTTGCCCTCTCTTTTAGGCTTTGTCAGACTTGGCTTAAGCTTTAAGCATTTCCTTAAACTGCCAAATAAAGAGGCCCTCATATATCCCATTCACTTCCTAATCATAGTAGCTCCTAGGAATACTTTGAGATTCTTCCCCATCATCAACAAATTTCACTTGCCTTACATTCCAAGAAGACTGGTAGCATCCCACCACAACTTCATCACTTTCTTCAGCATGCACTAGTAGTCCTTGTGTCTTCATAGTATCTCCTTGAGCTTGTGGGCAAACAGACTCTCCAAGTGTTTTCTTCTTTCTCTTGATGATGTCGATAATTTCTTCATGGAATTCATACTTGTCTATACCAAGCACCTCCCTAAAAGTAAACTCAACCTTGCTATTCAAAATCCTCTCCTCTAGAAATTTCTTCAAGTCTGTAGCAAGTTCAATGTCAGATTGTAGTTTGTAAGCTAGTCCTTTTGGCTTACCTTTTGTTGGCTCCTTTTTCTTCCCTGTTGTAGATTCCTTCATGGTCACTTCTGGTGAAGGTGCCTCCTATGTTGGTGGTGCTCGCAAAGGTGCTGCATCATTCCTCTCTCCACTTCTTGTAGCTCTTTTTGAAGTCCCTCCATCGCCATTTTCACGCTCTTGGGGAGGGGAGGGGGGTCATTGTATATAAATTGTGTATATCACGTGCGTTCAAGGACTATTCTTAAAAACCTTTATTTGTGAATTTTTGACAAATAAAGTACAGCCTTTTCTTATTCAATCTGTAAATTTTTTTCCCAATTATATTTTATGATACCCCTCTATATATGAAAATGTGAGAAAATAAAATTTAATAATCCCTTCTGCTACACTCACGTGATTTTCGTGCCTACGCTTTTCTTCTACAATGGCTTCATGGCTTTGGAAGTTTGTAATGTAGACAGCATAGACATTGAATCCACTGGATCACTCCACCCTGTTTCTATACGTATGTAATCACCTACCTTATGTAGAATCTGTTTTGTAAGCTTTCCCTTTTTAGCTAGTTCCATGACATTTGGCCAAATTTGACCATGATGATCACTCAACTCTTCATCACTAAGATGCTTGATTTTTACTCCATAAGTAGCCACCTCAATTGAAGAGGTGGCATGGTTAGTTTTCATATCTTCAACTAAGGTTTGCATTCCCCCCTTCCCAAAGTTAGTTCTCAAGGGTAGACATGTCTCTCTTAAGTGGATTTTACCATCCTTAAAAAAGACAATGTCTTTTGTCAAAGTATCACTAAAACTATCACAATCCCTTCTTACATGGTATGTACTATCACACCAAATACATCTATTAACAAACCCTTATTTGAGCTATTGTCTTTGCCTAGGAAGTGGCCCTAATGGTTGGCCTTTTTCTTCGAGATTTTCAAGATTCACCTTCATGCCACACATTTCCTTCACAAGCTCATCTAGCATGGACTCATAAAACTTAAAAGCTATAAAAGTAGGCTTCACCATTTTGTCAAAAGTTGAGGTGGAAGGACTTAGTTTCTACTACCATCTTGTACCTTCTTCTTTGCCGTTTGCAAGCACTCAGACAGCACCTTCAATCTCATTCCAGTTGGTCTTTAGTCCTTGCTCCGCATCTTTATCTTCAAGAAGAATCCCCAAAATTTTCTTGAAACTCTTTACCTGCAGCTTTTGAGAAAAGATATGTCTTCTCTGCATCTAGTGTGGCCTTTTTTGTCCTAGTGAGTTGTGCATAGGGCCACTCAAATTCCTTGAGTATCTCTGTTATTGATATTCCTTGATTTGGCTTGACTACCCATTCTAAGAATGTCCTTTTGATCACTCTCTTAGAGTCCTCCATGAAATATTCCTCCATTAAAGCTACTTTGAGTTCTTTCCAATTTCTCCCATGCCCATCTTTGATTGCCCTACCATGTTCCCTAATTTTTGAGCAACAACTAGCTCAAACCTTTAAATAATCTCACCTTCTAACATGCACTGCAACTCCATCTCCTTCACATACTCATGCAAGTACTTGGTTACATATTTGTCATTGAACTGATACATTCTGTTTGTCGACCGCTTGTAATGGTGTGGTTGTTGTAATATCCCTTCTTTCATTGACATGTTGTTGCTGCATGAACATTTAAAATTCTTGAAACATTTGTATTGTTGTTGTGTCAAAATGCATACCATGTTACTCCACATGATCATCCATATCTACCCACAAACTCTCAGCTTGGCAGATTTGCATCGAGTTCATCAAAATTATGTCAAGAAGTTTTCAGTCTTGCCAAGAAAGCACCGGGCTTCTTGCTGTGAGAATTTGTGAGCTAACTCCAAAAATATGTAAAGGAGTTATTCCATAGATGCCATGAAGTCTAGAGTTTTGTAGGGAGTGCAATCAAAGGAGCCTGATTCTCTTTCTCTTGCACTCACACACACAAAGAAAGAACACAAAATAGAAAATTGGTAAACGAGTTGTTCAATTTCTCACAGTTTGTGTAAACCATAAAAGAAATCGTGACAGTCTCAGAGATCATCCTCTACCAAAGGTGAGCAAAGAGTTTCATGATCATAGGGAAATGATGGGTTTTGACCGAGTGCCATTGTAAAGTGGGATTACATTGGTACATAAAGAAAAAGGGTCTTGCTTGATCCAAAAATAAGTGAAACTTTCTCAACGGGCTCCTTAGTAAGTAGTGGATCAATATGTTTTACAAAACTTGAAGATTTGAAGAGATGTGAGAGGCAATATGTATATAATGTACAAATAGGCATGAAAGAGAGTGGTTTGCTAGAGCCTACTAAAAATGTTTTGGGTTTGTGTGAGCAAGTTTCTTTTGTAGATGCTATGGGTGAGCTTGATGCTATAATGGAGTCTAGTTTGCATCTTGAAAATGAAGTTGTGGAAGTATGCTCTATGGAAATGTATCAAGTCATAGAAGCCTTTAAACAAAACCAATCTGTTTTAAGCAAATAGTTGTCCCAGAAGTCCATGTTGAAACTAAATACAAGCGTGTAGAAAAGAAGCTGAAACCAATAGGTTCACCCTTGCCACCCACAACAATAGGGAAAAGATTTAGCAAGGTTCTCTGCAACCAATTTTGAGGAATGCTAAAAAGATTGGGTACACCTTCACAAAGGAGTCTTTTCAAGACTTTGTAGATTGGTTGCAAGGAGTTTTTAACACAGGACGAGACAAAGTACTTTAAAGAAATTATTTCAAAGTATGGTAAGTCTTTTGCATTTGATCCACATGAGATAGGATGTTTTGTAATTTTTACAATACCTTGTGTGCCTTGGAATCTGTGGCCTATTCCGGTTCCAAAGGCTCGTTTACCAAAGTTAGTAGAGCTATTGAATGAAAAGATCAAAACGGGGATTTTGGATCCTTCTTGTGTTCCATACTCAAGCAAGTGGTTCACAATGCCAAGGAAGAATAGTGCTTTATGCTTCATCCAAGATATGCAACCAATGAACAAGGTGACAATTACAAATGTAGGTACATGTCCGATTGTGGATGATTTTGTAGAGGCGTTTGCAAGAAGGGCAATCTACTCAATGGGGGACCTCTACTTAGGGTATAATCAATTTCTGCTTGCAAAAGAAATCAGAGACTTGACAACCATGATGACACCTTTAGGGTTTGGTAAGGATGTGTACCTTGCCACCCACAGGGAGAAACCAACTCTGTTGCACATATGATGAATGGGATGAATAAGGTCGTACGTGACTTTATTCCTCAAATCACAATGCCTTTCATTGATGATTTTCCTATCAAAAGATAAAGCTTTGGATCTCAAGGGACGTCGTAGATTTGTGGAATCACATAAATGATTGTCATAAAAAAAATTCTAGGTTGGAAGAAGTGAATCTTACTTTGTCAGGGGAAAAGTCTATGTTTGGTGTCAAAATGAACTTCTCATTGGGGGGTACACGTGCATTCCATATGGTAGAAAACCTTGTCCAAAAAAAGATAGATGTCATCCAAAGAATAAAAGAAACATGTATTAGCATCACTGAGGCTCGAAGGTTTATCGGAGCATGTGTCGTTTATGTTATTTGGATTCCACACCATGCACATATAGCTGATCCTAATTATCAATTCCTTAGAAAGAATCAAAAGTTTAAATGGACAAAAGCACATGTAAAAGCCATGAAAAAGCTAAAGGAGTTGCTCCAATCATCACAAACTTTGAGAAAGGTAGACTATACGTGTAAAAGGCCAGTAATTGTGATAGTAGACACTAGTCCTACAGGAATTGGATGGTCAATAGGTCAAGATGATGAAGAAGGACACTGATATGTTGTGAGATTTGGAGCAAAGGTACTGAGTGCTCTCCAAAGAAACTGCCCACAAATAGAGCCTTGAAAAATGGAAAAGAGTACCTAATTTGGTGCATATGCGGTTGTAGAAACAGATTATCTACCACTTCTTGGGATGATTACAACTGTTCAATGCCAAATATTTTTATGTTGCAGTGGATTTCCTACATTAAGTCCTTAAATCCAAAGTTTAAGCACATTGCACGTAAAGACGATACAGTGACAGATATGCTATCAAGGATAAGGTATGAAGATGAGTCACAGATGATTGATGAGGGAGATGATGTGGACACAAACCTCTATTCTATCTCTCATGTCAAAGGTAACAATGTATGCATTACTAATCCACTTGAATTGTTCTTAAAAGAGCTTTATGGAGGTGATTGGCTTCTTATTGGAAGCTACTTAAGTACTCTAACAAAACAAGATGATTTGTCTGATCAAGAATTCAAGAGGATATGAAAGAAAGCATATGGGTACTTTTTGAGGGATGGCTACTTGTGGGAGCATTCTAAACAAAAGGGTGTTACACCAAAAAAGGGTTATATATAAAAAAGAGACTCAAGTAAAGCTCTTGCAAGAGTTTCATGAGAGTCTATGGGCTGGACATAGGGGTGTGTGGACAACCTTCTCCATGTTGAAAGAAAAATACTGATGGAATGGTATGTATAAAAATGTATCTCAATTTGTAGAGTCGTGTGTAACTTGTCAAATGTATTCAAATGTTCAACATCTCTGATGGTTTGCAACCTACATATCCACTAGCCATACACTATAAATGAATTGTGGATCTAGTCACAATGCCTTTAGGATTCTAGAAAATAAGATACTTAGTTCTTGCACGAGACGACCTAACTAACCAAGGTGAAGGGTAAGCATTAAGATCAAAAACCGCAAAAGCTATATGCAAATTCCTTCTTGATGAGGTGATTTTTCGTTATGGTTGTTTGGGAAAGATCTTTGCGGATAGAGGTGAACTAGATGCCGAGCAAGCAAGGGATTTATTTTCTAGATTAGGAATCAAGCTTTCTCTTATTATAGCTTACAACCTTGAAGCCAATGGAAAGAGTGAAAGAGGGCATCCTTCTGTCATCAAAAATTTGGCCAAGGCTTGCGAAGGGAGTGTTGGTGAGTGGCCAAAATTGTTGCCATATGATTTATGGGCTGATCGTATAACACATAGCTCAGTAACTGGCTATATGCCTATGGAGCTAATGTATGGTCAAAATCGAGTGATGCAAATTGAAGATACAATTTCCACATGGAATGTACTACCTTGGCAAGACGAGCTTAATAGGAGGGAAAATCTCCTTGCGTTATGTATATAAGGCAACTAGAGAGAAGACCTGGAGACATTAAGGCTGCAAAAGAGAGACTGGAAAATACAAGGTTGAAAAACAAGGGCTACTTAGATAAGCGACATCGGCTCAAGAGCAAAGCAATTGACAAAGCTGACTTAGTTTTAGTGTATGATAGTAGTCTTCAGAGCCAGCACACAGTCATGCGTAAGTTCTCAAAAAGATGGTTTAGATCGTCTGTTGTAAAGCATGTGCATGAAAATGCTACTTACAGCTTGTCTAAACTAGATGGTATAGAAGTAAAGGTTTTCATTGCAGAAAAATGATCAAAGTTTTTAAGAGAAGAGAAGACAGTGATCCAAAAGATATCGAGGAGGAGGAAGAGAAAAACACAGGTGAAGATCAAAGTGAAGATGAAGCATTGAAAGTTATCAATGAAGATGAAATCATGGAATATCTACAAGGAAATTAATGCTACAAAAAATCAAATGTGGCACATACCAAAGGATGTGCAAGTTTAGAGGGGGTGGATGTCGTGTTGTGACACGTACATAGTGACAAGAAATTCTACAAAGTCTATCTTGCAACTTTTTAGATACATAAGTATATTTTCCATAATGTACATATGCATATCTAAGAATAATAATAATATTATCCTAATATTTATCTGAAGGGTAACATATTCTTACTTTAATGTTAGAAAGTACTATAGAAAAAAGAGTCAATAGCTCCACCTCTTTAATTTGGGGCAAAACTCATTGGTTCTTTCTTTCTAATATCTCATTATCATCTCACGCCCTAGCTAGATCATATATCTAGGGTAACTTCTAATATGTATATATTCTAGGTTTTTTTCTTATATTTATTTTTAATAGCTACTAGGAAGGAACCAAATCCTAGTGGGTCACTAGCTTGCATGATTTTTAAAGATACACCTATTTTAATGCATTATTTCAAGGACTTTTTCAAGAAGCAATTTCATGCTTTAATCTTGCATGAGGTGTCCATTGGAATCAAATGAAAGTCTAGGCTAAGGGGAGCACAAGAAGACTTTTATTGCCATAAATGTATCCTATATT
Source organism: Adiantum capillus-veneris (assembly GCF_014529385.1). NCBI lineage: Eukaryota > Viridiplantae > Streptophyta > Polypodiopsida > Polypodiales > Pteridaceae > Adiantum > Adiantum capillus-veneris. The sequence continues at coordinate 85,036,995 of NC_140950.1, forward strand.
GATGATTTTTTTGCACAAGGTTCCAATCCAAATTGAAAAAAGTATATAAAATGGGGGTCATAGATTATTAGCTGAATGTTTTGCCTCTATTTTTACTTTCTTATTTGGAGCCACTGTTTAGGAGATATGATCAAAATGGTGGACCCCAATCTGCTCACATCATGCAGAGATAGCCCATTTCAAACTTTATTAGTTCATGTTCACACTGGCTCTTCTCTTTTTTGTGTAACCCTTGGGGGTTCCCTTCACCTATAAAAGGGGACCTCTTCTTCCATGAAAACCATTCATGAGGGAGTGAGAGGATTAATGCCTAATTGTACTTAGTCATAATCATAAGCCTAAGCCTACACTTGCTCCTTGAGGAGGGCTAGCCAATCTTATAAACAATCCTTGTAAGATCAATTCTAACCAAAGAAGGACTTGGATTTTGTGCATCATTCAAGGTTGGTATTCTTCCCTCTCCTTCTCTCTCCATCAAATTGGTGAATAAATCTTGAAGGGTTATCAAACAAGGTTTGTTTTTAATTTGTGATTTTGCTGGTTTCTTGGTGTTATTCTTTCCATCTCTAGTCTAATCCTTACCTCTATCTCTATTTCCAAATCTATTTCCTAACCTAGATTTTATCCACTTCTAATTATGCGCCTGTCCTATCTCGATCTATATCTCTATCTCGATCTCTCTTGTGTCCTAGTTACTCAAGGCATTCAAGCTATAATACTCTGCCAAAGCTATGATCAACCTTCTTGGAGAGCTATGCAAATACATAACATACATCTCTCCCCGTAGTATCCTTATTTCCTACGGGCAAGAATAGGGCTTGGGAGGGAAACTTCTCTTTCTTTCACTTCTCTCATATCTACAATGTGCACATACTAGAGTTATGATAAATGAATAATCCACATGATGTGAATCTCTATCACTTCCACTCTGTGTGATCTATTACAATTAATATATGGATTAGATATAAAATACACTTTCAACAATGTACATTTATCTTGCTATGAGCCAAGAGGATTTGTACACACGATTAACCCCAATTACTAGACATAACATTTATATCATAGTAAGCACTAAACTACAGTTCCAAAGAACAATTTGTAGCTTGTTTGATCAGCAAAGATTGAATACCATTAACTCATCTATGAGCCCTTTCATCCTACCCATGATAAGATATGACAAATTCCTTGATGTTTTCATCTCTATGTTGTTTTGATTTTCTCTTTTGTGTTCTTTCTTTGTGTGTGTGAGTGCACGAGAAAGAGAATGGGGTTTCTTTGATTGCACTCCCTACCAAAAGCTAAACCTCATAGCATCTATGGCATAACTCGTTCACATAGTTTTGGAGTTAGCTCACAAATTCTCACAGCAAGAATCCCGGTGCTCTCTTGGAAAGATTGAAAAATTCTCGATAGCACGCTTTCCACCACCCCCCCAAAAAACCGCCCCTTGTACATAGCTAGGCTAGTAGACACCTTGCTTACCCCAGTGATCCGTGCAGTTCCAAGCATGCTTTTGGACACGACCATCCCCACACCCTTGGGAAATACATGGATACCAGTACGGTGCACTCACCACGGGGAGCTCACCCATGTTCCCGATTTCAAGGTCACCGTAGACACAGTTCGACCTTGGAAGTTGTCCATGGATACGGAGGGATGCACGACCTTCAGCCATGGGTACTTGCCCAAAAAGGGAGCCTTATCAAGATAATTCTAATTTATAAAACCATGTTTTCACAACAAGCAGGGTCGTCACCTTGCTCTCCCAAAGGGGCCACCACCCTTCCCCTCTCCCTCTTCTTGCTTGGCTCCATAGCCACCTCTCTCTCCATCACCCTCTTCTTAGCACCCCTCTCTCCCTCTCTCTAATGGCAGCCCTTTGGAGTCTCTCTCTCGCTTACACACACACCACCTCACTCACACGACCCCTCCATACACTCTCTTGGACTCAACCCTCTCCATCTTGCTTGGCGCCACCACCCTCCCTCTCTCTCTTGTCCATTATCAAAAGAAAATGAACCCTCCCTCTGTCTGTGTGTGTGTGTGTGTGTGTGGCACAAACAGGCCAAACACACACACACACACACACACACACACACACACACACACACACACACACACACTCACCTTCCCCCACCCTCTTTCTTATGCTCTTTCTTCCTGCTTGACATCTCACATCTTCAATCAGGAAAGAAATTCAGCTCCCTTCTCTCTCTAGCATTAAAAAAAGTCTTTCTCTCTCTTTATATGTGGGCATCCAACTTCAGCCCCTCTTTTGAATCACTCACACACACACACACACTCCTTGCCTCTCACACACACACCTTGCCTCTCACACACACCCTCACCCTCACAACCCCCCCTCACTCTCAGCCAATCTTGTATCTTCTCTCTCTCTCTCTCTCTCTCTCTCTCTCTCTCTCTCTCTCTCTCTCTCTCTCTCTCTCTCTCTCTCTCTGCATACATATACACACACATAGACACACTCATGGATGCACATACACACACACTCCTCATCTCATGCCACACACACTCGCCCATACCCCCCCGTTCTCTAGCTCTCTCATAGCCTAAGAACAAGGAAAATTTCAGTTTTTTTTTGTTTTGACACACATACACACACACACTTCTTCTCTCATACTCACCTTCAAACACCTCTCAAATCAGCCCGTAAAGGAAAACATTGTTTTTTTTCAACCTCCGTCTTGCTCATATATTCACATACCTACACTCATGCATGTATTTATGTACATAATTGTACATACACGCTCTCCGACAAAAGAGCGACGAAAAATAAAATGGTGAAGAGATGCAAAGAGCAGTGAAATCAACCAAAAAGCTTGCAACAACGATCTCAAACGATGTAGTGGAGTTGAAGAGTGGGTTTGAGTGGGCATCAAATTACAAGGGCAACGACTGGGCCGCAGGCCATCACTACTTTGAATCAAATTTGAATGATCCCGATGACATTAAACCTTACTAGGAATCTGGTGCATGATTGTAAGAGCCAAGAGTTTATTGAATGAAGTCTTTGCTAAGTCAAGGAGCTTCCACCACCAAGTCTAGCAGTTTTATCTTCTCCAACAACTACCACCATCGACAAACCCTTGTAACTCTCTACCCTCTATCCCTATCCCCCAATAAGCTAGCTTTGAGTAGCAAGCATGTAATTTCCTCTCTCAATGCTACCCCCCTCTCTACCTCTCTCCTATTCTCTCTTTGTGGACCTCTCCCATCACATGTATTATACAACATATATATTTGGGTCACCTAATAGTCTTGTGACTATCACGTGAGTGTAGCAGAAGGGGTTATTAAATTTATTTTTTTTCAAATTTTCACATACAGAAGGGTACCATAAAATGAAATCAAGAAAAGAAATTACAGATTGAGTAGAAAAGGGTGTATTTTATTGGTCAAAAATTAATAGATAAGGAGCTTTAGAAATAGTCCTTGAACGCACGAGATATACTTATTTTATACATAGTGACTAAAGCATGAGACATCTCCACTCCTTGGCTATATAAAGAAAGAAAGGTCGCTCTCAAGGAAGCACAATCACAAGTAAGCAATCACTACCATTAGTAGATCTTAAAGAAGGAGGGTATGATAGCTATCACCACGCCGATGATCATTAGGCATCCACTATGCACCATTGAGAATCTCTCTCTCTCTCTCTCTCTCTCTCTCTCTCTCTCTCTCTCTCTCTCTCTCTCTCTCTCTCTCTCTCTCTCTCTCTCTCTCTCTCTCTCTCTCTCTCTCTCTCTCTACGTGTGTGTGTGTGTGTGCGCGCGTGCGCACACGCCATAGCATAAAGGTTTAGTGCAAACCATAGTTAACACACACCATGGCACTTCCCATTATGGCATCTCATAAATCATACCAATAGTCTTAGCCGCATGATATGCCACGTACTTCACTAGAAACATTGCAAAAGTGATGTGGAATATCCCAGATTCTTTGGTTCTAGATGGCATCATGCACCATGCGGCCAAGCAATCCGAATCCGCCAACAATAAAGCATCCTTGTGGACACACAATGTAAATGGATGGGAATCCACAAGAGCTCTTTTTTTGTAATATACCATCTACTCTATTTGTAAAATATACACACGCATTTGATGCTTGTGACTCATGAGATTTGGTGTGATATTTGGTGTAGCATTCAAAGATATCTTCCTTTCTCTCTTCCTCCTCTCTCACACTTTCCATGCGCACGTGCTCTTTATTGTCGTTATTATATGGACGTTGTATACTATTTGCTTGGCTTTGCTGGATGAGCGCAAGCATCCTAGCTCTTGTGTGTGTGTGTGTGTGTGTGTGTGTGTGTGTGTGTGTGTGTGTGTGTGTGTGTGTGTGTGTGTGTGTGCGCGCTACTCTATGAGTTCCTGCACTGCGTCCTAGCCGCACATTTGCTAGGTGCTGCCCCAAGTTTCTATCTCCCCCCACTGATAAGGTCCCTAGGCATCGTCTTGGTGTAGAGGCCACCAAGCTTGATTTTCTTGCCTTGGAAATACATGGAAATAAATTTCCGTTTTGCACAAAATGTAGTACTTCTTCAACTTCAAAGGCTTGACATTATCAAGCATGAGGATTTCCTAGGGTAACTACTCATTTTTCCCATAAGTGGTGTCCTCTTGACATCAATCTCAAGAAAAATATTTTGCAAAATGAGTATGTCTCTTATGAAATTGAAAAGATAATTTTATGTCATGCTACGTAACGAACATAGTGTTAAGGCTCCTACTAATCTTGTATGTGATGCTATTGTCTGTGTGTGTGTGTGTGTGTGTGTAGTAGTAGTAGTAGTAGTAGTAGTAGTTTTAATCATAATAAATACACATCAATGAAAAAGATGTTCAAAAAGACGACTGGCTCAAGATGTCTAGGCAAAGATAAGTACAGAAATAACTCAGTCTTTGATTCATAATTGTACAACATAATAAGAATGAAGTATCATTCCAATTGATTTGTACAAAGTTATCAAAACTATCCCAATTGAATCATCAAGTGTTTTCAAAGTGGACTGCAGAAAGCTAATCCTTTTTAAGCCAAGATAGAATTCTCACCTGCATACATATAGTCAAGACAATAGATATTTTAGACCTGGCTACGTATGGTAGGATTCAAAGAACCTATTAGACTAGCTATTGTCCTATACATCACAGTAGATAATATCTCAAGGTTTTTTGGCATACAAAGTAATCCTACTAGAACTGCTTCATATGTTTATAACAGTTATTCAACCATTTACTGTGAGAAGAAATTGTCTTACATTATATTATTCAAAGTATATCTTTAGCTAAACATTGTATGAAAAAAACAAAAGTTTTTAGATAGTATTTTTCAGGCTTATTGAGCAGGCCCGAAGTATATTTATCCAGTTTCAAGCCATATTTGGCCCAAAGAATTCCAACCTATTTTGTGTTGAAGCCAAATTTCAATATTTTATTTCTGTTAAACTATAGAGACCAAGTACGTTGATCTGCCTAAATTATAAAAGATGCTTTCTCAACATTTCAAGTAAAACTTCAACTACTCAGTGCACCAAAACCAGGTAATATAGTACCACCAAAAAAATGAGCTACCTGTAAAAAGTTTTGCAACTTACCAAAAATCCAAGACCCAAAAGGCCAACCAGTAATCACCAGTCAAGGTGCAGGTAAATCAAAGCAAACCAGTACCCCCACTCAGTATTATTGTACTTTTTTCCACGAGTATGTACCATAAACAAACTCAGATTTCATTAGTACATCAAACTAAGTCAACCAAAGAAATATACAATGATGAACCTGGCATCCTTCATGTCAAATTTTCAAACCTGGACTAGATTAAAATGCATTAATCTAGTAATTAATAGCATGATGTATGTTAGATTTTTTACCATCAAAGCAAGCACGACAAATTCTAGCAAGGTCAGCAAAAAAGAAGTGAAAGGATCTTGCAAAAAAAACCAGCTCAGAGAAGTTTTTGCCAGAGCAAGAGAAGTGCCAGAGAAGTACCAGCCAGAGCAGACCAAAACAATTATGGCACTAACCCTAAGAGCTAGCTGTAGTAAAAAAATCATGACTACGCCAGAAATCCAAGTGTAAGGACATGGGTCCTACAGGCAAGGCCACCGACACAGTCGGACAGTGTATACGCTGTCGAGAAATTTGCAGTCTTGGCAGGAAAGAACCGGGCTTATGGCTCTGAGAGTATCTACAAAAGAAACTTGTTCACACAAACCCAAAACATTTTCACTAGGCTCTAGCAACCCACTCTTTTTCATGCCTATTTGTACATTATGCACATATTGCCTCTCACGTCTCTTCAAATCTTCAATTTTGTAAAACATATTGATCCCTTCCTTGTTATCAAGGAGCCCGTTGAAAAAGTTTCACTTATTTTTGGATCACGCGACACCCTTTTTCTTTCAGTACCACTGCAATCTCGCTTTACAATGGTCCTTGGCCAAAACCCATCATTTCTCTATGATCATGAAACTCTTTGCTCACCTTTGGTAGAGGATGTTCTCTGAGGTTGTCACGATTTCTTTCATGGTTAACACAAACTGTGAGAAATTGGACAGCTCATTTACCATCTTTGCTACGTATCCTAGCATATGTTGAACCATCGTCCATTACCTTTGTTTCCATTTGAACTCCCACAATGTAGGGTTGTCCAAGGATGAGATGATATGAAGATGTATCCTGTACAAAGAAGTTTTGGTCAATCTTTACATCACTTATTGTCACCTTCACACCTGGAAATGGACATGCTACATACAATTCACCGGATGAATTGTTTGCCACTTTCACCATCCAACCATGATCTTTGTCCATCGGCCATTTGCACTTGTTGTAGAGACTCTTTGACATTATTTTTATTTCTGAACCATGGTCAATCAAGGCAACAAATGGCTCTTCAAGGTCACCTACCTTGACCAAAGCTTCTGTAGTAGCCCTTTCCCAGTGACTTCGTGAATAGTAGCTCCTACGAATATCTTCAACTTCTTCATCATCATTTGAGAAATGCACTTGCTTCACTCTCCCACTAGATTGGTAGCATCCTACCACAGCTCCATCATACGTCTTATTTTGCAGCTGCATCCCTTGTGTCTTCGAGGTTTCCCCTTCGACCTGTGGACAAGAAACTTCAGCAAGGATTTGCCTCTTCCTCTTGATGATGTCAATGATCTCCTCATGGAATTCACGCTTTGCAATGCCAAGAACTTCTCCCAGAGTAAACTCAATCTTGGTATTCAAGATCCTTTCCTCCAAGAATTTCTTTAAATCTGTAGCAACCTCAATATCAGATTTTACTTTATAAGCTGGGCCTTTTGTCTTACCTTTTGTTGTCTCTTTCTTCCTTCCTATTGTAGACTCCTCCATGAGTACTTCAGGTGGAGATGCTACTTGTGTTGAGGGTGTTTGAGAAGGCATTGAGTCGCTTCTTCCCCCACTTCTAGATTCATCTCTTTTTGCTTGTCCTTCATCAGCATTCTCACGTCTGCGCTTCTCTTCTACAATTGCCTCATCTTGTTGGCATTTTGTAATGTAGGCATGCACTGACAATGAGTCCACTGGATCATTTCATCCTGTTTCTAAACGTATGCAATCACCTGCTTCATGTAGAATCTCTTTTGTAAGCTTTCCCTTTTTAGCTAATTGCATGACATTTAGCCAAATTTGACCATGATGGTCACTCACCTCTTCATCACTAAGATGCCCGATTTTTACTCCATAAGGAGCTGCCTCAACTGAAGAGGTGGCATGCTTAGTTGCCATATCTTCAATAAGGTTTGCATTCCCCCCTTCCCAAAGTTAGTTCTCAAGGGTAGACTTGTCTCTCTTAAGTGGATTTTACCAACCTTAAAAAAGACAACATCTTTTTACAAAGCATCACTAAAATCATCACAATCCCTTCTTACATGGTCTGTACTATCACACCAAATACATCTATTAACAAACCCATCTTTGGGCTGTTGTCTTTGCCTAGAAAGTGGCCCTGACTGTTGGCCTTTTTCTTCAAGCTTTGCAAGCTTCACATTCAAGTCACGCATTCCCTTCACAAGTTTATCTAGCATGGACTCATCAAAATTCGGAGCGATAAAAGTAGGCTTTACCATTTTGTGAGGAGTTGAGGTGGAACGACTTGTAGTGTTTACTACCATCTTGTCCCTTCTTCTTTGTCGTTTGGCAAGCAATGAGACAGCACCTTCAACCTCATTCCACTCAATCTTTAGTCCTTGCTCAGCGTCTTTATCTTCAAGAAGAAGCTCCAAATTTTCTTGAAACTCTTTACCTGCACCTTGTAAGAAAAGATTTGTCTACTCTGCATTGAGTGGGGCCCTTTTTGTCTTGGTGAGTTATGCATAGCGCCGCTCAAATTCCCTAAGTAGCTCTGTTATTGATAGTCCTTGCTTTGGCTTGACTACCCATTCTAGGAATGTCCTTTTGGTCACTCTCTCTGAGTCCTCCATGAAATATTCCTCCTTTAAAGCTACTTTGAGTTCTTCCCAATTTCTCCCATGCCCATCTTTAATTGCCCTAACATGCTCCCTAATTTCTGGAGCAACAACTAGCTCAAAGCTTTGAATCATCTCACCTTCTGACACGCGATGCAGCTCCATCTCCTTCACATACTCGCGTAAGTACTTGGTTACATCTTTGCCATTGAATTGATCCATTCTGTTGACAACCGCTTGTATGGCCTTCATTGCTGAAATCTCCCTTCTTTCAGTGGCATGTTGTTGTTGCATGAACATTGCAAATGCTTGAAACATTTGCATTGTTGTTGGGTCAAAATGCATACCTTGATGCTCAACATAATCACCCATAGTTACCCACAAACTCTCACCGTGGCAGTTTCACGTCGGGTTCACCAAAAATGTGTTGAGAAATTTGCAGTCTTGCCAGGAAAGCACCGGGCTTATGGCTGTGAGAGTTTGTGAGAGAACTCAACAAAAAAATATATGAAGGAGTTAAACCATAGATGCCATGAAGACTAGGGTTTGGAAAGAAGTGCAATCAAAGAAGCCCCACTCTTTCTCTCTTGCAATCACACACACAAAGAAACAACACAAAAGAGAATGTCAAAACAACACAAAGATGAAAACATCAAGGCTATGGTCATATCGTATCATGGGTAGTATGAAAGGGTTAATAGATGAGTTAATGGCATTGATTCTTGGCTGACCAAATAGGCTACGAATTGTTCTTTGGAATTTTACCATAATATATATATTTTGACTAGTGATTGGGATTAATTGTGTGTACAAATCCTCTTGGTTCATAGCAAGATAACTACGCTTACGTCAAAAGAAAAGTTATAGTCTATGAGAGGTTGTAATGGGATATGGTGATAGAAGTATTTCATTGAGCCTTTCTGGGCCAAAGAGAAACACTATACATTTTTGAAAGTGTATTTTACGGCTAATCCATACGTTAATTATAATAGATCGTACAGAGTGAGAGAGAGATAGAAGTTATCATCATGTGGATTATTCATCTAGGATAACTCTAGTATGTGCAAAATGTAGATATGAGAGAAGAGAAGGGAAGAGAAGAGAAGGGAAGAGAAGAGAAGAGAATTGCCCTCCCAAGCCCTATTCTTACCCGTAGGCAGTAAGGATACTGCGGGGAGAGATGTACATGTAGCGAGGAGAACCTAAAATTTGTAGAGAGGATGAATTACTAAGAGTGAGAGAGATAGGTTTGGTTAAGGAGATGAGATTAGATACATATATATATATATTGGATTAGAGATGAAAAAGAAAACAACAAGAAATCAAGAAAACATCAATGTAGAACACATCTTACTTGACAAACCCTTCGGCACGATTATTGATGGAGAGAGAAGAAGAGGAGAGAATTCAACGCTGATTGATACGCCAAGTTCAAGACCTTCTTTGATTAGAGTTGATCTTTCAAGGATAGCATGCAAGAATGGCTAGTCTTTATCTAGGAGAAAGTGTAGTCTTAGGCTTATGTTAATGGTTAAGTACAATTTGGCTTACGCTTATGTTAATGGTTAAGTACAATTCGGCTTAGGCTTATGTTAATGGCTTCGGCTTATGTTAATGGTTAAGTACAATTTGGCATTACTACTCACTCCCTCATGAATTCCTCTCATCAGTGGCTTGAATGCTTGAGTGGTTTTCAAGGAAGAAGAGGTCCCCTTTTATAGGTGAAGGGAACCCCCAAGGTTTACACAAGAAGAGAAGAGCCAGTGTGAACAAAAACTGGACAAGTTGGAAATGAGCTGTCCCTGCATGATGTGGGCAGACTGGGATCTAGTATTTTGATCATATCTCCTCAACTGTGGCTCCAAATAAAAAAATAAAAATCTGGGCAGAAACTTCAGCTCATCACCTACGACGTCTTCTTTATATGCATTTTCCAATTCGGACTGGAACCTTGTGTAAAAAATTCATCAAAATAGGGTACAGTTTTGGCAGCAAAAGTCTTCTTGTGGTCTCCTTAGCCTACACTTTTATTTGATTCCAATGGACACCTCATGCCATATGAAAGCATGACATTGCTCTTTGACAAATTTTTGTAGTCATGCTTGCAATAATGCATTAAAATAAGTGTATTTTTGAAATTATGCCACCTAGTGTCCCACTAGGATTTGATTCCCTCCTAGTAGTTATTTAAAAAGAAATATAAGAAAAATATGAAAAATACATAGAATATATAAAGATTGGAAATTACCCTAGATATAGGATCTAGATAGGGTGTAAGATAATAATGAGATGGTAGAAAGAAAGAATCAATGCTTTTTGCCCCGGGTTAAAGAGGCAGAGCTATTGATGCTTTTCCTATAGTAGTTTTTGATGGTAAAGTAAGAATACGTTACCCTTGAGATAAATAATAGGATGAGATAGAAAGCTTATTGTTATACTTACATATGCATATGTACATTATAGGAAATATAATTATGGATCTAAAAAATTACAAGATAGATCTTGTAGCATACGTTTCCACTATGTACGTGTTGCAGGATGACAACGCTAGGGGGAGGCTATAAGATAGCGCGTTGGGTGGAAATTAGCACATGCATTACCACCGCCCTTTCACTGGTATCCAAGCTATTTTTGGAGAAGGGGAAAAGCGGGTTGCATATGCATGCGACGTGCTGCTTCTCTCCCATGTTCTACAGACAGCGATATCTTCGTTGTGCTGGCAAAAGAAGGCAGGCACGGTTTTTTCACAGAGAGATAGCAAAAGCCCCTCACCTATGCCTTCACAGCGGGCAACCAAGGCAAACTTGATCGACAACTCTACCGCATCAAGGCTCCAAAGGCTTCCGTTGGCGCTATTGGCTACACGTGTAGGAAGACCCGCTTAACCCTTGCATGAAGGAGGGTTGAACCCACACCATGAGAGTAAGAGGCCAACACTTTACCATCAAGCTATTGACACTTGTTGTGTATAACAAGGAGATATAGCATACTTGTGTCGAAAGAAAAACTAGAAGGAAAGGGAAAGCTTCAAACTTCAAGGAAGTAGTTTCCCCTTTCCTTTTCACTTCTTGGAGAAAGGCAATTTCTCCTCCAAAAATCCTTTTTTTCTCAAGGAGGTAGCTTCAAAGTGAACAAAAGCCTTTACAAAAACGACAAGTTTTTGTGAAGAATCAACAAAGGTGTTCTTACAACAAACAACACGTGAAGCGCTACAATTCTCACAAGGCGAGGTTCGCATGCAACGCAAATTCGGAGCATACAAAAAACAAAGACTTCAAATTCACAAGGTACAAGTTGAAGTTTTTTTCTCTCTTTACATTAGTGTGTGTTTACCATGGCTAGTGAGTATATCCTACCTACACACACATTTGATTTTGAGCAGGTAGATCAAAATCAAGGCACCACGGGTGCAGCTGATGCTAATATGCATGATGATGATGATCTAGGAGATCATGGCCTTGTAGATATGGCAGCTTTCAAAACTTTGAAAAATTGCTAAAGCGTACTTAAACGCAACCTCTTTGCACTCAATGCACAATTTATCAATCTTACGAAGTTACTTGTGAAATTTATGAATTCACAAACGGCTAAAGGAGCCACAAGTGGCACGGTTCAAGGGAACCAAGCTCGCACAACTTAAGGAGTCCAAGAGATAAGTGCTTCTAAAGATGCAGAAGGTAGCAATGCATTACTTAAGAATATCACCATTCTTGAGTTTCATGGAGAAGAGCGTGATCGCAACAAGGATGCGGTCGCGCATTTTGAGAATCCCATTTTTTGTAAATTTGTACATACGGACATGACGCCCGATGTCAAAAGGGTGTATGGGCTTTCTTTTTGTGGGGTTTTTATCTTGCTTTAGCAAGCACATGTACATGCACTGCAAGTCGCTAGTCTAGTGACAGCTGTCGGGCTACTGTAAGTGCCTGTGAGTGAGTTTTTTGAAGTGAGACTTGTATATAACTAAAACTCATGTACAAACTTAAAAAATTTCAGCCAAACTTCAGAATTGCAGGTTTTGGGTCATTGTGGCTTCTTGATTGCTTTTGGATGCAGTTTTTTGCCCCGACTAGCCTTCTCTATGTGTAGTCGTGCTGGGACAACTTTCTGTTTGCGTCAATTTTTCTCATGGCGGCGTATGGAATCAATTTTGGTCATCTTCAGCTTTCTCGCCAGTCATTTTTCAAGCTTTCTCTCAAGCTTTAAAGTGCCCCAATTGGAGTTGTGCTCATCAGGTTACGACTAGTTCTCTGCAGGGTTATGGCTATGGCAGCCTAGTGGTAAACTGTGTGTAGATAGATTCGGAGGGCATGTATCTATGAATTGTGGAATTGATGTTGAAGTTGTGGTTTTGTGATTTTCAATGGTGAAAGGGGAGGCCCTTGTCTTCATATGCATTGGTCGGTGTGTGCTGTAAATCCGTGCTTTGACAGGGTTTTGCTCCTATGTGACATAGTCTCTTGGGTGGGCGACGGCTAGTATATTCCCAAGGGTCTACTCCTAATGGACTTGTGGTATTTCAAAGAGATTTTTCAAAGCTTTTGGTTTCTTGTATTTCTCTTTCAACGCTCTTCGGTGACATCGCTATAGAGGTGTTTCAGTTTGCTTGTTTCCCAACAGTGTTTTGGTGCTCCCCACGGAGGATCTTCTTCAAGTGACCTTCAATTGACAGATTTGATGGCTATGATGACAGAGTTTCCAAGTTTCTATGGTCATGTAGGTGAGGATGCTAATGCATTCATTGAAAAGATGGAGTTTTCTTGTTTGATGGCAAATAAGGAAGATCCAATGATTATGCTCAAGATTTTGTTCTTTTGCTTGAAAGACAATGCAAGGACATGGTATGATGAGTATGAGTTTTGGTTGAAATCATCTCAACCTCTATAGGTGATGAATTATGATGCATTAAAGAAGGCTTTTCTTGAGAAGTTCAAGAAGGTAGAGGGCCCAACGGATGTATGGCATTCCATTGAAGGACTTGTCCAATGTGATGGTCAAAGTGTAGATGCCTTTGTCAAGGAGTTCAATGCCTTGTGGAAGAGATGGTGTGTTTCTTTGGGCAATGATTCTCCTCCTATTATGCTTAAAAAGTGTATGTTTATACAAATTTTGAGGGCTGATTTGAAGTTAAAGGTTGAGCTTAAGAGGCCACTTACATTTGAGGATGCAGTATCGATTGCAAAGCATAATGAATGGAAACTAGAGAGAGTGAGGCAACTTGGATTGCAAGAAGATGTGAAGCCAAATGTATCTTATGTTTTAGACATAAATATGGACAACGTATGCAATGAAGACTACCATGTTTCTCATTCTCTTGAGCATATGAAAGAAGAATTCCATATGTACAATGAGATCAAGAAGAATGCTCAATGTTTGCCATCTTTGTTGCTTAAGCACTTTGATGTCAACCTTCCTGTCAAAGATGATGATGCTAGTAAGATGGATGTAGGCAAGAAGGCTACCATGGTCATGAATGAGTCTCAAATGCAAGGAAATGAGAATTTTAAATATCCAAGTCACATGGCTGATTCTTGTTATGTATGTTCTAATGAAGAGGAGTATGTTTGTGATACAAATGTGACTCTTGGGAGTTCTCTTTGTGTAGATGAAGTAGTCAAAGCTCACATGATGGAGGTCAAGGAAGTTAGCAATGGAAAAGATGGTGACGTGTATGATGAGGGCTCTCGAGTATCTGCTTTGGGTGATTGTATGCAAAAGGGTGATGCAGCAACTAATTATACTACTTGTGTTTTTGATGAGGACCCTATCAATGAGAAGCTTCATGGCGTGCATGATGGTGTGGGTGATCCTGCCTTAATTGATGAAGAGAATATTGAGGTTTTAGAAGATATGGAAAATGATGGAGATTCGCTTGTTATGCCTCATGTGAATATGGTTGATGCTACCTTGTTTGATCCTCTTGTTAAGGAGCCTAAGGCATATATGGAAGATGGCTTACCTATCAAGCATGATATGGTTGAATTGGATAGAGGCTTAATTAAGAGTGGGGAGAATGAAATGGATATACATGAGGATATGAAAATGGCTGAGATGAATATTGAAGGCAGTTTGGATGAGATGTTGAAGGCTTATTTGCATGCTTTAGTAATGAAAGGGTGTCTCTATGTGGTATCTATTTAGAGTACTTTATGCTTAATGAGGATTTGGATTCTACATATGGTTTATGCTTTGATATTGGAAGTTGGAGAATTGATATGGTTGGTGTATTTTCATGCATTTTGTGCTTGTGTTGTATGGTCTTTTGATCCAGGTGGACAATATTCTTATGCTACTGCTGAGCATGAATGCTCTAGCAGACTGGGGGGTTGGCAAACTATGCTGCGCGCATTTTGAGAATCACATGTTTTGTAAATTTTTACATACAGACATGACGCCCGATGTCAAAAGGGTGTATGGGATTTCTTTTTGTGGGGTTTTTATCTTGCTTTAGCAAGCACATGTACATGCACTGCAAGTCGCTAGTCTAGTGATAGCTGTCGGGCTACTGTAAGTGCCCGTGAGTGAGTTTTTTGAAGTGAGACTTGTATATAACTAAAACTCATGTAAAAACTTAAAAAATTTCATCCAAACTCCAGAAATTTGCAGGTTTTGGGTCGTTGTGGCTTCTTGATGCTTTTGGATGCAATTTTTTGCCCCGACTAGCCTTCTCTACGTGTAGTCGTGCTGGGACAGCTTTCTGTTTGCGTCAATTTTTCTCATGGCGGCGTATGGAATCAATTTTGGTCATCTTCAGCTTTCTTGCCAGTCATTTTTCAAGATTTATCTCAAGCTTTAAAGTTCCCCAATTGGAGTTGTGCTCATCAGGTTACGACTAGTTCTCTGCAGGGTTATGGCTATGGCAGCCTAGTGGCAAATTGTGTGTAGACAGATTCGGAGGGCATGTATCTATGAATTGTGGAATTGATGTTGAAGTTGTGGTTTTGTGATGTTAAATGGTGAAAGGGGAGGCCCTTGCCTTCATATGCATTGGTCGGCGTGTACTGTAAATCCGTTCTTTGACAGGGTTTTGCTCCTATGTGACATAGTCTCTTGGGTGGGCGACGGCTAGTAAACTCCCAAGGGTCTACTCCTAATGGACTTGTGGTGTTTCAAATGGATTTTGAAAAGCTTTTGGTGTCTTGTAGTTCTCTTTGAACGCTCTTGGGTGACATCGCTATAGAGGTGTTTCAGTTTGCTTCTTTCCCAACAACCTTCTTACACAAATGGAGTGATATTCATAGATTGAGACACACCCCGGATATAAAGATAGTTGTGGAAATAAGTCTATCTCTTAAGGCAAGGCCTATAAGTGCTAGATGACATTTCCAATAGATGTCCGTCCTCCGTCTTGGGCTATGTTTCAAGCTTCTTTCTCCAAAGAGTTTTTGAACTCCAATGAAGAAGATAAGAATTGGTTAGCATGGGATGCATGTCGCATGTTGGGCCTCTCTCTCACACAGAACCGTTCAAAATATCGCAAAATCATATTAAAACTAGAAGGTCTAGATGAATTCCAAAAGATACGGGGTTTAAATAGGGGCCTTGACAAAGACTATCGTCTTCATGTCAAGACCCAACATCCAAAAACTTTGGAAGAAGCCATCAGTCATGCCCAAAGATATGATGATGACCAAGAGAGGGAAGAAAATGTTCCTTACTCTAAGAATAATTTTGTGAAGAGCAATGTGGCTAAGAGCCAATGGCGAGGTAGATCCCCCACACGTTGTGACGTGTTTTGGCGAAATGGTGCGGACCACCCCAAAGTCTTTGCGATATGTTTTTTGTTTCTCTTAGACCTGTTGGATGTTAATAAATCATGCTTGTACAAAGTGTACAAAGGTGGTGTGTGCCAGCTGTCTCTATGCATGCGTGCCAGTTGTGCGGGGTACATAGTTTTGTTGTTTTTGTACATAAAAGTGTCAAGACTTAAAGGTGTAAGTAAGTGCTTTAAAAGTATGAATAAAAACTGAAATTTTATCAGCTTGGGGTCGTGAGTGAGTGGGAGTTTTCAGCTGTGAAGAAGAAAGCCTCTCTTGCTGCAGTCTACGGTGGTGCATGGGGATTGTGTAGTGGAGGTGCCCGTGTGTGTGTGAGGGCTTGGAGCCTTGATTGGAGAGTGTGTCTCTCATCAAGAAGTCCATGAACATGGGTGTTGACCTCTGCACTTTCACCCCTCTTCTCTCTTTTTGGTGATGGAAGCTGTTTGAAGCGGAGCTTTCTTGTACATGTGTGCCTGCTACACAGGTTTGGCAGTGAAAGCCCCTTCTTATTGTTGTGAATGGGAGGTTGTTTCCCCATGTTTTCCATGGTTTTTTCTGATTTTTTTGGCTGAGCATCATGAGTTTTTGTATAACTCATGATTGGCATGGTTTTTGATGGGTTTGTGTACATGGTTGGGAGCGACTATGGAGCCCCTTCTTGCATATGCAAGGTCTGTTGAGATGGTGTGAGGGTATGGTGTTTATGAAAAAAAGTTCAGAGATTTTTCTTTGTTTTCATTGGTTTTTTTTCTCAAAATCTAGTGCCTTTTTTGCTTCCTTGACTGCAATTGATCATAGCTAGGGCTATGACAATATAGAGGGAAGCTAGTCGAGTGTAGGCGGGGTTTTGTGCATGCAAGGGTGAGTGTGTTTGTGAGTGGAGATTGGATCCTATCCTCTTGTGAGAGCTAATTTACTTTTCCTCATATATATCTTGTGAGTATGGAGGTGTTATAGAGGCCACCCCCCAATCCTTCACATGTTTTGGTGCCCCCTTTCTGAGGATCTATTTTGGCTCTTGGGTTGAGACTTTCCCTGGAGTCAACCTCAACCTTCAACTCCAAATGAAGCTTGGTCAAGGGTGAAGAGCTTATCTATGCGCGAAGATGAGTTTGTTTCTTTCTTTTGGAAGAGGTTCAATGATGTATGGATGCAATGGGAAAAGTGTGTAAAGTATGCTAATGTGATGTCAGTGAAAGAGTTACATGGTACACACATGCAATTTGAGAGGTTGAAAATGTTGATAAGCAAGCTGAAACATACCTTGCGTTCACATGTGGAATTGAAGAATCCAAAAATCATGAAAGAAGCACTACATGTTGCCTACAACAAAGAGAGGAAGATAAGGCTTATGGTAGGTTTGGATGCACCACCTAAGATAGAGGATATGCATTTGGTTGATTTATTGTATAAAGTTGTTGAAAATGGTCATGAACTTGAGAAGCCACTTTCTATTGATGAGGAGGAAACAAAGCATGCAAATGTAGCAGCATGTGATCACGTGGAAGAAAATGACATACATGTGGTGAATGCTTATGATGTAAACATATACAATTCTTTGGATTCTTCTCTTGATGTTGGAGATGCTGATTTTTGTGCTTTGGAAAATGGTTTGAATCCCATGGTTAAGAGTGATGTTGATGTGGATGGAGCTTATGTGTCTACAAATGGCTTATTTGATGAAAATGCTTTGGTATGCGAAGTTGTGGGAGCATCTACAATGGAAGATGTATGTGATGTGGGTTGTATAGACTCTCCTCTTGAGTATGGTATACAAGAATCTCATGCTACTCTTGTGGTTGATGATGAAGACTATGCCTCTACTCCTAGGTTGTTTGATGAGTTTCCTATGGCTGCCAATGATGATGTAAATGATTTTGGTGATTTGGATTATCACTTGGATGTTAATGAGGTCAATATGGATTCATTTAGTTTCACCAAAGAACCCATTGGTGAGGATGAGGTGACTGATATCCAAGACTTCGTTTCCACTTGTGGCATGTTTGATGATATGCATATGGTTGCCGATCATGTGGACGGTTGTGTTGCACAAGGTTCTATGGAGTCCCATGTTGAGCTTAAACGTAATGACTTGGATGCTTTGATTGTTGATTTTCAGCCTAAATTTTTGCATGATGATGTGGTCTTTGATGATGGCATATCTCTTAGTGGCTTGCTTGGTGAGCTACTTGTTGTTGGAAGCTCTAATGTCAACCATGAGAGAATATTAGAGGAAGTTTTGAGACTAATGAAAGAGGGTCTTTTCTTTGGAAATTTTGATGATATGGATGGTCATATGATTTGTGCTAGTGGCTTTGATATGCTTGCCAAGCTGGATGATGTCATGCCTTATGGTCTTAATTGTGATAGGCAAGAGAAAGTGCTCTTTTGTGGTTTGGCATGCAAGGACACTTTGAATGTCTTGACTAGACAAATTATGGTTGAGAATGTAGAAGCTTTGATGGATATTTGAAATCACTGATTTGTATGAGTTGAAACATGAAAGTTTTGGCTTGGATTCAATGCAAAATTATGTGTATGATAGAGGGAAAAGACAAATGTCTCGTGTCAATATCATATGGGATTTTGCTTCGGTGGGAGAAGCTCCTAGTATGTTATGCATACGTTTATTGGATGTAACATGGAGGTGGATGGTAAGAGAATCTATGTTATTTTTAGCTCTCATCTTATATTTTGGGTCTTTTATGGCATGAAAAATACGAGAATGTTTACAATGATGTGAAAGTATGCACATGAAACACTTGAAAGTGTTCCATGCTTGTTGGGGGGGCAATATGTGACGTATTTTGGCGAAATGGTGCGGACCACCCCAAAGTCTTTGCGAGATGTTTTTTGGTTCTCTTAGACCTCTTGGATGTTAATAAAGCATGCTTGTACAAAGTGTACAAAGGTGGTGTCTGCCAGCTGTCTCTATGCATGCGTGCCAATTGTGCGGGGTACATAGTTTTGCTGTTTTTGTACATAGAAGTGTCGAGACTTAAAAGTGTGAGTAAGTTATTTAAAATTATGAATAAAAACTGAACTTTTATCAGCTTGGGGTCGTGAGTGAGTGGGAATTTTCAGCTGTGAAGAAGAAAGCCTCTCTTGCTGCAGTCTGCGGTGGTGCATGGGGATTGCGTAGTGGAGGTGCCCGTGTGTGTGTGCGAGGGCCTAGAGCCCTGATTGGAGAGTGTGTCTCTCATCAATAAGGCCATGAGCATGGGTGGTGACCTCTGCACTTTCACCCCTCTTCTCTCTTTTTGGTGATGGAAGCTGCGTGAAGCGGAGCTTTCTTGTACACGTGTGCCTGCTACTCAGGTTTGGCAGTGAAAGCCCCTTCTTATTGTTGTGAATGGGAGGTTGTTTCCCCATGCTTTCCATGGTTTTTTCTGATTTTTTTGGCTGAGCATTATGAGTTTTTGTATAACTCATGATTGGCATGGTTTTTGATGGGTTTGTGTACATGGTTGGGAGCGACTATGGAGCCCCTTCTTGCATATGCAAGGTCTGTTGAGATGGTGTGAGGGTATGGTGTTTATGAACAAAAGTTTAGAGATTTTTCTTTGTTTTCATTGGTTTGTTTTCGCAAAATTTAGTGCCTTTTTTTCTTCCTTGAGTGCAATTGATCATAGCTAGGGCTGTGACAATCTAGAGGGAAGCTAGTCGAGTGTAGGCGGGGTTTTGTGCATGCAAGGGTGAGTATGTTTGTGAGTGGAGATTGGATCCTATCCTCTTGTGAGAGCTACTTTACTTTTCCTCATATATCTTGTGAGTA
The DNA here is from genome assembly GCF_014529385.1 of Adiantum capillus-veneris. Taxonomy (NCBI): domain Eukaryota; kingdom Viridiplantae; phylum Streptophyta; class Polypodiopsida; order Polypodiales; family Pteridaceae; genus Adiantum; species Adiantum capillus-veneris. The sequence goes on from NC_140950.1 coordinate 85,056,979, forward strand.
TGGCGGTGTTATAGAGGCCACCCCCCAATCCTTCACAACATTCCAAGAGTAATAAGAGACAATCTACCTCTCCATGCCCACAAGAGGCTAAGAAGCCTAAGCAATCACGAGATACTCCACGTTGGTCTCTCAGCACTACCGATTTGGAGCGTGCGAAGAAACACATTTTGTGTTTTAAATGTCTTTTGGACCAACATAACAAGAAAGATTGTCCTCTTTTGCAAGGCAAAGAAAAGGCCATGCACATGGTGCAACGCCTCACATTAGATTCATCTCCTAAATATTGTGTTGTAGAGGTTCTTCATATGGAAGAAAAGCACAAGTGTTGTGTGCCTGCTTCAATGTGGTAGCCCACCTTTGGCCCCCATGATTTGATTTGCATGTGGCACTATTAACGGACAACATGTTCGTATTTTAGTGGATAATGGTGCAACTCATAACTTCTTGAACTATAAGCTCGTCGAGAAATTGAAGCTTACACAGACTCGCTGCTCTCACAAGTATATGGTGGAGCAGATGTATGGAAATGATAAAGAAGTATGGGATGCGGTAGTTCAAGAGGTTGAGCTTATTGTTCAAGATCATACGATGACCCTTGACTTCCAAGTTATGAACATGGAGAGTGCTGATGTAGTTTTAGGACAGGAGTGGCTGCATGGTTTAGGAAACACGTTGCACACTAGTTATGAACACGACTCCTTATCCTTTATGGACAATGGTAAACATGTGCTTTTGCTTGGTGAGAAAAATATACCATCTGCACCTCTTAGATGTACAGCTGATCTTTCTATTTTACAGAAAGCAAATTTAATAGACGAAGTCTTTTTGTGGTACTTCTTGTTTCCAAGTCTTGTGAGTTCTCAAGAGCAAAGTGCGTTGAATTCTAGTAATGGTATGCAAAGTGCAATGAATTCTAATGCTAAACAAAGTGTTAACAAATCTATTGAGCAAAGTGCTCTCAATTTTAATTCTATAGAGCAACGTGCAACTGTTGTGATTTACCACCGGGTTAATAAACTCCTACACGTGATGTGCAGCATGGCATAGATGTCTTGCCAGGAACTAAACCGGTGAGTAAACCACCTTATCGTATGAGTGCTAAAGAAGCCAAGGAGGTTGAGAGTCAGTTGACTGACTACCTCGCCCCTAGTTTCATTAGACCTAGCACTTCGCCTTGGGCATCACCAACTCTATTGGTAAAAAGGAAAGATGGTACTATCCACATGTGCGTAGATTATTGTGGGTTAAACACCATAACCATCAAGAACAAGTATCCTTTGCCATGAGTATATGAGTTGTTTGATCAACTCCATGGGGCTATACAAAGATAGATCTTCGCTCAGGATACCACCAGGTGCGTATCCGTTTACAAGATATCTCTAAAACATCCTTTAGAACACGGTTCAGGTATTTTGAATTTCTGGTTATGCCTTTTGGTGTAACCATTGTTCCAGCTACATTTATGACACTCATGGATAGTGTCTTACGTCCCTATCTTGGAAAATCTGTTGTGGTTTTCCTTGATGTCATTCTCATTTACAATAAGAATGAAGATAAACACATAGAACACTTACGATTAGTGTTTGAACAGCTACGAGCTCACGTGCTATATTCTAAGCAAAGCAAGTGCGATTTCTTTAAAGCAGAAATACATTACCTCAGTCATGTGATCTCTTATTCTTGCATCAAGATGGACACTGACAAGGTCGCTGCCATTCTTTGATGACCACATCCCAACATGGTTGAGGAGATTCAAATATTTTTAGGCATGGCTGGATTTTATTGATAGTATATCCGTGACTATGCCAAAATCGTTGTTCCTATGACGGATCAACTTAAAGAAAAAGGTAAGACATTTTTTTGGGAAGAAGCCCAAAAACGCAATTTTGAACATCTCAAGGTAGCTATAGACACTGCTCCCATCCTAGCAATCATTGGCCCACTTAAGCCATTTGTGGTAGAGACTGATGCTAGTGATAAAGTACTTGGTGTGGTACTTCTCCAGGAGGGAATACGTATACCCTTTGAAAGTAAAATGTTAGATAGAGCTCAACATAATTATTTTGTCTATGAGAGAGAGCTCTATGCCATAATTCACGCTTTACGAAAGTGGCGACACTATTTATATGGTGCAGAGTTTGAGGTAGTTTTTGACCATGAGAGTATCAAATGGTTTACTACTCAAACAGACTTGAAGGGCCATAAAGCTACATGGATAGAAATCCTTCAAGATTATGATTGTAAGCTACGATATTGCAAGGGGTGATATAATGTAGTAGTGGATGCACTAAGTCGGATGCCTCAGATTAATTCACTTGCTTTCACAAAAATAAAGAGTGGATTCTTGGAGTCATTATGTGGCAAGTAGCACAAGATCAATCATATGCTAAAGTGTGGAGTTCAGTTTTAAAAAGGGATCCCTCAAACTCACATGTCTCTACACGCACAGATAAAAACTCCAACCCACAGAGCTCCACCCCTACACACGAAGAGCTTAAGCGATCGAAGAATTTTTCCATTGATGATGGCTACTTACTCCACAAGGGTAGAGTATGCATGCCAAAGGACTCAGACACTAGGCGCCAAATCTTATTTGAGTGTCACGATAGTGCAAGTGCTGGTCATCCAGGTATTTGTAAGACGTATGCCTTAGTTTGATGGAAATTTTATTGGCCGGGCTTACATCATATGTTCAAGAGTACGTACTAAATTGTCAATAGTAACCAAGTTAATAAGGAAAAGCACCTCAAGGTAGGTGGCCTGTTACATCCTTTAGAGATTACAGAAGGTAAGTGGGAGAGTCTCTCTATGGATTTTGTAGTAGGAAAACCTACTACAAATCGTGTCCATGATGCCATTTGGGTAATTGTAGACCGTCTCACAAAGATGGGTCGATTCATTCCCACTAAGACTACGGTTAAGACATCGGAATTAGCACGGCTATTTGTAGAGCATATATATAAACTCTACAATCTTCCAGCTAGTATCCTTAGTCACAGAGATTGAAAAATTGATAATCACTTTTGGAGAGCTGGGTTGGAAAAGTTGGAAACTAAGCTTAATCTAAGTACGGCTAATAATCCAGAAACGGATGGTCAAACCGAAAGAGTTAATCAAGTGCTAAAGGATAAGCTACGAGCGTACGTCAGCAATAAGCAAAAACTTTTATGGGACTACTTACCTATTATATAGGAATTTGCTTATAATAGTTCAAAGCATGTGACTAGAGGGTTTAGTCCATTTATGCTTTTGTATGGATTTCAACCTAGATGACCCGTTACGGTGGGGTTGGCTAAGGAGAACATACAACAAACAAAGGATTTTCTCCAAGACCATTTTGACATGCTTCGAGTTGCTCGACAGAATGTTAAGCAAGCTCAAGATCAATATAAGATGTACGCAGATGAACATCATCGTCTTGCTACTTTTGAAGAAGGAGACAAGGCTTTCCTCGAAGTTTCGAGGCATTCACAAAGTTTGAAGACATGAAAAGGTTCTAAAATTTCACCACACTATTGTGGACCATTTACCATTCTCAAACGTATAGTTCAATTGTCCTATAAGTTAGCTCTTCCAGATCAGTCACAAGTTCATCCTGTTTTTCATGTTAGCCGTTTACAAAAACAGCTAGGACAGGGTGATAATGTCATTGACACAGGTGTGTTAGTTGACCTTATTGAATCACCAAGCATCCCTCATGAGCCCGAAAAGATTTTGGATTCTCATGAGCTTCGCACCAGACATCATGTCAGACGACAAGGGTTGGTAAAATGGCTAGATAGACCTCAAGAAGGTTCTACATGAGAGAATGTCTCCACACTTAAGAAACATTTTCCTACGTTTGTTTTTTAGGAAAAAAATGAATCTCCAAGGGGGGGGGTAATGTAAGGACATGGAGCCCATGGGCAAGGCCATCGACACGGCCAGATAGTGTGTACGCTAAGGGGAGGCTATAAGATAGCATGGTTGGGTGGAGACTAGTTCATGCTGATGGGAGCAAAGCAAACCCCGAATCCCGACGGCCTCTAAAACGTCGGGGGCCGAATGGCGCACCTCGAGCCTGCCACGATAAAGCGAACAAGGGGCACCACCTAGCTTTGAGCGGCTAGGATGCAAGCCACGATGATACGAACACTACAAACTTACACATGGAGAGAGAAAAGCGAGAGAGAGAGAGAGATTTGCAAATGATGAAAACCCTTGGGGGTGTGAGGGAGAATTATTTCTGCAATATTTACAAATGACACAGCGTGGTGGTAGAGAGGTAGGAAGAAAAAAGATGGTGCAAAACACTTGGTGCGTTCTCTAAGACGACTCAATGATTGTGAAGCTTGCTATCAAGAGCGTGTATACACATATGCATGGACCATTGGAGTCGAGAGATGGACGTGGCTCCCTTTGCATGGTGCAATTCCCAAGGCAAACCCAACACCCAAGTGTTGAGATGTTGAGCTCTACACCTTGAGCTGGCATCCACTACGGGTCTTGGCCGCTTACGGCATTTACTCACTGGCGTGTTAGGTGACCGACACGGAGGATCTCTGCCAGTGATTCTACAGCTGGACTACACTTATAGTGCCAGCCTAGTACGCTTCTAGCGAGTTCACACTTAGTGACCGCATGTACATATGTGCTACTTTTCAGCTTTAGCACTTAGTCATTTTGTACTCTCTTTTCTGTGAAGAAGAAGAAGAAGCTTTCCATCTCTGTGTGCTTTGTGCTTGTCTTGTGTAGCTCTCTTGCATCCTCATTCTTTACATGGTATCAGAGCCTGGTGCAGGCAAGAGAGGCTAAGAGAGCAAGAGCATCACAATCCCTTCGTTCGCACAAGTTTCTGAACAGGTCTCCAAAGTGCAGTATACAGAGATTTACTGTACAAGTACAGTGGTTGTGAAACGCTTGATTGTGGACACTCGTTAAGTGTAGAAAGCGTTACAGGAACCACGATAGCAGGTTCAGCAGATTTGCAGGTTTTTGCAGATTGTAGCTATTTTGTCTTAGTGCTTCAAGATGTCTGACGGTTTCAGTCAGATTGTTACTGAGAAGCTTGAGAAAAATAACTACCCTGCATGCAAGTTCAGAATAACAAATTTCCTAAAAGGAAAAGGTTATTGGCACTATGTAGAAGGAGACAATGAAAAGGAACCAGAGATTCCCGAGGCAAATGCTACAGCAGAACAAGGGAAAGCTTTGAGGGACTGGCAACAAGGCCAGAGCAAAGTGATGTATTGGCTGTCTATGAGCATCACAGATGGCATGATGGGCTATCTACAGGATGCTAAAACCCCCGCCATTGCATGGAGAAACTTAGGCAGAGTGTTCGAAGTGAACACCAAGGCCAGGAAGCTTCAACTAAAGTCGGAGCTAAATCAGGTTAAGAGGAACAACCTCTCAATCAATGATTATGCCTTGAAGATCAAGAGTATCATTGAGGCTCTTGGATCTATTAAAGTCTCAGTGGAAGACGATGACATTGTCCGTGCATGCTTGGATGGTCTAGGAGATGAGTATGTACATTTTAGGTCTTCCATGAATACAAGAGACGACATCCCCGTGTTCCAAGATTTGATTTCTATGCTTATTCTTGAGGAGAAGAACCTTGACACATCTTCTTCTCATGGCAGAAATAATTCTGAACAGGCCTTCTATTCTAACTCCAACAGAGGTAGAGGTAGAGGTCGTGGTCGAGGCCCAAGGGGTTGCAGGGGCCAATTTCTGGAAGGTCAATCAAATCAAAACAATACAGGTGGCAGGGGAAACCAGTCTCAAGGTAGGGGGAGTCAAAGAGGTCGTGGTGCAGGATCAAGCAGGCAGCAACATACTCCAGATAGTAGAGAATGTTGGACTTGTGGTGAAAGAGGTCACATGTCACGTGATTGTCCAAAGGGAAAAGCAAGTAGAAAGAGAGAACATGGCAACTATGCATCTACTAGTAGAGATGCAGATGACAGCAAAAACGAGCGCATGTTTGTTATGCAGCATGTAATGAATACAATGACTGCAGAGAATTCCACCCAAGATGATGTTTGGTATGTGGATTCAGGTGCCTCTAATCACATGACGTCTCGTGGAGAGTGGTTTAGAGATATGCGCAAACCAGATGTGTCAGGCTATGTGCAGACAGGAGATGACACAGCTCACCCCATTGCTCATGTAGGGGACATACCTCTAAATACGAAGAGTGGGAAATCAAAGTACTTAGCAGATGTACTTCATGTCCCAAACATTACAAAGAATCTTGTTTCTGTTGGACAAATGGTTGAGCAGGGTTTGCAGGTTCGCTTCAATCCAAATGGCTATTATGTAGAAGATTTCCAGAATGGCTGTAAGCTGATCACAAAGGGCAAATGTGTGGGCAGAATGTTTACGCTGAATGTAGACATGCCTGAGGTAAAAGCTGCATTATTTGCACAGGGCACAGGTGTTGTGGCTGATGTTGACATTTGGCACAAACGCATTGGCCATGTCAATGAGCAGAGATTGCGCAGCATGCAATCAAAACAGATTGTAAAAGGTTTGCCCAAATTCAAGGTGGATGGTATGCATAAAGTGTGTGCAGCATGCCAGTTTGGAAAATAGTCAAAGGGCTCATTTCCACATGAGCGCAATGTATGTAAAAGGCCACTTGAGGTGGTGCACATAGATGTTTGGGGTCCAACCGATACTGCAAGTATACATGGTTGCAGGTATTATGTCTCTTTCATTGATGACCATACAAGGAAAGTATGGGTCTACTTCATGCGTAACAAAAGTGAAGTGTTTGGTCACTTTCAAGACTTCAAAGTCATGATTGAGAAGGAGACAGATATGCAAATCAAGACATTGAGGTCAGATGGAGGGGGAGAGTACTTCTCCAATGATTTTTCAGATTTTCTGCGAATGCATGGTATACACATGCAGTTTACATGCAGATATACTCCACAACATAATGGGGTCGCAGAAAGGAAAAACAGGCACATTGCAGAGGTTGCACGTGCATTGATGAATGAGAAGAACATGCCTCATCATTTCTGGGCTGAAGCTATAAATACAGCTGTGTACATTATGAACAGGACACCTACAGTTGCGGTGCATGATGTAACACCTGAGGAAAAGTTTACAAGTACAAAGCCTGATTTGGCACACTTGAAAGTGTTTGGCTGCATAGCTTACGTGCATGTACCAGATGAGTTGCGTAGGAAATTGGATCCTAAAGCAGAGAAATGTATTCTTGTGGGATATTCCCTTGAACAAAAGGGGTACAGGTGCTACAATCCTACTACACGAGAATTACGAGTGAGGAGAGATGTAGTCTTTGATGAGATGAGCAGCTGGTACAGTAATGCACATGGCACTATTGGGGCTGATGTAAAAGATGATGTGGTTGTACAAAATGTGAGGCCACAATCACAGGTTTTGAGTGGACCACAAAATTCCTCTTCTCGTGGCTCTCTTGAGAAACCATGGAATGGTAGACTACGTACGCAGGTTACTCCACCAACAGGTACAGGGAATGTATCACGAAAAGGAAAGGAAAAGGTTGATGAACCTCCCTTTATGGTTGATGCATCATCAGGTTTTTCACATGTAGACATGGATTCAGATGGTTCTAAACAAAGTATTGATGAGGAATTTGGAATTCCGGCTGTCAGGACACCTGGTGTAAGGAAAGTACAAGAAGATGCTAGAGGGCAAAGGAGTGACCAAGGACTGCGCAGATCTAATAGAGTCAGAAATCCAGTTCAAAAATTGACTTATGATGGGTATCTAGCGCATCACCAAGCCTACATGGCTAAGGTGATACACGATGTGGAGCCCACATGTTTTGAGGATGCAGTTGGAAATGTGCATTGGGATAATGCAATGAATGAAGAGATGGCTGCATTGGAAGCAAATGACACATGGGAGTTGGTGCCATTGCCAAGTGGCAAGAAAGCTATTGGCTGTAAATGGGTGTATAAAACCAAGCATAAGGCTGATGGTAACATTGAGCGTCACAAGGCAAGGCTGGTTGCAAAGGGTTATGCACAGACGTATGGCATAGACTATGAGGAGACCTTTGCTCCAGTGGCAAAGATGACGACTGTGAGAGCTGTCATAGCAGTGGCTGCATCTAGAGGATCATGGATTATGCATCAAATGGATGTAAAGAATGCCTTCTTGAATGGTGAGTTGCAAGAGGAAGTGTATATGGATCAGCCACCTGGTTATGTCGATCCAGGTTACCCAGATTATGTATGCAGACTTCTCAAAGCTTTGTATGGTTTGAAGCAGGGCTCTAGAGCATGGTATGACAGGATTGCCAAGTATCTTGTCAGTATTGGTTTTAGGAGAGCTCATGCTGATCATTCACTCTATGTACGTTGTCGAAAAATTTGCGGTCTTGCCAGGAAAGCACCGGGCTTATGGCTGTGAGAGTTTGTGAGAGAACTCAACAAAAACTATATGAAGGAGTTAAACCATAGATGCCATGAAGACTAGGGCTTGGAAAGAAGTGCAATCAAAGAAGACTCACTCTTTCTCTCTTGCATTCACACACACAAAGAAAGAACGCAAAAGAGAATGTCAAAACAATACGAAGATGAAAACATCAAGGCTATGGTCATATCGTATCATGGGTAATATGAAAGGGTTAATGGATGAGTTAATGGCATTCAATCTTGGCTGACCAAATAGGCTACGAATTGTTCTTTGGAATTGTAGTTTTGTGCTTACCATAATATATATATTTTGTCTAGTGATTGGGATTAATTGTGTGTACAAATCCTCTTGGTTCATAGCAAGATAACTACGCTTACATCAAAAGAAAAATTATAGTCTATGAGAGGTAGTATGATGGGATCCGGTGATAGAAGTATTTCATTGAGCCTTTCAGGGCCGAAGAGAAACACTATACGTTGTTGAAAGTGTATTTTACGGCTAATCCATACGTTAATTCTAATAGATTGTACAGAGTGAAAGCGATAGAAATGATCATCATGTGGGTTATTCATTTAGGATAGTATGTGAGAAATGTAGATATGAGAGAAGTGAAGAGATGAGAAGTTTCCCTCCCAAGCCCTATTCTTGCCCGTAGGCAATAAGGATACTGCGGGGAGAGATGTACCTGTAGAAAAGAGAACCTAGAATTTGCAGAGAGGATGAATTACTAAGAATGAGAGAGATAGGTTTTCTTTAGGAGATGAGATTAGATACATATATATATATGTTGGATTAGAGATGAAAAAGAAAACAACAACAAATCAAGAAAACATAAATGTAGAACACATCTTACTTGACAAACCCTTTGGCACCATTATTGATGGAGAGAGAAGAAGAGTGGATAATTCCACTTTGATTGATACACCAAGTGCAAGACCTTCTTTGATTAGATTTGATCTTCCAAGGTTAGCTTGTTGCAAGAATGGCTAGTCTCCCTCTAGGAGAAAGTGTAGGCTTGGGCTTATGTTAATGGCTAAGTACAATTAGGCATTACTACTCACTCCCTCAAGAATTCCTCTCATCAATGGCTTGAATGCTTGAGTTCCTTCCAAGGAAGAAGAGGTCCCCTTTTATAGGTGAAGGGAACCCACAAGGGTTTACACAAGAAGAGAGGAGCCAGTGTGAACAGGAATTGGAAAAGTTGGAAATGAGCTGTCCCTGCATGATGTGGACAGACTGGGGTCCAGTATTTTGATCATATCTCCTCAACCGTAGCTCCAAATAAAAAAGTAAAAATATGGGCAGAAACTTCAGCTCATTAGCTACGATTTTCATTTTAAAATCATTCTCCAATGCGGATTGGAACCTTGTGTAAAAAATTCATCAAAATAGGGTCCATTTATGGCAGCAAAAGTCTTCATGTGGTCTCCTTAGCCTTGACTTTCATTTAATTCCCAAGGACACCTCATGCCATATGAAAGCATGACATTTCTCCTTGACAAAGTTTTGTAACCATGCTGGCAATAATGCATTAAAATAACTGTATCTTTGAAATCATGCCACCTAGTGTCCCACTAGGATTTGATTCCCTCCTAGTAGCTATTTAAAAAGAAATATAAGAAAAATATGAAAAATACATAGAATATATATAGATTGGAAATTACCCTATATATAGGATCTAGATAGGGTGTGAGATAATAATGAGATGGTAGAAAGAAAGAATCAATGCTTTTTGCCCCAAGTTAAAGAGGTGGAGCTATTGACACTTTTCCCATAGTATTTTTTTGATGGTAAAGTAAGAATACATTACCCTTGAGATAAATAATAAGATGAGATAGAAAGCTTATTTTTATACTTACATATGCATATGTACATTATAGGAAATATAATTATGTATCTAAAAAGTTACAAGATATCTCTTGTAGCATGTGTTCCCACTATGTACATGTCACAGCACGACATCCACCCCCTCTAAACCTGCACATCCTCCGGTATGTGCCAAATTATTTCTTTGTAAGATCAGCCCTCTTGTACATCTTCCTTGCTTTCATCTTCACTGGATGATTCCAGAGCTTCATTTTCACTTTGATCTTCACCTGTGTTTTGCTCTTCTTCCTCATCAGCATTTTCTGGATCATTGTCTCCTCTTCTCTTAAACATTTTGATCCTTTTTCCTGCAATGGGAATCTTTACTTCTGTGCCATCTAGTTCAGACAAGCTGTAAGTAGCATTTTCATGCACATGTTTTACAACATATGGTCCAAACCATCTTTTTGAAAACTTACGCATGACTGTGTGTTGGTTATCAAGGCTACTATCATACACTAAAACCCAGTCACCTTTGTCAATTGCTTTGCTCCTGAGCCGATGTCGCTTATCAAAGTAGTCCTTGTTTTTCAATCTTGCATTTTTGAGTCGTTCTTTCGCAGCCTCAATGTCTCCAGGTCTTCTCTCTAGTTGCCTTATGCGCAATGCAAGGAGATCTTCCCTGCTAAGCCCCTCTTGCCAAGGTAATACATTCCATGTGGGAATCGTATCTTCAATCGGCATCACTGACTTTTGACCATACATTAGCTCCGCAGGCATGTAGCCAGTTACTGAGCTATGTGTTGTACGATCAGCCCATAAAGCATATGGTAACAGTTTTGGCCACTCACCAACTCTTCCTTCGCAAGCCTTGGCCAAAGCTTTGATGATAGGAGGATGCCCTCTTTCACTCTTTCCATTGCCTTCAGGGTTGTAAGTTGTAGTAAGAGAAAGCTTCATCCCTAATCTAGAAAAGAACTCCCTTGCTTCTTCGGCATCCAGTTCACCTCGATCTGCAGTGATTTTTCCCACACAACCATAACGGCAAATCACCTCATCAAGAAGGAATTTGCACACAGCTTCTGTGGTCTTAGCTCTTAATGCTCTTCCTTCAACCTGGTTAGTTAGGTCCTCTCGTGCAAGAACCAAGTATCTCATCTGCCAGAGTCCTAAAGGCATTGTGACTAGATCCACAACCCATTTATAGTGCATGGCTAGTGGATATGTAGGGTGCAATCCATCACGATGTCGAACATTTGAATACATTTGACAAGTTACACATGACTCTACAAACTGAGATACATCTTTATACATACCCTTCCACCAGTATTTTTCTTTCAACTTGGAGAAGGTTGCCCACACACCCCTGTGTCCAGCCCATAGACTCTCATGAAACTCTTGCATGAGCTTTACTTGAGTCTCTTTTTTACATATAACCCGTTGTGGTGTAGCACCCTTTTGCTTAGGATGCTTCCACAAGTAACCATCCTTTAAAAAGTACCCATATGCTTTCCTGCGTATCCTCTTGAATTCTTGTTCAGACCAATCATCCTGTTTTGTTAGAGTACTCAAGTACCTTCCAATAGAAAGCCAATCATCTTCATAAAGATCTTTCAAGAACAATTCAAGTGAATTAGTCATATAGACATTGTTACCTTTGACATGAGAGATAGAATAGAATTTTGTGCCTACATCATCTCCTTCATCAATCATTTGTGACTCATCTTCATACCTTGCCCTTGATAGCATATCTGCCACTGTATTGTCTTTACCTGCAATGTGCTTAAACTCGGGATTTAAGGACTTAATGTAGGCAATCCACCGCAACATAGCAATGTCTGGTGTTGAGCAGCTTGTAATCATCCCAAGAAGTGGTAGACAATCTGTTTCTACAACCACACATGCACCAATTAGGTACTCTTTTCCACTTTTCAAGGCTGTAACCATACCCCATAACTCTCTCTTTATCTGTGGATAGTTTCTTTGGCGAGCACTTAGTACCTTTGCTCCAAATCTTACCACATACCTGTGTCCTTCTTTGTCATCTTGCCCTATTGCCCATCCAATCCCTGTAGGGCTGGTATCTACTGTCACAATCACTGGCCTTTGACACTCATAGTCTACCTTTCTCAAAGTCGTTGCTGACTGGAGTAACTCCTTTAGCTTTTTCATGGATTTTACATGTGCTTCTGTCCATTTAAACTTTTGATTCTTTCTAAGCAGCTGATAAAGAGGATCAGCTACATGTGCATAATGTGGAATCCAAATAACATAGAAGACACATGCTCCCAGAAACCTTCTAACCTCAGTGATGCTAGTGCATGTTTCTTTCATTCTTTGGATGGCATCTACCTTTGATGGACAAGGTTTCCTACCATATGGACCGCACATGTGCCCCACAATGAGCACTTCATTGATACCAAACATAGACTTTTTCCCTGACAATGTAAGATTCACTTCTTCCAACCTAGACAAAATTTTATCACAATCATTTATGTGGTTTACCACAAACCTGCGACATCCCTTGAGATCCAAAGCTTCATCTTTGTCACTTTCTTCACATCCTTTGATAGGCAAATCATCAATGAAAGGCATTGTGATTTGAGGAATAAAGTCACGTAAGACCTTATTCATTCCATTCATCATATGTGCAACCGAGTTGGTTGCTCCCTGTGGCAAGGTACACATCCTTACCAAACCCAAAGGTGTCCTCATGGTTGTCAAGTCTCTGCTTTCGATTGCAAGCTGAAATTGATCATACCCTGAGTAGAGATCCCCCATTGAGTAGATTGCCCTCCCTGCAAATGCCTTTGCAAATTCATCCACAATTGGACCTGTACCTACATTTCTAATTGTCACCTTGTTCACTGGTTGCATATCTTGGATGAAGCGTAGAGAACCATTCTTCTTTGGAACTATGAACCACCTGTTTGAGTATGGAGCACAAGAAGGCTCCAAGATTCCCATTTTGATTTTCTCATTCAGTAGCTCTACTAACTTTGGCAAATGAGCCTTTGGAACCGGAATAGGCCGCAGATTCCAAGGCACATGAGGTATTGTGAAAATTACCATAGGAGCTACAATATAAGGATCAACACATCCTATCTCATGTGGCTCAAATGCAAAAGCCTTACCATGCTTTGAAAGCATTTCTTTGAAGCACTTTGTCTCCTCCTGTGTTAGAAACTCCTCGCAACCAATCTGCAACTCTTGAAAAGACTCCTTTGTGAAGGTATGCCCGATCTTTTTAGGATTCCGCAAACTTGGTTGTAAAGAAGCCTGTTCAATATTTTCCCTGTTGTTGGGTGGTAAGGGTGAAGCTACTGGTTTCGCCTTCTTTGCTACACGCGTGTATTTAGTTTCAACATGGACTTCTGGGCCTACTGTTTAGCTTTCTTTAAAGGCTTCTATTACTTGATACATTTCCATAGAGCAAACTTCCACAACTTCATTTTCAAGATGCAAACTAGAGCTCATTATAGCATCAAGCTCACCCATAGTATCTACAAAAGAAACTTGTTCACACAAACCCAAAACATTTTCAGTAGGCTTTAGCAGCCCACTCTTTTTCATGCCTATTTGTACATTATGCACATATTGCTTCTCACATCTCTTCAAATCTTCAAGTTTTGTAAAACATACTGATCCATTCTTTGTTACCAAGGAGCTCGTTGAAAATGCTTCACCTATTTTTGGATCAGGCGAGACCCTTTTTCTTTCTGTACCACTGCAATCCCGCTTTACAATGGTACTTGGCCAAAACCCATCATTTCTCTATGATCATGAAACTCTTTGCTCACCTTTGGTAGAGGATGTTCTCTGAGGTTGTCACGATTTCTTTCATGGTTTACACAAACTGTGAGGAATTGGACAGCACGTTTACCATCTTTGCTACGTATCCTAGCATATGCTGAACCATCGTCCATTACCTTTGTTTCCATTCGAACTCCCACAATGTAGGGCTGTCCAAGGATGAGATGATATGAAGATGTATCTTGTACAAAGAAGTTTTGGTCAATCTTTACATCACCTATTGTTACCTTCACACCTGGACATGCTGCATACAATTCATCGGATGAATTGTTTGCCACTTTTACCATCCAGCCATGATCTGTGTCCATCGGCCATTTGCACTTGTTGTAGAGACTCTTTGACATTATGTTTATTTCTGAACCATGGTCAATCAAGGCAACAAATGGCTCTTCAAGATCACCTACCTTGACCAAAGTTTCTGTAGTAGCCCTTGCCCAATGACTTCATGAATAGTAACTCCTAGGAATATCTTCAACTTCTTCATCATCATTTGAGAAATGCACTTGCTTCACTCTCCCACTAGATTGGTAGCATCCTACCACAGCTCCATCATTCTCCTTATTTTGCAGTTGCATCCCTTGTGTCTTTGAGGTTTCCCCTTCAACCTATGGACGAGAAACTTCAGCAAGGGTTTGCCTCTTTCTCTTGATGATGTCAATGATCTCCTCATGGAATTCACGCTTTGCAATGCCAAGAACTTCTCCCAGAGTAAACTCAATCTTGCTATTCAAGATCCTTTCCTCCAAGACTTTCTTTAAATCTGTAGCAACCTCAATATCAGATTGTAGTTTATAAGTTGGGCCTTTTGTCTTACCTTTCGTTGGCTCTTTCTTCTTTCCTGTTGTAGACTCTTCCATGAGTACTTCAGGTGGAGATGCTCCTTGTGTTGAGGGTGTTTGAGAAGGCATTGAGTCGCTTCTTCCCCCACTTCTAGAAGCTCTTTTTGATGGTCCTTCATCAGCATTCTCACGTCTGCGCTTCTCTTCTACAATTGCTTCATTTTGTTGGCATTTTGTAATGTAGGCATGCACTGACAATGAGTCCACTGGATCATTCCATCCTGTTTCTAGATGTATGCAATCACCTGCTTCATGTAGAATCTCTTTTGTAAGCTTTCCCTTTTTAGCTAATTGCATGACATTTGGCCAAATTTGACCATGATGGTCACTCGCTTCTTCATCACAAAAATGTTCAATTTTTACTCCATAAGTAGCTGCCTCAACTGAAGAGGTGGCATGCTTGGTTGCCATATCTTCAACTAAGGTTTGCATTCCCCCCTTCCCAAAGTTAGTTCTCAAGGGTAGACATGTCTCTCTTAAGTGGATTTTACCATCCTTAAAAAAGACAACATCTTTTGACAAAGCATCACTAAAATCATCACAATCCCTTCTTACATGGTTTGTACTATCACACCAAATACATCTATTAACAAACCCTTCTTTGGGCTGTTGTCTTTGCCTAGGAAGTGGCCCTGATGGTTGGCCTTTTTCTTCAAGCTTTGCAAACTTCACCTTCAAGTCACGCATCCCCTTCACAAGCTCATCTAGCATGGACTCATCAAACTTAGGAGCGATAAAAGTAGGCTTTACCATTTTGTCAGAAGTTGAGGTGGAAGGACTTGTAGTGTTTACTACCATCTTGTCCCTTCTTCTTTGTCGTTTGGCAAGCAGTGAGACAGCACCTTCAACCTCATTCCAGTCGGTCTTTAGTCCTTGCTCAGCATCTTTATCTTCAAGAAGAAGCTCCAAATTTTCTTGAAACTCTTTACCTGCAGCTTGTAAGAAAAGATCTGTCTTCTCTGCATCTAGTGTGGCCCTTTCTGTCCTAGTGAGTTGTGCATAGCGCCGCTCAAATTCCCTAAGTAGCTCTGTTATTGATAGTCCTTGCTTTGGCTTGACTACCCATTCTAAGCTTTAAAGCTACTTTGAGTTCTTCCCCATTTCTCCCATGCCCATCTTTAATTGCCCTAACATGCTCCCTAATTTCTGGAGCAACAACTAGCTCAAAGCTTTGAATCATCTCACCTTCTGACACGCGATGCAGCTCCATCTCCTTCACATACTCGCGTAAGTACTTGGTTACATCTTTGCCATTGAACTGATCCATTCTGTTGACGACCGCTTGTATGGCCTTCGTTGCTGAAATCTCCCTTCTTTCAGTAGCATGTTGTTGTTGCATGAACATTGCAAATGCTTGAAACATTTGCATTGTTGCTGGGTCAAAATGCATACCCTGTTGCTCAACATGATCACCCATGGTTACCCACAAACTCTCACCCTAGCAGTTTCGCGTCGGGTTCACCAAAAATATGTCGAGAAATTTGCGGTCTTGCCAGGAAAGCACCGGGCTTATGGCTGTGAGAGTTTGTGAGAGAACTCAACAAAAACTATATGAAGGAGTTAAACCATAGATGCCATGAAGACTAGGGCTTGGAAAGAAGTGCAATCAAAGAAGACTCACTCTTTCTCTCTTGCATTCACACACACAAAGAAAGAACGCAAAAGAGAATGTCAAAACAATACGAAGATGAAAACATCAAGGCTATGGTCATATCGTATCATGGGTAATATGAAAGGGTTAATGGATGAGTTAATGGCATTCAATCTTGGCTGACCAAATAGGCTACGAATTGTTCTTTGGAATTGTAGTTTTGTGCTTACCATAATATATATATTTTGTCTAGTGATTGGGATTAATTGTGTGTACAAATCCTCTTGGTTCATAGCAAGATAACTACGCTTACATCAAAAGAAAAATTATAGTCTATGAGAGGTAGTATGATGGGATCCGGTGATAGAAGTATTTCATTGAGCCTTTCAGGACCGAAGAGAAACACTATACGTTGTTGAAAGTGTATTTTACGGCTAATCCATACGTTAATTCTAATAGATTGTACAGAGTGAAAGCGATAGAAATGATCATCATGTGGGTTATTCATTTAGGATAGTATGTGAGAAATGTAGATATGAGAGAAGTGAAGAGATGAGAAGTTTCCCTCCCAAGCCCTATTCTTGCCCGTAGGCAATAAGGATACTGCGGGGAGAGATGTACCTGTAGAAAAGAGAACCTAGAATTTGCAGAGAGGATGAATTACTAAGAATGAGAGAGATAGGTTTGCTTTAGGAGATGAGATTAGATACATATATATATATGTTGGATTAGAGATGAAAAAGAAAACAACAACAAATCAAGAAAACATAAATGTAGAACACATCTTACTTGACAAACCCTTTGGCACCATTATTGATGGAGAGAGAAGAAGAGTGGATAATTCCACTTTGATTGATACACCAAGTGCAAGACCTTCTTTGATTAGAGTTGATCTTCCAAGGTTAGCTTGTTGCAAGAATGGCTAGTCTCCCTCTAGGAGAAAGTGTAGGCTTGGGCTTATGTTAATGGCTAAGTACAATTAGGCATTACTACTCACTCCCTCAAGAATTCCTCTCATCAATGGCTTGAATGCTTGAGTTCCTTCCAAGGAAGAAGAGGTCCCCTTTTATAGGTGAAGGGAACCCACAAGGGTTTACACAAGAAGAGAGGAGCCAGTGTGAACAGGAATTGGAAAAGTTGGAAATGAGCTGTCCCTGCATGATGTGGACAGACTGGGGTCCAGTATTTTGATCATATCTCCTCAACCGTAGCTCCAAATAAAAAAGTAAAAATATGGACAGAAACTTCAGCTCATTAGCTACGATTTTCATTTTAAAATCATTCTCCAATTTGGATTGGAACCTTGTGTAAAAAATTCATCAAAATAGGGTCCATTTATGGCAGCAAAAGTCTTCATGTGGTCTCCTTAGCCTTGACTTTCATTTAATTCCCAAGGACACCTCATGCCATATGAAAGCATGACATTTCTCCTTGACAAAGTTTTGCAACCATGCTTTCAATAATGCATTAAAATAAGTGTATCTTTGAAATCATGCCACCTAGTGTCCCACTAGGATTTGATTCCCTCCTAGTAGCTATTTAAAAAGAAATATAAGAAAAATATGAAAAATACATAGAATATATATAGATTGGAAATTGCCCTATATATAGGATCTAGATAGGGTGTGAGATAATAATGAGATGGTAGAAAGAAAGAATCAATGCTTTTTGCCCCAAGTTAAAGAGGTGGAGCTATTGACACTTTTCCCATAGTATTTTTTTGATGGTAAAGTAAGAATACATTACCCTTGAGATAAATAATAAGATGAGATAGAAAGCTTATTTTTATACTTACATATGCATATGTACATTATAGGAAATATAATTATGTATCTAAAAAGTTACAAGATATCTCTTGTAGCATGTGTTCCCACTATGTACATGTCACAGCACGACAACGTGAGAGTGATGTGGGGATTGTGGTCATTACCATATATGTAGATGACCTTATTATTTTTGGTGACAATGCTATGGAGATTGACCATGTGAAGGGTCTTCTCAAACAGGAGTTTGAAATGAAAGATTTGGGCGAGTTGTGCTACTTTCTTGGCATTGAGGTGATCAGGACTCCAGAGGGTGTATGGCTGTCACAGAGACAATATGCTTTGGACATGTTGTCAAAGTATGGTATGGCTGATTGTAAGCCGATTTCCATTCCCTTGGATGTGAATGCAAAGCTGAGTGCAGAGAAGGGTGATGTTGTTGAGGATGTCAATATGTACAGGAAGATGGTGGGTAGTCTAATCTACTTGACTATCACAAGGCCAGACTTGAGCTACACAGTAGGCTTGGAGAGTCAGTTCATGCAGTTTCCGAGGAAGCCACATTTGGATGGAGTACGACGCACACTTAGGTATTTGCAAGGGACTCTTGACTACGCATTGTTCTATGCAGCAGATGCACCATTAGCATTGTATGGGTATACAGATGCAGATTGGGCAGGTAGCATTGTTCATAAGAGATCTACGAGTGGCTTCATGTTCTCTTTTGGGAGTACTGTTGTTACTTGGAGCAGCAAAAAGCAGCCTACGGTTGCTTTATCGAGCACAGAGGCCGAGTACAGAGGTGCAGCAGTTGCGGCGTGCGAGGTTGCTTGGCTACGCACATTACTTGAGGACTTGGGAGTGTAGGTGGACCAGCAGATTTTCATTCATTGTGACAACCTCAGCAGCATGCAGTTGGCTAGGAACCCAGTGTTCCATGCTAGGACCAAACACATAGAGGTCCATTACCACTACGTTCGAGAGCGAGTGTTGGCGGGCGACATCGACTTGGTCTACGTCAGCATAGAGGAGCAGATAGCGGATATCTTTACCAAGGCCCTCGGAGCTGAGAAGCTTCGACGTTTCCGGACTATGCTTGGACTCTGCGACATGCAGAGCTCGAGGGGGAGTGTTGAGATGTCGAGCTCTACACCTTGAGCTGGCATCCACTACGGGTCTTGGCCGCTTACGGCATTTACTCACTGGCGCGTTGGGTGACCGACACGGAGGATCTCTGCCAATGATTCTACAGCTGGACTACACTTATAGTGCCAGCCTAGTACGCTTCTAGCGAGTTCACACTTAGTGACCGCGTGTACATATGTGCTACTTTTCAGCTTTAGCACTTAGTCATTTTGTACTCTCTTTTCTGTGAAGAAGAAGAAGAAGCTTTCCATCTCTGTGTGCTTTGTGCTTGTCTTGTGTAGCTCTCTTGCATTCTCATTCTTTACACCAAGCCCCCTCCCCGTGATGGTGATAGTGTCAACTCTTCCCACTACACTCTACCACGTGCTGACTTCTCATGAATTTCCTCCCCCCCCCTCGATAGTGACCTCTCAGTGCCAATTTATAGGTGTTGGATGCTTGGATTATGGTAATCCCAGTGTGATTAGGGTAAGCTTAATCGGGGAGACAAAGCAAGTGGTGGGCCCGGTGTGGTTGACCCTTGCTTTGTTTTGGGAGGTTATTAAAACATGGGAATCTCTAGGTGGGCTTTTGTGACCATCTTCTAGAGAGAGGAAATTTACAAAGTGGGGATTTTACAACGGCTTGGTTGAAAGTTGAAGAAATGATGAAAATACCCTTTAAATTATTGAAAATGGCATCGTGGTTGCATGTTGCCAGCAAATGGTGTGTTGCCGGTGAGTCGGTGTAGAGCATACTTCTTTTCGGGGTCGGCCAGGGCATGCCTTCGACGCATTCTCCTTTTTTTTTGTTGGCGGCGTGTGCTTTGGGTGTTCCTTCTTTTTTGTCGATGTCGTAATCGTAGACCTCCTTCGGGTTTTTTTGTATTTATGTGTGTATATGCGTGTGTGTATATGTATGGGTGCATGTGGATGGATGTGTGTGTGTGTACTTGTATGTGTGTGCAAGCGTGCGATGGGAACGGGCTTGTATGCAATATATACATATATATCTTTCTTTTTTTTTGGTTTCTGGTAGTGCAGACGATGCAGAAATGGGGGGGGTGAGGATGGTGAAAGGGGGGGGGGGGGGGGGGGGGGGGGGGGGGGCGTGAGCGTGAGCGTGTGGGTGCGTAGCGGGTGTGGGTGTGTGTGTGTATAGCGTGAGGTTGCGGCAGTGCAGCGGGTGCACGAGCTTGTGGTGCAGTGGAGCCGAACAGGGTGCGGACGAGACAGGGCACGAGAGAGAGTGAGAGTGGGGGAGGGGGAAGATGGTGAGGGAGGGGATGAGGGGATAGGGTTGGGGTGTGGTGTATGGCAGAGCCGTGCGCATCAGGAGGGGAGGAGCGCAAGACCTGGGGGCAGTGGTATTGAACAGCGGGCGCGACAAGGAGGGGAGAGGGGGGGGTGTTTTAGTCAACGAGAGGAGGAGAGAGAGAGAGAGAGAGTAGGTAGGGGGGGTGGTTCCCACCAAGAGAGAGAGTGAGAGGGGTTGGGAGAAGATAGGGTAGAGAGAGGATATGACGGGGGTTAGAGGAGAGAGAGAAGAGAGGGTGAGAGAGATGGAGGGAGGGTGAGGTGATACTTGCCCTAAGGCCCGCCGTGGTTACTTCTAAGAGAGAGGAGGGGGAGAGCTAGGTGTAGATAGGGGGGGGGGTGCTTAGGCTAATGGTCCACCAAAAACGGGGGGTGTGGGGGGGCTTAAGGCCGAAAGGTGGGGAGGTGTGGACGAGCGGAATGGGGGTACGGCCCGCCGTGGCTAGAGTGTGGACAAGCAGAGAGGAGAGCGAGAGAGAGAGAGGATATTATCTATGGCGGCCCGCCGGGATGAAGTGTGGAAGAGATACCAATGGTGCCTACCGACTGGATGATACAACAAGTGCGTAGGAGAGAGAGAATATGGGCGGGGCCGGGCAGTGAGAGAGAGAGAGATCGTCTTGTGGTGATATTTGAGGGGTGTGGCCAATCTGGCGGCGCCCCACCGGTGGTTAACTTTGGGGGAGGGGTATGGTAAGTGGCAAGGGCCTTTTCTTTGTTTTTTTTTTTCTTCTTGGTAATAAAGCCCCTCCCTTCCTTAGGGTGTGGTTTCGACAACCAGCCATCATTAGCCCTCCCATCTGGCTAGAGGCATTCATGCTTCTAGCCATTCATCGGCATCTTTAGTTGTGGAGTTAGAGGGTTCTCCCTCTTCTGGAATGTCTAGCATAAATTCTGGATCAAACCTAAGAAAATACCTTTTCAGTCTCCATCCATTGACCCTAGTCTTTTGTGAGTTCTCCCATCTGCTTCCATCATCTTATCGCTGCCGTTGTGATAATGTTTCTTGATGATGAATGGCCCTTCCCATCTGGGTTGAAATTTCTTGTCCTTCCTAGTATCAAATCTGGTGTCGTACCTCAGCACTAACATACCTTTTTTCAGTCCCTTTTCTTTAAGCCCTTGATTGAAAGTGAGCCGGCGTCATTCTGTCTGCGCTTCATAGTGATTGATTGCTTCTTCCCTATCTAGTTGGAGTCTCTCCAGATCCAAGATGTGGTTTCGGAGATTTACAATCGGACGATGTATCTGGCTAGCCAAAACTCGTAAGCTGGCTATCTGTACCTCAATGGGTAGAATTGCCTCCTTCGCATAAACTAGATGGAAAGGGGTGAAACCTAGTGATGTTCGGAACGTTGTTCTGTAGGCTCAAAGAGCTACCATGAGATGTTTATCGGGTGTTTATCCCAGTCTCCTCTGTGATTGCTCACCTGCTTTGTGATGATTTTGCAAATCATTCCGTTTACCTTCTCTACCAGACCATTGCATTGTGGATAGTATGGTGTGGAATGTCGACGTGTGATGCCTAACTTCTTCATCAGTTCTCCCACCAAATCACCTCTGAATCTTGGTCCTCTATCTAATATTATCTCAAGAGGAGTGCCAAAACGGCAACAGATATGCTCAAAAATGAACTAAGCCACCTCTTGGGCTGTAATGCGGGTGGTGGTTGTTGCTTCTTCCCATCGATTCATGTAGTCTACACCCACTATGATGTACAGTTTATCTGAATGGGCCCTTGGTAAAGGACCGATTGCATCTATTCCCCATATGAGATGATATGAGTTTGTGGCTTGTAGGTTAATGTGTGATCACTGGCCACCTGACAAGCCTTACATGTTCTACACCAATGGTGTACATCCCTGTTCAAGCTAGGCCAAGAGTATTAAGCTTGTAGAATCTTCCTATTGGTGATGTCTAGAGAGAAATGACCACCACAGACGCCATCATGGCAACTTGAAATTACCTCTATGATCTCACTTGAGGTTGGTACCTGCCTGAGAATTTGATCCTTGCCCTTACAATACAAGTGGTCGTTTACAAGGCGGTACCTAGTAGCCTTCCTTACCAGCCCCACTGTTTTTGGCCTTTGATGTATCCTTTCGGACATTCTCCCGTATCTAAAAAATTGACGATATCAGGCATAGCATCACTACCTTGGAAGAGGGGTAGCTTCAGTTTGATTGCTCCTACAGAAACGTCTTGTATTCTCTCTTTGGCTAGAGCATCTGCCTCCTAATTTTTTGCTCTGGGGACATGAAATACTTTCACTACTTCAAACTTCTTTAGAAGGTCCTTAACTTGGCTAGTTGACCAAGTAAAACCTAATTCTTACAAACCCAGGTGCCATTTATCTGCCTTATCAAAAGCAAAGCATCACCAAACACATTTAGGAGCTGAATTCCTTGTGAGATACATTGTTCCAACCCAAGAATTAGGGCTGCATATTCTGCTTCATTGTTGGAGTGGGAGTGTAATAACTGCCCAATGGAGAACATTCTTTCTTGCTGTTCATTGAAAATGACTATGCCTGCTGCAGACTAATCCATTGTTCGCTTGTATGCTCCGTCAAAGAAAAGAGAGTGAGCTCTTTCTAGCCTAGGACTCTCTACCATTGGTGTTTCTTCCTTTGCTTTTGTGTTGACCTTCAGCTTCTTCTCATAATGGCGATGAGTGAGAATTCTTGCTAAACTAGCCCTGGTGGAGTTTTCTACTTGCATGGTGTAGTGAAACTCTTGTAATCTAATCAACCACTTTGAGATCCTAGATGAGACATCCATGTGTCGCATTACATATGGGAAAACCTCTTCCATTGTCAGGATTACAAAGGGTCTAGGCAGGATATAGGAGCGAAACTTTGTGGTAGCAAACATTAGTGCCAGAACCATGTGTTCTACTTCGGTAAATCCCTTTTCTGACGGGGTCATTACACGACTAGAGAAGTAAATAGGATGCATGAAAGAAGTCTGGGGGTCCTTTTGCATTAGCACGGCTCCGAGTGTATCACTTCCCACACTAGGGTTCACATAAAATGGCTTGTCCCACGTAGGAGGTGAAATAGTGGGAAGCTTAGCTAGGATTTGCTTTACCTCAGTAAACTGATGCTCATTCTCTTCACTCCATGAGAGGACATCCCTCTGGGTGAGTTGTTGTAGGGGAAGGACCACTTGAGATATCAAGTGAATGAACCTTCTTAAGTATCTTACCTTCTGAAGGAAAGAAACCAGCTGCTTAGTGGTGGTGGGTGACGACAAAGATACCAGGGCTTGAATCTTGCTAGGGTCAACCTCGATCCCTTTTACTGAAATGACATGACCAAGGAGAGTGACCTTGATTTCACCAATGTGACACTTATCCACGTTGATCTGGCTACCCAAGTTTTGTAGCCTAGTTAAGCCATCCTAGACTTTGCTTAAATGAAGGGCTCATGAACTATAGATGCAAAAATCATCAATGAAAACCCGTATTGATGTTCCAAAGTAGGGTTGTAAAACAAAAGTCACATAGCGTTGAAATGTGGCCGAGGCGTTAGTGAGGCCAAACGGCATCACTCTGTAGGCAAAACATCCCCAAGGTGTGATGAAGGTTTTCTTCTTCTGATCTTGCTCCGCAATGCTAATATGGAAGTATCCTGAGTATCCATCGCACACTGTGTATCGCTCATGACCTGCCACTTCATTGAGTATTTCATCCTGGAATGGGAGGGGAAAGTGATCCCTCTTCGTGGCTGCATTGGGAGGTTTATAATCCACACATACTCTCCACTTACCATTTTTCTTTGGTGTGACTACTACTGGGGAGACCCATTCTGAGTCTTCGACAGGGTAGATGAAACTTGCTTGTAGCAAACTTCTCACTTCTTTAAGCAGTTCCTCTTGTTGGATTACTACAAGTCTTCTGAGATTTTGTACTACGGGTTAGCTGCCTTCCTTGAGTTTTATGTGGTGTTGCACTACTGTAATTCATGTGATCTTATCATAGCCATCAATGAACAAAGTAGTGAAGTTACCTAGCATGGAGACATACTCCTTCCTTTCTTCATTGGTTAGCTCATTTGAGAGCATTTTTGTAACTTACCTGCATCCTCCAAGGACTACATACCTGATGATCCCTCTTGGTTTGTCGGGGGTGTTTCAGATTGTATCCATGTGTTTGGGTCTTTAAGAATGACCCCCATCACTTCGATGCTACTGTCACTTCCGTCGGTGGTGGTCGTCTCTTCTCCTAATGTAGACAAATAGTCACTGGTGGACTCATCTTTTGAAGCCTCCAAGATCATGTTGCTCTGCTTTCCAGTCCTCATGTCGTAGAATATGGACTTCCCCTTAGCATCCTTCATCTGAATCATCCCGGTGATCCAGTCTTGTTTAGCTTCCATAGCCATAATCCAAGGCCTCCCAAGAATGATGGAGTAGCCCTAACCTTTGTGTGGCATGACGAAGATGTCTACCTCCACTTTTGTATTGAATGCTTTTACTTTGACCGCTTTTATAATGCCCACGCATTTCACTCTTACATTGTTTGCCATCTTGGCTCGGCAAGGTGCTGGCCTACTTGCCTCTAGACCTAGATGGTGCATCATCTTTTCACTCATGACGCATCTTTGCACGCTGCCATCTATGTAGACATTTGAGATTCATTTCCCCTTGATGTGAGCATCCATGGTTGGTAGGATGTCATCGAGATCCCTTCCAGAGATAGCCACAGCTATCCTGGGCCTTGATTTCCTGGTACTTACTATTTTTGTCCATTGCCTCTTCATCCTTGGTGCAAGGTGGAGTAATTGGCTCCAAGTTATCTTCGGGCCCTGCATTAACACATCCTGAACTAAGTCATAGGGTTTTGCATACTCACCTAGTGAGAAGTCCACAATGTCTATCTTCCGCTGCGGTTTAGCTGCTTGCTTGCTAAACTCGGCCTTCCCTTTCATCTTCTCTTCTCTTTAAGATGCTTCTTCATGCCTGGCATGCTTCACTCCCATAGCATCCACTTCTTCTACCTTTGCTTTCCCTTTGTGCTTCTCTCAAACTGATTCTTCTACCTTTGCCTTCCCTTTAGCCTCCAAGCTAATAACACTCACCACTTAGTTCACAGCAAGTGGTGGGAGTAGTGGCGGAATGAGAGGTTGGGGTGGTGGTTGCTATTGTACAGATGATCAAAGGATTTGTACCGGTGGGATGAGTCCTAGTTGCCTAGCTGGTGGTGGTCTTGCTCTTGGTGGAGAGATCTGATTCTGTCTCCCCTCTCTATTGAAATTCTGTCTCCTTGGGTGTGGGCAGTAGTACATTCCATGGCCATCTTCCCCGCAGTTGTAACAGTGGTACTCCTGGTTCTGCCTTCATTGTCCTCTTCCTTGGTTTTGGATTCCTACCACATGCATGCCCTTGCTACACCAGATGCACAGATAAACTCTCTAGTTGGGTGGTGATGCGACTCAGCAGGTCTTGCTGCTCTTCTAATGCCTCTTGCGATTGGGCTCTATAATTGGCTATTTGCAGTCAACTGGGGTTGGTCGGGCCGAGCTTGTTTCCTCTGACTCATTTACTCTTGCTTGCATGCGTAGCTTCTTGTCTTTAAGGCGGTCTACTTCGACTGCCAACTCATATATTGCAGGAAACCTTCCCTTCACCTTCTCTCTAAGCGATGAACATAGACCATCAATGAAACGGTCCTTCTTTAGGAAATTATGCGCTCCTTCGCCTTCCTCTAGTGAGGCAACCCATCTCTCCCATAAGTCCACAAATTTGGACTCGTAGGTGGCATACTCCAGCAGACCTCCCTGCTTTAATTCTGTCAGTAGAGCTGCCATAGCTTCTCCGACGTTGTACCTCCACCAAACCTCTTTACAAAAGCAACCCTTAACACATCCCATGCATTCTTGGTAGCCTGGGGCAATGCATTATACCAAGAGTTGGCCTCTACTTTCATCAGTAGAGGAAAAATTCTAAGTCGTGAAACGTCGTCATCTTTGTTGGAGACGACACAAGCAATGTCGAAATCATCCAAAAAGTCGGTGGTGAGATCCTCTCCCTTCTTTCCACTGAACGTGGGGAAAGAAGCACTTGCCATGGTAGTGACTCAGGAAATTACAAACCCTTTTTTTTTTCTTTTTTCTTTTTTCTTTTTTTACATTAACAACAGTAGCGGCTCATAGTGGCTTTTTACAGGGTTGGGTGGATAGGTTAAAACAAGATAAAGATAGAAACATTAAAGGAATGATGGTAATCCAATATGGGGAGAATGATAGGGTTCGGAGAATTGAGGATTTCTTCTAGTACTGCCGCACCGAATAGGTATACGATCATCTGTTGGTAGAAGACTTTCCTATCTACATAGATATTCACATGCATATGATGCAGGAATCTGAGCGGGAATGCCGTCGGCCCGTTTTCCATCATGCACAGAGGATGGAATACTTACTTATACTCTTACCGTGCCAGTGTTGATGAGTCGAAACATCCACAAGAGGTCATCGCCTTTTTTGGGCTCTACCTTTCCTTCGTTGCTCAACACCTCCGGGGTGATGGCGACGCGTCTGACCACTCCTAGCCTTTTGGCTAGTAGCAATTGCAGGTAATTTCCGTAGTCGATGTGTTGCATGAATTCTAATCCATTCATTTGAAACTCGTCCCCAGCCCACTGGGTTTCACCCGTGGTAGAAAGCTTCTTGAGGATAAGTTGTACAGGGAGAGGAGGAAGATCCTCCACTCGCTTCCCAAAACAGTGAGAGCAGTAGCCGAACCACTCTTCCCTAGGACATGGGAATCTCCTTACCACTTCTTCTTCAGGATTGTCGAAGTGGATTGGTAGCACTCGCATGCGTCGTGAAAATCGGTAGGCGACCTTCTGCCGCTTAGCTTTGGATGACTTCCTCTTTGGCAAGCTGGGTACAACCCGGCTTCCTGAGCTTGAAGCACTTGCTTGGCCAGATGCTTCTCCCTTCGGGGTCATGTGTTTCCAAAAGTGGCTTAACTTCTCCTTACCTTTGGCTCAAGCAGCCCCTTTAGGCGACTTTGGAGTTATAACTTTGACTACAGTTTCTTTAGGGAAAAGAGGCCTCACCGTTTTCTTCCTTCCTTGATGTGAATGACTTCTTCGTGATGAATGTCGATGTAGACAATTTCAGCCCTTTCATTGTCTTCGCTGTTGCTGACACTCATTCACAGTGTGTCTTGGTTGAAAAAAGTGATGGAACTTCATCAACCTCCCACCTGATGCTCTCAATTTATGGTTAGAATGAGCAACACGAGATGGAGAATTTACCTCTTGAATACTGACGACAGTGCAGCCTAGTAGTAGCACTTCAATGAAGGCGGCTAGTGCCTCCTTCGTCTCCTCTTCTTCCGTCCTCCAGTTAGAAAATTCCTTCAGCCATTCGTCCATGATTGAAAGTGGGCGTCGCTTTCAGCATTGTAAACTGAAGGGTCTTAGAAATCCCTCCTCCGTGGGGGCACCAAATGATGGGAGCAAAGCGAACCCCGAACCCCGACGACCTCTAAAACGCCGGGGGCCGAATGCCGTGCCTCAAGCCTACCACGGTAAAGCAAACAAGGGGCACCACCTAGCTTTGAGCGGCTAGGATGCAAACCACAATGACATGAACACCGCAAACTTACACACGGAGAGAGAAAAGAGAGAGAGATATTTCAAATGATGAAAACCCTCGGGGGTGTGAGGGAGATTTATTTCTGCAATATTTACAAATGACATGCCGTGGTGGTAGAGAGGTAGGGAGAAAAAATATGGTGCAAACTACTTGGTGCGTTCTCTAAGACGACTCAATGATTATGAAGCTTGCTATCAAGAGAGTGTATATGCGTATGCATCCACCATTGGAGTCGAGAGATGGACGTGGCTCCCTTCGCATGGTGCAATTCCCAAGGCAAACCCAACACCCAAGCCCCCTCCCCGTGATGGTGATAATGTCAACTCTTCCCACTATACTCTACCAAGTGCTGACTTCTCATGAATTCCCCCCCCCCCCCCGATAGTGACCTCTCAGTGCCAAAGTTATATGTGTTGGTGTGGCTGCTTGGATTATGGTAATCCCCGTGTGATTAGGGTAAGCTTAATCGGGGAGACAAAGCAAGTGGTGGACCCGGTATGGTTGACCTCACTTTGTTTTGGGAGGTTATTAAAATATGGGAATCTCTAGGTGGGCCTTTGTGACCATCTTCTAGAGAGAGGAAATTTACAAAGTGGGGATTTTACAATTGCTTGGTTGAAAAGTGAAGAAATGATGAAAATACCCTATAAACTACTGAAAATGTCATCGTGGTTGCGTGTTGTCGGAAAATAGTGTGTTGCCGGTGCGTCGGTGTAGAGCGTACTTCTTTTGGGGGTCGACCGGAGCATGCCTTCGGTGCATTTCTCCTTTTTTGTTGTTGGCGGCGCGTGCTTTGCGTGTTCCTTCCTTTTTGTCCATGTCGTAATCATAGACCTCCTTCGGGTGCTTTTGTATTTATGTGCGTATATGCGTGTGTGTATATGTATGGGTGCATGTTGACAAATGTGTGTGTATTTGTATGTGTGCGAAAGCGTGTGGTGGGAACGGGCTTGTATGCAATATATACATATATATATACATACATATGTATATATATATATATATATTTCTTTTTTTTTCGGTTTCTGGTAGTGCAGACAACGCAGAAATAGGGGGGTGACGATGGTTAAAAGGGGGTGGGTGTGTGTGTGCGTGAGCGTGTGGGTTCATAGAAGGTGTCGGTGTGGGTGTGTATAGTGTGCGGTTGCGGCAGTGCAACAGGTGCGCGACCTTGTGGTCCAGTGGATCCGGATAGGGCGCGGACAGGGTGCGGACGAGACAGGGCGCGAGAGAGAGTGAGAATGGGGGAGGGGGGAGATGGTGAGGGAGGGAATGAGGGGATAGGGTCGGGGTGTGGTGTATGGAAGAACCGTGCGCGGCAGGAGCGGAGGAGCGCAAGGCCTGGGGGCAGTGGTATTGGACAGCGGGCGTGACAAGGAGGGGAGAGGGAGGGGTGTTTTAGTCAACGAGAGGAGGAGAGAAAGAGTAGATGGGGGCGGGGGGGGTTCCCACCAGGAGAGAGAGAGAGAGAGGGGTTGGGACGAGATAGGGTAGAGAGAGGATATGATGGGGGCTAGAGGAGGGAGAGAAGAGAGGGTGAGAGAGATGGAGGGAGGGTAAGGTGATACTTGCCCTAAGGTCTGCCGTGGTGGGGGGTGTGGACAAGCAGAGATGGGGGTACGGCCTGCCGTGGCTGGAGTGTGGACAAGCACAGAGGAGAGAGAGAGAGAGAGAGAGAGAGAGAGAGAGAGAGAGAA
The DNA here is from genome assembly GCF_014529385.1 of Adiantum capillus-veneris. Classification (NCBI taxonomy): domain Eukaryota; kingdom Viridiplantae; phylum Streptophyta; class Polypodiopsida; order Polypodiales; family Pteridaceae; genus Adiantum; species Adiantum capillus-veneris. The sequence continues at coordinate 85,086,935 of NC_140950.1, forward strand.
AGAGAGAGAGAGAGAGTGTGTGCTCCTTGCCGCACTGTCGAAGCAAGGGACTTGCCAATACACCGTGCACGAGCCACAAACGACTCCAAGCACACAACAAGCCTAAACTAGCAAGCTCAAGAGAACAAAGGGTGTGTCACTCACCGCTCTACGCTCGCCTTCGTGGTGGATTCCTCGCCACGATGAAGAAGAAGCTGCAGTCGTGCCGCGCTCAACTGCCTCGCCGCCGTCGTGCCTTCGTAATGCTCGATCGCACACACACTCTCCCTCTCTCTCTCTCTCTCTCACACACACACACACACAAGGAGGTGAAGAAGAAGAAGAAGATGGAGATGGAGCAAGAGCACTCTTCTATTGCACAAATGAGAGAATGAGTAAAAATTAGGTTTAGTTGGCTTTTATAGGAGCTCACCCCATTCACACTTGGGCGCCCATGCTTAGCCAACTAACCCCTTGAATGTCCAAGTTAAAGTGCGCCTCTCATCGGCGATCACTCTACCTTTCCCTATTGGTCCGACAAGCCCGGTACCTGACTCTAAATAATACAACGTTTATAGATCATAGGGTGTCCGTGTGCCGTGAGGGTTAACATGCCCCCCTTCTTGATGTAGATTCCGTCCTCGGAAGCTATTAAGTTGAAGCTGGGTCGTTGAGGTGGAAGAGCATTTGAGATGAATGTCCTTAGCCTTCTTCAGTCACTGCAAAATCAAACAACATTGGCACAGTAATTGCATTCTCTTAAAAAGCATATGCAGTTTTAGGTAGACACATTGATTGGTCAAAGAATTTCAAACAATTTGATAGCAATGAACATTAAATTGCAATGTAATCAAATGCATAAACAGATGTAAAGGTAAAAAATTAAACAAGTCTAGGGTTGCTAATTTGACGGTCGAAAGGCACTAGAGATCGAATATTAATACCATAGGTAAGCTTCTTAATTTTCTGTGGTCAATTAAGTTGTTTAATCGCGAGAGCCAAGTATTCATGTTCGAGGGCTGACTAGAGGCTATACCTAGAAGACTTTGTAGTTAAGCTACCATAAAAGGAATTTCTCATGAAATCATCGCCTGACTGATTACTTTTTCTTTGACCCCCCAAAGTCTTTTCACATTGATTCAATTATGATGTGTGTGCTTATTTTGTATGCCTTGGGTTTTTTGCTTTTCAAGGAAAAGCGCCCACGCTGGGAACCTCTAGGGCTCTAGTACCATAGGCAATACATGTGAGTGAAGTACCAAATCAAGCCGAGATTTCTCTTCCAGCTTAAGATTTTACAGTGTGGCACTTTGATTTTTTGTTTGTTCATTTTCAACATTTTAATTTTGTAACTTTGGGGGGTCATATAACACTGTTACCCTCCCCAGGCTCATCACATTAGTAAACTCCCTTTATAATACTTAAGCTAAAGGTCAATAGGGTTAAGCCCACTAGAAAGCCCTAGTACATTTCATACAATGCTGCCTAAATCGGATTAAGAACCTAAGTAACCATTGTTTATTAGGAAGGCATTCCCCATGGTATTAAGAGAAGATTTCTAATACCTAGCTTGGTCAAACTAGCTTAGTCGGACTGCTTGATTTTTAAACCTAGACAAGTGATTATGACAAAACATTACATTGAACTAACTGTTTGATACTAAGCCAATGCGCTGAATATTATGCTACCAATCACAATCAAAGCAGACAATCATAGATGAAAAAAGATAACGGCAATGCTAATGGACAAGAAACACCTGTTTGTGTTGATGGTCGTGCTTGATTTGAAGGTTCCATGAAGGTCCAAATCCTATCAATAGCAACACGCTCCTGTACACACTAGGAAACAAAAGGAATACCTCCAAGAGGCACATCAGTGGGAAAAATTAAAACTCCTAAAAAACAAACTCAAAACACAATCTAGACCCCTAACCTACCTATTTGTCACCCCTTTTAGAATCAAGGAAAGAGGATATTATATAAACTGGGTGGCCACCCTAAGGCTAGGCCTCTATCCTCATCATCTAGATAAATAAAATCGTTGTCCGTGAGGCCATAGTCTTCCTTGGTCTCTATTAGTTCCTCTTCATCATCCTCTTGTGCAAGCATGCTAATCAAGAACCTCGTGATGCGTGGATACTCATCTTGTGCAAAAGAATAAGCATGTGCCATTGGAGATACATTCGCTATTGGGTAGGAATCACTAGTTAGCCATAGACGTATCAGCCATTCTAACTCCTCAAAATTTCTCTCACATGCAAGGCTCTCTATCAAATCCCATTCGCAAGAAAGTATAGGGTAGCATACGTAGAACACTTGTTGAAAAGACAAGGGGTACCTTTCATCAAAAATAGAAGTGCATGCCTCTGGTGAAGTAGCCATTTCTGACAAGACAGATAGATTTGGTTAGGCCTTTAAAACATAAGAGTTGTTTTTGTGTGTTGCTTGAATTGACACGGTGAATTTGGACTTATATGTAAGATCTGATAGGGTGATCTCTCATTGCTAGGCGCTCTTGCTCTTTACTATTTTTGTTTTTTTGTGAGTATAAGGCTATATATATACATTCCCTAAGATCGGAGATTGAGAGGTCAGGGAAAAAGGTTGAGAGGGAAACAAATGAATGATGACTGTCAGCAAACACTCCCCCCTTCCTTGGGTAGATCATACCGTTTGAAATGAGCTTGTCACCCTTTGAAACCAATTGTTCCAGTTGGTAATAGGTGAGGATTTTAACCAATAGTTTTCGACCGCCCTATGTGTTTCATCTAGTTGCAAGGGTGGTAAGGTACTCTCCCATGATTTTATTTGCAACGTTGTTGTAGGTGGTGAACTTACCCCGGAAGGTGCAAACTCTTTCGTGCTTGGATGGATATGTACAGTGGTAGGTGGAGGTTGTGTCGAAGCTTCTATTTGCGTATAGGAACTACATGAAGAGCAAGAAGCTTCATTTGATTTCCCTGTTCCTGAGCTAGGTGGAACAAATCGTTCTTTCTTTGGTACCCAAACTAGCTCTAGAATGGGTGTGTAACATTCCATGATTTTTTCCTTTCCGCGATTTTCAATTTGTTTTGGAGCCACAGGATTGGGTTTACATGGGCCAGGTGACAGGTAAGAGTACACTTTACGTTTGGGCACCCAGATTTGATCATTTCCTTCATAGTATCCTTGGGATTCCAATAGTCGTTTAGGAATCCAACGCAGCATTTCTTTACATTTCTTGGAGTGAGTGGTACGGTTCTTACTAGGTTTCCATTTTTTTGCATCAACCATGCTCACTACAGAGGTTTTAGGGACCCACTTGTATGTTTTCTCTGTTATATTAGGATGGTTCTTGTGTGTCTCAAGCTTTCTTTCAACTACATCAGTTGAAGCTCTAGAGAGTTGGGCTATGGGGACGTATGGTTCAACCTCCTGGACATGCAATGTCTTGGGTTTTATTTCCTTGGGCAATATCTTAGGGACTATGGCTTGAGTGGTAGGGCTAAGAGTTGGTTTTTGCGTTGTAACACCCCCAGTCCCCCAATCAATAGTGCATTTGGTGGCTATCATCCACGTGCGGCCTAGGTTTATATTACCCTCCATAGTTCCAGTAGGCATGACCAAAAAGTCTTGAGCTACAACCCCATGGTCATAACTGACAGAAGTGTGCCAGATTCCAAAAACCGTAGTTTTTTTCTTGTTGACACCCTTGACTTGGATAATACTCTCAGATAGAGGTGGCTTCCCTAACTGACACCACACCCCATAGGATAGCAGATTGTATTTAGCACCCATGTCCAATAAGGCGTTATATAGCACTTTTCCATAGGCACTATTTAACTCAATGGGGTATCGTAGAGGTGTGTCAGAGTCCAACCCATCCTCTTCGATTTCCACGTGGAATGCATTTGTGACCCCAAGGTTAGCCTCTCGTTTTTGTCTTATACGTTGTTGTCGCTCCTTAGCCTCAGCTTGAGCTTGTATCTTGCTTAACTCGGTTTGTGCTTTGGCGGCCTTTTTTTGATGAATGGCCTGTAGTTCTTCTTGGCTTAAAGGATCATAATATCTTTTGAATTTACTCCCATTGAGGAATCCAATGGTTTCAACTCCATCAAGAGTTTCCACACGAAGGGTACCTTGTGGGGTAATTTCACATACTCTATATGGTCCTTTACCAGCATATTTCAACTTTTTCTTCTCTTTACGTACTCCATACATAAGGACTTTATCACCAACTTTGATGTCCTTGTCCTTCACATGGCGATCAAACCACTTCTTTCTCCTATCCTTTTCCACAAGAGCATTTTGCACAGCCAACTGTCTCTCTTCGTCTAGTTTTTCTAAGATAAACAACGCTCGGTTAAGGGGTTACCATTCCATCCTTCTTGCGAAGCTACCCTAAGACTAGGAATGACAAACTCCCAAGGCATAACCGCTTCTTGGCCGTATACCATTTTGAATGGCGTACAATTAATAGCCACTTTATAAGCAGTACGATAAGCCCATAGAGCAGATGTCAACTTCAAATCCCAATCAGTGCGATGAGCTTCTACCGTCTTGGTTAAAATAGAGATTAGAGTCTTGTTGGTGCTCTCGGCTTGTCCATTAGCTTGCGGGTAATAAGGTGTAGACTTATGGTGGGATATCATAAAGGTCGTGGTAAGCTCTCTTATTACCTCATTTATAAAATGGGTACCATTATCACTAACAATTTCAAAAGGGCAACCAAATCTTATGATAATGTTCTCAAAAAGAAACTTAGCTGTTGTCCTCGCGTCAGCTTTTTGTGAAGCCTTAGCTTCAGCCCACTTTGTTACATAGTCCGTAGCAACTAGAATATATCGAAATTGAGTGTTGCGAGCTGCGGGACTAATTGGACCTACAAAGTCTAAGCCCCATTTTTCAAATGGTTGGGTTACTTTAATAGGATGTAAGGGCATTCTGTCCTTGCGTTGTGTGGTCTTGTAACGTTGGCACTCATCACACCCTTTTGTAAAAAGTGATGCATCCTTAAATAAAGTTGGCCACCAATAGCCAGGTCCCCTGAAAAATGTCCTCCTGCTATGCCCATATGTGCTTCTTGCAAGATATACAAATATTCATCCTCGTGGGCACAACGCCTAAGAATATCGTCTTTGCCTAATCTATACAGGGTTCCGGCAATCAAACAATAGGGTTCACATTCTTTTACTAGCATTCCTTGGGTGAAAAACCATTAACTAAAAAGTTAACAATGTTCTCACTCCATTCAGGCATAGTCTCAACTATGAATAGGGAAGTATCGGGTAATTCATCATCAACTCCTGTAGGGGCTTCACCATTGGGTATGCGAGACAAATGATCAGCCATGACGTGCCTTTTACCGGGTCTCACTACAATCGTGAAATCAAACTCCAGAAGAATTAACAACCATCGTGTGATTCTTCCTGTGGAGCATGGCTTGTTTACCAGATACAGCAACGCTGGATGATCCACATAAAATACAAACTTGTTTGCCAGAAGGTAGTAGCGAAATTTCTTTACTGCATAAACCATTGCCAAACCTTCTCGCTCTGTAGTGGTGTAGTTCCTTTCAGCATCGTTCAATTGACGGCTTGCAAAGCTAATGGGATAGTCCAATTTATGTTCTCCTGGTTGAGTGAGAACACACCCAATAGCAAAGTTTGATGCATCAATATGCACATGGAAAATGACATCCCAGTTAGGTGTCCTTAAAATCGGAGCACTTGCTAGTGTTTTCTTCAATTGTTCATAGGCCTGGTCATACTCTTCAGTCCATTTAAATTCAATGAGAAGCTTGTACAAAGGACGTGCTATCTCAGCAAAAAATAAAATAAACCGTCGATAATAACCCACGTGTCCCATGAACCTTTGAACTCCCTTGTAATTGGTTGGTGGTGGTAACTCTAGAATCACTTTAATTTTGCTCTCATCGGTTGAGATACCATTCTTGGATACTATATGCCCTAAAATAACTCCATGCTTGACCCAAAATTGGCATTTGAACAGGTTCAATGAGATACGATATAACCTACATTTTTCAAACACCTTCCGCAAACATGATAGATGTTCTTTCCAAGAAGAGTAAACACAAAGGTCGTCTAAGAAAGCTTCACAAAACTCTCTCAAATATTCTTTAAAAGCAGTGTTTATTAATCGTTGGAATGTAGCAGGGGCATTTGTTAAGCCAAAAGCCATCACACGAAATGCAAACACACCAAATTCTGTGATGAAGGCAGTTTTAGCTTGGTCCTCTAGCGCTATCGTGATTTGGTTGTAGCCTGAGTACCCATCTAGAAAGCTATAAGCTTCCTTGCCTGCAACTCTTTCGAGTACATGTTTGGAATATGGTAGGGGGTAATGGTCTCTTCTAGTAGCTGCATTAACTTTTTTGAGGTCCACGCACACCCTGAGTTTCCCATTCTTTTTTGGCACGATAACTATTGGCGACACCCATTCAGAGTGTTCAATAGGATATATGAACCCACATTTGATAAGCTTTTCTAGTTCTTCTTGAATGATCTTTGCGTACTTAGGATTCATCGGGTAGGGTCTTTGTTGTACGGGCTTCGCAGTGCTAATCATAGGGATTGTATGTTGGACCACAGAAGGCGGAACACCTTTCATATCATGGTATGTCCAAGGGAATACGTCCTTGAATTCCTTGAGAAGCTCTTTTAGGACCGCCTCTTAAACTTCTGTGAGGTCTTGGGCAATAAAAACAGGTTTTGATTCTTCATCGGGGTCAGCTAATTCTATTTCTTTAACTATTGCCGGACCATCATAGATTCCATTATTCCCATCGATAGGTATTCTTTGGGCTTTTGTGTACACAACCTTTGCTTCCCCTGTGGTGTAAGATTTGAAATGTTCTGGTGCAGGATGCAAGTCTGTGGATTCTGGTTGTGCGTTGGTTTGTGCTTCCATTTCTGCTTTCTTATGTTGTGGAGCTAACTCTTGGTTTTGACGCCTCCTTGCAGTGCGGCTCAACTTTGGCTTGTCTATGATCTCTAATTGGGCTATGTCATGGGGTCGTGGTCTACACCACATAACATTTTGGAGATATTCACCCCAATTGTCTACCAATTTTCGATGAGCATCACATGCTCCTATATAACTGAGCCATTCTGCTGAGGATCTCTTCTTGTTTATCCTAGCACGTACATTGGCTCGATATCGACGCCTCTTAAGGTTTTTCTTTTTCTTATTTGAGACCTGCTTTTGATTTGCATTTAGATCTGGCTCACTAAAGGAGTCGTCGTTGGTGTCCTCTTCACTCTCGGAGGAGCTATCATTGGTTGATGTGCCCGGTCCTTCCGAATGTTTTGACTCTGAACTTGCTCCACTCTCTAATTCATGAGATTCAGAATCCGTTTCACGCTGGGAGTCAGTGTCCAAGTCGTGTTGGTGAAAGTCTTCTATTGAGCTATCGGTGTCACTGTCAGATTGGTCCACAATTGCCTTGCCCTTAGAAGATGCATGTATGGCACTTATCATGTTCAGAGGTGCAATTTGTGGTACCTCTTCCCCCTCTGGTGTGACCCAAGTGGTTCCTCTATTTCCCCAGGTATCTATGGTTGCAGCTAGGTGTACCCAATCCACATTGTCCGACTCAGTCATCCCAGGTAGGATATCCATATAAGGAGAATCTTGGCCAATGTCTGTATCCTTCTTACAAGTGTAACAATATTGTAGTGGGGCCGAGTGAACTGTGGTGTCAGAGCGATGATCAATAATGGTTTTACTCCCTAAGGGGTGTACCTTACCAGTCACCAAATCCACTCTAAGGACAGAGTCTTGGAATTGCAAATAGACATGATTTTTAGACCAATCGTGAACCATTTGTGCTTCCCTCATGAATGGTCGTCCTAAAATCATTTCATATGACATAAGGTGTTTAGAGAAATCCATTACAATGAACGTATGTCGTACCTTGTGTCCTAGAACTTTGATCTTAAGATCCTTGAGCATCCCCATAGGTTTGGCTATGGTACCATTTGCCATCTTTACCACAATGTTAGTAACACTGAGGCGGGGTTTTCCCATGGATTCCCAACAATCTTTTGTAACGATGCTAACTCCCGCACCACCATCAAGAATTCCCTTTATAGTTAATCCCTTGGTAGTGATGGGTAGGGTCGCATTAGACTCGTCGCCTTCAAAATACTGCCCTAATTCGTTAATGGGTACCTCGATCACAGACTCGTGTCCATCTAAGTCAAGTGATTGCACATGATTTTCCTCATCAATCATAATCGAGTCAGGCCTATTTGGTTGCGCAAACTGCGGTAATCCCGTTCGTAGCTCTCCGTTAAGGAATGCTCGAAGTGCAAGGAATAACTCAGGATCTCCATACAGCTTTGCTATGATCGTGGTTCGGACCTCAGAAGACATGAAGTCCACTAGTTTGGCAACATTCATTGGCGTTTTGCAGGGTGTAGGTCCTTGACTAGGAACTGGTGAGGATGGAATCTCATATTCCTCAATGGGATCAGGTATTCCTTCGTTAAACATCCTTTCCAACAAGAAGGGTGTATGCTCACTTTCTGATGTCCTGTCCTCACTCCCTTCTTGGATGATACTAGATATGGCTAACGGTCTATGGTTCATGTGGGGTGGATGAACTTGCGTGGGAAACACTGTGTCATGAATTTTGACTGCATGGGTTCTGGTTCTAGTTTCCTTTGAGTCTCCTCCACTAAACCTCTTAGATGTTTCACCTGCTTAATCTCGTCTACTGGGTTTGGGTACGTCCCAATCTTCTTTTTACGATTCTTCCCTTTTTGCCCCTGCGGTTTATCTTGGGGGTCTTGGATTGGATTTGGAAACACTTGTGGTGTTTTCAGAGGCTCTTTATGGTTTTCTCTTATTCGGTTTTCATTTGGTTCCATGTTACGGTTTTCTTTGTCGGTCTTTCCCTTTGTGGTATTGGTTCTAGTCTCCATTGTCTCGACTGAATCTGAATCATCCTCGAGGTCATTCATATACACGGGGTCATCTCCTGTTCCTATGTTTGTTTTGGAACTTGGCTTTGAATTTTCCGTATTCTGCGACTTCTTCCTTCGTGTCTTCTTTTTCTTTGTTTGGATAACTGACGCGGTATCTCTCTCTTCGAGGATATGTCCTGGCCCTTGAAGCATGGACCGTGTAATCGCATAAGCGGGTGCGACGAGTGGTATTGGCGATGTCACACTAGCAATTTCGACCAAATTTAGGGGTGTGATTTTAGGCGCATTTGGGTTATAGGGGCATTGGGCAATCAAGTGATCTATGCCACAACGATTACATGTGAGTATTGGCATTGCAGACGTGCTCCCTTGATTCATTTGCATCTGTGCAGCATTCTTTTGCAGCCTAATAGGGCACTCCGCTACTCGATGTGGTCCACCACACTCGTAGCATTGAAGAGGTGGCCTCCTAGCCTGGGTGTTGATATTTTGACCTCTGGATGCGAGAGCAGCAGCTTGATAAACCGGCTTGACTTGTCCCCAACAATCTTCCATGTAGTATATAGGACACTCTTCCAATGTATCAAGTCCGTAGGCAATACTAGTGTCTATTTCCTCCTCACAGCCATCTGCATAAGCATTTGATGGCTCGCAACCCACTTGGTTCATAGGGGCGACTCTTGGATGCGGGGGCTGTGGTCCTAGCACAGGAGGTGGTAGCGGTGTAGCTTGTACAACATTTTGAGATCTAGGGACCATGTGTTGCGGTAGTTGCTCAACAGGTGGAGTAGGCATCAATACAGGAGCTCGAGGTGCATCCGTCCAGGCTACAGGTGGTCTATTTGCCATCATACGTTTGATCATTAAACAATCCTTAGCTTGGTGACCATACCTACCACATGCGTTGCAAGTTCCATTAAATTTTACTCTAAACGTAGGGCACTCACTAGTGCTATGTGGACCTAAGCAAATGGAACACCATTGTTGCTCCCTTCTTGGATACATGTGACTATTTTGAGGGGGTCGATTATCCTTAAGAGACTCTTGGATTGCCTTGGTGAGGTCTGTCAAGAATGTCTCAAATACCTTTGGCTCATTGGCAATGGGCTTTGCAGTCATGGGTTCATACTCAATGGCTTGTGAGCTAGTGGATCTCGTGTCAGTAGACACCCTCATGCCTGCTATCATCAAGTTGTCCTCTAATTGGATTGCATTGGCAGTGACATCTTCCCAGGTTGTGATACCTCTAATCACTAGTCCATTATAGATTCCTTCATTCCTCAACCCTCGAATGAATCGATCAAGCAGTTGGTTATTGTTGAAGCGCTCATTTACAGGGCAGCGAGAGTTTAAGTGCTTTAGACGACTAATGAAGTCCCTTACTGACTCTCCTTCCTTACGTTCGCCTTCTGTAGCTGAGATGCTACACCCCAAAGCACACCTTCTCGTATGTACTCCTTTAGAAACAACCTTCGAAGGGTAGGGTAGATTGTTTTCTCGTCCACCCTTAGGGTCCTATACCAATCTCCAGCCTTCCCACTTAATGTCAAGCTTAAGGCATTGCACTTATGTAGTTCGTTGCGTTCCCCTAAGGAATCACATACTTGTTCAAACACTTCAATGTGTTTCCTAGCATCTTCGTCCCCATTGAATTTTTGCGTGAGTTTGGCAATTTGTACTGCCTTACTTCTAGGCTCTCTATCAGATGCATGACGCATATTTTCCGCGATAGATCGACCTATGGTTTGAGCAAACGCTGCCAAGTCACCTATGTGAGGAGGTAGGGCCGGTGGAGGTACTCTTGGAATCATATGTGGGAGAGGAACGGGTACCGGTCTTGGCATATGTGTGGATGATGCAGGATATGGAACATAACCGGCATAGGTCCACTCGGATAAGAGCTAGGGAGCGGCACTCGAGGAGCATAAGCAAGTGGTACAATTGGAGGTGTGGGGGCCATGTGTGCATAAGGGGCTAGAGGCACATATGGTCGAGGCCCCATATTAGGTACTACGACACTAGGTAGTGGCACTGCGCTAACCGTAGATGTCATCGGTACATTCTCTGTCAGGCTTATCCCTGGAGTGAGCACTGTGTTTTCCTTGATAGAGGGTTGAGCCAAGTTAGGGAAGCTAAAGTTTTCGCTCGGAGGCTCAGATTGCATAGAGACCCCAGGTGAAATGACGTAAGATGGGTCCATGGGGCTCATTAGAGGAGTCTCCATTTGTGATAGAGTAGGCTGTTGAGCCTTGCTCGTATCCAGAAATCTCATGGGGCCAGTTGAGAGTATATTTACCCCTCGGTTTTGCCTTTCTGATTGAATAATGCCATGGATAACATTACAGATCATTTTCTGTTGATCTTCGATGCTCATGGCACTAGAGGTGGATTGTACAATCTCTATCCATCCTACATGGTAGGCGTGGCCAGAGTGTAGATCCGTCAACACCTCAGTGTGGAGATCGTATGTCCAATGATCATTAATGAACAATCCTTCTAGAGTCGACGTGTTAACGGTTTCTTGTGAGGTAGAAGCAATGTGGCTCCCCGTGGTTTTAATTGTCACCAACGGTACTCTAGAGGGAACTTCTGAAGGAGGCAGCTCAACAGGTCCTTCTTGGTAAGAAGTTGGTAGGATATCCACATGGACACTCTTTGGGGGTGTGGGGTCCACGTGCGATGTGAAAGGAGAGTCCACTTCCCCACCCCCTTCGTGTGCTTCATTTGCATCAGGTTCTGAGCGAGTAGCTCTATCTAATGTTTCCATGAAACGACTAAACAGACTAGTACTAGGCTGTGGAGCTTTGGGAGGTGCATGGCCTTCTCTCTCAGTGTTTTGGGTAGGGTATGCTTCCATGATTTCTGAGTCGGAGGAGGAATCACTAGCGGCTATTTTAGGGTCTTGGGTGGTGCTACCTTGTGTCCCCGCTAAGGGTCTAGAGCTTATCGTGGATGGGTAATGGGTGCCCGTATGAACAGAGGCACTACCAATGTGCTCGTGTTCTAGCACCCGCCCAGAGCGTAAGTGCATGTGCTTTTGATACCCTAAGGTGTCAAAAAGCTGCTCTAGGAGGCCTTGTGACTAGTTTTTAGCGTGTTTTTTGTTTGTTTTTTTGCTAGATTTTTTAGAGCGTGTCGTGGAATGGGCCGTGTGATAGCTCAAAACGAGCGTATTGGTCAGAGGGTCGTGCCGTGCTTTACATCCCTCCGTTTGGTCACTCTATGCCCTCGGAATCCCTAAAACTGTCAATTTCCAGCAGGGAACTAGGCCCAAACTAGAAAGTCTAAGGGTGCAAGTGGGAAGAGAAAGGAGGAGAGTGGAGGACTTGTCCCACATTCTCTCATTCTCTCTTGAGGGAGTAGGGTATATATATAAGAGTGAGTCTAGTATATATCATAAGACTGAGGACTGAGGCCTAGGCCTGGGCTTGGGCTTGGGCTTAGGCTTGGGAAAACGATCCCGATCTACCTTTTATACAAACCAGCCCGTCCGTTTTAAGAGTCACGTTTTTTATTTTCAAAAAATTTAGCTGCCCGCTCGCTCGCGTTTTTATTTGAAAACGCCGAACTTGAAAATGCAGAAATTGCAGAACTTGACAGCAAATGCAGAAAACGCAAAAAACAGAATTCTCCACACACTCCTTCCCTGCCTTTCCTATGATAGAAATTGCACCACAAGGAAGCGTAAAGTGCTAACCGAGCTTAGTGTAGGGCATATCCCCGGCAGCGGCACCAAAAATGTGCGCTCCTTGCCGCACTGTCGAAGCAAGGGACTTGCCAATACACCGTGCACGAGCCACAAACGGCTCCAAGCACACAACAAGCCTAAACTAGCAAGCTCAAGAGAACAAAGGGTGTGTCACTCATCGCTCTACGCTCGCCTTCGTGGTGGATTCCTCGCCACGATGAAGAAGAAGCTGCAGTCGTGCCGCGCTCAACCGCCTCGCCGCCGTCGTGCCTTCGTAATGCTCGATCGCACACACACTCTCCCTCTCTCTCTCTCTCTCACACACACACACACACACAAGAAGGTGAAGAAGAAGAAGAAGATGGAGATTGAGCAAGAGCACTCTTCTATTGCACAAATGAGAGAATGAGTAAAAATTAGGTTTAGTTGGCTTTTATAGGAGCTCACCCCATTCACACTTGGGCGCCCATGCTTAGCCAACTAACCCCTTGAATGTCCAAGTTAAAGTGCGCCTCTCATCGGCGATCACTCTACCTTTCCCTATTGGTCCGACAAGCCCGGTACTTGACTCTAAATAATACAACGTTTATAGATCATAGGGTGTCCGTGTGCCGTGAGGGTTAACAGAGAGAGAGAGAGAGAGAGAGAGAGAGAGAGAGAATATTTGGAAGAGAGAGAGAGAGGATATTATCTATGGCGGCCCGTCGGGCTGAAGTGTGGCAGAGATACCAACGGTGCCTATTGGCTGGATGATGCAGCAGGTGTGTAGGAGAGAGTGAATATGGGCGGGGCTGGGCAGTGAGAGAGAGAGATCGTCTTGTGGTGATATTGGAGGGGTGTGGCCAATCTGGCGGCGCCCCACTGGTGGTTAACTTTGGGAGAGGGGTATGGTAAGTGGCAAGGGCCTTTTCTTTGTTTTCTTTTTCTTCTTGGTAACAAAACCCCTCCCTTCCTTAGGGTGTGGTTCTCATGGGCATGGTTTCAAAAGCCAGCCATTAATGCATTACCACCGCCCTTTCACCAAGGCCCAAAAAGTCAGCTAGTATTCAGTAAAGAGGCTGTAGGTAAATCAAAGTAAACAAGCACCCCCATCTCAATAGAGAGATTAAGCCAAATACAAATAGATAGTCATGGTATTTTTCTACAAACTGTATGTATCATAACCAAATAAACAACTGCAGTCTTCGAAACTCAAGTTTTGGTAGCATAACCAGCAATGCCACTAGGCTCTCAACATTATACTCACCACAAGTATCAAATTAATGGCAAAAGCACCAATTTTTCATAAATTTCCATGATAAGCCACTACTTCAAAGATTGCATAGAGTGATTTCTAAAGTAAAGTGAGCAGGGCTGAAGCCCCACAAAAAACCATTTAATTTTCAAGTCAAAAAGACCAGCAGTATTTCAAAAGCTTCTTGTATTGTGTCCAAGCTTCAATTTAAACACTACCCTAGAACAAGGACTTTCTCACAAAATAGTGCCAGAGTTTAGCCCACTATTAGGAATCAATCTCATCAGTCAAATTATAGCCAATAACCGATTCTTTTGTAAGTCAGAACAGTTTCCTTCATATCAGCATAATGCAACCCAATTAGGTAGCACAAGAAACCCAATCATTATCCATATGCATGTCAGACTTGATGCCATTTGTTAATACAGCAGAAACAAACCAGAGTATGTATGAAATCAATACCAGGCAAGAAGCACCAGAATACTTACCGAAGGAATATGAACCATCACATAGCATCCAGAATAACAACCTGTGATTAGCACATTCAAAAGAGTTTCCCCATATAGCACATTTAGGTATTAAAACATCTCGATCACTAACCATATGTCCGTTAGAATTTATGCCACTTTTTAGTAAAGCAACAAAAACTAGAGTGAGTATGTATGTAATCTGTACGAGGCAAGAAGAAAAAAAACCTCTGTTGATGTGCAAAAATCAGTAACTAGGTTATCCTAAGGTGAAAAAACCTGTTATAATCACCCAACAGAGCAAGGAACTAAGCATTTGAGATTTTGAGTTTCAAAATTATATAACCTATGAGCAGGAGTACTCCCTAAATTTTCTCCAACAAGCCAAGGGCGACCAAGTCTAAGTGAAGGGAAAAAACCCTCACCTTATTATAGGGGTCAGAGAAGTATGACAGTAGTCGTCACAGCAAACCAGGTAAGGCCATACCCTGCAAGCCCTTCATAGCGCACAATCTTCATCGGGATCGTGAGAGGCCCTAAAGAGGAGGAGATTTTATGAAAAAGCAGAGCTACAAGCCTTGCCAGGCCCCCGATCATCATCAAAAGAGGAAGAGGATTGTGGCAACAAATACTGCATAGGATTCAACCCGGTGGTTTAAGTTGGGAGACGCCATATAGACACCATATAGGGTAGGGTTATTTCCACAAGGGTCTAGTTCCATAGGGTTAGGTTTTTAGAGGTACCATGCTACCAAAACAGCATAGTAGATAGCTTCTCTTAGCCATAGTGTTCACCATAGAAAAAGATAGTAGTTAATTATTATGTAAAGCATGAGGTAAAACTCCCATAAGGCAACAAACATCAAGTTTGAGTGTAACTTGTTGGATGCCATATTTTGTAGCCAGATATAGTGATTCAAGACACAATCATAATCCCCCCAAATGCTATCAAGGCCAGATGTTGAGATGTTGTGACAAAGTGTGTGTGTGTGTGTGTGTGTGTGTGTGTGTGTGTGTGTGTTGTGACCAAGTGTGTGTGTGTGTGTGTACCCGCCCTAACCTAAGCGCCATACACAATGGGTTTTGGCAATAGGCCCATTGTGTATGGGCGTACTGCCTCATCAAAAACATGAGTTAAAAAAAAGTCTTTAGCATCGAAGTGCCAAGTTGGAGTGTCCCTGAAAAGGGTAGATTTTTTTGTGATAAATTTTAATACACTATCTAATAACGTCTTCCAGGAAGACATTACTCCGGTAGGAGTTTTAAGGATTTGTCAGCTAATTTGAAAAATTAAGGTTTTCATTGAGTAGTCAATAGATGATACCCGCCAAGCTTTTCCTCTTCTTCCCAAAAGTCATCATATGTGCAATAGGTAGCATGTTCCTGTAATTGTCAAAATATAATTTTCTTAAGCAAAGGTGAGTAGAATTGGATTAACCTGCTACTTAAAACCGACTGAGCCAAAAGACTACAATAGCCGTGAGTAGGAATCCAGTCTATATCCAAGGAGAAACCACCTAACACCTCTCAAATAGTAAAGGAATTATAGACAGTGGGTCACTCAAGTCCTACAGACACAAAATATCCAAAGCCAGTGTCTTGGTCCTCCCAGGAACGTAGGAGGGCCTGGTGTTTAGGGGTGTGTGTAGGAGTTTTAATCATAATAAATACTGAGGCGGTCCGGGGCGGGCAACAAGAAGAGTGGCCTCCTAGCACCCCTAGGCTCCCGTGCTGCTCAATTGGGTTGGGGTTGGAAAAAACAACAAACACACACACAAACCCGCAACCTAACCCTACACAAATTTGGGGCACCACCTAGTTTTAGATGCGAACTAGGACGCGTAGAGAGAGAGAGAGAGAGAGAGAGAGAGAGAGAGAGAGAGAGAGAGAGAGAGAGAGAGAGAGAGAGAGAGAGAGAGAGAGAGAGATAGTTCTCGGGCTGCTTTGAAATGTTCAATAGTGATCAAGCAAACACAATTATATATGTAAGAAAAAGAGAGAAGGGGGAGGGGATGCTTGTTGCATTAATACCTTCTTACAAGGCTGTCACGACCAATCAAAGTGAGATTAGTATTTGTTCAACATAGCTTGAGTAAATTACACCACAACACATCACAAGAAAAGTCACCCCAATCACTGTCTTAAGGCCAACGGAGTCCTCTCCACCCTGTCGCCCTCTTACAGTATGTGGGATTTATGGCTAAATTGATGACAACACCCAGAGACAAGCTATCAAGAACATAAAGAAAACACCAAGACACTTACACATCATTGTTGTCCATTACTTTACGTTGGAAGAGAGACAAAGTATCCAAGCTTAGTCCAAATCCACCCTCCTTGATTCAGCAAATGTTGGGCTTACACTAGTAGGAGACATGATAGATTTCCTACTCTCAATTGAATGATCACTCTCTCTTACAATGGCATAGAGTTCCCTTGCTAATCACCCCTAATACAACACATGCATATGCATAATACAATGAGCTTCCATTCAAGAGCTCCTTCTAGAGAGGTTGAGCTTGGATTTTCAAGCTATAGCATAGTGCTCTTGCTTATGGCTCCCCCCATTTGTGCTACCCACACCCTCCTTTTATAGCAATTTTGAGGGCTAGGGTTACTCCTCTAACCATGGTTGGGTTAGATTTTCAGCACTTATCTAATTGTTTTTGCTTGGAATTATCAAGAAGTTGGTGGGGATAGATGAAGAAGAGAGAGAGGAGAGAAGTGGAGGTGATACGACTTTTCATAGTAGGTTAGTGTTAGTAAATTAGTAGAGTTAGTATTTTATTGATTTACAAATAGAATTGGATATTTACAATGGAAGTATCCAAATAGGATACAAATAAGGAAGAAAAAACTCTTAATAGGTAAGAAAATATGGATTTCTTACAATGTTGATGCTCCAAGTGTCTTGAGTAGGGTCAATTTTGACGCTTGTTGACGGTCCACTAGCTTTGACGGTATGTTTTTTCTCCACTCTTGACCTTCCTTGAGAGCCAAGGTGATTGACTATGAGTAATCAATCAACATGGTGCTGTCTTTCAAGAGAAGAGGCTGAATTTTGTGGTTTTTTTATAGATATGGATAATCTGGAAGAGGAAAAATGAGACTAGATGGTCAATTTTGGAATGGAAGTGTGTGTAGGAGATATGAGTTCACCATGGTTTCTCTTATTCTTCAAGGTTGAGCAGATGGTGAGTAGGGTACCGAGAGGAGTTGTGAGAGAGGTGGGGATGATG
Source organism: Adiantum capillus-veneris (assembly GCF_014529385.1). NCBI lineage: Eukaryota > Viridiplantae > Streptophyta > Polypodiopsida > Polypodiales > Pteridaceae > Adiantum > Adiantum capillus-veneris. The sequence continues at coordinate 85,104,471 of NC_140950.1, forward strand.
AGTGGAGAAGTGTGTGTGAAAGAGAAAAATGATAAAGTGGAAGGAGTGTGGCTACATAGCATGGGCAAACTGGGGTCCACCAATAAAATCATAGCTCACAGCTCGTAACTCAAAAAAATATGAAAAACTTTGAGGTGAAATTTTAGTTTACGAGCTACAACTTTTTTTTGTATCACCTTTTCAAATTCGGGGAGCATGTGATCTTTAAAAATTCACCAAAACCGACTTTTTTTTTCCACTGCACAAAATCCTTGTGAGGTCCTTCTTTGGATGATTCTTTTGAATACCTCCAAGAGTGAGCCTCCCATGGTGCATGCATACATTCCACATACCCTTGACCTTATTTGGTAGGTCTATAATTGAAGATATTGTTGAGATCATGATATAAGTGAATAGTACAACTAAGAAAATCAAATATTGAGGGGTCTAAAAAAAATATGTACATGTAAAATATAAATAATATAGGTGGAAAAAATATAAAAGGGTCAAAATAAATCTCTCTCATTATAAGTCTACCATAAAAAGATGAATATTTTTGGTGGTCTAATTTATGAGAGTAATAGACAATAGATGTAGGAAGGAAAAAAATCACAATAGTGAAAAAATATACACATAAATAAAACTAGTTTTTTTGGATTTTTATTGGGATGTAGTTACACCAAAAATAAGAGAAGGTTGCATGAAATTATTTTTATATGGAATAAAGAGTATGCAAAATGGTAAGAAAAAATATGGTAATGGTGAGTCAATAGCATAAATAACACACCATAGGTAGAAATATTTAAATAAATACCAAAATAATTATGAAAAATGTTTTTATATAGGCCCTATATACAATGAAATATTTATACACAAATGGGTCATAATATTTTTTAGTTTTTTATTTTTTTTATTTTTTTGGCTCAACTAGCCCAGTGACTAGCTAGCTGAGGGTTTCAAGAAAATATGGAGAAAGTCCCTAACTCACACACGCCTATGTACAGTGAAATGGTAGGGATAACCAAAATGTTTGAGTGATTTGATAGGGTGAGGTAGCTTACTATGGAAATTATGGAAAGCCGAAAAACGGCTATCATTAGCCCTCCCTCAGGATGATGGTATATTCATGTACCATCATAGAGCATCTTTTCCAAAGAGAGTGCTTCACAGTCCTTGACGAGATCTTCATTGTTTGGCCCCTCAGAATTTTGGTTTGAGTTACACTCGTGCTTCATGTAACAATACTTACATGAGACAGCTACCCTTTGACAGGTCTTTAGTAGATCCTTTGGTAGAAGGCGACTCAAATAGGGCTTCAAAAGATAACCATTTACCTTTCTAGAGTGCTCTTTCCCATTCAAGTCCATAAGATGATAGTAACTTGAATTGAAAGCCTTCTTAACTATGTATGGCCCTTGCCATCTAGTTTCAAATTTGGCATCAAAACGATTATCGAGTCGATTGTCATACCTTAGCACGAGATCTCCTTCATTGATGCCTTTGTCCTTCAGTTTCTTGTCAAGCTTTTCCTTCGTTTGTGTGGCTTTCCTCTTGTAGCACTCGTATGCTGCTTCTCTTTTCCACTCAAGCTCAGCTAAGGTAAGAAGTCGATCCATCCATGCTTCTTGATCATCTTGCCATGAAGTCACATGTTGGAATGTTGAGCTCAATGGGTTGTAAAGCCTCTTGGCCATAGACCAAGTGAAATGGTGTGAACTCCGTGGCTTCCCTATATGTGGTTCGATATGCCCACAAGGCACCATCCAAGAAGTCATCCCACAACTTTGTCTTGTTTCTCACCATCTTTCTAATGATGCCTGCAATGACACCATTAGCTTTTTCTACCAGACCATTGGATTGGGGATAGTAGGGTGTACTATGACGATGTAGAATGTGAAGTTCTTCACAGACCTCTGTGAACAAGCCCTTTCTAAACCCTGGACCATTATCAGAAACAATCTCCAAATGTGTGCCAAATCTACGACAAATGTGAGTGTAGACAAATTTGCTCATTGTCCTCTCATTTACCTTTGCCACACTTTGTGCTTCCACCCACCTAGTCATATAGTCTACAGCCACTAGAATGTAGAGTTTACCATTTTTTGTCCTAAGTAGAGGACCCATAGCATCAATGCCCCACTTTTCAACGGGTCCATTTGCAAGCACGATTTGCCTTGGACCATAAACCAATCTTCTATTCCCATTTACTTGACAATTGTGACAAGTTTTACACCAATGTTGGACATCCACATGCAGACTTGGCCAAACATACCCCGCAAGAGAGATCTTCTTCACAGTTAACTCTTGGGCAAAATGACCACCACATGCCTCTTCATGCAAACATTTTAGAATGGTTGGAATTTCCTTGATAGTTGGTACTCTTCTGCACACTTGATCCTTCCCTCTTTGATAGAGGGATCCTTCTAGAAAGAGATACGCGCTTGCCTTTTTCATGAGTCTCCTCTTCTGAGCCTTCGTGAAGTCTTGTGGAAACTCACCCTCCAAAATGTAGCTAATAATGGAATTCAATGACTCCAATCCCTGGTATCTCGGTTGCTTGACAGTTGCTGCCACCATGATGACCTGCACTTCTTTCTCAACACATGTAACTGCTTGTTGTGCAAGTAAATTGGCATCTTCATTTTGTTTCCTAGGAATATGATATAGTTGCACTTCTTCAAACTGATTAAACATCCTACGAATGGCATGAACTTTTGTCCTTAAGCTTTCATTCTTGCATGCCCAAATGCCTAAAATTTGCTTCACAATGAGAAGTGCATTCCCTTTTACCATGAGACGTTGTATACATTGGCCAATGCATATCTTTAAATCATGAAGTAGTGTGTCTTATTCTGCTTCATTGTTGCTAGTTGAACCTGGTAGAATGACCTTCTCTTTCATGACCACCTTTCCACTTGGGTTGAGCAATCCTAGCCCTCCCCCTGCTTTTCCTGTGACTCGTCGAAAAGCTCCATCAAAGAACAAGGTAAAAGCATTAGGAATACTTTTAGGTGGTGGCAATGGTAGGGTCTTTACTTCAAGCACCTTAATCTCCTTCTCATGTACCCTATAAGTAAGGATCCCTGCCAATTGTGCATGCACACTATCTTCTACCTTGAAAGAGTATTGGAACTCTTGCAATTCCATAATCCACTTTGAGATCCTGGTGCTAAGATTCATTTGAGATGACACCCAAGGAAATAAATTTTCTGCAGTGAGAATTACAAAAGGTTTTGGTAGCAAGTAGGATCTAAACTTTCTCACCGCAAACATGAGAGAAAGCATCATGAGTTCTTCCTCCGTGTAGCCTCTCTCCAAAGCATTCATGACCCTACTAGCGAAGTAGATGGGTCTCATCCTGGTACTGTGGGGATCTTGTAAAATTGCACCAATTGTTTCCTTCCCAACACTAGAGCTAACAAAGAATGTGTACCCCCAACAAGGAGGCATGAGTGTTGGTAGCTCTGACAAAATGACTTTAATGTTACAAAAGTACTCTTCAAGCTCATAATACCATGCAAATTCTACTTGTTGTGTCAACTTTTGCAAAGGATGAAGCAACTCCGAAGCCAAGTGAATAAAGCGTGACATATACTTCACCTTTTGAATGAATGAGATGACCTCTTTGAGATTCTTGGGTGATGGGAGCTCAATAAGAGCCTTTGCCTTTGAAGGATCCACCTCAATGCCTTTATAGGAAACCTTGTGACCAAGCAAGATCACTTCATCCTCACCTATGTGACACTTGTCCGGGTTGAGTTGACCTCCCATGTCGTAAAGTTTTTTAAACCTTCTTCTACATTTTGTAGATGCAATGATTTTGAGCTATAAATGCAGAAATCATCAATGAACACCCTTATTTACTTTCCAAAGAATGCTTGAAACACCATGTTCATGAAGCGATGGAAAATTGCAGGAGCATTTGTCAGTCCAAATGGTATGACTCTAAAAGCATAACAACCCCAAGGAGTGATGAAGGTTGTTTTCAATTGATCTTCCAATGCGATACCTATTTGAAAGTAACCCGAGTAGCCATCACACACAGTGTACTTCTCATGAACAGCTACCTCATTTAGTATCTCATCTTGAAATGGGAGGGGAAAGTGATCTCTTTTTGTTGCCTCATTGAGTGGACGGTAATCCACACACACCCTCCACTTGCCATTTTTCTTAGGAGTGACAACAACGGGAGAGACCCACTCTGAATTCTCAACTGGATAAATGAAACCTGCTGCTAGAAGCTTTCTTACCTCCTTGAGTAAAGCCTGCTCCTTGATGACTCCTAGCCTTCGTAGCTTCTGAGCCTTAGGTGTGGCCTCTGGCTTCAACTCATTTTGTGTTGAACAGCATCTACTCCACACACATCGGTGTAGTCTTTAGCAAAAAGCCTAGGAAATTTCCTTAACACACCTTTGAGCTCCTCTCTTTCATCCTTTGTAAGTGTTGTAGACAACATACCTTCTAACATTCCTTTATCTTGCACATTTTGGTTCTCTTGGGAACCTACCTCTTCCAAACCTGGGCAAGAGGTCTCTTGGTTGTTTGGATTAAACCTTACCCCCATGACTTCGATGGAAGACTCCTCTTCAGTAATGCTGCCACCGCTACTTTCTCCTTCTGAAGTGCTATCGGTCCAGCCTTCCTCTCTCTCACTTTGAGATGATTCTTCATGGAGCTCCTCTTGGAGTTGCTCCTTCATGTCAAAGACAACCTTCTTATGATTTTCATTTCTGCAAATTAGCTTTCCACTCTCCCAATCCTACAAAGCTCGCATTTTCATTAGCCATGGTCTCCCTAGGATAAATGGGTAACCATTTCCTTTGGTAGACATGACATAGAAATCCACTGCCTTCTTAATGCCAAAGGCCTCCACAGAGACATTTTTACAAATGCCTACGCACCTAGCCTTGCTATTGTTTGCCATTTTGACTTTAATTTCAGGTGTCTCATGGATGTGCATGCCTAGTCTTTGCATGAGTCCTTCTATCATGATGCAAATTTGTGCACCCCCATCCACTAGACCTTTCCTAATCAATCTTCCTTTGATGTAACAATCTAGCACAGGTGTAATATCCTCATTCATTTCAGCATGTGCAAATTTTACAACAAGAACACTCTCTTTTATCTTTCTCCTAGTGCTAACTGCCTTCGTTAAATCCCTCCTAACTTGTGGGCATAATGCAAGAAACTGAGGCCATGAGATATCAGGACCCTTACCTCTCATGTCTTCCAATAGGTTGTATGGAGCCATACCATGTCCAAGAGGGAAGTCTTGGAGACTGATACGACGTCGAGTCCTCTTATCTTCCTTGGTCTCCTTTGCCTTCTTGCCTCGTCCATGGTCATTCTGTGATGTGACACCTTCTTTCTCTTTACCTTTTCCTCGGCCACGCTTAATGCCATTTGCTTCCATGTCAACCTCATTTGAGTTTGTCACCTCTACCACATGCACATTTGGGTCTCGAAAAGGTGGAACTCCTTCCACTCCTTGTGGAGGTGGTCTTGCTCCATTTGGCCTTTGTAGAAGCCTTGGTTGTTGACCAGTTCCTTCACCTGGTCAACAACTGCAGTCTTCGAAACTCAAGTTTTGGTAGCATAACCAGCAATGCCACTAGGCTCTCAACATTATACTCACCACAAGTATCAAATTAATGGCAAAAGCACCAATTTTTCATAAATTTCCATGATAAGCCACTACTTCAAAGATTGCATAGAGTGATTTCTAAAGTAAAGTGAGCAGGGCTGAAGCCCCACAAAAAACCATTTAATTTTCAAGTCAAAAAGACCAGCAGTATTTCAAAAGCTTCTTGTATTGTGTCCAAGCTTCAATTTAAACACTACCCTAGAACAAGGACTTTCTCACAAAATAGTGCCAGAGTTTAGCCCACTATTAGGAATCAATCTCATCAATCAAATTATAGCCAATAACCGATTCTTTTGTAAGTCAGAACAGTTTCCTTCATATCAGCATAATGCAACCCAATTAGGTAGCACAAGAAACCCAATCATTATCCATATGCATGTCAGACTTGATGCCATTTGTTAATACAGCAGAAACAAACCAGAGTATGTATGAAATCAATACCAGGCAAGAAGCACCAGAATACTTACCGAAGGAATATGAACCATCACATAGCATCCAGAATAACAACCTGTGATTAGCACATTCAAAAGAGTTTCCCCATATAGCACATTTAGGTATTAAAACATCTCGATCACTAACCATATGTCCGTTAGAATTTATGCCACTTTTTAGTAAAACAACAAAAACTAGAGTGAGTATGTATGTAATCTGTACGAGGCAAGAAGAAAAAAAACCTCTGTTGATGTGCAAAAATCAGTAACTAGGTTATCCTAAGGTGAAAAAACCTGTTATAATCACCCAACAGAGCAAGGAACTAAGCATTTGAGATTTTGAGTTTCAAAATTATATAACCTATGAGCAGGAGTACTCCCTAAATTTTCTCCAACAAGCCAAGGGCGACCAAGTCTAAGTGAAGGGAAAAAACCCTCACCTTATTATAGGGGTCAGAGAAGTATGACAGTAGTCGTCACAGCAAACCAGGTAAGGCCATACCCTGCAAGCCCTTCATAGCGCACAATCTTCATCGGGATCGTGAGAGGCCCTAAAGAGGAGGAGATTTTATGAAAAAGCAGAGCTACAAGCCTTGCCAGGCCCCCGATCATCATCAAAAGAGGAAGAGGATTGTGGCAACAAATACTGCATAGGATTCAACCCGGTGGTTTAAGTTGGGAGACGCCATATAGACACCATATAGGGTAGGGTTATTTCCACAAGGGTCTAGTTCCATAGGGTTAGGTTTTTAGAGGTACCATGCTACCAAAACAGCATAGTAGATAGCTTCTCTTAGCCATAGTGTTCACCATAGAAAAAGATAGTAGTTAATTATTATGTAAAGCATGAGGTAAAACTCCCATAAGGCAACAAACATCAAGTTTGAGTGTAACTTGTTGGATGCCATATTTTGTAGCTAGATATAGTGATTCAAGACACAATCATAATCCCCCCAAATGCTATCAAGGCCAGATGTTGAGATGTTGTGACAAAGTGTGTGTGTGTGTGTGTGTGTGTGTGTGTGTGTGTGTGTGTGTGTGTGTGTGTGTGTGTGTGTGTGTGTGTGTGTTGTGACCAAGTGTGTGTGTGTGTGTGTACCCGCCCTAACCTAAGCGCCATACACAATGGTTTTGGCAATAGGCCCATTGTGTATGGGCGTACTGCCTCATCAAAAACATGAGTTAAAAAAAGTCTTTAGCATCGAAGTGCCAAGTTGGAGTGTCCCTGAAAAGGGTAGATTTTTTTGTGATAAATTTTAATACACTATCTAATAACGTCTTCCAGGAAGACATTACTCCGGTAGGAGTTTTAAGGATTTGTCAGCTAATTTGAAAAATTAAGGTTTTCATTGAGTAGTCAATAGATGATACCCGCCAAGCTTTTCATCTTCTTCCCAAAAGTCATCATATGTGCAATAGGTAGCATGTTCCTGTAATTGTCAAAATATAATTTTCTTAAGCAAAGGTGAGTAGAATTGGATTAACCTGCTACTTAAAACCGACTGAGCCAAAAGACTACAATAGCCGTGAGTAGGAATCCAGTCTATATCCAAGGAGAAACCACCTAACACCTCTCAAATAGTAAAGGAATTATAGACAGTGGGTCACTCAAGTCCTACAGACACAAAATATCCAAAGCCAGTGTCTTGGTCCTCCCAGGAACGTAGGAGGGCCTGGTGTTTAGGGGTGTGTGTAGGAGTTTTAATCATAATAAATACTGAGGCGGTCCGGGGCGGGCAACAAGAAGAGTGGCCTCCTAGCACCCCTAGGCTCCCGTGCTGCTCAATTGGGTTGGGGTTGGAAAAAACAACAAACACACACACAAACCCGCAACCTAACCCTACACAAATTTGGGGCACCACCTAGTTTTAGATGCGAACTAGGACGCGTAAAGAGAGAGAGAGAGAGAGAGAGAGAGAGAGAGAGAGAGAGAGAGAGAGAGAGAGAGAGAGAGAGAGAGAGAGAGAGAGAGAGAGAGAGAGAGAGAGAGAGAGATAGTTCTCGGGCTGCTTTGAAATGTTCAATAGTGATCAAGCAAACACAATTATATATGTAAGAAAAAGAGAGAAGGGGGAGGGGATGCTTGTTGCATTAATACCTTCTTACAAAGCTGTCACGACCAATCAAAGTGAGATTAGTATTTGTTCAACATAGCTTGAGTAAATTACACCACAACACATCACAAGAAAAGTCACCCCAATCACTGTCTTAAGGCCAACGGAGTCCTCTCCACCCTGTCGCCCTCTTACAGTATGTGGGATTTATGGCTAAATTGATGACAACACCCAGAGACAAGCTATCAAGAACATAAAGAAAACACCAAGACACTTACACATCATTGTTGTCCATTACTTTACGTTGGAAGAGAGACAAAGTATCCAAGCTTAGTCCAAATCCACCCTCCTTGATTCAGCAAATGTTGGGCTTACACTAGTAGGAGACATGATAGATTTCCTACTCTCAATTGAATGATCACTCTCTCTTACAATGGCATAGAGTTCCCTTGCTAATCACCCCTAATACAACACATGCATATGCATAATACAATGAGCTTCCATTCAAGAGCTCCTTCTAGAGAGGTTGAGCTTGGATTTTCAAGCTATAGCATAGTGCTCTTGCTTATGGCTCCCCCCATTTGTGCTACCCACACCCTCCTTTTATAGCAATTTTGAGGGCTAGGGTTACTCCTCTAACCATGGTTGGGTTAGATTTTCAGCACTTATCTAATTGTTTTTGCTTGGAATTATCAAGAAGTTGGTGGGGATAGATGAAGAAGAGAGAGAGGAGAGAAGTGGAGGTGATACGACTTTTTATAGTAGGTTAGTGTTAGTAAATTAGTAGAGTTAGTATTTTATTGATTTACAAATAGAATTGGATATTTACAATGGAAGTATCCAAATAGGATACAAATAAGGAAGAAAAAACTCTTAATAGGTAAGAAAATATGGATTTCTTACAATGTTGATGCTCCAAGTGTCTTGAGTAGGGTCAATTTTGACGCTTGTTGACGGTCCACTAGCTTTGATGGTATGTTTTTTCTCCACTCTTGACCTTCCTTGAGAGCCAAGGTGATTGACTATGAGTAATCAATCAACATGGTGCTGTCTTTCAAGAGAAGAGGCTGAATTTTGTGGTTTTTTTATAGATATGGATAATCTGGAAGAGGAAAAATGAGACTAGATGGTCAATTTTGGAATGGAAGTGTGTGTAGGAGATATGAGTTCACCATGGTTTCTCTTATTCTTCAAGGTTGAGCAGATGGTGAGTAGGGTACCGAGAGGAGTTGTGAGAGAGGTGGGGATGATGAGTGGAGAAGTGTGTGTGAAAGAGAAAAATGATAAAGTGGAAGGAGTGTGGCTACATAGCATGGGCAAACTGGGGTCCACCAATAAAATCATAGCTCACAGCTCGTAACTCAAAAAAATATGAAAAACTTTGAGGTGAAATTTTAGTTTACGAGCTACAACTTTTTTTTGTATCACCTTTTCAAATTCGGGGAGCATGTGATCTTTAAAAATTCACCAAAACCGACTTTTTTTTTCCACTGCACAAATCCTTGTGAGGTCCTTCTTTGGATGATTCTTTTGAATACCTCCAAGAGTGAGCCTCCCATGGTGCATGCATACATTCCACATACCCTTGACCTTATTTGGTAGGTCTATAATTGAAGATATTGTTGAGATCATGATATAAGTGAATAGTACAACTAAGAAAATCAAATATTGAGGGGTCTAAAAAAAATATGTACATGTCAAATATAAATAATATAGGTGGAAAAAATATAAAAGGGTCAAAATAAATCTCTCTCATTATAAGTCTACCATAAAAAGATGAATATTTTTGGTGGTCTAATTTATGAGAGTAATAGACAATAGATGTAGGAAGGAAAAAAATCACAATAGTGAAAAAATATACACATAAATAAAACTAGTTTTTTTGGATTTTTATTGGGATGTAGTTACACAAAAATAAGAGAAGGTTGCATGAAATTATTTTTATATGGATAAAGAGTATGCAAAATGGTAAGAAAAAATATGGTAATGGTGAGTCAATAGCATAAATAACACACCATAGGTAGAAATATTTAAATAAATACCAAAATAATTATGAAAAATGTTTTTATATAGGCCCTATATACAATGAAAATTTATACACAAATGGGTCATAATATTTTTTTAGTTTTTTATTTTTTTTATTTTTTTGGCTCAACTAGCCCAGTGACTAGCTAGCTGAGGGTTTCAAGAAAATATGGAGAAAGTCCCTAACTCACACACGCCTATGTACAGTGAAATGGTAGGGGATAACCAAAATGTTTGAGTGATTTGATAGGGTGAGGTAGCTTACTATGGAAATTATGGAAAGCCGAAAAACGACTATCATTAGCCCTCCCTCAGGATGATGGTATATTCATGTACCATCATAGAGCATCTTTTCCAAAGAGAGTGCTTCACAGTCCTTGACGAGATCTTCATTGTTTGGCCCCTCAGAATTTTGGTTTGAGTTACACTCGTGCTTCATGTAACAATACTTACATGAGACAGCTACCCTTTGACAGGTCTTTAGTAGATCCTTTGGTAGAAGGCGACTCAAATAGGGCTTCAAAAGATAACCATTTACCTTTCTAGAGTGCTCTTTCCCATTCAAGTCCATAAGATGATAGTAACTTGAATTGAAAGCCTTCTTAACTATGTATGGCCCTTGCCATCTAGTTTCAAATTTGGCATCAAAACGATTATCGAGTCGATTGTCATACCTTAGCACGAGATCTCCTTCATTGATGCCTTTGTCCTTCAGTTTCTTGTCAAGCTTTTCCTTCGTTTGTGTGGCTTTCCTCTTGTAGCACTCGTATGCTGCTTCTCTTTTCCACTCAAGCTCAGCTAAGGTAAGAAGTCGATCCATCCATGCTTCTTGATCATCTTGCCATGAAGTCACATGTTGGAATGTTGAGCTCAATGGGTTGTAAAGCCTCTTGGCCATAGACCAAGTGAAATGGTGTGAACTCCGTGGCTTCCCTATATGTGGTTCGATATGCCCACAAGGCACCATCCAAAAGTCATCCCACAACTTTGTCTTGTTTCTCACCATCTTTCTAATGATGCCTGCAATGACACCATTAGCTTTTTCTACCAGACCATTGGATTGGGGATAGTAGGGTGTACTATGACGATGTAGAATGTGAAGTTCTTCACAGACCTCTGTGAACAAGCCCTTTCTAAACCCTGGACCATTATCAGAAACAATCTCCAAATGTGTGCCAAATCTACGACAAATGTGAGTGTAGACAAATTTGCTCATTGTCCTCTCATTTACCTTTGCCACACTTTGTGCTTCCACCCACCTAGTCATATAGTCTACAGCCACTAGAATGTAGAGTTTACCATTTTTTGTCCTAAGTAGAGGACCCATAGCATCAATGCCCCACTTTTCAACGGGTCCATTTGCAAGCACGATTTGCCTTGGACCATAAACCAATCTTCTATTCCCATTTACTTGACAATTGTGACAAGTTTTACACCAATGTTGGACATCCACATGCAGACTTGGCCAAACATACCCCGCAAGAGAGATCTTCTTCACAGTTAACTCTTGGGCAAAATGACCACCACATGCCTCTTCATGCAAACATTTTAGAATGGTTGGAATTTCCTTGATAGTTGGTACTCTTCTGCACACTTGATCCTTCCCTCTTTGATAGAGGGATAGGGATCCTTCTAGAAAGAGATACGCGCTTGCCTTTTTCATGAGTCTCCTCTTCTGAGCCTTCGTGAAGTCTTGTGGAAACTCACCCTCCAAAATGTAGCTAATAATGGGAATTCAATGACTCCAATCCCTGGTATCTCGGTTGCTTGACAGTTGCTGCCCACCATGATGACCTGCACTTCTTTCTCAACACATGTAACTGCTTGTGTGCAAGTAAATGGCAGTAAATTGGCATCTTCATTTGTTTCCTAGGAATATGATATAGTTTCACTTCTTCAAACTGATTAAACATCCTACGAATGGCATGAACTTTTGTCCTTAAGCTTTCATTCTTGCATGCCCAAATGCCTAAAATTTGCTTCACAATGAGAAGTGCATTCCCTTTTACCATGAGACGTTGTATACATTGGCCAATGCATATCTTAAAATCATGAAGTAGTGTGTCTTATTCTGCTTCATTGTTGCTAGTTGAACCTGGTAGAATGACCTTCTCTTTCATGACCACCTTTCCACTTGGGTTGAGCAATCCTAGCCCTCCCCCTGCTTTTCCTGTGACTCGTCGAAAAGCTCCATCAAAGAACAAGGTAAAAGCATTAGGAATACTTTTAGGTGGTGGCAATGGTAGGGTCTTTACTTCAAGCACCTTAATCTCCTTCTCATGTACCCTATAAGTAAGGATCCCTGCCAATTGTGCATGCACACTATCTTCTACCTTGAAAGAGTATTGGAACTCTTGCAATTCCATAATCCACTTTGAGATCCTGGTGCTAAGATTCATTTGAGATGACACCCAAGGAAATAAATTTTCTGCAGTGAGAATTACAAAAGGTTTTGGTAGCAAGTAGGATCTAAACTTTCTCACCGCAAACATGAGAGAAAGCATCATGAGTTCTTCCTCCGTGTAGCCTCTCTCCAAAGCATTCATGACCCTACTAGCGAAGTAGATGGGTCTCATCCTGGTACTGTGGGGATCTTGTAAAATTGCACCAATTGTTTCCTTCCCAACACTAGAGCTAACAAAGAATGTGTACCCCCAACAAGGAGGAGGCATGAGTGTTGGTAGCTCTGACAAAATGACTTTAATGTTACAAAAGTACTCTTCAAGCTCATAATACCATGCAAATTCTACTTGTTGTGTCAACTTTTGCAAAGGATGAAGCAACTCCGAAGCCAAGTGAATAAAGCGTGACATATACTTCACCTTTTGAATGAATGAGATGACCTCTTTGAGATTCTTGGGTGATGGGAGCTCAATAAGAGCCTTTGCCTTTGAAGGATCCACCTCAATGCCTTTATAGGAAACCTTGTGACCAAGCAAGATCACTTCATCCTCACCTATGTGACACTTGTCCGGGTTGAGTTGACCTCCCATGTCGTAAAGTTTTTTTAAACCTTCTTCTACATTTTGTAGATGCAATGATTTTGAGCTATAAATGCAGAAATCATCAATGAACACCCTATTTACTTTCCAAAGAATGCTTGAAACACCATGTTCATGAAGCGATGGAAAATTGCAGGAGCATTTGTCAGTCCAAATGGTATGACTCTAAAAGCATAACAACCCCAAGGAGTGATGAAGGTTGTTTTCAATTGATCTTCCAATGCGATACCTATTTGAAAGTAACCCGAGTAGCCATCACACACAGTGTACTTCTCATGAACAGCTACCTCATTTAGTATCTCATCTTGAAATGGGAGGGGAAAGTGATCTCTTTTTGTTGCCTCATTGAGTGGACGGTAATCCACACACACCCTCCACTTGCCATTTTTCTTAGGAGTGACAACAACGGGAGAGACCCACTCTGAATTCTCAACTGGATAAATGAAACCTGCTGCTAGAAGCTTTCTTACCTCCTTGAGTAAAGCCTGCTCCTTGATGACTCCTAGCCTTCGTAGCTTCTGAGCCTTAGGTGTGGCCTCTGGCTTCAACTCATTTTGTGTTGAACAGCATCTACTCCACACACATCGGTGTAGTCTTTAGCAAAAAGCCTAGGAAATTTCCTTAACACACCTTTGAGCTCCTCTCTTTCATCCTTTGTAAGTGTTGTAGACAACATACCTTCTAACATTCCTTATCTTGCATCATTTTGGTTCTCTTGGGAACCTACCTCTTCCAAACCTGGCAAGAGGTCTCTTGGTTGTTTGGATTAAACCTTACCCCCCCCCATGACTTCGATGGAAGACTCCTCTTCAGTAATGCTGCCACCGCTACTTTCTCCTTCTGAAGTGCTATCGGTCCAGCCTTCCTCTCTCTCACTTTGAGATGATTCTTCATGGAGCTCCTCTTGGAGTTGCTCCTTCATGTCAAAGACAACCTTCTTATGATTTCATTTCTGCAAATTAGCTCTCCACTCTCCCAATCCTACAAAGCTCGCATTTTCATTAGCCATGGTCTCCCTATAGGATAAATGGGTAACCATTTCCTTTGGTAGACATGACATAGAAATCCACTGCCTTCTTAATGCCAAAGGCCTCCACAGAGACATTTTTAACAAATGCCTACGCACCTAGCCTTGCTATTGTTTGCCATTTTGACTTTAATTTCAGGTGTCTCATGGATGTGCATGCCTAGTCTTTGCATGAGTCCTTCTATCATGATGCAAATTTGTGCACCCCCATCCACTAGACCTTTCCTAATCAATCTTCCTTTGATGTAACAATCTAGCACAGGTGTAATATCCTCATTCATTTCAGCATGTGCAAATTTTACAACAAGAACACTCTCTTTTATCTTTCTCCTAGTGCTAACTGCCTTCGTTAAATCCCTCCTAACTTGTGGGCATAATGCAAGAAACTGAGGCCATGAGATATCAGGACCCTTACCTCTCATGTCTTCCAATAGGTTGTATGGAGCCATACCATGTCCAAGAGGGAAGTCTTGGAGACTGATACGACGTCGAGTCCTCTTATCTTCCTTGGTCTCCTTTGCCTTCTTGCCTCGTCCATGGTCATTCTGTGATGTGACACCTTCTTTCTCTTTACCTTTTCCTCGGCCACGCTTAATGCCATTTGCTTCCATGTCAACCTCATTTGAGTTTGTCACCTCTACCACATGCACATTTGGGTCTCGAAAAGGTGGAACTCCTTCCACTCCTTGTGGAGGTGGTCTTGCTCCATTTGGCCTTTGTAGAAGCCTTGGTTGTTGACCAGTTCCTTCACCTGCATTCATCACTGGGTAATTCAAGTTAATTCTCCCTGGCTCCCCACAGGGCCAAGGACAATTATACATCCCATGTCCAGACTCTCCGCAATTCCAACATTGCAAGACTCTCCTTGGTCGTGGATCTCACTCTTCAGACTTCTTTGCTTGTCCCTTTGGACCTACAACTTGTGCAAGGTGAATTGACAAGCTTCTTAAAGATTCATTTAACTTCCCAATCACCGCCGTTACCTCAGAAAGCTCCCTAGATGTTGATGCTTGTGACTTACCTTTGGGTCTAAGACCTTCTATTGGAACCTCTCCCCTTAGGCACTTGAGTTTTCTATATTTCTCAGCAGCCCTAGTTTCAGCTGCATCAAAGGTAGCACGTGCACCCGCCTCAAATTTTATCTTAAGGTCAGGAAAGAGTCCGGCTATGAACCTCTCCTTCTTTAGAAATTCTGCACCATCACCAGGGTTAGCAACATTTCTCACCCATACAGCCCAAAGACGTAGAAACTCTTGCTTGTACAAGTAGTAGTCATCTAGGTCTTTTTGCTTATGAGAAACAATGTCTTGCCATAGTTTTTGAGTGTTTTGGGGATCAAAGAAGTATCTCTTGAAATGATTCACAACTTTCGTGTAATTCCCTTTAACTTCCTCAGGCAACGAGTCAAACCAAGTGCTAGCATCTTTCCTAAGGACCACTTCAAACATCTCTACGCGTTCTTGATCAGTTACTATGCTCTTGATACGACAAGACATCTTGAAATTTGCTAAAAATAATTCTGCATCATCTCTAGGCTCTCCAAAGAAAAGAGGATATCCAGACATTTGGCGTTGGATCTCCGTTGAATTGATTTCAAAGTGACGCGTTTTTGTTTTTTCTTTCTTTAAAAGATTTACACAATAATATTTTCTAAATTTCAATCTAATCTACAACAAAATAAAAATATTCACATCAAATGACCTATGATAATCAATAAGAGGTAGAATGACAGGGTTTGGTGACGCGAGAATTTTTCCTACTCTTTGGGCACCAAACATGAACACCATACGTTGTTGAAAGTGGATCTTCCTACTAATGGCAACGTTTATTCTAATGTGTCGAGTGAAATGGAAGGGGAAAACCTCTATTCCTGGGCCATTATCCATCGTCTATGCATGACCTAATGCTTAAAACAGAACAAAAATATAGACGTCCAAACTAAGGTCGTACCTAATGAGAGGCAAAATAAAGGGATTTACTGATGCGTTTATCTCTGCCAACCTAAGGGGACCTAAAATTCTACGATTTACACGTTGAAATTGCAACTTAGTACTAACAATTATGTGTACCTTTGCCTTGCAATCGGAATGAAAGGATCATATAGATTCTCGTGATTCATGCAACCTACTTGACTATGCTAAAGGTTCACCCTACACAAAAACATACACAAGTTGGTTCCTCCGTGGGGGCACCATTTGAGGCGGTCCGGGGCGGGCAACAAGAAGAGTGGCCTCTTAGCATCCTTCTAGGCTCCCGTGCTGCTCAATTGGGTTGGGGTTGGAAAAAACAACAAACACACACACAAACCCGCAACCTAACCCTACACAAATTTGGGGCACCACCTAGTTTTAGATGCGAACTAGGACGCGTAAAGAGAGAGAGAGAGAGAGAGAGAGAGAGAGAGAGAGAGAGAGAGAGAGAGAGAGAGAGAGAGAGAGAGAGATAGTTCTCGGGCTGCTTTGAAATGTTCAATAGTGATCAAGCAAACACAATTATATATGTAAGAAAAAGAGAGAAGGGGGAGGGGATGCTTGTTGCATTAATACCTTCTTACAAAGCTGTCACGACCAATCAAAGTGAGATTAGTATTTGTTCAACATATCTTGAGTAAATTACACCACTACACATCACAAGAAAAGACACCCCAATCACTGTCTTAAGGCCAGCGGAGTCCTCTCCACCCTGTCACCCTCTTACAGTATGTGGGATTTATGGCTAAATTGATGACAACACCCAGAGACAAGCTATCAAGAACTTAAATAAAACACCAAGACACTTACACATCATTGTTGTCAATTACTTTACATTGGAAGAGAGACAAAGTATCCAAGCTTAGTCCAAATCCACCCTCCTTGATTCAGCAAATGTTGGGCTTACACTAGTAGGACAAATGATAGATTTCCTACTCTCAATTGAATGATCACTCTCTCTTACAATGGCATAGAGTTCCCTTGCTAATCACCCCTAATACAACACATGCATATGCATAATACAATGAGCTTCCATTCAAGAGCTCCTTCTAGAGAGGTTGAGCTTGGATTTTCAAGCTATAGCATAGTGCTCTTGCTTATGGCTCCCCCCATTTGTGCTACCCACACCCTCCTTTTATAGCAATTTTGAGGGCTAGGGTTACTCCTCTAACCATGGTTGGGTTAGATTTTCAGCACTTATCTAATTGTTTTTGCTTGGAATTATCAAGAAGTTGGTGGGGATAGATGAAGAAGAGAGAAAGGAGAGAAGTGGAGGTGATAGGACTTTTCATAGTAGGTTAGTGTTAGTAAATTAGTAGAGTTAGTATTTTATTGATTTACAAATAGAATTGGATATTTACAATGGAAGTATCCAAATAGGATAAAAATAAGGAAGAAAAAACTCTTAATAGGTAAGAAAATATGGATTTCTTACAATGTTGATGCTCCAAGTGTCTTGAGTAGGGTCAATTTTGACGCTTGTTGACGGTCCACTAGCTTTGACGGTATGTTTTTTCTCCACTCTTGACCTTCCTTGAGAGCCAAGGTGATTGAATATGAGTAATCAATCAACATGGTGCTGTATTTCAAGAGAAGAGGCTGAATTTTGTGTTTTTTTTTTATAGATATGGGTAATCTGGAAGAGGAAAAAATGAGACTAGATGGTCAATTTTGGAATGGAAGTGTGTGGTAGATATGAGTTCACCATGGTTTCTCTTATTCTTCAAGTTGAGAAGAAGGTGAGTAGGGTGCCGAGAGGAGTTGTGAGAGAGGTGGGGATGATGAGTGGAGAAGTGTGTGTGAAAGAGAAAAATGATAAAGTGGAAGAAGGAGTGTGGCTACATAGCATGGGCAAACTAGGGTCCACCAATAAAATCATAGCTCACAGCTCGTAACTCAAAAAAATATGAAAAACTTTGAGGTGAAATTTTAGCTCACGAGCTACAACTTTTGTTTGTATCACCTTTTCAAATTCGGGAGCTTGTGATTTTTAAAAATGCAGCAAAACCGACTTTTTTTTCCACTGCACAAAAATCCTTGTGAGGTCCTTCTTTGGATGATTCTTTTGAATACCTCCAAGAGTGAGCCCCCCATGGTGCATGCATGCATTCCACATTCCGTTGAACTATTTGGTAGGTCTATAATTGAAGATATTGTTGAGATCATGATATAAGTGAATAGTACAACTAAGAAAATCAAATAGAGGGGTCTAAAAAAATATGTACATGTCAAATATAAATAATATAGGTGAAAAAAATATAAAGGGGTCAAAATAAATCTCTCTCATTATAAGTCTACCATAAAAAGATGAATATTTTTGGTGGTCTAATTTATGAGAGTAATAGAGAATAGATGTAGGAAGGAAAAAAATCACAATAGTGAAAAAATATACACATAAATAAAACTAGTTTTTTTGGATTTTTATTGGGATGTAGTTACACCAAAAATAAGAGAAGGTTGCATGAAAAGTTTTATATGGAATAAAGAGTATGCAAAATGGTAAGGAAAAATATGGTAATGGTGAGTCAATAGCATAAATAACACACCATAGGTAGAAATATTTAAATAAATACCAAAATAATTATGAAAAATCGTTTTATTTAGGCCCTAAATACAATGAAATATTTATACACAAATGGGCCATAATATTTTTTATTTTTTTTTATTTTTATTTTTTGGCTCAACTAGCCTAGTGACTAGCTAGTTGAGGGTTTTAAGAAAATATGGAGAAAGTCCCTAACTCACACACGCCTATGTACAGTGAAATGGTAGGGATAACCAAAATGTTTGAGTGATTTGATAGGGTGAGGTAACTTACTGTGGCAATTATGGAAAGCCGAAAAATGGCTATCAATACACACTTATGAACAAGATGTTCAAAAAGACGATTGGCTAAAGATGTCTAGGCAAAGATAAGTATAGAAACAACTCACTCTTTGATTCATAACCGTACAACATAATACGCATGAATTTGTTACCATATACATGTGGTAGTGATGTGTGTGAACACACTAGGACCGTCGGGGCATTTTTTTCCTCTTTAGGAGGTTTTTTCCCCTGAGCATTGTATAAACACCCATCACTCTAGGGCTATCTATATTTTCATTGCACACTAAGTAATACCCTCTTTATTGTGTACCTTGAGCTTCCTTCGTCTTCTCCAAGTTGTGTGTGTTTCTTTGCAACCCTAATTCCAACAATTGGTATCAGAGTAGGTTGCATCCTCCCGGGCTTAGTCCGCCAGCTGCTCCAGTACACACCTGCCTCCACTTTCTCCGATTTCAGGGAGCTTTGGCGAGCGTTTGCAGGTTGACAATACTTTGGATAGCTCATAGAGCTTGGTCTGCTTAGATTCTCGATTTGGGGTCATTCGCCCTCTGTTTCCACTACAGGCAGGTCTGCACAGGTAGTTTCATCATTTTGTCCAGAATTTTTGTCAGTGCCATTTTCTGCATAACAGGTGCCCTATAGTCTTCCTGCAGTTTGTGCTATATAGCATGTGTTCTTGTCGCTCCATTTCTCCTATTTTCGGGCAGTTTTCACATCATGTGCAACATTTACCATGGCTGACAACAACAACACAGATGTGTTCAAGATGTTTGCTGTTGAGGACAGGTTGGATGGGGACAACTACCCTATGTGGGCTTATATGATGCAACATGTTCTTGTGTCAAAGGGCGTCTAGAACATTGTGCAGGGCATTGATGTACGTCCTAGTTCTGAGGATGTAGGCGATGTTGAGGATGTTGCAGGTCTTGCTGCAAGGATTGCTGCTGTTAGAGTTGTTTTGCCTACGGTAGAACAAGCTCATTGGGGTGTTAAGGATGCGCAGGCTCATGCATTGATTACATTATCTATGAAGTGCACCATTGTTCCTCACATCCGTTCAGAAAAATTTGCAAAACAGGCTTGGGATATTTTGGCTGGTCTTTATGCAAGTCGCAATGAGGCTAAAATTGCTTTGCTGTGTAAAGAGCTGGAGTCAGAGATTATGCATGAGGAAGATGATATGGACACTTTCCTTTCTAGTGTCAAGGATATCAATGAGCAACTTATTTCTGCAGGTGAAGTCATTTCAAACAGTTCCCTTGTGGAGACTGTTCTTGATGCCTTACCAGATTCTTACCAGACTTTTGCTAGTACTTGGAGACTTATGACCCAAGGAAATCCTGAAGTTGTCAAGTTTGATGCATTATGCACATTGCTGTTGCAAGAGTCACTTTCCATAAAAAACAAGACTAGACAACGTGCACTTGAACAGGCTTTTATTGCTTCTCAAAGAAAGGGTGGTAACAGCAATGCAACCACTTCTTATGGTTTTGCTGCGAGCGGCAAAAATAGTGTTCCTAATGCTTTTGTTGGCAACACTTCGTCTCGCAGTTCTGGTGATAAGGGCAAAAAGAAGATGTGTTGCCACTATTGTAAAGCTAATGATCACTTGATCAAGTCGTGTCCTAAGTTGAAGGCCAATGAGGCTAAGAAGAAAGAGGGTGGTTCTACTGCAAATGCTGGTTCTACTACAAATGCAGCCATTGTTGAGTCTTCTGTGAAAGGAGACTGTAATGCTGATGTTGACCCTAAGTAAAGATAGAGTCCTCACCTACGTTGGAGAGGGGGAATAGGGGACACACCCAGCACACAAAATGTTTTCCTCTCTATAGCCCAGGGATTCCACAGCACCCCTAACCTCTCTAATAACACCTTCAAATTGGCTAATTTGCACTAGCAACTCCACTTTATCATACCGAGCCACCGCCTCACACCTTGCAAAAAAAACACCTTTCAACACAAACACGCCCACACTACTCAACTTACCCTTTCCGGCTCACAACACCCCAATTTTTCCCTCTTGGTAGAACCCTTCAAGCTACAAGCAAACCCTCTGCAAACAGCGGCAAGTACACAAAGAGCAAGAGAAAAGGAGGGGTTTCAAGAGAAGCAACACAAGAAGTAGGGCCAAATATTTGGTATTATTGCATAGGGAGATAGTACAGTCAAGTATGCAGCTCCAATGGAAAACTTGCAATACACAAGCTTGAAAAACTCCAATCACTCTCTCTGGCAAAAAAGCCCCCAAAAAATCACTTCTATGCCCTTTTATAAGGCTTGGCTAAGGCTAAAAATGAAAAACACAAGGAGCTATCTAGCTCGTACAATTAACTAGAGATTCCTTTAGAAATTTCCTTGCATGGCCACCACTTGGCACTTTCTTGGTTTTTGGTATCTGCATGGTACACACATTCTTGCTCTTTGTTTGCTCCCATCTTGCCACCTGACTTGGTAGTTGCCTCCTTACTCCTTCCACTTACCCTTTTAGGCGTTTGAACTCCTTCCTATTTCCCATGGGCAGGATAGGACCCTTTGGTTCATCTTTGACCAGCCTTGGGCCTTTGAACTCCTCTTGCTTTGGCTCACTATCCACGGGATCCCTTCCCTGTGGAATTCCCTCTCTCTCACTACCTTCACTGCGGGACCCCTCTGTTGCGCAGGCAATAGCAACCTCGCTATTGGAGGGGTGCGACTCATCTCCTCAAAATGGGGGCCCCCTTGAGCGCAAGACTGAACCCCTAAGGGCGCCCACTTCATTGCACAACAACTGCCTGCTGGCCGGCCGCGCCGCTAGCACACATTTGCCAACTTGTCCAAAATCACCACCCAGGCCGCCCGGAGCGCCACCGGCGTAGATCCCCCGCTGAGTCGCCATCACTGGGAAGCTCACAAGCTCACTCCGCCTTCTCACATCAATGGGGTTCCACTTTGTGGCGGTTATACACTGGCCACCCTGCCTTTTCCCTGCGCATGTGGGCGTACTCGCTGCCATATGGCAAGCCCACACCCCACGGCCTCTTAAGCACTGCAAACCTTTTTTTTAAAACCCTTCAAGCCTACGTTTTTTTTCCTTGGCCTTCCTTCCCCAGGCTCTTATGTCCCCTTCCAATGTTGGATTACCAAGCCGAAAAAAACCGGTCCCAAACTTACTTGACTGACTTTGGATTCACCCCACCTTGTCGCATTTCATAATTCCCCAAGCCCCCAAAATGAGGCCGCCAAAAACCGATCAAATCATCTGCAATCAACTTCGAACAAAGGCACCCCATCTTCTAGCTTCCATATCTTTCTGCTCCGGGCTCCGTTTGACATGCAGTCACTTTTTGCTAGCTCCGTATGATGCATATCCTACTGTAGAACCTTGCTGGGGCTCAAAAAATGCAGATGGCATGATTCCCCATGTAGACAGGTGGGCACCAACCTAGCCCCCAACAAAACTTCAATTGGCCATAAAATAAAAACGGTGGCTTTGATTTGTAATCTGAAAAGACCGATCGGCTCCAGAATTTGAGCACTACACACCTATACCTTGACATCCACTTGGACCATCTGTCTCCAAATTCCATGGTCGGCAAGATCTGCAACACACTGAACCTTCAACCTTCAAGATCTTGGGCTTGTAGCTCGGTTTGATGAGCCGCTTGGACCTACTCCTTCAGCACTTCAAGCTCTATATTCCTGGACCCAAAGACTACATCTTGCATCTCCTTCACTTGCTACTCAACTTAGCTCTTTATGGAGCCCTTCCTGGCCTATTAGCGGCATCAGGCATACATTTTTTCCGGTGTTTCTTGTCAACCCATGATCTTCCTAGCTGCTCTAGCCTTTTGCCAAGCTTCTGTTAGCCTGCACATATTTGTCCATGCCATCTTCTATGGTCTACACACTGTCGTTGTACCATCATTGTCTACCCCCTAGTTGAGCATTTATGCTCAACCACATAAGAACTTTAAGACCCTGCAAACTGCAAACACCGAGCACACTATGAGAAAACCCAAAAAAACTCGACCGTATGTACATCGTTTTATTCACGGCATATGAGAACACTACTTAGGTTGGTTGCCCAACCCCCTCCATTAGAACGTGATACACTGCTGGCACCAACTCTCTTTCAAAATAGAGCTTGAGACGAAAACCATTAACCCTGTTCTTGAGAAAAAAACCATCCATCCTCATTAATGCATAAGTACCATTAGGAAAAGCTTGATGGACCTTGTAAGGTCCTATCCACTTCTTTTCAAATTTCTTCTGAAAGGTGAAGTCAAGATAGCTCTCATACTTCATCACTAGATCGCCCTTCTCAATCATCGTTTTTGGAAAATGTTGGTTGAACTTTGCTACTCTTTTCTCTCGCTGCTTGACATAAAAATATGCCACTGCCTCATGATCCATTTTCAAATTTTCAAGACTTGTAATCATATCCTGCAAAACATCTTGATGAGTCTTATCGATTTGCCACAAACCTTTGAGAGCCCCTAATTGCACATGTACAGGTAATACTGCTTCCTTGCCATATGCAAACTCATAAGGAGTAAAGTTGGTAGCCACCTTATATGAAGTCCTGTAAGTCCACAAACATTTGTCAAGGTTAGATTCCGAACCTTCAACTTGCTGGTAGATGTACTTAGTAAGCATCTTGAGTATCTGTCCATTGGCACTTTCCACCAAACCATTACACTGTGGATGGTATGGAGATGAAAATCGGTGTTGAATCCCCACTAGGGCACGCACCAACTTACTTCTGAAGCCGTGTCCTCAATCTGATATAAGCACCCAAGGTACTCCAAAATGACACCATATGCAATCAAAAACAAACTGAGCAACAGTATGTGCATTTACCTCTTTGATCGCTTTAGCCTTGACCCACCTGGTAAGGTAGTCTATGTCCACCACAACATACTTCTTACCGCTTGCTGACTTGGGCAATGGACCAATTGCATCCAAAGTCCACTTTTCAAAAGCATCATGTGCTATGATAGCCCCTTGCTACTCGGCTACCAGTAGTCTTTCACCCATCACTTGGCACTGATGGCACGTCTTGCCCCAATAATGCACATCTCGCACAACAGAAGGCCACAATAACCACTTCTTAAAATACAAAACAAGACTTGATCCTTACCCTGATAAGACCCCTTTCTTCGTGGCACTGCTCCAATACCATATCGATCTCCTCCTTGTAAAGGATTCGATGCAGCACCCCATGTCTACCGTTCATCATAAGATCCTCTCCTATCATAGTGAACTTTCGAGCTCTTTGAACAAGTCTCCTCTTTTTTAGCTTGGAAAGCCCTTCAGAACATTGATATGTACTCAAGAAATCATCAATATCTTTCAAAGTCTCTCTACTTGCATAAGTAGCCAGTGCCACATACAAACTCGACACATGAGTCTGAACACGATTGCTAGCCAACCAATCTGCTTCCTGGTTTTGTGCCCTTCTTACATGTTTGAACTGCACGGCTTCAAAAAACTTCAAGAGCTTCTTTATAGAGAAAAACAAATTCTTGAGAGAATCCCTCTTTACCTCCCATTGGCCCAAAAGTAGTAGAGCATCACCTTTTACTACTAACCTTGATATTCCAAACTCAATACATTGCTTTAGTCCCAGATGTAGAGTAAGATACTCCACCTCATTGTTGGTATGCACCTCTTCCAAGTTGTAAGGTTTGGAAAAAAAGAGTGTGCCGTGCGAATCTTGAATGACCACACCTCCACGTGCTTTTTGTGTTACCCTTCTGTAATCACCATCGAACCCATAGTGGAGGCCCCTTCCAAGTCAGGTTCCTCCCTCCTTATCCTCCTCTCGCACTATTCTTGGATAAATTGGTAACTTGACCTCCCTGTTGACAAGGATATCTGCCAAATGAGACCAACTCATGTGATCCACTTTGCACTCAAACTCAAATTCTTGAAGCTGTATTACCCATTTCATGATCCACTTCCCTGGCTTCAAGTGTAGCACCACTTTAGGAAAAAGATTGTTAGTAGTCAACATATAAAATTTTCAAACAATCAAATACACTTTGAACTTTCTGTACGCAAAGACTAAAGCCATCATCCATTGTTCCACCTCTATATAAGTAGTTTCCCTTGGACTCATGACCCTGCTGTTGAAGTAGATAGGCTTATAACTTCTCCCCACATTTTGTAGCAATACTGCTCCAATCACCACCATACCCACCATCATAGAAATATAGAAATCATCCTCCTCGTTAGGAGGGCACACTGTAGGTAGTTGACATAGAATACCTTTCACTTTGTCAAATGCCTCTTGAGCTTCCTCATCCCATTGAAATCCATGCACCTATTGAGCTCTTTTCTAAAGAGGGTACACATATTGAGACAACATCCAAAAGAAGCAGGATAAATACTTTAATTTATGCACGAACGATGCCAATCCTATTGCACTGGTGGGAGGCTCCATAAGAACCAATGCCTTTACCTTCTCTGGATCTGCTTCTATTCCATTTTGTGATACCACATGACCCAAAATCTAAGCCCTTCGTTGTGCCAAATTTCACTTCTTTGGATTCAGCTGACCTCCTTCTTCATCTAGCCTTAGAAAACACAACCCCAACTTGGACAAATGTTCTTCCCTGGAACTATAACAACCAATATCATCCATAAAAACTCTAATGAACTTACCCAAGTATGGCACAAACACCTTGTTCATCCAATCTTGAAATGTAGCATATGCATTCACCAGTCCCAAAGGCATCGTGCGGTAGGTAAAGCACCCCCATGGAGAAATGAAGGTAGTCTTTAGCTGGTCCTCCAAAGCAATACCAATATCCTGAAAAGCCATCCATAATAGAATAGCGTTTGTGTCCGGCAACCTGGTTTAAAATTTCATCCTAAAATGGAGAGGGTAATGATTTCCGCTTGGTCGTAGCATTCAAAGGCATATAGTCTACACATACTCGCCATTTTCCATTTTTCTTTGGGGTAATGACAACAGGAGAGACCCACTCAGACTCTTTCACTGGATATATAATACCTGCCTCAAGAAATTTGTTGATCTCCTGCGGCCATAGAGCCTCTTTCTGAATATCTCCCAACCTCCTAAGCTTCTGTGCTTTTGGCCTGGATCCTTCTTTAAGTAGGATCTGATGCTCCACTCCTTTAGCTCCTCTTAGATCTTTATACTCTGTTGCAAATAGGTCGAGATAGGATGCACATAGGTCCATATAGCCTTCCTTCTCCTGCTTGGTTAAGTCTGTACCTAGCATACCTTCCACCTCTTTAGCCTTTAGACTACAAACAGGGACTTGCATACCTTTCCTTGCAATGGTAGAGTCTACAGTGACTTCGAATAAATCTGTATCCAGCTTCAATAAATCTTTGTTGCTCTCCTCCTCTTCAATAATGGTTAACCCTTCATCATCAGTAGACTCGATTATCTCCCTCAATTGATGGATGAAAACGGCTCTCCTTGGTCTTTAGATCCAACACAATCTGTCCTCCATTTTCTCGATCCGGCAAAGTAAACACCCCTGTCTCCCAATCTTGCTTGGCCCCAATTTCCAACAACCATGGCCTTCCCAATATAATTGGATAAGCGTTTTCTCCTGATTTCATGACAAAAAAATCAATTAAACATTCAACTCCCATATAACCTTTACCATGACATCTTGTGCCACTCCTAAACAGTGAGCTTTGGCATGGTTGGCCATCCTCATTCGCACATTAGATCTGACAATAGCTTTAATACCAATATCCTCATAGCAAATTCAGTGATCACACAGACTTGGGCACCACCATCAATGTAGGCTTGAAAATGCTTCTTTTTTTCAAGCAAAACGTCCACCACTGGAAGCACATTGGTCGGGGACTCCCCGCCCTTAAGGCTAGATTCTGTATCGCATGCACATCTCCTGCTACTCGAGGAAGCCTCGTATTGACGTTGGTTGACCACTGCCTCGTTAATTTAGCGTTTAATGCAAGCAGCTGCCCAAAAGTGATGTTAGCCTTTTGACTTTGAACATCTCTTACTAGAACATACTCCGGATTACCGCGTTCCAACTGAAAATCCTTCTGAGTAATTCTTCGTCTTCATCTTCTTCTGCTTGGCTCCGGCTGCTCTCTTCCTTCGTTCACCTTTTCTTTTCCCTTCTTTGCTCTAGTTTCACGTTCCATCTTGGTCTCTCTTTCACCTCGTGCTCTTTTGTTGGCCATAATATCAACCTCCTGCCTGTCAACACCAATAATATTAACCCTTTGCACTTCATCATTACCTGACGGAGCCCCCTGTGCTTAGTTTTTGATTTCTTGCTGCTCCCTCTGGCCATTAAACTGTGCCTGACCCTTTCCTCGACAAACAAAGGATACATGCCACCCCTTTCCCTTGGTGGGTGAGGCAATCTGGAGCATATTGTCCCTCCTCTTCGCAATTGTAACATCTAGCACGCAATTGCCTAGACCTGCCTCTTCCTGACCTTGCTTGACCTTTCTCCATAACACTTAAACCCAACTCTTGCATTTGCTCAGACAAATCTTGAACTATATGTACCCATTGTTGAGGAATAGCTGCTACCCCTCAATTAGGCTGATTCTCCATTTGAATTTTTTCTCTCGGATTTGACGTTGGATTGGGAACCATTGCTTAGTACCCCAACGCGCTGTCAGCCGTTTTTTGGAGCAAGGGATTGTGCTTATGTACATACACATGCATGGTGCATCGAATAAAGGATTGCCCATTTTCCATAGCCAGGTGGTTACGTGGGGCCCACATGTGTACAGGTAGGACAGGGTGTACATAGTGCATCGATTTTCACTATTACCAGTACCAGTATGTTTTTTCTACAATCATGAGGAGTTGGTAGTACGTAAAAATTCTCGAGGAAGCTATCCGCGGGCCAACGACATGAGGTAAGCAGGTGCGTCAAGATGGCATCTAGTGGCGTCAGGAGGTCGAATGGGGTCAATATTTGCACGTGGATGAGTACGGACACGACATGGATGTTTTCTTGTGATAATTATGCAGAAAAGGTCATCATGAGGACCATATTTTGGGGCCACTTCACGTGGTGGCGGGATGCATTATTGAAAAAAGTCGAGTGCCAGGTGTGCGTATGGATGCAGCAGGGTGACAACTATGCACTGCGAGGTCAGTTTTGGCATGTTCGGGGTCCGTTTGAGGTCATCTAAAAGGCCAAGGGTACCCAACTAATAAAGCTAAGTGTGGGAACTGAAAAAAAAGAGAGAGAAGACCAGAAAAAATGTGGAGAGAAGAGGAGGAACATCCGCAACTGTGTTTTTTGCTCATTTTGGAGCCTATTTTGGCCATAAACTGCTCATCCGAGGTCGGATTTGAGCACTTTGACATTGTAGACTGGGTTTTGGGACGTTCCGGACGCGATGGCGCTGTCTATTTTTCCAAATTCCTCACTGTTTTTCTGTTTTTTTTGACTGTGTAAGTTTCTCCTATGAGCAAAGCCTCTGCTCGAGTTTGTGATTGTATCTGGTATATTTTACCCATATTGTGTGAGCTATTTGCCCCATTGGTGTTGGCCCAAGCTCAATTGTATCTAAACATCAGAAATTCACCTCTTTTGAGCTGAGTTTTTTGGCTGTGTGTGTGTGTTTCTCTGTGTGGAGTGGGTAAACCGACAATCTCTCTCCTCTCACTCCATCGGTGTGTTCCATGTCTCGGCCAGGTGGATTGTGTAAGCCAAGTGGTGCCCCATAGTGTGTGTGTATCATCCCAAGAGTGTGTGTTGGGTCATTATAGAGGTGTTCTATGTGCTTCCATCCCGCTCACATTCTTTTGGTGCCCCCACTAAGGATCTTCTTCGAGTACCTTCTACTTCCAGCTTCAAGCTTCTTCGAGTACCTTCTACTTCCAGCTTCAAGCTTCTTCGAGTACCTTCTGCTTCGAGCTTCGAGATTCGGGATTACAGGTTGCAGACTGCAGATTATAGGTTACAGGTTACAGGGATAGGTAAAGATACAGGTGATTCACACATGTACAGGTAGCTGCAGTTCAGTGATACATTGACAAAAGGGAGTCACTTGCAGTTGTTGTGGGTATGCATCAGTTGGCGCCTGCTTGAGCGCATTGTCTGTTGGTACTGTATGTTACTTGTGGAAACTGCCATTGTATGCCTTTGTGGAGCCATATATGGTTTTATTTGGCAGTCCGAGCCATTTCTGAGACTTGGTCTAGAAGATAGTCATTTATGAGACTTGACTATACGCGATTTCCATAAGCCAAATTCCTCACTCTTTTTCTGCTGTTTTTCTGTGTAAGTTTCTCCTATGAGCGAAGTTTCTGCTCTAGTTTGTGATTGTATCTGGCTTATTTTACCCATATTGTGTGAGCTATTTGCCCCATTGGTGTTGGCCCAAGATCTATTGTATCTAAACATCAGAAATTCTCCTCTTTTGAGCTGAGTTTTTTGGGTGTGTGTGTGTGTGTTAGTGTGGAGTGGGCAAGTGCATAGTCTCTCTCCTCTCACTCCATCGGTGTGTGTCCTGTCTCGGCCAGGTGTGTTGTGTAAGCCGAGTGGTGCCCCCTAGTGTGTGTGTGTATCTTCGCAAGAGTGTATGTCGGGTCGTTATAGAGGCGTTCTGTGTTTTTCCATCCCGCTCACATTCTTTTGGCGCCCCCACGGAGGATCTTCTTCGAGTACCTTCTGCTTCGAGCTTCGAGCTTCGAGCTTCGAGATTCGGGATTACAAGTTGCAGGTTACAGGTTCAGGTACAGGTACAGGTACATATACAGGTACAGGTGATTCACACAAGTAAAGGTAGCTCGAGTACAGTGATATACTAGCAGTGATGTCACTTGCAGTTGTTGTGGGTATGCATCACTTGGCGCCTGTTTGAGCGCATTGTCTGCTGGATTGTACATTACTTGTGGAAACTGCCATTGTACGCATTTGTGGAGCCATACTTGGTTTTATTTGGCAGTCCCAGCCATTTCTGAGACTTGGTCTGGAAGATAGTCATTTCTGAGACTTGACTATACGCGATTTGCATTAGCCCTCGTGTGAGGGTCGATAGCGTGAGGTTTTATTGAGCTAGGGGATTCTCAAATGTGGAGATCCTTTTGGTGATACAGGTAGCTGGAGCACCCTTTTCGTGACCTTGCCATAGGCTATGTATTAGTGATTCTATTTGATGCTCGGGTTCTATTGTTGGCAGTTTATGCATACATATACACTCTATATTTTGGGTTCTTACTGCTCTACTTCTGGGGAAACTCTGTCTAAATTTCTCCAAGTTATGATGGCTGGTTTTTGGTTTTAAAGCCATTTATGATGTTATGCTGCTGAGATTTGGGCAAAATCAAAGGATAAGTCAGGTGTGCCTTCTTGGGAGCTTCATGGTTGGCTTTAATGGATGATCAAAATGGCCCTCAATTCACTCCTTTTCATTTAACTCAAAGAATTCAGATAAATGTTCATGTGTCCAGGAAGATTTTTTTCTAGCAGCGCATAGTCTTTATGTTTGGGCCAAGAAGATTACGAGAGATCGTGGAATGTCCTTTACCTGTTATAATTCCAATGATCAACTACAAAAACTCATTTGATGTGCATGTGTTTGTCCTTATCTGAAGTTGAGCTCCATTGAAGTTTCTAGGGATTGGGCCAGTCAAGAGTTTTGGGTTCTTGCACGTGTGTTCGAAGAGGTTCTCAAAGCATCGTAGCTTGGGTAGCCATGGATTTCTCTTATCCGGAGTTTCATGGAAGAAATGATGAAGATGTAGAAGAATTTTTGGAAAAGATGGAGTTTGCATGCGTTAGCAACCAGATTCATGACCTGGCGCAGATGTTACGTCTTCTCCAAATCTGTTTGAAGAGTGATGCACGAGTTTGGTCCAAAGAATTTGAAGAGGAGCTGCATGGGGCTGATCCACCCGTAAGATTGAGTTGGGACAATCTTAGGCATGGATTGGAAGTGGAGTTTGTGAAGATAGAAGATCCTGACAAAGTGTGGCAAGAAGTACAGGCTTTAGTGCAAAAGGAAGGTGATCCAGTAGATGCGTACATACGTAAGTTCTCATTGGCATGGGAGAGGATGTACAAGGCTTTAGCACCACAGGTACCCTCGCCTGACATGATGAAGAAGGACAGGTTCTTGGGTGGCCTTTGGGAGAATATACGCTGGAGAGTGGAGCTAAAGAAGCCTAGGACATATGAAGGTGCACTAGAGGTGGCAAGGAACAAAGAGTGGAAGTTGAGGAAAATGAGCGAGCTAGGGGTAGAGTCTTTGCCCATGAGGTCTGAATTTCAGCCTATGGATTCTTCGCAAGGTCGTATGCCAGGGGTTCATCATGAACTAGTGGTTTCTATTACTCCTCAGGTTATGCCAGGAGTGGTCACTAGAGCAGTGCAAGATGATGGGCTAAGGCAAGACATGAGGCAAGTGGTAGATTTAATGAAGAATCTCAGCCTAAACATGCTAGGTCAAGTGGGAAATAATCGAGGTCGAGGGAGATTTGCAAATCAGCCAGGATGTGAAGAAAGGCCTCGGAATGGTGTTGGACAAAGCAATGGTAGGTTTTGGAGGCAGACGCCCACATGTTACAATTGTGGAGAGTTGGGTCACATCAGCCCGCAATGTGATTAGCCACCAAGGATGGGGGGAGGCATGTATCCAATGCCAAGATAGGTGTTAACTAGGTCCAATAATTATGGCATCAAAATTAAGGGAGATGAAGGAACCAGTGGATTAACCCAGGAGGAAAAGGGAAAGACAAAAGTGCTAAGTGTAGTCACCTTGGAGAAGGCATCAAAGCTAGAGGATACATTAGTGATTCCTGTTGGGAAGAGGACCACAGAGGAAAAGGAAGGAAAAAGTGCCCCAGGTCCTAGTAAGAAGAAAGGAAGAGCCATGAAGGCGAGGATGTCAGGCCAAGAGAAAAAGGAGGGCTCGTCGCAAGTTTCATTTTCAGATTTTCCACTAGGGGATGGGCAATTAAGCTATGACTTGAGGAGGATCTGACAAGCAGGAAAGCCGATGTTACTTTTGGGCAGCTTATAGAGATGGTGCCTAAGCTAAAGTGACAGTGGAAGAGGATGGTTAACCCGGAGAAAGAGCTAGAGAGAGGTTCAGTGAAGGTGTTGGCGATGGACGAGCTACCATACATTTGTCCAATAGTAGATGTGTGGCACAAAAGAAAAATTTTGGGACAAGGTTATGTGGATGGTGGAGCCCAAATATTCATCATAACACACTCATGCATTGAGAAGATGGGTCTTACAGTGTCTGGGGTGTCAGGTTTCCAGATCAGATTGGCAAACCATCAGAAAGTAAAATGTTTGGATGTTGTAAAGAGCTTAGAAGTGGAAGCATATGATGCAAAGGCAGTGGTTGATTTTCATGTGATGCCAGCGGGGTTGGGAGCATATCCTATTATACTGGGCAGACCATGGTTACATGCAGTGGGAGCTGTTCAAGATTGGAGACATGGTACGATTAGCCTCTATGGAAAGACAGGTGCCAGAAGCTATATAAAATGGGCACAAGGAAACGATTGGAGGAGCTATAAGAAGATGAGGATGAGTCTAGTGATGAAGACTATTCCACGGTGACAGATGAGGACAGTGATAGTACTACCAGCAGTGATGACGATGCTGATGTTGCATTTCTTTTGATGGACAAAGG
Source organism: Adiantum capillus-veneris (assembly GCF_014529385.1). Lineage (NCBI taxonomy): Eukaryota > Viridiplantae > Streptophyta > Polypodiopsida > Polypodiales > Pteridaceae > Adiantum > Adiantum capillus-veneris. Next base: position 85,137,043 of record NC_140950.1, read on the forward strand.
AACCCATGAGTTTAGTTTAGTTGCATTTGCAAATGAGGTTAAAGATGAAAGTGAAGGGCCTTATGAAGTGATTGAAGGGCTGATGCAAACCAAGGTTGAGTTGTCAAAGAAACAAGAATTGATGACACAAATGATCAGTGGAGACCTCTCAACCATGGAGAAGGAGATATATTTGCATATGCAGGTCTATGCCAAAGTAATGGATGGTTTTCTTGATGCAAGGTTGATATATGGAATCTCTATAGGTTTTCCTTGGGAACCAGGTGGACGCTTGATTAAGTTTTTGATGCAGGGAATGCCAAGTGTTTTTGTGTGGGATCTAGGCGGCGAGTCTCATATCTCTTTTTGCTTCTGCTGAGCATGAATGCTCTAGCAGGCTAGGGAATGGGCAAATTATGTCAGGAGTTTTTTTGGAGTAAGGGATTGTGCATATGTACATATACATGCATGGTGCATCGAATAAAGGATTTCTCATTTTCCATAGCCAGGTGGTTATGTGGGGCCCACATGTGTACACGTAGGATAGCATGTACATAGTGCATCGATTTTCACTATTACCAGTACCAGTATGTTTTTTCTACAATCATGAGGAGTTGGTAGTACGTAAAAATTCTCGAGGAAGCTATCCGCGGGCCAACGACATGAGGTAAGCAGGTGCGTCAAGATGGCATCTAGTGGCGTCAGGAGGTCGAATGGGGTCAATATTTGCACGTGGATGAGTACGGACACGACATGGATGTTTTCTTGTGATAATTATGCAGAAAGGTCATCATGAGGACCAGATTTTGGGGCCACTTCACGTGGTGGCAGGATGCATTATTGGAAAAATTTGAGTGCCAGGTGTGCGGATGATGCAAAAAGGTGACAACTATGCACTGCGAGGTCAGTTTTTGGACTGTTCGGGGTCCGTTTGAGGGCATCTAAAATGCCAAGGGTGCCCAACTAATAAAGCTACATGTGAGAACTAAAAAACCAGAGAGAAGACCAGAAAAAACGTGGAGAAGAGAGGAGGAACAACCGCAACTATGTTTTTGGAGTTTGTTTTGGCCGTAAACTGCTCATCCGAGGTCGGATTTGAGCACTTTGACATTGTAGACTGGGGTTTTGGGCCGTTCCGGATGCAATGGCACTGTCCATTTTGCCAAATTACTCACTCTTTTTCTGCTATTTTTCTGTGTAAGTTTCTCTTATGAGCGAAGTTTCTACTCTAGTTTGTGATTGTATCTGGCTTATTTTACCCATATTGTGTGAGCTACTTGCCCCATTGGTGTTGGCCCAAGCTCTATTGTATCTAAATATCAGAAATTATCCTCTTTTGAGCTGAGTTTTTTGGTTGTGTGTGTGTGTGTGTGTGTGTCTCTGTGTGGAGTGGGCAAGTGGATAGTCTCTCTCCTCTCACTCCATCGGTGTGTTACCTGTCTCGGCCAGGTGTGTTGTGTAAGCCGAGTGGTGCCCCCTAGTGTGTGTGTGTGTATCTTGCCAAGAGTGTCTGTTGGGTCTTTATAGAGGCGTTCTGTGTTTTTCCATCCCGCTCACAATGTTTTTTTGTTTTCACTTTACTTGGCAATTATTGTCATTGTGCAAAGCAAAGTGCTTTGGCAATTTTATAGGAAGCACGGCTTCAGGGAACTGGCAAAATAGGGAATCTCAACTCACTGAATCCTTACCAGTTTCAATTGTGCAAGGTGCCCCTTTCAAGTCATCCCCATACAGTCACGACCCTGCACGGTAGATGGTCAAGATTCAACTTGTGTTTTCTATTGCCTCTCTCGATGAGAGCGTCATACAAACAGATTGTGGAATGCTTATAGGATAAGCTGCAATTCATGCATAAGATGTCTAAGAGCACACATTCTGGGCACGCACTCTACAAATTTAAGGAAAGCTCCTCAGCCCAGCATGCTCGTCTTTTCTCTCTTTTTCTTATTTCTTTCACGAATAACAAAACTCTTCTAAGAAGCTTTTGTTACATATTCTGCTCGTGAGTCAGCTTGAGCCAAGGTGCTCTAACTCACAGTTCGCGTGTGGCTAAGATTCTACTCAAATTACTCTTCATCGGTTCGTCGATTGAACACTATTTTGCCTAAGGGCTATGAGACAAACAGGCTAAGAGCCGATGTCAGGACATGGGTAAGACCCAACTATTGGCATTCTTTGGGTGATTGTTGTCCAGATATACCCAAGGAAGTACACATCAACTTTAATGGCCAAGCAAGAGTCTTGTCATTACGGATATTTAGGGTGTCATTTTTGCACTATAGGTTTCTAGTGTGATGCTCAAGTTAAGTTTTTGATACTCTTGCACTTACATCAGCAGTTGATCTATACCATGGAGTCTAGAGACAGCACACAGTTCAAACAACATGGCTGTTAATACGAGCTAGACATCTGACTTATGTGGATTTCTTGCTCTCACTATAGCACTACGGCGTGTCTATGGATATACTTTTTGGGGTAAGGCCCGGCAAGTGATTGTTACATCACCCCATAGGCATTAAGGATCACAGTTTGATCTGCATTGAGGATCACAGTTTGATCTCTCCCAGTTAGACTTTCAAGAAACGCGGTACCGGACAAATTCAACTTCTCAAGTTGATTTCAATCATTACGTACACGGTTAACTATGTTGGTTATTGTTACCTGCTAGTTGAGCAGTTTCTACAAAGGGTCTTACCAAAGGGTTTGACTATGTAGATTTTAACCAACGGGGTTGGATTGCGATGGCAACACCCATGGTTCCCACTACAATGCTGTTTGTTTTTCCAGGTAGGAGACGTGCTCCTCTCCATTTGAATACTGGCAAGTGAACATTACGTTCAAATCTCCAGGTATGCATCTATTTATTTGGTGTTATTCCATTTTTAGTATGCTTTGCTTGGTCTTTCAAGACGTATAAATATGCTTGAATGTTACAGAGCCATGCCAAAGGGCATGTCGGCACAAAGTATTTTGGGCCAAGTGTCCAATCTATCTTTCTGCCTTATGCTGTTACGAACCTACTTGTAGGGTTCAATTTGGCACATGTTGTCACATGGGATACAACATGGTCTCGGAACTCAAGGAGTTCGGTTTAGCCAGTGTGGAGCAAGATAATGAGGGTCCCTCTCACTCTTGTCATAGAGTATTACAGTTACCTCCACACACAAGTACATCTTGTACTAGAAGGATGTTCTTTTTTTACACATCCTTACATGAGACATATTCCACATGTGGAGAATATGAGTCTCTGGACTGACATTGGCGCCATTACTTCAATTACGTGTCACGACAAAGTCCCTAGGTGCTTGTCAAATCTGTTTTCTTGACCATTATTTAAAACGACATATCAGGAGCAATTTCGTGGCCAGAAACTGTTGGATACTTAGAATGACTTGTTAAGGTACAAGTACTACTAAACAACATTACAGATGGTTGTTTATACATATAGCAAGGCTATAAGCTGTTAATGAAAAATTTCCATTGTCTGTATCTAGAAGTGAGCAATGTTTCACCATTTATTGTGATTCAGACGTTTCAGCAAGGCTTGCAAAAGATTGCAAACTAAAGTATTTAGTTCCTTTTCAGAACTATTTACATTCCTTTTATTGTGTGCTAGGCGCATCACATTTGCCATAAGTATTGGCAAGCATCATTATGGATATACAGGTTCGGTTAGTTTTTGCTAAATGCATGCACACTAGGTGTTATGGGCCCTAGTGTTTAGCAAGGGCTGATTTGGAACGGCATGCATATTCCACAGATTGTTGCTTATGAAGTAGTTTGCACTCTATGTGCACTATCTCTATGAGATTACTTTTGGATCCACTAATCACCAATAGAGGTCATGGCTCGGTTTGGGCGTTTGTGAATTTCTCTCAAGTTAACCACGATGGTTATTTTGGACATCGTGAGGAAAACACACCTTAGTACTATCAGTTATCCAAGGGGATAGACAAATTACAAAGATTACAAAGAGTAATCTTGTGCTAAAGGATCTGCTAAGAGCATACATTAACACAACGCATTTCTAAATAGATGATTTTCTCCCTATTCCAGAATTTGCTTAAGTATGATTTTTGACTTTGAACACCTCTTGTGGTGGGGTTGGAGATTGTGTCAATACTTTCATACGTCAAGGACTTACCAGGTGTGCTGACAAAGTATGTTGGCAAGTAACCTTCATTAGGGATGAACACTTAGTTCTTTGTGTCCAAACTATTCAGAATTCTAATGAGGACATTCCCTATCTACAAACTTTTCAAGATACTCAGGCGAGTAGGAAATCTGGCTCACAACTGCATGAAAAGTTACGCCAAGGTTTTGTTGCATTATTCCAGTACCTTCAAAAGATCTGAAAACTGGTTATTCCTTTGGACAACTCTTAGTTGTGGTTACTTCTTTACAGTACTCATGTGAGTTATAAATGGAGTTACCATTTAGACCCAAGTGACTCTTAGTTGTGGTTACTTCTTTACAGCACTCAAGTGAGTCATAAATGGAGTTACCATTTAGACCCAAGTGGTTGCAAACGGACAACAATGTTGAAAATCAAGATATTCCTCTTGGTTTCATTGAACCTCCTCAAGCCACCAATTATCGGTCATACAAACAACTGGCTCACTTATGGGACGTCAATAATGAGAACATCAGTATTCTTAAGAAGAAATTTTCCACTTTTGGTTTTCGAGGACGAAAACTCTTCTTTAAAGGGAGAGTAATGTCAGGACACGGGTCCTGTACCCTAAGAACTAGGCTAGGCAAGGACTACGGCCAAGGGCCGGGCTAGGTAGTGTGGACATGGGATCCGTCTAGGGCAAGGGGCTAGGAGCCCACCTATAAAGGGAGGTTGGGAGGAGGATCCAGGAGAGCCTAGTTGCCTAGTTTCTTACATCTCCATTGGGTTAACAATCCTCTTCTACTGTCGCTTTAGCTTAGGCACCATCTCTATAAGCTGCCCAAAAGTAACATTTGCCTTCCTGCTCCTCAGATCCTCCTTCAAGTCATAGCTTAATTGCCCATCCCCTAGTGAAAAATCTGACACATGAAACTTGCGACGAGCCCTCCTTTTCCTCTTGCCTTGACATCCTCGCCTTCATGGCTCTTTCCCTTCTTCTTACTAGGACCTAGGGCACTTCTTCCTTCCTTTTTCTGTGTGGTCCTCTTCCCAATAGGCATCACTAATGTATCCTCTAGCTTTGATGCCTTCTCCAAGTGACTACACTTATCACTTTTGTCTTTCCTTTTCCTCCTGGGTTAATCCACTGGTTCCTTCTTCACCCTTGATTTCAATGCCATAATCATTTGACCTAGCTAGCACCTATCTTGGCAATGGATAATGTGTCCCCCATCCTTGGTGGCTTATCACATTCGGGTTGATGTGTCCCAACTCTCCACAATTATAACATGTGGGCGTCTGCCTCCAGAACCTACCATTACTTTGTCCAGCACCATTCATGGGTCTTTCCTCACCTCCTGGCTGATTTGCAAACTCCCTTGACCTCGATTATTTCCCACTTGACCTAGCATGTTTAGGCTGAGATTCTTCATTAAATCTACCACTTGCCTCATGTATTGCCTTAGCCCATCATCTTGCACTGCTGTAGTGACCACTGTTGTAGTGACCCACTGCTAGCATAACATGAGGAGGAACAGGAACCACTGGTTCATGACGAACCCCTGGCATGTGACCTTGCAAAGAATCCATAGGCTGAAATTCAAACCTCATGGGCAAAGACTCTACTCCTAGCTGGCTCATTTTCCTCAGCTTCCACTCTTTGTTCCTTGCTACCTCTAGTGCATCTTCATATGTCCTAGGCTTCTTTAGCTCCACTCTCCAACGTATATTCTCCCAAAGACCAACCAAGAACGTGTCCTTCTTCATCATGTCAGGCGGGGGTACTTGTGGTGCTAAGGCCTTGCACATCCGCTCCCATGCCAATGAAAACTTACGTATGTACGCATTTACTGGCTCACCTTCCATCTGCACCAAACCTTGTACTTCTTGCCACACTTTGTCAGGATCTTCTATCTTCACAAACTCCACTTCCAACCCATGCCGTAGGTTGTCCCAACTCAACCTTCCGTGTGGATCAGCCCCACGCAACTCCTCTTCAAATGCTTTGGACCAAACTCGTGCATCACTCTTCAAACAGATTTGGAGAAGACGTAACATCTGCGCAGGGTCATGAATCTGGCTGCTTATGCAAGCAACCTCCATCTTTTCCAAAAAGTCTTCCACATCGTCATCACTTCTTCCATGAAACTCCGGATAAGAGAAAGCCATGGCTACCCAAGCTACGATGCTTTGAGAACCTCTTCGAACACACGTGCAAGAACCCAAAACTCTTGACTGGCCCAATCCCTAGAAACTTCAATGGAGCTCAACTTCAGATAAGGACAAACACATGCACATCAAATGAGTTTTTGTAGTTGATCATTGGAATTATAACAGGTAAAGGACATTCCACGATCTCTCGTAATCTTCTTGGCCCGAACATAAAGACTATGCGCTGCTGGAAAAAAATCTTCCTGGACACATGAACATTTATCTGAATTCTTTGAGTTAAATGAAAAGGAGTGAATTGAGGGCCATTTTGATCATCCATTAAAGCCAACTATGAAGCTCCCAAGAAGGCACACCTGACTTATCCTTTGATTTTGCCCAAATCTCAGCAGCATAACAGCATAAATGGCTTAAAAACCAAAAACCAGCCATCATAACTTGGAGAAATTTAGAAAGAGTTTCCCCAAAAGTAGAGCAGTAAGAACCCAAAATATAGAGTGTATATGTATACATAAACTGCCAACAATAGAACCCGAGCATCAAATAGAATCACTAATACATAGCCTATGGCAAGGTCACGAAAAGGGTGCTCCAGCTACCTGTATCACCAAAAGGATCTCCACATTTGAGAATCCCCCAGCTCAATAAAACCTCACGCTATCGACCCTCACACGAAGGCTAATGCAAATCGCGTATAGTCAAGTCTCAGAAATGACTATCTTCCAGACCAAGTCTCAAAAATGGCTGAGACTGCCAAATAAAACCAAGTATGGCTCCACAAATGCGTACAATGGTAGTTTCCACAAGTAACGTACAATCCAGCAGACAATGCGCTCAAACAGGCGCCAAGTGATGCATACCCACAACAACTGCAAGTGACATCACTGCTAGTATATCACTGTACTCTAGGTACCTTTACTTGTGTGAATCACCTGTACCTGTACATGTACCTATACCTGTACATGTACCTATACCTGTACCTTTAACTGTACCTGTACCTGTAACCCGCAACTTGTAATCCCGAATCTCGAAGCTTGAAGCTCGAAGCAGAAGGTACTCGAAGAAGATCCTCCATGGGGGCGCCAAAAGAATGTGAGCGGGATGGAAAAACACAGAACGCCTCTATAATGACCCGACATACACTCTTGAGAATATACACACACACTAGGGGGCACCACTCGGCTTACACAACACACCTGGCCGAGAGAGGACACACACCGATGGAGTGAGAGGAGAGAGACTATGCACTTGCCCACTCCACACTGACACACACACACACACCCAAAAAACTCAGCTCAAAAGAGGAGAATTTCTGATGTTTAGATACAATAGATCTTGGGCCAACACCAATGGGGCAAATAGCTCACACAATATGGGTAAAATAAGCCAGATACAATCACAAACTAGAGCAGAAACTTCGCTCATAGGAGAAACTTACACAGAAAAACAACAGAAAAAGAGTGAGGAATTTGGCAAAGTGGACAGCGCCATCGCTTCCAAAATGGCCCAAAACCCCAGTCTACAATGTCAAAGTGCTCAAATCCGACCTCAAATGAGCAGTTTACGGCCAAAACAGGCTCCAAAAACCCCAAAAACACAGGTGCGGCTGTTCCTCCTCTCTTCTCCACGTTTTTTTGGTCTTCTCTCTGGTTTTTTAGTTCCCACATGTAGCTTTATTATTTGGTCACCCTTGGCCCTTTAGATGACCTCAAACGGACCCCGAACAGTCCAAAAATTGACCTCGCAGTGCATAGTTGTCACCTTTTTGCATCATCCGCACACATGGCACTCAAATTTTTCCAATAATGCATCCTGCCACCACGTGAAGTGGCCCCAAAATCTGGTCCTCATGATGACCTTTCTGCATAATTATCACAAGAAAACATCCATGTCGTGTCCGTACTCATCCACGTGCAACTATTAACCCCATTCGACCTCCTGACGCCACTAGATGCCATCTAACGCACCTGCTTACCTCATCTTGTCGACCTGCGGATAGCTTCCTCGAGAATTTTTACGCGCTACCAACTCCTCATTAATATAGAAAAAACACACTGGTACTCGTAATAGTGAAAATCGATGCACTATGTACATGTTGTCCTACCTGTACACATGTGGGCCCCACATAACCACCTGGCTATGGATAATGGGCAATCCTTTATTCGATGCACCATGCATGTATATGTACATTGATGCACAATCCCTTACTCCAAAAAACTCCTAACAACGTAAACTTGGCTACCTGGTCATTGTTGCTACAACCAGTTGTCATGAAATTTGGAAGGAAAAACTCATTCCAAAATGGCTTATAGCCGTATCTGCACAGATGCCGTCGTATATCCTATTCACCCGCCTGGTACATAATGAAATAACCTGCAATATGAATTAACCTGCAAAGACATTGCCTATGTCTTCGCAATTTTGTATGCTCATAGCATATGCCAAACGCACGAAGTCTCCACATACCCAGCTTCACACATGAACAAATCTCCAGCATAAGGAGTAAGAGACATAGCACCTAGCCCAGTCTCATCCAACGTAAGGAGTAAGAGACATAGCAACAAGCCTAGTCTCACATTGGACAAGCCTTATGTGTCTAAGCTTACTCATGCCCTGCACAAGTAGGTAGCACAATCTAGTGTCCTTGCATCGTACATGACATCACCATGCCAAGCAGGTGACGCATGCTTTGACGCCTTGCATACCTCAAGATCTGCTTGACAACTTCCTTTGAGACATGTGTGTACGCCCTGCACACCTTCATGATCTCCTAGGCATGCTTATTGCCACTTAGGCAAACATGGTGCCTGCTAGGCACACTTTTTCTACCTCCGAGACATAGGGGTTACCTCGAGGATGGCCCTATCATCGGCTTAGGCATAAGGGGTACTCTCTTAGGTTACCCCCCCTAGCGTGTCCCAAGCATAAGGGTTACAAATCGCCTCAAGCAAGTCAACAACATGCTCTACAGATATGACACATGCTTTGATCGAGTAGACTAGAGTATATGAAACTACTAAGGACATCCCCGCATCATGCTACCAAAGCCATACCCTCCGCAAGCACACATGGTTATGCCCCCTCCATAAGAGCCATGTCCATGTCGTACATGTAGGGTAAAAGCCATGACACACATGGAGTGTATTCCGAAGTAATTTGACACACACATCCATCTACTACGACTCAACCAAGTGTTCTATTGTAAGCACACCATATCAAGCATACAAGGTCGTATGCCTTCTCTAGGGGCATTCCTTGTCATGCATGATATCAAAACATCTAATGTACACTGTACTTGCAGTCTTGTGCAAAGTTTGTGTACATCAAGGAACACATAGCTATCTCTACTACTACTCAAGCATAACTGCTTGTGTCAAATGCATATGTGAAAGAAGAAAACATAACTTTAAAAAGTTACCTTGGCTTCGAGTCCCTCAGCTTCATGTTTCCTCCGGCAATCAAGTATGTCGGAGCATGTGCATATAAGCTGACCCAAGCCTAACCAGACATGTGCCACCTTTGGATGCTGCCATTGCCCCATGCATGCATCTATGCATGGCAATATCCTTGACGTTCCCTCTTTGCATGCAACATCTCAGCATGTGCACGCGTCCCTCAATGCAAACAATCCGCTCGAAGAGCGTACGACGCCTGCCGACCGCCCTCTAACTATACCCAAGAGAGCTCTGCATTATCCGCCTCGTTCGAATGCAGTCCGACTATTGGACCAACCCCTTGTGTGGGGAGGGTGCCCAAGTTGGGGCGCCCATTTGTGTGTTAAGGAAAAAAAACAAAAAAAAAAGAAACCTCCTGCTGCTGCAGCGATGGCGAAAAACGCAGGTCTGTCACCGTTAATCGATCGGGCAGCTCCAACCACGCCCCTACAGGGCCCCGTGCTGTGATGAAATTTTCCTATCTTGCTAGGGCGCACCCTTTTCGTGCCAGGCCCACCTGAAACGGTGCATGTTGATCATCCTCTCCCCCTCCCGCAAAGCAGCTCTTCCCACGAGCTTCCACGAAGGTCTTGCTCGGCTTTGCAGGGGCCGTTTCTTACGGCCGGGAGAGACAAAGAGACCGAAAGAAGAAGAGAACTTGCAACCATGACCCTACCTTGCCATGCAAGGCCATGCAACCACGTCCCCTCCATAGCTCGCTCTGCCCTGAGCTCTGATACCAGTGTAAGAAACTAGGCAGCTAGGCTCTCCTGGATCCTCCTCCCAACCTCCCTTTATAGGTGGGCTCCTAGCCCATTGCCCCAGACGGATCCCCTGTCCACACTGCCTAGCCCGGCCCTTGGCCGTAGTCCTTGCCTAGCCTAGTTATTAGGGTACAAGACTCGTGTCCTCACAGGAGAAAGAACCAGAGAGAGGTCCAGTGAAGGTGTTGGTGATGGATGAGCTACCAGAAATTTGTCCAATAGTAGATGTGTGGCATAAAAGGAAAAATCTGGGACAAGGTTATGTGGATGGTGGAGCCCAAATATGTGTGATAACACACTCATGCGTTGACAAGATGGGTCTTACAATGAGACTGGGGTGTCAGGGTTTTGGATCAGATTGGCCAACCATCAAAAAGTAAAATGTTTGGGTGTTCTAAAGAGCTTAGAAGTGGAGGCGTATGATGCAAAGGCGGTGGTTGATTTTCATGTGATGCCAGCAGCGGGGTTGGGAGAATATCCTATTATATTGGGTAGACCATGGTTACGTGCAGTGGGAGCTGTTCAAGATTGGCGACGTGGTACGATTAGCCTCTATGGAAAGACAGGTGCCAAGAAGCTTTATAATATGGACACAACGAAACGATTAGAAGAGCTTTATGAAGATGAAGATGAGTCTAGTGGTGATGAAGACTATTCCATAGTGACTGATGAGGACAGTGATAGTACTACCAGCATTGATGAGGATGTTGATGTTGCATTTCTTCTAATGGACAAAGGAATCCAGGAGTCTAGTTTCGTTGCATTTGCGAATGATATTGAAGATGAAAGTGAAGGGCCTTATGAAGTCATTGAAGGGTTGATGCAGACCAAGGTTGAATTGTCAAAGAAGCAGGAATTGATGACACAAATGATTAGTGGAGACCTCTCAGCTATGGAGAAGGAGATATATTTTCACATGCAGGTCTATGCCAAAGTAATTGATGGTTTTCTTGATGCAAAGTTGATATATGGCATCTCTACAGATTTTCCTTGGGAACCATGTGGAAGCTTGATTAAGTTTTTGATGCAGGGAATGCAAAGTGTTTTTGTGTGGGATCCAGGTGGAGTGAATATCTCTTTTTGCTGTTGTGCTGAGCATGAAAGCTCTAGCAGGCTAGGGGATGGGCAAATTATGTCAGAAGTTTTTTGGAGCAAAGGATTGTGCATATGTACATACACATGCATGGTGCATCGAATAAAGGATTGCCCATTTTCCATAGCCAGGTGGTTACGTGGGGCCCACATGTGTACAGGTAGGACAGCATGTACATAGTGCATCGATTTTCACTATTACCAGTATCAGTATGTTTTTTCTACAATAATGAGGAGTTGCTAGCACGTAAAACATCTCGAGGAAGCTATCCGCAGGCCAACGACATGAGGTAAGAAGAGCAACCTCTAGACACCCTTCAAGGCTCCCGTGCTGCTCAATGGGGCTGGGGCACAACACAACACAAACCAAAACAACAAACCCACAGCCAAATCCCAACTACACAAGGGGCACCACCTAGTTTAAGAGCGAACTAGGACGCAAAAGAGGAGAATCGTTAGAGCAACCCACAAACAAGCAAGGAATTTACACTAACCCTAACACCAATGGAATACTCTCACACACTAAAACACGAGAGAGAGAGAGAGAGAGAGAGAGATAGTGCTCGGGCTGCTTTGAAACGTATCGGCAATGATCAAGCAAACACAACTATATATTTAAGAAAGAGAGAGAAAGGGGGAGGGGGTGCTTGTTGCATTAATACCTTCTTACAAATCTGTCATGACAAATCAAAGTGAAATTAGTATCTGTTCAACATAGCTTGCGTAAATTTCACCACAACACATCACAAGAAAAGCCACCCCAATCACTGTCTTAAAGCCAGGGGAGTCCTCTCCACCCTGTCGCCCTCTTACAGTATGTGGGATTTATGGCTAGGTTGATGACAACACCAGAGAACAAGCTATCAAGAACTTAACAAAAAACACCAAGACACTTACGCATCATTGTTGTCCATTACTTCACGTTGGAAGGGAGACAAAATATCCAAGCTTAGTCTAAATCCACCCTCCTTGATTCAGCAAATGTTGGGCTTACACTAGTAGGAGAAATGATAGATTTCCTACTCTCAATTGAATGATCACTCTCTCTCTTACAATGGCATAGAGTTCCCTTGCTAATCCCCTATTACAACACATGCACATGCATAAGACAATGAGCTTCCACTCAAGAGCTCCTTCTAGAGAGGTTGAGCTTGGCTTCTCAAGCTATAGCATAGTGCTCTTGCTTATGGCTCCCACCTTTTGTGCTAGCTACACCCTCCTTTTATAGCAATTTTGAAGGCTAGGGTTACTCCTCTAACCATGGTTGGGTTAGATTTTCAGCAATTTATCTAATTTCTTTTGCTTGGAATTATCAAGAAGTTGGTGAGGAAAGAGAGAGGAGAGAAATGGAGGTGATAGGACTTTTCATAGTGGGTTAGTGTTAGTAGAGTTAGTATTAATTTACAAATGGAATTGGATATTTACAATGGGAGTATCCATGTAGGATACAAATAAGGAAGAAAAAAACTCTTAAGAGGTAAGAAAAGGTGGCTTTCTTACAAGGTTGATGCTCCCAGTGTCTTGAGTAGGGCCGATTTTGACGCTTGTTGACGGTCCACTAGCTTTGACGGTACATTTCTTCTCCACTCTTGACCTTCCTTGAGAGACAAGGTAATTGAAGCTGAGTAATCAACCACCATGATGCTGTCTTTTAAGAGAAGAGGATGAATTTTGTGGTTTTTTTTATAGATATGGGTAAATTGGAGGAGGAAAAATGAGACTAGGTGGTCAATTTTTGAATGGAATTGTGTGTGGGAGGTATGAGTTCACCATGGTTTCTCTTATTCTTCAAGGTTGAGGAGAAGGTGAGTAGGGTGCAGAGAGGAGGGGTGAGAGAGGTGGGGATGATGAGTGGAGAAGTATGTGTGAAAGAGGAAAATGATAAAGTGGAAGAGAGAGTGTGGCTGCATAGCATGGGAAAACTGGGGTCCACTAAAAAAAATCATAGCTCACAGCTCGTAGCTCAAAAAAATATGAAAACATTTGAGGCAAAAGTTCAGCCCACGAGCTACAACTTTTGTTTGTATCACCTTTTCAAATTCGGAGAGCAAGTGAACTTTAAAAATTCAGCAAAACCGACCGTTTTTTTCCACTGCAAAGCTCCTTGTGGGGTCCTTCTTTGGATGATTCTTTTGAATAACTCCAAGAGTGAGCCCTCCATAGTGCATGTATGCATGCCACCTACCCTTGACCTTATTTGGTAGGTCTATAATTGAAGATATTGTTGAGATTAGGATATAAGTGAATAGTACAACTAAGAAAATCAAATATTGAGGGGTCTAAAAAATATGTACATGTCAAATATAAATAATATAGGTGGAAAAATATAAAGGGGTCAAAATAAATCTCTCTCATTATAAGTCTACCATAAAAAGATGAATATTTTTGGTGGTCTAATTTATGAGAGTAATAGAGAATATATGTAGGAAGGAAAAAATCACAATAGTGAAAAAACTATACACATAAATAGAACTAGTTTTTTTGGATTTTTGTTGGGATGGAGTTACACAAAATATAAGAGAAGCTTACATGAAAATATTTCTATATGGAATAAAGAGTATGAAAAATGGTAAGAAAAAATTGTGGTAATGGTGAGGCAATGTACAGAGCATAAATAACACACACCTAGGTAGAAATATTTAAATAAATACCAAAATAATTATGAAAAAATCTTTTATTTAGGCCCTATATACAAAGAAATATTTACATATGCATGGGCCATAATATACTTATATTTTTTATTTTTTTAATTTATTTTTATTTTTTTGGCTCAACTAGCCCAATGACTAGCTAATTGAGGGTTTTTGAAGAAGATATGGGAAAAGTCCCGTGACTCACGCACGCCTTTGTACAGTGAAATGGTAGGGATAGCCACAATGTTTGTGTGATTTTGGTAGGGTGAGGTAACTCATTGTGGCAATTACAAAGAGCCGAAAAATGGCTATCATTAGCCCTCCCCCTGGATGATGGTATATTCATGTACCATCATAGAGCATCTTTTCCAAAGAGAGTGCTTCAGAGTCCTTGATGAGATCTTTATTGTTTGGCCCCTTAGAATTTTGGCTGGAGTTACACTCATGCTTCATGTAGCAATACTTACATGAGATAGCGGCCTTTGGACAGATCTTTGGTAGATCCTTTGGTAGAAGGCGACTCAAATAGGGCTTCAAGCGATACCCGTTTACTTTCCTGGAGTGCTCTTTACCATTCAAGTCCATAAGCTGATAGTAACTTGAATTGAAAGCCTTCTTGACTATGTATGGCCCTTGACATCTAGTTTCAAACTTGGCATCAAAACGATTATCGAGTCGATTGTCATACCTTAGCACCAGATCTCCTTCATTGATGCCTTTGTCCTTTAGTTTCTTGTCAAGCTTCTCCTTCGCCTGCGTAGCTTTCCTCTTGTAGCACTCGTATGCTGCTTCTCTTTTCCACTCAAGCTCAGCTACGGTAAGAAGTCGATCCATCCATGCTTCTTGATCATCTTGTGCTGCTTTGTCATGAAGTCGCATTGTTGGAATGTTTAGTTGAATTGGCTGTAAAGCCTCTTGACCATAGACCAAGTGAAATGGTGTGAACTCCGTGGCTTCCCTATATGTGGTTCGATACGCCCACAAGGCACCATCCAAGAAGTCATCCCACAACTTTGTTTTGTTTTTCACCATCTTTCTAATGATGCCTGCAATGACACCATTAGCTTTTTCTACCAAACCATTTGATTGGGGATAGTAGGGTGTACTGTGACGATGTAGAATGTGAAGTTCTTCACAGACTTCTGTGAGCAATCCCTTTCTAAACCCTGGACCATTATCAGAAACAATCTCCAAAGGTGTGCCAAATCTACAACAAATGTGAGTGTAGACGAATTTGCTCACTGTCCTCTCATTTACCTTTGCCACACTTTGTGCTTCCACCCACCTAGTCATATAGTCTACAGCCACTAGAATGTAGAGTTTACCATTTTTTGTCCTAGGCAGAGGACCCATAGCATCAATGCCCCACTTTTCAAAGGGTACATTTGCAAGAACGATTTGCCTTGGACCATAAATCAATCTTCTATTCCCATTTACCTGACAATTGTGACAACTTTTACACCAATGTTGGACATCCACATGCAGACTTGGCCAAACATACCCCGCAAGCAAAATCTTCTTCACAGTTAATTCTTGGGAAAAATGACCACCACATGCCTCTTCATGCAAACCTTTTAGAATGGCTGGAATTTCCGCGATAGTTGGTACTCTTTTGCACACTTTATCCTTCCCTCTTTGATAGAGGGAGCCTTCTAGGAAGAGATATGCGCTTGCCTTCTTCATGAGTCTCCTCTTTTGAGCCTTCGTGAAGTCTTGTGGAAACTCGCCCTCCAAAATGTAGCTAATAATGGGAGTCAATGACTCCAATCCCTGGTATCTCGGTTGCTTGACAATTGCTGCCACCATGATGACCTGCACTTCTTTCTCAACACATGTAACTACTTGCTGTGCAAGTAAATCGGCATCTTCATTCTGTTTCCTAGGAATATGATATAGTTGCACTTCTTCAAATTGATTAAACAATCTACGAATGGTATGAACTTTTGTCCGTAAGCTTTCATTCTTGCATGCCCAAATGCCTAAAATCTGTTTAACAATGAGAAGTGCATCTCCCTTTACCATGAGGCGTTGTATCCCTTGGCCAATGCACATCTTCAAACCATGAATTAGTGTGTCGTATTCTGCTTCATTGTTGCTAGCTGAACTTGGTAGATTGAACTTCTCTTTCATGACCACCTCTCCACTTGGGTTGAGCAACACTAGCCCTCCCCCTGCTTTTCCTGTGGCTCGACGAAAAGCTCCATCAAAGAACAAGGTAAAAGCATTATGAATACTTTTTGGTGGTGGTAATGGTAGGGTCTTTACTTCAGGCACCTTAATCTCCTTTTCATGCACCCTATAAGTGAGAATCCCTGCCAATTGTGCACGCACACTATCTTCTACCTTGAAAGAGTATTGAAACTCTTGCAACTCCATAATCCACTTTGAGATCCTAGTACTAAGATTCATTTGAGATGACACCCAAGGGAACAAATTCTCTGCAGTGAGAATTACAAAAGGTTTTGGTAGCAGGTAGGATCTAAACTTTCTCACCGCAAACATGAGAGAAAGCATCATGAGTTCTGCTTCTGTGTAGTCTCTCTCCAAAGCATTCATGACCCTACTAGCAAAGTAGATGGGTCGCATCCTTGTACTGTGGGGATCTTGTTGTAGCAACACAGCACCAATTGTTTCCCTTCCAACAGTAGAGCTAACAAAGAATGTGTACTCCCAACAAGGAGGCATGAGTGTTGGTAGCTCTGACAAAATGACTTTAATGTTACAAAAATACTCTTCAAGCTCATCAGACCATGCAAATTCTACTTGTTGTGTCAACTTTTGCAAAGGATGAAGCAACTCCGAAGCTAAGTGAATAAAGCGTGACATATACTTCACTTTTTGAATGAATGATATGACCTCTTTGAGATTCTTGGGTGAGGGGAGCTCAATAAGAGCCTTTTCCTTTGAAGGATCCACCTCAATGCCTTTATAGGAAACCTTGTGACCAAGCAAGATCACTTCATCCTCAGCTATGTGACACTTGTCGGGGTTGAGTTGACCTCCCATGTCATAGAGCTTCTTTAAACCTTCTTCTATCCTTTGTAGATGCAATGATTTTGAGCTATAAATGCAAAAATCATCAATAAAAACCCTAATGGACTTTCCAAAGAATGCTTGAAACACCATGTTCATGAAGCGTTGGAAAGTTGTAGGAGCATTTGTCAGGCCAAACGGCATGACTCTAAAAGCATAACAACCCCAACGAGTGATAAAGGTTGTTTTCAATTGATCCTCCAATGCGATACCTATTTGAAAGTAACCCGAGTAGCCATCACACACAGTGTACTTCTCATGACCAGCTACTTCATTTAGTATCTCATCCTGAAATGGGAGGGGAAAGTGATCTCTTTTTGTTGCCTCATTAAGTGGACGATAATCCACACACACCCTCCACTTGCCGTTTTTCTTAGGAGTGACAACAACGGGAGAGACCCACTCTGAATTCTCCACTGGATAAATGAAACCTGCTGCTAGAAGCTTCCTTACCTCCTTGAGTAAAGCCTGCTCCTTGATGACTCCTAGCCTTCGTAGCTTCTGAGCCTTAGGTGTGGCCTCTGGCTTCAACTCAATTTTGTGTTGAACAGTATCTACTCCACGCACATCGGTGTAGTCTTTAGCAAAAAGCCTAGGAAACTTCCTGAGCACACATTTGAACTCCTCTCTTTCATCCTTTGTAAGTGTTGGTGATAGCATACCTTCCAGCATCCCTTCATCTTGAACACCTTCGTTCTCTTGAGGACCTACCTCCTCCAAGCCTTGACAAGAGGTCTCTTGGTTGCTTGGCTTAAACCTTACCCCCATGACTTCGATGGAAGACTCCTCTTCAGTAATGCTGCTGCTACTTTCTTCTTCTGAAGTGCTATCGGTCCAACCTTCTTCCGTCTCACTTTGAGATGATTCTTCATGGAGCTCCTCTTGGCGTTGCTCCTTCATGTCAAAGACAACCTTCTTATGATTGTCATTCTTGCAAATTAATTTCCCACTCTCCCAATCCTGCAAAGCTCGCATTTTCATTAGCCATGGTCTTCCTAGGATAAATGGATAACCACTTCCCTTGGTCGACATAACATAAAAATCCACTGCCTTCTTAATGCCAAAGGCCTCCACAAAAACATTTTTACAAATGCCTACGCACCTAGCCTTGCTATTGTTTGCCATTTTCACTTTGATTTCAGGTGTCTCATGGATGTGCATGCCTAGTCTTTGCATGAGCCCTTCTGTCATGATGCAAATTTGTGCACCCCCATCCACTAGACCTTTCCTAACCAATCTTCCTTTTATGTAACAATCTAGCACATGTGTAATATCCTCGTTCATTTCAGCATGTGCAATTTTTACAACAGGAAAACTCTCTTTTACCTTTCTCCTAGTGCTAACTGCCTTTGTTAAATCCCTCCTAACTTGTGGGCATAATGCAAGAAACTGAGGCCATGAGATATCAGGACCCTTACCTCGCATGTCTTCCAACAGGTTGTATGGAGCCATACCATGTCCAAGAGGGAAGTCTTGGAGATTGATACGACGTCGAGTCCTCTTAGCTTCCTTGGTCTCCTTTGCCTTCTTGCCTTGTCCATGGTCACTCTGTGATGGGACACCCTCTTTCTCTTTACCTTTTCCTCGGCCACGCTTAATGCCATTGGCTTCCATGTCAAACTCATTTGAATTTGTCACCTCTACCACATGCACATTTGGATCTGGCAAAGGTGGAACTCCTTCTACCCCTTGTGGAGGTGGTCTTGGTCCATTTGGCCTTTGTAGAAGCCTTGGTTGTTGACCAGCTCCTTCTCCTGCATTCATCACTGGGTAATTCAAGTTAGGTCTCCCTGGCTCTCCACGGGGCCAAGGACAATTATACATCCCATGTCCAGACTCTCCGCAATTCCAACATTGCAAGACTCTCCTAGTTCGTGGCTCTCTCTCTTCTGACTTCTTTGCTTGTCCCTTTGGACCTACAGCTTGTGCAAGGTGAATTGACAGGTTGCTTAAAGATTCATTTAACTTCTCAATCACTTCAGCCATTACATCAGGAAGCTCCCTAGATGTTGATGCTTGTGACTTACCTTTGGGTCTAAGAACTTCTATTGGAACCTCTCCCCTTAAGCACTTGAGTTTCCTATACTTCTCAGCAGCCCTAGTTTCCGCTGCATCAAAAGTAGCAGGTGCACCCGCCTCAACTTTTACCTTAAGGTCAGGAAAGAGTCCGGCTATGAACCTCTCCTTCTTTAAAAATTCTGCACCATCACCAGGGTTAGCAACATTTCGTATCCATAGAGCCCAAAGACGTAGAAACTCTTGCTTGTACAAGTAGTAGTCATATAAGTCTTTTTGCTTATGAGAAACAATGTCTTGCCATAGTTTTTGAGTGTTTTGGGGATCAAAGAAGTATCTCTTAAAACGATTCAACACTTCTGTGTAATTCCCCTTAACTTCCTCAGGCAAAGAGTCAAACCAAGTACTAGCATCTTTCCTAAGGACCACCTCAAACATTTCTACACGTTCTTGATCGGTTACTATCCTCTTGATACGGCAAGACATCTTGAAATTTGCTAAAAATAATTTTGCATCCTCTCCAAGCTCTCCAAAGAAAAGAGGATATCCAGACATTTGGCGTTGGCTCTCCATTGAATTGATTTCAAAGTGACACCCGTTTTTGTTTTTCTTTCTTAAAAAGATTTACACAATAATGTATCTAGCTTGCAATCTATTCTACAACAAAATAAAGATATTCACATCAAACGACCTGTGATAATCAATAAGAGGTAGGATGACAGGGTTTGGTGATGCGAGAATTTCTCCTACTCTTTGGGCACCAAACATGAACACCATACGTTGTTGAAAATGGATTTTCCTACTAATTGCAATGTTTATTCTAATGTGTGGAGTGAAATGGAAGGGGAAAACCTCTATTCCTGGGCCTTTATCCATGGTTTATGCATGACCTAATGCTTCAAACAAAACAAAAATATAGACGTCCAAACTAAGGTCGTACCTAATGAGAGGCAAAATAAAAGGATTTACTGAAGCGTTTATCTCGGCCAACCTAAGAGGACCTAAAATTCTACGAATGACACGTTGAAATTGCAACTTAGTACTAACAATTATGTGTACCTTTTGCCTTGCAATGGGAATGAAGGGATCATACAAATTTTCGTGATTCATGCAAACTACTTGACTATGCTAAAGGTTGATTCTACACAAAAATACACAAGCCGTTCCTCCGTGGGGGCACCAATTTGAGGCGGTCCGGGGCGGGCAACAAGAAGAGCAACCTCTAGACACCCTTCAAGGCTCCCGTGCTGCTCAATGGGGCTGGGGCACAACACAACACAAACCAAAACAACAAACCCACAGCCAAATCCCAACTACACAAGGGGCACCACCTAGTTTAAGAGCAAACTAGGACGCAAAAGAGGAGAATCGTTAGAGCAACCCACAAACAAGCAAGGAATTTACACTAACCCTAACACCAATGGAATACTCTCACACACTAAAACACGAGAGAGAGAGAGAGAGAGAGAGAGAGAGAGAGAGAGAGAGATAGTGCTCGGGCTGCTTTGAAACGTATCGGCAACGATCAAGCAAACACAACTATATATTTAAGAAAGAGAGAGAAACGGGGAGGGGGTGCTTGTTGCATTAATACCTTCTTACAAATCTGTCATGACAAATCAAAGTGAAATTAGTATCTGTTCAACATAGCTTGCGTAAATTTCACCACAACACATCACAAGAAAAGCCACCCCAATCACTGTCTTAAAGCCAGGGGAGTCCTCTCCACCCTGTCGCCCTCTTACAGTATGTGGGATTTATGGCTAGGTTGATGACAACACCAGAGAACAAGCTATCAAGAACTTAACAAAAAACACCAAGACACTTACGCATCATTGTTGTCCATTGCTTCACGTTGGAAGGGAGACAAAATATCCAAGCTTAGTCTAAATCCACCCTCCTTGATTCAGCAAATGTTGGGCTTACACTAGTAGGAGAAATGATAGATTTCCTACTCTCAATTGAATGATCACTCTCTCTCTTACAATGGCATAGAGTTCCCTTGCTAATCCCCTATTACAACACATGCACATGCATAAGACAATGAGCTTCCACTCAAGAGCTCCTTCTAGAGAGGTTGAGCTTGGCTTCTCAAGCTATAGCATAGTGCTCTTGCTTATGGCTCCCACCTTTTGTGCTAGCTACACCCTCCTTTTATAGCAATTTTGAAGGCTAGGGTTACTCCTCTAACCATGGTTGGGTTAGATTTTCAGCAATTTATCTAATTTCTTTTGCTTGGAATTATCAAGAAGTTGGTGAGGAAAGAGAGAGGAGAGAAATGGAGGTGATAGGACTTTTCATAGTGGGTTAGTGTTAGTAGAGTTAGTATTAATTTACAAATGGAATTGGATATTTACAATGGGAGTATCCATGTAGGATACAAATAAGGAAGAAGAAAACTCTTAAGAGGTAAGAAAAGGTGGCTTTCTTACAAGGTTGATGCTCCCAGTGTCTTGAGTAGGGCCGATTTTGACGCTTGTTGACGGTCCACTAGCTTTGACGGTACATTTCTTCTCCACTCTTGACCTTCCTTGAGAGACAAGGTAATTGAAGCTGAGTAATCAACCACCATGATGCTGTCTTTTAAGAGAAGAGGATGAATTTTGTGGTTTTTTTGATAGAGATGGGTAAATTGGAGGAGGAAAAATGAGACTAGGTGGTCAATTTTTGAATGGAATTGTGTGTGGGAGGTATGAGTTCACCATGGTTTCTCTTATTCTTCAAGGTTGAGGAGAAGGTGAGTAGGGTGCAGAGAGGAGGGGTGAGCGAGGTGGGGATGATGAGTGGAGAAGTATGTGTGAAAGAGGAAAATGATAAAGTGGAAGAGAGAGTGTGGCTGCATAGCATGGGAAAACTGGGGTCCACTAAAAAAATCATAGCTCACAGCTCGTAGCTCAAAAAAATATGAAAACATTTGAGGCAAAAGTTCAGCCCACGAGCTACAACTTTTGTTTGTATCACCTTTTCAAGTTCGGAGAGCAAGTGAACTTTAAAAATTCAGCAAAACCGACCGTTTCTTTCCACTGCAAAGGTCCTTGTGGGGTCCTTCTTTGGATGATTCTTTTGAATACCTCCAAGAGTGAGTCCTCCATAGTGCATGTATGCATGCCACCTACGCTTGACCTTATTTGGTAGGTCTATAATTGAAGATATTGTTGAGATTAGGATATAAGTGAATAGTACAACTAAGAAAATCAAATATTGAGGGGTCTAAAAAATATGGACATGTCAAATATAAATAATATAGGTGGAAAAATATAAAGGGGTCAAAATAAATCTCTCTCATTATAAGTCTACCATAAAAAGATGAATATTTTTGGTGGTCTAATTTATGAGAGTAATAGAGAATATATGTAGGAAGGAAAAAATCACAATAGTGAAAAAAATATACACATAAATAGAACTAGTTTTTTTGGATTTTTGTTGGGATGGAGTTACACAAAATATAAGAGAAGCTTACATGAAAATATTTTTATATGGAATAAAGAGTATGAAAAATGGTAAGAAAAAATTGTGGTAATGGTGAGGCAATGTACAGAGCATAAATAACACACACCTAGGTAGAAATATTTAAATAAATACCAAAATAATTATGAAAAAATCTTTTATTTAGGCCCTATATACAAAGAAATATTTACATATGCATGGGCCATAATATACTTATATTTTTTTATTTTTTATTTTTTATTTTTTTTTATTTTTTTTTGGCTCAACTAGCCCAATGACTAGCTAATTGAGGGTTTTTGAAGAAGATATGGGAAAAGTCCCGTGACTCACGCACGCCTTTGTACAGTGAAATGGTAGGGATAGCCACAGTGTTTGTGTGATTTTGGTAGGGTGAGGTAACTCATTGTGGCAATTACAAAGAGCCGAAAAACGGCTATCAGTGGATTGTGTAAGCCGAGTGGTGCCCCATAGTGTGTGTGTATCATCCCAAGAGTGTGTGTCGGGTCATTATAGAGATGTTCTGTGTGTTTCCATCCCTCTCACAGCGCCTTGCTCAATCTTCTCTTTAATTTTTTGGCTCTTAGACCGTGCAATAGCAACAGCCCTGTTGTAATTCTCCGGGCCCTCGAAATCCACCTTCTCACGAACTTTGGGATGCAAACAAACCAAAGACTTTTAGAATTTAGAGTACTCACACCTTTGACCAACTACATGGCCACTGCAAAGTCCCTCCAACACGGCCATATAAGTCTTGGCTCTCCTTCCAAAGCATAGAACCATGTCTTTGCTCTTCCCCGTATCAGCAGAACAGAATCGTTTGCATTTTGCTATCTTCATTTGGCATATGCAGTGATAGCATATACAAATCAAAATCTGCTATCCACTCTTTTGGATCTTATTCTTCGATGAAAATTGGGATCAACAGTGTGAGGAGCAATCAGCTGCTCCTAAGTGGGGGCGCCAGAAGATGGAGAGGGGGAATAGGGAACACATCCAGCACACAAAAGTTTTGCCTCTCTATAGCCCAAGGATTCCACAGCACCCGTAACCTCTCTAATAACACCTTCAAATTGGCTAATTTGCAATAGCAACTCCACTTTAGCATACCAAACCACTGACTCACACCTTGCAAAAAAAACACCTTTCAATACAAACATGGCCACACTGCTCAACTCACCCTTTCTTGCTCACGGGACACCCCAATTCTTCCCTCTTGGTAGCAGCACCCTTCAAACTACAGGCAAACCCTCTGCAAACACCGGCAAGTACACAAAGAGCAAGAGAAAAGGAGGGGGATGGGCAGAAGCAACACAAGAAGTAGGGGCAAATATTTGGTATTATTGCATAGGGACATAGTATAGTCAAGTATGTAGCTCCAATGGAAAACATGAAATACACAAGCTTGAAAGACTCCAATCACTCTCTCTGGTAAAAAATCCCCCAAAAAATCACTTATATGCCCTTTTATAAGGCTTGGCCTAAAACTGAAAAAAACAAGGAGCTATCTAGCTCGTACAATTAACTGTAGATTCCTTTAGAAATTTCCTTCCATGGCCACCACTTCGCACTTTTCTTGGTGTATGGTATCTGCATGGTACACACATTCTTGCTCTTTGTTTGCTCCATCTTGCCACCATAATTGGCAGTTGCCCCCTTACTCCTTCCACTTACCCTTTTAGGCGTTTGAAATCCTTCCTATTTCCCATGGGCAAGATAGGCCCCTTTGGTTCATCTTTGATCCGCCTTGGGCCTTTCAACTCCTCTTGCTCTGACTTACTATCCACGAGATCCCTCCCCTGTTGAAATCTTTTTACCTTAAACCTACCATCCAGATTTGTTTGTTGTTTTTTTTGTCCCATGACTTTTTGAGAGGATATCATCTTACTCCTTTTATGAATTGAAGGTCATCACTTCTTTAGTTTCTAATAATAGGTTATAAATAAATATAGTAAGTGACCCCATATTTTAGAGAAGAGTTTATTTTTATTTAAATAGAGTAATTTTGATGATAGGGTCAGCACGCCTTCTAGTCCAAATGTCTTACCAAAATCATTGTCGCACAAGGTTTTCATTAGGAAAAATTTGGTATTTCAAAGGGGCCCTATAAGGAGTTTGGCTTTGCCCCTCTTGTCCAAAGTGGGCAACCTAGTAAAGTATATAAATGTGTTCACTATAACACGTCGCACAAAAATCGGTGCAGATACCAACAAGAAAAAATTTCTTTAAAGAGTAACATTCTCTAGAATAAGCATCGTAATAAATGTCGGTATCATGGCGTCGGTATATGCACCGGTAAAGATCGTCGAAATAAACACTGTTATATGCATCGAAAATGTTTTCATATACCAACGATTGTTTCGAGACCCATACTGGTGCATGTACCGAATTTTTTTCTGATGACCAAACCTGCAAAGAGAATTTAGGCAGAGAGAGCTGGGAGTACATGCAGCAACAAAAACCAGCCCTCTCTACCCAAAGGAAGAGTGCACAAGCAAATGCACTCTACCTACAAGGTGACGCTAAAGAGCGAGTGTATACAAATTAGCAAAACTGTAAAAAGAACAAAACCACAAAATCAAAAGCTTAATCATGACAAGTTCTCAAAGGCATAAGCATAACATCGACTCCCAAAACATAGGCACAACGGCATAAAGATTTTATAGCCATAATTAAAACATGATTCAAAAACTGCAAAACCATAAATATAACCCACGTCCCATACCATAACCATTACCATACCTTGCTTGTCATACCATAACCATAACTATAATTTGATTGGCAAACCATAACCATCACATGATTGCCATACCAACATTGCAAAACGATAACCATAACATGATTGCCAAACCCTAACCATACCATGATTTCCATACCATCATTGCAAAACCATAACCATAACTTGATTGCCAAACCATGATATAAACCTATGTGCCATACCATAACCATAACCTCTGTGCCATACCATAATTGCAAAACAAATCATAATCGCAAACAAAATGCAAAACCATAAACATAAGCACTACAAAACTGTACATGCAAACAATCACTGAGTAAGATTGTATCAAGAAGACCACAGCTACAAAAAAGATTGTACCAAGAAGACTGTATCAAGAAGGCCCTCATGGTAATGCCTCCCAATCGATGTCCTCTCCCTCGTCCTGCTCTGTTGTGCAGGTGGGTCAAAAGGGCCACAAGTCCATGCTTGTACCCATACTTCTCCTCTCGGCATGTTGTGAGGAGCTTCATGATAACTTCCTGCAAAATTATGGTTTAATCATGAGATAAACCTTCAAATAACATATATATTTTCAACAATGCAAAGCATATGTATAATACTTACAAACTCATGTCCACTCACAAGATGTGAAAATTCAATAGACTCCAAACGTGCTCTGGTTGCATCTCTCTGTTGTGCTGAAATCTGTCAAGATTATCTTATGTCTCTCATGCAATCCCCACCCACTCCTTTGCGTCCAACCATGCCGAATTTGGACTACCGGTATTGTACCAATATCTTTCCTCTGACTGATGGTGTAACATTTTGGCCTTTGCCACACCCAAAATCCAACCATTTGAGACTAGATCTACCCCTCTGTCAGCGTGTACTCTCTGTGAATGGCCTCAATGTTGTAACTCTTTCTTTCATCACCAAGATTATCCCAAATATCCATCACAGAGTGACCAAACTGAACTCT
The DNA here is from genome assembly GCF_014529385.1 of Adiantum capillus-veneris. Lineage (NCBI taxonomy): Eukaryota > Viridiplantae > Streptophyta > Polypodiopsida > Polypodiales > Pteridaceae > Adiantum > Adiantum capillus-veneris. Next base: position 85,163,419 of record NC_140950.1, read on the forward strand.
ACAGAGATGCCAAATTTTGAGTCACATGGCCTTTTTGACCCTATCCACCACAATAGCCCCATCCTTGCTCCTATACACCCCTCTAGGATCATGCTCGTGTGATCCCCAATGTGTACGTGGTGTGCCAATCGGTGAACTATCTACTGAAAAGAGTCGTGAACACTCTCTTGGTGGTGTGAATGCACTGGTAGACCGCTACCACAGCAACCACCACCTCCACAACAATGTCTGCCTCGTCTTGAGGATGAACCACCCGCCGATGTAGGGGGCACACTAGTCCTAGGCGTAGGGGGCACACTCGATTGAGGTGTGGGGCCGGTCGATGTAGGGACCACACTAGTCCTAGGCATAGGGGGTCAACCATAGTAGGTCTAGAGGAACCTGTTGCCCAAAGGTTTTGTGCCATCGCAATCTGCTTTGGTGTGAACTGTGTCAAAAAGAGGCTCATGTGCTCGGGTGACATGCAGGCCGGAGTGACAGGAAAACTAAAACTAGGAGAGTATGGCTCATTGTCATTGGCCATAGCTACAGATACACAAATAACACCCACAAAATACATTAGTTTACAGAAGAAATGCTTAATCAATACAAATAACAAATAAGCAAATTGCCAACAGAAATGACTCAATCTAAAGTGTATTGTAGACTAATAAAAAGAGTTTTACATAAGAGTTCCTAGAAAAAATCATTGATTAATCTCTCATCTTCTATGAGATCTAATGCACCAAATATTTCTATCTCAATCTGTACTTCTACATCTTCATCATCAAACCCTACTTCTTTGTCGCTCTCTGCATCAGCTTCAGTATTTGACACTTCATCTCTAGGTTCAAGCATATGCTCACCACTGACCGCCATCTCAAAATCCAAACTTATATCATCCGTCAGCCCTACACTTGGTTCATGAATCACCTCTTCGACCTCAACGTCCAATCCTTCACACACTTGCTTGCTCCGTGGAGAAACTTAAACAACATAGAGACAGCACGGTTTAGACAGATCATTTTCATCATTTTCTCTCCATAGTGGATCTAGTGTGAACAAAACTTCTTCACAATGCTGCCGAAGTACGAATGTATCCCACACATATGTCCACAACTGCCTAGAGCTCACTTGAATCAATCCACTCTTGTCTTTGCACACAATTACATTAGGGCCACTGGTGGTAATAACTTTGAACCACTTGACATCAAAAATAAAAATATCAAACTTTCTAGCTAATCTTCCAGATGTCTTGGATGTAACCAAAGTACTCAAGTTGGCTAGTCTCTGTGTTCTCATCCCTAGCACTACTCCTACTTTCTTGGACAAAGCTTGCCCTAACACCACTGTCAAAAGTGACCCTTTTTTTTCGATTCGTTGCACTTTGAAGTGTTTCCCATGCGACCATAAAGCTCCGTATTTGTGATACTGCAGCCACAAAATTGAAACAGACTTAAAGTTCTTAAAGTAATGTTATCATGTGAAGCTCAAAAAGAAAGTTGTGAAAATATACATGCCAATCGCAACCCCTTGACATCTCCTCTTCCTCTTCATCAACACTCCATTCCTCTTTTCCTCTGAGATTGTCGCATCTAACCACCACCCAATTGGAAAGTCAAGAAATTTCTGAAGATGATCTAGAAAAAGAAGGTTTTTAGTGGCATGGTTGTGCTTGAATTGCAGGCGATCTGTCAAGTGTTGTTCTCTCTAGCTACTTTTGCATGATGTCTGAGTTGAGAAGGCAACATCTCATAACCTTTTCTTGCATTGTGACTTCCATGTTCTTAATGATGCCTTGTCCATGTGGTTTGTCCCTTGTCACCTTGATGTTGACCTCAGTAGTCCACATTCATGGCATCTTTGGATCAATTGAGCCTAAAAATTCACTGATGAGGACAAGAGTCTCTTATACAAGCCATCCTTCAGCCATGCTACCCTCAAGGCGAGCCCTTTGATGAACGAACCCCTTTAAAGTTTTCATAAATCTCTTCAAGAAAAACATCCACCTACTAGGGACTACCCCAGCAACTCTAACTTCATCAACCACATGCACAAGTACATGCATTTGGATGGTAAGAATGTTGGAAACTACTTATCCACCATGCACACTGCTTCAATAGCATTTAAGCGTGCTGCATCGATGTTGTCTTCTTTTATCTCTTTTGAACTGATCCGGCATACCAACTCATTGATTTTGTAGATTGTTCTTCTAATGTCATTTGTCAAAAAATCCTTTATGGCAATTTGTAAGATAAACTGTAAAAATTTGTGTCAATCGTGGACTTAAGACCACTAAGATTTTCATATCTTGAAAATTTGTTTTCAAACATCGGATGCACCCAATGGGAGTCTTGAATGAAGATATAGTCTTCTTCATTTGTTGCTCTTCTGCACGACTCAAACCCCATGGTCCTTTTGGTATAGAAAACTTTCCATTGGGTTTAAGTCGAGGCAACATCTCTGGCATTTGACCCATAGCCTACAGGTCGTCTCTTTGGGCCTTGCTCTCCCTTTTTTCAATGATGGTTTTCCATATGATCTCCCCCACATTCTTGAAGATATGCATTGACTTAAGTAGATGATTAATGAGCAAGTCACTCCAATACGGGAGTTCATAGAAAATAGAAAGTCTTTTCATTCCAGGTGGCCACATATTTTTCTAGTCGCTCGCTTTTAGTGGATGCATGTCATGTTTTCATATGTTTGGTCCACGTAGCTCATGTCCTTCAGACAAAAATATACCATGCTCCTCGTAAATTGTCTTGCTCAAATGCTCAGAGCGGCGGAAGCCAAGTCGAGGATCACATTTTGGACATGCATGATTGCTCGAGTAACTCAAGCCTAAAAAGGCATAAATTTAAAATATAAAAGCGTTGGCATAGCCAGGAATAACATGTGTGTGAGGGTTTCAAAGGCACTTACTTGAACACTCACCAAATTTTGGCCAATCGTGCATGGTCCACATGAGAATGCCTTGCACATGTACATTCCGTCATCCAATTGGTTTGGATATATCAACCACATTGATTCCTATCCATAAGATTTGGAGCTCTTCTATAAGTGGTGCCAGATAGACGTCCATGTTCTTTGCTTTGTACTTTCCTGGGATGATTAGTGACAACAAGAGATGGCCCTTCTTGATAGCAAGCCATATAGGAAGATTATAATTAACCAAACAAATATTCCACGTGCTCCATGACGAACTCCGTAATCCGAATGAGTTTACTCCGTCCATTGCTAGACCAAAGCGGATACATCGAGGCTCATTCTAAAATGTAGGCCAACTTTCCTCTATGTGCTTCCATGCAATTTTAATACTCATTGCAAAAAAGTAAACAATCATTAGGACATGCATGTATTTTAAGATAATCCAAGTCCAAATTAGTAAGAAGCATTTTAGCGAGTGGACGGATAGGAGGCATGTGATTCCCTTCTGGCAAGATTTGCTTGTTGAACAACCTGTAGTTACATGAACAAGTCAGTCCCTTGATCAAATTATTGAACTGCAATTTGCACTTTATCATGCTTAGAATACAATGTATTTACTTGAAAATCTCTGTGATGGAGGTGTCAGACCACCCGTACACAGACTACAAATTAAGCATTGCCAAAGCAGTAAGGAGAACTGATATTTTTGCACCATTGTAAAGTGTCATGCGTGCAAGAGTTTGCATCATCTCACCCTCTTTATTGTTGCTATCATGCCGTCGATATGGACGGGATGGCTGAGGTTGGTTGGTAGTATTGCCTTGAATGTTGTCGTTTTCTATGTTTTATGGGATCCATGTCAAAGAACGTGTCTAACATCTGTTAATGTGAGGTTGTTAAGGCTAGCGGAAAATATTAAACCTCATCAATTGCATGATGAGATGAGAGCGGTAAGGAGAACAGGGTAATAATCTCATCTTTATCGATCAATGACTATATATTATTGTTTTTGAAGTCTGTGTGAGCTTTTGAAGTCCAATTGCGCTTTTGAAACCTATAACCTAACCTAACCTTTTATATACAACCTAACCTATAGCCTAAACCTGACGTAACATACAACCTAACATAACCTAACCTTTTATGTACAACCTAATGTAGCCTAACCTTTTACGTACAACCTATAACCTAAACCTAACCTAACATAAATTATAACCTAACCTATAACATAAACCAAACCTAATATAACCTATAACCTAACCTACCTTATGACCTAACCTAACCTATAACCTAAACCTAACCTAGAACATATCCTAACTGAAGTCCATTTGCATTTTTTGAAGTACAAGAGTCATTTTCGAAGTCCGTTTGCGTATTTTCTATGATTTGCCCGCGAGCTCTAACCCAACCTATAACCTAACCTAATCTATAACCTAAACCTAACCCATAAGCTAATCTAACCTAACCTATAACATAACCTAATCTATAATCTAGCTTAAAACCTAAACCTAACCTATAACCTAACCTAACCAAAGTCCATTCGTGTTTTGAAGTACACGAGACATTTTTGAAGTCCGTTTGCATTTTTTCCACTATGTGCCACTAGCTCTAACCTAACCTATGATCTAACCTAAACATAATCTAACCTAACCTATAACCTAATCTAGCCTAACATATAACCCATACCCTAATCTAACCTATAATCTAAACCTCATCAATCGCATGATGATGATGAGATGAGAGCGTAATTTCAAAACAAAATTTCTCCAAAGCACAATTTGAAAACAAAATTTTCCCATAGCATAATTTAAAAACAAAATTACCCCAAAGCATAATTTCAAAACAAAATTTTCTCAAAGCATAATTTCAAAACAAAATTGGATAAAAATTTAAAGCATTGAAAGCCTAATGAATGAAATTTTATTTTGTCAATATACAATATAATTTTAAATTAAATAAAAATGCATAAAACTTTTAAGCACTCACATGCAGCCAATTTGAGCAAGAAAGGGTTTTTAAAATGTCTTTAAGCCTGCAAAAATGCACGCACACACACACACACACACACTATGTTAGACACCCATACACACAAACCTACAAGCAAACTTGAAAAAAATCTCACCTTGATGCTGGGGAGTAGTCCACAAGCAAGAATCTCACCTCTGGCAACTCGTTGGGCAACAGATCTGCAGCAAGTGAGGAGGAGGAGGGCAAGAGAAGAGGTGGAGAATGAAAGAAATGCACAAGGAAAGACCCGCAGCTTTGTTTTTTGTAGGGTCCGTTGGTACAGAGGCTAGTACAGACGTTGAAATATCTTTCGGTACAGGTGTCGGAATATTTGCTAGTAGAGGCACCGAAATACCTGTCTGTACAAGCCTCAAAAATCCAAAAATTAATTTTTTAAAAAGCTGATCTCCCTTCAGATTTACCTACACATATACCGACGCCCGCCCGCCATTGACGCTGGTAATTTGACGTTGGAATTCAAGCGGGCTCTTGTAGTGTTCATCAAAACCCTATCAACCAACATATCATTGGAAAGATATTAGAAAGTAGATTCTAAATCCTTAAACCTACAAACATGGAGTTGATCTGTAGAAGTCGCAACCTCTCCATTGAAGCTAAAATATGGGGAGAGATTCCATTTATAAGACGGAGTTGTCACATCAAAAAATGGAATCTTCTAGAATATGATGGCATGCTATATATCAATGGATAGATCTTGATGAGTACATTCTAAATCCAAAAGGTCCGACAAGTTTTGATTTCATTTGTAAAAATTTTACCATGCGCCCATTTTGGAGAAGAGGGAGAAAGTTAGTCCTTATAGGGCCCATTTGAGAGTTTAAAATTTCCCTAATGTTTGCCTCATTTTAAATCTATTATGGTACCAAATGTTTCAATTCATCTATCATAATTTGAATTTAGAGCCGTATGAGATATAACAAAGAGAATAAGGCCTATTAGTCAAAGAAAATACTTGGGATTATGGTATAAGCTAGAAGAATTTCTCCTTTCGAAACAATAGTCTAGAAGATGCATTTAGGTAAGTAAGTAAAGGTGAAAAATAGATAATATTTTGTTATCATAATGCAGGAGCATCAAGAAAGATGATTAAGTATTCTATAATATGCCAGTATTTCTAGGGAAACAATCATTTAGTGTGATGATAGACTACTACACCCTAACAAACCATATGAGAGTCTTTGCAAATATGAGGGCTCTAAGAAATGTAACAGTTTAATGCATGAAACCAAGCTGAATAATCCAACCAATAATAGTCCAAGTAAGAAATGATCAAACTTCCAAAAAAAATTGTGTCTAATTACTCAGCTAAAAAATTTATGTGTAAATCAACTTAATTCCACAAACTAATCTCATGATAGTTTTCTTAAAAAACAAACCCATGTCAGGTGCAAGCTAGTAATGCCCTATCATATCCTCACTAGTATTGTGATTTAAATTGTGAACCAATATGTCAGCCACTAATGCCAAGGCCGAGTATGTCAGCCACTAATGCCAAACCCAATGTGGGAATAAGCACAAACTAGTAGATGCTAATTCAAACCGTGTCTAATTACTAAAAGAGATGCTCATTATCAAACCTAGGGGATGGAGTCGCATTTGCTCAATCTAACCCCCAATATACATACGTTTCTTAAAAGAATTAATATGTTCCTTTGCAAACTGTAGAAAAGAACAAAACAGACGATGGAAAGGGGGGAGGAGGTACACACCCAACAAACACACACAAGTGCCTCTCTATAGCCCACGATCCACACAACACACCAATCCAATGGGATTCACCTTCAAAATCCACACACTCACAAATGCAAACCACCATTTGCACACCACACTACACACACATTGGATGCAACATGGAAAAACAGCTCAATCATCCCGCACATGCTATATTCACTACCTTCCACACACACAGGACCTCTCTCAATCTCTTTTTGCACATCCAACCTCAAGGGAGAACACCTACCAACACACACCCAACAACGCACGCACACAAGTAAAGAAGAGAAGGGGGAAGGGGAACCGATACATTCTCACAGTAATGATGGCTTCAACTCTCAACAAACAACAATGTGTACAAGAAGCTTCAAGCAGCACGCACATTGGCAAGCTCGAACATAAACCGGCAGCCCTCTTGGTGCCCAAGATCTCCATGAGTTGTGCAGGGCACATCCCTCTTGCACTTCATCTTCTTCAATTCCAAAAGCTTTCCAAACAATGGCTTTAAAAGCCCAACTACAAAAAGTCCTTCCCTTTGACAAAAAAAATGCCACTTATATGGAGCTCCTTCTAAAAAACAACAAATAAAAAACTTTTTTTTTGGCTCGATGGATTTTTTTTTTCATTTCATTTTGATGTTTTAACCCTCTATTACATCCTACTTAGCATACTTGATGAGGTGGTGACATCTCGGCCAGTCTCCAAGTTCACCTGCATGTGAAGCACCTCATGGATCCTTCTTTGGTTGTCACGTCCTCATGGATCCCCCTTTGGTTGTCACGGTTCTGTGACAACCCAGAGACTCCTTCTTTGCCTTCAATAAAAAGTAAGGCTCCCTTGTAGGCACGGGAACAACACCCTCGAGGGGTCTTCCACCATAGCTCGTAGGCTATGGTGGCATGTGCCACTAACGGCCAGCACATGCCACACTGCATAAAACCACTACCATCACCACCACGAGCAGCACCCGTAAGGGCATCACCATAGCCTACGAGCTCGTGGATCTCCCTCTCCACTTATTGATGGCACACTTCCCAAAGCATGCAAATTTGCTCAAAGCTGACCCCCGTCATCAAACCTTCGACTACCCATAACTTTTTTGATTCCTGAAAGGATCGACGTGGCCCACAACTTAAGTACTTCACAGTTACCTGCTAAAACAAGGCTTGGTCATTTGTCCATATCTTCCCTATTTGTCAAGGGTCTGTAACCACCTCCATCTTCAAAGCACCATACCTTGCACACTATCGCTTTGTTTGACGAGCCGTCTGGACCATCTTCCACAGCATCTTGAGCACTACATTCCCAAGCATTAGCGCAACACTATGAAAACTTTGACATGCCAACCCAAGCCTTTCTGAGGGCCCTCCTGGCCTAGAAAACCGCATTATGCGTGCATTTCTACTGCCACTTGTCTGGCCATGTCTCTCACATGGGCTTTAGACCTTTGGCCTACACCTATAGGCACCCTTTGCACTACTTGGCACTACTTTTAGCATTGACCAACTTTGCTTGCACCATCATTGCCCACCCCTAGTTGAACATTATTCTCAACCATAAACATATTTATTGCAACTAAAAAATTTGCAACACCAAACTGGCAACCAAAGGCTCTCCAAAACCATAGTCATATATACAAAGCATGTCACCTCTCACCCGCATCCTTTACTCAAGTGGGTTGCCCAACTGATGCTTTACAGCATGGTTACCACCTGGGTCAAATACCTGACTTTGATCACCCCCATTAACCAACAGCATCTCCCCATAGTGCCTCACCAACGCATATAGACTTCCACACACCTAAACTGCTAGTAACATAACTTCACTGCTCAAAGTACTCATAGGCTGCCCACTTCCAAAAAAGCATCACCATCCACATTATCATCACTTAGAACAGACGTACCATCATCCACATTGAACATACCTGGACCTCCCTCCCAACCATGTAAAGACACCTACAAAGGGCACTGCGGTTGATATACATACTCCTCCACACATGCCTCTATCAGCACAACAATAGCAGCAGACCTTTCCTCTCCCAAATAAGCCTCCACATCTAGAAGGACATACCCTTACATCACATGTACACTGGTCAAAGCTTTTCCAGCAAGCACCTGTGTCTCTCCATCTATCTCACCCATCGGGTCATCAAAACCCCAATTGGCTTCCTCTTCAATGCACACCTGGCCCAAAGAACCTATTTCCAAGGCATCTCTCATGCAATTGTATGTAATTGCATTTGTGCTTCCCTTTGGTTAGCATCCAACACCTCTTACCTGCCATCTTCTTCAACTTGTCCTTTTTTTGTATCCATAGCAGCTCTCTCCTTCTTGGAAAACCTATGTATCTATTATACCATTCAATCCCATTCCACAGATACCTTGGTGAGCATCACCATCAACATGGTGTTGCATAGCACCCTCACCTGCATTTCTTCATTCCCAAGCTCTAATGTTATCACCTGCTCTTCCTTTATAGTGAAAACCACCACATCTTCATGCATATAACAAGGTAACTTTACCTTTACCAGCATCGGCCCTTCGAATTCTATCTCTCATCTCATTTCTCTATCCTCCTCACTTGTTTCCTAGAAACTCAAGCTTGTAGCTTCATCATCATAACCATAGGCCAATTTGGCACCTAAATTTTCATCCTGCCTTTGCTCCACAAGAGATTGACCTCCATCTTGCATTTCCACACTTCCGTCATCTAATTCCAAGATCTCGGTACCTACAACTTGGTCACAATCTGCTCTCCTTGCATACAAGCACTCCACAAGAATAGGCTCCACCTCTTCAAGTGAAACTGGGCACTTGGCATATACTAACGCATATAGAGTCTCTTTAAAAAAGCGCTCATCTTCATTTACAAGATTCTCCAAAATTGGCATAGGCATCTCACAAACATGAAACTCCCAAGGAACTTAATTGAACAAAGATCTTACCCTAGCACGCTCCACACTTTGCACATTTGGCATCATCCTCAATCGGTCCGTAGAACAGCCTGCTATTGCCATAGGCACATAATCTGTAGGCTTTATCAAGCCTAATTCCATATTTCTCTTCATTTTTGTTCTCTGTATCATGGAAACTCTGATAGCCTCAGCATAGTTCCCCGGCTCTTCATAATCAACCTTCTCTTGAACATACAGATGTAGACAAGCTAGGAGCTTCTCCAGCTTAAAACAATCCGCATTGACCACTTGAGTGACAACGACGAAATCCTTCCAGCTTGCTTCAAACTTATTGACAAAAGCATGAAAACTTTCACTTCTTGTTGTAGCCACTTTAGCAATCGACCCCACTTTGCAAAACCAACATAGAAAGTTCTCTTGAAAACATTCCTTTGCCTTACCTTGCAGCACCAATGGCACGTCTTCTCCTTCTTGTTATCACTCCACATTTGCAACAACATCATGAACAACTTGAAATCTACTAGCCATTCATCCGCATCTTCGTCGCTGTGGAAAATTGGACCCAAACTCTCCCGCATCTTTGATCACAAACTCAACATTGGGAAGCAATCAGCATGCTCCTCCATGGGGGCACCAGAAGATGGAGATGGGGGAGGGGGTACATGCCCATAACACACACAAGCACCTCTCTATAGACCAAGATACACACAGCACCCCAATCCACTACGATTCACCTTCAAAATCCACACACTCACATAGGCAAACCATTGTTTACACACCACACTATGCACACACTCAATGCGACATTGCAAATCAGCTCAATCATCCCGCACATGCTCAATTCACTACCTTCCATACACACACAACCTCTCTCAATCTCTCTCTTTGCACAACCAACCTCGGGGAGGCACACCAACCAACACACAGATGCCAATGCACGCACAGAAGCAGAGAAGAGAAGGGGGAAGGGGAAACCGACATGATTGTGCAACAATGATGGCTTCAATTCTCAACAAAAAACATTGTGTACAAGACACTCCAAGCCGGCATACACACCAGCGAGCTCAAACATAACCCGCAGCCCTCTTGGCGTCGCAAGAGATCCATGAACTGTGCAGGCACATCCCTCCTGCATTTTGTCTTCTTCACTCCCAAAATATCTCCAAATGATGGCTTCAAAATCTCGACTATAAAAATTCCTCCCCTTTGATAAAGAAAATGCCCCTTATACGGAGCTCCTTCTTTAATTTAAAAAAATACTTTTTTTTTGGCTCATGCACCTTGCCATGGGTTTATTTTGATTTTTTCACCCCTCTATTACATCACATTTAGCAAACTTGATGAGGTGGTGACGCCACGACTAGTATCCAAGTTCACCTGCATGTGAAGCACCTCATGGAGCCCTCTTTTCTTGTAGCAACATCGTGACAACCCAAAACCTCCTCCTTTGCCTTCAATAGAAAGGAAGGCCCCTTTGTGGGCGCAAGAACAACACCCTCGAAGGGTCTGCCATGTCATCAATTGCATCGCATGAGTGGTGCCACCATTTATCGCCTGCCACCTACACCACTAACCTCCATCACACATCACACTGTGCAAAACCACCACCATCACCGCGACGGGTAGAGATCGCAAGGGCATCACCATAGCCAACGAGCTCATGGAGCTTCCTCTCCACTTCAGTGGCCTAATGTGGTGCACTTTGCAGCTGTTATACCACGTTGTCCTAGCCTTAGGCACCCTATATGGGTTTATTCACCTACCATGTGGTGGTCCACTGTGGCCTCCCATTCAGAAATCCCCCACAAGCCCCCAAATAAACTCAAAGGGCTTAAAAAAAAAAAAAAAATCCTCCTCACTTTGTTGTACTACATATGATGCATAGAGATCTTGTCCCCAAGCCAAAAAGAATCATCAATAGAATCAATCCCTAGCTACCATCCATACCAACATTGCCAAAATTTGATCTCCTCGGGCTCGCTAACCAAGGCCGTCAAAACGGCAAAAAAACATCTCGTATTTTCCCCCTATCCACACTGCACCAAACTTCATTGGGCCATAACTTATTGAAGAGGCACCCAATTAATGAGCAATGTCTTTTTTATAACAACCCATGTTGAGCACTACATCCGCAACCCTTATCAAGATCCAAAAACTAATTCATGGCACACTTCCCAAAGTGGGAAAATTGGCTCAAATTCGAAACCTTCAATTGCCCATAACTTGCTCATCTGGGATTCAATTCTCAATCTGAAAGGACCGACGTGGCCCACAGCTTGAGTACTTCATGTTTATTTGCTAAAATGATCCCTAGAAATCTGTCCCCATTTTCCCTATCCATCAAGGATTTGTAACCACTGTTGAGCCATCAGAGGATCACACCCACATTCTTGCTCACACTCATCATTTTGTAACCATTGATTGTAATAAATGTCTTTCCGACATTAATTTTGATTTGAGCCATTCATTAAGTAACGGGACTCAATTGAGTTTCCAACTTGTAATCCCGAAGTAATTTCACTTGCTGATGTAATTAGTTAGAGATGTTCTCACCTTCAAGGCTGAGGTATATAAGCCAAAGTTTTTGTAACCTAAGGGGGAGATCCTTTTGAATCAAGGTGAGTTTTTTGGAGCGTCGTGACTGTCGGAGAGAGAGAGAGAGAGAGAGAGAGAGAGAGAGAGAGAGTCTTATCTACTTGCTACGTGAGCTACGGAGCCGCCATTGGAGAAGCGACACCGCCATTGTGTTAGCAACGGCGAGAGCTACGCACAGATACCAAGAGTGCGCGCTATCGGCTTCTATGTGTGGTAAGTTCCTACGAGCTTCTGTGTGATTTTTCTTCCAACGCGTGTGTCAGAATGGAGCGTGCATCATATCTATAGAACCACAACGACTAGAGCTACACATTAGTACCATCGGGGTCAAGTTTCGATCACCTGTATTTTTCGGCCTGTCTTCATACGCGTTTACCACCCGGAGTGGTTATAGGTTGAATTTGCTGTTCAAGTCTTTAGGGTGTTGTTCTTACCTAGTGTGTAGACTTCCCCTTGAGTTTGAGATCGATTCAATGATTCTTGATCCTGTTTCGTATAGCATTCGTTCGTAGTACGGATTTCAGTCACTTGCATATTTTAGAACTTAGATTTGATTTCCTTAGTAGTGATTGTCATTAGAAGGTCGAGTAGGTGATTTGACACCCACCTAGTTGTTTCCATGCGCCTGCAGGTCAAGCTCCGTCCTCGTCTGACAAATTCTGTTGTTGGTTGAGTTCTCGCTATTTAGCTTCCGCTAGCGGCGTAACCGCCTTAACATTTGGCGCTGCTGCCGGGGACGAGAGCCCTAAGTAGGTGACCTTAGACTAATCCTACGAGGTGAGTCATATAAACTACTTTGTATACTTTAGTTAGAAAAGATCTAGGAGTGGTGGACTCTGAAGATCTCGAGAGATACTAGGAAGTGGGGTATTCCTGGGTCTTCCGTGTTGACAGTATTTTTAATTTAGCTTAGATTTGTTTGTTGTTTTGTTGGTGTGGAGTAGTTGTTGATAGAAGAAGAATTTTCTAGTTTGTGAGTGGCAGTGGATCTCTTTAAAATCACAATCACCAAACCCATTTTATGATTAGGAATAGCTTAGATAGGACTTCATTTGATCCTGATCTGGAGCTAGTAATCATTGGAGTATTTGCTTGATATGGTTGATTGCATGATAGATCACTAAACCGTCAAGTTAGTAGTGAAACTTGCAATAAACAAAAGTCAGAGAAATTTTCTGTTTATCTGGGAGCTGTTGAGCACTTGAGAAAGCTTTAGGAAGGATTCTGTGCCAAAAAAACTGGAAATCTGCAACTTTAGACACCATACGCGTATGATGTCTAAATGACCAAACAGAGACCAAAACAAAAATTTTGACTTTACCAGAGTGTTCAAAAGGGGGGTTATACCCTAATTTCAACTTAAAACAAGAGCATCAACACTCAAAGAAACCCAAAAAGACAAGCCGGAGTCCAAGAAACGCAAAGAATAGGAAATTTTGGATTCAGATCTTGTTTTTACATTCAAACCTGACAAAAACACTTGAAACTCAATTATAAACATTGGAGAAGGCTTAAAACCAAGAATAGTCAAAATCTGGGACAAAAGACATCATACGCATATAATGTCTTTTAGCACATCCACTGATTATTTTTTATATCTGACCTGACAAGATTGTTACAAACACTGTAGAAAGCATAAATATCAAGTCTTGACCCAAATTGATGAAAAAGACATCATACGCGTATGATGTCTTTGACCTAATTTTGGACATATTTTGATACTTTGCCAACACAGATCCATTGTAATAGCTATCTAGAGGTTATATTTCAAGTTTCATCCCATTTGGATCACAATTGACCCAAAACAAGTCAAAAGCGGAAAATTGCCAAGAAAAGCCTAAATTAGCCATAACTTGCTCAAACAGAGTTCAAACTGAATTTTGTGAGTGGACAGAGCATATGGGGGCTACTGAGAGTGAGCATAACCAAAATAGTCCAAATCTGTGAAAAAAGACATCATACGCATATAATGTCTTTTTCAGCATAACTGCAACAAAATTCTCACTTGATGAAACAGAAGTTGTCCAACTGACAAGATCAAACAATTGACCAAGTATCAATCAGTTTGGATCAATTCTGACCACAAAAACTTGGGAAAACAAATTGCCGAGACGGAAAAGTTAAAGTCCTTTAGGGGAATTGATGAATTTGAGATCGGGCAGGAATCTCCAGAATAACCAACCAAAACAAGGGGAACAAGCAAGTGTCATATCAACCGAGGGAAGTGTAAACCAAAGTTGGGTGCAACCATTAGAGCCGATCTTTGAAGGAAGTGTTTCTGATACTTCTTCGGAGAGATCTTACGAGATTTTCACCGAACACTTGGAACACTTGAACCTGAACAACAGAGAAAATATGGCAGCAGGACCATCAAACCCTTCCGCCACAATGAAGCTATTGTTCATAAAATATCAGTACGACAATGAGCAAGGTGCCAAGATCTACAAAGATGGAATGGACCGCTATTGTGTAAAGATAGAAGATAGACCTAGTGAGTTCAAGGACTTAGTGCCTGTGAGCTATAGCGGAGATAGATATCTAGATGATGAGGGTACCATGTACTTGGTAGTCCTAAACCCTAACATTGTGGACAAGTGGGGATTGATGGGCACCAAAGCCAAAGTAGATGAAGAACTCGAGGAGAAAGCACCAATAATGAACTTCCCTGATGCGAGGTTAAGAAGAGAAATGAAACTACAAGGATCAACACTGATAACATCTATGTGGGGCTATACAATATAATAATGGGGAGCAAGATCTCTATTATAGATGTGAAGAACCCTACACCGGAGAGTTGACAGACCAAAAAAGACTTTATGTCTTTACCTACACAGAGGGATCGGAAGTGAAAATTGCCGCTTATGACAAGTATGGGAGGCAATACTCAACAATGGGCAAGAAAGAATTAGAAGGATATACATACTTTGGGGGACCACTACATCAGTATTATGTTACTTCTAGCTCACAAAGACCAACACCAACAAATGGAGTGCAAAACCCAATGACGACAGGAGGACAAGAACTCAGGCTGCTGACTCTTTCAGTCAACCTCAGTACTCGGAGCCCGGACCAATGGGATCATTACATTCCAGAGAGTCAATGGATATGAATCGAGGTAGTGCAGTTCCAATCCCCACGTATACCACTCCAGGTCCAAGGTTCGAAGCGGAACCATCACATTTACCTCCTAGTAGTAGACTCAGGGCAGGGGAACCGACAAGGGTAACCCATGAAGTCCATGATGCTAGAGAAAGCTTTAGCCGGACACAGGAGCAATGAGATTGGTAGCAGACCATTGACGTATGAGACCATCTCAAGTAGCCAAGTGTATGCCAAAGAAGTATGGTGGTTCAGGAGATAACAGATTTCCATACACAATACGAGGGATTTGGTCTTACTCTAGAAGTTACAGCATTGACATGGTTTCAACCACTGAACAGAGGGGGATTCCATGACATTGACCATTTGCTAAGAGAGTTTGCTGAGGAATTCTCAAAACGAGGGATTAAGCACAATACGGTCTCACAAATATATGCTTTTAAACAGAGAGAACACGAAAAAGTGAAGGAGGCTTCGCTTCGCTTGAAACAATACATTGAGAGATGTCCAGTACATGAACGACCACAAGATGACAGACTATCTGTTCTCTTTATTGAAGGATTGAGAAACGACACTCTCAAGAAGGACTTGCACTTGAAATCTTGTACAAGTTTCGAGCAAGTAACGAGAGCAGCATTGTACTTAGTGGATAATTGTACGGTTTATGGAGAGGTGTCAGCGGATACAGATTTTGCATCCAGTAGCTCTTCCTCCATAGCGAGCGAGACTACCACTAAAAAGAATGTTTAAACAACAACCATGCCAAATGTAGAGCAAATGATAGAAGATGCTCTAAAAAGGATGGCACCATACCAAAACCATTGCCAAAACCATTGAAATGGTGTGCTATTGAACAAAAATGGACAAACCATCCAACAGAGGAGTGCTAATACAACAAAGGGTATGTAAGGGAGCGTCAGTATGCACCTCCTGCTCAATTAGCACCACCTCATGTACATCCAGTACCTCGATACCCAACGGGAAATGTACCAGGACCTATGGGGATAGAAAGACCACAACCGGTATTGGGACAACAACCACCTTTACCAGGAGCAAGACCAGTGGGCATTAGATATGCACCAACCTTAGGGAATCAGGAAGAACAAGCCTTAGTGCCTGTTCAAGCCTATTATGAAGAATCTGGTGCACACATATCTCCAACTGTGTATTACCCACCAGAAGAACCCAAACAACCAGAACCATGGGGCATGATTGGGAATGTTGGAATACCAACAGTTACAAGTGCTTCTGATGAAGAGAGATACAATTTGGATGCAAGAACATTGATGTTCATAGCTCATGGAGGGTTAACAGGACAAAGACCATCCTATCCACAAAGGACGAATCAAGTGGACCAAGACTAGCACTAGGACCCTGTTACAAGTGTGGAGGTGACCATCTGATGAATGTTTGTCTACATACGGAAATCATTAGAATTAACGCTTATTGCACTGAGTGTGGGGTTACTCACTTCATTGAGGATTGTTCAAAGAATCCAAACAAAGTGCAAAAGACGACATTGAATATGCTAGAAACTATTCCTACCAGCAGTGGGTCTGAAAATGAAACTCTGATACCAACGCAAGTTGTTACTAGAGCTCAAGCTAAGAAAACCACTAGAGAACCTGAGAATGGAAAGTTAGCGACTGGAGTGGTTAGTCAAGGACCGCGGAGTCAGAGAAACACATGGAAAGCTAGAAAACCACGCATGAAGTTGAGAAAAGAACGTGAAGACGCTATTCTAGCTGAGGAACTAAAGCGAACTAAAGATAGATTAGAAAAACTTGAGAGTCAAAACGGAAACGAGAGATGAGCCGGAAAGAACGAAACAAAAGAGTATCAAAGAAACAACGAGCTTAAGCTCAGGGGATCAGTGCTAGTCGACAAAGTACACGAACCATTGGACGCACTAATGAGAGCTTACGAAGCTAGGTTAAAGAACAACCAAACACAAGAACAGAGGTGGATGACATACCCAAACGCGGAATTGGAAAAGCAGAGACTTGAAATGTGCCAGAGAATGATCGAGACTGCACAAGCCTTATTAGAACCACCAAGAGAAACAATGAATTGTGGAACGGAAAACCCAATTCAGCAAGAGACTATCATTTCACGGTAGCTGAAAAGACTCACAGTGCACAAAAGTCTAAAGATACACACAAGGATGACCGCATAGTATTGAGCACAACCGATCAGGAGATAGAGAGTTTTCATCCAGTCATACAGAGGTCTTACGGAAGAGATGAGGATTACAATGAATTTTGGAAACAAGTGAGAGAGGCAAACTTTGCAAACGAGCTAAGTTACCAAGCTCATCAGAAAAATTGGGAAAAGGACATCAGGAATCCTCCCATAGTGGAATTTGAGGCACGATCTCAAGTGGATTTGGATCTGCAATCTTACTAGGGAGATGGGGGCTCTATTAGAACAATGGAGAGCAAACCTCATTCACAGAATACCTTACCTTCATACTTGGGAGAGTATGAAGAAAAATCGGAGAGTAGAGCACTTCCCTCACGAAGAATCTCATCAGAAAAAGTCATGGACTCGCAAGGATTGATAGAGATCTTGTCAACACCAGTGACATGCACTATCACTCTAGCTGAGCTTTTGAGGCTAAGACCACATATGTGGACCACTGTAGGAAAATGCTTGGAGAAATTTGGGATAAAAGACCCGACATCGAGACTGCAAGAGGGTATACAAGAGCTGAGCAAACCACAAAAGAACGCTAGGCCTGTACCCTTAAACAAGGTCAGAGAGTATTGCGAAGGTGAAGAGGGAAATACAACCTTACCAATTGAATTCCAAGGAGTGAACACGATGGCAATACTAGACAGCGGAGCTGGGGTAGCCATTGCTACAAAAGAAATCTGGAAAAAATGAGGGAAACCAGCAATAAGGAAGACTAGGTTGAAACTCCAATTAGCATATGGACACATGGAGAAACCTATGGGGTTATTAGAGAAAGTCGTAGTGACTTCTTGCGGCATTGAATACGAACATACTTTTGCTATTGTCGATTTTGGCAAGGAGAATAACTATGATATCATACTGGGAAGACCATTCATGAGACAATTGAAAATGGTCCAGGATTGGGGCTACGATCACATATACCTGAGAAATATGGAAACCACTACACGTGTGAACCTGAAAGACCATAGCTACAAAGATGTGAACCGAACACCGGTAGAGGAGTTTGATTCAGCTACTTTGGCGGGATCCGAATTTCGAGCCTGGTTAGGTAAGCCCAAGGAGTTATGGATGTGTGGGGCCTCGAAATGTGGAAGTCTGAGGCACGAAGAATATGTTTTAAAAAGGGCTATCGAAGACGAAACTTATATAGGAGAACCCTTTCCAGAGGACACGCTTGAACCATTAGAATGGACACACATTCTAGCAACCCTAGATGTTTGTGCAATTCCGGATGGTCCCACAACAAAATGTTTTGACAAGGACGGGTACGACGTGGTTCCGTACTTCATGTTGAGAACTGTACTCGAAAAAGAAACTGAAAAGAACGATACACTGGAAAAGGAAGATGAAGAAGAGGTGTTTCACGACATTCCCGATCATCCAGAGTGGAGAAATGAAGCAGACAACGAGTCAACGGACAATTCAAACGGAAACGAAGAAACTATAACGGATGTCAGATTTTATGATTTTCTGAACTCTATAGAGCAAAGAGAAAAACAAGGGGGGTTAGAACCAATCCGATGCCTAAAATAAGAGGAAAAAATCAATTCCTAATGCTAGTAAAGGCGGAAGATTGTGTTAAGGACAAGATTTCTGGAAGAATGAGAGGCAATGATCAAAAGAGCTTACGAAAAGACAAAAGAAGCTCAAGAAATCAAGTTCAAAGGAATGAAACGAAAACTAAAACAGAAAAATCAGAAAAGAACAAGCGCAACAGAGAACACACGGAGTCCAAGTCAGAACGTAGAAACAAGTACAGAGAGCTCAAGAAAACTCTGAAAGAAGTTTGGACGACAGAAATTGAGAGTGGAGAGGACGAAAACGCCAAAATTAAGGAAAACATGGATGTTCCCTCTCACTACAGGAAATTCACAATAGAGGATAGGAAGGTGGTATTAACCCAACCTATTCGAGAGAGAAGGGAGAACGAATCTTATGACGGACCGGAGGATGCAAAAAAAGTTGATTTAGCAGCTCCAGGTGAGACACCTAGACCGGTGTACATAGCCACAGATTTGTCTCCAGGTGAGGAAGAGAGACTTTTGAGTCTTCTCAGAGAGTACAGGGATGTGTTTGCATGGTCTTATAAGGACTTAAAGGGATTTGACCCATCAATATGCCAACACACAATCCCACTAAAACCAGACGCAAAGCCTAGCAGACAGAGACCATACACATATAATGATAAGTTTGCTAAGCGAATCAAAGAAGAGATAGATAAGCTAATGGAAGCTGAATTCATATATGAGATTGAACACACCGATTGGGTATCTCCGATTGTGGTGATACCCAAGAAGAACGGAAAACTCCGAGTGTGTGTCAACTTAAAGAAAGTGAATGCTGCAACAATCAGGGACAATTATCCCCTGCCGATAACTGATCATGTTCTAGAGCGTGTATCAGGGAAAACAGCATACTCCTTTCTTGATGGTTTTTCAGGATATAACCAGCTAGCCATAGCACCGGAAGATCAACATAAAACAGCTTTTGCAACGGAGTGGGGAATTTATGCTTATCGGGTTATGCCCTTGGTCTAACCAATGCTCCCGCAACCTTCCAGAGGCTGATGACGCATGCTTTCAAAGAATACTTAAGGTTGTTTCTAGAAATATACATGGATGACTTATGTGTACATTCTCTTCTGAGAGATGAGCATCTAGAACACCTAAGAAAAGTATTTGAGAAATGTAGGACATATCGCATTTATCTCAATCCTGAGAAATGTGTGTTTATGGTCCGACAGGGCAGAATTCTGGGACATATTGTCTCACAAAACGGAATATCCACGGATCTAGAGAAGATAAAAGTTATAGTGGATATGCCTAGACCAACCAATGCGAAACAAGTACAGAGCTTTATGGACATTGCGGATATTATAGACGATTCATTTACATGTACACTATAATAGGCCAACCACTTTACAGGCTAATAGTGAACTTTGAATGGACAGAGGAGTGTGAGGAATCATTCAAGAAATTGAAAGAGGCACTCATTACTGCTCCAGTCTTGAAATCACCAGATTGGGAGAAGATATTCCATGTGCATATAGATGCTTCGGCATATGCAATAGGATGCATTCTGGCTCAGCCAGAAGAATGAAACATGGATTTTCCTATCTGTTACGCCAGTCGACAGCTCAACAATGCAGAGAAGAATTACACCACAACAGAGCGGGAGGGATTAGGAATGATATATGATGTGAAGAAATTTCGGCATTATCTTCTAGCCAACAAGTTTGTGTTTTTTACGGATCACCAAGCCTTGCTCTACCTAGTGAATAAACCATGCAATACCGGGAGAATATTGAGATGGTTCATTATCTTACTGGAATTCGACTTCACGGTAGTAGTAAAGAAAGGAAAAATACATCTTAGAGCTGATCATCTTTCGCGATTGACGAATGGGGAAGACCCTATAGGAGTAGATGACAACATGCCAGATGCGTACTTGTTCAACATAGAAATGATACCGAAGTGGTCTCAAAATGTCGTTAGCTTATTGACCTATGGAGGAGAGTTTGATAGAAGAGAATACAACCAGAAACATATTTCTATTCAGCAATCCAAGAACCTTCAATTGGTTGCAAGAAGGTTGTATCAATTGAAAAATGATCATGTTTTACGACTATGCATCAATCCTGAGGAATATAATATATATCTGCGCGAAGCACATGTTCAGGAATGTGCATTTTATTGTTCAAGAAGGAACACATATAGGAATTTGTTACAATTGGGAGTCTATTGGCCAGGAATGAAAGAAAGCGTACATGAATATGTCACTGTATGTATTGTATGTTCATCAAAACCGCCAGCAGAGTATTCGACATTATATCAGATAATGATAGCTCCGGAATGGAGTCAGTATATTGTTGAATATCTCACAAATAGAACTTTCCCAGAAGGAACGTCAAAAGCTCGTCAGAAATTTGTAGAGACAGAAGCTAGAGATTACGCTTTAATAGGAGATCAACTCTATAAGAGAGGTAAAGACAACCAGCTTAGGATTTGCGCGTCAGAGTCTGAGTATGTGATAATCCTGGAGCAAGCTCATGGAGGAGTAGGTGGAGGCCATTTCTCAGGTGATAAGACAGCAAAACTTGTCTTAGCCGCAGGAATATGGTGGCCAACATTACATATGGACACTGAGGAATACGTTAAACGGTGTGATGACTGTCAGCGGACCAAAGTACCACTTAAAAGAGATGATATGCCGCTTAGACCAATGATGGGGGCAAGAGCTTTTGCAAAATGGGGGATTGATTATGTCGGACCCATTTCACCTCCTGCATATAAGACTCATGCACAATACATCGTTGTGGCTACAGACTATCTAACAAAGTGGGTCGAAGCAAAGGCAACTCAAAAAGCAGATGCCAGGACCACGACACAATTTCTATATGAATACGTCTTTGTACGATATGGATTGCCAATAGAAATTGTGAGTGATCGAGGCACACATTTTATAAATGAAGTGATAGAGATCCTTCTAGATGAATTCATGGTAATCCATAGGAAATCAGCCCCGTATCATCCACAAGCAAACGGACAAGCTGAAGCAACAAACAAAACCATATGCACGGTCCTTACGAAGATTGTATCTGAGTCGAGAACTGACTGGGACCAGAAGTTGCATTCAACATTATGGGCATATAGGGTAGCATATAAAACATCAATAGGAACGACCCCATATAACATGGTTTTTGGGCTAAATGCTATCTTACCAATAGAATTCTTGATTTCAACCTTAAGGGTGGCTAAGGATCTAGAGTGGACAGGACACGAGCTTTCTGATAGAATAGATGACCTGGAAAAGCTAGACGAGCTTCGCCTAAAAGCAGTAGCTTCTATCTACGCTCAAAAAAGGCGACAAAAGGAATTTTTGATAAGCATGTGCGGACTAAAGAGTTTAAGGTTGGGGACTATGTCCTAGTTTACACTCTGAAACAGCATGCTAAGAAGCTTAAAAAGCGAGGGATGGGACCTCTGGTGATTAAAGATCTATCACCAAGTGGAGCCGTCAAGCTTGCTACATTAGACGGAGAAGAAATGCCCAATTGGATTAGTGGATGCAGAGTGAAAAAGTATCTTTTGCCGCTAACCCAAGACATGCTTCTCAAAATACATGAAGAAAAGCTGCGTGTCCAGAAAAAGAAAAAGATTGTGGAGGAAGCGCAAGCCGAGGCGAAGGAAAGAATGGAGAAAAGAAGACTACTACGCCAGAAACAGCGCAATGAAGGAGCAATACGAATAAACGCAGTCAGTATAACATAAATGGATAATGACAAAGAAGAACCCATCATTGAATGCAAAGTAGGAACCAACCAAATCAAAGCCAGAGCACTATTGGATTCAGGAGCTCAAACTAACCTACTTTCACTCAGTTTGTACAGACGATTGACAAATGACACTAAATTACAAACTACCAAGCAAGAGTTAAAGAGTTACTCTGAGAATTCAATCAAAACTGTCGGATGCACAGTTTTACATATACAGACTAACCAGTATGTGTATCCTCATATGTTTTACGTGGTTGAAGACCAAGCTACACAACATCCATTATTGCTAGGACAACCATGGCAGAAGCAATACAATGCAATGATTGACTGGAGTTCTAAATCAGTGCTTATCAAATACGAAGGTGAAAGTCAATCAGTTAAGTTCACCAAAGGAGCAGAGCCAAATCCAAAGGAAGAATCCAAGAACAAAGGTAAACAACAACCAGAGAAAAAGAAGAAGCAATGGCAACCAAAAATTTCTATACAACTGGATTGCTCTTCGACGAGGAACTCTCAACATTGGATAAGGAAGACAAGCAATAATATAACAACTCAACCTTTGGAAAAAACAGAGCCAAAACCAACCCAAAACCCGACCACCAATCCTTCAATCAAACAAAGAGCAGCTTTATTGGAAAGACTGTTGTATCATCGCTCTACAATTGCATTGGGAACTTATGACCAAAACAACTACAATGCTTCGCCCACAAACACTTCATAGTCGTCCAGGAGGACTCAGACTAGGAGGGGGGGAGGTATACAGGTATACAGGAGCTACAAAGCAGCTACAAGCGATAAAAACAAAGAAAAACAAAAATTATATTACAAGGACAGTGTCTTTCATGATTTCGCAATTTTTATGTTTGATTGCGGATATTGATAATATTTATGCCCTTATATACCTTGTTTTGCAACAAGAAGAGATCAAATGATGAATTTGGGTCTCTAGATGTGTAAATATCACTAAATAAGAGTGTTTTCGGAGCTAAAAAGTGGAAAAAAGTGGTAATCCAAGTCCAGAAATCACAAATAAGTGTATATTCATATACACAGGGTTACCAGCTATTTATTGTGTATGTTTGGAATTTTTTGGCTTCAATTTGCTATTTTCCTTTATTTTTTATGATTTTCTTGATAAAAGTAAAAGAAAACTAAAAAAGCAGGTGAAACGAGATCAGAAAAAAGAAAAGAATAGATGGTGATGATCCTAATGACAAGGGAAACCCATGGTAAAAATTGAGTACAATTCGGAAAAAGTTGCTGAAAGCTGAAATGACAGAATTTTGGCAAAGTGGACAGATTTCTCAAAAACAGGTCAAACGGAATCCAAGTTGAGAAATTTCAAATCCTAAAGTGCATTTCACGACGAGATAGGAGCACATGTCAATTTGGTAACAAGTGATCCGTGAAGTCCGAAGTTAAGTATTTTTGACTTCACTTACAGGCTCATTTCCACTATTACCTTCTTGGAGAGAGCAAAGAGCACACAGGAGCATCCAACCTTCTACAGCCTTCTACGACTGCTACGAGAGCTCAGAGGACACCAGACATGAGAGGTAGACTCGTTGCCATAAGCTTTTGATGCTTATCATTAACTTTTGTCGCGAAAACTGACCAAAACCAAGAAACAAGAGTAGACGGGGAATGCGGTAGAATGCTAGGTAGTGGCACAACCGCCTAACCAAACCTTGCAAGAACTTATAGGTGGGTTACCCTAGTATAGAAGATGGGTTTCTAACACTCAAAGCTCGAGAAAGAACGACTGGAAAAACCCTAGGTCAACAGAGCCTGCAAGAGGCAAACAGGAAAAAGTTGTCGAAACGACACAAAACTTCTCATGAAGCTTAACAACATCGAGGAAATGCAACCATGGAGTATCTCTAGGTTTGGACCACCAAAAGTGGGTCAAAACAATCGATTCGACGACAGACACACAAAGCGTCATTTTGGCATAACGGCTGAAATTGACGACTGAATGAAATGAAACTTCACAAGCAGCTTCAAGTAACTATTGATGACTTATGTTTGCAAGCAAAACCCAAAGAAAGCTGATTCACTTACCGATGGTGAAAAAGACGCTTTCGGGCAACCAAAAGGAGAAAGATGGAGAACGGGGAGCCAAAGTCAAGTTCAACCAAATAGATGGCTTCACAACATATCCAATGAGCTGGAAATGCAACTCTCGAGAAGAAAAGTTGAAGAAATTCAACTCCAAGGCAAAAGACGATTTCGGAGACTGAAATGCCTATAAGGGGGCTTTTTAGCTAAACTAATGACTTTTTAAGTTGAAAACTAGTTAGCAGGGCTTAGGGCACTAGCACAAAGCATTCTTTGCACAAAAAGACCAACATTTCAAGAAAAGACATCATACGCGTATGATGTCTCACAGCATGAATTTCACATCCATTTCAACATTTGAGTGCATAGCCTCATTCCACATGTTAATCACATCCTATGAACCAAGTATCATGAGAATTGGAGTTAGAAAACCCAAGGAAAACCAAAAAGACGCAAAGTAGGCCATAAAATTGATTTTTGGTCCTAATTTTGTCAAAATAACTCCAAACTCATTGAAACTTTGTAGGATTGTTGATTAACACATCTACAAGCTATCTGGAACCAAAAAGCACCATTTTGACACAAAAGACATCATACGCGTATGATGTCTATTTGCACTTACAGAGCCAAAACTGTTCATTTGTCATCATACATCCATTATATATATCTAATACATGCTACATATGAAATTTGGAACCATTTGGTCAAGAGGATCACCCCATTAGCCCAATTGAGGAAAATCCTTCACCTAAAGCCTATTTTTGGCCCAAATCCAACATACTCAAGTCCAAACAAAGATTTGAGTAGGAACAGTCCTTCACTAGTACATGGGGAGTCCACAGAACCAATCCCATGCAAAATTGATGAAAAAGACATGATACGCGTATGATGTCTCTAGAGCCATTTTTAGCCCAAAATCTATCCAAACTTCATAAATCCACTGAATAAGCCTATCTAAAGCCAAATCCAAGCTTATAGAGAAATTTGGTCCAAAAATACACTAAAAGACATCATACGCGTATGATGTCTCACTATGTGATTTTGGCACCTCAGGGCTTCAACCACCAAACAAAAGTGATATACATGCCATTTGAAAGTTAACCACCAAGTTTTATCCAATTTGGATCCTAAAATCCAAGTCCCTTTCAAAATTTTGCCAAGAGCCGGGAAACTGGAACTAAACTTGGGCCAAAACTTGACCAAATGGTATCCAAACTCAAATCCAAGCATATGATAATCATGTATACACTATCAGCTACAAGCACAACCAATATGAAGTCATTTTGACACAAAAGACATCATACGTGTATGATGTCTCCAGCATGATTTTGAGCCCATTTTGCATATTTTTTCACCTACCTTGCATCCTTAGGCCCTGAATAGCTCATGTTTCAATTTTCAAGTCATTTGAATAGTTAAAAGCTTCACTTCGGCTTTCAGTACTAAAAAGACGCTAACTTCTGAAATTGGAGTTACAGGATCCATGGATTCCGCCAAGTCATCGGCAACGAAGAGAAAAAGACCGACAATCAAAGATGCTCTTGCAGAAGCGGAACCCTTTGACATTCCAGCAGAAACCCTCAAGCCAACCAAAACTTGGGTGGAGGAAGCAGTATTGGAGAAAGAGGGAATAAAGATATACCAGGGGACTGTCAGAGATCCTCAAGGGCAAGCGGTGGATGTACCGATGATCCCACATGAATTGGTAGATTATAGCAGGTCAGAAGACATCAGCAGGTACCTGGAAAGGCAGACTTGCACAGTTTCTTCACCTCGAGACCATCAGGTGTGGATACAAGAAGAGTGTACGAGTTGGCAACATCCATTCAAAGGATGGAAAAGCCACATTGACAGCCATGGATGGAGAGAAAGTAGAAGTACAGATCACTCCACAGCTCATCACAGACGCATTGAAGCTGCACAAAAAGGGAGCTCGGTCAGTGAAAGAAGGGAGGCCATAGAGGTCTATGGGCCCAAGAAGTAGAATGCAACCTATGGAGATATGGCGGACCCAAGAGCGGCAACCCTTTGCCGACTGTACAACCAATTTCTTCATGTTTGCAGTAAAAGACCACAAAAGTATACGACACCACCCCATGCCATTGCGACCACCATCACATGGGCATTAAAGAGCAATATGCCAAAAGAGGTGAATTACGCTCAACACATCCACGAGCAAGTAATTGCCATGCACAATGAGAAGCCAAAGTACATAGGAGGAGCGGAAATTCTGACAAGAATAGCTTATGAAGCTATTGGATCTAGGGATCAATGGCCAAAGGTTCCCTCCCAGAATGAGTGGCTTAGAGAAGCCGACGAGGAGGAAGAACAGCCCGAAGTATCCAAGAGGGAATCCACAAGAGCACGCCGGAAACTAGAAGTAGTTTCAGAACCTGAAGAGGATGTGGACGAGCCGCTTAAGAAGAAAGTAAAGAAGAAGGTTGCTCCCAAGCAAACCAAAAGTCAAAAAGCGGCAAGAATGGAAAGACTAGTGGAGAAATTTAGAGCGGAAAGAGCTCTAAAGGGTGACTTTGAAGAAAAGTGGGTGCCAGAACCCACTAAAGTCGGAACTAGCTCAGCCAGACCACATATTGATCAATACGATCAATATATTAAAGCTTATGAGGAGTCAGAGGCTATTCTGGAGCAACAACCTGTCGAGCCATACACTGAAGAGGAGGTACAGCAATTAAAAGCTGAGCTGAAAAAAGAAGACAAGGGGAAAAGGAAAGTAGATGAGTCTACTAAGCCTCAAGAGAAAGATGGGCAAGCCGACAAAGGGAAAGCCAAGGAAGCTGAGGACAGATATCCCTCTATGACTCATGTACCAAGCCCTAAGAAGACGGGAAAAATTGTGGAGGAGACCACAATAGAGGTGGACACAGATGATATGGAAAAGCCAGAGGCCGAGACCAAAGAAAAGAAGATAGATCCAGTTCAGCAAAAGAGAAATGATTATGAGGATTGGTAGAGATAGGATACACCAAGAAGAGGCCCTTGAGGCAGTTTATGGATCACCCTACAAAAACAAGATGAACGGAGGAACGGAAAAAAATAAAGAGTAAAAAAGAAAGTGAAGAGAAACTGGACGAACCGAAAGTACTAGAAGAGCAAAGCCAGTGGAGGTGGTGGCGGAAAGAGGTTTAGAGTTGACAGATGATGATGAAAAAGACATGCACATGGTGCATGAACTGCTCAGCAAGATAAAAGAAAGGTCCAAGGCAAAGGAAGTAGAGATTGAGACAGCCAAACAAAGGGAAGCGGAGTTGCAGAGAAAATTAGAGAATGCTATGACTGAATCTGAAAGTCATAAAGCATCACTCTATGACGTGGAAAACGAGAGAGACGGCTTGATACTCTAGCTAGCCGAGGCTTCAAGAGAAGTAACAAGTGCACAGAAGCAAGGGAGCGGATAGAGGATGAGTTGGAGGCGCCAAGGATGAGCTCATTGAGCTAAGGGAGAGAGTCGAGCTCCAAGAAAGAACAATCACTAGACTCAGGACTAC
Organism: Adiantum capillus-veneris; assembly: GCF_014529385.1. Taxonomy (NCBI): domain Eukaryota; kingdom Viridiplantae; phylum Streptophyta; class Polypodiopsida; order Polypodiales; family Pteridaceae; genus Adiantum; species Adiantum capillus-veneris. The sequence goes on from NC_140950.1 coordinate 85,191,710, forward strand.
CCCTAGAGCTAGCAGAGCAGGAACCGAACAAGAGGGAGCTATCATACCAGCTTTGAAAGATCAGGTCCGAAGCTTACAAAGAGAGCTGAGATTAGAGCAAGTGCAAAGGTTGCACATTGCAGAGGGATCATTGGCCGTAGAGGAGAGGCTCACATTAGAAAATCAAACACTACAGACAGAGAATGAGGCCCTCCGCAAACAGCTCCAAGATCTACAAGAGCAACAAAGAAGAGAGACAAAGACACCACAAGAAGAATCAGGTGGAGCAGCCATAGAGCTACCAGAAACTGGAGAGGCAACCACAATTGAAGATCCAGCCCCAGCTCAAGAGGTGGCCTCAACTTCAAGAATCTCTAAAGAAGAAGAACAAAGGCTCCATGACCAAATAGAAAAGTCAGCAGAGGAGAGTGCCAAGGCGGAAATGGAATGGGAGAGGAGACTCCTAATCTCCATTAGACTTCAGGGGCTAGACACAAAAGTGCTCCATGAACAGTGGATGCAACCCAGCCTGCCTTTCCCTTTGATGAAATTTGAAGTGCTAAAGACGAAAAAGAGAATAGAGGAGGAGCAGTATGTCGCTCTTTACGAAGGCGACATCACAAAGGAGGAACAATCAAAGAAGATAGTAGATTCACAACCTAGATGGAGGAAAGGTTGGATGAACAAATACCCAGCCTACCTCATCTACTTGGTGGAGGCACCAAAGAAAATTCGGGAGGATGCAACCTTCTGCCCGGTGCCAAGAGTCAGAAACTGGAAAGAGCATGGCAGGATTGCAGAAAAGAAGCCAAATTGGCTTAATTATCCCAGGATGCTAGGACCAAAGGCAGGAGAGAGAATAGGTAAAGCCTACATGGTGAAAACCCTAAAGGGCACCATCAAGCTCTTTACTGGCTCTCCTGACCTTTCATGTCAGATGCTCAAGAAAATCTGCAGGACTCTCTTAACTTGCATTGAAGTGTTCGCGCCAGATAAAGCCACGACCTCGAGTCTACTATCGACGGCCGACACAGTGACTGATATGATATACGATCTTTCATTGCAGCCTTCTCCAAAAGTGTTACACCTCCTATACCAACGGATTATGTTTTTGCCTAGCTTCCACATGCAAACATTCGAAGAAGCTTTCTACACCGGCTTTTTCACCCACGAAAGCAAAATATTTGGCCCAACCTTGACCATCGGCAACCTACGATACGAATCACATTTGCAGATGCTCAAGACGACAGGACTTTATTGACCAAGCATAAAAGTCATGTTAGGGACGACATGAATGCGGAGGGGGGGAGTGTTGAGCCAGCAGAGGATCACACCCACATTCTTGCTCACACTCATCATTTTATAACCATTGATTGTAATAAATGTCTTTCCGACATTAATTTTGATTTGATCCATTCATTAAGTAACGGGACTCAATTGATTTTTCAGCTTGTAATACCGAATTAATTTCACTTGCTACTGTAATTAGTTAGAGATGTTCTCACCTTCAAGGCTGAGGTATATAAGCCAAAGTTTTTGTAACCTAAAGGGGAGATCATTTTGAATCAAGGTGAGTTTTTTGGAGCTTCGTGACTGTGTCGGAGAGAGAGAGAGAGAGAGAGAGAGAGAGAGAGAGAGAGAGAGAGAGAGACTTATCTACTTGCTACACGAGCTACGGAGCCGCCATTGGAGAAGCGACACTGCCATTGTGTTAGCAACGGCGAGAGCTACGCACAGATACCAAGAGTGCGTGCTATCGGCTTCTATGTGTGGTAAGTTCCTACGAGCTTCGGTGTGAGTTTTCTTCCAACTCGTGTGTCGGAATGGAGCGTGCAGCATATCTATAGAACCACAACGAGTAGAGCTACACATTAGTACCATCGGGGTCAAGTTTTGATCACCTATATTTTTTGGCCTGTCTTCATACGTGTTTACCGCCCGGAGTGGTTATAGGTTGAATTTGCAGTTCAAGTCTTTAGGGTGTTGTTCTTACCTAGTGTATAGACTTCCCCTTGAGTTTGAGATCGATTCAATGATTCTTGATCCTGTTTCGTACAGCATTCGTTCGTAGTACGGATTTCAGTCACTTGCGTATTTTAGAACTTAGATTTGATTTCCTTAGTAGTAATTGTCATTAGAAGGTCGAGTAGGTGATTTGACACCCACCTAGTTGTTTCCATGCGTCTGCGGGTCAAGCTCCGTCCTCGTTTGACAAATTCTGTTGTTGATTGAGTTCTTGCTATTTAGCTTCCGCTAGCGGCGTAACCGCCTTAACAACCACATCCAACTTCAAAGCATCATACCTTGCACACCGTGACTCTGTTTGACGAGCAGTCTAGACCAGCTTCTAGAGCATCTCAAGCACTACATTCTTGGGCACTAGCACATCACTCCGGACACTTTGACATGCCAGCCCGACTGGTTTTTTCTTAATCCCTCTTGGCTAAAAAATCACATTATGCATGCATTTCCGTTTCCACATGTCTGCCTAGGTCTCTCACACAGGTTTTAGCCCTTTAGCATGCACCTGTAGGCACCCCTTTTATTGATTGGCACTGCTTTTAGCATCGACCAACTTTGCTTGCACCAATGACAGTATTCAAAAAATATCATTGTACACTTTCACGATGAATGTGGTACCAACCTGGGAAAACGATAAGGGGGGAAGGGGAAAAAACACCAAAATTGGGCAACAATGGCTTGGTTACACTTCAAGACACACATACAAAGCTTGCATTTCCATCACAATGGCCATTTTCATGAGAAAATATAAAGGGGGTTTGACAGGCATGCTCCTTTATCAAAAACTCTACTTTGCAGGCTTCAAATGGGCACCCAAAAAGCCCTTCATTCGATTTAAAAAAGGCTTTTATAGTGGGGGGCCTTCAAGTTTGGAAATTGCTGCCTATTTGGTCCACTTGGCACTTCAATTTGGAAGCTCTACTTTGGCTTGGACTCATTTGCTCTCATTTTGAACTTGAGAGAGGGGTGCACTAGCGATGTCCCTAGTGCCCCTAGCATTTTTCTTTTTTTAATTTAATTTTTTTCTTTTGCCTCTTTTTTCTCACCTTAGGTCCTCATTTGTTGGGCTGTTTTCTTTGACCGCCTTTAGTAGGCCCTTTGACTCCCTTCGATAACCTAAATTTTGTCTCTCTCACTTGCCTTTGTCTCAGACTAATTGCCTTGTGGAGTCCACTTTGTCCAGCCCTTGACTGAGCTTGGAGTTTTCATTTTGGCTCCCCTTCGAGCCCTCTCTCTCTCTCTCTCTCTCTCTCTCTCTCATAAGTACGCAAGGGGCACTAGCAAGGTCTCTAGGGATCCCTCCCTAAATGCCTTTAAACTTTTAGGCCCCAATTGGTGTTTGAAAATGCCCTTACAAGACTGCCATGTCATCACTACATAGCCCCCATTCATTGGCCGTCATAGGCACTCGTCCATTGAGAACTATCTTTGTCACCTTTGCCAATGCGAGCTCACCAAAACCACCACAACGGCCACCATCTGTGTGCACAACAATCCCCCAATTTAGTGGCCACCATATCCGGATCTCCTTGGAGCTCCTAGTGAAGGCCAACATATCCCAAGTGGCTAAAGAATATAGGGGTTAGTATGTACAATTGTACAAACGTGAAGCATGTTTGGTGTATACCAAGGTCTCCCACTAAATGAGATAACCATACATCTTCCTTAGAACTAGAAACTCCAACATAGTCTTCCTTAGTGGTGGAAGACTAAGTGCAATTTTGGAGACATGATCTTCAAGAGACTATTGCTCTAGAGAACCAAGAAAATGTAGCTAGGTGTGGATCACCTAGTGTCCACACAACCTGTATAATCCAAATTAGTGTATCCAACTATGGATGCATCACTGTTCCCAATCTTGCTGACTGAGCCCTTGATGTATCTCAAGATGTGCTTCACTGCTTCCCAATGCTTTCTGCCTGGATTTTCCATATACCTACTGACCACTACCACTATATATGCAATGTTTGGTCATGTGCTAATCATGGAAAACATGATATGGCTCCCAAGGGTTGCCCGATTAAGGCCAACATGAGGTTCTAGGCTCGATTTCATTGGTTGCTTCTAATCTCACACAATTTGGCTTCAATTTCTCTTGCAAGGGATTAAATATTTACGTGATCATGTGAAATTTCTTGTGATCACAATGTTTATTATCACATTCACATAATCACAATTAACGTGATCACAAAAGAGATGATAAGGAATGACATGGAAACTTACCAAAACCCCGTCAAGTTATGTGTTTTTCTCAACGGGCCCATCAAGCACTATAAGAATGTTAAACCAAGCCCACCAGGAAATGAAAAAACCCCAATAGGCGTACTAAATTGGACAATCTCTTTAGGTTAAAGGAAATTCACGAGACACACGGGGGTAGTCGGGACTCATGGCCTCTCATACCACTTGTGGGAACCAAACCTTGCACACACTATAGTGAGAAGTCAATTTTTTTTAAAAAAAAGAATTTGTTAAAAATTATCAAAATCCTGTTGCACGTTTGATTGTGTATGTGTGTAGTATGGATCAACGAGGTGTGTGTGTGGGTGTGCTATCACACAAGCAAGCTCAATTTCCCCTTTTACTTCTTGACCTATAGCTTGAACACAACTCCCAAGGGTTGCCCAATTAAGGCATGCACAAGCTTCTCTGCCAATTTCACTAGCTGCTTCTAGTCTCACACGATTCAGCATCAATCCCTCCTGCCTTAGTTTTTTGATCTAATGGGTGGGCGCTTGGCCAAACCGGCTACTATCACTTATTGGTTATACTATAACAATAACGAGATGAGAGGTCTTCTTCCTCTCATGTGCTCCACCAAACCCTCCTATGTACTCTTCTCCTTTTGCTTCCCCCTTCTCTCCTTCCCTCTCTTGCACTCACCTCCCCGGTTCCCACAAGCCAAACCGGCCACCAACCGCTATCACTTACTGGCTATAATGATAACAATAAGGAGATGAGAGGCCTTCTTCCTCTCATGTGCTCCACCAAACCATCAGGTGTACCGTTCTCCTTCTTCCTCCCCCTTACCTCCTTCCCTCTCTTGCACTCACTTCCTCGGTTCCCACAAGTTCCAGGAGCCCCGACTACCCACACGTGCAACCCTCTCAAAGCAAATCATGGAATCTTTAGAGCTTTTGAAGCTTCGGAGAAAGTTAGCATTTGCAAGAAAAAACATTCAGCATGTTTTGAGGCTTTAACAGCTCTGTAGAAGTCTTGTAAAGAGTAAAAGTAGCTCATGAAGCTAAGGCAGGATGAATTGAATCCAAATTGTGTGAGATTAGAAGCAGCCAATAAAATCAAGTTGAGAAGCTCATGCAAGCCTTAATGGGTAGCCCTTAGGATCCCTGTTTGAGTTATAGGTCAAGAAGTAAAAGGGGCACTTGAGCTTGCTTGTGTGAGAGCACACCCACACACACACCTCGTTCATGATCTCTGCCACATATGTACACAATCGAACGTGTAGCAGGATTTTGATAGTTTTTGTAGCAAAATTTGTCTTTTTTTAAATTGTCTTTACACACTATAGTGTATGCAAGGTTCGCTTTCCACAAGTGGTACCAGAGCCCAGGAGTAGCCCTCCCAAAGCAAAGCATGGAATATTGAGAGCTTTTGAAGCTCTGCAAAAAGTCGAGATCTACAGGAAAATCATTGTGAGCAGGTTTGGAGCCTTGAACATCTTTGGGGAGCTCATGTAGAGAGTGAAAGTAGCTCACAAATCTAAGGCAGGAGGAATTGAATCCAAATCATGTGAGATTAGAAGCAGCTAGTGAAATTGAGTTGAGAAACTCGTGCAAGCCTTAATCGGGTAGCCCTTGGGAGTCGTGGTCTAGTTGCACGTCAATAAGTAAAAGGGGACATTGAGCTTTCTTTTATGAGCACATTCCCACACACACACCTCGTTGATCTCTATCAAAAATTGTTGAAAGCATGTTGCACGTTCGACTGTGTACGTGTGTGGTAGAGATCAACGAGGTGTGTGGGTGGGTGTGCCCTCACACAAGCAAGCTCAATTTCCCCTTTTAATTCTTGACATGTAGCTTGACCACGCATCCCAAGGGCTGCCCGGTTATGCCTTGCATGAGCTTCTTAGCTTGATTTCACTGGCTACTGTTAAGTATGGAGCCTGATTTACCCTTGTAATTTTCTGTGGTAAAAGGCACATTTGTAAGGCCCCCATTATGAGGAGAAGCCATCGTGCGTGAAGGAAAATCACTCACCGGAAACCAAAATTTTCACGGACAAGAATCAGGGGCAACTTTAAAGGCCTCGGGGGCGGAGGCCCCCGAGACTTTTTTTTTCGCCGGAATATTATGGCCGGACGGCGGCCGGAAAGTGGTCGGAAAACAACCGGTCGGTTGGCCGGTGGCCGGTAGTCAATGGCCGATGGCCGGTGGTCGGAAGTCAATGGCCGGTGGCCGGTGCCGAGTTCAAAAGTGAACTTGTCTTCTCAAGGGCGGCCACACATGGGCGGATTGGAGGGTCCGATTTGGACTTATTCGCACAAGGGCGACTACACATGGCTATCTCTCATAAGAGAGGGCAGCCCTTTTGGCCTATAAAAGGGGGCCATTTCTACACACATTTCATAGTGTAAAGTTGATGCAACAAGGTGAGTGTGAGGTGGTGAGAGTGAAGCAAGGCGGGAGCTCCATTAAGGGTATAATCCCTTTGTAAACTACTTCTTGTTTTGAAGTACTAAAGCCATTGAGTGGCTGCTTTCCCGTGGACGTAGCCCACATTGGGTGAACCACGTATATCGTGTGTACTCTCTCTCTCTCTCTCTCTCTCTCTACTCTATAATCTTGTGTATATAAATCTGTCTCTCTCCATTAAGTAATCTACTCAATTATCTATTTAGCTACGTCTTATTTCCTAACAACTGGTATCAGAGCAAGGTTTGCTCGTAGCTAAATTATCTCAAGGATTCCTTGAATTGAGTGGGAGTTATGGCGGAGGAAGGGAAGCTCAAGATTGAGAAGTTCAACGGCAAAAACTACCAACATTGGAAGATGCAGATTGAAGACTATCTCTACCAGAAGGACCTCTATTTGCCACTAGGCGGTCTTGCGAAGAAGCCCGCAACAATGGCAAATGAAGCATGGATTGTCCTTGATCGAAAGGCACTGGGAACAATCTGGTTAAGCTTGGCGTCAATGGTGGCCTTCAATGTTTCGGAGATGAAGACCACGGAGGACTTGATGAAGTCACTTGACGACTTCTACGAGAAACCATTGGCATCCAATAAGGTATTTCTTATGAAGCGCTTGTTCAATCTTAAGATGGCAGAGAATGGTTCAGTTGCAGAACACCTAAATGACTTTAACACAAACATAATTCAACTTCGATCAGTGAAAATCAATTTCGATGACGAAGTGCGAGCTCTCCTTATACTATCATCTCTACTGGATAGTTGGGACAGCCTTGTGATGGCTGTAAGTAATTCTATCAGCTTGTGGAGACAGGCAGTGCTAGTAGGTGTACCTTGTGTGGTGGTTTTGTGGAGTGTGTGAGCAATAGAAATTGAGCAGGTGGTGGTCTTCTAGTGTGAGTTGCGTGTTTGAAGGTGTTTTCTGAGAGGATAGGGGTGCTGTGAATACCCTGAGCTATAGAGATGCCCTTTTGTTTGTGTTGGGCATGTTCCCCCATTCCCCCTCTCCATCTTCTGGTGCCCCCACTGAGGAGCACACTGATTGCTCCAAGTAGATCGAAAAGAAGCGGTTTTTTGCATTGGAAGTCATGGCAGCTATAAGCTATGGACCGATTTTCATAGGAGAAGAGATCCCTGACGAGTGGATGGAGAGGTTCAAAAACCAAAAGGGTCGTGATCGCTCAAGGCGGAGCAAGTCACGCACAAAGTCAGTTCTTGAATGTTGAAACTGCAGCAAGAAGGGCCACGTCAAGAAGAATTGCTCGTCCAAGAAGAAGAAGGAGACAGAGTCTCAAGACAACAAGCCAACATCGGAGGCCAATGTGGTAGGTAAAGTAGAGCAAGATGCTCTAATTCTCTCATTAGACAATGTGTCTAATTCCTAGATAGTAGATTCCGGGGCTTCATTCCATGCGACACCACACAAGCACTCCAAGACTACACCAAAGGTAATTTTTTGTATGTATACTTGGGAGATGATGAAGCGTGTAAGATTGTCGGCAAAGGTACGGTTTCTATCAAAACTGCTAACGGAAATGAATGGAAGCTTAAAGATGTTAGGCATGTTCCTTCTCTTCGCAAAAATTGATCTCTACAGGACAATTGGACGATGAAGGTCACAACATTGCATTCGGAAACAAACGGTGGAAGATCTCAAAGGGATCTTTGGTGGTTGCCAAGGGTGAAAAAGTCGGTACACTTTACTTGTGTACTGTTAGCATGCAACCTTAGCTTGTGCAGCAACTACAGAAGTTGACAGTGCGGTGTGGCACTACCGACTTGGGCACATGAGTGCCAAAGGAATGCAAATCCTTCAAACAAAGAAGCTTCTACCAGGTGTGAAAGAAGTGGACTTAGAGTTCTGTGAAGATTGTGTTTATGGTAAACAAAAGAGGGTAAAATTTCAAAAATCAGGAAATGAAAGAAAAAATAAAAAACTTGAGTTGGTTCATTCTGATGTTTGGGGTCCTGCAAGTACACCATCACTTGGTGGCTCATTGTACTATGTAACATTCATAGACGATGCGACTAGAAAAACATGGTTTATGTCATGAAGAATAAATCCGATGTATTTTCCATATTTCAAAGGTGGAAAGCCTTTGTAGAGAATGAAACAGGTTCCAAGGTTAAATGCCTCAGATCCGACAATGGAGGCGAATATTGCAGCCAAGCTTTTGAAAGCTTTTGTGCTAGCAATGGCATTCGAAGGCAAAGGACAACCCCAAGGACACCTCAACAAAATGGGATTTTGGAAAGGATGAACAAGACAATCATGGAACGAGCACGAAGCATGCGGCTACATGCAGGCCTACCGCTTGAGCTTTGGGCGAAAGCTGAAAGTACGTCTGTGTACTTAATCAATCGGTCACCCTCAACGGCATTGGATGGGGGAGTTCCAGAAGAGGCATGGACATGGTAAACCGGTGAATTATGCATTTCTCAAAGTGTTTGGGTGTGAGGCTTTCATGCACATAGATAGAAGCCTAAGATCAAAGTTAGATGCAAAGTCCAAAAAGTGTTTCTTCATTGGCTATGGAGAAGGAGACTTTGGGTATCGCCTATGGAATCCTGAAGATGGTAAAATCTTAAGGAGTAGGGATGTAATTTTTAACGAACAAAATATGTACAAAGATTACTTGGAAAGAAAACAAACAAAAGAAATAGGTGATGAGTACATGGAGCTTGAGGATGGTGAATAATCAAGGACTGCAAACGGTGACAATATGCAACAACGTCAACCAAATGAGGAGCCTCAACCTATTCCCCGAAGATCTACAAGAGCAAGTAGACCTCCAGAAAGGTTTGTTCCTTCCTTCAACCATCTCTTGATCTCAGATTCTGGAGAGCCGGAATCATATGAAGAAGCTATGCAACATGAATCCAAAGAAGAATGGACGAAGAGCATGCAAGTGGAGATGGACTCACTACATCGCAACCAAACATGGGAGTTGGTTGAGTTGCCTAAAGGTAAGCGGGCACTTCAAAACAAATGGGTGTACAAGCTAAAGGAAGAAGAAGGTGGGAAGAAAAGGTACAAGTCTAGGCTTGTGGTAAAAGGCTTTTCTCAAAAGAAAGGTATTGACTTCAATGAAATATTTTCTCCTATTGTAAAAATGAACTCAATTAGGCTTGTCTTAAGCCTTGTGGCTGCTCATGATCTAAATCTCGAGCAAATGGATGTAAATACGGCATTCCCTCATGGTGACTTAGAGGAGGAATCTACATGCTTCAACCAAAGGGGTATGAAGTAAAAGGTAAGGAGAAAATGGTTTGCAGATTAAAGAAGAGCTTGTATGGTTTAAAGCAAGCATCAAGACAATGGTACTTGAAGTTTGATCGATGGATGTTGGATCATGGATTCACAAGATGCAACTCGGATCACTGCGTCTACACGAGAATTTGGGAGATGGGAAATTCATCATCCTAATGTTGTATGTTGATGATATGTTGATTGCAAGTGCTAACATGCAGGACATCAAAGACCTAAAAGAGGAGCTGTCCAAATCCTTTTCAATGAAAGATTTAGGTGCTGCAAAGAGGATACTTGGTATGAAAATATCAAGGGACAGGACGAAGAAGACAATAAAGCTATCTCAAGATTACATCAAGAAGTTACCAGAAAGGTTGCAATGCAAAATGCAAAACCAGTTTCTACACCTTTGGCTGGTCATTTTAAACTAACGAAGGATATGTGTCCAAAGACACAAGAGGAGATAGCCTATATGTCTAAAGTTCCATATGCTGCAGCGGTAGGTTCTCTAATGTATGCTATGGTCTGGACAAGGCCAGACATTGCACATGCAGTGGGAGTTGTGAGTAGGTTCATGGACAACCCAGGTAAAGAGCATTGGCAAGCTGTGAAGTGGATACTTAGTTATCTAAAAGGGACAACAACAAATGCTTTGTATTTTGGAGGAACTGATATTTTTCTAGAAGGTATGCTGATGCAGATATGGCATGTGACAAAGATACTCGAAGGAGCACTACTGGCTATGTGTTCACGTTGGAGGCACAGCAGTAAGCTGGGCTTCAAAGCTGCAGAAAGTGGTTTCACTTTCTACCACGGAAGCAGAGTATGTAGCAATGATGGAGGCAAGCAAAGAAATTATGTGGCTTCAAAGATTCTTAGAAGAGCTTGGATTCAAACAAGACAATTGTGTCTTGTATAGTGATAGCCAAAGCGCTATCCATCTTGCGAAGAACTCAGCCTTTCATTCAAGGACAAAGCACATTGAGGTGAGATATCACTTCATACGCACTCTTTTGGAAGAGGGACAACTAAAGCTAGGAAAGGTGCATACAAGTGAAAATCTTGCAGACATGTTTACAAAGGTGGTCAACAAGGAAAGTTGAGCTTTTGCTCATCTTCAATCGGCATTCAAGGATAAGAAGCCAGAATGAAAAGCAGTCACAGGTTTGGTTTGGACATCAGTCTCCAAGTGGGAGATTGTGAAGTATGGAGCCTGATTTACTCTTGTAATTTTCTGTGGTAAAAACGCACATTTGTAAGGCCCCCATTATGAGGAGAAGCCATCGTGCGTGAAGGAAAATCACTCACCGGAAACCAAAATTTTCACGGACAACAATCAGGGACAACTTTAAAGGCCTTGGTGGGGGAGGCCCCCGAGACTTTTTTTTTCGTCGGAATATTTTTTTTGCCGGAATATTATGGCCGGACGGCGGCCGGAAAGTGGTCGAAAAACAACCGGTCAGTTGGCCGGTGGCCAGTAGTCAATGGCCGATGGCCGGTGGCCGGTGGTCGGAAGTCAATGGCCGGTGGCCGGTGGCCGAATTCAAAAGCGGACTTCTCTTCTCAAGGGCGGCCATCGGCCATATTCGCACAATTGCAGCTACACATGGCTGTCTCTCATAAGAGAGGGCAGCCCTTTTGGCCTATAAAAGGGGGCCATTTCTACACACATTTCATAGTGTGAAGTTGATGCAACAAGGTGAGTGTGAGGTGGTGAGAGTGAAGCAAGACGGGAGCTCCATTAAGGGTATAATCCCTTTGTAAACTACTTCTTGTTTTGAAGTACTAAAGCCATTGAGTGGCTGCTTTTCGTGGACGTAGCCCACATTGGATGAACCACGTATATCGTGTGTACTCTCTCTCTCTCTCTCTCTCTCTCTCTCTGTACTCTATAATCTCGTGTATATAAATCTGTCTCTCTCCATTAAGTAATCTACTCAATTATCTATTTAGCTACATCTTATTCCTAACTGCTACTTCTAATCTCACATGATTTGGCTTCAATTCCTGATGCCTTAGCTTTGTGAGCTACTTCCACTCTCTACAAGAGCTTCCTAAATTTGTTCAATCCTCCAAACCAAACCTCCTCAATATAATTTTCTTGTAGATCCCTACTTTCTACAAAGCTTCAAAATCTCTCAACATTACATGCTTTGCTTTGGGAGGGATGCACGCGTTGGTAGTCGGGCTCCTGGGCTTTTCATACCACTTGTGGAAACTGGGAAGGTGAGTGCAAGAGAGGGAAGGAGAGAAGGGGAAAGAAGAAGGAGAACACTACACAAGAGGGTTTGGTGGGCACATGAGAGGAAGAAGACCTCTCATCTCCTTATTTTTATCATATTAACCAATGTTAGCAGCGGCTAACATAGGCTACACTGGTTATGCATCAAGTGGGAGATATGCTGATGGTTGTGCATAATATTTCCAACTCACGTTGTATAGTCTTGGCTCATTGGGAGTTCCAAATTTGTATATGCTAGATAGAGGGCTCAAACTTAAACCCATAGTAGAAGGGATTGTTGTGAAAGCCTTTAAAAGGAAGCCTTTATGCAAGGAGGCTTCATTCTTGAGTATCCACTCTTGAGGATCCACTTTTAAGAGCTCTCTCTCTCTCTCTCTCTCTCTCTCTCTCTCTCTCTCCTCTCTCTCTCTCTCGTGTTCATTCTATGGCCTAGCCTTGAGCTTAATGACCATGCTTAAGAGCCTAGTGCTAATCCAATTTAATTAGAGTAAGCTCTTCTTGATTAATCTAATCTTATTTTCTCATTAGTCTACTTCTTCTCTACATTTCATTATGTCATGAAGTAGTTATTGGACTTTCATTATTCTAGATTTGAAAGAGGTATATACTTCTTGCTATTAACCACTCTTATCCTTCTATGAGCATTAGATTTGTGCATCACTAATTAGGTTTGATTAAGTTGGGTCTTAATCTTAGTGTGTGTGTCCTATTGTTTGCTTGTGTGTGGATAGGTTTTATGAAACTCTAGCACCATTCACCTTGTGTGTATGCTATTGATTAAGTGCCGTGATTGGCATGTGTGATTGGAGAGGCCAAACACCAATGTAATTATTGCGTGCTTATCATTAGTGTGCTTGGGGTTTCTAGTCTATGGTAAGTCGGACTTCGATGGACTTGATGTGTGTAGGAGTTGATTGATTAGTGATTAGATTATGTTTAGAGTTAGTCTTGCCATGGCTAATCTCTACTTGCATTGGAGAGGTGTTCTCTTGAATCCTTATTTCAATTCATACGATGCTCATCCTCCATGCCCTATCCGGTTTGTCAATCCAAGGATTTGATAATTTTGTGTGGGTTGCGATTAGTTCGTTGCTACAATGCCTCCCTACATTTGGCACCGTTGCCTGCGTATCAATAACCTAAGCTAGTGAGTATAGGATGTTTAGAATAGAGTAATTTCGCTACTAATTTTCTCAGTTTTGGAGTGTGTGTAACTCAATTTTGGTTTGATTTGATGATGTTGTGCAAGTAGTTGAAGCTAATTGTTGAGTTATGAATACCAAAAATCCCCAATTTCACTAATTTCATACTAACCCTTACTAATTTTTCTTCATTTCCATGCTAATTGTACTAATTCCATACTAATTGCTACTAATTTTGACTAACTTTGCTAACCTAACCACTAACATTTGAAGTGTAATCTATGTTAAATCCCTTTTAAGAGGTGGAATCATCACTCTAATCAAGTTAGTTGTGCTAATTTATGCTTAATTTGATGATTTTGAGTGTTTTATTTTTGACCTATAATGGTCAATTTTGGAGCCAATTTGATTGGTGCACACACTTGTGTGTGAAATGATGTGTTTCCACGTGGAGCAAAGGAATAGCTTGGAGTGTGATTACAATGTAAGTGCACTCACTTGCTCATGTCAAATTATTGATTGATTAATGTGGTTCAATGTGTGCTAATTGTTTGCTAAAAAGTAGGTGTGTAACTTAATTGACCTACACTTTGCACCTAATTTGATTCACTGGGAATGAAATTGTGGTCAAATTTGACTAATGAACCTTGTGTGTATCAAGATAATTCTTAATTCCCATCAAGAATTCATGTTGTGTGCATAAAACTCATTGTGTGTGTAATGCACCAAAAAAGGGAAAAACTGCCAAAAAATTCAAGTGTGTGTGCATTCATGGGAATTGATGGAATGATGGGATATGTGTTGGTATTCAAGCCAACTAGCCGAACATCCCACTTACTACTAACCCATCTACTAACATAACCATTATACACTTATTCTTTAATACAACAAAATAAGGAGCTGCAAACACGATAACGTTGTTGTGGGCTCCACCCAAAGCAGGTCTCTCTCTCTCTCTCTCTCTCTCTCTCTCTCTCTCTCTCTCTCTCTCTCTCTCTCTCTCTCTGCTCTCTCTCTCATCTCTCTGCACTCGACTTGCACTCGCACTCACACGCTTCCTGCGAATTTTCAACTTGTATCAGAGCAGGGTTTGTGCTTGTCCGTTGTGCGTGCTTTTTTAAAAGTGCAAACAGGTTTCCGATTTCGGCATCGGTAAATTCAGTATTCTAAGAGCGTTTCATGTAGGTGTCCTGGGGTTTTACCCCCCTTTTGAAGTTGTTTATGCAGTCGAAAGCTTCATCCGAGCTACACTTCAGGAGTTGTATTTTTTCAACTCCACTTTTGCTATAGGTACAGGACACAGGTGCAGGTTTTTTAGAGACTATTTTTGGGATGGTATATAGCCGCTTTATGGCTATTATGTGCTATTGAGATGGTGTTTGTGGGCTGATTAGCAGCACTTTTCGGCATCGACATTGCCTCGGGCATCCATCTCCTCACAGGTTCTTGCATACATACAGGTAATCTAGGTTTCTTACAGGTTGCAGTGTTCAGCATCAACACAGATTTCAGTGGGAGTATTTGATGGCGGTTATGCATTGTTTTGGCACTTTTGACAGTGCTTGAGCTCTTTTGAGAGCGGTTTTACCCCCCCCAGGGATTTGTTTACTACTTCAACATTTTGTTTTGGCGCCTGTTTGAGCACAAATACTGCACCTTGCAGTATTGTTGACAGTGGTGTTACTTTGAGTTGCGGAAACTTCCATGTGTACCTTTTGTGGAGCCCATTTGGCTTGTTTCTGGCAGTCCCGACCGTTTCTGAGACTCGGTTTGGAGGCCCTTTCTAAGACTGGGCTAGTTTCTTGTCTGCATAACCTTTTGTGAGGGTCGATAGCGTGAGGTTTTCTTGAGCTGGGGGATTCTCAAATGTTGAGATCCTTTCCGTGATACAGGTTGCTGGAGTACCCCTTTTTTGTGGCCTTGCCATAGGACATGTATAGAGAGGTCTAGGTGCATTTGACGCCGTGTTGGCAGTCTTGGTCATCTTTTGACCTTTTTATGCATAGTTAGTGGTTGATGCACCTGTCTTATGCTCTGAGAGCATTACTTTTTATGTGTTATTGATCACTTGTGACAGTTTTGGATTGAGATTCTATCAATTTTTCTGGGAAAACTCTCTCAAATTTTTTCCAGAATTATCAGTGTTTATTGCCATATTATCTTTAGCTTGCAGCCATGTCATCTAGCATTGAAAAGGATATTTATAGTATCTGGATATTTGATGTGACAAATTTTGCTATGGAAGAGCAAATTCAAGATGTTTTTATACAAAAAGTCCAACTGGATCCTATCATGGAGCACCCAGAGGGCGAGTATACAGATGCTGAGTGGGAGAAACTTGATGCTAAGGCCAGATCTACCCTCCGTTTTCATTTGGCCGAATTTGTGTACTTTACTATAGTTGGAGAAAGAACTGCTAGAGATGTATGGGATAAGTTTTGTTCTAGTTATTAGAACAAAAGTGCCACTAATAAGGTTTTCTTGATGAAGAAGTTGTTTGACCTTCGTATGAAGGAAGAGGGCACTATTCCTACTCACATTAATGAGTTCAATATCATTTTCACTCAGTTGACCACTCAGGGTTTGGTCTTCGATGAGGAAATCAAATGTATCTTCTTGCTATGCAGTTTACCCTCGTCTTGGGATACATTCTGATTAGCAACTCAGCCAACTGGTACCGGTTTAGTGTACAATGACGTCCTTGGGAGTCTGTTTACTGAGGAGATTTGCGGGAAATCTCTCGAAGGCAAGAAGGATGGTGATTCATATGTTGCTAGTGATAGACAGAGGGGTCACACTCAAAGTCGTGCCAAAAGCAAGGAATGTGGGGGCTCACGCATTAAGTCTCAAGGTTCTATGTGTAATGTCAAGTGCTATCACTACCATAAAAAAGGGAATGTGAAGAAGGATTGCAGGAAATGGAAGCAAAGCAAGAAGGATAAAAATCCGGTGAAACTTCTAAGTTTGATGATTCAAACAAGGGCAAAGAAAAGTTAGAGGAGATCAATGTGCTAGAGTCTTCAAATGCTCCTATTGTAGAGACGCTTCTAGTGGTTTTTACGCCATTTACCTTTGACGTATTGGTCTTCACAACAAATCTACCTGTCGAGGATCTTGTTATAGAAGATGCACAATATGCACAAAATTGGATAGTAGATTTTGGTGCAAGTTTCCATGTGACACCACATAGAGAGTGGTTCTCTACTTATTCTCACTCTTGTGGCAAAGTGAGACTTGGTGATGCTTGTGAACTAGACATTGAGGGTGTCAAAAACATCAAATTGCATCTAAGGAATGGCATGCACTTTACTTTATGTAATGTCAGACATGTGCCCAAGTTGACTAAAAGCTTGATTTTTGTTGGTCAGCTTGATGATTTGGGCTACAACACCGTATTTGGTAATGGTTCATGGATAGTATGCAAAGGTAATCTTGTTGTACTCAGAGGTCAAAATCATGGTACCTTGTATTCCATGCATGTGTCAGACGTTGGTCATGATTACATATCTATAGCCGAGCTGCCGTCTACTGAGTTGTGGCATTGCCGGCTAGGTCATATTAGCCAAAAAGGAATGAGAACTCTGACTCGTTGTGGCTACTTACCTGTCTTGTCTTATGTTGACTTTCCTGTTTGTGAGCATTGTATCTATGGCAAACAGACTAGGTCCATGCACTTACCATCGGGTCAAAAGCGAGCTGAACCTCTAGATTTAGTACATAGTGATGTTTGTGGTCCTATGTCAACCAAATCTCTAGGGGGGGCCAACTATTTTGTGGCATTCATAGATGATTCTACTCAAAAGGTGTGGGCATATCCTTTGAAACATAAGGATCAAGTTCTTCCTGTGTTCCAAAAAATTTTAGCACTTGTTGAGAATCAGTCTGCCAAGAAACTCAATAGGTTGCAGACTAACAACGGTGGAGAGTATGTCTCCAAGGATTTTGACAATTTTTGTGCTAAAAGGGGGATTAAAAGGCAGTTTACTGCACCATACACACCAACTCAGAATGGAGTTTTTGAGCGCATGAATTGTACGATTCAAGAAAGAGTCACAGCCATGCTTTCTAGGGCAAATCTCACACAAGGCTTTTGGGAAGAAGTCGTCTTGAACGCAGTGAACATTAATAATTGTTCACCTAGTATGCCATTGAATTATGATATTCCAGAAGAGTTATGGTCTAAATGTAAGCCACACTATGACCATCTACGTGTTTTTGGTTGTGAAGCTTATGCTTATGTGCCTAAACAACTTCAAGAGAAGTTAGAGCCAAAGTCACACAAATGTATTTTCATTGGATATGGTGCAAATGGAGAGATGGGATATCGTCTCTGGTGAAGGAGTACGAGCGGAAGTGCGACGCGTTAGAGAGTGCGAGAAGAAGAGCACGACGATATGGTGAACTCGCTCTACTGTAATGTGTAGAGCATAGTGAGTTCTTATTAGGTTTTAACAAAAGAATATGTGTACATACCTGGCGGCCCGCCCACTTACCTGGGAGACCACATTGGGATTTATACCCCAACAACCTCCCACTTAAAGTCCAATGTGGTACTTTAAGTGTGAGAGAAGCTACTATACAAGCTAATATACAAGAGATGTAGAGAAGTGATGTACTACCCTACACCTATCTGCTTGCGAAAATGCGCAAAGCTCTCTGAGGGAAGTCCTTTTGTAAGTAGATCAGCAGGATTTTCTGTGGTGTGAACTTTGACAAGCTGAAGTTGCTTATCCTCGAGCATTTCCCTGATGAAATGATACTTCACATCCACATGCTTTGTCTTTGAGTGATAAACTGGATTGCGAGCCAATTGTATAGCACTTTGACTATCACAATATAGCACAGGCATCTCTTCTTTGATTCCCAAATCTGTTACTAGTCGATTAAGCCAAATTGATTCTTTGCATGCCTCTGATGCTGCAACATATTCAGCCTCTGTAGTAGACTGAGTAACACAATCTTGTAATCTAGAACGCCATGATACTGCTCCACCAGCCAATCTAAAGACATACCCTGACGTAGACCTTCGGTTGTCTAAGTCACCTGCATAATCTGAGTTTGTAAAACCCTTTACACTTAGCTCCTGACTCCCATAGCATATACGCATACTCTTTGTAGCTTTCAGGTATCTCAATATTCCTTTCACTGCCTCCCAATGTTTCTTGCCTGGGTTTGACATGTATCGACTTACTACTCCCACTGCAAATGCAATGTCTGGGCGAGCAGCAATCATTGCATACATCAAACTACCCACTGCAGACGCATATGGAATCTTATCCATTTCAGCCTGTTCTTCCTCAGACAGAGGA
This sequence comes from Adiantum capillus-veneris, assembly GCF_014529385.1. Lineage (NCBI taxonomy): Eukaryota > Viridiplantae > Streptophyta > Polypodiopsida > Polypodiales > Pteridaceae > Adiantum > Adiantum capillus-veneris. Next base: position 85,210,305 of record NC_140950.1, read on the forward strand.
CAATCTTGTTTGCTAAGTTTCACATATGGTGGCAATGGAACACTCAATGCCTTTCCCTTCTCCATATTGAAACGTTGCAAAACCTTGTCAATATACTCTGTTTGAGATAACCAAATCAACTTCCTTGATCTATATCTCTCAATGCGCATACCAAGTATATGACTTTACTCACCCATGTCTTTCATGTCAAACAATTTTGCCATCTTTGACTTCAAAGCTGAAATTTCTTCCAAGTGCTTGCCAGCAATCAACATGTCATCCACATACAAAATAAGGATCAGCCAACTACCATCCTTAGCCTTCTTTGTATATAGACAATGATCAAACTCACTACGTTTGTAATCTTGAGAAAGCATAAACTTATGGAATTTATGGTACCATGCCCTCGGTGATTGTTTTAAGCCATAAAGACTCTTTAACAACTGGCATACCCAATCTTCCTTGCCTTTCTCAACAAACCCTTCTGGCTGCTGCATGTAAATTTCCACATCTAAATCACCATGCAAGAACGCTGTCTTGACATCCATTTGGTGCAACACCAAATCTAATATGGCAACCAATGCAAGAAAGCATCTCAATGTAGTCATCTTGACCACCGGAGAGAAGACTTCATCAAATTCAATGCCTTGTTCTTGCTTAAAGCCCTTGGCAACAAGCCTTGCTTTGTACTTTGGCTGACTATCATGAGGGGTGATCTTATACCTGTAAACCCATTTACAAGGTAGAGCCTTTTTGCCCTGTGGTAATTTAACTAGCTTCCATGTCTTGTTTTTATGCAGAGCTGTCATCTCTGACTGCATGGCCAATTGCCAATTCCCGGAGTCCTTCATTTGCACTGCTTCCTTGTATCATGAAGGCTCATTGCAATCAGTCAACATGACATAGTTCATAGATGGAACAAACCTATCAGGAGGTCGCGTGACACGTCCAGATCTATGCACAATAGGTGGCTCAGGCTCAGCCACAACCTGTGGTTCCACTCTATCCTGTCCTTGCTCCTCTTGAGCCCTGACATTTTATCTTGCACGTGCAGGTCCATCTTCTTGGAAGACAACTCTTCTAATCTCCTCAACCCTCTCTGGTTTAGAATGATATTTGGATTCATTAAAGTGAACATCATTGCTGCGGACAACCTTTCTGGATTCGGGATCCCAAAGTCTGTACCCCATCTCACCAGAATTACCATAGCCTAGAAAGATACACTTTCTACTCTTTGGCTCAAGTTTGTTCCTAAATTCCTTTGGAACGTGAGTATATGCCTCACAGCCAAAGAATCTGAGATGCTTGTATGAGGGCATTTTGCCTGACCATACCATCTCTGGCACTGAATCCTTCTGCAAAACCTTGCTAGGAGATCTATTTACAAGATGAACAACTGTTGATACAGCTTCAGCCCAAAACCCATTTGGCAGTTGTGCATTAGACAACATACTTCTGACCTTCTCTTGTATGGTCCTAGTCATCCTCTCAGCAACACCATTTTGAGGAGGATTGTAAGGAGCATTAAGTTCATGTTTTATACCTTTTGACTCACAAAAGTCCTGAAAGGCCTTTGAAACGTACTCTCCACCATTGTCAGTGCGTAAGCATTTAAGCTTCTTGCCACTCTGATTCCCCACAAGTGTCACAAACGTTTTGAAAACACTAAACGCTTCATCCTTGTGATTGAGAAAGTAAACCCATACTTTCCTCGAGTAATCATCTATAAATGTCATAAAGTAAGAAGCTCCCCCTAGAGATAGGTTAGGCATAGGTCCACACAAATCACTATGAACAAGTGCCAACTGTGTATCTCTTCTACTGCTTCTATTCTTATGTGGCTGCTGTGTTTGCTTACCATACAGACAATGTTCACAGAATTCAAAATCATTAAATGAAAAGCCAGGCAAATAACCAGAACGAGACAAGATTTCCATTCCCTTCTTGGACATATGTCCTAACCGGCTATGCCACAAAGAAACGTTCGGCTGCTCGGTTACATTGATTACATTTTTAGAGACATTTGATACATAAATCATGTAAAGTCCTCCAGACTTTGCTCCATGTGCTACTGTCATAGAACCCTTGGATATCTTCCACATGTTCTGTCCAAAAGTGGTGACGTAGCTAGCATCATCAAGTAAACTTGTGCTGATCAAGCTCTTTGTAATTGCCGAAACATGTCTCACATTCTTCAGCGTGAAAGAAGAGCCATTCTGAAACTTCAATTGAACATCTCCAACACCTAAGATCTCACATGTCTACCCATTGCCTAGCCGAACATGATCTTTAGTGGTCACATAAGAGGTAAACCACTCCTTGTTTGGAGACACATGAAGTGATGCCCCTGAGTCTATAATCCAGTCACTCAGTGCATTTCCATCAGATGCTATAAGAAGAGATGAGTCCATTGTATTCTTCAAGAAGTAGATGTCTCCTGACACGAGACTGTCATCCTCTGCAACAGTGTTTGTCACATTTATTTCTTGAATCTTCACTGAGGACTTGTTGTTCTCACCATGGTCTTTAGCTTTCTCTTAGCCTTTTTTTGCTTTCCATTCTCTGCAGTCTCTTTTCATGTGACCCTTCTTGCCACAATGGTAGCATTCTATGTCACTCTTGCCTTTAGCACTGCGGGACTTGCTACGAGACTGATTCCTCTTTCCACTTTCGTACTTTTCTTTGGTCCTTCCCCTGACAACTAAGGCTGTTCCTTTGCCTTTGTCCATTGTCTTTCTATTGGTTTCTTCAGTAAGCAGACTTCCTTCTACACCTGCTATGTTCAAACCATCTGGAGGTGCAGAATTACTGAAAGCTGTGCGAAAAGTGTCCCAACTTTCCCGCAATGTGATCAACAGGAACATAGCTCTAATAGGTTCATCAAACTTGACACCTTGAGCTGACAACTGACTATAAATTGTGTTGAATTCATTCAGATGATTGGACATAGGTGTCCCTTCTTTCATCTTCAAGTCAACAAGCTTCTTAAGCCAGTATACCTGTGAAGTTGCACTCTGCTTCTCATAAAGATCACTGAGCTTTAACCATGCTTGCAAGATAAGCCGACATCTCGTCTACTACATTGAAGTAAACGCTTTCTGCCAAAGTCAGCATAATGGTAGAAAGTGCCAATTCATCCATTTCGCTCCATTCATCTTCGTCCATATCTTCTGGTTTTATCCCCTTGAGCTTTATAGGTTTTATCTGCTTCTTTTGTACCAACACGTGCCAAATCTTCTTCTTCCACAATGGGAAATTGGTTCCATCCAGCTTCTTGATATTGTAAAGAGCAGTGTCCTGTGATCCAGCCATAGCTACGCTTCACAGTGGTTTACTTTCCTGGGAAAAATTCGACAGAGTTTCCCTTGTAAACTGACCTCTGAACCAATATCAACCTGTCAAATGAACCAAGAAAGCTTCAGATTCTTCATAAATTTTGACAGAGTCTCCTTTGTAAAATGGCTCTGGTGTACTCAAAAACAGACCAAAAAACAGCTCAAAAAACACTGTCTCTCTGACGCTGTAAGATGCGGGTAAACCTGTCCTGCAAATGTACTGTCTCTCACTGTCCTGTCAGTGTCCTATAAGCATAGACTGCGACAATGCCTCAACGGTAGTAAAGCAAAGATGCAATCCCAACTGTCTAACTCACAGTCAATACATCCTAGCTGTCTATCTAAGGGTGCTCAAGGGATCGCTCCAAGACCTGTATCACCGAAAGGATCTCAACATTCGAGAATCCCCCAGCTCAATAAAACCTCACTCGACCCTCAACAAAGGCTGCAGTAAATCTGACTGTACATAGAATTCCCACAAAGTCATACATCCACAAATTTCTCACTGTATGTTGTAATCGTTGCGGCGGTTGTTTGCTGCGTGACTCACAGCCAGCAAACCCTCAATAGACATACATCATCTCTGACAATACATCCCATGTGGAAGTACCTGCAATGTCAGGATGAAATCTGGAATATCAAGCAGCAAACACAAGCTACCTGATGAACTAGTGGATGTTGCCTACAGGCTGTGTGTAGATGCGCCCGTATCGTATGTGACATGCCTCCAAGAACTGTGAGCCGTCCTTCCATGTGTAGAAAACCACAAATCAACACTCTGGGAGTGTCGATATCCTCAGCACCTACAGTCGTAGGCCGAAAACCCCAAATTTGCAGAGTCGGATCTGCACCCGCCGAGACCACGTAGTAAAAAATGGCCTTTGTCGAAGCCGAACGGTGACCGAGATGACCTTAGAATGAAATTCTGAGCACACCGAGTCCTTCGGTTACTCCCACGAGATTTTGGGCCGTGTCTTCGCCTGTCGAATTTCACTCCAATCTGAGCTGGTGACTCTAGCCTCCTGCAGTGATGCCCCGAGCCTCGATCTGAGCTCTGATACCAGTTGAAGGAGTACGAGCGGAAGTGCGACGTGAGAGAGAGTGCAAGAAGAAGAGCACGACGATATGGTGAACTCACTCTACTGTAATGTGTAGAGCATAGTGAGTTCTTATTAGGTTTTAACAAAAGAATATGTGTACATACCTGGCGGCCCGCCCACTTACCTGGGCGACCACATTGGGCTTTATACCCCAACATCTGGCACCCAGAATCTTGTAGAGTCATCCGTAGTTCAGATGTGATCTTCAATGAGTCAAAGATGCATAAACAACCTATCAAGGAAATAGAAATTCGAAGAGTCACTTTTTAGGATGTTGTCTCAGAGACAGTGAAATCAACTCAATGGGCTAGTGATATACCTTCCACTAGCAATGCTCCAGAGGGAGCGGATAGCAATGGTCAAGGAGTAAGATGGTCTACTAGAATCTCTCGTCCACCTGCGCGTTTTGAGCCAGGTCTTGATTACATCATGTTGATCGATTGCGGTGAGCCAAGCTGCTACCAAGAAGCCATGATAGTGGATGATGTGATGAAGTGGGAGCAGGCTATGCAATCTAAGTATAACTCGATTCTAGCTACTGACACTTAAGACTTGGTAGAACTGCCAAATGACGCGAAAGCTTTACCTTGCAAATGGGTTTACAAGAAGAAATTTACCTTGGGTGATCCAAATCCAAAGTACAAGGCTAGACTTGCAGCCAAAGGGTTCAAACAGCAAAAGGGAGTCGATTTTGATGAAATCTTCTCGCGTGTGGTCAAGATGACAACACTTAGAACCATACTTGGTCTTGTAGCGATTGAGGACATGGAACTTGTCCAAATGGATGTGAGGACAGCATTTCTTCACGGGGATCTCAATGAGGATGTTTACATGTAGCAGCCTAAAGAGTTTGTTCCGGAGAATGCATCTCGTGAGGAGCTAGTATGTAAGCTTAAAAAGGCACTTTATGGCTTAAAGTAGGGCTCAAGGCAGTGGTATCATAAATTTGATGCATGTATGAGGTCTCAAGGATATAAAAGGAGCAAAGACGATCACTGCTTGTACACAAGAAAGCTCGATGATGCCTCGATGATCATTCTAGTTTTTTATGTTGATGACATGCTTATGGCTGGGAAATCCATTGCGAAAATTGCCAACTTGAAGAAAACACTTAGCCATAATTTTGCAATGAAAGATTTGGGGGATGCTACACACTTTCTTGGCATTAAAGAGATTGCAAACATTGTATTGTTGAGTTATCTCAGGAAACATACATTGAAAATTTTTGCAGCGTTTCAATATGCAGGGGGGGAAAGCATTGAGTACCCCAATGTAGGCATTCTTGAAACTCAGCAAGGAAGATGCACCCAAATCTAATGCTGAGCGAGTTGAAATGGCTAAGGTACCATATTCTTTGGTAGTGGGAAATCTCATGTACGCTATGGTGGCCTCGAGACCAGACATTGCTTTTTAAGTGGGAGTAGTGAGCCTATCTATGGCAAATCTGGCAGCAAGAATTGGGAAGGTGTGAAGCACATTCTTAGGTACCTCAAACGTATAGTCGATAGGTGTTTATGCTTCGAAAACATTGATGCATCCATCGTGGGTTATGCTGATGCAGACTATGCGGGTTGTGTCAACAATAGGAGATAGACATCTGGCTATGTTGTCATATTTGCTGGGGTAGCAATATCTTGGAGGTCATGTCTTCAAGATTGTACGTCGTCTTCCACTATGGAAGCAGAGTACATTGCATTGTCGGATGCAAGTAAAGAGGCTGTATGGTTATCTCGCTTTGTCAAAAATCTTGGCATTGATGAGACTCCAGTAATATATTGTGATAGTCAGAGTGCTCTTGCATTGGCAAGGAATCCTGTGTTTCACTCCAAATCAAAACACATTGAAGTCGGGTTTCATCTCGTGAGAGATTTCTTGGCCAAAGAGCTCATTGATTTGGTCAAGGTACACACTGACAATGACCCAGCAGATGCTTTGATGAAAGGCTTAGCTTTGGAGCGGTTTACACATTGTAGTGAGTTGATGGGTATAGGTTGAAGCCACTAGATTGCTTCATGGTTGTACATACCAAGTCACTTGGTTCGCGTTGTCCTTCAAGTGGGAGTTTGTTGGGATTCAAGCCAACTGGTCGGACATCCCACTTACTACTAACCCATCTACTAACATAACCATTATACACTTATTCTTTAATACAACAGAATAAGGAGCTGCAACAGGATAACGTTGTTGTGCGCTCCACCCAAAGCAGGTCTCTCTCTCTCTCTCTCTCCCTGCTCTTGCACTTGCACTCGCACACGATTCCCGCGGCACCTTCAATATGAGTATGCAATCATGTAATTGATGCGTATGTGAGGCTAATTCAATCATTGGATAAGCCTAAATGCCAAAAATTTGGGCAAAAATTGAGTGTGTGTGCCTATCCAAGGCCACTTGATTTTCTATGATTGATGGTCAATTAGGGCACCTAAATGATTTCTTATTGTGAAATGTGCATGAAAAGTTTGTGCAATCATTAGGTTTAAGCCTAAATGCATTGCCAATTGAGCCAAATTTGAATTTTTGTGCTTAATTTTTGAGTGTGTGCATTGCTTGATTGGGTTAAAATAGTGTTAATTTTTTAGAAATTGAGCATGCATGCATTCACTTATGCTTGATTAAGTTTGCAATTTGAAATTTTCACTGTGAAATTGATGGATTAATTGCATAAATGTTTTCTCTAAATTTGTGTGTGTGTGCTAATCAATGGCATGTACAATCCAATTTCTGGATGAATAATTGGTAGCAATTACCAATTAACAGGATTAGTAGACCAATAAAAGATTGGTGTGTACATCAATGATGACTCAATTGATATGCAATTGGGGTTGATTTTTGGGTAATATCATTGTTGTGTATGTCTATATGATTGGATATGGTAAGAATTTCTTAATTCTTGTGTCCATGAGTTGCCATAATCACGTGTGAAGCTATGTAAAAACCAAAAATGACAAATCCAATGGGTTTGAATAATTTGAGCTAATGGGATATGAGCAATTCAAAAATTTCTATGATTGAAAGGAATTTGAGGAAAAGTATAATGCTATATTTATGTGTGCAATGCTCCACTGAGCTTGCATCGTTTGGAAAGTGGTGTGGATGGCTCCACTAATATGCAACTAGGGATTATATATGTGTATTACCACTAGGTGGTATGTCAAAATTGCTTGGATGTGATAATCTTGCATCAAATGCATGTCAATCAAGACCAAACATCAAATATGTGTAGCCTTGTAATCCAATCGGGTTTGGATGCTTTTTTGACTTGGGATGTGAGCAATCAATTTTGCAAAGATTAATGGGTATATTCATTGCTTAATTAGGTAATATTGCAAATTGCATTTAAATCTATAAGGCCACTACGTGTGCATGGATTCAATCCAAAAAGAAACATGAGGAGGGTGCAGTATTTGAACGGCTGGTTGATATTGTGTGTTGAGGTGGAGTCTCTATTTCAATTTAAAATGCGACACATTTAACGACTAAGAGGGTGATAGCTTAAAAGAGCAGCATTGAAATTAAATATTTGCTCAAGTACCTTTGATGCCATGAGAACTCCCCTTAAGCAAAAAAAAACAAGAGAGCATTTCTTATAATAAAAAAGAAGGAGCCTCTCTCTTTGCTTTGTCGCCAACATCACCACATTTCTTGACGCGCTTGGCTTGTACTTCACGCGCACACACATCTCACCAGAAAAATTCTCTCGGCCTTATTAGTCAGGCCCTCTCTCACTCACACCCTCTTGAGCGCCAAATCAGGCTCCGCCAAGCCTCAACAGGCTCGATGCCTTGTCGCTACACTTCTATTGAGCCCGCTTTCTTGGCTTGTAGCATGCTCCACACACACACACACACACACACACACACACACACACATGATTTAAAGTGAATGCCTCAATTAGCCACTCTCCTACTCCGGGCTCCACCAACCCGCGAAGCCTTCGCCTTTCAAATCCTGCACCACTCCTGAAAAATAGCGCACCCAACCCCACTAGCTCGCTATCGACCTGGTCCTGCCAAGACCCACTGCAAGCAAAGACATACACACACGTGCAGCCTCGCATGCTAGCTTCAGTGCCCGTGGTTGTCGCCATCTAGGTTTCCCACTCCCACCACGGCGCATCCTCAAACGCGCTGCATGGCGACCCCACAAGTTACAACCAAGCGGCCAGATAAACACACACACACACACACACACACATGCGCTCACACTCCTCTTTCCCACACTCCACTCTCCCACAGACGCTCTGTCACCAAGATTGCTGCAGCCACAATTCTTTTGAAAAGAAAATAAATAAATTTAAAAAAAATACAAAATTCAAATGGTAGGGCATGGTTCACGCTCTCGCCTTCTCACCCTCATCTCTTTGAAAAAGAAGAAGTAGAAGAAAAATGATTTTTCGCATAAGAGAGACTTTGGCCATACAAGAAACTCATTGATGGATGAATGCATTTCTTTGGATCTCTCTTATTGCTTGATTTCAATAATGAAATGCACTAATACACTTATTGTTGAGATATTTCAAAGTGAGGACTAGCAAGGACGAGCCAGAATGTTTTGCTATGTAAAGTTTACCATTATCATGACTAGCATTGGTCGGAGTTGAATATGTTGTGAGTTAAGTATGTTAACCTTGGATTACCACTTATGATAAATTTGAGGATTCCTTTGTGTATGCTACAGTTGGTGTGGGAGAGTGAGATGCTCATTTGTATTGTTCATTGACTCTATCTCTCTCTTCTTTTTTGGCATGCATGTGGGATTCATCCTAAGCTACATTGACACTAAATCAATGCTTGGTCGAGAATGTGCATTAAAATTTGGACTTGGCATTGAGTGTACATTTTTAGTGCATGATTTGAATGAAAAATCACCGCATAGCACTAGCCATTGAGTTTGTTCATAGGGCCATAAGATACCATTTTGATTTATGATTGAACTCGATCTTTTCCGGTGCTTGATGTGCATGTACAAATTCTTTGGCACTAACAATTGAGATTCATTGTGAAGAGTGATTGGGAAACTATGATTCCATTGCAGATACGGGATGTCATCATCGAAAAATATTGCAAAATGTGGCTAGCTAGAGCCATTCCACTTCTTTTGACTAAAAGTTGTATACATGCTGGCTCATAGCTTGGTCAAAAGTGAAATGTTTTCATTTTGGGCTAGTGTTTACCCAACTTTTTTGGAACCTTTCAAGTACATAGCCATTCATTTTCATTTCATCAAGTTGAATTTGGCTTTGAAGAGCCGCATCATTTCATCAAAGTTGCATTATTTTCAACTCTTGGCTTGTTTTCAATTCCATACTTCAAGTGAGTTAGAAACTAATCAACTTTTGAATCATGCATGAGAGACTTTAAACTATAAATTTTGCTTATGTAGAAGCAGTTTATCTCTCTCATTTTTTATATGTATGCATAAATTTGTTGTCAAAGAGCATCATGTGCAAAACCAAAGGCACTTTTTTCCCTTGGGTTTTTTCCCTTTCGCAAATTCGGGTATGCAAGACCCTAGCTTTAGGTTTTTATTAATGTTTTTTGTGTGCTTTTTGGCTTTCAATAAAAGGCCTTTGAAGCTTGTGTTTACACTTAGCTTCAAAAATCTTCTTTTTTCAAATAAAAAGGATCAAGAGACTTCTCTAGGCAAAGGGGATGCTTGCTCAAGGATGCACAAAGAGCATGAATAGGTGTAATCCTTCCATGATTTTGCTATTTTGTTCATCTCTCCATTCTCTATGCTTGGCTTAAGTAATTTTTGCTTCTAAGCTATGGTTCTTTTATGTTCAAAAGCTAGGCATCCTAAAGTTTCAATACTTTTCTTTGTGAATATTAACTCATCAAAAAAATTTGGTTTTATGTGTGCTAATCATAGCTAATTGGCCTTGACCTTAGGTTAATGTAGGTTCATTTCTCATTAGCCCTAGACTCTTAGTGATAGTCTTAATACTCCACTCATTTTTTAACATGATCTAGGGTTATGATTGGGCTTTAGTCCTTTAGTCCAATTTTCATAAACATCTCATGTTGGAAGAAACAAAAAAGTGCTAAAAAATGAATCAATGAAACAAAAAAGTGTCAAGAAAAAGTAGCAAAAATGCTACTACACACATGAAAAGAAAATTTATATGTTATGTTGTGTCTATGTGAGGCCTAGTGTCTTATTGGTACTTGGCAGGCGAGGGGAATCATCTTGGCTCCCTTGGTCAAGGCCCTAAACCAATGCCCCGGGTTGATAGGGGTTAGTTGTTGCCTTGGTAGTCTAATAAGGTTTTGGAACACCTTCTTGAGGGTTCAAGGAGCCAAGAGTCGCCACCAAGAAACAACTCTCCAATGCAAGTAGAGATTAGCAACTCAATAGAGTTGTAGGTCAAGAAGTAAAAGCTGGTGCTTCCATGCCCTAGCCGGGTTTTCGATCCACGGATTTGATAGTTTTGTGTGGGTTGCGATTAGTTCGGTGCTACAATGCCTCCCTACAACCAATAAGTGATAGTGGCCGGTTTGGCCAGGCGCTCGTCCATTATCACTTATTCGTTATAATGGTAACAATAAGGAGATGAGAGGTCTTTTTCCTCTCATGTACTCCACCAAACCCTCATGTGTACTCTCATTAGAAAGAGGATGGGGTCTAGGAGGACCTCTTTATTTGCCATGAGATTATGGAGATGATTAACATTTTTACAAATAGATGCATTCCATGTGTGCAAGAATGGTGGGTGTGTAAGAGAGGTGTAAGAGTGGTCAAAGGATGCACTTTTTCTCCCAAAAAGGGGGTGGAGAACTTTATGATTTTTGGCCTTCCATGACTCGTACATATGATCTTTGATTTGAGCTGAGATTATAGATCTTGAATCCACAGACCGAGCTCTTTCCGTAGTTACATGATCTGGTTTTTCCCTCTATATTTTAAATTTCATTTTGAGGGGGAAATTTGAATTCAAGTAAACTAGCCATTTTGCCTGTTTGAATTCAAAAGCTATCCTTTGCATGCTTTCTTAATACTAGAGGTTTGACTCCCTTAAACTGCCAAATAAAGAGGCCCTCCTTGAACCCATTCTCTTCCTAATGTTCTCCTTCTGCTTCCCCCTTCTCTCCTTCCCTCTCTAGCACTCATCTCCCTGGTTTCCACAAGCCAAACCGGCCACCAACCGCTATCACTTATTGGTTATAATGATAACAATAAGGAGGTGAGAGGTCTTCTTCCTCTCATGTGCTCCACCGAGGCTCCACCAAACCCTCCTATGTATTGTTATCCTTCTTCTTCCCCCTTCTCTCATTCCCTCTCTTGCACTCACCTCCCCCGTTGCCACAAGTGGTATGAAACCCCAAGAGCCCCGACTACCCCACATGCAGCCCTCCCAAAGCAAAGCATGGAATCTTGAGAGCTTTTGAAGCTCTACAGAAAGTCAAGATCTGCAAGAAAATAATTTTGGATCAAGTTTCGAGACTCGAACAACTTTGGGGAGCTCCTGTAGAGAGTGGAAGTAGCTTACGAAGCTAAGGTACGAGGAATTGAAGACAAATTGTGTGAGATTAGAATCAGCCAGTGAAATCGACCTGAGAAGCTCATGCAGGTCTTAATGGGGCAAACTTTGGGAGCCGTGTTTGACTTGTAGGTCAAGAAGTAAAACAGTCAATTGATCTTGCTTGTGTGAGAGCACACCCACACACACACCTCATTGATCTCCACACATACACAATCGAACATGAAGTAGGCTTTTGATAGTTTTTGGCATCAAAATTCTTTTTTCTAAAAAAAAATTGACTTTACACACTATAATGTGTGCAAGCTTCGATTCCCACAAGTGGTATCAGAGCCCACGAGCCTTGACTACCCGTGTGTGCAGCCCTCCCAAAGCAAATCATGGAATCTTGAGAGTTTTTAAAACTCTATAGAAAGTCACGATCTCCAAGAAAACCATTATGAGTGATTTTGGAGGCTTGAACAGCTGTGGGGAGCTCCTTTAGAGAGTGGAAGTAGCTCACAAAGCTAAGGCAGGAGGAATTGAAGGCAAATCGTGTGAGATTAGAAGGAGCCATTGAAATCGATTTGAGAAGCTCGTGCAAGCCTTAATCGGGTAGCCCTTGGAAGCCGTGGTTGAGCTGCAGGTCAAGAAGTAAAAGGGACAATTGAGCTTGCTTGTGTGAGTGCACACCCACCCACACACCTCTTGATCTCTTCCACACACGTACACAGTCGAAAGTGCAGTAGGCTTTCCACAGTTTTTGGCAGAGATCAACAAGGTGTGTTTCTGTGTGTCTTTGCACTCACATAAGCAAGCTCAATTGTCTCTTTTACTTCTTGACTTGGAGCTCCACCACGGCTCCCAAGGGCTACCCGATTAAATCCCGCACGAGCTTCTCAACTCAATTTCACTCGCTGCTTCTAATCTCACACAATTTGGCTTCAATTCCTCCTGCCTTAGCTTTGTGAGCTACTTCCACTCTCTACATGAGCTCCTTCAGAGCTGTTCAAGTCTCCAAACCTTCTCAAAATGATTTTATTGCAGATCTCAACTTTTTGCAGAGCTTCAAAATCTTTCAAGATTCCATTCTTTGCTTTGAAATGGCTGCATGCGTGGGTAGTCGGGGCTCCTTTGCTCTGATACATTCCTGGGAGTTGAACCTTGCACACACTATAGTGTGTAAATTCAACTTTTTTAAAAACGAATTTTGCTACCAAAAACTCTCGAAAGCCTGCTGCACGTTTGATTGTGTACGTGTGTGGCAGAGATCAATGAGGTGTGTGTGTGGCTAAGCAAGCTCAATTGCCCCTTTTACTTCTTGACCTATAGCTCAAACATGGCTCCCAAGGGCTGCCCGATTAAGGAATGCACAAGCTTCTCAACTCAATTTTATTGGCTGCTTCTAATCTCATACGATTTTGCTTCAATTCCTCCTACCTTAGCTTCGTGAGCTACTTCCACTCTCTACACTTGGCTCTCCTTTGACGTGCCTATATAGCCTTCAGACCCCTGCCTTTATAGAGTGTGCTTGTAGGCCTTGCTTTTGCATATGGGCCCATTTGTCTACCACATGTTGCTCTCTGAGCACCTCAACCTCCTTGGGCTTCAAAAAACCCCCAGAATTTTCTAAAAAACATGATTTTTTTCCCAAAACTTCAAAGCACTGCTACATTTTGCTCACTGGTCAAAAACCCAAACCGCAAAGCCCTGCCAAAAACTCGCATGGTTGACGCCGATTCCACCTGGCGTGTTTGAAGATCCGGAAAGCCACGAATTAAGGCCGCAAAAATGGGGGAAAAAACCTCTATCTACTCCTCACCGCCAAATGCATCTAGTTTCAACTTTGGCATATCTCACCACCAAAAATTTGATTGATGAGTCATGACTTCCTATCAACCCCACGTGGTGCATACTACTTTTTGAAACCTGGTCAAGCTCAAAAAACCTTAAGATGGCATGATCTCCAACGCGACCAAGTGGGCACATACCCGACCCCCTTCAAATCTTCAAATGTCCATAACTTTTTGTGTAGAGCTCCGATTTGCAATCTGAAAATACCAGCATGGTTCACAATTGGAGCTCCTTGCATCTATCCTCTTATACTAGCTCTGGCCACATGTCCCCACTTTCCTTATCCGCCAGGGATCTGCTAGACCTTCCAACTTTGAATCACAATATCTTTCAGATTGGGGCTCGGTTTGAGGAGCAGTCTGGACCGGCTTCCATAGCATCTTGAACTCTACATTTCAAGGAACCAACATTGCACATTTGACACTTGGACTTGTCATACCATTGGTCCATCTTGGAGCCTTCTTGGCCTATGAAACCACCTTAGACATACATTCATACTACCCTCTACTTGCCCATAACATTTGTATCTGTTGTGAAACACTTTGCCATGCACTTGTGCACACCTCTAGCATTGCTTGATAGCACCACTTCTAGCTTCAAAAAACTTTGCTTGTACCATCATTGCTCAGTCCCCCTCGTTAAACATTGTTGTTCAACCAAAAGAATATTTATAGAACTTAAAATTTTTCACACATAACAGATTATCATAAGACACTTGCGAACTGCATATGTATAGGCTATGTACAAAAGTTCCATATCCTTCGCATGTTGCATACTCTAGGTGGGTTTCCCAACCCCCTTAGCTACAATCTGATGCACCTCAAGCACTAGAATTCTTTCAAAGTACAACTTCAGCCACACACCATTCACCCTGTGCTTAAGAAGCTTACCATTTTCTCTCACCAATTGATAGGTCCCATTTGGAAAAGCCTTCTGCACCTTGTATGGACCCGTCCACTTCTTCTTGAATTTCTTTTGGAAAGTGAAATCCAAGTAGCTTTCATACTTCATCGTCAGGTCTCCCTCTTCTATCTTCTTGTCCGGTAGGCTCTTGTTGAACTTGGCAATCCACTTCTCCCGCTCCTTCACACAGTAGTCCGTTGCTCCCTCTCTGTCCATCTGCAATGCTTCAAGACTGGCAATCCAATCTTGTAGAACCTTGTGTTGAGTGGCATTGACACGCCACATACCCTTAAAGCACCTAAATGTGCATGCACCGGCAACATTACAACAAAGAGTGTATTACTTAGTGTGCAATGGAAAGATTAAATAGCCTTAGAGTGATGGGCGTATATACAATGCGCAGGTGAAAAAAACTCCTAGTGAGGGAAAAATGCCCCGGTAGTCCTAAGTGTGTTTACACACATCACTACCTCATGTATATGGTAACAAATCCCCCCTGGGAGTGATGGGGTGAATGAGAGTTGGCACATAGAGTATAGGGAAGTGCCATGCCCTGAGGACATGATCAGTCCACAAAGGGGAGTAAGCCCAAAGCTTTGTAGAAAGCTTCAAACTTCTCACAAAACAATGCCTTTGTGAAAATATCTGCAAGGTTTTCCTGTGTTGGCACATAAGCCAAGCTGATGAGTCTCCTATTGAGAGCCTCTCCCTGACATAGTGGTAATGCACCTCAATGTTCTTTGTGAGAGCATGAAAAACTGGGTTCCTGGTAGTGTCTTGTCCAACACCCAAATTAGCCATAAGGTGTCTCAGCCATACACACTCAAACATAGCTGTGAAGACTGTTCTCTACTCAGCCTCACAACTGGAAGTGGCCACATTAGGTTTCTTCTTGTTCAACCATGAGATACATGAATTGTTGAGCATGAAACTAGAACCACTTGTGGACACTCCCATGTCAAAACAACCAGCCCATTCTCAGTCCAAAAAAGCATGTAAACCTGGTGGCAATGATCCCCCCTTGGGATAAAACAAGCCAAGATGTAAAGTGTTACTCAAGAAGCAAAAAATCCTCTTGACACCCTGCCAATGCTTAGATCCTTTGTTATGCATGAATCTACTGACATGTGAGACTGTAAACTAAATATCTGACCTCGTGTTGCATACATAAATGAGCATCCAACAACAATTTGGTAAAGAGTAACATCATCTAGATCACCACCATCATGAAGACTCAATTTCAAACTTGTTTCCATGGGAGTGTCAATAGGTTTTCAATCCTCAAGTCCAAACTTACATACAATTTTTGATTGATGTACATCCCAACCAAAATGAGCTGTCAATGCACATAGAAAATGCACGGTAGTCATACTACAAGTGGGAGAAAAAGTATCTTCATAATCTACATGTTTGCTGCGCATAACCCTTTTCAACAAGTCAAGCCTTATAGTGATCAATCTCACCATCCGGCTTGCATTTCAACTTGTAAATCCACTTCGTACCAATGGCCTTTTTTCCAGGAGGCAAATCACATAAAGTCCATTTGTCATTTTCTATAAGTGCACCATATTCTGATTGCATGGTAGCCATCCAATTTTTTGAGTTTTGTGCTTCATCAAAAGACAGAGGTTCCTCAACATCACATAAGCTAGACATAGCCAAACATAACAATCTGATGCATAAGAGGCATGGCAAGAACTTGAATGAATGAGACTAGACAAAGGTGCATCCAATAAGTAAAGTATGCAACAACCATTTTGGCATACATCTAGCCTACTCATTCTCAATCCTTTCCTTATCAAGTACATGATGTACATCTGCATCAGTAATAGGTTGATCTCTAAAATTTTTAGAAACCCCATAGGCTATACATTTTCCTCATTGGAATTTACATTCTAACTTCGACCACTAAAAAGAGGCAACAAAGTGTCATAAATTTCATGTGAGCTTACATTATTGTCTCTAGTACATGACAGTAAGGACTGTACAGAATCTTCCACAAACACAACATCCCCCCATGCGACCAAGATACAACTTGTAAGCTCTTCTTTTAGCACTATAACCAAGAAAAATACATTTGACGGCCTTATCATCCAATTTTTGTGTCGCGTTTGTGGCAGCAAAGCATATTCCAAACAGCCAAAAACTCGCATTTCCTCAATGGAAGGCTTTCTATCATGCCATGCTTCATATGGAGCCCTAACTGAACCATCCTTTAGAAACTTTGAATGCTGCATCTTACCCAAAATACAGCCTTCACAAACATGTTTGACAGGTGCTTCAATAGGCGGCAAAGAAGCAACCATATGAGATTTTTGAAAAACATAGCAAATTGGAAAAATTTAGATGCCCAAAACGTGCATGCCAAAGCTTTGCATTGAAAATAGCCTTTGTATCCACAACAGCATTTGCAAAATTTTGCGCACACTTGTCATACAAATCGAGCTTATATAGCCCACTGCAAAAAATGCCAGATGCAACAAAAATGAAGATCATGTATTAATAGTACATCTGTCTTCCACAAATTTGACTACAAAACCAAGTCTAGTAAGTGCAGATACATACAAGAGATTCTTCTAGATCCCAGGTACATAAAATGGAGCAACAAGTGTGAAAGAACTACCATTTGTAGCAATAAGCACAATCTTTCCAACTCCCTGAACTGGATAAGAGGCATTATTGGCACAAGTGGCTGAATTCCCATAGGGATAGACCCAAGAGAGGTAAACAAATCACGATTTGAGGTAGTGTGCTTTGTAGCACCACTGTCAAAATACAACACATGTGAATCTGCACCAGCTGACAAGCATGCATCATGGACAGAATAATCATAAGGACACTTTGCACTAAAAGCCCATTCTGTATCAACATCAGCATCACAATCTCCTTTCATAGAAGACTCAACAATAGCTGCATTTGTAGTGGAACCAGCCTCTTTCTTCTTGACCTCTTTTGTCTTCAACTTAGGACATTGCTTGATCAAGTGATTGTTAGATTTGCAATAATGGCAACACATCTTCTTTTTGCCCTTTTCACCAGAATTACCAGACAAATTGATGGCATCATAAGCATTAGGAACATGTAATTTACCACTCGTAGAAGAATCATGAGAAGTGGCTTTATTGGTGTTAACACCTTTTCTTTGAGCAGTAATAAAGGCATGTTCAACTGCATGTTGTCTAGTCCTATTTTTTCTCAAAAGTGACTCTTGCAACAGCAATGTGCATAATGCATCAAACTTGATAGCTTCTGGATTTGGTCATAAGTCTCGAAGTACTAGCAAAAGTCTAGTAAGAATCTAGCAAGGCATCAAGAATAGTCTGCACAAGGAAACTGTCAAAAATGACTTCGCATGCATAAATAAGTTGCGCATTGATATCCCTAACAACAAGAAGAAAAGTTTCCATATCATCTTCCTCATGCATAATCTTTGACTCAAGCTCTTTACGCAGCAATGCAATTTTTTGCCTCATTGCAACTTGCATAAAGACCAGTCAGAGTATCCCGAGCTTGTTTTGTAGATTTCACTGAACAAATGTGAGGAGTAATAGTGCGCTTCACGGATAATGCAATCAATAAATGAACCTGAGCATCTTTTACATCCTAATAACGAGATTATTCAGCCGTAGGTAGAACAGGTCTAGCAGCAGCAATCATGCGACCAAAACCTACAACATCCTCAACATCGCCTACATCCTCAGAATCAGGATGTACATCAATGCCCTGCACAATATTCTAGGCACCCTTTGACACAAGGACATGTTGCATCATGTAAGCCCACATAGGGTAATTGTCCCCATCCAATCTATTCTTAGCAGCAAATATCTTGAACACATCTATGTTGTTGTCGGCCATGGCGAATGCCTACACCTGATGTGAAAATTTCCCAAAAGAGGAGAAACAAAGCAAGAACAATACGTGCTATATAGCACAAACCATGGAATATTGTATGGGACCTATTATGCAGTAAACAGCACTGACATAAAATTTTGCACAAAATGACAAAATAGCGTTACAGAGCACTGCATGTAGTGGAAACAGAGGCCAAAATGAGCCCGAATGAGAAATCTAAGTAGACTAGAAACTACGAGCTCTCCCAAAATATTTGTCGACCTGATGACGCTCGCTAAAGCTCACAAAATTTGGAGAAAGTGAGCTGGCGTGTGCTGGGTTGCTGGCGACTAAGCCCGAGAGGATGCAACCTGCTCTGATACCCATTGTTGGAATTACGGTTGTAGGAAAACACACACTACTTGGAGAAGATGAAGGAAGCTCAAGGCACACGACAAAGAGTGCATTACAATGGAAAGATTAGATAGCCCTAGAGTGATGGGCGTATATACAATGCACATGGGAAAAACGCTCCTAGTGACGGAAAATATGCCTTGATAGTCTTGAGTGTGTTTACACACATCACTACCACATGTATATGGTAACATCAGGGGTGTCCTTATTGGTGCACCATGGTGGGTTGAGCCCCTGGCAATCCTAACCTTGAGGTCAAGAGACTTTTGTAGCTGTCATTCTTGTATGACCTCCTGTATCTTGGTGTCAATCTTCTTGTGTGTTGCTTCTTTAGATTCTTTTGAGCCGTCATAATAGTCTCAATGAGAAAGGATTTAAATTTGTTCTTTTGTAAGCAGATCTTGGCTCTCTACTTCCTTCGTGTCTTCAAGCTTGGATAGAGGTTGTTTGAGTCTCATGTTCTTCTCAATGAGTTCTTGGATCTGAGCCTTGAGGGTTGTGATCCTTTCTTTTCTTAGCACCACTACCATCACAAGAAATCTCTTGCATGAAATGGGAGTGCCAAAGGAAGAAATCACTTCCCCAGGTAGGGCTAGTAACACTTTCTCAAAGGTTGTACCTATTGAACTCGGAGTGATATTTGAGAGTGCCCAACTAGCTTTACAATCTATTTTTCTTGGTGAGATCAAAAAATAAGATTTGAAAATCTATTTGTCTTGGTGAGAACAAAGCATTAAGAGATATCAGAGGTCTTTAGGAGGGCCTTTTGGAAGAGAGAGGAAAATAAGCTCCTACAATGAGAGAAGAGCCTACGTTACGTAGAAAAATAGATTGATATTAACAAAAATATAAAAGGTGTCCCTCTCCTCATTTAATAATCGAGTGGTCCTTGAAGACGATCACTCTCTTTCATTTAATGCGAGCACCTTTTTCAGAAGGTAGATGCGGTGCATTTAATACGGCTTACGTCATCACTGGAACTCAAAAAGTCACAAAACTATCAAGTGGTGGAAGATTTTAAAACTTTTGATAGTGTCAATGCGTCCGGAACGCCCAAATATCCTAGAAATGAATGTCTAATTGCCTCGCTCCGACATCCAAAGACACAAAAAATGTCAAAAACCCCTAAAAGAACATTTTACTAACGGCGCGCAAGGAGGCATTCCAAAATTTTGGAATGCCTCCTCGTGCGCCGTTGGTAAAAAGCCCCTTTTTTCCTCTTTTTAGGGAGCTTTTTGAGAGGAAAATGTCAAAAAACCTCTAAAAAGGGTCTTTCTTGAAAGATAAGTGTCCAGAAACCACTAAAAGAAGCTTTGTACTAACGGCGCGCAACGGGGCATTCTAGAATTTTAGAATGCCTCCTCGCGCGCCTTAAGTAAAAAGCCCATTTTTTTGGGTTTTTTACCATTTTTTGCCTCTCCGGATGTCGGAACGAGACAAGTAGACATTCGTTTTTAGGGTATTTTGGCGTTTCACACGCATTGGTGGTGTCAAAAGCCTCAAAATCTATCACTATTTGACAGTTTATGAAATTTTATGTTCCAGTGATGACGTAAGATGTATTGCATGCACCGCACCTACCTCCTGAAAAAGACGCTCGCATTAAATAAAAAAGTGACCGTTTTCAAGGACGATTGGGAATATAAATCTACTTTTTAGAGTGTCTGGTTGTCCTTTTGGACATACTCACAAGGTGCAAGTGCATTTTTAAAAAAAAAATTCTAGAGAGAGAAATACAATTTCTTACAAGGCCTTCCAAATGACCTCCAAAATTTTCTAATGGATAAGGTTTAAAATGAGGGTTTTCTAATTAAGGTATGCTCTGAGCAATTCCACGTCGGAAGAGAGAGCTCGTAGTCGATGTTATGTAAGCAGGTTCCAAGTTGGTAGAGGGTGCTTGGAGGTAGGCAAGCATGCTCACAGATCAGCACGAATGCCCAGAGTATGTAGCACATGAGTTCTTTGCGATCAGCTCCTCTTTGTGCTGAGCTTGGCATGGGCCAGAGGCTTGTGCATTAGTGCCCCCCCACAGGGCCACCCTTGCCTAGGGGGAGAAAGGTTGCACACATAGAAGATTGAGCGAGGGTTTGAGTGGGAGATTGAGAGAGAGAGAGAGAGAGAGAGAGAGAGAGAGAGAGAGAGAGAGAGAGGTAGAGAGGGAGAGAGAGAGAGAGAGAGAGAGATTGCATCTATAAGCAACCCAACTCACATATCACAAACGAGTGTACATTATAAGCTCTTGGAGGTGCGGATAGCACACCGTATATGTAGGCCAAATAGAATGTGTGTGTGTGTGTGTGTGTGTGTGTGTGTGTGTGTGTGTGTGTGTGTGTGTGTGTGTGTGTGTGTGTGTGTGTAGCTCTTTAAATCTTAACTAATAAGACATAATTGAATTTTTACATTCAAAAGACAGCTGTCCAAGGAACAATGAATAGATAAGTACAAAAATAACTCAGTATCAGAATTATTTAGGTACAATGATTGTAGGAAAGAGATCCTCTTTCAGTTAGACCAGGAACATAGCTCTAACAGGTTCATCAAACTTGACACCTTGAGCTGACAACTGACTATAGATTGTGTTGAATTGATTCAAATGATTGGACATAGGTGTCCCTTCTTTCATCTTCAAGTCAACAAGCTTCTTAAGCCAGTATACCTGTGAAGCTGCACTTTGCTTCTCATAAAGATCACTCAGCTTTAACCATGCTTGATAAGCCGACATCTCGTCTGCTACATTGAAGTAAACGCTTTGTGCCAAAGTCAGCATAATGGTAGAAAGTGCCAATTCATCCATTTCGCTCCATTCATCTTCGTCCATATCTTCTGGTTTTATCCCTTTGAGCTTTATAGGTTTTATCTGCTTCTTTTGTACCAACACGTGCCAAATCTTCTTCTTCCACAATGGGAAATTGGTTCCATCCAGCTTCTTGATATTGTAAAGAGCAGTGTCCTGTGATCCATGTCCTGTGATCCAGCCATAGCTACACTTCACAGTGGTTTACTTTCCTGGGAAAAATTCGGCAGAGTTTCCCCTGTAAACTGACCTCTGAACCAATATCAACCTGTCAAATGAACCAAAAAAGCTTCAGATTCTGCATAAATTTCGGCAGAGTCTCCTTTGTAAAATGGCTCTGGTGTACTCAAAAACAGACCAAAAAACAGCTCAAAAACACTGTCTCTTTGACACTGTAAGTTGCGGGTAAACCTGTCCTGCACCTGTACTGTCTCTGACTGTCCTGTCACTGTCCTGTAAGCATAAACTGCGACAATGCCTCAACGGCAGTAAAGCAAAGATGCAATCCCAACTGTCTAACTCACAGTCAATACATCCTAGCTGCCTATCTAAGGGTGCTCGAGGGATCGCTCCAAGACCTGTATCACCGAAAGGATCTCAACATTCGAGAATCTCCCAGCTCAATAAAACCTCACTCGACCCTCAACAAAGGCTACAGTAAATTTGACAGTACATAGACTTCCCACAAAGTCTTACATCCACAAATTTCCCACTGTATGCTGTAACCGCTGCGGCGGTTGTTTGCTGCGTGACTCACAGCCAGCAAACCCTCAACAGACATACATAATCTCTGACAATACATCCCATGTGGAAGTACCTGCAATGTCAGGATGAAATCTGGAATATCAAGCAGCAAACACAAGCTACCTGATGAACTAGTGGATGTCGCCTACAGACTGTGTGTAGATGCGCCCATGTCGTATGTGACACGCCTCCAAGAACTGTGAGCCGTCCTTCGATGTGTAGATAGCCACAAATCAACACTCTGGGAGTGTTGATATCCTCAGCACCTGCAGTCGTAGACCGAAAACCCCAATTTGCAGAGTCGGATCTGCACCCACAGAGACCACGTAGTCGAAAATGGCCTGCGCAGACCTTTGTCGAAGCCGAACGGTGGCCGAGATGACCTCATAATGAAATTCTGAGTACACCGAGCCCTTCGAGCGTACCCACAGGATTTGGGGCCGTGTCTTTGCCTGTCGAATTTCACTCCAATCTGAGCTGGTGACTCTAGCCTCCTGTAATGCTTCCCCGAGCCTCGGTCTGAGCTCTGATACCAGTTGAAGGAGTACGAGCAGAAGTGCGACGCGAGAGAGAGTGCAAGAAGAAGAGCACAACGATATGGTGAACTTACTCTAGTGTAATGTGTAGAGCATAGTGAGTT
The DNA here is from genome assembly GCF_014529385.1 of Adiantum capillus-veneris. Classification (NCBI taxonomy): domain Eukaryota; kingdom Viridiplantae; phylum Streptophyta; class Polypodiopsida; order Polypodiales; family Pteridaceae; genus Adiantum; species Adiantum capillus-veneris. Next base: position 85,233,358 of record NC_140950.1, read on the forward strand.
CTTATTAGGTTTTTACAAAAGAACATGTGTACATACCTGACGGCCCGCCCACTTACCTGGGCGACCACATTGGGCTTTATACCCCAACATGACATCAACTATTTTTGGATGTTCAAAAAATATAAAACTAAAAATTTATCTAAAGCTCATCTATTTTCAATATTGTATTTCTTCAAAATCCAAAACTAAGAGTATCATATATTCAAACTATGTTTAAATAGTACATTTATAATTTCTTTTTCAAAAAGTCAATGTTATGATTTTGTTTAGAAAATCGACCTATACTTTTCACTAATTGTATTAACCTTGCAATTTAGAGAAAGTGAGATGCTAAGACGGATAAAATTGATCATTGAGCAATAAGCTTATCGATCTATATGTAAGAACAAATACAAAATTTTGAAAAACGATAACATTTCACCACATACTACATTCAAATCATATGATTAAATGTATTATATGATCATATTCATGTTTGAAATGTTTTACGAATAATGTATCACGCTACATAGGTATTGAATTGTCTTAATTAACACTTGCTGGATAGTCTTTGAGGTCTCTTGGAATCGTTTTGATGACACTAAAAACTTCATTTTTATTTCTATCTCATGGTGTGCATATGCACCCTCCATGACCCTAAACCCAATGGAAAAGCGTAAGAGGTCCGCCCCAATCCCACCATGTTCCTCTAGTTTTCAAATGTCTCTTTCACAACTTCTATCGGCATCCTTCCTTGTGCAGTGTCGTTTGTAGCCCTTCTCCACCAGTGGGGATACGGAAAGGTGATTCATGTTGAGCTATATATAGTGTCTCTATATATAGCACCCTGGTCCCCTCTATATAAACTCATCTCGTGTAGTCATTGGACACACTTTGGGGTTTTCATATGATGGTGTCATCTCTCTCTTCTCATCTACTTGCGCTCTCTCCCTCTGGTTCAACATGGTATGAGAGCTCGACATATGCAGATAAGTAAATTTATTTATTGGATTCTCTTAGTTTCTTATGTTTCATGATTGAGAACGTTTGTCAGATAAAATTAGTTTCCTTCAAAGAAAACACAGAAAATATTTCTCTGCTTGCAAGAATCAGAGTAAGGAAGAGTGTCTTCCATGGCTTCGTGAGCAAGCAAGCTCACTTGTGATATACATATCGTAGATGGTGGCCCTGTTGCCTCTATGTCATTGTGGCCCTTTTGACACTGGCCCTGTTGCATGGGAAGCAGAAGCATGTCTCTTGAGCCCAGCGGTGGAAGAAAGTTGAGGGTTGGCAGCACCAAGTAACCTCCCAGAGATGGAGAGCACAAGAGAGGATTGTACTGAAAATTGTTGCATGGAAACTATCATGACCCGTAGTGCTTTGTCTAAACTATCATACCCCACCTAGTTTTTGGCAGGCTAGCAACAAACCTCACAGTAGCCAAGCGTTGCCATAGTAGGTAGTTTGCAATCGGATGTCAATGTTCTTCCATAAGCATCGAGTTGTCCTCAGTCATCGAGACTCAAATCTTTCTCAATCACCGAGTCTTAGACCTAGACTATGAAAAAGGTTATAGGCAAGCTTGTAAATAGCGATGGCGCTGGTCATGCTACATTCAAAATATAATTCTCTTTTTAATTTGATGCTATTTTGAGCCTCGTTCTTTTTAACCGTCGTGCTATTTTAATGACCAGATTCTAGTTACTTCCGAGATGAGGAGCGGCGAGGGTCTGTAATTAGTGCTAGCGCAAATTAAAACACAAGCCGGGCTCTATATTTCACTCAACAAAAAGCTGCAAGATTTCTCTGGGCACTTGGATATAAGCTCCACAACATCTCGGCAGATATCGGCAGCCATTGCTACTTCTTGTTGGCCTGCACCTTCTCATAGCGTCTACGGTCATCGCAACCTGGTTCTTCTCGATGGGAAAGCTTCTCTCTACTCATAAGCATGTATCCAATAGCTTTGTCGCAAGCACGTGCTTATTGCATAGATTTGAAAGGGTTGCCTTAGTATGCTTGCGCCCTTGTTTCTCGTATGCTTGCCCCCTTGTTTCTCGAACTCAACACATGGAGGAGGAGAAACAATGCTATGGCTGGCAGCATGACCACAAACAGTGCTATATTAAATGTTATTTTAAGAATAGTGAATGGCCTGGCGTTAAAATTGTTGGTGGCTTGTATTTTAAGAGTTGCTTTTGGATGCTCATAAAAGCTAAAAGGTCATGCACATTGATCGTGTCTGCATGTCTCAGCTAGCTCAGTTATTCATAGTTTGGTAATAGGTTTTTGCATCGTTTTGATTGTGTTCAATTGTTGTTTTATTTAGTCAAAAATCTATATATCTTTGAACAACCTTTGATTAATAGATTGGGCACGTGGCATTCGGCCTTCTTCATCACTAGGGATTGCCCTAGAGCCACCTTGACCTTGCCATCTTTAGGTTGTATGTTTGAGCATCAATTCTTGTAATTTGTTTCTACCTCAATGATAGCAAGGTCACACCACTTGATGCGATTTATAGCATGAATGCTACTGCTCTCATTGCAATTTGTCATAAAATACTCGTTTTATGTGATCGTACACTAACGTGTGTGATGGTTTTCATGGGAATCATCAATTTAGAGATGACAAGATTTACCAAGCCATTATCTATACTGACTAGTCATTGTCTTCAGGTTTTGCAGATTTTGCACAAAACTAGCGTCTCTGATGGCATGGTACGTAAAGCCATGGTGGTGATTATTATTTTACAATTTTTATTTGATTTGAAGAAAACGTCTCTAATGCCATGGCACGTAAAACCATGATGATTGGTATTTTCAAGCTTTTCTAAGCGTCTCTTATGCCATGTGAATAGCGTGATGCCATGGTACATAAAGCCATGATGATTGGTATTTCAAATTATTTTATTGAAAGCATCTATGATGCCATGGTACCTAAATCCATGATGATTGTTATTTCAAAAAATTTCTAAGCGTCTTAATGCAATGGTTAACACCATGATGCCATGGTACGTAAAGCCATGATCATGAAAACTGTTAGTTGAGATCTTGGGGGTCCCAATGTATTTATTACATGCCGACTTTGTATATATTTGTGCACAAGCGATACCATTGATGTTACGTTTGTTTCTATGTCATCTACACATGTGATTGCATCGGCATTACGTTTGTTTCTATGTCGTCTTTAGAGCGGCATCGCGAACCGTCTCTAAAGATAATGTGATGTATTTATTTCTAACCTTCATGACTCGATATGTTTTTCTTGAGTTGATATTTTTTTTTCAGAACTTAAATCACATCAAGCAATGTGTACGGAGACGCAAGGACGTTGAAGTTGCTCTACCAAAGAATTTGCAGTAGCTCAATAGTCTATATCTTGGATTTTAAGAAGACCCTTGAAAGGACTCATTGTAAAACAGGAGTTATGTAGCTCCTTTGAACATTGTAAATGTACATTTAAAATTTTTTAATATAACGGTGGGTATATATAGTGTCTCTATATATAGCTCAACAATTCATTTGTTGGCATGCTCTACAAAGACAAGTGGAAAGCAACAATCATCGAGAGTGCTACATGTGCGCAATATGTCGATAGTTATTGTCCTCAATGCCTTCTTTTTGTCCCTATTGTATGTGCTCTCTCTCTCTCTCTCTCTCTCACACACACACACACACACTCTCTCTCTCTCTCTCTCTCACACACACACACACATAACTTGTCAAAAGGTCAACTGTTGTTGGGCGGTTTTGCAAGGCATCAACATCAAGGGACACCGCACGTCAATTCCAGTTCTTTTGCGGGCTGACACAGTCCAAATTATGGATTGTGATGCCTTGATAATCCAGGGCGTGGGGTGGACGTCAAGGCAAGACCAATTATATTTCCATGATTGAGTTTGCTTTCCATGATTCACTGGCAATGTCAATATATTTCCTTGTCTTTGTAATGAATATCTCCAATAAAAAAAGATGCACTTTTTTAAAACCACCTCCGAGGAGAGGCATTATAAGCCTTATCCTTTTGGGCAGACCAAAAACCTCTCTCTCTCTCTCTCTCTTTCTCACTCACTCACTCACACACACACACACACACACAAGGTCAACCACAGGCGTCAACGTCAAGCACATAGGTTCTTTGGTGGCCGGCGCAGCCCAAGATCAGATCTGGTTTCTGATGCCTTAACAGTCCAGGGCGTGGGGTGGACGGCAAGGCAAGGCAAATTATAAAGGCATACTACACGTACCTCATTGATTTAGCAAATCAATGCGAGCTGAGCTAGTCGCGTCCCCCCCTTAGTAGCAGTAAAATGCAGATTTACTGTGCAGCATGCAGCTACGGCCCGCATCCCACAGCTTCCCCCCCTCATCCACCCCCACATCCCGAGCACCGACCACCGTTCATGGAAGCTGCTTATCACAGCTTCGCATTTCCTCATCACGGCCCTCGCTCCCCTCCTCCTCCTCATCATCATGGGCGCCCTCCTCCACCTCATTACCCTCCCACTCACCTCCACCCCTACAACCCCCCTCCTCCTCCTCTTCCAACTTGCTCTTTTCTGTGCCGCCCTTTCCACCCCACGAAGCCACCCATGGCTCCAGCGATGCTGCCCGGAGTCGACGCCTCGCCTGCTCCCCCTAGTTCTCCTTATCATGCCTGGCCAGCGTTCTGAAGCCAAAACAAGAGAACAACCAAATCATGAGTGGGCATAATATAGCTAAATATATATGTTTTTTGGGCTTTAAGAAGAAGTCGTAAGTGGAGCGTTATAAGACACATGTAGGCCTATAGACAGTGGAGGATTATCAGACACATACATGACAATAACACATGCCTTAAATTAAAATCATCATATTAAGAGCCGGGTTGCACCATGAGTTAGTGGGGGCAAGAAGGCTAGAGCGTTGCACATGGTCACACCCATAATATGGGATGAAAAGGGTTGGGCTATCTATTTTCAAGAAGATCATGAGAGATATTTGATTGGAGATGGTTAGCCTATGTTTATGTTTAAGGAGAGCTTTTCACTCCTAACTAATAGCTTGTACCCCTCCTTTTTCAAAGTGCTAGTGGGGTTTAGAAACTTCTTCTATATTTATGGAGCAAAACATGGATATTCATTTATATAGTAAACACTAATCCTACTAGCCCATGGTGCGACCCAGCCCTTACTTGTATTTGTACATACATTGCACGTCTACCATGTAAACACATAAAATGCAAGTACTTGCTCGATTTTGGCTTTCACTCGCCCAATCTTGTGTGTGTGTGTGTGTGTGTGTGTGTGTGTCTCAATGGAAGCATGTAAACACATAAGATGGAAGTACTTGCTCGATTTTGGCTTTCGCTGGCCCAGTCTTTTGTGTGTGTGTGTGTGTGTGTGTGTGTGAGAGAGAGAGAGAGAGAGAGAGGGGGGGGGGGGGGGGGGGGGGGGGGGGGGGGGGGGGGTTTCCTCTTCCAATCTCCAAAGACAAATGCAGTTACGCAAGTAAATATTTTGGCAACTTCTAGTTACAATTTATTTAGTATTTGCAAAGGAAAACTACACATTTATTTGAGTATTTTAGCAATAAGCTTACATTATGGAAAAACTGCCATATTGACAATTTCGATTAGAGACGCTATAGTGGCTCAACCTCAAACACTACGTCATGTGCCTTGAGGGGTCAATATTTCCAAAAGGGGGCCTTGTATAGGTAAGCAGCAGAAGGTAGACAAAGAGCTACTAAGTATCACCAGTCAATCAGTTGATGCAACTAAGTACATATGTTAAATCTTCCGCATTAGCGGTTGTGCCTCTTTTTTATCCTACAACACATAGCAACTCAATGTACTCGCTCATTGAATTGAGCCATGGGATGTTTTACTTCAAAGACAGAAAGATTCCATGTCTCTTTCAAATAATGGAATCTGTAGATTTGAGTGAAAATCAAAATGGCTTAGTTTCGAGATCTACTCCCTCGCAGGATCAGGCCGGTTGTGTAGATGATAATCTTCCAGGTCTTTCACACCCAATTGTAAATTTTTGCAGCTAGACCTCGCGTGACAGGGAGATTTTTGAAAAGATAAGGCCAATGCCAATCCCTTTAGTGCAAATCTTGTTTCATTAGAGATGGTTCCCTATAGAACCTTCCATGCAAACATCTTCAAGTAGTTCGTCCATTTCATTTCCCAAATGGCATTGACATTCTTTTGCCAATGCTCTTCTAACCAATTTTCCTTCCATATCTTCACAAGTGGAGCAAATCACGCTATGACTGAAAAGCTTGGTATTGGCTAAAGGATATACTCCCCAAGGCATTACTCTCGGGCCAAGGGCCTACAGGCTACGGGCCAAGACTAAACTCGGATCGGGGGTCGCCTATATATTTCCAAGAGTATGGAGGTTAGTATCCTTGCCTCACATTGGTATCAGAGCTCAAACCCGAACATGGTGTGTGAAGGTCCGCTTAGCATGGGAGCGTGTAGGGGACGACCTTCACCAAATCTCTCTCTCTCTTTCTCTCTTTGTATTTGCAGCAGTCTGTGGAGTCCTTCACGTTGATAGACCGCTTTTGGCGTGTACAAAGTAGCGTTTATATGCATGGTCATATGTACAAAAATATGTAAATATATGCATTTGGGAGCTTTGCAAAGTGGTTTCAAGTTAAAAAAAGATGCAACATGTACACATTGTGAAAAGGCAGATTTGCGTGCTAGTAGTCAGACACATGTACATGCCCGGATAGGGTATCAGGGCCTTGGATATGTTCTAGGTGGATTATTTTGGCTCTAGAGAATGTTTTTGACATTTCTAGAATTTAAATAATGCAAGCTACAAGTATGGGTACTCTCATCCCGCTCGAGAAGTTTGGTACATGCAGTAATTGTCTATTTACGGTGCCTGATCTGCGGTTGTAACATTTAATGGCCTAAGAACTTGTGTGTAGCGGAAATTAGCATGGACATAGTGGGCATTTCATTAGAATAGATTCCTAATGAGAATTACAAGAGTGCTTGGGTGGAGAGAGCAACAAAAATCATAACACCTAGTTAGATAGCATGAACAATACTTTCAAAAGAGAGAGAAATTAAGCTATTGACAACATGTGAGGACCGGATTTGCATGGAGATGGTCCCTCCTCCAAAAGGCTTTGTATTATGGTCTCTCCCATCAAGAGAGACTTGTACAATACAGTTCTTTGTGTTCCTTCAAGACTAGCTAGTGCAATGAAGATGAAAGCTTTATGCACTAAGCAAAACACTTAGCAAACACAACATCAATTATCCCCGGTCTCAAACCCAAGACCTCACACACCTTCGAAGATGGTGAGAGCTAGCAGGGTATGAGAGTAGATTGAGAGGAAGAAGGAGTATCTTACGAAAAAGATGTACATATCCTCACATAATCACTCATATTAGCATAGCTTACATTAGTAATTAGCATGGTAGAGGAGATGAGCATGCATTGAAGCTTGGCTCTTGGTTGGATTTGCATCACAAAGCCAAGAGTTGTTGGTGTAGGCCTCCCTTCTCACAAGATTGGAGTAGGTGGTAAGCTTTCCATTAAAGCTTGAGAAGGAGAGAGAGTCTTCTTTACTTCACACATGAGATTCTGTGAGTGTGTGTGTCATAATGCCTTGCAAAAATCAGCCCCCTCTCTCTCTCTTGGGCGAGCCCCCTTGCTATTTGCTCTTGCTGTCCTCCCATTGGACCTCCCTAGGGTTAGCTAGCCAATGATAATTAAGCAGCATAAGTGATAGACTTCTGACATGTGTCCCCCTTTCCCCTTTTGTGAGAGCTTAGGTATTTTAATAATTCAACTAAACTCTCATTGGACCCCTTTGCCTCCTAGCCAATAGGAGTCAGGCAAGCCATTGGGCTGCTAAATGCTCATTGGACCCCTTGGGAGACTGTCCAATAGTCATCCAGGAGACTTAATTTTCATTGGTTCTTTTTATTAAGGTTTTTTAAATTAATTAAACTAGATTTACTCTAGCCTAATTCTCATTGGTCCACCTCCAAGGCCATCCAATAGGAATTGGGTGCACCTTGTGGGCATCTGGGCTAGGGAGCTGACATGTGTCCCTCATTCCCTTTGTGTAAAGGGAGCTTGTGTGTGTGTGTGTGTGTGACTTTCTCTCTCATCCCCTACTCCCAAGGCTCGCCCCCTCCTATGTAGGGATTGGAAATACTTTTTTTGTACACACACAAAGCATCCAATTCCCCTATGGTTGACCTTTGGACACAACCTTTGAATTTTGGAACCTTAGCATTTTGGAAGTCTTAATGGGCTGAACCTTAGGGTATTTCAATAGTTGGTTCTTGAGGTGGCTCTCCTTTGTAAGGCTTTAATAGGCTCACATGGAAAGCATTGTGTATGAGCCAATGATTGGGCAACTTGAGTTGATAGGCCATCTCATTGATTGGCTTAAGAATCTGGAAGGGACCATAGTACCTTTTTGATAGTTTAGCATAGTACTTTTGGTGGCCCGTAGGATTCTTGCCCGTCGTGTGCCTTAATCGAGCCTCGGGAAACTTTAATAAGACCCAATCATTTTATTTAAAGGCTTAGGATCTTCTGTGATTGTTAGAAGCAGCCTTTTGCCTTTGCTGTGAGATAGAGATAGCATCCTTAATCTTTTGAAAAGATTCTTGTAGGTCTCGGCTATACTCATCTGCAGCGAAGATCTTCCCATGTACCTTAAGTAGCAAGGGACTTTTTGATCTTCCCTCGATTACCTCAAAAGGTGCTTTTTCCGTGGAAGTATGTACAGTGTTATTGTAAGCATACTCCGCTAAGGGTAAGTACTTCTCCCATTGGGATCTTTGATCTACTTCCGTTACATAGGCTTTTAGTAGATCGAGAATGGTTAGGTTAGCTATTTCACTTTGGCCATTTGTTTGTGGATGATAGGCCGAAGAGAAGTTTAGCCTTGTCCCTAAATTCTCAAAGAGACCCTTCCAGAAATTAATGGTCATTCTAGGATCTCTATCCGACACTATGGACATTGGCAAGCCATGGTGCTTGAAAATTTGTGAAATGAAGAGGGTTGCCATTTGATGGGCATTGATAGTCTTTTGACAGGTATAAAATGAGCTTGTTTACTGAACATGTCTACTATCGTCCATATTCCTGTATTCCCATGGATATACTTAGGCAATCCAAAGATAAAATCCATGGATATGCTCTCCCATGGTGAACTAGGGATTGTCAAGGGTTGAAGCAATCCAAGTTGCTTCCCTCTATCAAATTTTGTCTTTTGGCATAGCACACATTTAGAAACATACTCTTGTATGTTCACTTTCATGGTAGGCCAATAGAAATATGTTTCAATTCCCTTTAAGGTAGACTGAATCCCTCTATGCCCTGCATAAGGTGGAGCATGAGATTCATACATTACTTTCTCACGTAGTGAGTTAGTAACACATAGTCTATTGCCATAGAGAAGATAACCATCTTGTAAAGTAAATGGTTCTTCTTTCTTCCCTAATGCAAGGGCTGAAATCACATCTCTAAAATCGGGATCAATAGCATACTAATCTATCATTGAAGATAGATCATTATGAGTTGCTATGGAAATCGCATTCACTCTCGGCCGTCTTGAGAGTGCATCAGCTATTTGATTATGCTTGCCAGCAATGTGAGCAATATGAAAATGAAATTGCAAAAGGAAATCTGCCCACCTCATTTGTTTGTTGAAGAGCTTGGTCTGCGTCATGAAGTACTTAAGACTTTGGTGATCCGTTCGCAGAATGAAAGGAGTCCCCAATAAATAGTGCTTCCATGAGTCTAAGGCATGTAGAACTGCAGGAGTTCCTTTTCATATATGCCTAGAGCTTGCTCAACAGGGTCAAGCCTTCGACTCTCATAGCCTATTGCGTGCCCTTCTTGGAGCAAAATAGCTCCAAGGAAATCACCACAAGAATCACATTGGACCTCAAATGGTTTTGAGAGATCCGGTAGTGTAAGCACAGGTTGAGAGATAAGATTTTTGAAAGCATTGTTCTCCTAATCAGACCATGTATACCTTACGCTTTTCTTTGTTAGGTCATGTAATGGTCCCGCAATTTGTGAGAACTTTTCTATGAAGCGTCTATAGTATGCACACATACCTATAAAGCTTCTTAGTTCATGAAGATTCTTTGGTTTAGGCCATCCTTTTATCACCTCCAACTTTGATGGGTCCATTTGGATGCCATCTTGAGAGATAATGTGACCTAAATACTGAATCTCTTGCAAGAAAAATTCACTTTTCTTTCGATTAACATAAAGTTTATTCTCTCTTAAAACTTGAAATATTACCTGGAGGTGTTGCATGTGTTCGTCTAATGAATTAGAGTAGATGATAATATCATCAAAGAACACTTCAGTGAAGGTTCGATGAGGCCTGAACAGCTTCTCCATCAAGTGGTTGAATGTGGCTGGTGCATTGGTCAAGCCAAAAGGCATGACAATGTATTCGTAAAGACCAAATGTGGTGCTAAATGCGGTCTTTACAATGTCTTGATCAACTATCCTTATTTGATGATAGCCACTTTTTAGGTCAATCCTACTGAAGTAGGTTGATCCTTGTAGCTTATCAAATAGGTCTTCTACCCGTGGAACAGGAAACCTATTCTTGATAGTGATCCTATTTAGTGCTCTATAGTCGACACACATACGATATGTGCCGTGTTTCTTTTGCAATAATAGCACAGGTTAGCAAAATGGAGATGAGCTAGGCCTAACCATGCCCTTCTCAACTAACTCATGCACTTGCCGCATAATCTCCTCTTGTTGAGCTTGAGAAACTCTACAAGCTAGGAGGTTTGTTAGGCGGTGAACTTCCTGGAAGAAGTTCAATTGCATGGTCATCATTACCTCGTTTAGGAGGTAGCTCACAAGGGATGTCGTCAATAAAAACATCTTGAAACCCCTTGAGAAAATTGGATAACTCTAATTCCTTATGGTTACTTATATTTTCTTTTGCTAAAGCATTAGGTTCATTTTGAGAATCTTTAACAAAAATCATGTACACGGAAATAGAGCTCTTTATTGACTTGTTGAAAGTTGGTGTATGTACAATGGGGATAGTGTTACCCGTTTCCTTAGCATCTATATACATGTATTTTTCCTAAACTTAAAGGAGATTCTTCTTTCAGGAAATTTAACATTGGCAGCCAGGAGATCAAACCATGGTGCCCCTAGGATTACATCCTCATGCTTGAGAGGAGAGATAAAGAAGTCCTCTTTGTCCACATAGCTTTGAACATGAAGCCTCAATTTCCCAATTAAGGGAGTGATTGAAGCTTCTTGCTCCTTGAAAGAACTATCTGCGGGTAGGACATCTCCCATCTCGTAGGCTTGTATGCCTAGCTTGGTAGCCAACTCTATAGATATAAAATTGTGAGTAGAACCAGGGTCAAAGAGAATAAAAGCATCATGTTCTCTTACCTTTCCCCAAGCATTACATAGAGGAGATCCTTTGTGATGAGTTTGGTGAGTCTCCTCTTCTTGGATTTCAACCAAGGAAGCTCTAGGAGTATCTTGGCGGTTGTTCTTTTGGGGACAAGTGTGGTACGCATGCCCTTGTTCGCCGCACTTGAAACACCGGTTATCCTTGCGATAACACTCAAGCTCTTTAGGGGAGAGTTTGTTTTTACCTTTGTAAACTCCCTTCTCTTTAGCTTTGTTGGAGTTTCCCTTAGGAGACTTTTGGACATTGTCCTTCCCCTTAGGCTCGTTGGAACCCTTGTTTTCCAAGGGCTTATTATTTCTTTTAGCCCCCGTTTGGAAATTGATTCGAGAGGCCACCATAGTATGGTGTATTACCGCCGATATGGTACGTGGCCTTTGGGAGTTGACATACTCCGCCATTTCTTCGGTTAAGCCCGCACAAAATTGTTGCTTTTGCTCTCCAAAATCCAACTTTTTGAAGACAGTGGCTTTGAGTTGTAGCTCCCAAAACTTGTCTACATATTTGTGGATGGATTCATAGGGAGAGAGCTTTCAGCTTTGCCATTCGGTGAGTACTTTGTCTTTGGCATTGGTGGCCAAAAACTGCTTCATAATGGAATCTCTTAAAGCTTTCCATGTTCGTGGAGCTTCACCATTGGCTCATAGGCTAGACCACCATTGCCTGGCGGAATTTTGAAAGTGCATAGCTACATGGCGTAGCTTAGAGGACTCCGTGAAGCCCTCATCTCCAAACGCCGCATCAAACTGTTGGATAAAGGCCAAGACTTTGTCTGTAGCACCAAAGGTGCCATCGTAGGTAAGGAAAGAGATTCTCTTCCCTCCCTCTTTGAACTTCATCAGCTTGATGACCTCTTCCATGTGGCATAGGATTTCCTATGGCCTCTTCTTTTTGATGGTTCAAAGGTTGCACCATCACTTTCTTCAGAAGGTGAAGAATTTGAAGAAGGTGGAGAAGAGGGTGACCTCTTTCTCACCTTTTTCTTGTCTTGATCTTTGGCGTCTTCACCATCACTTTCATAAGAGGAAGAGGATGAAGAACATGGAGAAGAGGGTGTCCTCTTTCTCACCTTTTTCTTCTCTTGCTTTTTATCATCCCTCTTTGAATTATGGTGTGGAGAAGAGTGTGATGGTCTTCTCCGCTTTGGTGGTGATGGAGAGCATTTAGCCCGCCGTCTTTGTGGAGCCATCTCCGCCGAGGTGGCGGGAGACTCACTTCTTTCTTGTTCCTTTGGTGGAGGCTCTTGAGTTCTCCTTTGGGAAGGAGATCCATCATCAAGAAGTAAATTCTTGAGCCCTTCGTATGGATTCTCTTCTTCTCCCCGAATCGGAGACAGACCTCTTTTGGGAGTCTCACAAGGAGGCTTCCTAGGTGTTCTCTCGTCATGGTGATGAGCTTGGAGAATCCCGTGAGCACTGAGCTACCGTTGCACTTCACTTTGGAGAGATGGATTGCCCATGGCTTGTTGAAGCCTAGAAACAAGATAGTTAACAAGCACCGGAGCATCATTAGTAGCTTGCTCATTAGCAAAATCAAAGTTATCAACATTAATTTCACTCTCTTTACTATTTTCATCCATTCTAACAACTTTTAGGTGTAAACTTTTTAGGTGTACTTTGGCACTTCAAGCCCTAGTTGCTACTCCAATTTACCCCTTTAGAAAAAACACTCAAGCTACTGTACCCGTGGCTCGAATACCATTAATTGCAAGGAATAGAAGAGAGGGTCTTTCAACACCAAAACAGCACCGGCTCCTGTCAAGCTTCTAAAAGCTCAATAGTGGTGCTGTAGGCAAGCCCCGTAGGACTCCACTATTAAGACCATAGCTCTCGACGGTGATGCCCCGTTAACTGCACGAAGGCAGGCGCGTTGCAAGGCTGAAAAATCCCTATTCTACTTACTCACAGGCAATTAATAATACCAACCATTTATAGCTAGCTTGAGGACGTCCATTCTTGAGCAAGAAAAGAGAAACCTTGTGCTCTGATACCAATGTAACATTTAATGGCCTAAAAACTTGTGTGTGGAGGAAATTAGCACGAACATAGTGGGCATTTCATTAGAATAGATTCCTAATGAGAATTACAAGAGTGCTTGGGTGGAGAGAGAAACAAAAAGTATAACACCTAGTTAGATAGCATGAACAATACTTTCAAAAGAGAGAAAAATTAAGCTATTGACAACAATTGAGGACCGGATTTGCATGGAAACGGTCCCCCCTCCAAAAGGCTTTGTATTATGGTCTCTCCCATCAAGAGAGACATTGTACAATACAATTCTTTGTGTTCCTTCAAGACTAGCTAGTGCAATGAAGACGAAAGCTTCATGCACTAATCAAAACACTTAGCAAACACAACATCAATTATCCCCGGTCTCAAAACCAAGACCTCACACACCTTCGAAGATGGTGAGAGCTAGCAGGGTATGAGAGTAGATTGAGAGGAAGAAGGAGTATCTTACGAGAAAGATGTACATCTCCTCACATAATCACTCATATTAGCATAGCTTAGCTTAGAAATTAGCATGGTAGAGGAGATGAGCATGCATTGAAGCTTGGCTCTTGGTTGGATTTGTATCACAAATCCAAGAGTTGTTGGTGTAGGCCTCCCTTCTCACAAGCTTGGAGTAGGTGGTAAGCTTTCCATTAAAGCTTGAGAAGGAGAGAGAGTCTTCTTTACTTCACACATGAGATTCTGTGAGTGTGTGTGTGTGTGTCATAATGCCTTGAAAAAATCAGCCCCCTCTCTCTCTTGGGCGAGCCCCCTTGCTATTTGCTCTTATTGTCCTCCCATTGGACCTCCCTAGGGTTAGCCAATGATAATTAAGCAGCATAAGTGATAGCCTTCTGACATGTGTCCCCCTTTCCCCTTTTGTGAGAGCTTAGGTATTTTAATGATTCAACTAAACTCTCATTGGACCCCTTTGCCTCTTGGACAATAGCAATCAGGCAAGCCATTGGGCTGCTGAATGCTCATTGGAACCCTTGGGAGACTGTCCAATAGTCATCCAGGAGTCTTAAGTTTCATTGGTTCTTTTTATTAAGGTTTTTTAAATTAATTAAACTAGATTTACTCTAGCCTAATTCTCATTGGTCCACCTCCAAGGCCATCCAATAGGAATTGGGTACACCTTGTGGGCATCTAGGCTAGGGAGCTGACATGTGTCCTTCATTCCCTTTGTGTAAAGGGAGCTTGTGTGTGTATGTGACTTTCTCTCTCATCCCCTACTCCCAAGGCTCGCCCCGTCCGATGTAGGGATTGCTAAGAATTTTTTTGTACACACACAAAGCATCCAGTTCCCCTATGGTTTACCTTTGGACACAACCTTTGAATTTGGGAACCTTGGCATTTTGGAAGTCTTAATGGGCTGAACCTTAGGGTCTTTTTAACCCATTGTTGCACATGGCTCTTTTGCAGATGGCCCCCCCTTTGGATCCCTATTTTCCCTCCTTTGGATCCCAACCATGGCCGGTCTGCTAGCTTAATCAATATTCTAGTTTTTTCTCCCCTGGCACTTCCCCATATTAAATGATCAGTTTAACATGAGAAAATCATTTAGGAGAATTAGATATTGATTATTATGACAGTGGTGATGGGTGCACCACCCTACAAGTGGTCAGAAATAGAATGTGGGAATGTGGAAAAGTGCTTTGGGTATCAAGAATCAAGCGTACAAAATTTGGTGAATTTTGGAGTCCGTTTGGGGTTTTTTCCACGAAAAATGCCCGTCGGGGGTCAAAATTGGCCAAAATTGGGTCAAAAATGGTGTGAAATGACTTTACTTTTCCACACGAGTGACGCTACAGTGAGTGATTAAGCTGAAGGAGCATTTTGGAAGCCAATTCTTGGCACTTTCACCTCTCTGTGTGGGGAAGGAAGGAGAGTTCCTACAGGTGGTCTAGTGCAGTCCCGTAGCGTACACGTCCTGTTTTCGAGTGTGTGGAGGAGTGAATGAGATCTTTCTCTCTTCAATTTTGCACTTGGGAGAGTCTATGTAAGTTTTGAGGTTTCCATGGATGTGTGTGTGCAAGGAATTGAGGGAAGAAGGTGCGGGTTTCTGCAAGACTATGTGACCCTGTATCGGTGCCATTAGGATTGGCGCTACTCCAAAGAGTCCAACAAAGTGGAGTTTGGTGAAGGATTTTCTATGTTTTGAGAGTGACATTTTGTGGCTGGATTTTTTGTCTTTGTGATGGTTTTTCTTGTATATTTTGCTCACCACCATCAGGTGTGATTTCAAGTGTTGATCAACTCGACTCACCTTGTAGTGTCTGCGGGCAGGCAAGGGCTTGTAGATTGCGGCGTTTGGAGTTTGAATCGAGCTTGTGGGTAGTGTTTTTATTGAGGTCTTGAGTGGTGGTGTGTGTGGGTTTGAATTTAAGCAAATTCCTTGTGGTGTGTTGAGTTTTCTGGGTGTGTGAGTGTGCGCATGATGTCTTTTGCTCCATCAACGTTGTCATGACGCTCCGCTCCCAAGACAAGAAAATGGGCAAAGGAATGCCAATCAGGTGTATTTGAATCCTACATGATTATTCAGCAGTTATAAGGGCTTGCTAACAAGGAAATTTTTAAGCTAAAAGTGTGCAGATACGGCTCTAAGGGCCAAAAGATATCTTGGTAATGCTAAACAATGAGTATTCTTGAAGTGGTCATAGCTGGGATGTTATTAATTAAAGTTGAAGTACTTGAAGGGTTCTACATGCTTGTCTTTACGACTCGTGAATCGGAGCTATGGATAAGACGTTATGATAGATTTAAGTTGAGTAAGTAGTAGATCCATACCGGATTGGGCAACTGCAGCTGAGGTGACATAAATGAAATCAATGCACGAGCCTAAAGTGCTCATTTTGTGGAGCGTGTCGGTCTTTTCAGATCAGCGATCAGAGTTACGGTTGCCAAGTTATGGGCCGTTAAAGGTTCAGCGGGGGGCCCGGTTCCGTGCCAGTCTAGTCGGCTCGGTCAGAGTGCCATCTGGGAGTTTTTGAGCTTCATTCAGGGAATACGGAAAATTGATATGCTTTGGAAGTTAAATACGCAAAATGTGGTGCCGTACGGAAGGACATAAGAAATGACGTTGATGGCCGATTTTTGAAAATCAAAGAAAAAAGAAAAAAAAACTTATTTTTCCTCAACGGAGCCTTGGGGACACTATTGGAAGGCTCGGCAATGCCTAGTCAACCTCACGACACCCCTACGGGCATGGCACACCCCCCCCCCCCCCCCCCCCCCCCCCCCCCCCCCTCTTT
This sequence comes from Adiantum capillus-veneris, assembly GCF_014529385.1. Lineage (NCBI taxonomy): Eukaryota > Viridiplantae > Streptophyta > Polypodiopsida > Polypodiales > Pteridaceae > Adiantum > Adiantum capillus-veneris. The sequence continues at coordinate 85,250,023 of NC_140950.1, forward strand.
TGATTGGCCGGCCTTATCATCCTCAGGCCCCCGCTTGTCTATACCCCAGCCTATCCGACCTTCCTCGGTTTCAGATACCCCTTCTCTCTTTCCCCGTAGTTTATTCCCCCAGCAAGCATCGGATGACATATCCCCCCCCCCCCTCTTTCTCTCTCATTTTCCCTACATACCTCTCTCTAATATCCTCTCTCTCTCCTCTCTCTCTCTCTCTCTCTCTCTCTCTCTCTCTCTCTCTCTCTCTCTCTCTCTCTCTCTCTCTCTCTCTCTCTCTCTCTCTCTCTCTCTCTCTCTCCCACACCCCCCCCCCCCCCTACTGGCCACCCTTCGCCAGGCGCAAGCCTCGAGCGCTCACCCTGACCCCTCTCTCACCCACACCCCCCCTACTAGCCACCCTCGGCCAGGCGCAAGCCTCGAGCTCTCACCCCGACCCCTCTCTGGCTTTCCCTCTCACGCTCCCTCTATGTCGAGCCGCATGTGAACTCCCGATCTCCCATATTCTTATCCACACCCCCGCCCCCTCTCACACTCTTTCCCTTTCCCTCTCATTCCCCCTGAATGGGCCTGCTAATATTCTCCTCCCCTCTCTCTTCCCCACCCGCTTGCCTCACCCTTCCCTCGGCTTCATTCCCCCCCCCCCCCCCCCCCCCCCCCCCTTCACACACTCTCTTCCCCCCCCCCACGGTGGGCACCGGCCATAGAACTGTCACTCTCTCCTATCCACGGCACCTCATCCCCTCTCTCTCTCTCTCTCTCTCTCTCTCTCTCTCTCTCTCTCTCTCTCTCTCTCTCTCTCTTCTCAGCCCGAAGGCGCAGCGCAAGAAGCCGGAGCCTACTCTCTCTTCACCACACACCACACACACACACACCCTCATCCTCTCCCTCACTCACCACCTCCAATCCCCTCTCCCTCTCTCGTGCTCTGTTTCTGCACCAGCCTGCCCGCAATCTCTCTCTCTCCCTCTCGGCTTGTACAGGTGTAGCGCAGAATTTCTCTCTCTATATATAAATACACCACACACACACACACACACACATACCGCCCGCTTATACACACACCACACACACACACACACACACACACCATCCCCCCCCCCCCCCCCCACCCCATCCTCGTGTAGCAGTCCGCTATCAACAAAGCCAAAAAAGATTTTTTTTTTTAAATAATAATAACAATAATAAATATAATATATATTATACAAACCCGTTCCCACACACGCATGCACATCCACACATATATATACACACACATCCGTCCACATGCACATACATACACACACACACACACACACACGCATAAACGCACATAAATACAAGGAAAAATGAAGGATTCCATGACCAGGACGACAACGAAAAAGAAGGAGGACCCAAAGCACGCGCCGCCAACAACAAAAAGAGGAAATGCGTCGAAGGCATGCCCCGGCCGACCCTGAAAAGAAGTACGCTCTACAGTGACGCACCGAAAACACACCATTCGCCGGCAACACGCAACCACGATGCCAGTTCTAGTAATTTATAAGTTATTTTCATCATTTCTTCAGTTTTCACCCAAGCCATTGTAAAATCCCATTTTTGTAAATTTCCTCTCTCTAGGTGATGGTCACAAAGGCCCACCAAGAGATTCTCATCTTTTAATAACCTCCCAAAACAAAGCAAGGGTCAACCACACCAGACCCACCACTTGATTTGTCTCTTCGATTGAGCTTACCCTAATCACATTGGGATTACCATAATCCAAGCAGCCAACACCTATAAATTGGCACTGAGAAATCACTATCCGGGGGGGGGGCAGTTCATGAGAAGTCAGCACTTGGTAGAGTGTAGTGGGAAGAGTTGACACTATCACCATCACGGGGAGGGGGCTTGTGTGTTGGGTTTGCCTTGGGAATTGCACCATGCAAAGGGAGCCACGTCCATCTCTCAACTCCAATGGTCGATGCACACACGTATACACGCTCTTGGTAGAAAGCTTCACCATCATTGAGTCGTCTTAGAGAGCACACCAAGTAGTTTGCACCATCTTTTCTCCCTACCTCTCTATCACCAGGGCGTGCCATTTGTAAATACTACAGAAATAATTCTCCCTCACACCCCTAAGGGTTTTCATAATTTACAAATCTCCCTCTCTCTCTCTCTCTCTCTCTCTCTCTCTCTCTCTCTCTCTCTCTCTCTCTCCGTGTGTAATTTTGCGGTGTTCATATCATCGTGGTTTGCGTCCTAGCCGCTCCAAGCTAGGTGGTGCACCCTGTTCTCTTTACCGACAGGTTCGAGGCACGCCATTCGGCCCCCGGCCTTTTAGAGGCCGTTGGGGCTCGGGGTTCTCTTTTCTCCCGTCATTTGGTGCCCCCGCTGAGGAGGGCTTCCTAAGACCCTTCGGTTTACAATGCTGAAAGTGAAGCGCACTATCAATCATGGACGAATGGCTGAAGGAATTTTCTAACTGGAGGACGGAAGAAGAGGAGACGAAGGAGGCACTAACCACCTTCATTGAAGTACTACTGCCAGGCTGCAGTTTCGTCAGTATTCACGAGGTAAATTCTCCATCTCGTGTTGCTCGTTCTAACCATAAATTGAGAGCATCAGGTGGGAGGTCGGTGAAGCGCCATCACTGTTGTCACACAAGAAACACTGTCAATGAGTGCCAGCAACGAAGGCACCGAAAGGGCTGAAATTGTCTACATCGACATTCATCACGAAGAAGTCATTTACATCAAGGAAGGGAAAAAAACGGCGAGGCCTCTTTTCCCTAAAGTAACTGCAGTCAAAGTTATAACTCCAAAGTGGCCTAAAGGGGCTTCTCAAGCCAAAGGTAAGGAGAAGTTAAGCCACTCTGGAAACACATGTGTAGACCCCAAAACTTTTTGACAATTTGTACAGAACTCCGGGTTAATTGGGATATGCATGGGCATGTTAGAATCATTTGCATTTTAAATTACTGCACATGTATGCCTGTTTAGCATGATTTGATGTTGCTACACATAAATGATTAGATAGAATCTGAAAGTATTTGCTAATGTTTACGTTAAAATTTGAATGCTATGATTAGTTCGTTTAAGGGAAGTTCATAATTTCTTGACCTAATTTGGCCATATTCATCTGGAAAGCAATGGAAATCTTACCAGCTCGAGAAAGTTTCAAGGTGAGTACTACTCTTGAGTTTAGTCTTAGCTGAAGTAAATCTTCGAACTCTTGTGAGTTTACCCTAATTTGCGTTAAGGCATGTTAGTCGGTTTAAACTCTAGAATTCCAGTTAGATTTTGAGCTAGCTTTTGAGGAAAACGGAAAGTGTACACAAGTTTTAGTGTAAGTATCGGGCAAAGCTTTAAATTTTGACTTAGAATCCGGGAGGGACCGTGAAGTTCAAGAGAGTAAGGAGAGAGAAGATGTGAGCTCGATGCTCATTGTCATGATGGAGATCTTTGAGGTTTCGGGGACTTTAACCCTTTTTCAACGTGGGAGCAAGGTCTTAAAAGACCAATGCTTGACAATGTTTTTAAGAAAAAATAACAAAACAAAAACATAATTACGTTTTGATTGGCAGCTCTGAATCGCCATGCATTAGGGAACCGCCATGAAACGAGGAAGCCAGAAGGCGAGAGGGGGAATGGTCGCTAGGAGAGTGGGGAAGAAGGGAGCCCAAGAGGGCTACCCTTGCGTGTATTGTGTGTGTGCACAGGAGATAGGAGCCACCAAGGGCCGCTAAGTGTGTGAGGTCGTCATGCAAGCCCGAGAGGGCGCTCTGGGAGGCGAGCCCATGAGGGGCCGAGAAGGGCTGCACTGGGTGTACAGAGCATAGGACGAGAGAGAGAGAGAGCCGCGAGGTGGCGTGGTTGAGAAGGGCGTGGCTAGAGCGCCATAGGGAGAGGGTTTCCTGAACCAGAGGGTCGCCTGCAGTGGTCGCGAGAAGGGGAAGGACGCCATGCGAGCCCTGGTGGAGGACATATAAGTTAGAGAGTGAGAGCCTGAGGAGAGCGCTGCAGTATACAAGCAGAGAGGGAGAGTTTTAGCGCTGGGTTTATAGTGAGAGAAAGTAGGAGAGAGAAATATTACGCTTGGCAGTGTGTGTACGTCCATTTGCTTGACAGTGTATGTATTACCTACTTCCTGCATAATATAGGTCGCTACACAGAAAAACCTGAGAGGGAGAGAATGAATTTGCTATAGCGCAAGTTAGAGAGAGGGCCACCTGCAGTGGTAACGAGGAAGAGCCGAGAGCAGGGTGGTGTATGATGAGTTTTAGTGAAATCCAAATTCAAACATATTTGACAAAATTTTACAATTTGACTAATAGAATTTTAGCAAAACTATTTAAGAGAGTTGGCCAAATGAGAAAAGATAGGTAGCATATAAATTCTACGACAACTTAAATAGGTACAAAGCAATCTAGATTTAGTAGATGCCATGTTTGGTGGGATCCGTGTTTTAAAATTGAAATGCATATGTTAGTGCAAGGAAAATGTGTGTTTAAGGATTAGAGATGCATGAGAGTAATGCAATGCAAAAATATTATTGATTGTACCTAGTGAGTTATAATACATGATGCTACTTTATTTGCATATACATTTTGGTTTTTGAAAAGAAGAAATTTTTCTTTTAAAAAATTGTGTAGTGGATAGGGCATTATACAAGTAGGTATTGTAGCTTTCTAGTGGAAAGTAGGTGTCTGTAGTATGTATATATGTTTGGAATCCATAGCACACTATAAGAAAAGTGGATAGGGTTTGACATACATGTAGGGAGCTGTAGCTTTTTGGTAAAAGTAGGTTTCTGAACCTTATATAGATGCCTCTAACTAGGGCATTGAATACAAGTAGGATTCTGAAGCTTTTACTGAGAGTAGGCAACTGGACCATGTGTGGATACCTGTAGTCCATAACGTGCAGCACCTTTTGGCTTAGCCAATGCACCTACACTATTCCGTCATATGTAGCGAGAGGCTTTAAAAAAAACAACAAAACAAAACCACACAAAAAACAAAAACCAAAAAAAAGAAGTTTCACAAAATCCAAAAAGAATCATTTCTTTTATGCTTGATTTTCTGTTTTATTCAAACAAAACACTAAAAAGGAAAAAACACCAACAAAAACAAAACAAAACAAAAACCCATAAAAAATAGGAGTAGGATATCTACATTCCTTTAGGGGGAGTCTAATCTTTTTGCAGAACCGAGCAATTTTGCCGAGAAGTACCTGTTACAAATTGGAGCTGACTGTCAAAGCTATTTCTGGGGAAGTAGCTCTAAAGTGGAGTATTTTCAAGCACATTAAGCAGGTGGTTTACTTCTAACTATACTGTTCAGTTATTTAGTTTTAATTATTTGTGTGCTTGCTGTAATAGATGTGTCAATGACAAGTTAGTACAACACTATTCATAGTTATATTAGACTTGTTAGCTTAGGGGGTTTATATGTTCTTTTTAACTTTCCTTTATCTAGACTTAGCAATCACTGACGGTGACCAAGCTGTTAGTGGCTGAGAAAGGTAGTCAAGGTGATTATTTAATAGAATCACTTTAGCTAAACTAGTTTTGGGCAATATATTTATTCTCTTAATGGTGATCTAACGATCCCTTAGAAGTGATGTAGGTCTTTGTGGTTGGGAGTATAGACCTTTAAACTCTAGATTATGGTCGGTATGCTAGTTAATTTACACTAGTGATGAGCCAAGGGAAGAATAAAACAAGACTTATATGTTATATGTTGTGTGACCATCGCCGTACAAGTTTGGTAGGCGGGTGGATCCACTTTGTCTCTAGTGACAGAGCCACGAGCCGTAGCCAGGTTTTGTACGGGATGGAAGTGTAAGTGCTAATAATTCCTGCTCGATGCAGCAGTGAGAGTGGAATGTGTGTGAAAAAAAAACAATCAAGTCTGATGTGACTTACTAAAAATCAAAATAAAAACAAAAACAAGAAAAAGAATGCATGGAAAAAAAAAACATGGGAATTCAAAAAAAGGGAAATAGATTAAAGGCGATGACTTCCACTTAGATGTGAATACTGTATATTTTCTATAATATAGGGCTTAATTGGTTTACCTCTATAGAGATCTAGCACCATGGAGAGGGGTTGTTCTTGCTATTAAACAGTAATAAATTTATAGTCTTGCCTAGGGCGGTTTATAGTTATTCTATTAAATAGTCACTTTATTATTAATTTTAGTTGCTATTGGTGAGGTTTAGGTTTGTGATTTTTAAATCTTTGTAAATGCTAGTTAGTGAGGGTATATACGTTTTCTGGGCCCAACATGTTTATATAACTATGTCTAGTGTTTATTAATTTGTCACTGACTGACTAATTAATGGTTTTATTGTTGAAACAAATTTAGTTCTTATTTTAATTCAAGTAAGAATGGACAGACTACTGGTGTTAGTGTAATGTGTTTCAGGCTTTATGCTCACGAGGGCGTTCGTAGTTAAGGAGGGGAGCTAGTTATTTTTCAAAGTGTAGCTGCTAAGCTGGAGAGTTGCAGCAATTTAAGAAGTTCATACGAGTGTAGAAGACATTCTTGCTCGTCGAGGACGACTCCATAATTCAATGGGGGAGGAATGTAGACCCCAAAACTTTTTGACAATTTGTACACAACTCCAGGTTAATTGGGATATGCATGCGCATGTTAGAATCATTTGCATTTTAAATTACTGCACATGTATGCCTGTTTAGCATGATTTGATGTTGCTGCACATAAATGATTAGATAGAATCTGAAAGTATTTGCTAATGTTTATGTTAAAATTTGAATGCTATGATTAGTTCGTTTAAGGGAAGTTCATAATTTCTTGACCTAATTTGGCCATATTCATCTGGAAAGCAATGGAAAGCTTACCAGCTCGAGAAAGTTTCAAGGTGAGTACTACTCTTGAGTTTAGTCTTAGCCGAAGTAAATCTTCGGACTCTTGTGAGTTTACCCTAATTTGTGTTAAGGCATGTTAGTCGGTTTAAACTCTAGAATTCCAGTTAGATTTTGAGCTAGCTTTTGAGGAAAACGGAAAGTGTACACAAGTTTTAGTGTAAGTATCGGGCAAAGCTTTAAATTTTGACTTAGAATCCGGGAGGGACCGTGAAGTTCAAGAGAGTAAGGAGAGAGAAGATGTGAGCTCGATGCTCATTGTCATGATGGAGATCTTTGAGGTTTCGAGGACTTTAACCCTTTTTCAACGTGGGAGCAAGGTCTTAAAAGCCCAATGCTTGACAATGTTTTTAAGAAAAAATAACAAAACAAAAACATAATTACGTTTTGATTGGCAGCTCTGAATCGCCATGCATGAGGGAACCACCATGAAAGGAGGAAGCCAGAAGACGAGAGGGGGAATGGTCGCTAGGAGAGTGGGGAAGAAGGGAGCCCAAGAGGGCTACCCTTGTGTGTACTGTGTGTGTGCAGAGGAGATAGGAGCCACCAAGGGCCGCTAAGTGTGTGAGGCCGTCATGCAAGCCCGAGAGGGCGCTGTGAGAGTCGAGCCCATGAGGGGCCGAGAAGGGCTGCACTGGGTGTGCAGAGCATAGGACGAGAGAGAGAGAGAGAGAGAGAGAGCCGCGAGGTGGCATGGTTGAGAAGGGCGTGGCCAGAGCGCCATAGGGAGAGGGTTTCCTGAACCAGAGGGTCGCCTGCAGTGGTCGCGAGAAGGGGAAGGACGCCATGTGAGCCCTGGTGGAGGACGTATAAGTTAGAGAGTGAGAGCCTGAGGAGAGCGCTGCAGTATACAAGCAGAGAGGGAGAGTTTTAGCGCTGGGTTTATAGTGAGAGAAAGTAGGAGAGAGAAATATTACGCTTGGCAGTGTGTGTACGTCCATTTGCTTGACAGTGTATGTATTACCTACTTCCTGCATAATATAGGTCGCTACACAGAAAAACCTGAGAGGGAGAGAATGAATTTGCTATAGCGCAAGTTAGAGAGAGGGCCACCTACAGTGGTAACGAGGAAGAGCCGAGAGCAGGGTGGTGTGATTGAGGAGGGTGATTGCCAGAGGTCGTAAGCATGCTGAGAAAGGAAGGGAGAGAGCATGAACCAATTTCAAGACCAAGTAGGAAACTGTGTGTATCTGTGTGATTGATTTATTGAGAGTGTGTGTATCATCTTGAGCGTGAGCAATTAAGGAGAGGGAGAGTCATGAGCAGTTCGTAAAAGAACTGTGTGTGTGTGTTGCGCTGATTACATGTGTGTAGGGGTGGGTGTACTCCCATGCATGGAGAGCCGCCTGAAGAAGGTGCTTCTTGGTGAGGTCGCAAGCAGTTGCAAGAGAGTGTGAGGGCAAATCTGAGAGGGGGAGAGTATCCAAGAGCCTGAGAGAGTAGTAAGAGAGGCCGTGAGGCCGTTGTGGGCAGGGTACGAGATCTGTGAGAGTGAGAGAAAGAGAGAAAGAGAGAGAAATTTGGAAAGTAAATTCAAAATTTTGCTACGGAGTGACTCACTTTCAAGTGAGAGAAGCCGCTGCTCGAATTCTGACGGAGACGAAAAGCAAAAAACCCGAAATCAAAAGTTAAAATTCACTGGTTAGTTTTCCTTGATTTCTAAACAAATTCATAAAATTAAAAAGAAGTATTGCTAGTTTCATTATTTGCATTGCTAGCTTCATAATTGAGCACAAATGTGATTGTTTGAAGATATATCTGTATTGAAATCATACTTGGAAATGAAATGCTGCATATTTTTGCATGGTTAGTGGCATTTGGGAAGAGAAATTGAATCATTGACAGTTGTTGGCATTTCAATAAAAATTTACATTTTACAAGATTATTCTCGTGTTTTTCATTGGAAAATTTGCAAAACTGTTGAATAACTCTAGTTGCATTGTTCAATAATTTGAAGTCCAGTAAGTGATTGATGTGTTTTGTGAGTTCTAAAGTGTAGTTTCTAATTATAGCAGTCAAATAGATATTCTGGATAATTGCATGTTGATGAATTTTGACTAAAAACTCCATTAAAAATGTATATGGGAACTCAGATTTTAACCCTAAATAGCATGTTTGGAGAGCATACATGAGTAATCTTGCATATTAGAGAGTTGGACTAGAAGCATAGAAAAGTAAGTGAAATACGAACGCATAATCAAAAATTAGTTAAAATGGGTTTGAAAATCGCAAATATATGGCAAATTAGTGCACGTTTAGGTTAGTTAGGGGACCGTAGGTTTACTTGAACGTTAATTAGAATGCTTGGAAGGTGACGTTCAACATGACCCCGAAGGGAGAAGCATCTAGCTAAGCAAGTGCTTCAAGCTCAGAAAGCCGGGTAGTACCCAGCTTGCCAAAGAGGAAATCATCCGAAGTTAAGCGGTGGAAGTTCGCCTACCGATTTTCACGACGGGTGCGAGTGCTACCAATCCACTTCGACAATCCTGAAGAAGAAGTGGTAAGGTGATTCCCATGTCCTAGGGAAGAGTGGTTCGGCTACTACTCTCACTGTTTTGGAAAGTGAGTGGAGGATCTTCCTCCTCTCCCTGTACAACTTATCCTGAAGAAGCTCTCTACCACGGGTGAAACCCAGTGGGTCGGGAACGAGTTGCAACTTAATGGAGTAGAATTCATGCAACACGCCAACTACGGAAATTACCTGCAATTGCTATTAGCCAAGAGGCTGCGAGTGGTCAGACGCATCGCCATCACCCTGTACGTGCTGAGCAACAAAGGAAAGGTAGAGCCCATGAAAGGCGACAACCTCTTGTGGATGTGCCGACTCATCAACACTGGCACGGTAAAAGTATAAGTAAGTATTACACCCTCTGTGCATGATGGAAAATGGGCCGACGGCATTCCAGTGCAGATTCTAGCAGCATATGCATGTGAATATCTATGTAGATAGGAAAGTCTTCTACCAACAGAAGATCGTATACCTATTCGGTGTGGCAGTACCAAGAAAAATCCTCAATTCCCCAAACCCTATCATTCTCCCCATATTGGATTACCATCATTCCTTTAATGTTTCTATCTTTATCCTGTTTTAACCTACCCACCCACCCCTGTAAAAAGCTACTATGAGACGCTACTGTTGTTAATGTTTTTTTTTTTGGTTAAATATTTGTAATTTCCTGAGTCACTACCATGGCAAGTGTTTCTTTCCCCACATTCAGTGGAAAGAAGGGAGAGGATCTCACCACCGACTTTTTGGATGATTTTGACATTGCTTCTGTCGTCTCCAACAAAGATGACGACGCTTCACGACTTAGAATTTTTCCTCTACTGATGAAAGTAGAGACCAAGTCCTGGTATAATGCATTGCCCCATGCTACCAAGAATGCATGGGATGTGCTAAACAATGCTTTTGTAAAGAGGTTTGGTGGAGGCACAACCTCGGAGAAGCTATGGCAGCTACTGATAGAATAAAAGCAGGGAGTTCTGCTGGAATATGCCACCTACGAGTCCAAATTTGTGAACTTATGGGAGAGATGGGTTGCCTCACTGGAGGAAGGCAAAGGAGCACCTAATTTCCTAAAGAAGGACCGTTTCATTGCTAGTCTATGGTCGTCGCTTAGAGAGAAGGTGAAGGGAAAGTTTCCTGCAACATATGATTTGGCAGTCAAAGTAGCCCGCCTTAAAGACAAGAAGCTGCGCATGCAAGCAAGAGTAAACGAGTCAGAGGAAACAAGCTCAGCTCGACCAACCCCGGTGACTGAAAAGCCAATCATAGAGTCCAACCGCAAGAGGCATCAGAAGAGCAGCAAGACCTACTAAGTCGCATCACCACCCAACTAGAGAGTTTATCCGTGCATCTCGTGCAGCAAGGGCATGCACCTGGCAGGAATCCAAAACAAGGAAGAGGACAAAGAAGGCAAAACCAAGAGTACCACTGTTAAAACTGCGGGGAAGATGGCCATGGAATGTACTACTATCCACACCCAAGGAGGCAGAATTTCAATAGAGGGGGGAGACAGAATCAGATCTCTCCACCAAGAGCAAGAGGACCACCACCTAGGCAACCAGGACCAATCCCACCGGTCCAAATCCTTCGACCACCTGTACAACAGCAACCACCACCCCAACATCTCATTCCGCCACTACCCCCACCACCTGCTGTGAACCAAGCGGTGAGTGTTATTAGCTTAGAGGGTAAAGGGAATGTTGACTGCTGGGTCAACAACACAACAGAACTCAAGTTTTGTACCGAAGTCTTATCTTTTGCGAGTTATGAAATGTTGCGGGTTATGGCTATAAACCTCATTTGTAATGAGTAGTTATTCTAGTTTCAGAAGCCGGGGTGCAATGGCACTTCCAAATTGTAAATACAAAGCCATTTGACCCTTTAAACCCCATTTTTGGTTAAACCTAAGGTAGCCTTAGTATATAAGGGACCTAGGTCATTTTGTAAAAGGGAGGGAAGACTTTAACGTTGGGGTATAAAGCCCAATGTGGTCGCCCAGGTAAGTGGGCGGGCCGCCAGGTATGTACACATATTCTTTTGTTAAAACCTAATAAGAACTCACTATGCTCTACACATTACAATAGAGCGAGTTCACCATATCATCGTGCTCTTCTTCTCGCACTCTCTCTCGCGTCGCACTTCCGCTCGTACTCCTTCAACTAGTATCAGAGCTCAGATCGAGGCTCGGGGCAGCACTGTAGGAGGCTAGAGTCACCAGCTCAGAGTGGAGTGAAATTCGGCAAGCAAACACACGGCCCCAAATCTTGTGGGAGAGCCCGTAGGCCCTGGTGTGCTCATAATTTCATTCTGAGGTCATCTCGGCCACCGTTCGGCTTCGACAAAGTTCTGCGCAGGCCATTTTCTACTACGTGGTCTCAGCGGGTGCAGATCCGACTCTGCAAATTTGGGGTTTTCGGCCTACGACTGCAGGTGCTGAGGATATCGACACTCCCAAAGTGTTGATTTGTGGCTGTCTATACATCGAAGGACGGCTCATAGTTCTTGGAGGCGTGTCACATATGACACGGGCGCATCTACACATAGACTATAGGCGACATCCACTAATTCATCAGGTAGCTTGTGTTTGCTGCTTGATATTCCAGATTTCATCCTGACATTGCAGGTACTTCCACATGGGATGTATTGTCAGAGATGATGTATGTCTGTTGAGGGTTTGCTGGCTGTGAGTCACACAACAAACAACCGCCGCAACGGTTACAGTATACAGTGGGAAATTTGTGGATGTATGACTTTGTGGGAAGTCTATGTACTGTCAGATTTACTGCAGCCTTTGTTGAGGGTCGAGTGAGGTTTTATTGAGTTGGGGGATTCTCGAATGTTGAGATCCTTTCGGTGATACAGGTCTTGGAGCGATCCCTCGAGCACCCTTAGATAGGCAGCTAGGATGTATTGACTGTGAGTTAGACAGTTGGGATTGCATCTTTGCTTTACTGCCGTTGAGGCATTGTCATAATCTATGCTTACAGGACAGTGACAGGACAGTGAGAGATAGTACAGGTGCAGGACAGGTTTACCCGCAACTTACAGTGTCAGAGAGAAAGTGTTTTTGGAGCTGTTTTTTGGTCTGTTTTTTGAGTACACCAGAACCATTTTACAAAGGAGACTCTGCCGAAATTTATGCAGAATTTGACGCTTTCTTGGTTCATTTAACAAGTTGATATTGGTTCAGAGGTCAGTTTACAGGGGAAACTCTGTTGAATTTTTCCCAAGAAAGTAAACTACTGTGAAGCGTAGCTATGGCTGGATCACAGGACACTGCTCTTTACAATATCAAGAAGCTGGATAGAACCAATTTCCCATTGTGGAAGAAGCAGATTTGGCACATGTTGGTACAAAAGAATCATATAAAACCTATAAAGCACAAGGGGATAAAACCAGAAGATATGGACGAAGATGAATGGAGCGAAATGGATGAATTGGCACTTTCTACCATTATGCTGACTTTGGCACAAAGCGTTTACTTCAATGTAGCAGACGAGATGTCGGCTTATCAAGCATGGTTAAAGCTGAGTGATCTTTATGAGAAGCAGAGTGCAGCTTCACAGGTATACTGGCTTAAGAAGCTTGTTGACTTGAAGATGAAAGAAGGGACACCTATGTCCAATCATCTGAATGAATTCAACACAATTTATAGTCAGTTGTCAGCTCAAGGTGTCAAGTTTGATGAACCTGTTAGAGCTATGTTCCTGTTGATCACATTGCGGGAAAGTTGGGACACTTTTCGCACAGCTTTCAGTAATTCTGCACCTCCAGATGGTTTGAACATAGCAGGTGTAGAAGGAAGTCTGCTTACTGAAGAAACCAATAGAAAGACAATGGACAAAGGCAAAGGAACAGCCTTAGTTGTCAGGGGAAGGACCAAAGAAAAGTACGAAAGTGGAAAGAGGAATCAGTCTCGTAGCAAGTCCCGCAGTGCTAAAGGCAAGAGTGACATAGAATGCTACCATTGTGGCAAGAAGGGTCACATGAAAAGAGACTGCAGAGAATGGAAAGCAGAAAAAGGCTAAGAGAAAGCTAAAGACCATGGTGAGAACAACAAGTCCTCAGTGAAGATTCAAGAAATAAATGTGACAAACACTGTTGCAGAGGATGACAGTCTAGTGTCAGGAGACATCTACTTCTTGAAGAATACAATGGACTCAGCTCTTCTTACAACATCTGATGGAAATGCACTGAGTGACTTGATTATAGACTCACGGGCATCACTTCATGTGTCTCCAAACAAGGAGTGGTTTACTTCTTATGTGACCACTAAAGATCATGTTTCGCTAGGCAATGGGCAGACATGTGAGATCTTAGGTGTTGGAGATGTTCAATTGAAGTTTCAGAATGGCTCTTCTTTCACGCTGAGGAATGTGAGACATGTTCCCGCAATTACAAAGAGCTTGATCAGCACAGGTTTACTTGATGATGCTGCTACATCACCACTTTTGGACTAAACATGTGGAAGATATCCAAGGGTTCTATGACAGTAGCACATGGAGTAAATTCTGGAGGACTTTACATGATTTATGTATCAAATGTCTCTAAAAATGTAATCAATGTAACCGAGCAGCCGAACGTTTCTTTGTGGCATAGCCGGTTAGGACATATGTCCAAGAAGGGAATGGAAATCTTGTCTCGTTCTGGTTATTTGCCTGGATTTTCATTTAATGATTTTGAATTCTGTGAACATTGTCTGTATGGTAAGCAAACACAGCAGCCACATAAGCATAGAAGCAGCAGAAGAGATACACAGGTTGCACTTGTTCATAGTGATTTGTGTGGACCTATGACTAACCTATCTCTAGGGGGAGCTTCTTACTTTATGACATTTATAGATGATTACTCGAGGAAAGTATGGGTTTACTTTCTCAAGCACAAGGATGAAGCGTTTAGTGTTTTCAAAACGTTTGTGACACTTGTGGAGAATCAGAGTGGCAAGAAGCTTAAATGCATACGCACTGACAATGGTGGAGAGTATCTTTCAAAGGCCTTTCAGGAATTTTGTGAGTCAAAAGGTATAAAACGTGAACTTACTGCTCCTTACAATACTCCTCAAAATGGTGTTGCTGAGAGGATGAATAGGACCATACAAGAGAAGGTCAGAAGTATGTTGTCTAATGCACAGCTGCCAAATAGGTTTTGGGCTGAAGCTATATCAACAGCTGTTCATCTTGTAAATAGATCTCCTAGCAAGGTTTTGCAGAAGGATTCAGTGCCAGAGATGGTATGGTCAGGAAAAATGCCCTCATACAAGCATCTCAGAGTCTTTGGCTGTGAGGCATATACTCACGTTCCAAAGGAATTTAGGAACAAACTTGAGCCAAAGAGTAGAAAGTGCATCTTTCTAGGCTATGGTAATTCTGGTGAGATGGGGTACAGACTTTGGGATCCCGAATCTAGAAAGGTTGTCCGCAGCAATGATATTCACTTTAATGAATCCAAATATCATTCTAAACCAGAGAGGGATGAGGAGATTAGAAGAGTTGTCTTCCAAGAAGATGGACCTGCACGTGGAAGACAAAATGTTAGGGCTCAAGAGGAGCAAGGACTGGATAGAGTGGAACCATAGGTTGTGGCTGAGCTTGAGCCACCTATTGTGCGAAGATCTGGTGTCACGCGACCTCCTGATAGGTTTGTTCCATCTATGAATTATGTCATGTTGACTGATTGCAATGAGCCTTCATGTTACAAGGAAGCAGTGCAAATGAAGGACTCCGGGAAAATGCAATTGCCATGCAGTCAGAGATGACAGCTCTGCATAAAAACAAGACATGGAAGCTAGTTAAATTACCATAGGGCAAAAAGGCTCTACCTTGTAAATGGGTTTACAGGTATAAGATCACCGCTCATGATAGTTAGCCAAAGTACAAAGCAAGGCTTGTTGCCAAGGGCTTTAAGCAAGAACAAGGCATTGACTTTGATGAAGTCTTCTCTCCGGTGGTCAAGATGACTACATTGAGATGCTTTCTTGCATTGGTTGCCATATTAGATTTGGTGTTGCACCAAATGGATGTCAAGACAACGTTCTTGCATGGTGATTTAGATGTGGAAATTTACATGCAGGAGCCAGAAGGGTTTGTTGAGAAAGGCAAGGAAGATTGGGTATGCCAGTTGTTAAAGAGTCTTTATGGCTTAAAACAATCACCGAGGGCATGGTACCATAAATTCCACAAGTTTATGCTTTCTCAAGGCTACAAACGTAGTGAGTTCGATCATTGTCTATATACAAAGAAGGCTAAGGATGGTAGTTGGCTGATTCTTATTTTGTATGTGGATGACATGTTGATTGCTGGCAAGCACTTGGAAGAGATTGCAGCTTTGAAGTCAAAGATGGCAAAATCGTTTGACATGAAAGACATGGGTGAGGCAAGTCATATACTTGGTATGCGCATTGAGAGAGACAGATCAAAGAAGTTGATTTGGTTATCTCAAACAGAGTGTATTGACAAGGTTTTGCAACGTTTCAATATGGAGAACGCAAAGGCATTGAGTGTTCCATTGCCACCATATGTGAAACTTAGCAAACAAGATTGTCCTGTGTCTGAGGAAGAACAGGCTGAAATGGATAAGATTCCATATGCGTCTGCAGTGGGTAGTTTGATGTATGCAATGATTGCTACTCGCCCAGACATTGCATTTGCAGTGGGAGTAGTAAGTCGATACATGTCAAACCCAGGCAAGAAACATTGGGAGGCAGTGAAAGGAATATTGAGATACCTGAAAGCTACAAAGAGTATGTGTATATGCTATGGGAGTCAGGAGCAAAGTGTAAAGGGTTTTACAGACTCACATTATGCAGGTGACTTAGACAACCGAAGGTCTACATCATGGTATGTCTTCACATTGGCTGGTGGAGCAGTATCATGGCGTTCTAGATTACAAGATTTTGTTACTCAGTCTACTACAGAGGCTGAATATGTTACAGCATCAGAGGCATGCAAAGAATCAATTTGGCTTAATCGACTAGTAACAGATTTGGGAATCAAAGAAGAGATGCCTGTGTTATATTGTGATAGTCAAAGTGCTATACAATTGGCTCACAATCCAGTTTATCACTCAAAGACAAAGCATGTGGATGTGAAGTATCATTTCATCAGGGAAATGCTCAAGGATAAGCAACTTCAGCTTGTCAAAGTTCACACCACAGAAAATCCTGCTGATCTACTTACAAAAGGACTTCCGTCAGAGAGCTTTGCGCATTTTCGCAAGCAATTAGGTTAGGTGTAGGGTAGTACATCACTTCTCTACATCTCTTGTATATTAGCTTGTATAGTAGCTTCTCTCACACTTAAAGTACCACATTGGACTTTAAGTGGGAGGTTGTTGGGGTATAAAGCCCAATGTGGTCGCCCAGGTAAGTGGGCGGGCCGCCAGGTATGTACACATATTCTTTTGTTAAAACCTAATAAGAACTCACTATGCTCTACATATTACAGTAGAGTGAGTTCACCATATCGTCGTGCTCTTCTTCTCGCACTCTCTCTCGCGTCGCACTTCCGCTCGTACTCCTTCATTTAATCGTAATCAAAAACTTTAGCATTGTCGTCTACTGTGTGTGAGAGAGAAAGAGTGTGAGCGTGAGCTTTATCCTCTAGCTACGCCCGGCTCGCTCAACACATTGGAGATCCGACTGCACCATTGTTGTAGGCTCGAGGAGAGCTACGCGACAACGCCAAGCATTCCATGCGAGACGAAGCGCACATGTCGACGCATCTACGAGCTATTTGTGGCCGTAAGTGTATCAAACGATGTCGGTTTTCTGCGTGCTAGTAGTCTAGAGAATCGTGGTGACATAAGCTACGCTTAGGTACTCATAAGTTTTAGTTTCGGGCACTTTCAAAATTATGCTCTGTCATCCTACGCGTTTTCCGCAGGTGGGTTTAGAGTGAGGATTTTGAGTGTAGAAGCTTAGGGATAGGTGTATCCTAGTGAGGGGATGGTGTTCCTTGAGTTTCGTACGAATCTGGCATGATTAGGTGAGTTACCTTCCATATGTGTGTATGGTCTCAGCATGACAAGCTAAAGAGATTTCCTTTGTGTGCCTATCGTGTCATCTGTGTCCTCGATTGACATTATGTTGATCTAGGTAGTGTTTGCATGCACTTCATGGGTGTGTGAGGCGCTCCGGCAACATTGGCGCCGCTGCCAGGGACACAAGGACCTAAGTAGGTTTCCTACCAACACTCCTGTGATGGTTGCTTGATTTAGTTTCGGCTAAAGAAAGCGTTTTTCTTAAGTGGATCCGGAAGAGGATATTCCGCGATCAAGTGGATAGCCAGGAAGCGTGTGTCTTGCCAAGGGCCTGCGACTAGATAGGTTTAGTTAGGATCTGTGGATTAGAGTAGTTGTTGGTGGTCGAGTGATTTGTGAGGTGATAAAAGCGTTTACTAGTCCGTGTGTGGCAGTGAAGCGTTTTTCTACTGATAGATGCAAAACCCCATATGATTTGTAGGAGTAGCTTTAGGTAAGTGATCCGATTCTGATCTAGAGCTATTCAGCACTGAATTATTTTCTAAAGTGCTTGATTGCATTTGAAATCACATAAAAGTGTGCTTTTGAGGGTAAAAATGCATTAAACAAGCTTTTGTGGATATTTTTGTATGACTGGCTGATGCTGTGCAAATAAAAGAGCATTTGCAAGGGTTCTGTGAAGAAAACCTGCAATTCTGTAAACATAGAAATCCTACGCGTAGGATGTCTCAAGGGGGTTATGGAGACCAAATTTGAAAATTTTGACTACACCAGTGTGTTCAGAAGGGGGGGGTTTACCCTAAGTATACATTGAAACTAGAGTTTTGACCAACTCTTGACACCCAAAAGACCAAAGACGGAGTGTCAAAAACGCGAAAACAAGAAACTTAAGATTCTAAGCACAATTTTGCATAAAAACTGGTAGGAATGCTTGAAAAGTAGTGCTCAAGACTTCGGGATGCCTGTGGATGAATTCTGCCAAAAATTTCATCAGTAGACATCCTACGCGTAGGATGTCTAAAGAGTGATTCTGGAAGCAAAAATAAAGTTTTGACATCATACCCATATTCTACATGTTGTGTTGGACACACACACCAAAGCTCATGTCATTTGGACATATAGACTAAGAGTTAAGTGGATGTTACTCTTTCAGAGAAATATTTTCCCAAAAGTGGTGATTTTGAGCAATTTTGACATCCAAAATTTGTTGTGATCACATATTCTTGTTATATGCATCAAGAAGCACCTTGGGTAGAAACAGAAGTCCATTCTGAGAAAAAAGACATCCTACGCGTAGGATGTCTACAGGGTGATCTAGGCACTTTTTTTGAAAATCTGAGGTTACCTGTATGTTTAGAAGGTAGGTTCTACCTTATTTTCACCTGAAAAGTAGAAATTTGACCAAATTTTGACACATTAAAGCCAAAAGATGAGAATTGTCAGATATCCTACCCAAATTGTGTCCAAGGCCTAACTTTGAGACCAAACCATAGGATGACTCCAAAGGCATGTTCTAAATGTTGTATTGAGTGCATGTGATAAATTTCATCTCATTTATGTCAGTGAAAGGAAGATTGAACAGACTTTAGCATTTTTTACTGAAAAAGGCAAGAATCGCTAGTTTTGGGGTCTTTTGACATTCAAATTAAAATCTAAGCATAGCATTGGGTTGCTGACATGAAGGGGAAGCTGTGGCTCAAGTTTGGGGCAATTTTAAGCACTTAGACATCCTACGTGTAGGATGTCTTCACCATGATTTAGCACTCCAAATCAACCTTTGAGCATACCAGTGGGTTGCTGAAGACTAGGGGAATCTTTGGTCCAAGTTTGGGTTCATTCTGAGCAAAAAGACATCATACGCGTAGGATGTCTACTGCATAATTCTGAAACCAAAATTCTAATGTGACCATACCATGCTGTCATATAGCCTTAGATAAGCCACGTAGGCAAATTTGGTCCAATTTGGAGTTGATTTGACTTAGGAATTCATCAGAACAGACATCAGGCTTTTGGAACAGATTCTTGATCATTTGACCAACCTATAGGTGTTAGAATCAAAAAGTAAAAATAGATGTGAGCTTAGCACATCAAGGGGAAGCTACAGTGCAAGTTTGAGCTGAAACATAACAAAAAGACATCCTACGCGTAGAATGTCTCCTGGGTCATAAAGTGGTCAAAATTCTATTGTAGCCATAAAGGGAGGTTCTAAGTGTCTCAAGGACTCAAAAACTTTTTTCAAAAGTGAATTTGGACCTTGTTTGGCCTATTTACCAAGCAAAGACAAGAATTGTCAGACATCCTACTCTTGGAGTGCACTAGAAGCTCTTGCAACCTAAATCTTGACCTATTGGCATCCAAATTCAATTTTGAGTATACCATTGGGTTGTTGAGCACTAGGAGAATCTTGGGATCAAGTTTGGACAAAATCTGAGCAGTTAGACATCCTACACGTAGGATGTCTCCAGCTTGATTTAGGACTCCAAATCAGCCTCTGAGCACACCACTGTGATCAACACATCAAGGAGAAGCTGGGGTGAAAATTTCAAGTCATTCTGAGCAAAAAGACATTCTACGCGTAGGATGTCTCAAGGCCATTTTTAGGTCCAAATGAAATTCTGAGCATACCATTGTGTTTCTAGACTTAAGGGGAGTCTCTGGACCATATTTTGTTAAATTCTGAGCATATAGACATCCTACGCATAGGATGTCTCTATGCCAAGTTTGGGGTCAACTGTAATTTTGACCATACATAAGTGTTCACAGTGTCACAAAGATCCCAAATCTTCTTTTAAAATTGAATTTGGACTCATTTTGACCATTCTAAACTGTGTTTCACTGTTTTGGCCATAACTTTCACAAACGGTATCGGATTGGAAAAGTTTTTATATCAAAACATAGCCTAAGAGCGGATCTACAGATCTAAGAGCGGCCCATGGCAACCACGGCCCACGACCTAAGAGAGGCCCACAGCATCCATTTAGTTCAACTTTGAAAAAAACATTGTTTGAGGCCTCAAAATACATCCGCAAGTTAGGGGTGTCTGAAAGCGACAATTTGCGAGAATTGTGACGAAACAGTTGCGGTTTTGGTCATAGTTTCGACTTTTCCCTAACCAAAGAACTTGAACACATTGGACTAAGTCTACTTGAACCAAGCAAAAGCTCTTAAGCCTAGAAATCATGTCTACCCTAGATTCAAACGCAGCTTACACAAGCTTGGAGATCCCGACGATAGAGGAATATCGTCCCACAATGGATCTTCCAAACTTTCAATTGATAAAGATCCATCTTGTTGAGAGAGTTTGGATGATTGGTCATGTGAGTGAAGGACTATATAGATACATTGACGACAATGAGGTCAATCTTTATAGGTGCTCAGATCCATACCTAGAAGAGATAACGGATTACAAGCTCTTATATGTCTACACATACGGAGTCGACTGTCAATGGAGATCTATAGTAATTGTCGACGAGTATGGACGAGAATACAGAGTTGTAGAAAGCACAAATCCACAGACTGTACTAGAAAGAGGTGGATATTTGGTCAATGAAGGATCACAAATGCCTCCACCAAACACGAGAATTCCTGTAGGAATTCCAAGAAAAGAGCCACCAGGATTCCCTTCAAGAGCGATAAACGAGAGAAGGATTGGGAGAGTCTCTGGTTAGACTTGTAGACAATCGACGAGTTAGACCATCCCAAGTCCAGAAACGGGTAAACATAAAATACTCCGGAGATAAAGATCCGAGAGATCATGTAACGGCTTTTAGAAGAGTGATTATAATAGAGGAAGTTTTAGATTTTGCGACACAGTTTGCGGGATTTGGATTGACTCTAGAAGATGATGCAGCTACATGGTTCGACTCGGTGGAAAAATGGGATTTTAAGACCCTACATGAGCTGTTTGAGGAGTTTATTGAAGAATTCTCGCCAAAAGGCATTGCTCACAACACGGTCTCGCAAATCCATAGATTCAAACAGAAAGAGGATGAATCAGTACGCAAAGCATCATTGTGGCTCAAGAGATATGTTAAGCTCTATCCGGGAGCGGAATTACCTATGCAAGCACGACTGATGTTGATCTTTATCCAGGGAATGAGACATGCGGGCCTTCAGAAGGATCTACATATGATAAGGAGGATGATGCTAAACGAGTTGATCAAAGAAGCTCTTTATCTAGTGGATAACTGTGAGCATACAAAGAAAAGGACTCAAAGAGTCAAGGAGATGACACATCCTATCAGCACAATGTTTCACAGATAAGTGAGTCCATTGCCAAGCCAACGGCACCTATTGATCAAGAAAAGCTTATCGACGACTTGGTCAAGAGGTTGATTCCTCTTGTAAGGTCTGATTCGGGAGAGCCAAAGTGGTGTGAAATTGAGAGAAAATGGACGAACCATATGGGGGAAGAGTGCTATTATAGCATGGAAAATACTAGGGAGAGGTATGTACAACCTGTTCCAGAATCACCTACTCCACCTAGATACATTACGAGGAATGCGCCACGACCAGTAGGAGTTTTAAGGCCACAACTTGTCTTAGGACAACAACCTCCGCTTCCAGGTGCTAGAATGCCGGTAGACATGAGATACATGCCAATGATGGAAGCATCAAATAAACCAATGCCAATACCAGCTACAATGTGGTATAGCAACCAAACTGAGTACTACCCGTCGGAGCAACAAAATGTGAAAGAAACACATGGAGTGGTGAGGCTGGTACAACCTCCACCTCTTGGGTTTCAGTCGAAAGAAAGAAGGTATGAAATGGACAAAAGGACATTGCGATTCATTGCAAATAGCAGCTTATCTAGGTCAAAGCTTGCTTATAGCCAAGAGGAAATGCTAAAAGAATCTCCTCAACCAGAGACAGACTATCACAAAAGTTGTGACAACCACTTGGTCAAACAATGTCCTCATACGGAGATCACCGAAGTAAATGCCTATTGTCTTGAGTGGGGCATCAATCACTTGATCCCCGATTGCCCGAAAAACCCAAACCAAATCAGGAAAATGACAACAAATGTATTAGGGATTGTTCAGCTACCTAGTAGCTCAGAAAATGAAAATGTCATACCAGTTCAAGTTGTTACGAGAGCACAAGCTCAAAAGAAAGCTGATGAGAATCCAGAGACAAAGAACACGGAAAGTGACACGAGTCCAAAGACAGATGATGGACCAAAGACAGGACCAAAGACAGATGCACCTAGTCAGAAAACCAAGAGCAAATGAAATAGTTGGAAAGCTAGAAAGACTAGGATGAAAGCACGCAGGGAACGAGAGAGAAAATCCCTAGCTGAGAAGCTTACCGAAGCTGAGGAGAAGATAAAACAACATGAGAAAAGGAGGCACCTTCTCTTACACAGATGGTTAAACCTCTAGAAGAACCATCCATGGATGAGAAACTGAGAAGTGCTAGTTCAGGAGGATTTGTGTTGGCAGAGAAGGTTAATGAGACATTAGATGCCCTCTTGAAAGCCTATGATGTGAGGCTCAAAAACAACCAAACCCAAGAACACAGGTGGATGACATATCCCTATGCGGAACTGGAAAACCAAAGGTTTGAAATGTGCCAGAAAATGATTCAAACAGCCCAAGATTTAGTAGAACCACTAGTTGCAAAACCTGAGGATGTGATCCGTGTCTTGCCTACACAAGTAATCCCACCAAACCAGGAACTAAAAGAGCTAGATTCTAGTCATGAGCACAGAACAAACCTCAAAGACCCAGCATTAGAACCAAGGATAGTGCTGAATACCACGGATAACTCTTCCGAGGGATTTCACCAAGCTATCCCTGAGGATTGTAAAGAGATAGATGGTCTTGACGAATTGTGAAAACAAGTCAAAGAGGCCAATGAAGCTAATGACCTAAGAAGACTAGTAGACAAGACTGGTGATAAACGAGGAGTGTTTCTACCACCAATAGAGGAATTTGAGATTGGATCTCAAATGAATCTAGACGTGAAATCGTATTGGGGTGACAAAGGATCTGTACAATCTATGGATAGTCAACCCCATTTGCTAAAAACACTACCGTCCTACATGGGAGAGTACGAGACCAAGTCAGATATGGTTGTAGTCCCATCACAGAGACTGTCTCCCAGCAAGGCCATCGATTCAAAGGGGCTAGTACATATTCTATCTACCCCAGTCACCTGTACAATAATGTTAGCCGAGTTGCTCAGAATAAGACAAAACATGTGGGCTAATGTCGGTAAATGTCTAGAGAAATTTGGTGTAAAAACCCCAATGACTCAAATCGAGGAAGGCATCAAAGAGCTTGAAATGCCTCAACTAAATACTAGGCCAGTGCCATTAAACAAGGTAGGCGAGTATTACGAGGGAGAAGATGGAAACACCACCCTTCCTCTGGAATTCAATGGTGTAAAGACCATGGCAATCCTTGACAGTGGAGCTGGTGTGGCCATTGCAACCAAAGAGGTTTGGAAAAAATGAGGAAAACCTGCCCTCATATCCACACGAATGACCCTGAAACTTGCAGACGGACACAAGGAAAAGCCCCTAGGACTGCTAGAAAAAGTACTTGTTACTTCTTGTGGCACTGAATATGAACACACTTTTGCTGTTGTTGACTTTGGCAAGAAGCACAACTATGACATAATTCTGGGAAGACCATTCATGCGACAATTGAAAATGGTCCAAGATTGGGGTTATGACCATATATACCCGAGACATATGGAAACCATACCAAAGATAAACTTGAGGGACCATAGCTATAGGGATGTGACAAGAACGCCGGTTAAGGATTTTGATTCCGCCACAGTAGCAGGATCAGAACTTCCAGCTTGGTTAGGTAAGCCTAAAGAACTGTGGATGTGTGGAGCTTCACAATGTGGTAGCTTGAAACATGAGGAATGTATCCTAGAGCGGGTTATAGAGGATAGGGACTATATCCTAGAACCATTTCCTGAAGAAGAGTTAGAGCCTTTTGGATGGGAAAACATCTTGGCTAATTTGGACGTGTGCGCCGTGGAGGATGCTCCCACAACAAAGGTTTGTGATGAAAATGGCTATGATGTCGTTCCTTATTTTGCAGTGAGTGTAATCAGGAAAATGAAGAGATCTAGACATCAACAAGCTCTCGAAATAAGGAGCAAACAAAGAAATGTGGAGAATCAAAAGATGAAGAAGACGACGAGTTCTATGACTCTGTAGAACACTTTGAGTTTCAAGAAGATCAACGACCCGGGAATCAATGTCATCGCTACACGGATAAAGTGCATCAAAAAGTGGATTCCAAAGTCCTCGATGAAGATACATCCACCACAAGCATCCTCATACATGGCTCCTAATAAGGATGCAAAGACTCATCTAGGAGGAATACGACCAGAGCAACGAGATAACAATGCTCTAATCAATGGGCTAGAAAAGTCCTCCAAGAAACGACCACCCACGAGCAAACAGACAGTAACTTTCCACTACCAGCCAAAAAATCAAGGAAAAGTACAAGAAGTCAACCTTGCTGAGGATAGTAGTGATAGTGATGAATCTTACGACATCCCCTATCATCAACTCAGGCCATCACTATCACCAACCCCTTCAGCAACAACCATGACAGGTCAAAAAAACAGGACAACAAGTCAGAGACAAAAAGATCGACAAATCTGGATACCAAAAAGCCAAATCGGCCAAAAACAGATATGGATCAAGAAGACAAAGATCTCTAACGACAAATCACAAGATCCAACACCAAAACAAAAACAAGGAAAGCGTGCACCAACGGGTAAGAATATCACAA
Source organism: Adiantum capillus-veneris (assembly GCF_014529385.1). Taxonomy (NCBI): domain Eukaryota; kingdom Viridiplantae; phylum Streptophyta; class Polypodiopsida; order Polypodiales; family Pteridaceae; genus Adiantum; species Adiantum capillus-veneris. The sequence continues at coordinate 85,275,112 of NC_140950.1, forward strand.
AGTCGCAAGATTTCACAACTCAGGTTTGGGCTCCAAAGAAGTTAATTCAAGCACATAAAATTCAGGAATTCATTTGGATTCCAAAACAACCATAGTATCAACTTTCAAAGCCTAAATCACGTCCCCAACCAAGCGTACAAGGGCTGAAGCAAAGACCACTGTCGACTCACACAACAAAAAGGTGGATCCCAAAGAAGTCTCTTCAAACACAAACGAAGCACAGGCAAGTATGGGTTTCCAAACGAGCGTTAGCAACAAAACAATAAATCATCGCAAAGAAATGGGTCCCAAAGAAGAACAACAAAACTGCTGTCAGTGCATCGCCGCTTGAATTCTTACAATTCTTCCTACGATTACAGTACAGTTAGAAGAGAGCAAGTCGCTTCAATCAAGCAACGATACAGGAGCTTCAAAGACCATTACATTGCTTAGAATAGGAAGCCTCGCCAACAAATGCCAATAAGAAAATTGCTTATACCCACATCTTGCACAACATAAATCTTTTCCATGCATTGACTGTGTATCCATAATAGGGCTACATTACAAGGCCTACATAGGCACAACTTTTAATTGCCCAAGCACAACGCATACCCTTTGCGATACCCTATCGTAAACGATGACTCCAAATAGGAAGGGGGCAGGCATTCTGAATGCGGACCTAACATTATGACTATTAGAGGGCAATGTTTTGTGAGAGGCATTGAATTTTTGCATTTTATTGTTATACTTTTTTTCCAAAATTTAGAGTATATGCCCTTATAGTAGTGTTACAGAGGAGTATGGGGAAAAAATCCATATATGAGCCCCTAGGGACATGTGTATAGTGTACATAGCATTTAGATTTCTATTTGAATGAATTTTCTTTTGCTGAGTTGTTTTAAGATTTTCTTTGTTTATTATTAAGAAAAAAATAAAAAATTCCATAATCCACATGAAGAAAAGACTGACGAGAGGCCTGAGCACTACAAAGAGAAGAAGGTACAAGAAAACGATGAAACTTCACGAATTATGTCTTAGCAACCACTACAACAGCCAAAGAACTTGTCACAAAGCAGTGTCAACATGCAACTGACAAGTCATACAAGTCAGAGTCGAGTAGCTAAGCCACAAAATGGGTGAGGTGTTAGTCCCAAAGCTTCAAGTAATATTCTCTGTGGTCTAAGCGTCTTAGCTATTGTAGGTACTGCTCAAGCTGGGAGAGTTGATCATATTTACGTTGTGTCGCTCATGCTGGTATAGGTGAGCAAAAGAGTCGTAGTCTAAGTACTTAAGTCTCGTGAAGTGAAGGAGAAGGTCCAAAAGACACTCACGTACTGATCACAGTGAGATACGAGTGGAGAAACTTCTACATTGACAACCCTTCTTGGAAAGGTGGAAGCTATTGAGACATCTTTTGATGTCACATGTGCTACATTCATTCCTCGAAACACCCATCATCTCCTTCTTTCACATTGCATGCTTTTGGTGACAAATTTCTCATATGCATATAGAGTGTCCCATAATTGGCACTTGCATCAGGCACTCTTTCCATGTTTCACCCAAGCACTCACCTTTCACGAACATGTACTTCACGTTCAACTTCTCAAATCCAATAAGAGCGTATACCAAAGGCATTTTTTTTCCCACCGGGTTTTTTCCCTTTGGTCATCCAGGTTTTAGACCCTAATCTAAGGACACCTATCACCATCCTCTTGTACATATTCCTTCTACATCAACAATAAGGAAATGCTACTCAAATCAATTGACAAATGAATTGGAGCACCAATTTCAGATCATAGCATACTTCTCCTCAATGGCGAGTCGAAGAATGGCCTACAATGACAAAGCTGCAGACAACACTAACAACATGATTGCACAGGAACAAAGAAGTCCCCAATGAAGAAGAGCAGACATAAAAGTAATCAGAGGATCTCAAAAGATGAATGGTTATGATGATAGATGTCCGCTCTAACGGATCATAGTTCTTGTTGTGGTTCGACAAAGTTACAAGCAGTGCAACAGATGAAGCCAAAACGACAGCAAAGACCACATTGCCATCGACAATCAGGTCATGTCAGGGACGACATGAATGCGGAAGGGGGGAGTGTTGACCGCTGGGTCAACAACACAACATAACCAAGTTTCGTACCAAAGTCTTCTCTTTTGCGAGTTATGGCTATAAACGTCATTTGTAATGAGTAGTTATTCTAGTTTCAGAAGCCGAGGTGCAATGGCACTTCCAGATTGTAAATACAAAGCCATTTGACCCTTTCAACCCCATTTTTGGTTAAACCTAAGGTAGCCTTAGTATATAAGGTACCTAGGTCATTTTGTAAAAGGGGGGGGGGGGGGGGGGGGGGGGGGGGGGGAGAGACTTTAATCGTAATCAAAAACTTTAGCGACGCTGCCGTCTACTGTGTGTGAGAGAGAAAGAGAGTGAGCATGAGCTTTATCCTCTAGCTACGCCCGGCTCGCTCAACACACTGGAGATCCGACTGCACCATTGTTGTAGGCTCAAGGAGAGCTACGCGACAACGCCAAGCATTCCACGCGAGACAAATCGCACACGCCGACGCATCTACGAGCTATTTGTGGTCGTAAGTGTATCCAACGATGTCTGTTTTCTACGTGCTAGTAGTCTATAGAATCGTGGAAACATAAGCTACGCATAGGTACTCATAAATTTATGTTTCGGGAACTTTCAAAATTCTGCTCTATCATCCTATGCGTTTTCCGCAGATGGGTTTAGAGTGTAGAAGCTTAGGGACAGGTGTATCCTAATGAGGGGATGGTGTTCCTTAAGTTTCGTACGAATCTGGCATGATTAGTTGAGTTACCTTTCGTATGTGTGTATGTGGCTAGGTGGTGTAGTTGAGAGCAGTGAGGTTCTTGATTGTGGTTTAGTTGGCCTTCCAGAGTGTTGTATGTGTAGGATGGTCTCATCCTGACAAGCTAAAGATATTTCCTCCGTGTGCCTATAGTGTCATCTGTGTCCTCGATTGACATTATGTTGATCTAGGTAGTGTTTGCATGCACTTCATGGGTGTGTGAGTCGCTCCCCCAACAAGGAAGTCAAAGGTAGAAGAGCCAGTTTGATAGAAGCACAAAGGGAAAGTGAAGGTAGAAGAAGTCGATGCTATGGGAGTGAAGCGTGCCAGGCACGAAGAAGCATCTCAAAGAGAAGAGAAGGTGAAAGGGAAGGCCGAGTCTAGCAAGCAAGCAGCTAAATCGCAACGGAAGATAGACATCGTGGACTTCTCACTAGGTGAGTATGCAAAACCCTATGACTTAGTTCAGGATGTGTTAATGCAGGGCCCGAAGATAACTTGGCCCCAATTACTCCACCTTGCACCAAGGATGAGGAGGCAATGGAAAAAAATGGTAAGTACCAGGAAATCAAGGATGAGGAGGCAACAACTTGGCCCCAATTACTCCACCTTGCACCAAGGATGAGGAGACAATGGAAAAAAATGGTAAGTACCAGGAAATCAAGGCCCAGGATAGCTGGGGCTATCTCTGGAAGGGATCTTGACGACATCCTACCAACCATGGATGCTCACATCAAGGGGCAACGAATCTCAAATGTCTACATAGATGGTGGCGCACAAATATGCGTCATGAGTGAAAAGATGATGCACCATCTAGGTCTAGAGGTAAGTAGGCCGGCACCCTGCCGAGCCAAGATGGCAAACAATGTAAGAGTGAAATGCGCGGGCATTGTAAATGTGGTCAAAGTAAAAGCATTCAATACAAAAGTGGAGGTAGACATCTTCATCATGCCACATAAAGGGGAGGGCTACCCCATCATTCTTGGGAGGCCTTGGCTTATGGCTATGGAAGCTAATCAAGACTGAAGCACCGGGATGATTGAGATGAAGGACGCTAAAGGGAAGTCTATATTCTACGACATGAGGACTGGAAAGCAGTGCAACATGATCTTGGAGGCTTCAGAAGATGATTCCACCAGCGACTATTCGTCTACCTCAGGAGAAGAGACGACCACCACCGACGGAAGTGACAGTAGCATCGAAGTGATGGGGTCATTCTTAACAGATTGACACAATCTGAAACACCCTTGACAAACCAAGAGGGATCATCAGTTATGCAGTCCTTGGAGGATGCAGATAAGTTATAGAAAATGCTCTCAAATGATTTAACCAATGAAGAAAGGAAGGAGTATGTCTCCATGCTAGGTAACTTCACTACTTTGTTCATTGATGGCTATGATAAGATCACAGGAATTACAGTAGTGCAACACCACATAAAACTCAAGGAAGGCAGTAAACCCGTAGTACAAAATCCCTGAAGACTTGGAGTAATCCAACAAGAGGCACTACTTAAAGAAGTAAGCAGTTTGCTACAAGCAGGTTTCATCTACCCCGTCGAAGACTCATAATGGGCCTTCCCAGTAGTAGTCACACCAAAAGAAAATGGGAAGTGGAGAGTCTGTGTGGATTATAAACCTCTCAATGCATCCACGAAGAGGGATCACTTTCCCCTCCCATTCCAGGATGAAATACTCAATGAAGTGGCAGGTCACGAGCGATACACAGTGTGTGATGGCTACTCAGGATACTTCCACATTAGCATTGCGGAGGAAGATCAGAAGAAGACAACCTTCATCACACCTTGGGGATGCTTTGCCTACAGAGTGATGCCGTTTGGCCTCACTAACGCCCAAGACACATTTCAGCACTATATGACTTTTGTTTTCCAACCCTACTTTGGAACATCAATACGGGTTTTCATAGATGATTTTTACATCTATAGTTTACGAGCCCTTCATTTAAGCAAAGTCTATGATGGATTAACTAGCCTGCAAACCTTGGGTGGCTAGCTCAGCGTGGATAAGTGTCACATTGGTGAAAGCAAAGTCACCCTCCTTGGTCATGTAATTTCAGAAAAAGGGATTGAGGCTGACCCTAGCAAGATTCAAGCCCTGGTATCTTTGTCGTCACCCACCACCGGTCAACTACGCCAAGTTAAGGACCTTCTAAAGAACTTTGAAGCAGTGAAACTATTTCTTGTCCCCAGAGCAGAAAATCAGGAGGCAGATGCTCTAGCCAAAGAAAGAATACAAGACGTTCCCGTAGGAGCAATCAAACTGAAGCTACCCCTTTTCCAAGGTAGTGATGCTATGCCTGATGTCGTCAGATTTTTAGATACAGGAGAATGTCCGAGAGGATACACCAAAGGCCAGAAACAGTGGCTGGTAAAGAAGGCTACTAGGTACCGCCTTGTAAACGACCACTTGTATTGTAAGGGCAAGGATCAAATTCTCAGGTGGGTGGCAACCTTCAGTGAGATCACAGAGGTAATTTCAAGTTGCCATGATGGCATCTGCGGCGGTCATTTTGCTTTAGATATCACCAGTAGGAATATTCTACAAGCGGGATACTCTTGACCTTGTTTTAACAGGGATGTACACCATTGGTGTAAAACATGTAAGGCTTGTCAAGTGGCCAGTAATCGCACAATAACCTACGAGCCACAAACTCCTATCATCTCAAATGGTCCATTTGAGAAATGGGGAATAGATGCAATCGGTCCTTTACCAAGGGCCCAATCAGGTAAATTGTACATCATAGTGGGTGTAGACTACATGTCTCGATGGGCAGAAGCAATAACCACCACCCGCATTACAGCCCAAGAGGTGGCAAAGTTCATTTTTGAGCATATATTTTGCTGTTTTGGCACTCCTCTTGAGATAATATCAGATAGAGGACCAAGATTCAGAGGTGATTTGGTGGGATAATTGATGAAGAAGTTAGGCATCACACGTCGACATTCCACACCATACTATCCACAATGCAATGGTCTGGTAGAGAAGGTAAACGGAATGATTTGGAAAATCATCACAAAGTAGGTGATGATTTCCAAATCATCACAAAGCAGGTGAACAATCACACAGGGGACTGGGATAAACATCTCATGGCAGCTCTTTGGGCCTACAGAACAACATTCCGAACATCACTAGGTTTCACCCCTTTCCATCTAGTTTATAGGAAGGAGGCAATTCTACCCATTGAGGTATAGATAGCCAGCTTACGAGTTTTTGCTAGCCCGATACATCGTCTGATTGTAAATCTCCAGATCCACATCTTGGATCTGGAGAGATTCCAACTAGATATGGAAGATGCAATTAATCACTATGCAACGCAGGTAGAATGACACCGGCTCACCTTCAATCAAGGGCTTAAAGAAAAGGGACTGGAAAAAGGTATGCTAGTGCTAAGATACGACAATAGATTTGATACCAGGAACGACAAGAAATTTCAACCCAGATGGGAAGGGCCATTCATCATCAAGAAACGCTATGACAACGACAGCTATAAGCTGATGGAAGCAGATGGGAGAATTCACAAGACTAGGGTCAATGGATGGAGATTGAAAAGGTATTTTCTTAGGTTTGATCCAGAATTCATGCAAGACATTCCAGAAGAGGGAGAACCCTCTAACTCCACAGTTGAAGATGCAGAAGAAGGGCTAGAAGCATGAATGCCTCTAGCCGATTTTTGAAAATCAAAGAGAAATAGAAGGAAAAATACTTATTTTTCCTCTACCGGAGCCTTGGCGACATTGTTGGAAGGCTCGGCAATGCTTGGTCAACCTCACAACACCCCTACGGGCATGGAACCCCCCCCCCCCCCCCTTTTCGATTGGCCGGCCTTATCACCATCAGGCCCCCGCTTGTCTATACCCCACCTAGCCAGACGCCCTCGATTTCAGATACCCCTTCTCTCTTTCCCCCATAGTTTATTCCCCCGACGAGCATCGGATAAATATCCCCCCCCGTCTCTCTCTCATTTTTCCTACATACCTCTCTCTAATATCCTCTCTCTCTCTCTCTCTCTCTCTCTCTCTCTCTCTCTCTCTCTCTCTCTCTCTCTCTCTCACCCTCTCACCTACACCCCCCTTACTGGCCACCCTCGGCCACAGGCGCAAGCCTCGAGGGCTCAGCCCGACCCCTCTCTCGCCCCCTCTCACAGTCTTTCCCTCGCCCTCTCATTTTCCCTCCCTTGGCCCGCTAATAATCTCCTCGCCTCTCTCTTCCCCACCCACTCGCCTCACCCTTCCCTCGGCTTCATTCCCCCCCCCCCCCCCCCTTGGCCCGCTATCCCCACCCTCTTTCCTCTCCCCCACACCATTGACTTCTCCCCCTCCTCTCATACTTGAGACACCATGAAGGACAAAGAATAAGAACCCCCCCCCCCCCCTTCTCACACACTCTCTTCCCTCCCCCCACGATGGGCACCCGCCATAGAACTCTCACTCTCTCCTATCCATGCCACCTCATCCCCTTCTCTCTCCCTCGCTCTTCTCAGCCCGAAGGCGCAGCGCAAGAAGCGGGAGCCCAGCCGGAGCCCACTCTCTCTTCACCACACACCCACATCACACACACACACACCCTCATGCTCTCCCTCACTCACCACCTCCAATCCCCTCTCCCTCTCTCATGCTCTGTTTCGGCACCAGATTGCCCGCAATCTCTCTCTCTCCCTCTCGGCCTGTACAGGCACAGTGCAAAATTTCTCTCTCTCTCTCTCTCTCTCTCTCTCTCTCTCTCTCTCTCTCTCTCTCTCTCTCTCTCTCTCTCTCTCTCTCTCTATACACACACCAAACACACAAACACACACACACACCATCCCCCCCCTATTAGAAACTGGACACACCCTACGAAAATTGACTGCTCGACAGATTACCATTTTTTGTAATTATTCATTTATTGAGAAAACCCGACATTTCACCTTGTAAATATTGGGGCTTACAGAAGTTTCCAGATTGTATCCCAGTTTTGACATTTAGATTGAGTAGATGGTTAATTTGGAACTTTAGGGTTTGAGAATAGTAAGGTATTTATACCACTTTTTGACCTTAATGAAAAACCTTTGTCCTTTTAAAAAAGTTCTTGAAGTCTGTGAGTGAGCGTACTATGTACGAGAGAGAGTGTGAGCTTCATCTTGACGCTATATGTGCATCAGTGGTCAGAATTGAGTGCGGAGAAGTGCAGCGTGTTGCCCCCGACAAGAGCTACGCCCCAATACCTACATTGCGCGCGTACGGTCTGGTTTTGCGAGCTCCATCTACGAGCTTCATCTGGTGATTCGGTGAGCATACGTTGTCCGATTTTGCATTGCAGCATATCCATGCATTCACATTGAGTAGAGATACACATTAGGCACTTTAGATTACAGAAACCAAGACCTGCAAATTTTGGCCAGACATCCTACGTGATTTTGCACTGGGTGTTATGGGTTGGGGTTTTGGTTCATAGACCTTAGGGAGAGCGACCTATTGGTGTTAGTAGGGTCTCCTTCAAGTTCTGTGGTGTTTCGAGATTGTTTGATGGGTGTTCGTCTCTAGAAAGCGTTGTAGGAAGTTTCCTCTTATGCACTCCCGAAGGCTGTGACTTAGACATTGGGTAGATACCTCTGTAGGAATTAGTTAGGAGTCGGTTGTGTGTAGGTTGACACCCTATGCTTGCTTCCATGCGCCTGCGGGTCGAGCTTCGTCCTTAGCTGAAAAATCTTGTTAAGTGAGTTCTCGTTGTGCTGACGTCCGTCGCGGTGTATCCGTCCAACATTGGAACCGCTGCTGGGGACGAAAACCTTAGGTAGGTGACCGAGACTAGTCGTTGAGGATAGGGATTCTTTGGCTTGCCAAGAGCCTCGTTTTACATTTAGATATGATGAGACGGTGGAGGACTCTCTAGGTCTTAGAGGGAGTCTAGGGAGCGTGTGTCTAGCCTAGATCCTCCGACTTAGGTAGATTTAGGTAGACTGAGATATTTTTAGATATTAGTTGAGTTCTTGAGTAGGCGTTGGAGTGGTAGAAGTGGTGAGGAGAGCTGGAGAGTCCGGAGAGGCCAGGAAGGAACCAAAACACCATTATCACCATTTCATATGATGAGTAGGAGTAGAGTAAGTAGGACATCATGATTCAGGATCTATAGCATTTCATGCATGTATACTTGCTTGTAGATTCATCACAAGGTTGTAAAAGACGTAAAAAGACGCAAAAGTGTGTTTGAAAGCTGAAGTGAAGTCTAAAAGTTACTGTGAGTGTTTCTGATAGAGCTGCAGAGCATCAGGAGCATTTCTATCAGGAAGAAATTTAATTTTAAGCCAGGAGACATCCTACGCGTAGGATATCTACAGGCTAATCTGGTGGGAATTTTGGAATTTTGAGTAGACCAGTGTGTTCAGAAGGTGGGGTTTACCCTATTTTCACCTGGAAAGTGGAAATTTGACCATATCTTGATAGGATAAGGCCAGATGGACTGAAATTTCCAGACATCCTACCCAATTGTGCCAAAGCATTATTTTAAGACCAAAACCATAGGATGGCTGCATGAGCATGATCTGCATGATATATATGATATATACTGACACTTCATCAGACAAATCTTTCTTCATGATGGGTAGTCAATAGCCAGGAGGTTTTACCTATGATGGACCAATGCCAGGAGGAAGCACCTCCCTAAATCCTTTGAATGATTCCAAGTTCACTATGATCTTCTTAGAAGGAACAAACTCGAGGGGATCCCTAGTTTATTCTGACTATTGAGGACACAAGTGTATTTGTATTGAAGAAAGGCCGGCTCAGAGACTAGAGATAATTTGAGTCTATGATGATGGAGATAGATTCCGAGACGAAAAGGGGAACCACTATCTGATAGTGAGTAACCCTGAAGATTACAACAGATATGGAGATAACGTGGCAAAAGGGAAAATGGTTTCAGTAACTCAAGAACCACCACCAAACATTGATCGACCTGGAGCAATGTTTATGTATGATAAGAAAACAACCCGGGTTTCAACTTATAATGAGAATGTGGGAATCTACAAGCATGAGAGCGAGGGAATAGTCTCTTACTTTTGTTGCAAAGAACCATACCCAAACCGAGTTAAGCAAAGACAAGGTTCATTACTTATTCTCTTATGAAACTGCTATGGGGAAGGATATAGCTTTTGTTGATAGGTACGGGCGGGAATACCAACGTATTCTCCCGGAGGAGGTAGAAAAGGAAACAGTTCCAGGAGCATCAACATATGCCCGTGACAAAGTGCCAAGAGCCACCTACACCCCTAGCAAGTCTACAAATCCCTTTTCAGAGGAGTATGACGCGACCTCACATTCTACCCGACCGGTGTCATAGACATTCAACAACCAAAACCAACCAGCAACTCACCCATCATTGCACGCATGGCTTCGACAGAGTGCAACATTAGAACAATACCGAAATCGAGATGGTTATCAAGCCGCACGAGGGCTAAGGGATTTACAAGAACCACCACTCTATTCAAGGTATCAAGGAGAGAGTAAACTAGAAATTCAAGGGTCAACGGAGCCTGTAAGACCACCCATAGAACAAGTTTCAAGAGATCAACCATCTCTTGCAAGAACTGTTGGAAATTATGGCTTAGGAGCACCATTGGGAGAGGAACCAGCCTACTACAAAATACCAGAAGAGGTATATCGATTAGGACGTGGAGATCCAATGATGAGGTTTGTAGACCATCGTAGAATAAGTCCTTCTCAAGTGCAAAAATGGGTAAACAAGAAATACACAGGGAACAGAGATCCCAGAGATCATATAGCTGCCTTTGTGCGTGTAATTAGAGAGGAAGAGGTGTTAGACTTCCCTACCCAATTTGCAGGGTTTGGACTAACCCTAGAGGATGACGCTGCTACTTGGTTTGACTATGTGGAGCGTAGAGACTTTGAGTCTATGGAGGAGGTATTTGACAAGTTTATCGAGGAATTCTCACAAAGGGGGATAGCTCATAATACGGTCTCAGAAATCCATAAATTCAAACAGAAAGACGGAGAATCTGTGTGAAAGGCAGCCCTAAGACTAAAAAAGCAACCTACCAGGACCTGTAGGTGTAGAAAGACCACAATCAGTGTTGGGGCAACAACCACCCCTACCAGGATTACGACCAACCGGCATAAGATACACACCAACCATAACCGAATCAGAAGAGAAGGCTTTGGTGCCTATGCATGCACATTATGAATATCCCAGTGGATATGCGGCAAACCCTATCTATTATCCATCGGAAGAACCCTCGACATCAAAACCATGGAGCATGATAGGAAATACAAGACCACCAATAGCTGCACAGGCCGCAGGAGAAGGAAGATATAGCTTAGATGAATGAACATTATTGTTCATAGCCAACGGAGGCATGGGCGGACAGAGACATGCATACCAACAAAGAGGAGCTCAAGGAGCAGCTCAACAGCCTAAAGGACCCTACTACAAGTGTGGCGGAGACCATTGGCTAAGAGACGGTCCTCATGATGAAATCATTAGAGTCAACTCATATTGCACCGAGTGTGGAATTAATCATTTGAATCCTGATTGCCCTAAGAACCCGAGCAAAGGATCAAAAACTACCTTGAAAATACTAGAAGCAGTGCCTTCCACTGGGGGGTCAAAAAACGAAACAATCATACCTATTCAGGCAGTGACATGAGCCCAAGCTCAAAGAATGACAAACGAACCCATAATTGAAGATCCAAAAACCGATGTCCCAAGTTCAGAAACGAAAAATCAGAGAAGCACTTGGAAAGCTAGAAAGACGCGGATGAAAGGCAGGAAAGAATGAGAGCAAATGGCTCTATCCGAGGAGTTAAAACACACAAAGAATAGATTAGAGTGGTTAGAGGATCTAGCTAGCCTAAGCTCATACTTTGCAACAACCATAGCACCCAAGGAAATAGCAGAACCCAAAAGTGCAGGATCAGAAGGATCAGTACTGGAAGACAAGGTAAATGAGCAGTTAGATGCACTTCTAAAAGCTTATGAAGCTAGACTAAAAAAAAACCAAACCCAAGAGCAAAGATGGATGACTTATCCATATGCTAAAATAGAAAAATAGAGGTTGGAAATGTGTAGAAAGATGATTGAAACAGCTCAATCTCTGATAGAAAAGCTGCTTGGTAAATCTGCAAATTGGCATGAAGTACCAGCTCCAACCCCTATCAAACCAGCTTTAGAGGAACAAGTAGAAATGAAGGAAAGACTCATGAATTCCTGTGAGTCGAGGGGAGAGCCTATCATAGTGCCAAATACAACAGATGAGGCAAGTGACGGGTTCCAACCTAAAACATTGGCAGAAATAGGTAATGACTATAACGGTCTAGATGTCTGTGGAAGCAAATCCGTGAGGCCAACAAAGCTAACAGGGAAAGTTTCCACATGAATAGCAGGAGAAAAGAGAAAAATGAGATCTTACCTCCTATTGAAGAATTGGAGGCAAGGTCGCAAATGAACTTTGATATACATTCACAAGGGGGAGACCAGGGATCAATTAGTTCGGGGCATAGCCAACCAGACTCGCTGAAAACTCTACCCTCTTATCAAGGAGATTATAAAGCCAAGTCTGAAGTGAGAGCAATCCCATCTCAAAGACTTTCTTCTAACAAAGTGATGGATTCACAAGGGTTGATTGAGTTATTGTCCACCCCGGTGGCATGCAGAATCACATTAGCCGAACTCCTAAGGTTACGAACAAACATGTGGACCACAGTAGGTAAATGCCTAAAAAATTTGGAGTGAAAGACCCCAGCTCGAAGCTTCAGGAAGGGATCAGAGAATTGGACAGGCCTCAACTAAATACTAGGCCAGTACCCTTAAACAAGGTTGGAGAGTATTGTGAGGGAGAAGATGGAAACACCACGCTACCAGTAGAATTCCAAGGAGTAGTTTCCAAAGCTATTCTTGACAATGGAGCGGGAGTTGCTATCGCCACCAAGGAAATCTGGAAAAAATGGGGAAAACCAGCTTTGAGAGCTACCAGAATGAAATTGCAATTGGCAGATGGGTTCATGGAAAAGCCTCTAGGACTCTTAGAAAAAGTGATTGTCACCTCGTGCGAAATCGAGTATGAGCATACATTTGCAATAGTCGATTTTGATAAAAATAACAATTATGAGATCATCTTGGGAAGACCATCCATGAGACAATTGAAGATGGTCCAGTAATGGGGTTACGACCGCATATACCTCAAACATGGCGAGACAACAACCAAAATACACCTGAAAGACCATAGTTAAAAGGATGTGACCCAGACACCAGTGGAAGAGTTTGATTCAGCTACAGTCGCAGGGTCGGAACTCCCAGCATGGTTAGGGCGACAAAAAGATCTATGGATGTGCGGAGCTTCACATTGTGGAAGCCTAAAAAGAGAGGAATGTGTCTTATAAAGAGCGACTGAGGACAAGGATTATATTCTGGAACCTTTTCCTGAAGATGCCTTGGAAACTCTAGAATGGGAACACATACTAGCAACATTAGATGTCTGTACCATTACAGATAGTCCAACAACAAAATTTTGCAATAAGGATGGCTATGATGTGCTACCTGATTACATGGTAAGCAGTATACCAGGAGGAGATGAGATGATAGAACCACCAGAACAAGAAGAGTTTTATAACTCCTCTAAACATCTGGAGATAAACAACGATGCAGATAATGAGTGTTCAGACAACTCAAGTGGGTGTGGGGAGAAAGAAGAGAATATCAAGTTTTATGATTTTGCTAATCATCACCCTAGACACCAGGAACGCTATAGGAGAAAACGAGCAGGAAACAAAGTGAGAGAGAACCTGATGCCTAGGATAAAAGGTAAAACTCACTATCTGATGCTTGTAAAAGCAGGGGATTGTGTAAAAGATCAAATATCAGGAATATTCTCAAAAGTTTGAAGGGAAATAACGCGAGAAGAAATAAGACAAGTACGGAAAGCTAAAACAGAAACAAAATCAAAAAAATCTCAAAAATAAAAAAAGAAACAACGAAAGACCAAGAGTGGACCAAACTGGAGCGTAAACAGAAATACCAAGAACTAAAACGGTCTTTACGAGAGATATAGACTACTGAGGAAGATAGTAATGGTAAAGGGGAGTTAGAAAAGGGAAACATGAATGTACCATCACACTATCGGAAATTCACCATCCAGGACAGAAAAATCATAATGACACCACCAGTTAGGGAAAGAACAAACCAGGAATCTTATGATGGGCCAAAAAATGCAAAAAGGATAGATCTCGCGGAACCAGGTGAGAAGCCACAGCCGGTCTATATGGCAACCGATTTAGAGCCTGAAGAAGAAGAACAGCTAACACAACTTCTCAAGAAGTATAAAGATGTGTTTGCATGGTCCTATAAAGACCTCGAAGGAGTTGATCCATCGATATGCCAACATACAATTCCTTTGAAATCAGATGCAAAACCTAGCAAACAGCGTCCTTATACATATAATGACACATTTGCTAAACGAATCAAAGAGGAGATTGACAAGCTGATGGAAGTTGAATTCATCTATGAAATTGAACATACATATTGGGTGTCACCCATTGTGGTAGTCCCTAAAAAGAACGGAAAACTGAGAGTGTGTGTAAACCTCAAAAAGGTAAATGTAGCCAACATAAGGGATAATTATCCCTTGCCAATCACAAAACATGTACTTGAGAGGGTGGCCGAGAAACGGACTTATTCCTTTGTGGATGGGTTTTCAGGATATAACCAGCTGGCAATTGCAATGGAGGATCAACACAAAACAACATTTGCCACAGAATGGGGAATTTATGCGTATCCAGTTATGCCATTTGGCTTAACTAATGTCCCAGCTACCTTTCAAAGGTTAATGATGCACGCGTTCAAAGAATACCTGAGAATATTCTTAGAAATATACATGGATGATCTTTGTGTACACTCTCTTCTACGAGAGGAACATATTGACCATTTGCAAAAGGTATTTGAAAAATGCAAGACATATCGAATTTGTCTTAACCCGGAAAAGTGCATTTTCATGGTTAGGCAAGGCCGCATCTTAGGACACATTGTCTCAAGAAATGGCATAACCAATGACCTAGACAAACTCAAAGTCATAGTAGACCTACCCAAGCCTACTAATGCGAAACAAGTGCAATCCTTCATGGGACACTGTGGGTATTATTGAAGATTCATATATATTTATGCAGTCATCGCACAACCCTTGTATCGTTTGCTAGTCAATTTCGACTGGGTCGAGGAGTGTGAAACTTCATTCCAAAAGCTGAAGGAAAACCTTGTACCAGTACCTGTACTTAAAGCACCGGATTGGGAAAAGATATTCCATGTTCACATCGATGCTTTTGCATATGCAATCGGGAGTATTCTAGCTCAACCTGGAGACGGAACAATGGATTTTCTAGTTTGTTATGCAAACCGACAGTTAAACAATGAGGGAAAGAACTACACAACCACCGAAAGAGAGGGGTTAGGAATGATTTATGTTGTAAAGAAATTTCGGCATTATTTGCTTGCAAACAAATTTGTGTTCTTCACAGATCATCAAGCTCTTTTGTATCTGGTGAATAAACCATGCAATACAGGAAGAATTGTACGTTGGTTTATTATATTGCTAGATTTTGATTTCACAGTGGTAGTAAAAAAGGGTAAAACCCATCTATAGGCGGATCATCTTTCAAGGCTACACAACGGGGAAGCTCCTGAAGGAGTAGATGATGACATACCAGATGCTTATCTTTTCAATATTGAAATGATCCCCAAATGGTCTCAGAAAATTGCTAGCATTCTTTCCTTTGGAGGTAGGTTTGATAACACAAAAGACAAATCCAAACAACAAACAATTCGACAAACAAAAAACTTCTATTTGATTGTAGGACGGCTGTATCATCTAGGATCAGACCAAATTCTACGATTATGTATAAATCCGGAAGAATCCGAGTGTTATCTTGAAGAAGCACATGTCCAGGATTGTGCATTTCATTGTTCAACAGTGAAAAAACACCAGATACTGAGACAATTAGGGGTTTATTGGCCAAATATGTACGCGGATAGACATGCTTATGTTAACAATTGTACTATATATAGTGCCAAACGACTAGTGGATCACGCGACATTGTTTCAGGTAAACATTGCACCTACATGGAGTCAATATATCATTGATTTCTTAACCATAAGGATGTTTCCTGAAAACATAACAAGAGCACGGAAAAGGGCTATAGAGCTGGAGGCTCGTGACTTTCAACTAATTGGCAACCAACTCTATAAGCGAGGAAAGGACAATCAACTTAGAATCTGTGCAAGTGAAAGTGAATACCTGCTGATTCTAGAACACGTACCTGGAGGTATAAGTGGAGGCCATTTTTAGGCGATAAGACGGCAAAAATTGTCTTAACCGTAGGAATATGGTGGCCTACATTGCATATGGATGCTGAAGAGTTTGTAAAGAGTTGTGATGCATGTCAGCGCACCAAGGTTCCGATAAAGAGAGATGAGATTCCACTACGGCCAATGATGGGGGCAAGGGAATTTGCAAAATGAGGCATTGAGTTTGTGGGGCCTATTTCACCCCCTGCATATCGTACCCATACCCAATATATTATTGTGGCTACGGACTATCTCACAAAATGGACGAAAGCCAAGGCAACACAAAAAGCAGATTCACGGGCCACTGCACAATTTTTGTATGAGAATGTTTCTGTACGGCACGGTTTACCAATAGAAATTGTCAGTGATCGTGGAACACATTTTCTTAATGAAGTCATTGAATATCTGATAGAGGAATTCATGGTCATACATAGGAAATCTGCTCCATACCATCCACAGGCAAATGGACAAGGTGAGGCCACAAATAAAACACTATACACTGATCTCACTAAAATTATATCAGAGACAAGAATAGATTGGGATCAGCAGGTACACTCAACACTATGGGCATACAAGGTAGCTTACAAAACATCGATAGGAACGACACCGTACAACATGGTGTTTGGCCTAAATACTATATTACCCATAGAGTTTTTAATTCCAAATCTACGAGTAGGAAAATGCTTAAAATGGACAGGGCATGAGCTCTCTTCAAGAATAGATGATCTTGAAAAGCTAGATGAACTTTGCTTGAGAGTTGTAGCTTCGATCTATGCTAAAAAGAGAAGACAAAAAGAGTTTTTTGACAAGCATGTGCGCATGAAAGAGTTCAAAATAGGTGATTATGTACTTGTTTATACTTTGAAGCAGCATGCCAAGAAACTTAAAAAGCGAGGGATGGGACCCTTTGTGATTCGTGATCTATCACAAAGCGGAGTTTTCAAGCTTACTACATTAGCAGGTGGAGAAATGCCAAATTGGATTAGTGGGTGTCGATTGAAGAAATGTCATTTACCACTAACACAGGAGATCATCAAGAAAAACAACGAATGAAGGAGAAACAGAGGGTACGAGAAGAAGCTCAAGCAGAAGAAAAAGAACGCATTGCAAAAAGAAGGCTTCTGCGACAGCAACAACAATGTGGAGCACCATTGCAAATCAATGCCATTCGACTAACGAGATTTGATGAAGACACAGTGGAGCCAATAATTGCAGTCAAAGTGGGTAGCAATCAAGTTCAATCGACGGCATTGCTTGATTCTGAAGCTCAAGCAAATTTAATCTCTTACAGATTATACAAAAAACTCAAGTCCACAGGTCAACTCCATCCTACTCCACAAGTGCTGGAAAGTAGTACATCACATTCGTTGAAAACATTGGGTTGGACTATATTGCATGTACAAGTACATCAATATATTTACCCACACAAGTTTTATGTGGTCAAGGATGAAAGTACACAACACGCCATGTTGTTGGGACAACCTTGGCAAAAAGAGTACAATGTGCAGATAGATTGGAATGTGAATACAGTCAAAATTCAGCATGCACAAGAACAACAGGTAATAGCCTTTGCTCAGCAACCCCGGAATAATCAGATGCCAACAATTCAATCACTAGATAAAACGCCGAAAGGAAGGGTGCCACTAAAGGACACCATGATACCCGAGTCTAACAAACACGAAACTGCCAACCATGCTCACTACATACATACGAAGTCAACAACCGCAGTAAAAAGATCAGGGTTACCAAAGCAAGAGAAATAAGTATGGATGCGGAAGGATAGAAATGACATGGCAGACAGAAAACAAGACAACGGAGGAAACAAAGAGCAGTAGAGTTACCGCTATTACTTGCAAAGAAAATAGGAAACCTTGACGGCGAATGCCAATAAGAATCTTGCTTATACCCTTCTCTGCACAGCATTAATTTTTCCATGCATTGACCGAGTATGCATTAAATAGGGCCACATTACACGGCCAAGCATTAGCACAATTTTTTTAACCCATGAACGACACATACTCTGAGGCGATACCTTGCCGTCCGGGAGGACTCCGGCTAGGCGGGGGGGGGGGGATTCTCAAATGTGGACCCAATGGCAGAAAGAGCAAAAAAGGGCATGACTTTTGACTATCTTTAAGGGTTGTTGTTTGATTGCAAAATTTTCTGGACGAACCTAAGTACATATTCCCTTATACAACATGAATCTACACGTATATGGGGCCAAACGTAGAAATAGCCATTTTTTGGGCAAAATATTAGTAAAACGGAGAAATCCAGCCATAAAAATTGCATGTGAGTGTATATAATGTTTTGCAGTGATGTTTTTTGATTTATTATGATTTTTGGAGATTTTCTGGGTTTGATTTGCTATTTTCCTTTTGATTTTGCTAATTTTCGGCAAAAAACCTTCAAAAATACAAAAAGCAGGTGAAAAACGGTCATGATGAAAAACAAAAAATATGGGGATGATCAGTGACTACAGGACAACTTATGGTACAGTGGGGGTGCAATTATGAGACTGGAGCGGAAAGTGTGTTTTGGCCAGATTTTGACCGAAATGCCAAATTTCTGGTAAACAGGGCAAATGGAGTCCAAAGCCTAAAACTGCACCTCGCAAGAAGTTAGGAGCACATGTCAAATTTCATGAAAAGTGATTCGGGGACCCCCATTAAAAGAAATTTTCACTTCATTTTTAGCTCATTTTCACTATTAACCTTTGAGAGAGAGCTTCTGCCACCTAGAGCGAGCGGAACATCCAACAGCTTCTATGACGTGCACGACTACCCAACGGGCTTCAGACATGAGAGGTAGGCTCACCACCTTGAGCTTTTCGCACATGTTTGTCGTTTTGTCGTGAAAACTAACGTAGGGTTCACATAGAAAGCCAGCAGTAGAGACCTACAACTAGAAGTGGCCACCCAACGGCTAACCCAAAAGCAATGAGACTTCATTGGCAGCTTACCCTAGCATAGGAGACTAGTCTTGGATGTCCAAAGGCAGTAGAAAAACATCGGGAAAAACCCTAGCTCCTAGAATCGTGCAAGAGACCTGTTACCATATACATGTGGTAGTGATGTGTGTGAACACACTAGGACCGCCGGGGCATTTTTTCCCTCTTTAGGAGGTTGGATGGGGACAACTACCCTATGTGGGCTTATATGATGCAACATGTTCTTGTGTCAAAAGGTGTCTGGAACATTGTGCAGGGCATTGATGTACGTCCTGGTTCTGAAGATGTAGGCGATGTTGAGGATGTTGCAGGTCTTGCTGCAAGGATTGCAGCTGTTAGAGTTGTTTTGCCTACGGCAGAACAAGCTCGTTGGGATGTTAAGGATGCGCAGGCTCATGCATTGATTGCGTTGTCTGTGAAGCGCACCATTATTCCTCACATCCGTTCAGCAAAATCTCCAAAACAGGCTTGGGATATTCTAGCAGGTCTTTATGCAAGCCGCAATGAGGCTAAAATTGCTTTGCTGCGTAAAGAGCTAGAGTCAAAGATTATGCATGAGGAAGATGATATGGACACTTTCCTTGCTAGTGTCAAGGATATCAATGAGCAACTCATTTCTGCAGGTGAAGTCATTTCGGACAGTTCCCTTGTGCAGACTGTTCTTGATGCCTTACCAGATTCCTACCAGACTTTTGCTAGTACTTGGAGACTGATGACCCAAGGAAATCCTGAAGTTGTCAAGTTTGATGCATTATGCACATTGCTGTTGCAAGAGTCACTTTCTAGAAAAAACAGGACTAGGCAGCGTGCAGTTGAACAGGCTTTTATTGCTTCTCAAAGAAAGGGTGGTAACAGTAATGCAGCCAGTTCTTATGGTTCTGCTGCGAGTGGCAAAAATTCTGTTCCTAAGGCTTCTGCTGGCAGCACTTCGTCTGGCAATTCTGGTGATAAGGGCAAAAAGAAGATGCGTTGCCATTATTGTAAAGCAAATGATCACTTGATCAAGTCGTGTCCTAAGTTGAAGGCCAAAGAGGCTAAGAAGAAAGAGGGTGGTTCCACTGCAAATGCTGGATCCACTACAAATGCAGCCATTGTTGAGTCTTCTGTGAAAGGAGATTGTGATGCTGATGTTGATACAGAATGGGCTTTTAGCGCAGAGTGCACTTACAATCCTACTGTCCATGATGCATGCTTGTCAGTTGCTGCAGATTCACATGTGTGGTATTTCGACAGTGGTGCTACAAAGCACATTACCTCACATCGTGAATTGTTTACCTCTCTCGAGTTTGTCCCTCATGGGAATTCAGTCACTTGTGCCAACAACGCCTCTTATCCAGTTCAGGGAGTTGGAAAGATTGTGCTCACTGCTGCTAATGGCAGTTCCTTCACACTTGTTGATGCACTTTATGTACCTGGGATCAAGAAGAATCTCTTGTCTGTATCCGCACTTGCTAGACTTGGACTTGTAGTCAAATTTGTGGATGACAGATGTACAGTTCATGATCTCAGTTTTGGTGATGAAATTGTTGCATCTGGGCTTTTGTGCCGTGGGCTGTATAAGCTCACTTTGTATGACAAGTGTGGACAAAATTTTGCAAATGCTATTGCAGATTCAAGGGCTATTTCAGATGCAAAACTTTGTCATGCACGTTTTGGTCATCTGAATTTTGCCAGTTTGCTGCGTTTGCAGAAATCTGATATGGTTGCTTCTTTGCCGCCTCTTGAAGCACCTGTCAAACATGTTTGTGAAGGTTGTATTCTGGGTAAAATGCAGCGTTCTAAGTTTCCAAAGGATGGTTCAGTTAGGGCCACATGCAGGTTGCAGCTTGTGCATAGTGATGTTTGTGGGCCCATGCAAACTCCGTCCTTGGGCAATTACCTGTACTTCGTGACTTTCATTGATGATTACTCCAGGCATGCATGGGTATTTCCGCTTAAAGCGAAGTCCGAAGTTTTTATGTGCTTCAAACAATTTTTGGCTATGGCTGAAAATGTCCTAAAATGTACTATGGGCACCCTCTGTTCCGATCGAGGGGGGGAGTATATGTCTCATGAATTTAATGCATTTCTGGCTAGTTGTGGGATAAAACACCAATGTACAGTGCCTTATACACCTCAGCAAAATGGTGTTGCTGAGAGGAAAAACAGGTCACTAACGGAAATGGCACGATGTATGGTCAAAAGTCAAGCTTTGCCGCATTCTTTTTGGCTTGAGGCCATCATGTGTGCCACTTATGTACTTAACAGGTGTCCTACGAAAGCTTTGCAGTCTATTACTCCATATGAAGCATGGCATGATAGAAAGCCTTCTATTGAGCACATGCATGTTTTGGCTGTTTGGCATATGCTTTGGTGCCACAAGTGCAGCGCAGAAAATTGGATGATAAGGCTGTCAAATGTATTTTTGTTGGTTATAGTGCTGAAAGCAAAGGTTACAGGTTGTATCATCCGCAAACAAAACGTATTCTGGTTTCACGGGATGTAGTGTTTGTGGAAGATTCTGTTCAGCCCTTGCTGTCATGTACTAGAGACAGTAATGTAAGCTCACAGGACATTTATGACACTTTGTTGCCTCTTTTCAGTGGTGGAAATACGAATGTAAGTTCCAATGAGGCAAATGTACAGCCTATGGGGGTTTCTGAAAATTTTTTAGAACAGCCTATTACTGATGCAGATGTACATGATGTACTTGATGAGGAAAGGGCTGAAAATGAGCAGGTTAGAGGTATGCCAAAATGGCTGGTGCACACTTTGCGTGACAGTAAATTGGATGCACCTGTATCTAGTCGTACTAGTTCAGGCTCTCGCCATGCATCTTATGCATCAGATTGTTATGCTTTGGCTGTGTCTAGTTTACATGATGTTGAGGAGCCTCTGTCTTTTGATGAAGCACAGAATTCAAAAAATTGGATTGCTGCCATGAAATCAGAATATGATGCACTTATAGAGAATGACACATGGACTTTATGTGATTTGCCTCCTGGCAAAAAGGCCATTGGTACGAAGTGGGTTTACAAGTTGAAACGCAAGCCGGATGGTGAGATCGATCGCCATAAGGCTCGACTTGTTGCAAAGGGTTATGCACAACAAAAAGGCATAGATTATGAAGAGACTTTTGCTCCCACTTGTCGTATGACTACTGTACGTTTTCTATGTGCATTGGCAGCTCATTTTGGTTGGGATGTACATCAATCCGACATTGTTACTGCTTTCTTGAATGGTGACATATTTGAGGAAGTTTATGTAACGCAGCCTCGCGGTTTTGTCATAAAAGGACAAGAGGACAAAGTGTGCAAATCTAAGAAGGCTTTGTATGGGTTGAAGCAATCTCCTCGTGCTTGGTATGAGAAAGCTGACACTCATTTGGTTAAACGAGGCTTTCGTAACAGTCCAACAGAAAGCACATTGTATGTAAAGCGTGAGGATGATGTATTTCTCATTGTGGTTCTTTATGTTGATGATTTGCTGATCACTGGACCAAATGAGAGACATATTGCTGAATTTAAGGCTGATTTGAATGCTACTTTCAAGATGAAAGATTTGGGGCTGTTGCATCATTACTTGGGTATACAGTTTAAGCAGTGTGATGGTGGTATTGCCTTGTGTCAGAAAAGTTACATAGAGACATTGCTATGTAAGTTTGGACTTGAGGATTGCAAACCTATTGCCACTCCCATGGAAATAGGTTTGAAGTTGAGTCTACATGATGCTCGCGATCCTGCTGATGTCACTCTTTACCAAACTGCTGTTGGCTGTCTCATTTATGTATGCAACACGAGGCCAGATATTCAGTTTGCAGTCTCGCAGGTCAGCAGATTTATGCATAGCCCAGGGTCTAAGCATTGGCAGGCTGTCAAGAGGATTTTCCGCTACCTTAGTGGCACTTTACATCTTGGCTTGTTTTATCCCAAGGGGGGATCATTGCCGCCAGACTTACATGCTTTTTCGGACTCAGATTGGGCTGGTTGTTTTGACACGCGAGTGTCCACAAGTGGTTTTTGTTTCATGCTTGGCAGTTCATGTATATCATGGTTGAGCAAGAAGCAACCTACTGTGGCCACTTCGAGTTGTGAGGCTGAGTACAGGGCAGTCTTCACAGCTACGGTTGAGTGTGTATGGCCAGACGCCTTATGGCTGACTTGGGTGTTGGACAGGACACTGCCAACACTATCTACACTGACAGTCAGAGCGCATTGGCAGTTGCGAGGAACCCACTTTTTCATGCGCGCACAAAGCACATTGAGGTGCATTACCACTATGTCAGGGAGAGGCTCTCAGCAAGAGAGATCAGCTTGGCTTATGTGCCAACACAGGACAACCTTGCAGATCTTTTCACAAAGGCATTGTCTCGTGAGAAGCTTGAAGCTTTCCGCAAAGCTTTGGGCTTACTCCCCTTTGTGGACTGATCCTGTCCTCTGGGCATGGCACTTCCCTTTACTCATGTGCCAGCTCTCGTTCACCGCATCACTCCAGGGGGGATTTGTTACCATATACATGTGGTAGTGATGTGTGTGAACACACTAGGACCGCCGGGGCATTTTTTCCCTCTGTAGGAGGTTTTTTCCCCCGTGCATTGTATATACGCCCATCACTCTAGGGCTATCTATCTTTCCATTGCACACTAAGTAACACACTCTCTATCGTGTGCCTTGAGCTTCCTTCGTCTTCTCCAAGCTGTGTGTGTTTCTCTGCAACCCTAATTCCAACAAGACCACCAAATGGAAAATCGGCGGAAAGGCTCCCAAATGCTACCAAAATTCATGGGTAGGAGCATCTCCACATGCTCGACAAGTCTATGAAGCCCACATGACCAAAAGGTGACCCGAAGCGGCACTAAACTTCAGAACGGCATCAGACACACAAAGTGTCAAATAGCTCTCGCGGCCAAACCGCATGTCTGCTTGCCACCAAACTTCACGAGCGGCTTTCCTAGACCATCAACAACCAATTCCTATGGTGGTAGACCGCCACAAGTCATCGAAGGCATGTAAACGCAACCACAGGTGCTTCTAGGGTGACAAATTTCCAAATGGAGCTCCAGTGAAGCCAAAGTCGACAAAAACCATACGGTAAGCATCCCCAAGGGATCGGGAAGCAAAGGAGACCAACATGAAGAAATTTCATCGCTGAAAAGCACTCCAAAAGTCAAGAAACGGTTCGGAGGCTCTGAAATCCACATAGGGAGTTATTTTCTCTCCATTTGATTTTTTTGTTGAAATTAGGCTTAAAAGGGACTCAGGGGGACTAAGGGTAGGCACTAGTGACAATTTCCATGAAAAAATCATCAAGAGACATCCTACGCGTGTCTATTTGACATTTTTGGCCTACAGAGGGTATTTTTACATTCGAGATCTTTTCTTATCATCTTCAAGAGCTCATATATCAAGTTTGAAGCCATTCTAATCATTTTTGACCCCCAACACCTTCAAGATACACTTTTTGAGCCCAAAAACACTGCACAGGATCTTACCAACATCAATTCTTGTCCAAATCAAAATCCAAGAGGATGGCCATGTTCCACAGGCCAAGAGCTAACCACAGAACAAATCTCAAGCCATTTTGATGAAATAGACATCCTACACATCGGATGTCTCCAGCATGTTTTTGAACTTCTATGCAAAGAATGACATCATGGGAGCCTTACCATGGTGCAAGGAGCCCATATATCAATTTTCAACCCATTTGGATATCATTTACTACTTGTTATGGACATTCTACCCAATTTGTGACCTAAAGCCAGAATCTTCCCAAAAATCCACTTTTTGATGCCCAAATCCAATTCCAAGCACATAGCTATGTTGTACAAGCAAAGGACCACCAGCATGTCAAGTATCACCAAATTCTGATGAAAAAGACATCCTACGCGTAGGATGTCTAGATGATAAATTTTTGCCAGAAATGCGCTGTGAGCACATGCACAGTTTCTCAAGTTCCTTTTAAGTTTTATTTTCAATTTTCAAGTCATTTGTATAAGGCCTAGGGTAACTGAACCTGGGATCCTCCTCCCTACCGCCCCTTATATAGGCTAGCTCCTAGCACTTGCTCTAACCGGATCCCCAGTCCGCACTGGTCCAGCCGCGGCCCTTGGCCTAGGTCCCTGACCCCCTAGGTTGGGCCTTGCCCCGTAGGACCCTTGTCCTGACATTACTCCCCCCTTAAGAAAGAGTTTTCGTCCTCGAAAACACAAGTAGTAATATCTTCTTAAGAATACTGATGTTTTCTTTACTAACGTCCCATAAGTGAGCAAGTTGTCTGTATGACTGATAATTGGTGCAGTGAGGAGGTTCAATGAAACCAATAGCAACATATTGATTTTCAACATTCTTTTCCGTTTGCAACCACTTGGGTCTAAAATGGTAACTCCATTTATGACTCACTTGAGTGCTGTAAAGGAGTAACCACAACTAAGAGTTGTCCAAAGGCATAACCAGTTTTCAGATCTTCTAAAGGTACTAGAATAATGCAAGGGAACTTTGGCGTAATAATCCATGCAGTTGTGAGCCAGATTTCCTACTCACCTGAGTATCTTGAAAAGTCCGTAGATAGGGAATGTCCTCATGTTACAATTCTGAATAGTTTGGAACACAAAGAACTACATGCTCATCCCTAATGAAGGTTACTTGCCAACATACTTTGTCAGCACACCTGGTAAGTCCTTTACATATGAATGTATTGAGATAATCTCCAACCCCACCACAAGAGGTGTTCAAAGTCGAAAATCGTACTTAAGCAAATTCTAGAATAGGGAGAAAATCATCTATTCAGAAATGCGTTGAGCTAACATATGATCTTAGCAGATCCTTTAGCACAAGATTAATCTTTGTAATCTTCCTATCCCCTTGGATAACTGACAATACTGAGGTGTGTTTTCCTCACGGTTTACAGACAGTCGTCCTAGATGATTGGTAAACGGGGAATCATAGTAGTGTTTAACATTGGTGAAGAATCAACAATGTTTGAAATAACCATCGTGGTTAACTTGAAAAAATCCACAAACGCCCAAACCAAGCCATGAACTCTATTGGTGATTAGTGGATCAAAAAGTAATCTCATAGAGATAGTGCACATAGAGTGCAAAATGCTTCATAAGCAACAGCCTGTGGAATATGCATGCCATTCCAAATCAGCCTTTGCTAAACACTAGGGACCATAACACCTAGTGTGCATGCATTTAGCAAAGACTAACCCAAACCTATATATCCACAATGATCCTTGCCAATACTTGTGGCAAATGTGATGCACCTAGCATGCATTTAAAAGAAATGTAAATAGTTCTGAAAAGAAACTAAATACTTTTAGTTGCAATCTTTTGCAAACCTTGCTGAAACGTCTGAATCACAATAGAAGGTGAAACATTCATCACTTCTAGGAATAGACAATGAAACTTTTTCATTAACAACTTATAGCCTTGCTATATGTATAAACAGCCATCTGTAATGTTGTTTAGCAGTACTTGTACCTTAACAAGTCATTCTAAGTATCCGACAATTTCTGGCCACGAAATTGCTCCTGATACGTCGTGCTAAAAATGGTCTAGAAAATAGATGTGACCAGCACCTAGGGACTTTGTCGTGACACATAATTGAAATAATGGCGCCAGTGTCAATCTAGAGACTCATATTCTCCACATGTGGAATATGTCTCATGTAACGATGTGAAGAAAAGAACATCCTTCATGTACAAGATGTACTTGTGTGTGGAGGTAATTGCAAACAATCTACGACGGGAGTGAGAGGGACCCTCATTAGCCTTGCTCCACACTGGCTAAATCAAACTCTTGGAGTTCCTAGACCATGTCGTATCCCATGTGACAACATGTGCCAAATTGAACCCTACGAGTAGGTTTGTAACAGCATAAGACAGAAAGATAGATTGGACACTTGGCCCAAAATACTTTGTGCCGACATGACCTTGGCATTGCTTTGTAACATTCAAGCGTACTTAGATGTATTGAAAAACCAAGCAAAGAATACTAAAAATGGAATAGCACCAAATCAATAGATGCGTACTTGGAGATTTGAACGTAATGTACACTTACCTGTATTCAAATGTAGAGGAGGACGTACCCTACCTAAAACAACAAATAGCATTGCACTAGGAACCCTGGGTGTTGCCTTTGCAATCCAAGCCCTTGGATTAGAATCTATGTAGTCAAACCCCTTGGTAAGACTCTTTGTGGAAACTGCTCAACTAGAAGATAACGGTAACCAACATAGTCAACCGTGTACAGAATGATTGGAATCAACTTGAAAAGTGTGTCCATCCGCTACCGTGTGTGGTAGATTACAGACTTCTTTCCTTGGAGAGATCAACTGTGATCCTTAATGCAGACCAAACTATGATCCTTAATGCCTATGGGGTGATGTAACAATCACCCGCCAGGTCTTACCCCAAAACAGTGGTACCGTGACTACAAAGCATCATAACCACTTGAGGCTATAGAATGCTATCGACAAGATGTCGTGACCTTTCTCTCCCGACTAGGACTACCTACAAGAGAGTGGTAAGTTTTATAGATTGTTTACACATAAAAACAATCTTAATGAAGTGTCGTACTCGCCTTTATCTATCTTGTAGAAAAAGGACACTATCTCTGAGGCATTGAGAAGAGAAACACCTCACAAGAAAACACGAATGACTCATAGGCATGAGACTCGTATCCAAGCGACGTACCACAGTGTAACTCATAGTCAAAACTATGGTAAAAGAACCACCAAGACAAAGTGTCATCCATCTGCTGAAACTGATCATCATGCCTTGCATGTAAGGACAAAACATCTCAAGTGTATACTACACTTGTAACGTGGTAGACATTCTTGAAATCCCAACACTGTAGTGAAACAACTAGATGTTCACAAGAGAAGTTCATGGCTCCTAGCCTAGCTTGAAGTTGGACAAGCCTTGCTTACAAAATCCTAGTTGTGTCTTGCACAAGTCAAGAAATAACAACAACTTAAGCAGCTCTATTGTCGCATCGTACAACTCGCCACATGCCTTAGATGTGGTGTATACATAGCATACATATTTTGCTTGATGAGAGGTTATCTCGAAGACAAGAGAGTTGAACACAACTCTTTTTTCCCACACAAAGGAGAAACCGTGTCTCACCAAAGTATCAAAAAGTCTCAAATGGACAACCACTGGAATTATGCCTTGCATATTCCCTGTTGAAATCTCTAACACATGCTCGTAGCAGTGTGTCATGTAGATCTAGAGCAAGCAAACCATAATAGATGCAATCACCACGGAGCCAGCATCTTCATGCATCAAAAAACATGTACCCTTACTCAACATACAAGGTCATGCCCAATTCATAGAGTATGCCTTGTCATGCGAGTGGAGGGATACCAATTCATGCAAGCAAGAAAATCCCAAGCAACATGTTACATACGATGGTCTACTAGTACTTCAATAGAGCATACACCTTGTGTGACCACTCTAACCACCTTGTGTGACCACTCTAACCACCTTGTGATGAAGTGTATGCTTTAATTCATAGTTTATGGCTCGTAGATACAAACGGAACATACTTTACATGCCAGAAACTACTTGTAGTCTTCATAAGACCTCACAACTGGGAGTGTGCATATGTGCACAAAGACATGGCATCCATGGCAGTAAGTTCAAAGTACTCTGGATAGATAAAAGAACGTAAGCTGCTCACAAACCTCGTAGGATGTGCAATCAGCTCATACACCTCTTGTGTATGACTCCGATTTGATAACTGAGAAGCATACCACGACATGAAAGTCGTTGCTTCCTAACCATCGTATACATACATAATAAAGATGGATAGGTGCAAGTAGGATAGTCTCAAGCACTAGGTGACTTTACCATGAGCAACAACCATCATTGCACCATAAGTCACTACAAGTGCTTCCAATATAACATGCCATGCATTCTTGAATCTCCTTGAGAGAGCTTGTCATATCGACTCAAGCAACATAAAATATGTTTGTAATCCTTGTAGGATAATGTAATCCATAGACGTGATGTCGTATTACACTTGTAGACATAGAATCATAGCCTAGTGACATGTAGACAAGCTATTGTTACATGTTTTACATGTTGCCCAACATGCTCACCGTCTAGGTCGCATCATCGTAAAATAGTGGCATGTACTCCAAGATCAAAGTAAGTGCATAACATGTCGTACATGTCAGCAACTATGAAAGGTTATGTCGTACAGACTATTGTTTATATATCTTAAAAAACATGATTTACTGAAACAAGAAGTCATACCTTGGCATTAGGTCATGCATAGCATACCTCAACAATATGCTTCAAGCCTTAACCACCATGTAGTTAACAATTAGGACTATGAGAGATGCTTTGCATGTCCAGGTATTCAAGTCGTTATCATGAGTAGTCATATATGGAGACATGCTCCCTGGTAAGCTACAACACCTAGAAGGGATTATGCATCCAATGCATGGAGCCATGCTTCTGAAATCCTTGCTCCCCCTCTTCTAGATAGCACCAATGAATCCCATGGAATGTCTCTTGCCGACACAGAATTTAGGTACCATTTTTGAATGCCAGCTTCGTAGAATCAGATTATTGATCGGCCTTGCTTGAGTTACAGGCAAAGGCCATGCCTGAGCTACATGTACTAGTAGACAAATGGTGTCATTCATCGATGCAATCCAAGGCCTTGCCCATCTCCATGATATTTTTAAACACATGATTATGGTAATGATCACAAGCCTTGCTTGTGTCGTGAGTGCCATAATTGCAAAATTATGGAAAAACAACCATGGCAGTGCGTATATCCTTTACATGCCATAACCATGCCGCAAAATTCAAACAAAGCCAAATATAACTGCATACCTCAGTAATGAAGCGAATCATCTTGCCATGTCGATCACATGGCCAGGGTGTTCAAGAAAATCGGCGTAGCCAATAGCATGGTTCGAGGCCTTTCGGTCCATGCTAGTACCTAAATATTTTTTGCATGCTCTGCGACACCATGCATTTTACCTTTCTGTCCATGCCGGTACCTTGCATGCTTTCCTTGTATCCTACCTTGACTGCTACCGAGGTGGGATACGCCGCTTAACTGGATTTAGGGTACCCTTAGGGTGCCCATGCAGTTCCCATGTAAACCCCAGTGATGGCTAAACACAGACAACGCCGTCAGAGAAGGTTCGCTCATGGCGTCATGTGCGCTATCCAGTTGAGCACAAGCAGGAAACGATTTTTCCTCAGCAGCCCTGCACGCGCCCGACAAGCTCCCTCTTGCTCCATATGGTGCTCGTCTCCACTGCTCTTCTTGAGCCTACAAGCGGCGGTTCATGCCGAGATCATTTTCCCCTGCAAGCGGTCGCTCCCATAGCTCTCGACCCTGAGGTTCCCTCCTATGGAAGTCGTGATTCCCATGGGCTTATCTGCGTTGTCAAGCCCGCCTTGCTTGTTCCAGACCCGCTCACACAGAGAGAGAGAGGGGGAGAGAGAGAGAGAGAGAGAGAGAGAGAGAGAGAGAGAGAGAGAGAGAGAGAGAGAGAGAGAGAGAGAGAGAGAGAGAGAACGATCATGCAATCCTCCATGCTCGGCTTCCTCCTCCTCCATAGCTCCCCCCTTCCCCTGAGCTCTGATACCAATATAAGGCTTAGGGTAACTCAACCTAGGATCCTCCTCCCTACCGCCCCTTATATAGGCTAGCTCCTAGCACTTGCCCTAAGTGGATCCCCAGTTCGCATTGGTCCAGCCGGCGGCCCTTGGCCTAGGTCCCTGACCCCCTAGGTTGGGCCTTGCCCCGTAGGACCCTTGTCCTGACAATTTGGATAGTTAAAACTCCGTTTCTTAGCTAATATGGGGAAAACGCTAACTTCGGACTACTAAGTGCAACAGGATCTATGGCAGCCACCGCAAAGTCACCAGAAAAGAAGAAAAGGATGACCATAAAGGAATATTTAAAAGAAATAGAGCCCTTCGTCATACCAGAAGAAACTCTAAAGCCAACCAGCACATGGATCTAAGAAGATCTGTTAGAGTCAAATGATCTAAAGATTTACCAAGGAGTGTTCAAAGACACGGAAGGAAATGTGATAGAGCTACCAATGCTACCGCGGGAGCTCAATGAGTTCGTCAGAAGCGAGATGGCAGAGTACGTGGAAAAGATTGATCTC
Source organism: Adiantum capillus-veneris (assembly GCF_014529385.1). Taxonomy (NCBI): domain Eukaryota; kingdom Viridiplantae; phylum Streptophyta; class Polypodiopsida; order Polypodiales; family Pteridaceae; genus Adiantum; species Adiantum capillus-veneris. The sequence goes on from NC_140950.1 coordinate 85,306,337, forward strand.
CACAATTATTTTGAAGCTGTGCCGGTAGGTATTGACATAAAAAGAGTATGGGAATTTGTGACGACAATCAAAGAAGATAGAGTGGCCCGGGTTACAGATCTGCAGGGCAAGCCAGACACGGAGATTATAATCACGGAGAGAGTGGTGGCAGCTGCACTAGACCTCTCAAACAAAGGGGATAGTGTAACCAAAAGAAGAGACGAAGTAAAGGTGTACACAGAAAAGAAATCCAACTACACCTTTGAAGACATTGCCAACCCTAAAGTGGCAATCATGAGTCAGCTGTACAATCAATATTTCCATATGTGTACAAAGCGGCCACAAAAGTACAGAATGCCCCCTGCAGCAATTGCCACAACATTCACCTGGGCAATGCAGAAGAGCAAGCCGAAGGTAATCAATTATGTAGCTTTTATACATGATAATCTGGTGAAGATGGGCAACAACAACCCCACATACATCGTGTCAAGTGAGCTAATCACGAAGGTGATTTATGGAGCATTGCATGCCAAGGGGAGATGGCCTGACCCTCCATCATAGAACGACTGGCTGAGGCTCTAGGAAGATAAGGAAGACGAACATCCCAAAACACCAAGGGTGGCAATGCGTTTGAAACGCCGGTTAGAAATCGTGCAAGAAGAGCAGCCTGAGCTGAAGAAGGGAAAGAAGGAATCTGTCCAAGTGCAAGTAAAACAGACGAAATCACAGAAAGCGGCACGGCTAGAGCGGCTGATGGAAAGTTTCAGGGCCGAAAGAGCCCTCAAGGGAGATTTGAATGAGCTATGGAAGCCGTCTCTAGAAGCAATGTCGGGATCATCCCGGAGGGTGCACATAGACAGATTCGACAACTATATTAAGAATTTTGAGATTTTGGATGCCACAGCGGAAAATATCCCACATGTACCATTTATAGAAGCAAAAGTGGAGCAAGTCCGATGAAAATTTCTAGAGGAGCAGGAAAGCCAAGACAGAGAAAGGAAGACAAAGGCGGACAGAGATTTCAAGAAAAATCTGACAACTCCACCGTCTAGCCCTGAGTCCAGCCCACTACCCTCACCACCTCCTCGTAGCCCTCCACAAGAAGAGAAAGAGGAGAAGGACAAACCGGAAGACCAAGAAGAGTCAAAGCAAGAACAAAGCCAAGAGCAAGAACCAAAGGAAGAGGCTAAGCCTAAAAGTGATTAGCCAGAGCCAAATGAAGCAAGATATAACACATTTCTGAGACCTACTAGCTGCTAGATATACAAAAGAAGAGGCTTCCCTCACAGTCACATTTGACTTGGCAAGCATGGGGCCCAAAGAGCAAATGCACAGCCTGCGGTTAGTGGAGATTAAAGAAATGGCCACTGATATAGTGGACCTACATCCACCCACCAATGATTGGGATGTGGTGATGATCAAGCTAACCGGGCTAAGAGCACAATCAATGGCCTTAGAAAGTGAAATGGCAACTCTCAAATCCACTGAAGTGCAGATAAAGCTTGAAGTCAACACTTTACAAAAACAAAGCCAAAGGCAGATAGAGAGAGAAACAGAGCTACAAGCCCGTCTGGAAAAGGCATTGCAAAGATGCCAGGAAATGGAAAGAGAAAATCATGAAGCAGCTCAAAGACTGCAAGGAGCCAAAGAGGATTATAGACAACTCAGCAAGTCATTGACAGATGCAGAGAGGGAAAGAGATAACCTAACCCTACAACTTGCTGAGGAGTCCAAGGAAGTTGAAGCAATGTGGAATGCCAAGGAGAAGGAAGAAATAGATCAGGAGGCTAGCCAGGATGAGGTCGTTGAGCTCAAGGACCAGCTTCAAGTTAAAGATCAAACCATCCAGCGGCTACGGTCATCTCCTGCCAGAGTCAGAGCTACTAGCTCGACTCACACCACTACAGAGAGCCAGATCTATGAAGAACATATGAAAGAGCTCTAGAAAGAGTTGACCTTATAGAAGAAGCAAAGGTTGATGATGGAAGAGAGGTCGGTGGTTATGCAAACACGCCTGGAAGAAGAGGAGAAGGCAATGCAAGATGAGCTAGAAAATTCAAGAGAAAGCTGGAGGAGGCGGAGAAGATAAACGCCGAGTTGAACGACCTCCTCGTGAGCATGGGGGAACAAGATGAAGCAGAGAAACAAACACTCCAAAAGTAGATAGAAGAGTTGAGAGGCCAGCAGGCAAGCACAGGGCTAGCAGCCATGGAAGGCATAGACCTAGAGAATGTGGCAGATCCTGTGGACACACCCATGCAAGAGGAAATCCTAGTAGGACCCTCTCAAGAGCCACAAGATCTGACAAAAAAAGAGGAAGAGAAGCTGCGCAAGGCCATAGAAGCAGAAATCAGAGAAATGGCTAAGGAAGCTTTGGAATGGGAGCAGAGGGTTTTTAAATCCATGACCATTCAAAAGATATACGCCAGCAACCTTCGGCATGAATGGCTACAGCCCTCTCTCCCATATCCTTTGCTAAAGTACGAAGCCGCCACAATCAACAAGAGAATGAGAGAAGAGCCAACAGTGCCACTCTACATAGCAGATATCTCCAAGCCTGAAGGGGTAAAGTTTATTGTCAACTCCCAGCCCAGGTGGAGAGAGGCATGGCTGACGAAGTATCCACAATACCTAATCCATTTGGTAGAGGCACCCAAAATCATCAGAGATAACCTAAGCTTCTGCCCTCTACCAAGGATGCGGACCCAGGAGCTACTACAAAGAAGCCAACCCACTTGGCTAAACTATTTGAAGCTGCCAGGCTTGAAGGCAGGTGATGTCGGGGGATAAGTGTTCGAAACTTGAGCCAGGTCAGCACCGGCGGGTTGCTGGCTGTGGAAAAATTGAGAGCAAAAATTTGCCGCACCGCACAATACAACAGCTTCTAATCACTTGGTAATGCTGTCGACGCACAAAACTTGCTCAGAAATCGGTAACACCGACGAAATTGATGCACAATTATAAAGAAGTGTCATTAACAACACCGTTTATTCTAATGACGATTTCGGAGCTTAAACTCCCCGTACAGAATACTCCGGGCCATTAACGGCTCCGCGATTTAGTAAAAAGAAAGAAAATAAAATTAGGTTGCCTGGCGATGAACAAAATCCTAATGTGCCGGTTCCATTTGATTGACTTGTCTTTGAACACTATCTTGGCTTTTCTTTAGCATTGGACTTTCCAATTTCCCTTCACGGTCGGCTTACCCCGGGCTCCCAAAACTTGTCCTGCTTGCTATGCCGAAGCTTGGCTTTCTTTCTCAAAGACTGCTTACGAGCCTTGTTTGCCCTCTTCTTGCTTGAGCCGGAGATCGAGAGAGAGGGAGAGAGAGCTTGCCTTGAATTGGTGAGTGATAGAGAGGGAGAACTCGTTCTCTCCAAGATTTTCCTCGCCCTTCAATACGAGAGAGAGAGAGAGAGAGAGAGAGAGAGAACTAGTCCTTGCTTGTGTGCCAAAGACGAGCCCAAGCACCTTCTTGTCCAAGCTCGCAAGAGAGAGCACGCCTTCCTTGCCTCTTTGCTTCCTTCCTTGATGCCCTACCTCTCCCTTCTTCTCTTGCTCGTTTTCTTCCCAACTCACGCATGCAAAAAAGACCTCCCCTATTAATAGCATGCATCCTCCCTTAGCAACAACGGCGCCGTCGTTGCTAGGGAGGCATAAAAACCCTCTCTTGCTGACGTGGCAGCGCGAAAATCGACCAGCGTGAAATTTGTTGCAAACAACTAGGATCAAAATTGTGCACGCTCTCGAGTTCTGCATTTTTCGCTTCTTCACGAGGGTCATCCAAGGCTCATACAAGCCTCCGCGAGCTCATTTACCCTCCCCTGCTTTCCTGCGCACTGTTGAACGCCATTCTTTTCCTTCTTTTCTTTTGTTCATACCCCCTTTTAATGGGCGGCCTCGCCATAAGCGGGCGGCCTAGCCTTATATAAGGTTATGGCTTTGGGCATCACACTCGGGAAGCGCGCATGGCATACATCTCGGCCAAGGTATTGCCAAGCATAACATCTTCAGTACACCCCTTTTTGCATACATACCGACTGCCTCAAAGGAATATCCATGCTCCATGTAAGCTTGTATCCAACTGACAACATCTCGTCGGTGCATAAGTTTCTTGAAGACCAGACATGCACAATCTAGGTTTCTAAGATCGGCATACATACTGACTAAAGCAATGCCAAGCACATTATTTTTCTCTATTGGGTGGCCATAGCCATTGTAAGGGCACCACAATTGGCATAAATGTCGGCCAAGGCAATGCTTGGCACCTCATTTTTCTCCAGCATGCCGTAGCCACGTTGACTTTTCCCTGCAATCATTGCATTCCAAAACCTGGATAAAGCTCAAAAATTTCTAGTTAGCACTCTAACCAAGCCCGACCAGATTGGTACAGAACCGGCCCCCAGGGAATATTTAACGACCAATAACTTGGCAACCGGAACTCTGATCATCGCTGATCTGAAAAGACCGACGTGCTCCACAAAGTGAGCTCTTCAGGCCCATGCATTCATTTCAATTCTGTCATCTCAACTGCGGTTGCCCAATCCGGTATGCATCTGCAATCGACTTAAACTTTAAACTGCCATAACTTCTTCAACATAGCTCCTATCGATGAGCCGTAGAGACAGGCCGTTAGAGAACTTCAAGCACTTCAGTTCTAGATCATAATCTCCCACTTATTCTCACCTCAAGAATACTCATTTTTTGGCATCATTAAGGCATGTTTTGTCTCTTTCAGCCGCATTTGACGTACATTCAGCATTGAACTTGGCCTGTTACCAGGCCCTAATCACTGTTCATTAATCTTGTAAGCTTCAAACAAACTTGATGTGCATTTTCTTGGCATCTTTCTTAGCATGGGAGCAGAGCTGCACAACATCCACCCCCTCTGAACCTAAACAGCCTCCGGTCTGTGCCAACCGCACTTATAAAGCATCATCAAGAGCATCATCAGACTCATCATCTAATGCATACATAACGTTGTCTTCAGGAGGTTGATCTCTATTGAAGTCTCCAATATTAATCTCACTATCTCGTTGCTTAAACAACTTAACTCTTTTCCCTGCAATCGGCACCTTGAGCTCAGTGCCATCAAGCTCGCATAACATGTAGGTCACATTATCATAAACATGAAGTACTAAATATGGACCGAACCATTGTTTAACCATCTTTCGTATAGCACTGTACTGGTTCTCCAGGATACTGTCATGTACAAGGACCCAATCCCCATCTTTAATAGCACGAGGTCGTAGTTTGTGCTTACCATCAAACGTTGCTTTGTTCTTCAACCTTGCTTCCTTAAGCATTACTTTAGCTTGTTCAATATCTTCTTGACGTCTCTCAAGTTGGTGTATGCGCAATGCAAGTAGATCTTCTATAGACATACCTTCTTTCCATGGCATTATGGTCCAAGAGATAACCGCTTCCTCTGTAGGCATAATGGGTTTTTGCCCGTACATTAGCTCAACTAGCATAAAACCTGTAACAGAACTATGTGTAGTTCGATGAGCTCATAAAGCAAATGGTAAGAGTTTAGGCCAATCACCAATATGTCCCTGGCATGACTTTGCTAAAGCTTTAACAATAGACAGATGCCCTCTTCCACTTTTTCCATTACCCTATGGATTGTATGCCATAGTGAGAGCCAATTTCATGCCCAAGCGAGCAAAGAAATCCCGAGCTTCATCTGCATCAAGCTCTCCTCTATCAGCAGTAATTCTACCAACACATCCATACCTGGATTAACATCCTCAAGCAAGAACTTGCATACGGAACTCGTAGCCTTGGTACGCAAAGCTCTGCCTTCCACCTGATTAGTAAGATCCTCTCTGGAAAGAACTATATACCGCATTTTCCAGACACCTACTGGCATGGTAATCAGGTCCACCACCCACTTGTAGTGCATAGCCAGTGGATAGGTGGGATGCAATCCATCTCGATGTCGTACATTAGAATACTGTTGGCATATTAGGCATGTCTCCACAAACTGGGCCACATCTTTATACATACCTTTCCACCAGTAATGATCCTTAATCTTGACAAAAGTTGCCCAGACCCCTCTATGTCCAGCCCATAAACTTTCATGAAACTCTTTGATAACTTGTTGTTGAGTCGCTTTATCACAAACAATCCACTGCGGTACTCCTTTAGAGCGTTTTGGCTGCTTCCATAAATGCCCATCCTTCAAAAAATAGCCGTAAGCTTTCTTCCTTATCTTTTTGTACTCTTGATCCATCCACTCTTCATGCTTAGTAAGAGTGCTAAGGTAGCGACCAATCAAAAGCCATTCTCCTTCATAGAACTCTTTAGAAAATACCTCAAAAGCATGAGCAATATTTCCAAAATTTGCATGCAGATAAGAAGACGAATAGAACTTCAAGCCAACATCATCACTTGTGGTCAGCATCTCTTCTTCATCTTCAAATCTAGCTCTTGATAACATATCTGCAACAGGATTATCTCTACCTGCAATATGACAAAATTCAGGATTAAGAGACTTAATATAGGCTATCCATCGTAGCATAGCAATATCCGGAGTAGAGCAATTTGAAATCATCCCTATCAGTGGCAAGAAATCTGTCTCTACCACAACTAAAGCTCCAATAAAGTGTTCTTTATCAGACCTTAGAGCAGTAGCAACGCCCCAAAGTTATCTCTTAACCTGTGGGTAGCCTCTTTGGCGATCATTGAGCACTTTTGCTCCAAATCGAACCGCATACCTGTTACCTTCTTCATCATCTTGACCTATAGCCCATCCAATACCTGTCGGGCTAGTGTCAATTGTTAAAATTACGGGCCTTCCACATTTGTAGTCGACTTTACTCAAGGTCAGAGCCTCAAGAAGCATCTTCTTTAAATTCTTGATAGTCTGTGTATGAACTTCTTCCCAAACAAATCTTTCACCTTTTCTCAGCAGTTGATAAAGCACTTCTACAGCATGAGCAAAATGTGGCAGCCAAATAAGATAGAAAACACATGCACCCAAAAATCGACGAACTTCAGTAACCGAAGAGCACGTTTCCTTCATCTTTTGAATAGCTTCGACTTTAGCCAGACTTGGCCTTCTACCTTCTGGACTGCACATGTGCCCTACAATTAGAACCTCTTTGGCACCAAAAGTTGATTTTTGCCCTGAAAGTGTTAAGTTAACTTCTTCAAGCCTGGATAAAATAGCATCACAATCAGCAATATGTTGAGCAACAAACTGTCGGCACCCCCTCTGATCTTTTACCTCATCTTTTGAGCTTTCCTCACATCCATTAATCGGTACATCATCAATGAAAGGCATAGTAACATGTGGGATAAAGTCCCTTAATACCTTATTCATGCCGTTCATCATATGAGCTACATAATTATTAGCACCCTGTGGCAGAGTGCACATCCTTACCAATCCGAGAGGTGTACGCATCGTAGTAAGATCCCTACTCTCAAAAGCTAACTAAAATTGATCATATCCAAGATTAAGATCACCCATAGAGTAAATTGACCTTCCTGCAAAAGCCTCAGCAAATTCATCCAAAATTGGGCAAGTACCCACATTGCGGATTGTTACCTTGTTAACAGGTTGCATATCCTATATAAACCTTAAAGTACCATTTTTCTTTGGAACAGTGAACCATCGGTTAGAGTATGGCGCACTTGATGGTTCCAAGATTCCCATTTGTATCTTCTCATTAATAAAATTGATAAGCTTTTGGAAGTGAGCTTTAGGAACTAGAATAGGACGTAAGCTCCATGGCATGTGAGGAACAGTGAATATATTCATAGGTGCAACAACACTTGGATCCACACACCCAATCTCACTTGGCTCAAAGGAAAAATCCTTACCATGTTTTTCGAGCATACCTTGAAAACACTTGATTTCCTCTTTGTTGTTAAGAAAACCATCTTCTCCCACCTTCAGTTGTTGCTGCTACAATGTCTCTTTAGTAAACTTGAGCCCAATGTTCTTAGGATTTCTGAGCATAGGCTGTCGAGAAGCTTCTTTAATTAATCCATCACTTCCCTTTGGTAGAGGTGTAGCCCACAGGTTTCACTTTCTTTGCAATTGTCTTATACTTCGTCTCTACCCGTGCTTCAACTTCTTTATCCAAGTCATCCTCAATATGCATAAGTGCCTTGTATATGTCCAGCTCTTCGTACATGTCCATTGAGTGCACTTTAACAACTTCGGTTCCACTTTCTAACCTGTTCTGCTTGATATCCTTAAGCTCTGACACAGTATCAACATAAGAGATCTCTTCGAAGATTCCTGAAATCACATCACCTGGTTCTAGCACATCACATCCCTGCAAGTCACTTTGAATGCTGAAACATATTGTTTCTCCCACTTAGTTAAATCATTAAATTTCCTGTAAGATACTGAACCCTCACATGTCAACCCTAGAAATCCTGAAGAGAAGGTTTCTCTCTGCGAGAACTTCTCCTCACTTGCACCACCATAGTCCCGCTTTATAGTGGCACCCCAAGAAAATCCTGAAAATATCTTTGTTCTTTAAACTCCTTGTGTATCTTTGGCATTTGGACGATCACGTAAACTGTCTTTGTTTCTAACATGATCAACACATACAGTTAGAAATTGAACCGCTTTCTTACCATCTCAGCTTCGAACCTTGGCATAGGCCGAGCCACCATCTAGCACCTTAGTTTCCATCCGCACAGCGTAATGTAGGGTTGTCCCTGAGTCAATGGATAGGAGGAATGCTCTTGTATAAAAAAGTTATGCTCATCCAAGACATCCCCAATAGCTACCTTAACATTTGCACATGCACCATAAGGATCTCCAGGAAGCATGTTGGCAGCTCGTATCCGCCACCCGTGATCTACATCAATAGGCCACTTCCCCTTTTGGTGCAAATTCTTTGCCATATTGAGATTGATTTCCGAACCATGGTCTATGAGGGCTAAGACCGCCGTCTCCTCAATGTCGCCAAGCTTTACAACTGTTTCTGTCGTTGCTCTGGCCCAATAGGTCCTCGAAAAGTGACACTTGGGTATAACTTCTTCATCTTCACCATCATTAAAATGCATGTTTCTTACCTCAGGTATAATCGGGCTGGGAACCACCACAGGCTTTGGCTCTTCTTCTTCAAGATCTGCTAAATACTCTTCATAGTCTTCCAAGATTGCTTCAATGTGATGAACCACTTGGCTTTTAACGGGATCTGACTCTTGATCACTCGGCACTTGTCGCTTCCTTTTTATAATGTCAATGATCTCTTCGTGGAACTCGCGCTTAGCAATTCCAAGAATATCCCCCAAGGTGAGCTCCACTTTACTATTTAGGATACGTTCTTCAAAAAATTTATTCAAATCTGTAGCCAGTTCAATATCAGACTTGAGTTTATAGGAGGGCCCTTTAGGCTTACCTTGCTTCTTGTCCTTCGGAGCCTCTTCTGTAACCACCTCCATAGCAGGTTTAGGAGCTGGAACTTCTTCTTTCTTATTGTTGGATCCCAGCCACCTCTTCATCTCTTTTCCGCTTCTCTTCCACCATAGCTTCATTGGCTTGAGCTTTAGCAATATAAGCATATACTGAAAGACAATCCACTGGATCGGTCCACCTAGTAGTTTCTCGAATTGAATTATCCACCTGGCGTAACTTCCCATATGTTACCTTACCTGCTTCTGCTGTCTTTAAAGCATATGGCCACAACTGGCCCTTTGTACGTGTACTATCATCATCTTCCTTACCACAAACTTGGAGCTCATATGTAGCTCCTTCCACAAGGGCAACATTATGCTGTATTTCCTCCACTATTTTCTTCATTCTGCGTCTGCCAAAGTTCAAGCAGAGCAGCTCCCCTGTCGCCCTAAGATGAATCTTCTTGTCTTTCCAGAAAACACATTCTTCTTATAAGCTTCATCAAACTCATTACATTCTCTCACAAACCTGTGGTCTTCACTGTCGCACCACATGCATCGATCCCAATTTTTACGTGGTGGTTGCTGCTGCTTAGGTTCAGAAGTAGACGCCTTTGTAGCTAACCCTTCAAATTTAACAGTTTTAAAATTCTAATTTGTTTCTTGAATACCTTTAACGAGATCATCAAGAATAGGCCCCTCCACTTTGGGTAATGTCGAGGGTGGATTCTCTTTAAGCTCTTCTTCATCATCATCCAGTACCTCGATACGATTTGCTTATTAGCCCGCTTATGTCATTTTACGATCATGTTCACCGCTTCAGATACTATTTTCAAATCTGATGTCAATCCCAATTCTCCCGTCGGATCCTCCAATAATTGCACCAAATTCTTTTGTAGTCGCGGATCAGCAGCTTGAATAAACAATTCCACCTTTTAATCCTTCAAGGAACGTTGTTCTGCTGACAATAATTGATCAAACTTCTTTTCAAACTCTCGCAACAGTTCTCGTACAGATAAATTTTTACCCTTCTTCTGCACCCACTTCGTAAAACTCTGCCTGGTCACCGATTGAGAATCCTCCAGAAAATATTCCTCTTGCAACGCCTTCTTAAAATCCTGCCACTTTGTCCCTTGAGCCGCTTGAATTTCTTTAATCCGGGCCCTAAGTTCTAGCACTGCAATCAAATGAAATCCTTCCACTGAATCCAAGTCTTCAATACCATTATCTTCCATAGACTGCTCATATAAATTGCAAAATTTTGAAATATCTCGGCCCTCAAACCGTTGTAGCTTTTCCGTAACATTTTGATGAGCTTTACGAATCCGCTCTTGAAAATTATGTTGCTGCTCGGCAGCCTGTTGCTATTGCATGTATGATGCAAATTGTTGCATCATCTACTGCATGGCTGCTTCTTGTAGTGTAGACATAAGCTTCAACAATTTTCCCACCCCGGCTTGATTTCGCGTCGGGTTCACCAGGTGTCAGGGGATAAGTGTTCAAAACTTGAGCCAGGTCAGCAACGGGCAGCCTGTGGAGAAATTGAGAGCAAAAATTTGCCGCATCGCACAATACAACACCTTTTAATCACTTGGTAATGTTGTCGATGCAGAAAACTTGCTCAAAAACCGGTAACACCTATGAAATTGATGCACAATTATAAAGAAGTGTCGTTAACAACATTGTTAATTTATACTAATGACGATTTAGGAGCTTAAACTCCCCTTACAGAATACTCCGGGCCGTTCACGACTCCGCAATTCTATAAAAAGAAAGAAAATAAAATTAGGTTGCCTCCCGACAAACAAAATCCTAATGTGCCGGTTCCATTTGATTGACTTGTCTTCGAACACTATCTTGGCTTTTCTTTAGCACTGGACTTTCAAATTTCCCTTCACGGTCGGCTTACCCCGGGCTCTCAAAACTTGTCCTGCTTGCTATGCTGAAGCTTGGCTTTCTTTCTCAAAGACTGCTTACGAGCCTTGTTTGCTCTCTCCTTGCTTGAGCCGGAGATCGAGAGAGTGGGAGAGAGAGCTCGCCTTGAATTGGTGAGTGAGAGAGAGGGAGAACTCCTTCTCACCAAGATTTTCCTCGCCCTTCAATACGAGAGAGAGAACTAGTCCTTGCTTGTGTGCCAAGGACGAGCCGAAGCACCTTCTTGTCCAAGCTCGCGAGAGAGAGCACGCCTTCCTTGCCTCTTTGCTTCGTTCGTTGATGCCCTACCTCTCCCTTCTTCTCTTGCTCGTTTTCTTCCCAACTGACGCATGCAAAAAAGACCTCCTCTATTAATAGCATGCATCCTCCCTTAGCAACGACGGCGTTGTCGTTGCTAGGGAGGCGTAAAAACCCTCTCCTGCTGACGTGGAAACGCAAAAAAAGACCAGCGCGAAATTTGCTGCAAGTGGGATCAAAATTGTGCGCGCTACCGAGTTCTGCATTTTTCGCTTCTTCACCAGGCTCATCCAAGGCTCGTACAAGTCATTGAGAGCTCATTTTCACTCCCTTGATTTCTTGCGCGCTGTTGAACGCCATTCTTTTCCTTCTTTTCTTTTGTTCATACCCCCTTTTAATGGGCGGCCTTAGTTTATGTCGGCGGCCTCGCCATAAGCGGGCGGCCTAGCCTTTTATAAGGTTATGGCTTTGGGCATCACACTCGGACACCGTGCATGGCATACATCTCGGCCAAGGTATTGCCAAGCATTCATTTCAATTCTGTCACCTCAGTTGCGGTTGCCTAATCAGGGACGGATCTGCAATCGACTTAAACTTTAAATTGCCATAACTTCTTCAACATAGCTCCTATCACGACGAGCCGTAAGGACAAACCGTTAGAAGACTTCAAGCACTTGAGTTCTAGATCATAATATCCTAGTTATGCTCACCTCAATAATACTCATTTTTGGCATCATTAAGGCATGTTTTGGCTCTTTAGCCTCATTTGACATACATTCAACATTGAACTTGGCCTGTTTCCAGGCCCTAATCACTGTTCATTAATCTTGTAAGCTTCAAACAAACTTGATGTGCACTTTCTTGGCATCTTTCTTAGCATGGGAGCGGAGCTGCACGACAGCGAGAGAATAAGTGTTCAATACATGGTGAAAACCCTAGCGGGCGCCATCAAATTGTTCACCGGCTCGCATGACCTTTCTTGCATAATGATGAGGAAGATCTGAAAAATCCTTTTGGCAGTCTTCGAGACTTTGAAACCGGGCCAGGTGACAGACAGTATCTTCTTCTTTCAAGCTACTTACAGATGTGCATATGATCTGTCCCGGGTCAGCCTTTCACGGAGGTGATAAATGCATTGTATCAAAGGATCATGTTTTTGCCATCCTATCACCTCTAGTCCTTTGAAGAAGCTTTCTACACCGGCTTCTTCACCATCATCACCGACATATTCAGCCCAACACTACTGGATTTACATGCAAGATACGAGTCGCTACTCAAGATGTGAGAAACCATAAGATAAAGAAGTGGCTCAACAGCCATGTCGGGGATGACATGAGCAAGGAGGGGAGGAGTGTTAGAAGGTGGACACATCCTACGAAAATTGACTGCTCGGGAGATTATCATTTTTTTTAATTATTCATATATTGAGAAAATTCGACATTTCACCTTGTAAATATTGGGGCTTACAGAAGTTTCCAGATTGTATCCCAGTTTTGACATTTAGATTGAGTAGATGGTTAATTTGGAACTTTAGGGTTTGAGAATTGTAAGGTATTTATACCACTTTTTGACCTTAATGAAAAACATTTGTCCTTTTAGAACAGTTTTTGAAGTCTGTGAGTGAGCGTACTGTGTACGAGAGAGAGTTTGAGCTTCATCTTGACGCTACATGTGTACCGATGGTCGGAATCAAGCGCAGAGAAGTGCAGCGTGTTGCCCCCGACGAGAGCTACGGGCCGATACCTACATTGCGCACGTACGGTCCGGTTTTGTGAGCTCCATCCACGAGATTCATCTGGTGATTCGGTGAGCATATGTTGTCCCATTTTGCATTGCCTCATATCCATGCGTTCACATTGAGTAGAGCTACACATTAGGCACTTTAGATTGCGAAAACGAAGACCTGCAAATTTCGGCTAAACATCCTACGTGATTTTGCACCGGGTGTTATGGGTTGGGGTTTTGGTTCATAGACCTTAGGGAGAGCGACCTATTGGTGTTAGTAGGGTCTCCTTCAAGTTCTGTGGTGTTTCGAGATTGTTTGATAAGTGTTCGGCTCTAGAAAGAATTGTTGGAAGTTTCCTCTTATGCACTCCCGAAGGCTGTGACTTAGATATTGGGTAGAGACCTCTATAGGAATTAGTTCGGAGTCGGTCGAGTGTAGGTTGAAACCCTATGCTTGCTTCCATGTGCGTGCAGGTTGAGCTTTGTCCTTACCTGACAAATCTTGTTAGGTGAGTTCTCACTGTGCTGACATCCGTCGCGGCGTATCCGTCCAACACCCCCACCCCATCCTCACATAGCAGTCTACCGTCAACAAAGCTGAAAAAGATCTAAAATATATATATATTTATTTATTTATATAATATATATTATACAAGCCCATTCCCAGACTCGCATGCGCATCCACACATATATATACACACACATCCGTCCACATGCACATACACACACACACACACACACGCATGTACGCACATAAATACAAGGAAAAACGAAGGATTCCACGACTACGATGACAACAAAAAAGAAGGACGACCCAAAGCACGCGCCGCCAACAACAAAAAGAGGAAATGTGTCGAAGGCATGCCCCGGCCGACCCCGAAAAGAAGTACTCTCTACACCGACGCACCGGCAACACACCATTCGTCGACAACACGCGACCACGATGCCAATTCCAGTAATTTATAGGTTATTTTCATCATTTCTTTAGTTTTCACCCAAGCCATTGTAAAATTTCCTCTCCCTAGCTGATGGTCACAAAGGCCCACCTAGAGATTCTCATCTTTTAATAACCTCCCAAAACAAAGCAAGGGTCAACCACACCTGGCCCACCACTTGCTTTGTCTCCCCGATTAAGCTTACCCTGATCACACCAGGATTACCATAATCCAAACAGCCAACACCTATAAATTGGCACTAAGAAGTCACTATCTGGGGAGGGGGGGGCAGTTCATGAGAAGCCAGCACTTGGTAGAGTGTAGTGGGAAGAGTTGACACTATCACCATCATGGCGAGGGGGCTTGTGTGTTGGGTTTGCCTTGGGAATTTCACCATGCGAAGGGAGCCACGTCCATCTCTCGACTCCAATGGTCGATACACACATATATACACGCTCTTGGTAGAAAGCTTCACCATCATTGTGTCATCTTAGAGAGCGCACCAAGTAGTTGCACCATCTTTTCTCCCTACCTCTCTATCACCACGGCGTGCCATTTGTAAATACTGCACAAATAGTTCTCCCTCACACCCCCGAAGGTTTTCATCATTTGCAAATCTCTCTCTCTCTCTCTCTCTCTCTCTCTCTCTCTCTCTCTCTCTCTCTCTCTCTCTCTCTCTCTCTCTCTCTCTCCCCGTGTGTAAGGTTGCAGTGTTCATATCATCGTGGTTTGCGTCCTAGCCGCTCAAAGCTAGGTGTTGCCCCCTGTTCGCTTTACCGTGACAATTTCGAGGCGCGCCATTCGGCCCCATACGTTTTAGAGCCCGTCAGGGCTCGGGGTTCACTTTGCTCCCGTCAACGTCTCTTGTAATGCAATGAGTGCGGGGAGTGCCCAACACGGATACGGTAACAAGCTTCGGGCTATTTTCAGCGAGTGCGAAGGGAGTGCTCTCAGGCCAAAGCAATCACCTATGCTTGCATCTTGAAGGTGTATGGCATTGAGATGCCAATATGAGCAGTTAAATTCACGGATTGTATTGTTGATCAAGCATATTGTGTAAAGATGTCGTGCCTTGCAAAAAGTTGGCCGGCATGTGTGCCAAATTTGGTGCCCTTCATAAGGCCGCCCATAAGCCATGAAATAAGGCCGCCCATTGAGACCGGCCACCCACCCAATTAGAGGGTTTTATTAAGTGTAAAAAGAAAAGGAAAGAAAGAAAGGCATGGTGGGCAACAGAGGCGCTGTAGGTAGCGAGGAAGGAGATGAGAGCTTGCACAAGCCGCTAGGGTGCTCATACGAGCCCGATTGTGAAACGTGATTCCCTTAGTAGGTCTAGGCACCCTCGTTCGAGCAAAAGGCCCTCGAATTCTGTGCAGATCGGGGACTCAACTGCCACATCATAGAGAAGGGGGCTCTCTTGAGCACTCTCATGTGTTTGGAATTCTCTCCCCTTTCTTGGAGCTCTCTCTGTAGGGGCGAGCAAAGCTCTTGATTTCTTAATCTTGCTTAAGCCATATTCCTAAGCTCTCTAATCCTTAAGCCTAATCTTAAGCTCATGAGCCAAGCCTAAGCTTGCTTTCATTAAGCTTTCAAAAGACAAGATTTCCTAAGCTCTAATCTCATTACCCAAGCCTAGCCAAACAAAGCTCTTGATCTTATTAAGCTCAATTTCTTAAGCCAAACCTAATCTCGCTCTCATTAGCCAAGCTTAAACCTTAATCTCCTTAAGCCAAACCTAAAGCTCTCAAAGCTAAGCTCTCAAAACCAAACTTCCCTAATCATTAGCCACTATAACCTTAAGCCGTAAACCTGAGCCACAATCGTAAGACAAATCAAAACTCCTAAGGCCGTTCGAAACCGAAGCTCCCATAGCCATAGCGGAAGGTAAATCGATTCTCTTTCAATCTTGAAGGAGCAGGCAGGAACGAATCACATCAGTAATAATTGTCTCGATTGGCACCTAGATTAAGACAGGTTCAACCTTGTAAGGAGCATAAACGCATCCATTAACAATTGATTATTTGGTTTAAGTTAAACTGTTTGTTCTAAGCTCTGTTCCCATTAATTGTGTCTGTTGTAACTCTTTTCCTCGCACCTCTGACAGTTAGGGGCCATGTGCCTTCCTGGCTCACCTTTCAAATACAAATCCCTCGACATTCTTGGTGAACCCAACGCGAAACGAGCCGGGATGAGCAGTGTTGTGGAGAAGGATGTCGACACCACAAGAGGCAGCCATTCAACAAATGATGCAGCAGTTTGCTACTTACATGAAACAAGAACAGGATTTCCAACAACAGTATAATTTGCAAGAGAGGATCCGTAAAGTGTTGAGATGTCGAGCTCTACACCTTGAGCTGGCATCCACTACGGGTCTGGGCCGCTTACAGCATTTACTCACTGGCGCGTTAGGTGACCGACACGGAGGATCTCTGCCAGTGATTCTACAGCTAGACTACACTTATAGTGCCAGCCTAGTACGCTTCTAGCGAGTTCACACTTAGTGACCGCATGTACATATGTGCTACTTTTCAGCTTTAGCACTTAGTCATTTTGTACTCTCTTTTCTGAGAAGAAGAAGAAGAAGCTTTCCATCTTTGTGTGCTTTGTGCTTGTCTTGTGTAGCTCTCTTGCATCCTCATTCTTTACATAAAGCTCGGCACACAGTTATTGAGAAATTACATCGATTCGAAGGCCGAGATATTATCAAGTTTTGCAATATCTATGAGCAAGCAATGGAAGATAATGGAATTGATCAGATTCCGTTTAATTGCGGAGCCGAATTAAAGAAATTCAAGCGGTTGAAGGCCCGAATTGGGAGGACTTCAAGAAGGCGCTTCAAGAGGAAGACTTCCTTCAGGATTCGCAAAGAGTAACCAGACAAAGCTTTATGAAGTGGGTGCAGAAGAAAAACAAAAATCCATCTACACGAGAATTATTACCGGAATTTGAGAAGAAATTCGAGCAATTGTCCTCGACAGAGCAATGTTCAATGAAGGATCAAAAGGTTGAACTATTCATTCAGGCTACTAATCCACGACTTCAGAAGAGTGTAATGCAGTTGCTGGAGGATTCAACAGGAGAATTGGGCTTAACATCCGATTGGAAGATAGTCAGCAGTAAAGATGATCGTGAAACGACAAATGAGAGTCGATAAGCTGATCGTGGCTGACATCATGGATGTTGTGGAAGAGGATCCTAAGGATAAAACAACCTCGAAAATACCAAGAGTGGAAGAGCCAGTTCTTGCAGAATTGGTGAAAGTTATTCAAGAATCAAATTTGAATTGTAAAGCTGTAAAATTTGAAGGGCTAGCTGCAAAGGGGTCTACTTCTGAGCCTAGACAGCAGCATCTTTGCAAAGACTAGGACCGATGCATGTGGTGTGATAGTGAAGACCACAAGTACGTTAAAGAATGTGATGAATTTGACGAATCTTATAAAAAAAACGTGGTGTTCTAGAAGGACAAGAAGATACACCTTAGGGCAACAGGTGAGATGCTCCGCTTGAACTTCGGTAGGGGCGGCATGAAAAAGATAGTAGAAGAGATCCAGCATAATGTTGCTCTTGTGGAAGCAGCTACATATGGGCTGCAAGTCTCCGGAAAGGGTGATGATGATGGTGTAGGTACTAAGGGTCAATTATGGCCTTATGCTTTGAAGATAGCAAAAACAGGGCAGGTAACTTATGGGAAGCTGCGACAAGTAGGGAATTCAATTCGAGAAACTACATGGTGGACTGATCCAGTGGATTCCCTCTCGGTGTATGCATTCATTGCGAAGTCTCAAGCTAATGAGGCTATGGTGGAGGAAATGCGCAAAAGAGATGAAGAAGCTCCTAGGACATCGAAAAGAACAACGAGATTCAACAGCAAAAAAGAAGAATGTCCTACTCCGAAGCCCGCTCCTGAAGCGGTGATGGAGAGGCACCCAAGGACAAAAGCAAGGTAAACCCAGGGGACCCTCGTATAAGCTTAAATCTGACATTGATTTAGCTATAGATTTAAAGAATTTTTTTGAAGAACGCATTTGGAATAGCAAAGTGGAACTCACATTCGATGATATTTTGGGCATTGCCAAACTTGAGTTTCATGAAGAGATTATTGATATTATCAAAAGAAAGAGGCAGATACCAAGTGAACAGGAGCCATAGTCAGTTAAGAGCCAGGCGGTTCGCCACATTGAAGCAATTTTGGATGACTATGAAGAGTATTTGGCTAATCTTGAAGAAGAAGAAGAGTCGAGGTCTGTGGTGGTGTCAAATCCAACCGTACCAGAGGTAAGGCATGTTCATTTCAATGAAGATGAAGACAATGAAAGTATACCAAGGAGTCACTTTTCAAGGACTCATTGGGCAAGAGCAACAACTGAAACTGTTGTAAAGCTTGGCAACATTGAAGAACCGGTCTTAGCACTAATAGATCATGGATCGGAGATCAATTTGATGGAAAAAAGCTTGTACAAAAAGAGTAAATGGCCTATTGATGTGGACCATGTTTGGTGGATTCGAGCTGCCAATATGCTTCCAGGTGACCTCTATGGTGCATGTGCCAATGTTAAGGTAACTGTAGGGGATGTCTGGGATGAGAAAAATTTCTTTATACAGGAACATTCCTCTTATCCATTAATTTTAAGGCAACCATACATTACGGCTGTGCGAATGGAAACCAAGGTGTTGGATGATGGCTCGGCCTATGCCAGGGTCCGAAGCTGAGATGGTAAGAAAGCTGTTCAATTCTTGATTGTATGTGTTGAACATGCCAGGAACAAGGATAGTCTACGTGATCATCCAATGCCAAAGATACACAAGGAGTGTAGAAAACACAGGTTTTCACAGGATTTTCTTGGAGTGCCATTATAAAGCGGGACTATGGTGGTACAAATGAGGAGAAGTTCTCTCAAAGAGAAGATTTCTCTTCGGGGTTTTTGGGGTTAACATCTAAAGCTTCGGTATCTTTCAAAAAATTTAATGATTTGCCAAAGTGGGAAAAACAGTATGTTTTAGGTATCCAAAGTGAATTGTAGGGATGTGGTGTGCTTGAATCACATGATGTGATTTCAAGAACCTTTGAAGAGGTATCATACGTAGATACTATGTCAGAGCTTGAGGAAATCAAGCAACACAGGTTACAAAGCGGAACTGAAGTGGTTAAGGTCCATTCAATGGACATGTATGATGAGTTAGGTATATATGAAGCACTTATGCATATTGAGGATAATTCAGGTGAAGCAGTTGAAGCATAGGTAGAGACAAAATACAAGATTGTTGCAAAGAAAGTGAGGCCAGTGGCTACACCGCTACCAGAAGGAAAAGATGGGATGATCAAGGAGGCTTCTCAACAGCCTATACTCAGAAATCCAAAGAACATAGGGCATAAATTTACTAAGGAGACATTGCAGCAACTGAAGGTTGGAGAAGATGGTTTCCTCAATGAAGAGGAGATCAAGTGTTTTCAAGATATGCTTGAAAAAATTGATAAATATTTTGCTTTTGAGCCAAGTGAGATAGGATGTGTGGATCCAAGTGTTGTTCACCTATGGTTATTTTCACTTCCTTACATGCAATGGATCTTACGTCCTATTTTAGTTCCTAAAGCTCACTTGCCAAAGCTTATCAATTTGCTTAATGAAAAGATTCAAATGGGAATTTGGAGCCATCATGTGCACCATATTCCAATCAATGGTTTACTGTTCTGAAGAAAAACGATACATTAAGGTTCATTCAAGATATGCAACCGGTTAATAAAGTAACAATCCGCAATGTGGGTACTGGCCCAATTGTGGATGAATTTGTTGAGGCCTTTGCAGGTAGATCTATTTACTCCATGGGTGATCTTTATTTAGGATATAATCAATTCCAGCTAGCTTTGGAGATCAGGGATCTTACTACGACGCGTACTCCTCTTGGTTTGGTAAGGATTTGCACTCTGCCACAGGGTGCTACTAATTTTGTAGCTCATGTGATGAGCTGCATGAATAAGGTATTAGGGGATTTTGTCCCACATGTTACTATGCATTTCATTGATGATCTACCAATTAAGAGATGTGAAGAAGGCTCAAAAGATGAAGCAAAAGACCAGACTCGGGTGCAGATAGTTTGTTGCTCAACATATTGCTGACTGTGATGCTATTTTATCAAGGCTTGAAGAAGTTAACTTAACACTTTCAGGTCAAAAATCAACTTTTGGTGCTAAGGAAGTCTTAATAGTGGGACAGACGTGCAGTTCTAAAGGTAGAAGGCCATGTCCATCAAAAGTCGAAGCTATCCAAAAGATGAAGGAAACATGTTCTTCGGTTACTGAAGTTCGTCAATTCTTGGGTGCATGTGTGTTCTATCATATTTGGCTACCACAAATTTACTCATGTTGCATAGGTGTTGTATCAATTGTTAAGGAAAGGTAAAAGGTTTGTTTGGGAAGAAGTTTACACACAAGCTAACAGAAAATTAAAGAAGATTCTTCTTGAGGCTCCGACCTTTAAGGAAAGCCGACTATAAATGCAAAAGTCCAGTTATTTTAAAAGTTGACATTAGCCCGACAGGTATTGGATGGGCTATAGGTCAAGATGATGCTAAAGGACACAGGTATGCAGTGAGATTCAGAGCCAAGGTGCTCAATGCTCGTCAACGAGGTTATCCAGAGGTTAAGAGGGAACTTTGGGGCATTGCTACTGATCTAAGGATTGATAAAGAATACTTTATTGGAGCTTTTGTTGTGGAAGAGACAGATTGCTTGCCACTGATTGGGATAATTGAAAACTTCTCTACTCCAGACGTTGCCATGCTACGATGGATAGCCTAGATTAAGCTCTTAACCCTGAATTTTGTCATATTGCAGGTAGAGATAATCCTGTTTTGCAGATATGTTATCGAGAGCCAGGTTTGAAGATGAAGAAGAGATTTTAACCACTAGTGATGATGTTGGCTTGATGTTCTACACGTCCTCTTATCTACATGCCAATTGTGGAAACATTGCTCATGTTTTTGAAGTATTTTTTGAAGAATTTTATGACCGGGAGTGGCTTATGATTGGCTGCTACCTAAGTACTCTCACTAGACAAGAAGGATGGAGTGACCGAGATTTCAAGAAGATCAGGAAAAAGACCTATGGCTATTTCTTGAAAGACGGACATTTGTGGAAGCAATGGAAGCGCCCAGGAGGGGTACCACAACAAATTATTTGTGACAAAGCAACTCAGTAGTAGGTGATCAAAGCGTTTCATGAAAGTGTATGGGCTGGACACATAGGAGTCTAGGCCCGAGGGATTCACCATGGAAAAATTACCACACCACGTAAGTGCAGGGAAAGGGGGTTTTTTACAATTTACATAAGCGTATAAGTTAGAGGCAGCCCCCCAATAATTTATCTCCCAAGCTTAAAAATAAGGGAGGGGGATATCATATTTATGGGGGGTGGGGGTGGGGTAGGGGTGGGGGTGGGAGGGGGGACCTAATGTGCACTAGTACTCGGATGAATCTAGGGGAAGTTTTTTTATCACCTCACATATCAAATTTTTCATCAAGCCAATCATAGATAAGGGCTTATTTGGAGCAGGTAAAGAGTTGATTTATACTAGCTTTGGATGGGTCAGAATTGGACGGGTAGCAAGAGTGCATGCTGATCGAGCACATAGTTTGAAAGTTAAAGTAAGATACATTGAGGGTACATCTAGTTATCAACAAAAGTGGTTCCTTAGTACGTTGCCAGTCACTATGCTATACACTCTTTGACTACTTCATTCAGTTAGATCATGTGAGACCTAATTTTTATATTTAAGATAGGGGTATGATAGTTTTCCTTCATTGATTGTCGTATAAGCGTAGAAAGGGGGGTCATGTTTCCTAATATGAATCGTACATAGGGGTTTTATCAAAGTTGTCCGCTCGCAGGTGGCATCCCATCTTGTATATAGAGTGAATCCCCCGGGAGTCTGGGCAACCTTTGTCAAGATTAAAGACCGGTATTTGTGGAGAGGTATATACAAAGATGTGGTTCAATTTGTGTGTGCGCTCCTTGCCGCACTGTCGAAGCAAGGGACTTGCCGATACACCGTGTATGAGCCGCAGACGGCTCCAAGCACACAACTAGTTTAACTAGTAAGCTCAAGAGGGCAATGGTGTGTCACTCACCGCCTTATGCTCCTGCCGTAGAGGATTCCTCGCCGCGAAGAAGAGGGAGACGCCGCTACGCCGCGCTCAACCGCCTCACCGCCGTCGTGCCGCCGCAACGCTCGATCGCACACTCTCTCTCTCTCTCTCTCTCTCTCTCTCTCTCTCTCTCTCTCTCTCTCTCTCTCTCTCTCTCTCTCTCTCTCTCTCTCTCTCACACACACACACACACACACACACACACACACACACACACACACACACGCACACACACACAAGGAGATGGTGAAGGAGAAGGTGGAGATGGAGCAAGAGCAGCTTCTATTGCACAATGAGAGAATGACTCAATTTTAGGTTTAATTGGCTTTTATGTGAGCTCACCCCATTCACACTTGGGCGCCCATGCTTAGCCAACTAACCCTAGCATGTTCGTGTTAGAGTGCGCCTCTCATCGGCGATCACTCTACCTTTCCCTATTGGACCGACAAGCCCGGTGCCTGACTCTACTTAAATAAATAATACGGTTACAGTGTCCGTCGTAGGCGATAGGGTGTCCGTGAGCCACGAGGGTTAACATTGCCCCCCTTCTTGATGTAGATTCCGTCCTCGGAAGCTATTGAGTTGAAGCTTGGTATGTCCATGTTGTAGAGCATCTAGATTTGAATCTGCAAGGCAAAGTCACTGTTTTAGCAAGCGGAATTATATTGCCATAAATCATGAGGGGAATGTAAAGTACATGTGGAAATGAGTAAATGCAAGATTTATGAAATGTTAGACTGCCATTAAGGACAAATAAATTGCACTTTGAGTAAATTAATTAATCAAGAGTTTTGAGCTTATGGGTGAGTCTATCAATTAGTTAGCTATGACTAAGGTTAAAACAACTACTCTAGTACTAGCTAAGCTAAGAAGATTATCTAAATGCAAGATTCCCTAATTATGCTTTTCAGCTTTGATTAGCCAACTTGCTCTCACAACTGGAAACAAAAGCTTGAAATGTTAACTGTAAGCTCAATGGAAGTCTTTTAATTTTTTATTTTTTATTTTTATACTTTTTTACTTTGGGTCACAATCATGTGACGTGTGTGCTTATTTTGTATGTCCGGGGTTTTCTGCTTCTCAAGGAAAAGTGCCCACACTGGGAACCTCTAGGGCTCTAGTACCATAGACAATAAATGTGAGTGAAGTACCAATTCAAGCCATGATTTCTCTTCCAGTGTAAGATTTTTCATTTGTGGCACTTGTGTTTTTTTTTTTTTTTTTTGCATCCATTTCCTTGGTATTCGCACTAGTGTTTTTTGTTGTTTGAGTGAGCAAGCCTTTCTCTGCCTAAAACATTCCTAAGGTCTCAAATACTTGGATAATTTTATTAGCTAGGCCTAGTGGTCAAGTAAATGAGTTAACCTAAAGTCACGGTCTCCTAATCTCCAGGCTCATCCATAAGATTAAACTGGAGTTCAATCAACTTAAGCAAAGACAAATTTATACATCTATAATGGCAGATAACAATCATAACTATTGCACTCAAACAAAGAATGAAAATCATTATTAGCAATTACACATATCCACCAACATGAATCATGGAAAGTAGTACACCTGGAGGTATGGAGTGGCTCATTTCGTTGAAGCAGATGTCCTCAGCCATGTGAATGGAGATCCATAGAAGTCCTACCTAACACATCCGAAAACAGGCACTATACCTCTAGGAGGCATGTCAGTGTGAAAAATTAAAACTCCTAAAAAGCAAACTCAAAACACAATCTAGACCCCTAACCTACCTATCTGTCACCCCTTTTGGAATCAAGGAAAGAGGATATTATATAAACCGGGTGGCCACCCTAAGGCTAGGCCTCTATCCTCATCATCTAGATAAATAAAATCGTTGTCCGTGAGGCCATAGTCTTCCTCGGTCTCTATTAGTTCCTCTTCATCATCCTCTTGTGCAAGCATGCTAATCAAGAACCTCGCGATGCGTGGATACTCATCTTGTGCAAAAGAATAAGCACGTGCCATTGGAGACACATTCGCTACTGGGTATGGATCACTAGTTAGCCATAGACGTATCAGCCATTCTAACTCCTCAAAATTTCTCTCACATGCAAGGCTCTCTATCAAATCCCATTCGCAAGAAAGTATAGGGTAGCATACGTAGAACACTTGAGGAAAAGACAAAGGGTACCTTTCATCAAAAATAGAAGTGCATGCCTCTGGTGAAGTAGCCATTTCTGACAAGACAGATAGATTTGGTTAGGCCTTTAAAACATAAGAGTTGTTTTTGTGTGTTGCTTGAATTGACACGGTGAATTTGGACTTATATGTAAGATCTGATAGGGTGCTCTCTCGTTGCTAGTCACTCTTGCTCTTTACTATTTTTGTTTTTTGTGAGTATAAGGCTATATATATACATTCCCTAAGATTGGAATTGAGAGGTCAGGGAGGAAGGTTGAGAGGGGAGCGAGTGAATGATTGAGGTTAGCAAACACTCCCCTCTTCCTTGGGTAGATCATACCTTTGGAAGGAGGTCGTCACCTTTTTAAACCAATTGTTCCAAGTTGTTATGGGTGAAGGTTTTAACCAATAGTTTTCGACCGCCCTATGCGTTTCATCTAGTTGCAAGGGTGGTAAGGTACTCTCCCATGATTTTATTTGCAACGTTGTTGTAGGTGGTGAACTTACCCCGGGAGGTGCAAACTCTTTCGTGCTTGTATGGATATGTACAGTGGTAGGTGGAGGTTGTGTCGAAGCTTCTATTTGCGTATAGGAACTACATGAAGAGCAAGAAGCTTCATTTGATTTCCCTGTTCCTGAGCTAGGTGGAACAAATCGTTCATTCTTTGGCACCCAAACTAGCTCTAGATCGGGTGTGTAACATTCCATGATTTTTTCTTTTCCGCGATTTTCAATTTGTTTTGGAGCCACAGGATTGGGTTTACATGGGCCAGGTGACAGGTAAGAGTACACTTTACGTTTGGGCACCCAGATTTGATCATTTCCTTCATAGTATCCTTGGGCTTCCAATAATCGTTTAGGAATCCAACGCAACATTTCTTTACATTTCTTGGAGTGAGTGGGACGGTTCTTACTAGGCTTCCGTTTTTTTGCATCAACCATGCTTACTACAGAGGCTTTAGGGACCCACTTGTATGTTTTCTGTGTTATATTAGGATGGTTCTTGTGTGTCTCAAGCTTTCTTTCAACTATATCAGTTGAAGCTCTAGAGAGTTGGGCTATGGGGACGTGTGGTTCAACCTCCTGGACATGCAATGTCTTGGGTTTTATTCTTTAGGCAATATCTCAGGGACTATGGCTTGAGTGGTAGGGCTAAGAGTTGGTTTTTGCGTTGTAACACCCCCAGTCCCCCAATCAATAGTGCATTTGGTGGCTATCATCCACGTGCGGCCTAGGTTTATATTACCCTCCATAGTTCCAGTAGGCATGACCAAAAAGTCTTGAGCTACAATCCCATTGTCATAACTGACAGAAGTGTGCCAGATTCCAAAAACCGTAGTTTTTTTCTTGTTGACACCCTTGACTTGGATAATACTCTCAGATAGAGGTGGCTTCCCTAACTGACACCACACCCCATAGGATAGCAGATTATATTTAGCACCCGTGTCCAATAAGGAGTTATATAGCACTTTTCCATAGGCACTATTTAACTCAATGGGGTATCGTAGAGGTGTGTCAGAGTCCAACCCATCCTCTTCGATTTCCACGTGGAATGCATTTGTGACTCCAAGGTTAGCCTCTCGTTTTTGTCTTATACGTTGTTGTCGCTCCTTAGCCTCAGCTTGAGCTTGTATCTTGTTTAACTCGGTTTGTGCTTTGGCGGCCTTCTTTTGATGAATGGCCCGTAGTTCTTCTTGGCTTAAAGGATCATAATATCTTTTGAATTTACTCCCATTGAGGAATCCAATGGTTTCAACTCCATCAAGAGTTTCCACACGAAGGGTACCTTGTGGGGTAATTTCACATACTCTATATGGTCCTTTACCAGCATATTTCAACTTTTTCTTCTCTTTACGTACTCCATACATAAGGACTTTATCACCAACTTTGATGTCCTTGTCCTTCACATGGCGATCAAACCACTTCTTTCTTCTATCCTTTTCCACAAGAGCATTTTGCACAGCCAACTGTCTCTCTTCGTCTAGTTTTTCTAAGATATACAAACGCTCGGTTAAGGGGTTACCATTCCATCCTTCTTGCGAAGCTACCCTAAGACTAGGAATGACAAACTCCCAAGGCATAACCGCTTCTTGACCGTATACCATTTTGAATGGCGTACAATTAATAGCCACTTTATAAGCAGTACGATAAGCCCATAGAGCAGATGTCAACTTCAAATCCCAATCAGTGCGATGAGCTTCTACCGTCTTGGTTAAAATAGAGATTAGAGTCTTGTTGGTGCTCTCGGCTTGTCCATTAGCTTGCGGGTAATAAGGTGTAGACTTATGGTGGGATATCATAAAGGTCGTGGTAAGCTCTCTTATTACCTCATTTATAAAATGGGTACCATTATCACTAACAATTTCAAAAGGGCAACCAAATCTTGTGATAATGTTCTCAAAAAGAAACTTAGCTGTTGTCCTCGCGTCAGCTTTTTGTGAAGCCTTAGCTTCAGCCCACTTTGTTACATAGTCCGTAGCAACTAGAATATATCGAGATTGAGTGTTGCGAGCTGCGGGACTAATTGGACCTACAAAGTCTAAGCCCCATTTTTCAAATGGTTGGGTTACTTTAATAGGATGTAAGGGCATTCTGTCTTTGCGCTGTGTGGTCTTGTAACGTTGGCACTCATCACACCCTTTTGCAAAAAGTGATGCATCCTTAAATAAAGTTGGCCACCAATAGCCTGATTGCAGCACCTTTCTAGCAGTCAGGTTTCCTGAAAAATGTCCTCCTGCTATGCCCATATGTGCTTCTTGCAAGATATACAAATATTCATCCTCACAGGCACAACGCCTAAGAATATCATCCTTACCTAATCTATACAGAGTTCCGGCAATCAGACAATAGGGTTCACATTCTTTTACTAGCCTTCGAGCGATATCCTTACGAAGTTCCTTGGGTGGAAAACCATTAACTAAAAAGTTAACAATGTTCTCACTCCATTCAGGCATAGTCTCAACTATGAATAGGGAAGTATCGCGTAATTCATCATCAACTCCTGTAGGGGCTTCACCATTGGTTATGCGAGACAAATGATCAGCCATGACGTGCCTTTTACCGGGTCTCACTACAATCATGAAATCAAACTCCAGAAGAATTAACAACCATCGTGTGATTCTTCCTGTGGAGCATGGCTTGTTTACCAGATACAGCAACACTTGATGGTCCACATAAAATACAAACTTGTTTGCCAGAAGGTAGTAGTGAAATTTCTTTACTGCATAAACCATTGCCAAACCTTCTCTCTCTGTAGTGGTGTAGTTCCTTTCAGCATCGTTCAATTGACGGCTTGCAAAGCTAATGGGATAGTCCAATTTATGTTCTCCTGGTTGAGTGAGAACACACCCAATAGCAAAGTTTGATGCATCAATATGCACATGGAAAATGACATCCCAGTTAGGTGTCCTTAAAATCGGAGCACTTGCTAGTGTTTTCTTCAATTGTTCATAGGCCTGGTCACACTCTTCAGTCCATTTAAATTCAATGAGAAGCTTGTACAAAGGACGTGCTATCTCAGCGAAAAATAAAATAAACCGTCGATAATAACCCACGTGTCCCATGAACCTTTGAACTCCCTTGTAATTGGTTGGTGGTGGTAACTCTAGAATCACTTTAATTTTGCTCTCATCGGTTGAGATACCATTCTTGGATACTATATGCCCTAAAATAACTCCATGCTTGACCCAAAATTGGCATTTGAACGGGTTCAATGAGATACGATATAACCTACACTTTTCAAACACCTTCCGCAAACATGATAGATGTTCCTTCCAAGAAGAGTAAACACAAAGGTCGTCTAAGAAAGCTTCACAAAACTCTCTCAAATATTCTTTAAAAGCAGTGTTTATTAATCGTTGGAATGTAGCAGGGGCATTTGTTAAGCCAAAAGCCATCACACGAAATGCAAACACGCCAAATTCTGTGATGAAGGCAGTTTTATCTTGGTCCTCTAGCGCTATCGTGATTTGGTTGTAGCCTGAGTACCCATCTAGAAAGCTATAAGCTTCCTTGCCTGCAACTCTTTCGAGTACATGTTCGGAATATGGTAGGGGGTAATGGTCTCTTCTAGTAGCTGCATTAACTTTTTTGAGGTCCACGCACACCCTGAGTTTCCCATTCTTTTTTGGCACGATAACTATTGGAGACACCCATTCAGAGTGTTCAATAGGATATATGAACCCACATTTGATAAGCTTTTCTAGTTCTTCTTGAATGATCTTTGCGTACTTAGGATTCATCCGGTAGGGTCTCTGTTGTACGGGCTTCGTAGTGCTAATCATAGGGATTGTATGTTGGACCACAGAAGGTGGAACACCTTTCATATCATGGTATGTCCAAGCGAATACGTCCTTGAATTCCTTGAGAAGCTCTTTGAGGACCGCCTCTTCAACTTCTGTGAGGTCTTGGGCAATAAAAACAGGTTTTGATTCTTCACCGGGGTCAGCTAATTCTATTTCTTTAACTATTGCCGGACCATCATAGATTCCATTATTCCCATCGATAGGTATTCTTTGGGCTTTTGTGTACACAACCTTTGCTTCCCCTGTGGTGTAAGATTTGAAATGTTCTGGTGCAGGATGCAAGTCTGTGGATTCCGGTTGTGCTTTGGTTTGTGCTTCCATTTCTGCTTTCTTGTGTTGTCGAGCTAACTCTTGGTTTTGACGCCTCCTTGCAGTGCGGCTCAACCTTGGCTTGTCTATGATTTCTAATTGGGCTATGTCATGGGGTCGTGGTCTACACCACATAACATTTTGGAGATATTCACCCCAATTGTCTACCAAATTTCGATGAGCATCACATGACCCTGCGCCATTCTATTGAGGATCTCTTCTTTTTTATCCTAGCACGTACATTGGCTCGATATCGACGCCTCTTAAGGTTTTTCTTTTTCTTATTTGAGACCTGCTTTTGATTTGCATTTAGATCTGGCTCACTAAAGGAGTCCTCGTTGGTGTCCTCTTCACTCTCGGGGGAGCTATCATCGGTTGATGTGGTCGGTCCTTCCAAATGTTTTGACTCTGAACTTGCTCCACTCTCTAATTCATGAGATTCAGAATCCGTTTCACTCTGAGAGTCAGTGTCCAAGTCGTGTTGGTCACAGTCTTCTATTGAGCTATCAGTGTCACTGTCAGATTGGTCCACAATTGCCTTGCCCTTAGAAGATGCATGTATGGCACTTATCATGTTCAGAGGTGCAATTTGTGGTACCTCTTCCCCCTCTGGTGTGACCCAAGTGGTTCCTCTATTTCCCCAGGTATCTATGGTTGCGGCTAGGTGTACCCAGTCTACGTTGTCTGATTCCGTCATACCCGGTAACACATCCATGTAAGGAGAATCTTGGCCAATGTCTGTATCCTTCTTACAAGTGTAACAATATTGTAGTGGGGCCGAGTGAACTGTGGTGTCAGAGCGATGATCAATAATGGTTTTACTCCCTAAGGGGTGTACCTTACCAGTCACCAAATCCACTCTAAGGACAGAGTCTTGGAATTGCAAATAGACATGATTTTTAGACCAATCGTGAACCATTTGTGCTTCCTGATGAATGGTCGTCCTAAAATCATTTCATATGACATAAGGTGTTTAGAGAAATCCATTACAATGAAAGTATGTCGTACCTTGTGTCCTAGAACTTTGATCTTAAGATCCTTGAGCATCCCCATAGGTTTGGCTATGGTACCATTTGCCATCTTTACCACAATGTTAGTAACACTGAGGTGGGGTTTTCCCATGGATTCCCAACAATCTTTTGTAACGATGCTAACTCCCGCACCACCATCAAGAATTCCCTTTATAGTTAATCCCTTGGTAGTGATGGGTAGGGTCGCATTAGACTCGTCGCCTTCAAAATACTGCCCTAATTCGTTAATGGGTACCTCGATCACGGACTCGTTTCCATCTAAGTCAAGTGATTGCACATGATTTTCCTCATCAATCATAATCGAGTCAAGCCTATTTGGTTGCGCAAACTGTGGTAATCCCGTTCGTAGCTCTCCGTTAAGGAATGCTCGGAGTGCAAGGAATAACTCAGGATCTCCATACAGCTTTGCTATGATCGTGGTTCGGACCTCAGAAGACATGAAGTCCACTAGTTTGGCAACATTCATTGGCATTTTGCAGGGTGTAGGTCCTTGACTAGGAACTGGTGAGGATGGAATCTCATATTCCTCAATGGGATCAGGTATTCCTTCGTTAAACATCCTTTCCAACAAGAAAGGTGTTTGCTCACTTTCTAATGTCCCGTCCTCACTCCCTTCTTGGATGATACTAGATATGGCTAACGGTCTATGGTTCATGTGGGGTGGATGAACTTGCGTGGGAAACACTGTGTCATGAATTTTGACATGCATGGGTTCTGGTTCTAGTTTCCTTTGAGTCTCCTCCACTAAACCTCTTAGATGTTTCACTTGCTCAATCTCGTCTACTGGGTTTGGGTACGTCCCAATCTTCTTTTTACGATTCTTCTCTTTTTGCCCCTGCGGTTTATCTTGGGGGTCTTGGATTGGATTTGGAAACACTTGTGGTGTTTTCAGAGGCTCTTTATGGTTTTCTCTTATTCGGTTTTCATTTGGTTCCATGTTACGGTTTTCTTTGTCGGTCTTTCCCTTTGTGGCATTGGTTCTAGTCTCCATTGTCTCGATTGAATTTGAATCATCCTCGAGGTCATTCATATACACGGGGTCATCTCCTATTCCTATGTTTGTTTTGGAACTTGGCTTTGAATTTCCCGTATTCTGCGACCTCTTCCTTCGTGTCTTCTTTTTCTTTGCTTGGATGACTGACGCGGTATCTCTCTCTTCGAGGATATGGCCTGGCCCTTGAAGCATGGACCGTGTAATCGCATAAGCGGGTGCGACGGGTGATATTGGCGATGTCACACTAGCAATTTCAACCAAATTTAGGGGTGTGATTTTAGGCACATTTGGGTTATAGGGGCATTGGGCAATCAAGTGATCTATGCCACAACGATTACATGTGAGTATTGGCATTGCAGACGTGCTCCCTTGATTCATTTGCATCTGCGCAGCATTCTTTTGCAGCCTAATAGGGCACTCCGCTGCCCGATGTGGTCCACCACACTCGTAGCATTGAAGAGGTGGCCTCCTAGCCTGGGTGTTGATATTTTGACCTCTGGATGCGAGAGCAGCAGCGTGATAAACCGGCTTGACTTGCCCCCAACAATCTTCCATGTAGTATATAGGACACTCTTCCAATGTATCAAGTCCGTAGGCAATACTAGTGTCTATTTCCTCCTCACAACCATCTGCATAAGCATTAGATGGCTCGCAACCCACTTGGTTCATAGGGGCGACCCTTGGATGCAGGGGCTGCGGTCCTAGCACAGGAGGTGGTAGCGGTGTAGCTTGTACAACATTTTGAGATCTAGGGACCATGTGTTGCGGTAGTTGCTCAACAGATGGAGCAGGCATCAATACAGGAGCTCGAGGTGCATCCGTCCAGGCTACAAGTGGTCTATTTGCCATAATGCGTTTGATCATTAAACAATCCTTAGCTTGGTGACCATACCTACCACATGCGTTGCAAGTTCCATTAAATTTTACTCTAAACGTAGGGCACTCACTAGTGCTATGTGGACCTAAGCAAATGGAACACCATTGTTGCTCCCTTCTTGGATACATGTGACTATTTTGAGGGGGCCGATTATCCTTAAGAGACTCTTGGATTGCCTTGGTGAGGTCTGTCAAGAATGTCTCAAATACCTTTGGCTCATTGGCAATGGGCTTTGCAGTCATGGGTTCATACTCAATGGCTTGTGAGCTAGTGGATCTCGTGTCAGTAGACACCCTCATGCCTGCTATCATCAAGTTGTCCTCTAGTTGGATTGCATTGGCAGTGACATCTTCCCAGGTTGTGATACCTCTAATCACTAGTCCATTATAGATTCCTTCATTCCTCAACCCTCGAATGAATCGATCAAGTAGTTGGTTATTGTTGAAGCGCTCATTTACAGGGCAGCGAGAGTTTAAGTGCTTTAGACGCCTAATGAAGTCCCTTACTGACTCTCCTTCCTTACGTTCGGCCTTCTGTAGCTGAGATGCTACACCCCAAAGCACACCTTCTCGTATGTACTCCTTTAGAAACAACCTTCGAAGGGTAGGGTAGATTGTTTTCTCGTCCACCCTTAGGGTCCTATACCAATCTCCAGCCTTCCCACTTAATGTCAAGCTTAAGGCATTGCACTTATGTTGTTCGTTGCGTTCCCCTAAGGAATCACATACTTGTTCAAACACTTCAATGTGTTTCCTAGCATCTTCGTCCCCATTGAATTTTTGCGTGAGTTTGGCAATTTGTACTGCCTTACTTCTAGGCTCTCTATCAGATGCATGACGCATATTTTCCGCGATAGATCGACCTATGGTTTGAGCAAACGCTGCCAAGTCACCTATGTGAGGAGGCAGGGCCAATGGAGGTACTCTTGGAATCATATGTGGGAGAGGGACGGGTACCGGTCTTGGCATATGTGTGGATGATGCAGGATATGGAACATAACCGGGCATAGGTCCACTCGGATAAGGGCTAGGGAGCGGCACTCGAGGAGCATAAGCAAGTGGTACAATTGGGGGTGTGGGGGCCATGTGTGCATAAGGGGCTAGAGGCACATATGGTGGAGGCCCCATATTAGGTGCTACGACACTAGGTAGTGGCACTGCGCTAATCGTAGATGTCATCGGTACATTCTCTGTCAGGCTTATCCCTTGGAGTGAGCACTGTGTTTTCCTTAATAGATGGTTGAGCCAAGTTAGGGAAGCTAAAGTTGTCGATCGGAGGCTCAGATTGCATAGAGACCCCAGGTGAAATGACGTAAGATGGGTCCATGGGGCTCATTAGAGGAGTCTCCATTTGTGATAGAGTAGGCTGTTGAGCCTTGCTCGTATCCAAAAATCTCATGGGGCCAGTTGAGAGTATATTTACCCCTCGGTTTTGCCTTTCTGATTGAATAATGCCATGGATAACATTACAGATCATTTTCTCTTGATCTTCGATGCTCGTGGCACTAGAGGTGGATTGTACAATCTCTATCCATCCTACATGGTAGGCGTGGCCAGAGTGTAGATCCGTCAACACCTCAGTGTGGAGGTCGTATGTCCAATGATCATTAATGAAAAATCCTTCTAGAGTCGACGTGTTAACGGTTTCTTGTGAGGTAGAAGCAATGTTGCTCCCCGTGGTTTTACTTGTCACCAACGGTACTCTAGAGGGAACTTCTGAAGGAGGCAGCTCAACAGGGCCTTCTTGGTAAGAAGTTGGCAGGATATCCACATGGACACTCTTTGGGGGTGTGGGGTCCACGTGCGATGTGAAAGGAGAGTCCACTTCCCCACCCCCTTCATGTACTTCATTTGCATCAGGTTCCGAGCGAGTAGCTCTACCTAATGTTTCCATGAAACGGCTAAACATACTAGTACTAGGCTGTGGAGCTTCGGGAGGTGCATGGCCTTCTCTCTCAGTGTTTTGGGTAGGGTATGCTTCCATGATTTCTGAGTCGGAGGAGGAATCACTAGCGGCTATTTTAGGGTCTTGGGTGGTGCTACCTTGTGTCCCCGCTGAGGGTCTAGAGCCTATCGTGGGTAGGTAATGGGTGTCCGTATGAACAGAGGCACCCTCAATATGCTCGTGTTCTAGCACCCGCCCAGAGCGTAAGTGCATGTGCTTTTGATACCCTAAGGTGTCAAAAAGCTGCTCTAGGAGGCCTTGTGATTAGTTTTTAGCGTGTTTTTTGTTTGATTTTTTGCTAGATTTTTTAGAGCGTGTCGTGGAATGGGCCATGTGATAGCTCGAAACAAGCGTATCGGTCAGAGGGTCGTGCCGTGCTTTACAGCCCTCCGTTTGGTCACTCTATATCCTCGGAATCCCTAAAACTGTCAATTTCCAGTAGGGAACTAGGCCCAAACTAGAAGGTCTAAGGGTGCAAGTGGGAAGAGAAGGGAGGAGAGTGGAGGACTTGTCCCACATGCTCTCATTCTCTCTTGAGGGAGTAGGGTATATATATAAGAGTGAGTATAGTATATATCATAGGACTGAGGCCTGGGCCTGGGCTTGGGCTTGGGCTTGGGGAAATGATCTCGATCCCGATCAATCTTTTATACAGACCAACCCGTACGTTTTTATAACTCACGTTCTTTATTTTCGAAAATTTAACCTCCCACTCCCTCGCGTTTTTTATTTTTCGGATTTTTTTTTTGAAATTTAAAAAAAAAAAACAAAAAAATTAAAAAAAAATTTTGAGATATTATTTGGTACGCGTTTTGGTGCGCGTTGACCTCACCTAACTATTTACTGCCCCACCTATCTGCTGGCCTGCTAATCAGTGGTTCACCTAATTACTAACCTACTTAATTAACTAACTGTGCGCCTAACTGTGCACAAACCAGAAAACACAGAAAACACAGAAAATGCAGAAATTGAAACTTGACAGAACTGTGCAGTGAAAACACAGAAAATGCAAAAAAAGCAAGAAATGCTAATTGTGTGTAAACAGAAAAACAGAATTTTGCTAACTGTCTAACTAATACTAAATGTACGCAGCAGAAACACAAAAAATGCAAACTGTGCGCAACAGAAAAACAGAATTAACACTTGCAGAAAAAATACACCTTCCTCTCCCTCTTCTTTCCTACTGCAAACCACTCATACAAGAAGCACAAAGTGCTTCTTGGGCTTAGTGCAGGGCTATTCCCTGGCAACGGCGCCAAAAATGTGCGCTCCTTGCCGCACTGTCGAAGCAAGGGACTTGCCGATACACTGCATGCATAGGCTCTTTGCAAAATTCATGTTGTGTATCCCGAACTACATGTATAGATTCTTTGACAAATTCACCCTACATATCCTGAAGCTATAAAGCCTCACCCTCAAAGACTTCTATTTCATGCACAACATCTGCAAAACCCAACATTGCATACACAGCTTCAACTCTGTCTTCATCATTACCCTGTAAAAAAGTAGCATCCTGCACAATGAACTCATCAATCAGAACTTTTAACTTTGATCGTACTTCTCCTCGAATATCTGCGTAATGTTTAACTAGTAAGCTCAAGATTGTGTAAAGATGTCGTGCCTTGCAAAAAGTCGGCCGGCATGTGTGCCAAATGTGGTGCCCTTCATAAGGCCGCCCATAAGGCATGACATGAGGGCCGCACACTAAGACCAGCCACCCACCCAACTCGAGGGTTTTATTAAGTGTAAAAAGAAAGGAAAGAAAGAAAGGCAGGGCGGGCAACAGAGGCGCCGCAGGCAGCGAGGAAGGAGATGAGAGCTCGCGCAAGCCAATGGGGTGCTCAGACGAGCCCGACTGTGAAACGCAATTCCCTCACTAGGCCTAGGCGCCCTCGTTCGAGCCAAAAGCCGTCAAATTCTGTGCAGGTCGGGGACTCAAGTACCACGTCATAGAGAAGGTACCCATTAGCGACATTGCTAATGGGTATGCTTTTGTTAGCAAGAGAATAAGCCATGCAAGATATAAAGGGAAGGGGGGCTTTCTTTAGCACTCTCGTGTGTTTGGAATTCTCTCCCCTTTCTTGGAGCTCTCTCCGTAGGAGCAAGCAAAGCTCTCAATCTCTTCATCTCACTTATTTCATATTCCTAAGCTCTCTAATCCTTAAGCTCATGAGCCAAGCCTAAGCTTGATTTCATTAAGCTTTCTAAAGCCAAGCTTTCCTAAGCTCTAATCTCATTACCCAAGCCTAAGTCGGATTATCATAAGCCCACTTAAGCCAAGCCAAACAAAGCTCTTGATCTTATTAAGCTCAATTTCTTAAGCCAAACCAAATATCACTCTAATTAGCCAAACTTAAGCCTTGATCTCCGTAAGCCAAACCTAAAGCTCTCAAAGCTAAGCTCTCAAAACCAAACTTCCCTAATCATTAGCCACCATAACCTTAAGCCGTAAACCTAAGCCACAATCGTAAGCCAAATCAAAATTCCTAAGGCCGTTCGAAACCGAAGCTCCCATAGCCATAGTGGAAGGTAAATCGATTCTCTTTCAATCTTGAAGCAGCAGGAGGGAACGAATCAGATCAGTAATAATTGTCTCGATTAGCACCTAGATTAAGACAGGTTCAACCTTATAAGGAGCATAAAAGCTTCCATTAACAATTGATTAAACATGGATACTGTTGATCATTTGGTTTAAGTTAAACTGTTTGTTCTAAGCTCTATTCCCATTAATTGTGTCTGTTGTAAGTCTTTTCATCGCACCTCTCACAGCCAGGGGCCCTGTGCCTTCCCGGCTCACCTTTGAATACAAATCCCCCGACAACGTGAAAGATGGCACGTCAAGTGAGCAACACCATGGTGATGCAAGCATACCTTCCTCTGCATAGATGGTCAACCCTAGCAAAAAAGGTTCTTTTCTCATCGGGCCGTTGTTGGGGGATATGTGTTCGCTACGTGAGCCGACGGGCCTCTAGCTGTGGGAGGTGTGAAAGAGAGAGAATAAGAGACAATGACAGCTCTGCGAATCACCGCAATCATCAATTAATTGAATATTACTTTGAGTACAATTTATCCTTAGCCAAGGCCGAGCTGTTAACAGCGCCTTCACTTAGATCATCTGCTAACCAAGAGTTTAAGCTCCCGCTTTACAATATTAACCGGGCCGTTAACGACACCGGGGCTTATCGGAATGTTAAATCAATTTCGAGGTGATGACGGTTATGGAAATTTTCCTCATGTTGCTTGATCTGCTTCAAATGCCCCGTGGATTCTGCAGTCTTCAATTCTGCTCACTACTTCAATTCTGCTCACTACATCAATCATCAAGATTCAATAGTTATTAATTATCCTGCTTTGTGCGCTTGCACATACTTATCTGCCGTTTAAGAGAGAGAACCTTCTCTTGCTTTGATTGGAGATAGAGAGAGAGAGAGAGAGAAACCTCACCTCGGCTCTCCTCGCCTTGGTTCCTCTTTTCCTCCTCACCTTGGTCCTCCTTGCTCGTTAACTCTTGCCAACATGCATGCAAAAAGAGCCCTATACATAAAGTGCCCCATCCCTTAGAAACGACGGCGCCGTCGTTGCTAGGGAGGCATAAAATTCCCCCCTGCTGACATGGCACTACCGTAGTCCCGGCCTACACGAAATGTGCCACCACTGCTCTCAAATGGAGTGCCCTCGCGAGCCCCGGAAAATACGCTTCATCGTCGACGTCATCCGATGCCTTCCCCGGCCTGTGCAAACAGTTCTTGCCCTGCGCAGCTGCTCGCTGCTTCTCTACGCCATGACTTCCTTTTTCCTTTTGCTTCCCCACTAAAACCCTCTAGTGGGTGGCCTTTGGCCTTAATGGGCGGCCATTCTCCTTTAGCTCATTGGGCGGCCATAGTGATCTTGGCTTTGGGCAGCCCTTAAAAAGGTACCCCACTTGGTATACATGATGGCCAAGGCAATGCCAAGCACGACAACTCCGGGCAATTCTCAAAGGGCACCTCATTTAACATGCATATCTTAGCAAAGCAATACCAAGCACGAAAACTTCCTCCAGCAGTCTTTGACTAACATTACTATCAAAAATTGCAATGCCCTTATCAGCTTCTTAGTGAAATTATGCTTTCAAGATGCAAGCTTAATTGATTATATTCACGGGAAGGCATCTCCTTTGCAACAATCAGAAAAAAAAACCAGCTCTTGGCCGCAGCCGTGTCGGCATTCTATGCAATCATTGCATTCCAAAAGACGACATTCCGGACATGATACTCCTCAAGAACTTACTGCTCGCGCATTTCAAACCCTGGATGAAGCCCAAAATTTCCTAGATAGCACTCCCACGGAGCCGATCGAACTGGTATGAAACCGGCCCCCGGTGAATCATTAACGGCCAATAACTTGGCAACCGTAACTCCAATCACTGATCTGAAAAAACCGACGCGCTCCAAAAAGTGAGCACTTCAGGTCCGTGCATTCATTTCATTTCTGTCACCTCAGCTGTGCAGTTGCCCAATCCGGTACAGATCTGCAATCGACTTAAACTTCAAACTGTCATAACTTCTTCACCGTAGCTCCAATCGATGAGCCGTAAAGACAAGCTGGTAGAGCACCTCAAGCACTACATTTCTAGGTCATAATCTTTTATCTGTGCTCACTTCAAGCATACTCATTTTTGGCATCATTAAGGCATCTGTTGGCCCTTTTAAGCCTCATATGGCATACATTAATCATTAAGTTTGGCCTATTAACAAGCCCTAATCACTACTCACTAAAGGTGTAGGCTTTAAAGAAGCTAATCTTGCATTTGTCTGCTCTTTTTCTCATCATGGCAACGGAGCTGTACGGCATCCACCACCTCTGAACCTGCACAGCCTCCGGTCTGTGCCAACAGAACTTCAATCTGCATCTGCTCTACAGGTACCTTAAGCTCCTTACCCATCATCACACTCACTTAACTGGTAAACATATAAAAAATGAAATAAGTCTTATACCCTATCATCAATGTTCTAGCTTAATCATTAGGTATCTGCCCATCAAAAATCTATGAACTGTATCTGCCGTATCTTCAAAGCATCCAATTATGAAAACCATGTTAAGTGAACCCCGCCAGACTCAAGTGCTCCAGTTAATTATGCACACGGCCTGACCATTAAGCTCTCATTAAGGAACCCTGTGAAGCTCAAGTATGCCTTACTCTGTCTGCGCACGGAATGGCCATGAAGTCCTTTACCTCAAGTTCTGCTAGCAAAACCAACTCAAAAAATGTGAAGATACTTCATCAATTGTCCAAAGAAGTCAGCTGGAAGCCAGCCATGTAATCTTATTGACTGCATAACCGAAAACTGTTATGTCTTAGCATAATCTAGAAAACAAAACCTTGTACCATGCAACCTGCTACAACAGATAGCTGGTACTCTTCAAATCTGCAACAGCTGTCACTTTTGTAGCCCCCAGTGATGAAACGGGAACCCAATCATTTGTCCCTTTCTGAGTATTCCTTTAAAAAAATTGCACCATCCTCTAGGTTCATAGCGATAATGCAAGAATTTCCAATCATTACAACATAAAAATACGTTAACCCACAAATCTTCATGCAAACTGCCTGGATCATACGGTATATAAGTCAATTGCCCCGGAGCATGCATATATATGTTACCTCCTAGGTCAAAAGCTAGCTCAAAAGATCCTACATCATAGGGTAGTATCAGATTCCATATAGCATCAGGTAGCACCAAATATTGCCATATCCCCTGTGCA
Source organism: Adiantum capillus-veneris (assembly GCF_014529385.1). Lineage (NCBI taxonomy): Eukaryota > Viridiplantae > Streptophyta > Polypodiopsida > Polypodiales > Pteridaceae > Adiantum > Adiantum capillus-veneris. The sequence goes on from NC_140950.1 coordinate 85,345,984, forward strand.
ACTGGCTCATCCAATTGTCGATCATCAATCATAGGTAAAAGCATTGGCAGTTCACCTTAACTCTCACTAATGTTGGAATCCCAATCATGCATATTCGAATACATCAAGTCTCTGGCAAAACTCTCTTCATTAGACTCAAAAGATGCATCTGAAAACAATTCTCTATCTCGTAGAGGCTCAAAATCAAGTAGTGCATCATCTAACAACTACATAAGGTCATCATATACTGCATCTGAAGAAACTGGCTCATGCATGAATCTGGATTGATTAGTATCCTTAGCATCTCTGTTTGAGAACCCTTCAAAAGCGTCATCCAGTAAGAACATAAGGTCTAGGTCCACCGCTTGAGAAGGTTCCTTAATCCTTCACATCTCAGGTTGCTGCAATAAACGAGGATTTTCACAGATGAAACGCATACTAAACGCATCCGCAGTAAACTTCTCTTCAAATATTTCACCCTCATCAAGATATCTTTGCACTTCTGTAGCACAAAGTTCGGCATGCACATTGAAAATTTCATATACTGCCCTATCTGTATCATCAGCACAATAAAACCAATCATAATCATCAACAAGAGATTGCGCTTCACTATGCACCCCCTCTGAATCAACATCATCAAGTTCATGATCATTCTGCCATAGTGTGAGATCTGTGTCACAAATTCTTGATAGAGAAGAATTTTTCTCCCTCTCTAAATCACCATCATCAAATTCAGGATTAGTCTACCAGATCGGTAGCTCTAGGTCACAGAAGTGTGTCAAAGGAGTCTGCACCCCCTTTGAATCAAGCACATACCCTTGCTTAGCCAAGTCCTCAAAATTTGGAACATCCAAATTCGGCAAATCTGGTATACCAAAAACCATGGTCTTGCTGCTCTCAGCAGCAGTCGTGCTTTGACCCATAACATATGTATCATTAATCAACTCTTTGGTAAAACCTGTACCAGTATCTTCAATCACATGTATGGTAGAATCTGTACCAGAAAAATTTTGCTCTAATTATGATTCAGTAGCAAAAGTATCAGTTGTAACCGAATCTTCCTGTTTGAACTCTGTTCTTGATAGCATTCATACTTCTCATAACGTACTTGCACAATAGCTTCTTTGAAATACTCCCAGTCATCGTTTTGCAAGCTTTGATAACTTCTTGAATCTGCTCCTTTACATCTGAACTCACGAACTACTGAAAAGATTCGATCATCCACTCTTCTGGTATCCCTCTTACCTTGGTCTCCAACTCAGAGCACTCTAGGTAGCCCTCTAGATCGTATCCATCAAAGAGTCGTCTCCCATCGTATACTGCATCTAGAGCTGCATTCAAAGCTTCATCCATTTGATTTTTCTTCTTTACGGTCTCTATTTCAAGCAGAGATCCTTGAACCAATTGAAGCATCTTTGAAAAATCTAGAACTCTTGTGAATCCATGATCCAACATCCATCGATCAAAGTTCAAGTACCATTGTCTTGATGCTTGCTTTAAACCATACAAGCTCTTCTTTAATCTGCAAACCATTTTCTCCTTACCTTTTACTTCATACCCCTTTGGTTGAAGCATGTAGATTTCCTCCTCTAAGTCACCGTGAGGGAATGCCGTATTTACATCCATTTGCTCGAGATTTAGATCATGAGCAGCCACAAGGCTTAAGACAAGTTTAATTGAGTTCATTTTTACAACAGGAGAAAATATTTCATTGAATTCAATACCTTTCTTTTGAGAAAAACCTTTTACCACAAGCCTAGACTTATACCTTTTCTTCGCACCTTCTTCTTCCTTTAGCTTGTACACCCATTTGTTTTGAAGTGCCCGCTTACCTTTAAGCAACTCAACCAACTCCCATGTTTGGTTGCGATGTAGTGAGTCCATCTCCACTTGCATGCTCTTCGTCCATTCTTCTTTGGATTCATGTTGCATAGCTTCTTCATATGATTCCGGATCTCGAGAATCTGAGATCAAGAGATGGTTGAAGGAAGGAACAAACCTTTCTGGAGGTCTACTTGCTCTTGTAGATCTTCGGGGAATAGGTTGAGGCTCCTCATTTGGTTGACATTGTTTGCAGTCCTCGAGTCTTCACCGTACTCAAGCTCCATGTACTCATCAACTATTTCTTTTGTTTGTTTTCTTTCCGAGTAATCTTTGTACATATTTTGTTCGTTAAAAATTACATCCCTACTCCTTAAGATTTTACCATCTTCAGGATTCCATAGGCGATACCCAAAGTCTCCTTCTCCATAGCCAATGAAGAAACACTTTTTGGACTTTGCATCTAACTTTGATCTTAGGCTTCTATCTATGTGCATGAAAGCCTCACACCCAAACACTTTGAGAAATGCATAATTCACCGGTTTACATGTCCATGCCTCTTCTGGAACTCCCCCATCCAATGCCGTTGAGGGTGACCGATTGATTAAGTACACAGACGTACTTACAGCTTCCGCCCAAAGCTCAAGCGGTAGGCCTGCATGTAGCTGCATGCTTCATGCTCGTTCCATGATTGTCCTGTTCATCCTTTCCAAAATCCCATTTTGTTGAGGTGTCCTTGGGGTTGTCCTTTGCCTCCGAATGCCATTGCTAGCACAAAAGCTTTCAAAAGCTTGGCTGCAATATTCGCCTCCATTGTCGGATTTGAGGCATTTAACCTTGGTACCTGTTTCATTCTCCACAAAGGCTTTCCACCTTTGAAATATGGAAAATACATCGGATTTATTCTTCATGACATAAACCCATGTTTTTCTAGTCGCATCGTCTATGAATTTTACATAGTACAATGAGCCACCAAGTGATGGTGTACTTGTAGGACCCCAAACATCAAAATGAACCAACTCAAGTTTTTTATTTTTTCTTTCATTTCCTGATTTTTGAAATTTTACCCTCTTTTGTTTACCATAAACACAATCTTCACAGAACTCTAAGTCCAATTCTTTCAAAGCTGGTAGAACCTTCTTTGTTTGAAGGATTTGCATTCCTTTGGCACTCATATGCCCAAATCGGTAGTGTCACACCGCACTGTCAACTTCTGTAGTTGCTGCACAAGCTGAAGGTTGCGTGTTAATAGTACACAAGTAAAGTGTACCGACTTTTTCACCCTTGGCAACCACCAAAGATCCCTTTGAGATCTTCCACCGTTTGTTTCCAAATGCAATTGTGTGACCTTCATCGTCCAATTGTCCTGTAGAGATCAAATTTTTGCGAAGAGAAGGAACATGCCTAACATCTTTAAGCTTCCATTCATTTCCGTTAGCAGTTTTGACAGAAAATGTACCTTTGCCGGCAATCTCACAAGTTTCATCATCTCCCAAGTATACATACCCAAAATTACCTTTGGTGTAGTCTTGGAAATGTTGCTTGTGTGGTGTCGCATGGAATGAAGCCCCGGAATCTACTATCCAGGAATTAGACACATTGTCTAATGAGAGAATTAGAGCATCTTGCTTTACTTTACCTGCCACATTGGCCTCCGATGTTGGCTTGTTGTCTTGAGACTCTGTCTCCTTCTTCTTCTTGGACCAGCAATCCTTCTTGACGTGGCCCTTCTTGCCGCAGTTCCAACATTCAAGAACTGACTTTGTGCGTGACTTGCTCCACCTTGAGCGATCACGACCCTTTTGGTTTTTGAACCTCTCCTTAAGCCTTCCTCTTGTTTCCACTGATAGTGCAGCACTTGATGATTCTCCTGTGCTTCTCCTTCGCATTTCCTCGCTTAGGAGAACAACCACAACATCATCAAACTTAAGAGTATTTGTGCCAGAGATAGAATTACTTACAGCCATCACAAGGCTGTCCCAACTATCCGCTAGAGATGATAGTATAAGGAGAGCTCGCACTTCGTCATCGAAATTGATTTTCACTGATCGAAGTTGACTTATGTTTGTGTTAAAGTCATTTAGGTGTTCTGCAACTGAACCATTCTCTGCCATCTTTAAATTGAACAAGAGCTTCATAAGAAATACCTTATTGGATGCCGATGATTTCTCGTAGAAGTCGTCAAGTGACTTCATCAAGTCCTCCGTGGTCTTCATCTCCGAAACATTGAAGGCCACCGTTGACGCCAAGCTTAACCGGATTGTTCCCAGTGCCTTTCGATCAAGGACAATCCATGCTTCATCTGCCATTGTTGTGGGCTTCTTCGCAAGACCGCCTAGTGGCAAATAGAGGTCCTTCTGGTAGAGATAGTCTTCAATCTGCATCTTCCAATGTTGGTAGTTTTTGCCGTTGAACTTCTCAATCTTGAGCTTTCCTTCCTCCGGCATAACTCCCACTCAATTCAAGGAATCCTTTCCTTGAGATAATTTAGCTACGAGCAAACCTTGCTTTGATACCAGTTGTTAGGAAATAAGACGTAGCTAAATAGATAATTGAGTAGATTACTTAATGGAGAGAGACAGATTTATATACACGAGATTATAGAGTAGAGAGAAAGAGAGAGTACACAAGATATACGTGGTTCACCCAATGTGGGCTACGTCCAAGGAAAAGCAGCCACTCAATGGCTTTAGTACTTCAAAACAAGAAGTAGTTTACAAAGGGATTATACCCTTAATGGAGCTCCCGCCTTGCTTCACTCTCACCACCTCACACTCACCTTGTTGCATCAACTTCACACTATGAAATGTGTGTAGAAATGGCCTCCTTTTATAAGCCAAAAGGGCTGCCCTCTCTTATGAGAGATAGCCATGTGTAGCCGCCCTTGTGCGAATAAGTCCAAATCGGACCCTCCAATCCGCCCATGTGTGGCCGCCCTTGAGAAGACAAGTCCGCTTTTGAATTCGGCCACCGGCCACCGGCCATTGACTTCCGACCGCCGGCCATCGGCCATTGAGTACCGACCACCGGCCAACCAACCGGTTGTTTTCCGACCACTTTCCGGCCGTCGTCCGGCCATAATATTCCGGTGAAAAAAAAAGTCTCGGGGGCCTCCGTCCTCAAGGCCTTTAAAGTTGCCCCTGATTCTTGTCCGTAAAAATTTTGGTTTCCGGTGAGTGATTTTTCTTCACGCACGATGGCTTCTCCTCATAATGGGGGCCTTACAAATGTGCGCTTTTACCACATAAAATTACAAAGGTAAATCAGGCTCCATACTTAACAATTTTTAGCCAGGAAAAAAGATAAGGTGACTATAGGGCCTTTGCCCTTTGGGCAGGCCAAAAAGTTTCAACTTGCAAATTAGGATAACTAGTATGTCAAGAAAGCAGGAGAATTTTTAAAGCTTTGATTTCTATTGAAGTTGAGTGCAAAATAAAGGTGCAAGTAGAACAACTTTGCAAATGAGCTTAATTTAAGGAAGTTCTAGTTGATGATGTTCACTTGCTTTCTATTTTCAAAATCGTGAAGGAGGGATTATCCACAAGATGGAATGAATGTACAAGGAATCTTCATGATAGAGATGTAATGAGATGCTCCATTGGAACCAATTCAGGCAAAGAAGGATTAAAATCTAATCTACTTCCTTATTGATCTTGAACAAATAATGCAAGCTCCAGGTAATTGCACGTTGATCGGTCCTGGCCCTCCCTCTTGATCATGTACGATGAGATCTCCTCACCAACTTGCATCCTGCTTGTGCATATTGTTGCTCGCTAGCCCTTCCACGTGTCACCATGTTGAAGCTGCATGCAATCATTCAAGCCCTTGCAAGAATCCACATCCATTGCTTTTGAGAGAAAAAATGCACTACCATAGATGATGAGAGGGCAGAGATTGTTGATTAGAGGCTGCAGTCATAGCTACACTTGCTGCAACAGTCACACATGAGAGAGAGAGGGGGTTGGTGACCTGAGGATAGCCCTCATTGGAACTGCATTTTTCATAGCTTGAGGCATTTCTCACATCCCATAGCTCCACGTTTATTCTCTCTCTCTCTCTCTCTCTCTCTCTCTCTCTCTCTCTCTCTCTCTCTCTCTACATACCAAGAGCCTTGCAAGACACATAACTACTCTCCCAGTCTAATTTCACCTGCAACAAACACATAAAAATGGAATTAGCATGCGTAGAACTCTCTCTCTCTCTCTCTCTCTCTCTCTCTCTCTCTCTCTCTACATACCAAGAGCCTTGCAAGACACATATCTACTCTCCCACTCTAATTTCACCTGCAACAAACACATAAAAATGGAATTAGCATGCGTAGAAATCTCTCTCTCTCTCTCTCTCTCTCTCTCTCTCTCTCTCTCTCTCTCTCTCTCTCTCTCTCTCACACACACACACACACACACACACACACACACGCACACACAAAGGCACTCAACTCACATGTTGGAGTCGTTGAAGTAGCACATCTACTTCTTTCTCTCTCTCTCTCTCTCTCTCTCTCTCTCTCTCTCTCTCTCTCTCTCTCACACACACACACACACACACACACAAAGAGGCACTCAAATCACCTGCTATAGTTCGGTCACGTTGTATGTTGAGTTGATCAATAATTTGTTGATAGTTAAGAGTTTATTGAGCAGCTGAGAGAGAAAGGTATGTCTGGAGTGATACAAGCTCATAATGTGAGGAAAGCAACCTTGAATGTGATCAATAGATGAGCACTCAAGAAGACAATGATGCTTAGACTCTTGAACTTGCAAGGTGCATAGTGTGCATGCATGAAAGGACTCTTTCCCCTCGAATCCCCAATGTCGCATCTCACATCAAAGAAAGTGAAAGCTAAGTCGAACTGCTACTATGTTACAGACTGCGGATGAGGGAATGGACTCAAGTCTATAAGTGTACAAACAATTTTCTCTCTTGGAGAAGAGCATAATTTTTTAATTGGGGTATGGTATAATTGGGGTGTAATGTAATGCAAAAAGTGCATTACATCTCACATCAGAGGAAGTGGAAGCTAAGTCGAAGTGCTACTATATTACAATTGCAGATGAGGGAATGGGCTCAAGTCTAAAGTGTACAAATGATTTTCTCTCTTGGAGAAGAGCATGCTTTTCTAATTGGAGTATGGTATGATTGGGATGTGATGTAATACAAAAAGTGCAAGCCTTCAAATTTTTTCCATCCCGCTATACGTTGTCTATGTGGGAAAGCCTCAATCAATATATGGTCTGATGATGGATAATGAAGCAAGTATATTGCATCCCATATTCCAAACCATGTACTCACATCTTGCATCCATCATGAGCTCAATACTTTTCTTATAAGAGTCTCTTGGACTTTGTTACTTCCCTTCCAGAGAATTTAGAAACTCTGTGTGGCGAGCTTTGATGTACTTGATCATGTTCTCCACGAGTCTCCATGGCCATAACCTCAATGAGAACTAACCCCAACTCAAACAGAAGGAGTATGTAGGTGTTTGCATATAGCAAGTGTTGAGAAAATAGAGGTGTAGCTAAGTAAAGACTAGCGTGGTTTAGTTAGTGGAGAGAGATAATGTTCACACACAGCGAAATAATAAAGAGAGAGAGAGAGAGCACGGTATACGTGGTTCACCCAATGTGCGCTACATCCATGAAAAAGAACTCACTCAATGGCTTTGCACTTCAATCTTGAAGTAAGTTACAAAGGAGTTATACCCTTAATGGAACTCCTATGTTGCTTCACTCTCACCACCTCATGCATACCTTGCTTCATTAACTCCACAATACACCATTACGATGTGTCTTGTGTGAAGAAGAGGCCTCCTTTTAGGGGCCAAAAGGGCTGCCCTCTCTCTTGAGAGACACCTGTGTGTGTAGCCGCCCTTGTGTAGACAAGTTCATCTTGAACTATCTCATGCGTCCATGTGTGGCCGTCCTTAAGTAAACAAGTTCACGTGAAATTCATTCATGCATCCATTTGTAGTCGTAGCCAAGTTCGTCTAATACTCATCCACCGGCCATTGAATTCAGCCACCACCCAAGACTTTCGACCATCGATTGTTGACTACCAAACCAATTGGCCATTTTCGATCACTTTTTGATCGCCATCCGTCCACAATATTTCGATGAAAAAGAATATTTCGACGAGAATTTTTGGTTTTCTGATGAGTGATTTTTCTCTCACGCACGATGGCTTCTCCTCATAACAGAAGCTTTACAAATGTGCATTTTTTAGATTAAAAATTACAAGGGGTGAATCAAGCTCCATACTTAAGAGCACGCCTTGTACTGAAACCCTAATATGTGTGTAAGAGAGAGTAAGAAAAGAGGGGGGGAGGGGGACAAGCATTACACAAGCTTTGGCAATGGTTTCCATACGGTGTAAATAATTGCATCCAATGGTCCATAGGACCTTTCTTGGTGGCCATCCATCCTTATTTTAATGGTTTAGAGGACCTCCTTCTTTGCCTTATCATTAATCAGATGGAGAAACTTATTGATGCTTACGAGAGAGATCATTAGGTCTCCCCAATCTCAAAGATCATATACATAGTGGAGCATTAAGAAAACATATTTGAAACTTCTTCGTTTTGGAGAGGAGGATCGTGTCACGACTCTCAAGAGCAAAGGCCATGCTTTTATTATCAGTTGCCGCAACGCAGAGGTCACATACTAGTACCCACAGAAGGAACAAAATTCTTTCATACTCTTAAAGTACCTTGGCACCTTTCTGATACAAACCCAATGGGATAAAGGAGCATATGCTCTTAATGATATTTTCGTGCAAACCCAAGATTCCTTCAAGATCGTTTATACAGATAAGGAAGCATGTCTCCTTCATGATGTTCTACAACAAACCCACGCTTGTCTTCAAGATCATTTCTAGTCAACCGATTGTTACCATGTTCGTTAGTTAACATTGCAAACCAGGTTTGCCATTGATTTGCACATTTGTCCCTCTCCACAAGTCTTCCATGTGGATAACTCGGATTCAAGCAACGTTTCCCTGAGCACCCATGAGCGTTGGCCATTCACCTTCTCCTTTCTCAGGTGCAAAATGATTCCGCATGGGTGTGTGTTACTTGATGAGAATAGAAGGATACCATGTTTGCTCATTGCCATGAGACAAATATTGTACACACGAGGCTCTAGTCCATACACAGGCTCAACTGAAAGGGACAGTAATGTGCTCATCGAGATAATTGCCATCAGATGAACCTCAGGTGTTGAATCCATCACATAAAGCGTGCCATCATCGGCTGTCATCGCAGGCAACTTATATTGTAAATCCTTCCGCGGTGGATGCAACAATGCCCAAGTCTGTGTACTGATTGAAGAGAAAATTGCAACTTCTGACGCCGACAGAGCCAGGGCTACACAGTAATGGAAGGTTTCTTCACAAACGGAGAACAGTGAGGAATACGACAATACGGAAATTTGCGGGGAAGACGAGGAAGTACCCTCGAAAGCCCGGTGACCGGATTGCAAACTACATACTTACAATATCTGGCAGCATGGTCAAAACGCGTAAAGAGCAGAATTCCACCATCAGAAGCTTTGAGGGCACAATAGGATCGGCCCAAATCGGATGCAAGATTGCGTACAGGAAAAGGGAAGAGGAGCCATGTTCTGCGGATTGCGTCCAGATAGTGCAGACGCGCATTTTCCGTGAAGTTGCTACCCAAGGAGAGAGCCAAGAAGCCGGGGCAGGAAGAGCGTTGGCGATGGAGGTGGAGGGTCACGAAGGAGAGCTCTGTGGGATTAAAGTCGCCAAAGGCCTTGCACGTGCACCGCAACCTGCACAAGGCCATGGCAGGCAAGCACGAGAGGATCATCAATAACACCTCTTTGCGCAGCTCCTGTAATCTCGCCATTGAACCTGTGGGCAGGGAGCTGCCCACAGACGAATGGGAGTCACAGAATCGTTGTAGTAGGCCTTGGATCCCCTCTGACCCCTCGTCACTATATAGCACTGCTCTCTCGGTCAGAGGCCCAAATTTGGGGGCGCGAGGTGGCTCTAATTTCAGTCGTCAGATCACGGGGTGAACTAGGGGTGGGTGAACTAGGGGTGAACTAACGGTGAACTAAGGGCGGGTAAGCTAGGGGTGGGTGAAATGGGGGTGAACTAAGGGTGAACTAGGGGCGCTTAAATTAAGGTATGATCATGTGCCATGCCAACATGGACATCGACGTGTGCTAGCGTGGTGGTAGGGCATTCGTGTGACAATCGAGTCGTCCCAAGTTCGATCCACACCCCACGAGATAGGTGAACTAGGAGTGAACTTGGGGTGCCATTTTTGCCCTGAGTTCACCCCGAGTTCACTACGTGATCCGACGACCGAGATCAAAGCCGTCTCGCACCCCCAAATTTCGGCCATAGATCTCCCCTGGCCAGAGCCGTGCCATATAGTGACGAGGGTGGTGTGAGAGAGAGAGAGAGTGAGAGAGAGAGAGAGAGAGAGAGGATATAAGAGCCATGTTTTGTAGAGTTAAATCTTTCTAAGTGAGAGATGTTGCAAGAAAGATACTAACCTTGCATGAGGGCATAAAAGTAGCTTTCTACTAAGATAGAGCATATACCTGTTTATATTTTTTAACTTTTATAAGGGACATTTTCCTTGAGAGCAATGGCGAAGGGTTAGATGGCTTGCTCTGTGGGCGAAAGGGTGGAAGGCCAAGCGTCGAGATTTGTTGGGTGTCAGGGTGTGGTGTGATAACCAAGGTCACACCTTGTGTTCCGTGATTACCAGGTCATTGGGTGTTGCTCCCGCCCTCAAGCAGCTTAAGAGAGGCTTCTCAGGGTTCAATGTATGCACGTTTGGTGATGCTTTCCTCAGGAGATCTTCCAAAGGTCTGTTTGTGCACTTAGTATCTAAGTTTCCTACGGATTGCGATCCATCCACTTGTCAAAGGTTCTTATAACTTTGAGGTTATACTCCACCCATGGATCGTGATCCATCCGTGAGTCGTGACCTTTCAAAGGTTTTTATAACCCTCTTTGGAGCTTTGGCTTAGGGCCAGGTCACACCCACTCCTTGCGTTGAGGTATGGCCATGGAGAACACGCACAAGCGAACATATGCAGAGGCGGTGGTGGGGTCCCAAGGGAAGGATACGAAGGACCCCTCTCTTGGCACGGCAAACAATCTCCCGAAAGTAGTCATAGCCCAAGACAACAGGGGCGGTCACGGTGGCATTCACTACAAGGGTTATGTGCACTTGTGATGCTTTTAGCGACGGAAATACATTGAGTTTTTATACTCCCCGGCGTCGCAAAGATCGTCGCTAACAGCGTCGCTATAACCGTCGCTATATAGTGACGCATATAGTGTTGGTTATAGTGACAGTTGCAGTCCTTCTGTAGCGACGCTTATAGCGACATTGGAACCTTATATTTAGATGCTTAAAGCGACGTCCGAGAGCAAAAAAAATTGGGTGGCAAGGCATTGAATGTCTTGCCACCCATCAACCATATTGAATGTTTCTAGAATAGAGTAAACCTAAATGAATCCAAGATAAGCCCAGATTCACCTTTGAAAGAAAGTGCAATGAAAGTAGTCACCCACAAGACATCATGCATAGTATTGATTGCAAAATAAAGGTACAAAACTGACAAAAGTAATTGGACGAAAGTAAATTGACAAAAGTAAATCAATGAACGTCTCATTGCATCCAAGCGGCGTATCTGTCGGATTCTGCAGGGGAAAAAAAAGACTTTCTGTAAGTATAAACATATAATTACAAAACAATCTATTTTCTTAGCTTATCATTAAAATGCAACAAATGTAAAAGAGTAAAGTAAAATACTAACCATGCCGCCGCGAGAACTCTGAATGTCCATTAGGGCGTTTAAGCCCTTTCTGCCTCCGTACTCGCGCTCGTACGGTGTGGGGTCACTTCCTATCATCGACCACCGTCCAAAACATACAAAGAATCCATTATGTTAGAATTTAAATGTACAAATAGACGTAACTACTAAACCTAAAGAGCAATGCAAAAACACTTACAAAATCGGCCTCAAATGATGCCCACCCGCCGCTTCCCAAGTGGTGCGAGCTCCCTGCCTCTACTCGCGCCTTGGCTACCTCCTTTTGTTGTTGCTTCCACTTGTCAGGATTCTCGCACGCTGCTCGCTTCGCATTCTTCCGATCTTCCTTGGCCAACCAATTTGGTTTGTTCCACCCATGATTTATTGCTTTTTGTGCTTCAGAACGCTTGTGCTTGTAGTATTCGCGCATTCGAACCTTCATCGGGTCTTCATTGAAGTGCTCATCCCGACTTGACACGGGAAACTCGTCATGCAGCATGTTGATAACTTTGTCTTTTAATTCATTTGGCACTTCACTCTAGGTGTTTAATATGTAGTGTCGAACCACCTAAGAGCAAAGACCGTGCATGCGCGAGATCACCTTTTGTCTTCGTCATCCAAGATGATGCAGCCGTTGATGTCAATCGAGTACGGCAAGCCCTCTCGCCTGTGACGCGTGAACCTAGGTGTCTCGATAGGGGTCTCTAGAGACGTCTTGATGGGGGTACGGATGTCAGGTGTCTCCATTGGATTCTGGGACCCGAAGCGAGGAGTGTCTACTGGGGTGACTCCCAGAGAAGTAGCTAGTGGTATGTAGCCAAGAACGGCCTATAGACACGCAAAACCTGGCATAGATGGTGATGTTGTGGCTGGTGTGGGGGCGGGCAAAGAAGGGAAAGGCAAGGAGCTATTGAGCTATAATTTTTCACTTGTTTATGTGTACTAACTTGTTTTTCTATGTTTTGCCAGACTCATGTGGTGTAGCAGTTTTTCTCGCACCACAGAGTTGGCTTGTATGTTATAGGCCACTTCGTGGTGTGTAGCCATCTGGCTCACTCAAGAAGTGAGTATAATTTAGTCTCTTTTCTTGTGTTGTGCAGACACTTGGCTCACTACAATGAAGGGTTCTAAGACAGACTTAGATTCTCACTCGTGTGGTGAAATAGTATACCTCTCACCACAAAGCTGAGTTAGAATTTAGTGGTCGAGTCGTGGAGTGCAATAGGCATGATGCTACACCTCTCACTTCAGAGTGACCTACAGGTTTCTCAATTTTAGATGAGGTCACATCATTGTTTGTACCACATAGAAACGCAAGAATTCTGCTCGTCGTCAAACAGAGAGTGGAGAGATGCATAGTCATGCCCACTTCATTTTTGTGTGACACACCATTTACTCTTGTGCTTCAAACTCCAAATACACGTCATCATTCATCACTAGATGACTTGGTGTTGTCTTGGTTGTAGATACATCCGATATTTGACCTGCATCTGAGATTGTTAAGTTGTTTGCTGATGTTTGTGTTGTGAGTTCCACACACACTTTATCAGGGACTAGGTTAAGTCACATCATCGTTCTTACTATATAGAAATATGAGGGTTACTTTTGTCTACCTAAGAGTGGAGAGATGCATACATATGCCCTGTTCGTCTTAGCATGACATGCCTTGCCCTTGTACTTTCTGATCCGTAGATATGTCACTCATCACTAGATGACTTGGTGTTGTATTGGATGTAGATAAGTACAATGTTTGGCCACAATGTGAGATTGTTAAATTGTCCGTTGATGGTTGTGTTGTTCGTTCCACACACTTTATTAGGGATTAGATTGATTAAACTATCAATCAACATTACAACAACGTCCAAGACTTGTGTTGAGCATACCTCACACAAGCTAGGATGTTCATGTTGGAGTTGGAGTGGTTATGGGGGTGGTACCGAGGTGGTGCCATGGCTAGGTACAACGAGAAAGAACGAGAGAGGGAGAGAGAGAGAGGGTGGGGGGGACTCGATACACAACAAAAACACAGAACACGCTTTTTTGTGATTAATTTGTTCTTTCTAAAACCTTACATATATAAGTCAATTTGCCATGCAAACTTGACTTTAACTGGATCTCTATTGCATGCCTATAAGAGGCTTTCCCACGGCTGACCGAAAAAGGGCATGGACCCAACAATCCCCCCCTCAAGCCCGAACTAGACAAACCCTCTCATGATACCTCAAGTTTTTGGTATACTCGGCAACCGTGAGTTTTAGGTTCTCTCACAACCAAGGATTTTTGGTTTATCCATAACTTGGTGTTAGATCAGTAACCCCCCCTTGAACAGATAGGGTGTAGGTCAAAAAAAGTTAGCTACCAAAATGGAGTTTTTGGTTCACTGCCAAACCTTGGGTTTATGGTGTACCCAATAACCTCATGAGAGTGCAACAAAAAAGGGCTGAGAACTGATAAAAATTGGGAGGTCTTACCATTTATGGATGGCAGTGTCTATATCCCGTACATATTTGGACATGGCTGTAACTGACATTTGATAAGCTAAAAACAAGGCTTTTGACAGGAAATATATGATTGTTTTTTACAATAGACAAAACATAAGTCTATGACACTTAACAAGAAAAATAGAATAAAATTTTGGACTGTGTATATGTCGAGTGTTCTGAGCAAACCGTTGAATGAGCTTTCCTTTCCTGCTGCATGAGCTTTGAATTTGAAGTCGTATACTGCATTTTTGGAGCGAACATCCATGCATGACAGCTGATGCTGCATATAAAACAACATAGCTCCAAATCTCCGCTTGCATCATGATAGGATAATTCTTGGGCACCATCATCATGTCACCTTTCTTCATCTCCACATCACACGTCATCTCGCCACTCACTAGCAAACTTAGTCTCATACGCCGAGACTATAATACTCTGACCGATATGCCCGACTATGGGGTGTGAATGGCTTTATGTATGAGTTATCACACTGTGTGTGAATACCCGCTTGGATAGGGCGTTGAAGACCAAACCGAGTGGCCCTTTGCTTTCAATGTGAAAATCAACACAAAAAAAAAATTCTTCTGTACTGCAGCAATAGCGCAAACAGAGATCGCGATGGAGGAGCTGACAGTTGGCAGCGCTATGCAGCATATGAGGAGCACCGGCTTGAAAACCCAACACCAGCTTCAACTGCCGCCTGCTAGCAGCATTTTGAGACACGAGCCTGAATTGCTTGTCCGCCTGCGATGACTCAACCTCTCCCAACTTTCTGTGCCTATGGCCCCCTCTTGAGCTGACGTCTGTGCCACTTCAACGGCGCCTTGTCTTGCCAGCACCAAGATCTTCTCGCTTACCTAGGACTCGCCTTGTGAAGGCTCTCTGTAGGAGGAAGACGAATCACCTGCAGCAGCGAGCACTGAAGTTGGACAAACAAAAAAAACGCTTAAAAGGAGGTTGCTTTCACGCCTTGCATAGTCGCCATCTCAAGGCTCTGATACCAGTTGTTGGAGTTGGAGCGGTTATGGAGGGTGGTACCGCGGTGGTGCCATTGCTAGGTACAGCGAGAAAGAACGAGAGAGAGAGAGAGAGAGAGAGAGAGAGAGAGAGAGAGAGAGAGAGAGAGAGAGAGAGAGAGAGAGAGAGAGAGAGGGACTCGATACACAGCAAAAACACAGAACACGCTTTTTGTGATTAATTTGTTCTTTCTAAAACCTTACATATATAAGGCAATTTTCCATGCAAACTTGACTTTAACTGGATCTCTATTGAATGCCTATAAGAGGCTTTCCCATGGCTGACCAAAAAAGGGCTTGGACCCAATAGTTCACATGTACACTCCAATCGTTTACGTGTATTCTATAAAGTACATAACAGGGTCGATTTCTTGTGATAAGTGTCCCTCACACTCCTAGCATGTTCACCTCTCTCTATCTCTCTCTTTGTGTGTGCTTTGTTATTTCTTAAATTTTCAATCATTTATTGTATAGTGTATGGTTTGCAATCATAATATATCGTTGTTTGCTATAAATTATGTCAGTTGTTTATGGTTTAGGGTCATGACACGATTTCGATAGTTTGCCCTCTCACCTTATAACGTTTATGTTTTAAAATTATATCTTACAAATATGCTGGAAACCAAGCTGGCAAAACATCAACAAAAGTTTGCCTTCGAAGTTATAGTACGTTACTTTCATCACATGTTAGAGCTTGAGCTTCGTTGTTGTTGCCTAAACCCTTCTGCTCCAGAGCATTATTACCAGTTCACAAAGGCCTTAGTGGTCTGTATTTGAGCAGCTCTAGCTCGTATTTACGCCCATGGATTTTAACATATCTCTAATGACATCAAGTTCACTATTGAACATGGTTAATCAGTCTATTGGACATATCGCAAAGATTTCTCAGGATCTAAAAAATCCCAAAATCATTACTTTGCTAGGCATAGCTACTCGCATACAACTTGTGCAACAGTTGTATACTGAGTTCAAGAGCAAGGAGAAGGTGAAAAGAGTAGCAAAGCAAACGAGAGTGGAAACCAGCTTTTCCAATGCTGCCGAAGAGCTAGGAGCTACCATTAAATAGAGTCTACTGCTAGTGCCACTCTTACTCTTTATGAGTCTCAGCTCCCCCCTATATTGCATCTTTACCAGATACTATAATCTTCACTATACATGCTCAACAGTTAGGAGAAGGGATATGGGCACACGTGAGGCATGTAGGTGTCACACATCCTGCATTTAAAGATCCATTGTATGTGGCGAAGATCTTCAAAATCCACTTGCATGGACCCATAGTAGATCAGTAGGTTAAAGATGAAGCCACAGTTTTGGACATCGCTCATCATGGCATTATTTATCCACTTGCAATGGTCCACCACATAGGGCATCCATAGCTCATTTCACGTTTTTGGAATGTTGGCCATGTAGAGCAGTGAATAAAAGAGTGCAATGCAAATGGCAGTCAACTTACCATTCATGATTATGTGACCATTGAAGGAATAGTAGAGCTATTCCAAAATAACATTTTGTAGATAAAAAATTCTCTTCTTTAGACCCTGAAGTATCTACATGCACAAGACTATCTCCACAATGACCTGCACTCCTGCAACATGATGCTTCATTGTGGACTGGGGGTCATGTACAAAGACCAAAACAACAACATGCTTACTGACATGCAACATACGTTTGATTTTGAAAATCTTGCATCAAAGCTCCACCTCCTATTCCTCGCCACTCATTTGTATAGTTGAGATTATGAACCTCTCTTCTCAAGATGAAATAGAAGAACTTTTTTTGTGTTATTCATTGTGTCATTGTTTTTCAATTGTTGATAATCTTTTGAATGGACATATTCCGAGATAATTTTCCACTAGGTTTACCACCAACACATGGTGTGCAACATAGCATAGATGTGGTTGTAGGTAGTAAGTGTTGACAAGATAGAGAAAGAGAAGAACAGAGAGACGATACGCAAAGAATGCAATCCCAAAGTGTGTAGAAATTCACATAGGATGGTATGTATATAGAGGAAACCCATGGCTATATTTAGAGTAGCTTCACATATAGGCTCAACATATTGATATATTGTTCATTTACAAAAATGGTTTAGAAGGAGCTACATCACTACTGTTATATACAACAAGCACTTCACAAGCTTGATGAAATGATATGATTAACTCTCTGAACGATTCCAATAATGCTTTGGATTGTCTTTAGCTTCAATGAATGCACATCATCTCTGAGATACTTCATTTTTGTCTTCATTAGGAGAAATATGAACCTTGCATGGGCCTTGTAAGGAATCCTAATTTTTAAGGATTAAGGCTAATGTTGTGTGGGGTTTAGGGGGCAAGGGCATTGAAGAAGGTAGTTTTGAGTAGGCTTTTCTAGCCTTTTTTTTAGACAAATGTAGGATGTGGACCTAAAAGGTTGCTTTCTCTCTCTAGCTTTTTTTAAAATGAAGGATGCATAGGGGTGTGTCCACATTAGCAATTCCGTGGGTCAAAAAGAGTCAAAATTTGACTTTTTTTAAAAATTTTCATTTTTATTTTTTTTTTATTTAAAACTCCCTCCCAACATATATACATATCCAAAAATCATTTTTTGACCCATTTTTTAACCCACAAGCTTAGAAAGTCCATTTTTTCAAAAATCTTTTCCCCCAAAAAGTAATAAACATTTTGTTCTCTCATCCTCCTCCCTCCTCCCTCCTCCCTCCTCTCTCCCTCTCCCTCTCCTCTCCCTCTCTGCCCCTACCTTCCTCCTCCTCCCCAATCTCTCCCTCCCCTCCCTCCCTCCTTCTCTCCTCCCATCCTGCTCGGCCTCTCTACCCTTCCCCCTCCATCTTTTCATCATTTGCTTCCTCACGCAACAGCTTCCATGGTGCTCACGGACATCACAAATGGTTTGCTTCCACCACCACGTACTCCGCACACCAAAAGCATACATATTCGCTTACCCACGGCATTTGCACCGAAGACCACTAGTGAAGGTGATCAAAGGTCATCACAGGAACGTCGCACCGCTTGTGAGACCAATGTTGACATTTGGGTGGATGGCCATTTGTACCCTTACGATCCTATAAGCCGCTTCCATCCACCGTTTAATAGCCTTTCCACATTTCTTCAATTTTTTGGGAGGGGAGAAGCAGGCTTGTTAGGCTATTGCAAGCGGCTGTGTATCGGTGCAGGTGCTTCTTTGCATATGTGGATGCACGAATGTCAAGCTCTTCACCTCAAGACGACGGCATTACAAGAGAGTGTTGCCTCTTCCGAGAGGGTAGTTAAAAGTCTTGAACAACAAATGCAAGAAAAGGAGTCCCACATCCAGAAGCTTACCAACACCATCACATACTTGAAAGAAACACCCCTTGGTGCAAGGGAACGCAAATGCCCGTATTCATCCATTGAAACTCTTGCACATTCCGGAGGAGCACACAAACGATGAGTTACAGCCACAAGGTGATTTGGTCTTTACTTGCATGCTGCATTCTTACTTCACACTATTTTCTAACATTTATGTTTATTTGTTGCTAGAAACTTCATCCAGGAGACATGCGGTGGAACAAGCCAAGATAATCGAGTCAACCTTCTCACTAGTTGTCTCAATACCGAGGACGTTATTTCTATCTTACAATCACCTGGAGGTAACCACATTAAGGATGCAGTCACCAAGGACCTTATGCGTAAATTAAGAAATGTGGTTAATGATGATGACATTCAACAAGCTTGTGATGAGGCTGGAATCAGCACCAAAGCCTATCAGGCTATTTTTCAACTCCTAAAGGATGCCCTCAAAGAACATGGCATTGTGGAAAACCTATTTTCCGTTCCTCACAAGGTCAAGCTTGCAAAGAAGGCCACAAACGAAGATGTGTTCTCCCGCATTGGGACATACCTACACATTGAGGACACAATGCCAACTTCCCTTTATGCTTCGTGCGCAACAAAGACAAGGGGAAAAGGTAAGAAACAATCCATAAGACCTTCGAATAAGGGCTTTCCTTACACAATGTAGAACAATATTTTCGTGGATCTTAGAAGGCTTCAAGAAGCCATGCTTAGATTTTACGAGTTACCTGAAGAAGGTGACACACTTTACTTTTTTCTTTGGTATTATTCTTTTCATAGAAGCTGAAGTTTAAGGTCTTAGCACTATTTATTTTGTAGTGCTTGGCACAAAAGTCTCTTTTGTGCTGAAACTCGATGAGTGTCAAATAGTGAAAGGCCGAAGGTTAGAGAGGCTAAGTGTCACTCTAATGAACGAGGCCCTTCTGCAAACCAAGCGAAGGGATTCAGTCGAGCCATATCCCACCCTATCTTTTAGCGTGCAATCAGAGAAAGACATTTGGTGGTTGGGTGTTATTGAGGTGCCCAAAGAGACCAATGGAGTACTTTCGTGGATTTTTGAGAGAACTCCATGGATCACAGAAGTAATACACTCCCAAATTGCAGGTCAGAAGTTGGAGATTGAGGGCTTTGGTAGTTATGATGTGGAATGGCACTTAGGTGGGGTTTTGAAGACCATAAAGTGTTTGCTTGGCTGCAAACAAGGGGCTTCTTCTCTCATGCCTTGTCCATTTTGCACTCGAGGGTACAAACCTAATGGACAAAAATCACATAAGAGCACTGCAAAGGCCAGTTACATGCTTCCATGGCAAGGGCATGGAGAACAAGGGTTAGATTGTCATGATGTCGGAGATGAAGGTAGAGAATGGGAAGCGTCTATTCTGAGATGTCCCATGCTCAATGCCCCAGACCGTGATCAAAAGGACCACACTTGGAATCCAATCTTTCGATTTCCTCTATCGAATGTACATTTTTGTACATTACACGCATTCATGCGTATTTTTGATAGGCTATTGAAGCTCCACATTGACTATGCTTTCACAATGAAACCGTTGGAAAAGTCCCAGGAAGCGATCGAAAGAGTGGAGGTACTCTTGAATTCCATTGGCTGTCATGGTGGAAATGTGTCTATAGTTGCTGCAAAGAACACAGGGGAGGCCCATGAAATTGCTCAACAAGTGTCAATGAGTGGACAAAAAGCTAGACACTTTTTGAAGAAAGTTTCCCAAGGAAAGCCAAGTCGATATGATGCTCAAAGCAGCTCCAACCAGCAGGCAGGTAACCTTTGGGAGCTTTGGAAGGAGTTATGCAAAGCTACTACTGACAATGATTCAAATGGCGAGCTTGCAAACAAGCGCAAGCAAGTTTGGGCCCATTTTGATAAAATGGTCAAGCTTATGAGCCTTAACAGCACAACAGAAGAACAACGGCAATCATTTCAAGAAGCTTTGGCGGATTTTACCAAGGTCTTCACCCTTTCTTGGGGTGAAAATAACATCACACATTACATGGTAAGTCATTCATGGTGTATTCATTACAAGGGATTGTTTTTATTTACTAATGTGGATCGTTTGCTCATGTGAACAGCATATCTTGTTTGCGCATGGTGCATTTTTTATGCACAAGTATGGATCGCTTGAAATTTTTAGCACTCAAGGCATGGAGAAGTCCCATTATCGAGCAAGGGGAGTGTACTTCAAAAATACTCGACATGGTGGTGGAATGGTGCAATCCAATTATTTGGAGGAGATGTTCAACTGGTTTTTTCGCACAACATTTGCTCGTAAGCTCACAATGGAGCGTGTGCGACAATCCAAGATTGCTATTGAAGTGTGCAAATGGAGTCGTCAAGAGCATAGCAACAAGTGGCAAATGTCGCAAGGTCCCACCAAGCATGCTGCATGGCGGCGATGCAGAGTGCGACAAGGATCAAAGTGGATACTGCACGACAAGGATCAAAGTGGATACTAAACGTGAACGCAGGGTTCAACTCTTAGCGACATGTTTATTTAAAAAATAATACTTCTTTTAAAAAAATTAGTGTGAACAGGGCCCTTTTTAAATGGGCCCTTATAAATATTGCATGCTCTCATAAATCACTCATTTCTTAAGAACAGGTGAGCTCTTACCAACGAAATGGCGCGCACCAAACAAACCGTGAAAGAGTATCCGCCTGCCAACAAAAACACCCTCCAAGGATGTGAGAAGCCGTCATGGCTTAAAGACACAAGAAAACGGCCACAAACACCTGGCCGTTCCAGGAACTCTTCTGGTAGTGGGCACGGTGGTAGGGCACGTCGAGAGTCATCAAGGACTATTGAATCTCCACCTCCTCAAGATATAACACCTAGAAAGAGAATGAAGCAACGTGCCCAGCGTTGGAGAGAAGCAGAGGGCCAGCAAACATCAGAGTCCGATAGGGAGCAGCCGTCGCGCCCCAATCACAAGCAGGACCATCCAGGACTTGGGTGGTCAATACAGACACCGAATCAGAGAGTGAGCCACCATGGCTGCGAGAAAACATACCACGCACACACCGGGTGGCCGTTGGGGGGAAGACATTGCCTCAAGGCAAGGGAGCTCTCCCCACACGACAAGATCGGCAACCAAGGGAAGAGGAAGAATCAGAACAGGCTGCAGAACCAGCCCCTAAGCATGTAAACAGACGCAAGTCTAAGTTTTTCAAGAAGCCTTCACGCCGCCCGCCAACAAATGTGCAAGTGCCCCCAAGACAACCGCAGCGGCGCCAAAAAATAGCAAGGGCATTTGCAGAAATCCGCCACTACCAGAAGACAACGGAGCTCTTGATTCGACGCGCCTCCTTTGCTCACACTGTGAAGGAAGTGCTTCAAAGCTATGGAAATCGGTGTAGAATGCAAGCAATAGCGCTAGAGGCTATTCAAGAAGCTGCAGAGGCCCACATCATTTCAGTGTTGGAAGATACCAACCTATGTGCCATTCATGCAAAGCGAGTGACAATACAGCCAAAAGATATGCAGCTTGCACGACGATTGCGACGAGACTTCGAGCATTAGCCGAAGTTACCCCTCTTTTTGTATTGCACACCCTTATCTTTGTAATGATTTGACTTTCCAATGACAATATGATCAACAGTTGTGTCTACTCTGTCTATTATCTTTGTAGTTTCAAGTTCTGTATGTAATTGTAGTCAATTTCAGTAAATTTGTGCATTTTAAGTAACCTTAGGGATAGATAAGCCTACAAGGGGCAGAAAAAGGCCTGGCCACGAGGGCGCGCAAATGGACCATCCAAAACTGATGGATGGGCCATTTGCGCGCCCTTGTGGCCAGGCCTTTTTCTGCCCCTTGTAGGCTTATCTACCCCCAAGGGTACTTAAAATAACCAAATTTACTAAAACCTATTGGTTTTGCATCAATATTTGATATGGATCCTTATGGACACCTTTATTTGTTCATTTCAAGCTTTGAATTCCTTATAGGATATCAAAACTAATAACATATTGTGAAACCAAGTGTCCAATGTAATTTGACTTTTTGGTGCAAGGGTGTAGTAGGTAGAGCTAAAGCAAGTGATAGTTTGCTGAAAACTTCATTTCATAATTGATTTGAGCTTTTCTAGTGTCCTTGAGTGTGAACATATACTGGAATTGCCACAAAAAGGTTGCATTTAAATGAATGATGCAAAACCAATCCATTGCAATAAATTTGTGCTTTTTAAGTACCCTAGGGGTAGATTGGCCTATAAGGGGCAAAAAAATGCCTGGCCACAAGGGCGCGCAAATGGCCCATCCAAAACTGATGGATGGGCCATTTGCGCGCCCTTGTGGCCAGGCCTTTTTCTGCCCCTTGTAGGCTTATCTACCCCCAAGGGTACTTAAAACAACCAAATTTACTAAAACCTATTGGTTTTGCATCAATATTTTATATGGATCCTTATGGACACCTTTTTTTGGTCATTTCAAGCTTTGAATTCCTTATAGGATATCAAAACAAATAACATATTGGGAAACCAAGTGTCCAATGTAATTTGACTTTTTGGTGCAAGGGTGTAGTAGGTAGAACTAAAGCAAGTGATAGTTTGCTGGAAACTTCATTTCATAATTTATTTGAGCTTTTCTAGTGTCCTTGAGTGTGAACATATACTGGAATTGCCATAAAAAGGTTGCATTTAAATGAATGATGCAAAACCAATCCATTGCAATAAATTTGTGCTTTTTAAGTACCCTAGGGGGTAGATTGGCCTATAAGGGGCAAAAAAATGCTTGGCCACAAGGGCGCACAAATGGCCCATCCAAAACTGATGGATGGGCCATTTGCGCGCCCTTGTGGCCAGGCATTTTTTACCCCTTATAGGCTAATCTAACCCCCTAGGGTACTTAAAAATCACAATTATACTCAAATTGACTGCAATTACATACCTTGAAATAACAAAGTCAAAAAACAATTCATATCACCAATTGAAACAATTTTCAAGATTGACAAATCAGATTGAAAAGAATTTGCAATATAGAGAGACAATTTCAAATATTTTTTATTCCTTCTAGCACGGTGATTTTACATCATGTATCTGAGGAGTTCAGAATTTTTTTGACCATTTCCTGGCGCCTATTTTGCGCGTAAGGCAACTCCCCAGTCAAGAGGGACTGCGCTATGGCATTTGGGTCAGTTGAGCCAATGGAAGCATGTATCCCTATCTGGGCAAGCACTTTACCACGAAATCCAGTGCCAAACGCTGTGCATACAAGGGATCTACGCACTAGGAACACTTGATGCGCAGTTTGAGCAATGGTACTCAAACACAAAAACTTGCTCAAAGCTTTTAACGACCAAGTCATAAAATGGGCTTGGGGAGTAAATTCATTATGGATAATGGCCACATCGCCAGGGGGGAGTTGTCCGAGGTAATGCGCAATGGAAGCTTGAGGTCCAAAGCCCGTCCGCTTGCCACCCGTCCTTGCAGCAAAATCATCAACCTCCATAACATCCTGTCATAAACCGATGAAGGTTGAGAAAAAAGACAACGAAGGATAAAATAGTAACATGAAAATTAGGATACAATTTACCTCCTGCTCCTTGTCATCCTCCTCCCTGTTGCCCTTTGCATCCAAGTCAATCGTCCCATGCACCACAGATACAAGATTTGGATCATCAGATGGGAGGTTGCATAATGGCATAGGCATCCTAGCAGCCTCAACCTTGGCTTGCGTGGCTTGGAAATCTTCATCAGCCACGTGCAACTGCTCTGCTGCCAGGACCTCCGCACATACAACTGCAATAGTGTCAGCAACAGAGTCCCCATCTGGCAAGAGCTTGCTTTCTAGGGCATCTGGCGTATTGTCTAAGGGACATTTGCTGCTGTTGCATAGCACACTCAAGCATTCATCCATGCGCAGGCCAAATGCTTTTTCCAAATCATGCAGGAACACAAACTCCTCCCCATCCACTAACACTGAGGAGAAGCGGCTAATTTCTATCTCTGGGATAGCCACATCCGTCAGTGGTAGTGGCACTGGAGTGTCACTAGGGCCAGCCGCAACTATGGATTTCTCAACCACTTCCTCAAGACCCCTAGGGTACTCGAGCTAGTGTGCTTTTCCTTCCGCTGCAGGGTTCATGGGGATAACCTGCTGCTCCTTGGTGTCCTTGATAACGGACCCAACTTGAAGGTGTGGTAAGCAGAGCTCCTCCAAATCAGGTTCCTCGCTCACCAAGAAGATAAATGTTGCGAGCCGAGAAAGGTACTCCACCCCCAACTTTCACTTCTTAAGCGCTGACACCCCAAGGGCTTGCTCGTCCAAGTAATGGCCTGCATTGGTTGCAATTTCTTGGAATCGTTGCAACCGCTTGGCGAATGGGCGATCACCTTTGTGTATATAGCGCAAAAGATCGCAAGGCACCCAGATCCCTGCATGTGGGGGGATAGATACAGAAAATTTTATGATGTGCTCCTCCATGAACGCAGAAATCTCCTCAAATGCATCCATGTGAAGGGCAACTGTGGCGTCAAGGTCAGGGAGACGAGTAAAAAAGGTGTGGATGTTAAGTATGGAGCCTGATTTACCCTTGTAATTTTCTGTGGTAAAAGCGCACATTTGTAAGGCCCCCATTATGAGGAGAAGCCATCGTGCGTGAAGGAAAATCACTCACCGGAAACCAAAATTTTCACGGACAAGAATCAGGGGTAACTTTAAAGGCCTCGGGGGCGGAGGCCCCCGAGACTTTTTTTCGCCGGAATATTCCTTTTTGCCGGAATATTATGGCCGGACGGTGGTCGGAAAGTGGTCGGAAAACAACCGGTCGGTTGGCCGGTGGCCGATAGTCAATGGCCAATGGCCGGTGGTCGGAAGTCAATGGCCGGTGGCCGGTGGTCGGAAGTCAATGGCCGGTGGCCGGTGGCCGAATTCAAAAGCGGACTTGTCTTCTCAAGGGCGGCCACACATGGGCGGATTGGAGGGTCCGATTTGGACTTATTCGCACAAGGGCGGCTACACATGGCTGTCTCTCATAAGAGAGGGCAGCCCTTTTGGCCTATAAAAGAAGGCCATTTCTACACACATTTCATAGTGTGAAGTTGATGCAACAAGGTGAGTGTGAGGTGGTGAGAGTGAAGCAAGGCGGGAGCTCCATTAAGGGTATAATCCCTTTGTAAACTACTTCTTGTTTTGAAGTACCAAAGCCATTGAGTGGCTGCTTTCCCGTGGACGTAGCCCACATTGGGTGAACCACGTATATCGTGTGTACTCTCTCTCTCTCTCTCTCTACACTATAATCTCGTGTATATAAATTTGTCTCTCTCCATTAAGTAATCTACTCAATTATCTATTTAGCTACGTCTTATTTCCTAACAACTGGTATCAGAGTAAGGTTTGCTCGTAGCTAAATTATCTCAAGGAAAGGATTCCTTGAATTGAGTGGGAGTTATGGCGGAGGAAGGGAAGCTCAAGATTGAGAAGTTCAACGGCAAAAACTACCAACATTGGAAGATGCAGATTGAAGACTATCTCTACCAGAAGGACCTCTATTTGCCACTAGGCGGTCTTGCGAAGAAGCCCGCAACAATGGCAGATGAAGCATGGATTGTCCTTGATCGAAAGGCACTGGGAACAATCCGGTTAAGCTTGGCGTCAACGGTGGCCTTCAATGTTTCGGAGATGAAGACCACAGAGGACTTGATGAAGTCACTTGACGACTTCTACGAGAAACCATCGGCATCCAATAAGGTATATCTTATGAAGCGCTTGTTTAATCTAAAGATGGCAGAGAATGGTTCAGTTGCAGAACACCTAAATGACTTTAACACAAACATAAGTCAACTTCGATCAGTGAAAATCAATTTCGATGACGAAGTGCGAGCTCTCCTTATACTATCATCTCTACCAGATAGTTGGGACAGCCTTGTGATGGCTGTAAGTAATTCTATCTCTGGCACAAATACTCTTAAGTTTGATGATGTTGTGGGTGTTCTTCTAAGCGAGGAAATGCGAAGGAGAAGCACAGGAGAATCATCAAGTGTTGCACTATCAGTGGAAACAAGAGGAAGGCCTAAGGAGAGGTTCAAAAACCAAAAGGTTCATGATCGCTCAAGACGGAGCAAATCACGAACAAAGTCAGTTCTTGAATGTTGGAACTGCGGCAAGAAGGGCCACGTCAAGAAGGATTGCTGGTCCAAGAAGAAGAAGGAGACAGAGTCTCAAGACAACAAGCCAACATCGGAGGCCAATGTGGCAGGTAAAGTAGAGCAAGATGCTCTAATTCTCTCATTAGACAATGTGTCTAATTCCTGGATAGTAGATTCCGGGGCTTCATTCCATGCGACACCACACAAGCAACATTTCCAAGACTACACCAAAGGTAATTTTGGGTATGTATACTTGGGAGATGATGAAGCTTGTGAGATTGTCGACAAAGGTACAGTTTCTATCAAAACTGCTAACGGAAATGAATGGAAGCTGAAAGATGTTAGGCATGTTCCTTCTCTTCGCAAAAATTTGATCTCTACAGGACAATTGGACGATGAAGGTCACAACATTACATTCGGAAACAAACGGTGGAAGATCTCAAAGGGATCTTTGGTGGTTGCCAAGGGTGAAAAAGTCAGTACACTTTACTTGTGTGCTGTTAGCACGCAACCTTCAGCTTGTGCAGCAACTACAGAAGTTGACAGTGCGGTGTGGCACTACCGACTTGGGCATATGAGTGCCAAAGGAATGCAAATCCTTCAAACAAAGAAGCTTCTACCAGGTTTGAAAGAAGTGGACTTAGAGTTCTGTGAAGATTGTGTTTATGGTAAACAAAAGAGGGTAAAATTTCAAAAATCAGGAAATGAAAGAAAAAATAAAAAACTTGAGTTGGTTCATTCTGATGTTTGGGGTCCTGCAAGCACACCATCACTTGGTGGCTCATTGTACTACGTAACATTCATAGACGATGCGACTAGAAAAACATGGGTTTATGTCATGAAGAATAAATCCGATGTATTTTCCATATTTCAAAGGTGGAAAGCCTTTGTGGAGAATGAAACAAGTACCAAGGTTAAATGCCTTAGATCCGACAATGGAGGTGAATATTGCAGCCAAGCTTTTGAAAGCTTTTGTGCTAGCAATGGCATTCGGAGGCAAAGGACAACCCCAAGCACACCTCAACAAAATGGGATTTCGGAAAGGATGAACAGGACAATCATGGAACGAGCACGAAGCATGCGGCTACATGCAGGCCTACCGCTTGAACTTTGGACAGAAGCTGTAAGTACGTCTGTGTACTTAATCAATCGGTCACCCTCAACGGCATTGGATGGGGGAGTTCCAGAAGAGGCATGGACAGGTAAATCGGTGAATTATGCATTTCTCAAAGTGTTTGGGTGTGAGGCTTTCATGCACATAGATAGAAGCCTAAGATCAAAGTTAGATGCAAAGTCCAAAAAGTGTTTCTTCATTGGCTATGGAGAAGCAGACTTTGGGTATCGCCTATGGAATCCTGAAGATGGTAAAATCTTAAGGAGTAGGGATGTAATTTTTAACGAACAAAATATGTACAAAGATTACTTGGAAAGAAAACAAACAAAAGAAATAGGTGATGAGTACATGGAGCTTGAGGACGGTGAAGACTCAAGGACTGCAAACGGTGACAATGTGCAACAACATCAACAACATCAACCAAATGAGGAGCCTCAACCTATTCCCCGAAGATCTACAAGAGCAAGTAGACCTCCAGAAAGGTTTGTTCCTTCCTTCAACCATCTCTTGATCTCAGATTCTGGAGAGCCGGAATCATATGAAGAAGCTATGCAACATGAATCCAAAGAAGAATGGACGAAGAGCATGCAAGTGGAGATGGACTCACTACATCAGAACCAAACATGGGAGTTGGTTGAGTTGCCTAAAGGTAAGCGGGCACTTCAAAACAAATGGGTGTACAAGATAAAGGAAGAAGAAGGTGGGAAGAAAAGGTACAAATCTAGGCTTGTGGTAAAAGGTTTTTCTCAAAAGAAAGGTATTGACTTCAATGAAATATTTTCTCCTGTTGTAAAAATGAACTCAATTAGGCTTGTCTTAAGCCTTGTAGCTGCTCATGACCTAAATCTCGAGCAAATGGATGTAAATACGGCATTCCCTCACGGTGACTTAGAGGAGGAAATCTACATGCGTCAACCAAAGGGGTATGAAGTAAAAGGTAAGGAGAAAATGGTTTGCAGATTAAAGAAGAGCTTGTATGGTTTAAAGCAAGCATCAAGACAATGGTACTTGAAGTTTGATCGATGGATGTTGGATCATGGATTCACAAGATGCAACTCGGATCACTGCGTCTACACGAAGAATTTGGGAGATGGGAAATTCATCATCCTAATGTTGTATGTTGATGACATGTTGATTGCAAGTGCTAACATGCAGGACATCAAAGACCTAAAAGAGGAGCTGTCCAAAACTTTTTCAATGAAAGATTTAGGTGCTGCAAAGAGGATACTTGGTATGAAAATATCAAGGGACAGGACGAAGAAGACAATAAAGCTATCGCAAGAAGATTACATCAAGAAGGTACTAGAAAGGTTTGCAATGCAAAATGCAAAACCAGTTTCTACACCTTTGGCTGGTCATTTTAAACTAACGAAGGATATGTGTCCAAAGACACAAGAGGAGATAGCCTATATGTCTAAAGTTCCATATGCTGCAGCGATAGGTTCTCTAATGTATGCTATGGTCTGGACAAGGCCAGACATTGCACATGCAGTGGGAGTTGTGAGTAGGTTCATGGACAACCCAGGTAAAGAGCATTGGCAAGCTGTGAAGTGGATACTTAGGTATCTAAAAGGGACAACAACAAATGCTTTGTATTTTGGAGGAACTGATATTTTTCTAGAAGGGTATGCTGATGCAGATATGGCAGGTGACAAAGATACTCGAAGGAGCACTACTGGCTATGTGTTCACGGTTGGAGGCACAGCAGTAAGCTGGGCTTCAAAGCTGCAGAAAGTGGTTTCACTTTCTACCACGGAAGCAGAGTATGTAGCAATGACGGAGGCAAGCAAAGAAATTCTGTGGCTTCACAGATTCTTAGAAGAGCTTGGATTCAAACAAGACAATTGTGTCTTGTATAGTGATAGCCAAAGCGCTATCCATCTTGCGAAGAACTCAGCCTTTCATTCAAGGACAAAGCACATTGGGGTGAGATATCACTTCATACGCACTCTTTTGGAAGAGGGACAACTAAAGCTCGGAAAGGTGCATACAAGTGAAAATCCTGCAGACATGTTTACAAAGGTGGTCAACAAGGAGAAGTTGAGCTTTTGCTCATCTTCAATCGGCATTCAAGGATAAAAAGCTAGAATGGAAAGCAGTCACAGGTTTGGTTTGGAGATCAGTCTCCAAGTGGGAGATTGTTAAGTATGGAGCCTGATTTACCCTTGTAATTTTCTGTGGTAAAAGCGCACATTTGTAAGGCCCCCATTATGAGGAGAAGCCATCGTGCGTGAAGGAAAATCACTCACCGGAAACCAAAATTTTCACTGACAAGAATCAGGGGTAACTTTAAAGGCCTCGGGGGCGGAGGCCCCCGAGACTTTTTTTCGCCGGAATATTCCTTTTTGCCGGAATATTATGGCCGGACGGTGGTCGGAAAGTGGTCGGAAAACAACCGGTCGGTTGGCCGGTGGCCGATAGTCAATGGCCAATGGCCGGCGGTCGGAAGTCAATGGCCGGTGGCCGGTGGTCGGAAGTCAATGGCCGGTGGCCGGTGGCCGAATTCAAAAGCGGACTTGTCTTCTCAAGGGCGGCCACACATGGGCGGATTGGAGGGTCCGATTTGGACTTATTCGCACAAGGGCGGCTACACATGGCTGTCTCTCATAAGAGAGGGCAGCCCTTTTGGCCTATAAAAGGAGGCCATTTCTACACACATTTCATAGTGTGAAGTTGATGCAACAAGGTGAGTGTGAGGTGGTGAGAGTGAAGCAAGGCGGGAGCTCCATTAAGGGTATAATCCCTTTGTAAACTACTTCTTGTTTTGAAGTACCAAAGCCATTGAGTGGCTGCTTTCCCGTGGACGTAGCCCACATTGGGTGAACCACGTATATCGTGTGTACTCTCTCTCTCTCTCTCTCTACACTATAATCTCGTGTATATAAATTTGTCTCTCTCCATTAAATAATCTACTCAATTATCTATTTAGCTACGTCTTATTTCCTAACAGTGGAGGTCCAACTTCCCTTTGTATTTGGTGTCCTCGAGGAAGAGGATGAAGCGTGACAAAGGGGTGGATGTGGGTACAGATGCAGAGGCTGTGGCAGCATCCATGTTTAGCCTAGGGTATGGATAGTTAGTGGAGGAGCTCAGGAGTTGCAAAAGTGAAAATAGTGAATGAGTTAGGTGGCCCCCCTTTCATAATGTACCCTTTTTTTAAGACATTAAAAAAAAAGGCACTTTCACCAAAAATTGATTTCTCATCCCAATGCAAAAAATTATATTCAAAGGCATGATTTTCCAAAGCAAATCATGTTGATTACAGCGGGGATCAATATGAAAATTGCAAGAGTTACAAAGTTATAAGATCGATAGCATAGTTCCATCTATCCCCCAGTTCTCCTCGACCTTCAATTTGTCTTCCATTCTCTTCCCAATCTGCGGACATTCATTACAATAAGCATCTAATGATCGACAAACCATGATGTATTGAAAATGTGGTGGAAGGATTCTCACCTTGTGACCTTGTAAAAGAAATTGTGCTTGTTGAAGGGCCTCAAAACCCATAATAACCAAATGTTCTCGAACATTACTGAGAGTCCAATGCTTGTTCACTTGGACTGCCTCCAAAGCATCGTTGGGCATCTTCACTGCAATGTCAAAGCTTGCAATAGCACCGTCTACACTCTGTAAGGGAGTCCACACTCCAAGCTTGCACATCCAACGATCATAGTGAAATCATATGTACAAGGAGGTGCGGGATTTCAAATAGCGCATTCCAATACCTGAAGCTCCAACCTTACAACGGTACCGGTCCCAGTTGTGCATGCCCTCCACAAAACCCCAGTCCTCTTCTAAAAGCCTTCCTAATTCCTCGTAATGCGCATCTTTACATACAAGCATTGTGGTAGTCTCCACAAATCCAAACTCTTTAAAAATGTGCACAAAACAATGAATAGGCAAACACCAGCTCAAGCCCACATACCTAGAAGCTTTAGAGTATTTCAAAGAGTTTTGGACATCCATTATCATCTTTTGCTTATTTCAAAGAGTTTTGGACATCCATTATCATCTTTTGCTTGGACAATGAATAGGCAAACACCAGCTCAAGCCCACAGACCTAGAAGCTTTAGAGTATTTCAAAGAGTTTTGGACATCCATTATCATCTTTTTCTTGAAAGATGCTACCGACCACAAATCTGAGACCGGCCACTCCATACTTAATAAGGAAGTTACTTTGATGGGTTCAAGCGTTCCAAATGCTTGTGTAGAAGTAGGGACAATATAGGAGTGAGAATAGAAGAAAATCCTTCTTTGAACCAGTTTGGTTGGGCAAAGATGCGGGAACATTATTGCTCCAATATCCGCATGTATAGCATTGAATGTGCCGGAGAGACTATGTAGTGGTTGCTCCTCCACCAACGTGGATGGAAATATGACTATAAATGCATGACAAATGTTAAGTATGAATCCATAATAACATTACACTGTGATTTCATACCTAGCTTTGTATTTTCAAAACATGTACTTACAATGTGTTGGAAATCAAGGTGGTTGTTGCAAGTGCATGGTTGACATTGAGAAAACATGTTGCACAATGGCTATGGTCCCCTTGTCTTTGCGGTTCTTGAAGCCAAGGAGCTTTCCTTTCCAATGAAGATCCAAGTTTGCACGATTCCGCACACGATGAGGGCCAACAGCAAATGGTTGCATGTATACCCAAGCACCTTTGGTGAACTCTTGTGGCACCCACTCATCATCTACACCTCTAGTGTTGTGGCATGCAAGTGTTGTGACCTCAACCTTTGGTCGCCTTTGCGAAGTAGAGTTGGCCATGGTTGAGCAAAGCAAACTAGGAGGAGGAGAAGAACCTTGCTTGTTGCTACAATGTAGGTGTGATAAAGTGATATGAGAAAATGGTCAACCCTTGTGGCAATGGGAGGAGAAGGTGGACAACCCTTGCTCGGTGTGGCACTGGGAGGAGAAGGTGGATAAGCCTTGCTTGGTGTGGCAATGGAAGGTGGTAGGGGAGGAGAGAGGAGCTTCCTTGCTACAGCAATGGAGATGGTGTAAATAGAGAGAGTGTTGGAGTAGAGGATGAGTGTGATGGTTGCAACCAAGGAGGGGTTGGAAAAGGGGTTCTAGAGAGAGAAAATCCCTTTTTGCCTAATAACTAATTTTGGGGGAGCTCTGGATAGCAAAAAAATATTTTTTAAAATTTTTTTAAAAATTTTGAATTTTAGGGTTTTTGGATGCACGTTTTGACTTTTTGAGATCAAAAAGTGCTTTTTTGACCATAAAATAGTTTTAGGGGGGTTTTCAGAAGATGAAATTTGAGTTTTTAAATTTTTAAAAATTTTCAAATTTTTGGGATTTTTTCAAAACTGGATCAAAAAGGAGGGAAGTTGAAGGTTCCATATGGCCCACCCACCCTTCCCCCCCCCCCCCCCCCACCCCACCTTCTCACTAGGTAAGAGCCCATTTAAAAAGTGTAAGACTACTTTGTCCCCCTACATTTTTGAGGGCATAGAGTGTGTCCACCACCCTCTTCTCATTGGCTGGCCTCTAATTAACCTTAATCCCAAAGGGCCCCTAGAGGGTTCATATTTTTCCTAATGTTGAGTTTTGTATAATCTATGATCAATATCACAAAATCAAAGAACACAAGATTAGACATCATGTCAATATTAGAGAAGTGTACAGACATAATGTCTTTGGAGATGGTTTGCAACATCTTTGTTTTGACAAAATTGATGCACACAAAATATATTAAATCTAGATCTTAATGAAGCATCATGGATTAACACCATGGCATCATGGCACAACACTATGGAGCAAAAATGATTTTGGTCATTAGGAATCATCATGGAACAATACCATGGTATTATGAAATGATGTAAAAACCATCACCGTGGTATTACAAAATGACATTATGTAACAAAAACCATCTCAATCATAACTATTCATCTCATAAAATAACACCATGCATCATGAAATAACTCCATAAAATCATAATCATCGCAATCATGACAAATTATCATGGAATAACAGTATTGCATCATGAAAGATCTCTATGAAATAAAAATAAATTTGATCATAATGAAATGACGTTATGTAGCAAAAACCATTTCGATCTAATATAATTTAAAGCATTTGTTATGTAACAAGACCATAGGGAAAAACCATTTGGATCATAAATAAACCATCATAGAATAACATCACGATCTCATGGAGAAAATCCATGAAAAAATAAAGATCTCAAATATAATAAAATATCATTAAACAAAATAATGAAACAATATCATGACATCATAAAATGACCATTTCAATCATTACAAATTAATATGAAATAATATCATGGCATAATAAAGCAAAGCCATAGAATAATAATCATTTCAATCGTAACAAATCATCATGGAATAACACCATGCAGGAATCTTAAAGCAAGAGCATGGAGTAATAAATCATTATGGAACAACTCCACTAAGCAAAAACCATCTTGATCATAACACATTATCATAACTAAATTTCATGAGCATGAATTAAATATAACAAGTAATTGTGAAGCAACATCATGATATCATCAAGAAACAAATTTACAAAATAAAATAAATTTCAATCAAAGTAAAGCATCATTACGCATCATGGCATCATAGAAAAACTTCATAAAAGAATAATCACCTCAGTAAAACAAATGATCAGTACAGTTGATTTATAATCATCATGAACACACATCATGGCCTCATGAAATAGTCCATGAAATAATAACCAGCTCGATAACAAACAATTAGTATGAATGACTTCTACTCATAAAAAGATTAAATGACTAAATGTAATCATCATGAAAACATATCATGGTATCATGAAACAACTCCATAGAATAATCATCATCTCAATGGCAAACAATCGGTACAAACAATTTATAATCATTACAAAAATGCATCATGACATCATGGAACAAATCCATGGAATAATAACCACCCCATTAATGGTAAGAAATCAATACGAAGGATTTATAATCATCATGAAAATACATTATGGCTTCATGGGCCATGGAATAATGACCATCTCAATAACAAACAATTAGTACAAATAAATTCTAATCTGAAAAGACTAGATGGCTAAATATAATCATCATGAAAACACACCATAATATCATGAAAAAACTCCATGGAATAATAACCATCTCAATTGCAAGTGATCGGGACGAACAATCCATAATCATTGTGGAAACACATCATGGACCCATGGGACAACACCATAGAATAATAACCATCTCAATAATGAACGATTTGTACAAATAACTTGTAATCATGAAAAAACTAAACAACTAAATATAATCATCATGAAAATGCATCATAGCATTATGGAACAACTCCATGAAAAAATAACCATCTCAATGGCAAACAATCCATACGAAAAATTTATAATCATCATAAAAACACATCATGGCTTCATGGGACAATGCCATGAAAAACGATTGATAATTATCATGAAAACATATCATGACCTCATGAGACGATTCCATGGAATAAGGAATACATCATGACATCATGGAATAACTCCATGAAATAAAAACCATTTCAATGGACAAACAATCAATACGAATGATTTATAATCATCATGAAAACATAGCATGGTCTTGTCGAACAACGCCTTGGAATAATAACCATATCAATAACAAACGATTAATATGAATGATTTTTAATCATAAAAATACTAAATGGTTATATATAATCATCATGAAAATGAATCATGACATCATAGAACAACCCCATGGAATTAAAACCATCTCAATGACAAACGATCATAAGAACTCATTATGAGTAAAAACCATAAATATTTGATGTTTGTAGTTGAAAAACAAATTGTTGAAACGTATCTCTTTGATGAACCGTTAAAATTATTACTCGTCAATGTCCATATGCAAAGAATAAAATAAATCAATAAACCATAACGATCTTAATGAGTTATCAATTAAATCATAATCAAATCATTAAAATTATAATTGTATGTGCACATATATAGTATCAACACAAATACAATGGAGTCTCATATATAATATGTGTGTGTGTGTGTGTGTGTGTGTGTGTGTGTGTGTGTGTGTGTGTGTGTGTGTGTGTGTGCACGCTCAATGATTAGTACGAACAATTTTTAATCATCATGGCATTATGAGACAACGCCATAAAATAATAACCATCTCAATACCAAAAAATCGATACAAATAATCAGTACAAATGATTCATAATTGAAATAAAATAAAAAGATCGAAAGTGATATAACTTCGATCTAACTCTTGCACATGCATTAAAATATATGTGATACATATAAAGATCAATCAATTCATCTACTTCTTGCAATATATAAATCAAATTGAAAGCGATGTAAACTCAGTATACTTAACTTTTGATCTAATTTCTTTTACACAAATCAAATTGCATATGATGCATGAAAAGCAAATCAAAGATTTATAACAATTCAATATATAAATCTAATTGAATGTGATATAAATCAAATATACTCACGTCTTGATCTAATTTCTTTTATACAAATCAAATTATATATGATGCATGAAAAAGCAAATTGAAGATTCATTAACAAGAAATTTGAAATTATAAAATCTCATACTTTTTTATTGTTTTAATTTAAAACGTATTGAAAATAGTTACCACGTTGTTTTAAATTACTTCTAATACAGATTTTGACAAATCTATCATGATGAGCAGCTCTAGAACGCCCAAAACCTTAAGAAAAACTCTTCAAATGCTGAAATCAAAATTTCAACAGAAAGTTTTGACAATTTTATTGTTTACTAAACTCCATATTGTTTTGTGTGTGCGTTGCGAAAAGCTACATGATACCAAAAATGCCATGTTTTGTAAAGAAAAATCAATCATGCTTTAATACCATATTGATAAGATAGATAAAGAGAATATTAGAGAGACGATACGCAGAGACTACAATCCCAAAGTGTGTCGAATACGCACACAAGATGGTATATATAGAGGGGACACAAGGCTATATTTAGAGTAGCTTCACATATAAGCTCAACAGTAATCCCATAAGTAAACCACCCTACAGAATGAGTCATTTTGAGGCTATTGAGGTGGAACATCAATTTTTTTACTATCTCAGGGAGGGTTTACAAAACCTAATTTTACACCATGGGCCTCTGCCGTCTTCTTGAAAATCAACAGTATGCGCATGTGCGTCGATTATTGCAGACTAAATACGGTAATTGTAAAGAACAAGTATCCATTGCCAAGAGTAGACGAGTTATTTGATAAGCTCATCCCATTTTGAACAAGGTTTAGACACTATGAGTTTTTGGTTATACCCTTTGGGTTGATTAGTACACCAGCAACTTTCATGAAGCTTTTGGACATTGTCTTGAAACCATATTTGGATAAGTTTAAATTTTTTTTTCTCGATGCAATTCTAGTGTATAGTGCTACTAAGAAAGAGCACTTACAATATCTAAAATAGAAGTTTAAATTGTTATGGAAAAAGAGTTATATGCCAAGGAATCAAAGTGTCATTTTCTCAAGGAGGAAATTCACTATTTAGGGCATGTGATTTTAGTTGAAGAGCTGCACATGGATCAATCCAAAGTGGATGTCCTTAGGAGGTGTCCTTCTCCTAGAAATCTAGAAGAGATATATTTTCCTTGGATTTTTAAGTTTTTATCAAAGGTTTGATAAAAACCTCTTAATGTGCTTATGATTGGCTCTGATGTGCAAGGTGCATGTATTTAGATAGGCATCTATCTAGTTGTAGAAGCGTGGGAAAGTTCAAATAGAGGGTGAACTTTGTTGATTCTCAATGAGACAATCACTACCTTTGTCGCATCAAGCAAGTGCTAACATCAAATTTCATCAAGATCTTGGTCCTCCCCAAAATCCTTTGTCGTGTCCCGACCAAATACAATCGCCATACACTTATCATCGTGTCTAAAGAGGAGCAAAAGGATTTGAAGTCCAAAGACCTTAGCCAAGGCTATTACCTTTTTCTCCCTAGTATATTACCTTATTGCATGGGCAACATTCATTAGAAATATGCTCCTTTGACTTGCATTTCATGCACCAGGTCTCTATTTTTCCCACCAAAGGCCTACATTTGGATATGTAACATATCTACTTAGATAGCGCATCAATATTTTTAGTCCAAGCTCCCTTCTTCCCACTCTTAGAGAGTATCTTTTGAATCACTATTCAAAGAGACTTGAAAGACCCTTCGGTATATAATTCACTAAAACTAGAACTCTCTTTCCCTTTTTGGCCCTCTCTTTCTTAGCTTGTTGCTCTAACTTTAGAGCTCTTTGCACCAAATCATAAACTTTTGACTTGGTGTTGGTACCTTTTGTTCTCTTAATTTCTTGCTTCTAAATCCACTCAAAAACCATGCACGCATGTGTTTTTCTAATGGTGGTTCATTCAACTACTTGGTCAATTCCTTAAATTTCTCCACATAACTCCTAAAAGATAGCCTACCTTGTTTCTTCTTGCACCTTGAAGATGAGTAGTCTTATGCAAGACATTGACATAGTTAAGAGAATTCACAGTAAGATTGTCGGTTGGGGATTTTTGGAGAAAGGTACAATGCTTGGTAGTGTGTTGATTGAATATGTGTGTCATTCAAGGGTTGTTGGAAAAACATGTTGTGCTTTACAATGCTTTGGCTGATATGCAAGTCAATGTGAGGTAATGGCCGTTCATTGTGCATGAAAGGAGGCCAAATTTGTTTTCTTTTGTTTTCAAATAAAAAAAGAGGACGTCCATTGTGCGTGAAAGAAGGCAAAAAAAAAAAAAATTGTTTTCAAAATAAAAAGAGGAAAGGGCAATGATAGCACCGTCATTGCCCCTCAATGTTCAAAAGCCTATTTGAGGCATAACATGAAAAGGGAAAGAAGGAGGGAAGCACCATGAAGGAAAAAAGAAAACAAGAAAGGAGAAGAAAAAAAATAAGAAGGAGAAGGGAAAGAAGAAGAAGAAGAAGGAGAAGGAGAAAGGGAGTCATGCCAACTAGGGTGAAGGTTCTTGCCATTGGGAATTAGTCCGCATAGATGCTCCCAATGCAAAATGGCTATTGAAGACCTCCCTCACCTTTTCAAGGAGTATCTACGGTGAGGTTGTGGCCTAGTAGGGAAGATTTGCAAATGGGTTCCAAAGACTTGGAAAATAGGATTCTTCAAGAACGATCTCTTCTTGGGAGGGAAGGTGTTCAAGAGCCAAGTGTTTCTCATCAAAACAAAGAGCATCATATTTTATTATTTTGAACATGTTTGGAATGCAACGCACTGTCAGATCTTTGAGAACACCATGGAAATAGGTTCACAAAGATAATCCAAGAAAGTAGGGTAGCAATCATCGCCATTGGGAAACATATGAATTATGATGAGTGAAACAAAACCATGGGTGCCACAATGATTGACTTGCATGGGTAAAAGTGTGGGCACATCCATTGTCATGGGGTGGCTCCCTTGTCACAGATGTATCTATGATCCTTTGAAGATATCATAGCTCATCTCACGAGCATGGCAAAAATTTATACATTTTTGGCTATGCTTTTTTTTGGCAAAACTGACAATGAGTAGATTATATTAACATAACCAAAAATTTACAGCTTCACGCCATGCTCATGCCGAGCCACGACAACTACAGAGACCAAAGTTACATCGGCTGATAGGGGAGTCACCCCACACCAAGCGTACGCCCTCAATTGTGACCGTCAATCATTGCTACGCCAATAGCCTAGTTTGAGTCATCCAAGTTCATCCCTTTCCTAAAAGCTATGATTGTCTCCTTGCTTTCTTGTATTATCTCTATGAATATAGTTGGTTCCATGGCGTTCTCAAAATTTTGACAGTTCCTTGCCTTCTAAACCTATTAAAAGTAGCAAAATCTAACCATTTGAGTTACACTAAGCATCACTTGGGTCTTATACACTTTCTCGCTTAATAAAAGGTCATTCTTAAAGAATCCTATCTTCCAGGACTTTTACACCCATTTGCAAATCTTCCCTACCAAGCCACAAATTGTCGGGCACTCCTTGGAAAGGTGAGGGAGGTCTTTGCTACTTGTCCTACATTGCGAGCACCTATCTAGAATATACCCCTAGCAAGAACCATCACCCCATTCAAAAAGGCTCCCAAAGAACCTTCCATAAGAAGAGCTTCATCCTATGTGGCCATTAAGCGTTGCCTGTGACTTTACTTCTGTGAGGCTCAAGCCTCCTGACTTGCTCAAGCTTGATTTGTGCTCTCTCTCTCTCTCTCTCTCTCTCTCTCTCTCTCTCTCTCTCTCTCTCTCTCTCTCTCTCTCTCTCTCTCTTGTGGTTATGTTGGGTGTGTGCTCTTTGATTTACCTATAAGGTTGCCCCTCTCTCCGTGTGCTTAGTCATAAGGAGATATCGCTTGCATCCTAGTTTGCATCCATAACTAGGTGGTGCCCTTCACTTATTTGGTTGTGGGTTTTTTGTTGTTCTCTCTTACTTTTAGTTGCCCCAGTCCCAATTGAGTAACACGAGAGACTTGAGGGGTGTTTAGAGTCCGCCTCTCTTGTTGCCTGCCCTGGACCACCTCAATTTATGTGCCCCCATTGAGGAGGGTTTGGTGTCTATTATTGTTGTATATTGCATGAATGCTTAGCTTTTAGCATAATAAAGTAGATTGCATGAATCACAAAAACTTGTATGACCCATTTTTTCCCATTGCAAGGAAAAAGCTACATATTATTGTTACCACCACTAAATTACAATTTTAACTAGTAATTCATAGAATTTTGGGCCCTCTCAAGTTGGTCGATATAAACGCCTCAGTAAACCTTTTATTTTGTCTCCCATTAGGTACGACCTTAGTTTGGACATTTATATTTTTGTTCTATTTTAAGCATAAATTCATGCGTACACCATGAATATAATGGTCTAGGAATAGAGGTTTTTCCCTTCCATTTCACTCCACACATTAGAATAAGTGTTGCAATTAGTAGAAAGATCCATTTTCAAAAATGTATGTTGTTCATGTTTGGTGCTCAAAGAGTAGGAAAAAAGCTTTCATTACCAAACCCTGTCATCCTGCCTCTTGTTGACTATCATAGATCATTTCATGTGCATATTTTTATTCTGTTTTAGAATAGATTGCAATTTAGCAAATAAATTGTGTAAATATTTTCAAGAAAGAAATGTGTTGTCACTTTTAAATTGTTTCAATCTCCTCTCTTTTTTGGAGAGCTTG
The DNA here is from genome assembly GCF_014529385.1 of Adiantum capillus-veneris. Lineage (NCBI taxonomy): Eukaryota > Viridiplantae > Streptophyta > Polypodiopsida > Polypodiales > Pteridaceae > Adiantum > Adiantum capillus-veneris. The sequence goes on from NC_140950.1 coordinate 85,386,791, forward strand.
GCGAGGATGCCGAGTTATTTCTAGCAAATTTCAAAATGGCTTGCCACATAAAAAGAGTGATAGGAGATGAGGAATGCTTAGAAATGTTTGAGGTAGTTCTGAAGAAGGATGCTAGCACTTGGTTTTTTTCTCTCTGTCTAAGGAAGTTAGAGAGAGCTATAAGGAGGTGTTGGATCACTTCAAGCGATATTTTTTCAAACCCCAAAACACTCAAAAACTATGGCAAGACATTGTTTCCCACAAGCAAAAAGACCTACATGACTACTACACCTACAAGCAGTAGTTTCTATATCTTTGGGCTATATGGGTAAGAAACATTTTTAACCCCAAGGATGGTGCAGAATTTCTAAAGAAGGAGAGATTCATAGTGGGTTTATTTTTCACACTCAAGGTAAAAGTTGAGGCGGGTGCACCTACTACCTTTGATGCCGCTAAAACTAGGACTACCTTGGAGGTATAGGAAGTTGAAGTGTATTCAAGAAGAGCTTCTAGTAGAATTCCTAGACCTAATGAGGCAACACAAGCATCAACATCTAAGCAAACAACCAAGGTAATTGAAAAGTTGACCGAATCTTTGAGAAACCTGTTAATTCACCTTGCACAAGAGCTGTACGTCCCCAGGGACAAATAAAGAAAGTTGAGGAACAAGAGCCACGACCCAGGTGAGTATTTACAGTGTTGAAATAGAGGTAATTTGTGCATCGGATGTATAATTTTCCTTGGCCCCATGGGGATCCAGAGAGGCCTAACTTGAATTATCCAGTAATGAATGCAGGTGAAGGAACTAGTCAATAACAAATGCTTTTGCAAAGACCAAATGGAGCAAGACCACCTCCACGAGGAGTGGAAGGAGTTCCACCGTTGCCGGATGCAAATGTGCATATGATAGAGGTGACAAATTAAAATGAAGTGGATATGAAAGCAAATGGCATTAAGGTGGGCCACAGAAAAGGTAAGGAGAAAGAAGGTGTCGCAGGTGGTCGTGTATAGCTGCCCTTGTGTAGACAAGTTCGAGTTGAATTCTCCCATGCTTCCATGTGTGGCCGCCCTTGAGAAGACAAGTCCAATTTAAAATCAGCCACCAGCCATTGACTACTAGCCACCGGCCAACCGACCAACCGTTTTTCGACCACTTTTCGGCCGCCGTTCGACCATAATATTCCAACAAAAAGGAATATTTTGATGATGGCCATGGAAATTTTGGTTTTTTGGTGAGTGATTTTTCTTCACGCATGATGGCTTCTTCTCATAACGGGGGCCTTATAAATGTGTGTTTTTAATACAAAAAATTACAAGGAGTAAATTAGGCTTCATACTTAACAAAGAAGAGCTTCATGAAGAACCATCTCATAGTGAAATGGATGAAGACTCAACCGATAGCACTTTAGAAGAAGAAAGTAGCAGCAACATTACTAAAGAGGAGTCTTCCATCAAAGTCATGGGGGTAAGGTTTGACCCAAGCAACCAAGAGATTTCTTGCCCAGGCTTGGAAGAGGTAGGTCGTCAAGAGAACGAAGGTGTACAAGATGAAGGGATGCTAGAAGGTATGTTGTCAAAAACACTTACAAAGGAAGAACAAGAGGAGTTCAAATGTGTGCTAAGAGGAAGTTACCTATGCGTTTTTCTAAAGATTACACCAACATGCATGGAGTAGATGTTGTTCATCAAGTTAAAGCCTAAGTCCACACCTAAGACACAGAAGTTACAAAGGCTAGGAGTCATCAAGGATCACGCTCTATTCAAGGAGGTAAGAAAGCTTCTAGCTGTAGGATTTATCTACCCGATGGAGAATTCAAAGTGAGTCTCTTCAGTAGTGGTCACTCCTAAAAAGAATGGAAAGTGGAGAGTATGCATTGACTATAGGCCACTCGATAAGGCAACCAAGCGAGACCACTTTCCTCTTCAATTTAGGATGAGATACTAAATGACGTAGTTGGTCATGAGAAGTACACTGTGTGTGATGGCTACTCATGCTACTTTTAGATCGGGATTGCTTAGGAAGATCAATTGAAAACATTCTTCATCACTCCTTGGGGCTGTTTTGCTTTTAGAGTTATGCCATTTGGCCTGACAAATGCTCATGCAACTTTTCAACACTTCATGAATGGTAGCAACAGTTGTCAAGCAACCAAGGTACCAAGGATTGGAGTCATTGGCTTCCATTATTGGCTACATTTTGGAGGGCGAGCTTCCACAAGGCTTCACAAAGGCTTAGAAGAGGAGGCTCATAAAGAAGGCAAGTGTCTATCTCTTCCTAGAAGGCTCCCTCTATCAAAGAGGAAAGGATTAGGTGTGCAGAAGAGTACCAACAATGGAGGAAATTCCATCCATTCTAGAAGGTTTGCATGAAGAAGCATGTGGTGATCAATTTTCCCAAGAGGTAAATATCACAATTATCAAGTCAATAGAAATAGAAGGTTGGTGCATGGTCCAAGGCAAATTGTGCTTACAAATTGACCCTTCAAAAAGTGGGGCATTGATGCTATGGGTCCGCTGCCTAGAAAAAAAATGGTAAACTCTACATCCTAGTGGCAGTAGACTATATTACTAGGTGGGTGGAAGTACAAAGTGTGTCAAAGGTAAATGAGAGGACAGTGAGAAAATTTGTCTACACTCATATTTGTTGCAAGTTTGGCACACCTTTGGAGATTGTTTATGATAATGGTCCATGATTTAGGAAGGATTTGCTTTCAGAAGTTTGTGAAGAGCTTCACATTTTACATAGTCACAGTACACCCTACTATCCCCAGTCAAATGGTTTGGTAGAAAAAGCTAATGGTATCATTGCAAGCATCATCAAAAAGATGATGAAAAACAAGACAAAGTTGTGGGACGAATTCTTGGATGGAGCATTGCGGGCATATCGAGCCAGATATAGGGAAGCCACATAGTTCATGCCATTTCACTTGGTCTATGGTCAAGAGGTTTCGCAGCCTATCGAGCTCAGCATCCCAACAATGTGGCTCCATGGCAAAGGGACAGGGGGAGATCAAGATGCATGGGTAGATTACCTTCTTACATCAGTGGAGCTTGAGTGGAAGAGAGAAGTAGCCTATGAGTGCTACAAGAGGAAATCTACACAAGAAAAGGAGAAGCTTGACAAGAAACTGAAGGAAAAAGGCATCAAGGTAGGAGATCTTGTGCTAAGGTATGATAATCGACTTGATAATTGGTTTGATGCCAAGTTTGAAACTAGATGGCAAGGACCATGCATAGTCAAGAAGGCTTTCAATTCAAGTTACTATCAGCTCATGGACTTGAGTGGTAAAGAGCACTCCAAGAAGGTAAATGGGTATCAACTAAAGCCCTATTTGAGTCTCCGCCTTCTACCAAAGGATCTACCAAAGAGATGTCAAAGAGCGACTATCTCATGTAAGTAATGTAGCATGATACATGTGTGAAACTTGAGACAAAATGACAAAGAGACACAATGAAAATCTTGTCAAGATATCAAATACCACAGAGGACTTAGAACCACTCTCTTTGGAAAAGATTCCTTTTGATGGTACTTGAATGTGTCATCATCTTGGGGGAGGGCTAAATGATATCCGTTTTGCGGCTTTTCAATTTTGGAACAACAAGCTACTACCCTTCATCCCTGCAATAAAACATATTCTCTTGGGTAGGCTATCTTTACAAAGCAATATAATATTTTACCCAAGGCATAGGTTTAAAAAATTCACCTTCTCTTCTTGTTGTACATAGGTGTTGCTAGCAGTTTTTTTGGAGCATGGAATTGCACATATGTATATACACATGCATGGTGCATAAAATAAAAAATTGTCCATTCTTTAGAGCCAGGCGGTTACGTGGGGCCCATATGTGTACAAGTAGGACAGCATGTACATAGTGCATCGATTTTCACTATCACCAGTACCAGTGTGTTTTTTCTATAATAATGAGGAGTTGGTAGCACGTAAAACTTCTTGGGGAAGCTATCCACAAGCCGAGGACATGAGGTAAGCAGGTGAGTCAGATGGCATCTAGTGGTGTCAGGAGGTCGAATGGGTTCAATACTTGCACGTGGATAAGTACGGACACAACGTGGGTGTTTTCTTGTGATAATTATGCAAAAGGTTCATCATGAGAACTGTATATGGGGGCCACTTCACGTGGTTGTGGGATGCATTATTGGAAAAAGTTGAGTGCCAGGTGTGCGGATGATGCGAAAAGGTAACAAAAATGCACTGCGTGGCCAATTTTTGGCCTGTAATTCGGGGTTTGTTTGAGGTCAACTAAAAGACCAAAGGTGCCCAAGTGATAAAGTGAAGTGTGGACACTGAAAAACCTGAGAGAAGACCAAAAAAAACGTGGAGAGAAGAGGAGGAACATCCGCAACTGAGTTTTGGCTGTTTTTGGAGCCTATTTTGGCCATAAACTGCTCATCCGAGGTTGAATTTGAGCACTTTGACGTTGTAGAGTGGGGTTTTGGGCCTTTACGAATGCGATGGCGCTCTCAATTTTGCCAAATTACTCACTTTTTTTTATCTCTATTTTGGTTGTGTAAGTTTCTCCTGCCTCTGCTCCAATTTGTGATTGTATCTGGCATATTTTACCCATACTGTGTGAGCTATTTGCCCCATTGGTGTTGTCCCAAGCTCAATTGTATCTAAACATCATAAATTCTCCTCTTTTGAGCTGAGTTTTTTGGGTCTCTCTCTCTCTCTCTCTCTCTCTCTCTCTCTCTCTCTCTCTCTCTCTCTCTCTCTCTCTCTCTCTCTCTCTCTCTGTGTGTGTGTGTGTGTGTGTGTGTGTGTGTGTGTGTGTGTGTGTGTGTGTGTGTGTGTGTGTGTGTGGAGTGGGAAAATGGGTAGTCTCTCCCCTCTCACTCCATCTGTGTGTTCCCTGTCTCGGCCAGGTGAGTTGTGTAAGCCGAGTGGTGCCCCATAGTGTGTGTGTGTGTGTGTGTGTGTGTGTGTGTGTGTGTGTGTGTGTGTGTGTGTGTGTGTGTGTGTGTGTGTGTGTGTGTGTGTGTGTATCATCCCAAGAGTGTGTTTCGGGTCATTATAGAGGCGTTGTGTGTATTTTCATCCTGCTCACATTCTTTTGGTGCCCCCACTGAGGATCTTCTTCGAGTACTTTCAGCTTCGGGATTACAGGTTTCAGATTGCAGACTACAGGTTACAGGTTACAAGGTACAGGTACATGTACATGTAGCTGGAGTGGAGTGATACACTAGCAAGTGGGAGTCACTTGCAGTTGCCGTGGGTATGCATCATTTGGCACCTGTTTGAGCGCATTGTCTAGTATTGTATATTACTTGTGGATACTACCATTGTACGCCTTTGTGCAGTCCCAACCATTTTTGAGACTTGGTCTGGAAGATAGTCATTTCTGAGACTTGACTATACAAGATTTGCATAAGCTTTCGTGAGAGGGTCGATAGCATGAGGTTTTATTGAGTTGGGGGATTCTCAAATGTGAGATCCTTTCGGTGATACGGGTGGTTGGAGCACCCTTTTCGTGACCTCGCCATAGGCTATGTACTAGGGATTCCTACTTGATGCTCAAGTTCTATTGTTGGCAGGTTATGCATACATATACAGTCTATATTTTGGGTTCTTACTGCTCTACTTCTGGGGAAACTCTGCCAAAATTTTTCCAAGTTGTGATGGGCTGGTTTTTTTGTCTTTTAAGCCATTTATGTTGTTATGCTGCTGAAATTCTGGCAAAATCAGAGGATAAGTCAGAAGTGCCTTCTTGGGAGCTGTATGGTTGGCTTTAATGAATGATCAAAATGGATCTCAATTCACTCCTTTTCATTTAACACAAAGAATCCAAATAAATGTTCATGTGTCCAGGAAGATTTTTTTCCAGCAGTGCATAGTCTTTATGTTCGGGCCAAGAAGATTAAGAGAGATACTAGAATGCCCTTTGCCCGTTATAATTCCAATGGTTGTCTACAAAAACTCATTTGATGTGCATGTGTTTGTATTTATCTAAAGACAAGCTCCATTGAAGTTTTTAGGGATTGAGTCAGTCAAAAGTTTTGGGTTCTTGTACGTGTGTTTGAAGGGGTTCTTAAAGCATCGTAACTTGGGTAGCCATGGCTTTCTCTTATCCAGAATTTCATGGAAGAAGTGATGAAGATGTGGAATACTTTTTGGAAAAGATGGAGGTTTCCTACATTAGCAACCAGATTCATGACCCGACGCAGATGTTACATCTTCTCCAAATTTGTTTGAAGAGTGATGCACGAGTTTGGTCCAAAGCATTTGAAGAGGAGTTGTGTGCAGCAGATCCACCTGTAAGATTGAGTTGGGACAATCTAAAGCATGGGTTGGAAGTGGAGTTGTGAAGACAGAAGATCCTGACAAAGTGTGGCAAGAAGTACAAGGTTTTAGCCAAAAGAAAGGTGAGCCAGTAGATGCGTACATACGTAAGTTCTCATTGGCATGGGAGCAGATGTGCAAGACCTTAGCACCACAAGTACCCCCTTCTGACATGATAAATAAGGACGGGTTCTTGGCTGGTCTTTACGTTGGAGAGTGGAGCTAAAGAAGCCTAGAACATATGAAGATGCATTGGAGGTGGCAAGGAACAAAGAGTGGAAGTTGAGGAAAATGAGCCAGCTAGGGGTGGAGTCTTCGCCCAGGAGGCCTGAGTTTGGGCCTATGGACTCTTTACAAGGTCACATTCCAGGGGTTCATCATGAACCAGTGGTTTCTATTACTCCTCAAGTTATGCCAGCAGTGGTCATTACAGCAGTGCAATATGATGAGCTAAGGCAAGACATGAGGCAAGTGGTAGATTTAATGAAGAATCTCATCCTAAACATGCTAGGTAATGTGGGGGGAGGTTTGCAAATCAGTCAGGAGGTGAAGAAAGACCCAGGAATGGTGTTGGACAAAGCAATGGTAGAGTCTGGAGGCAGACGCCCACATGTTGTAATTGTGGAGAGTTGGGACACATCAGCCCGCAATGTGATAAGCCACCAAGGATGGGGGGATACATGTATCCATTGCCAAGACAGGTGCTAACTTGGTCAAATGATTATGGCATTGAAATTAATGGAGAAGAAGGAACCAGTGGATTAACCCAAGAGAAAAAGGGAAAGACAAAAGTGATAAGTGTGGTCACCTTGGAGAAGGTAGCAAAGCTAGAGGATACATTAGTGATGCCTATTGGGAAGAGGACCACAAAGGACAAGGAAGGAAGAAGTGCCCTAGGTCCTAGTAAGAAGAAGGGAAAGAGCCATGAAGGCGAGGATGTCAAGGCCAAGAGGAAAAGGAGGGCTCGTCGCAAGTTTCATGTTTCAAATTTTCCACTAGGGGATGGGCAATTAAGCTATGACTTAAAGGAGGATCTGACAAGCAAGAAAGCAGATGTTACTTTTGGGCAGCTTATAGAAATGGTGCCTAAGCTAAAGCAACAGTGGGAGAGGATGGTTAACCCAATGGAGAAAGAACCAGAGAGAGGTTCAGTGAAGGTATTGGCAATGGATGAGCTACCAGACATTTGCCTAATAGTAGATGTGTGGCACAAAAGAAAAAAATTGGGACAAGGTTATGTTGATGGCAAAGCCCAAATATGTGTTAGAACACACTCATGCGTTGAGAAGATGGGTCTTACAATGACTGGGGTGTCAGGCTTTCGGATCAGATTGGCAAACCATCAAAAAGTAAAATGTTTGGGTGTTGTAAAGAGCTTAGAAGTGGAGGCGTATGATGCAAACGTGGTGGTTGATTTTCACGTGATGCCAGCAGGGTTGGTAGCATATCCTATTATACTGGGGAGACCATGGTTACGTGCAGTGGGAGCTGTTCAAGATTGGAGACGTGGTACGATTAGCCTGTATGGAAAGACAGGTGCCAAGAAGCTATATAATATGGACACAAGGAAAGTATTGGAAGAGCTTTATGAAGATGAAGATGAGTCTAGTGATGAAGACTATTCCACAGTGACTGATGAGGACAATGATAATACTACCAGCAGTGATGAGGATGTTGATGTTGCATTTCTTTTGATGGACAAAGAAACCCATGAGTCTGGTCTAGTTGCACTTGTGAATGAGATTGAAGATGAAAGTGAAGGGCCTTATGAAGTGATTGAAGGGCTGATACAAACCAAGGTTGAATTGTCAAAGAAGCAGGAATTTGATGACCCAAATGATCAGTAAAGACCTCTCAGCTATGGAGAAGGAGATATATTTGCACATGCTGGCTAGTTTTCCTGATTTTTTCATTACTTCATATGAAGAGATTAGAGGGTTCAAGGGTGAAGAGATGCATATAGAGCTGAAAGAAGGTGCTAAGCCAGTGCGGCAAAGGCTAAGAAGGATGGGTCAAGAGCAGATGGAAGCCTTGCAGGAAGAGGTGGACAAGTTGTTGAAGGCAAGGTTCATAGTCCCATTGGAAACCACAGAATGGGTGAGTCCAGTAGTAGTCAATCCAAAGAAGGATCGGAAGTGGAGGATTTGTATAGATTTTAAACCCTTAAGTGCAGCCACTAAGAAGAACCCATATCCTCTCCCATTCATCGATCAGATCTTGGATTTTCAGTGGCAGGTTATGAGAGGTACAGTGTGTGTGATGGTTTTTTAGGCTATTTTCATTTGAAGATTTCTCTTAAAGACCGAACAAAGACAACTTTCATTATGCCATGGGGTTGCTATTGCTACATGGTATTGCCATTTGGGTTGTCAAATGGACCATCTTTCTATCAAGAGAGAGCAAATTGGGTATTGGAACCATTCATTGGTAGTTGTGTTAAAGCTTTTATGGATGACTTCTGTGTCTACAGCAGTAGGGACGAACACCATGAGAAGCTGCAGATGGTATTGCTCGATATGATGAATGTGGAGGACAATTAAATCCAAAGAAATGTCATATAGCACAGCCAAGGGTGAAGTTATTGGGCCATATGGTGTCAGAAAATGGCATTGAGGCTGATCCAGACAAGGTTAAGTTTATTATTCTTCTTCCATCACCTACGAGTACAAAGCAATTGGCAACCTTTATACACAAAGTAAAGTACATGGCGCGGTTTATTCCATTGTATTCACAGCTTGTTTATCCATTACAACAAGTGGAAAATCATGAACCATTGCAATGGGATGACAAGTGTGAAGAAGTGTTTCAAAATGTGAAAGAGGTGTTAGGGGGGTTGTCAGCCATGCAGGCTCCTGATTGGGAGCAAGTGTTTTATGTAAATCCATTAGTAGGGGATGATGCCATTAAAGCCATGCTATTGCAAAAGGGGAAGGGCAACCATTATATGAGGCTAGTGTATTGTGCAAGCCGAGTGAAGCTGGTAGCAAAGAAAAATTTCTCGGAAGTAGAGCTAGTGATGGCCAGTGTAATATTTGCTTGTCGACGATTTCGTCATTACTTGCTACCATGACCTTTTGTTTTCTTGACAAGTTACGCCTTTTTGTCACAGTTAATTAATGGCACTAACATGTCAAATGTGGTCAATAAATGGGTAATTGAGCTGCAAGAGTTTGAGTTCTCTTTTTTAGTGGAAGACAGTACAAGAGCTACCCTAGCTGATTTGTTGACTTACAAGGAGAATCCCCTTCTTGTTAAGGAAGAGGTGGTGAGAAGGGTAGTTGAAGAAGTGCCACAGATCATCAATGCACATGTGTTGTTCTTTGATGGCTCATACAGAAAGAGCCATGATGCGGCTTCAGGGGGTATAGCACTTTATGATCCAAAGGGGAAGCTAGTATGTAAGAGAGGGTTCAAATTGGATGCGCATAGTAACAATGAGGCTGAATATGCTACGTTGGAAGCCGGATTACACTTTTTTTTGAAGCATGGGATTAGAAAGTTGAGCATAAAAGGTGATGCCTTGTTAGTTGTGAAGTAAGTGTTGGGTGTGTGGAAGAGCAAGAACACCTCATTGAAGGAAATGTGTTTCAGAATTAAAGGCCTGTTAAAAAAATTTGAAGCATGGAGCATCAGACACATTGAACATGCTCTAAATGGAGCGGCACATGAAGCAGCTCAAAGCATGATTGGGGAGCTATTTGTGTTGAGAACCAACTTACCTCTTTATCATGGCCAGGAAAGTTTGGCTCAAGAAGAGGAGTTTTTGCTAACAAGAATCATCCCGAAGGACATTCAGAAGTCTAAGAAGTATGGCTTTGTGCGTAGAGCATACAGGTACAAATTGATTGGTGATGTCTTATACATGAAAGGGGCTGATCTCGTGTTGAGACGTGTACCTTGGTGGGAAGAGCTTTACAGAGAGTTGGAAGAGATTCATGAAGGTGCATGTGGCGGACATTTTTCTCTAAAGATCATCTTGCATAAGATCTTGTAAGAGGGGTATGTATTGGCCTATTTTGCACAAGGATGTTCACCATTGGTGTAGGTCTTGCAGTAGATGTCAAGCATTTGGAAAGAGGGTGTTGAAGCCAGAGCTACGAAAAACCATTATGGCATTTGATGTGTTTGAAAAGTGGGGGATTGATGCAATAGGCCCGTTACCTATCACAAGCAGGGGCAAAAGCTATATTTTTACTGCAGTGGACTATCTCTCTAGATGGGCAGAGGCTATAGCAGTAAAACAAATCACCGCAAAGGATGCGGCAAAATTTGTGTACGATGAAATATGTTGCAAGTTTGGGGTGCCACTAGAGCTACTTTCGGATAAGGGGCCAGGATTTAGAGCTAAACTGCTAGACTTTTTATACGCGAAGATGAAGATTAGGCACCAGCATACCACTCCTTATTACCCGCAGTGTAATGTCTTAAATGAAAGATTTAATGGTTAGTTGGTACAAATCCTTTCGAAAGTGACAGAGCACCAAGGAAAGAATTGGGATTTGGAATTTCCTAGTGCATTATGGGCTTATTGTACTTTGGTGAAGACAGGTACAGGGTTTACTCCATTTCACTTGGTATATAGAAAAGAAGCACTATTGCCTGTGGAAGTAGATTTGCATGCGGTCAAGATGCTAGAGAAGTTTCTTGGGCCGCCTAGTGATGCATTCAAAGAGAGGCTCTTACATTTACAAGAGGTTCAGCTGGATAGGATGAGTGCATTGGAACTTTATGGACAGATGCAAGATAAGTATTTAGAAAAGATAAATGAAAAGGTCAAAAGTAAGGGTATCAAGAAACATGGCCTGGTTTTGCGCTACAATAGTAAGCTAGACAACACCTTCCAAAAGAAGTTTCAAGTTAAGTGGGAAGGCCCTTTGAAGGTTGTGGAGTATTTCCCAAATGGTACATATCAGGTGGCTAACCTGGATGGAATCCTACATAAGTCAAGGGTAAATGGATTGAGTCTTAAATTATATCATGCCAGGTTAATGATGGTGGAGCAAGATGAGTTGTCCGTGGAGCAAGTAATATTGGTGAGGGATGAGGAAACTTGTGACGCAGCGAGTCTCATATCTATTTTTGCTATTGCTGATCATGAATGATCTAGTAGGCTAGGGGATGGGCAAACTATGTTAGGAGTTTTTTGGAGCAAGGGTTTGCACATATGTATATACACATGCTTGGTGCATAAAATAAAGAATTGCCCATTCTTCAGAGCCAGGCGGTTACGTGGAGCCCACATGTGTACAGGTAGGATAGCATGTACATAGTGCATCGATTTTCACTATCACCAATACCAGTGTGTTTTTTCTATAATAATGAGGATTTGGTAGCGCATAAAACTTCTCAAGGAAGCTATCCGCGGGCCGACAACATGAGGTAAGCAGGTGCGTCAAATGGAATCTAGTGGCGTCAGGAGGTCGAATGGGGTCAATACTTGCATGTGGATAAGTACGGACACAACGTGGGTGTTTTCTTGTGATAATTATGCAAAAAGGTCATCATGAGAACTGTATCTAGGGACCACTTCACCTAGTTGTGGGATGCATTATTGGAAAAAGTTGAGTGCCAGGTGTGCGGACGATGCAAAAAGGTAACAAAAATGCACTACGTGGCCAATTCTTGGCATGTTCGGGGTCCGTTTGAGGTCAACTAAAAGGCCAAATGTGCCCAAGTGATAAAGTGAAGTGTAGACACTGAAAAACCTGAGAGAAGACCAGAAAAAACGTGGAGAGAAGAGGAGGAACAGCCGCAACTGAGTTTTTGTTGTTTTTGGAGCCTGTTTTGGCCATAAACTACTCATTCGAGGTCGGATTTGAGCACTCATTCGAGGTCGGATTTGAGCACTTTGGCTGTTCCGGACACAATGGTGCTGTCCATTTTTCCCAATTCCTCATTGTTTTTTTTTTCTATTTTGGTTGTGTAAGTTTCTCCTATGAGCGAAGCCTCTGCTCCAATTTGTGATTGTATCTGGCATATTTTACCCATATTGTGTGAGCTATTTGCCCCATTGGTGTTGGCCCAAGCTCAATTGTATCTAAACATCAGAAATTCTCCTCTTTTGAGCTGAGTTTTTTGAATGTGTGTGTGTGTGTGTGTGTCTCTGTATGGAGTGGGCAAATAGGTAGTCTCTCCCCTCTCACTCCATCTGTGTGTTCCCTGTCTCGGCCAGGTGGGTTGACTAAGCCGAGTGGTGCCCCATAGTGTGTGTGTGTGTGTGTGTGTGTGTGTGTGTGTGTGTGTGTGTGTGTGTGTGTGTGTGTGTGTGTGTATCATCCCAAGAGTGTGTGTCGGGTCATTATAGAGGCGTTGTGTGTGTTTCCATCCTGCTCACAGCATGTGTGAGTTAGGGACTTTTTCCATATCTCCTTCAAAACCCTCAACTACATTGGGCGAATTGAGCCTAAAAGATAAACAAAAATAAAAATAAAAAATATATTATGGCCCACCCTTTGCGTGTAAATATTTGCTCTTACCTTGGGCTTGGCTATATTGTGAATTTTATTACTCCACTATTTTGGAGTTATATGCATACTATATTTAGGTGTGCATTTTTACCAGGCCTAAGTAAGCCACTTCGCATTTTTACCATCCATAATATATTTTAATATCATCCATGTATACATCTCATGCATTCGATGTCCTCACTCAAGCTTCCACTAAGCTAGGTGTGACTCCACTCTAATGAGATGCACAAAATCATTTTACAAGCTCAATCCTTTCCCCTAGATAGAAGTTTATATGCATTTTTATTTTTTACAATGCATTAAAAATATAAAATTTTACTCAAGCTAGAGGACATTTGAGGGAACTCTTCCTCATGATTCCCCTAATTTTATTTTCTCTTGTGTGCCACTTTTTGCATATTTTATTTGCCCATGAGATAATATTATATGACTAGGTGGGTACTAGTTTGTTTTCTTCTTCATCATGTGTATATCTTTAATTCATGAAAAATACTCCACCATGCAAGTTTTCAAGTCCACCTTATATTCCTATGTAACGCCATGATGCACGAGGGGCCTCACTCTTGGATGCATAAGAAAGTTCTAGCAAATGGGGCCCATGTCAAAGACTTTGCACGGAGGAAACTAGATGTTTTGGTGGAATTTTTAGCGTCTACTTCCACACTGGATCTCGAAAAGTAATCAAAAATAAAAAGTTGTCTCATGATCTCCACAATACGCTCAAAATATTTCGTGATTTTTTGAGTTCATACTGGTTTAATATAAAGTTTTTGGCCGACCTCAATCCTACCCACTTTTCCACAAAAAAAGTCATCCAAGTTCCTTCTCACTCCCTTGTACATTTGCATACACACTCACGCACACTCTTCCATCTCCATCCCTCACTCAAACTTGCAACTCCCATGTCCTCTCTTACCCTCTTCACCATTGCCCCTTCGCTCTCACCTCCATAGCTTTCATGATCCAATTCTACACTCCTATGCACTCCCCTATCTCTCCACATATATAAGAATATTATCATTTCCTCTTCGTCCTCTTGAAAACCCCAAAAAAATAGCAAAAAGAACTCAAAAGTAACCTCTGCAAGTGAAGTTTTCTTCATCAAAGGCTCAACCTCTTCAAGTCAAGGGTGACATCACCAAAAAGGACAATTTCATCTTGTTAACCGTTCTTCTACCAATGTAGATAAGTGAGCTTTTGAATTCTCCAATATCATCATCTTCACCTCTTCTCTACCATGCTTATCATTCATTTCACCCTTGGGTGAATGCCATTGTAAATGATACATCAGTGATTGCTAACACTAACCACTAACCCTTTGTAAATAAGCACCCACTCTACTGTCATTTTGAGTAGACACCACCAAACTACACCACTCTTTCTTTAACCTCAAATAATGCTCTCTCCTTGAGCCCACATCCATGTGATTCGAGCTACCCACTCCTATTTGAAATTAAAAAAATCATAATCCATCATTTGTCATAATAAAATTGATTAGCCTTAATCCTAAGTGGGGGCTTCAAAGCTATAAATAGAGTCCCTCTCTTCCTTGTAAAAGGAACCCCATTGCATACATAATACACCCATCTCCAACCATAATTGTAAGGAGATTGTGATCATTGTAGGCGCTCCACACACCATACTCTTTGGTGCATAGAGTTGCTCAAAGTGAGTTATGAGAGGATTTGAGTAAGCTCTATCTCTCCGTCAAGGTTGTAGCCTACTCTTCTTCATCAATAAGATTGCTATATTGGGGTGCACTTGTGTACAAAGGGCTTCAAATCACATCAACTTGGTCTTGGCAAGCTGGTTGCATTAAGGTGAATTGTACCCTTGAAGTTGTTGTTTCTTGCTTGGTGTTTTTGTTGAGGGCTTGTATTGATTGTTGCCTAGGAACCCTTTGTAAGAGGGTTGCCTAGGAACCCTTGTATTGATTGTTGCCTAGGAACCCTTTGTAAGAGGGTTGTATGATGAGAGGGCTCCTAAAAGCCTAAGACAATGTACGTAGTGGCAACAAAGTCACTATTTGTCTCTCTCTAATTCTTTCCCAACCAATGTATGTGTCTTTACTTCTATGATAGTTGGTGAGGCTCAATCCCAACTTGCTCAAGCTTGATTTGTGCTCTCACTCTCTTTATCCCTTGTGGTTATGTTGGGTGTGTGCTCGTTGATTGACGTATAAGGTTACCCCTCTCTCTACATGCTTGGTTATAAGGAGATATCGCTTGCGTCCTAGTTCGCATTGTTGTCGTTTCATATTGTGTAGCCTTTAACGTAACCAAGTAGGCTGCATGAATCACAAAAATTTGTATGACCCCTTCATCCCCATTGTAAGGCAAAAGGTACACATCATTGTTAGCACTAAGCTACAAATCCAACATGTGATTCGTAGACTTCTAGGTCCTCGTAGGTTAGCAAAAATAAATGCATCAGTGAATCCATTTATATTGCCTCTCATTAGGTACATTTCTATTTTGGATGTTTATATTTTTGTTCTATTTTAAGTATTAGGCTATGCGTACACCACAGATACTGGACCAAGAATAGAAATTTATTTATTCACGGTACACCACATGCTAGGATAAACGTTGCCATTAGCAGGAAGATTCATTTTCCACAACATATGGTGTTTATGTTTGGCACTCAAAGGGAAAGTGAAACCCTTGCATCATAAGAACCTGTCATCTTGCCTCTTATTGACTATCATAGATCCTTTGATGTGCATGTTTTGTTTTGCTTTGGAATAGATTGCAACCTAGCAAACATTGTTGTGTAAAGCTTGTTAAGAATAAAAACAAAGAAACATGCCGTCACTTTGAAATTATTTGAATGGAGACTTAATGCCAAATGTCAAGATATCCTCTCTTTTTTGGAGAGCCTAGCGAGGATGCCAAGTTATTTTTTAACAAATTTCAAAATGTCTTGCCGCATAAAAAGAGTGATAGGAGATGATGAATGCTTAGAAATGTTTGAGGTAGTTCTGAGGAAAAATGTTAGTCCTTGGTTTTTTCCTCTGTGTGAGGAAGTTAAAGGAAGCTATAGGGAGGTTTTGGAGCACATCAAGTGATACTTTTTCGAACCCCAACACACTCACAAACTATGGCAAGACATTGTTTCCCACAAGCAAAAAGACTTAGATAACTACTATACATACAAGCAATAGTTTCTATGTCTTTGGGCAATAGGGTAAGAAATGTTGCTAACTCAATGGATGATGCAAAATTTCTAAAGGACAAATTCATAGCGGGTTTAGTTCCAACACTCAAGGTAAAATTTGAGACGGGAGCACCTACTACCTTTGATGCCGCTGAAACTAGGGCTTCCATGAAGTAAGAAAATTGAAGTGTATTTAGGGAGAGCTTCCAGTAGAGGGTCCTAGACCTAAGGAGACAATGCAAGCATCCACTTCTAAATAGATGCCCGAGGTAATAGCCGAGGTAATAAGAAATTAAATGAATCCTTAAGAAACTTGTCAATTCATCTTGCTCAAGATGTAGGTCCCAAGGGACAAACAAAGAAAGCTGACAAGAGAGAGCCAGGACCCAAGAGAGTACTACAGTGTTGAAATTGCGGGGAATTCGGGCATGGGATGTATAATTGTCATTGGCCCTGTGGGGAGCTAGGGAATAATCCAGTGATGAATGCAAAGGAACTAGTCAACAACCAATGCTTCTACAAAGACCAAATGGAGCAAGACCACCTCCACGAGGAGTGGAATGAGTTCCACCTTTGCCGGATCCAAGTGTGCATGTGGTAGAGGTGACAAGTTCAAATGAGGTGGAAATGGAAGCAAATGGCATTAAGCATGGTTGTCGAAAAGGTAAGGAGAAAGAACAAGTCACATCACAAAGTGACCATGGACGAGGCAAGAAGGTGAAGGAGACCAAGGAATCCAAGAGGAATCGATGTCATATCAACCTCCAAGACTTCCTTCTTGGACATGGTATGTGAAAGGAGGTGGTAATGTGTGTGCTAGTCTCCACCCAACCATGCTATCTTATAGCCTCCCCCTAGCGTACACACTGTCCGGTCATGCCGGTAGCCTTGCCCATAGGACCCATGTCCTTACATTACCCCCCCTCCCCTTGGAGAATCGTTTTTGTCCTTGAAAACGAACGTAGGAAGACGTTTCTTAAGTGTGGAGACATTCTCCCATGTAGAACCTTCTTCGGGTCTGGCGGTGCGATAAGGTCAACCAACACACCTGTGTCAATGACATTATCATTCTGTCCTAGCTGTTTTCGTAAACGGCTAACATGAAAAATAGGATGAACTTGTCAGTCCTCTGGAAGAGCTAACTTATTGGCCACTTGACCTATACATTTGAGGATGGTAAATGGTCTACAATAGCATGGTGAAAGTTTAGCAACTTTTCCCGTCTTCAGAATTTCTGAATGCTCCGAAACTTTGAGGAAAACCTTGTCTCCTTCTTCGAAAGTAGCAAGACGTCGATGCTCATCTGCGTACTTCTTATATCGATCTTGAGCTTGCTTAACATTCTATCGAGCAACTCGAAGCATGTCAAAATGGTCTTGGAGAAAATCCTTCGTTTGTTGTATCTTCTCCTTAGCCAACCCCACCGTAACGGGTGATCTAGGTTGAAATCCATACAAAAGCATAAATGGAGTAAACTCTGTAGTCACATGCTTTGAACTATTATAAGCAAATTCCAATATAGGTACTTACGTAGTCTTCCCAATTGGTTTGCTTCTTTCTAACATACGCTCGTAGCATATCCTCTAGCACTTGATTAACTCTTTCTGTTTGACCATCCATTTCTGGATGATCAGCCGTACTTAGATTAAGTTTCATTTTCAACTTTTGGAACACAGCTCTCCAGAAGTGATTATCGAACTTTCGATCTCTGTCACTAATGATACTAGCTGGAAGACAGTAGAGTTTATATATGTGCTCTATAAATAGTCGTGCTAATTCCGGTGTCTTAACCGTAGTCTTAGTGGAAATGAATCGACCCATCTTTGTGAGACGGTCTATAATTACCCAAATGGCATCATGGCCACGATTTATAGTAGGTAGTTCTACTACAAAATCCATAGAGATACTCTCCCACTTACCTTGTGGAATCTCTAAAGGATGTAAAAGGCCACCTACCTTGAGGTGCTCTGCCTTATTAACTTGGCACTGTTGGCAGTTTAGTACGTACTCTTAAACATCATGATATAAGTCTGGCCAATAAAAATTGTCGTCGAACTAAGGCATATGTCTTACGGATACCTCAATGACCAGCACTTTGACTATCATGACACTCAAATAAGATTTGGCGCCTAGTTTCTGAGTCCTTTGGCACACATACTCTACCTTTGTAGACTAAGTAGCCATCATCAATGGAAAAATTCTTCCATCGCTTAAGCTCTTCCTGAGTAGGGGTGGAGCTCTGTGTGTTGGAGTTTCTATCCGCGAGTGCAGAGACATGTTGATCTGGCTATTCAGAGACGTGTGAGTGTGAGGGGTCCCTTTTTAAAACTGCACTCCACACTTTAGCATATGATGACTCCAAAAATCCACTCTTTAGTTCCGTGAAAGCAAGTGAATTAATCTGAGGCATCCGACTTAGTGCATCCAGTAGCACATTATATCGCCCCTTGCGATATCATAGCTTACAATCATAATCTTGAAGGATTTCTGTCCATCTAGCTTTACGGCCCTTCAAGTTTGTTTGAGTAGTAAACCATTTGATACTCTCATGGTCAAAAACTACTTCAAACTCGGCACCATATAAATAGTGTCGCCACTTTTGTCAAGCGTGAATTATGGCATAGAGCTCTCTCTCATAGACAGAATAATTCTATTGAGCTCTATCTAACTTTTTACGTTCAAAGGCTATAGGTCTTCCCTCCTGGAGAAGTACCGCACCAATGGCTTTATCACTAGCATCAGTGGGTCGACGATTGCTAGGATGGGAGCAGTGGCTATAGCTACCTTGAGCTGTTCGAAACTGCGTTTTTGGGCTTCTTCCCAAGAAAATGTCTTACCTTTTGCTTTAAGTTGATCCGTCATAGGAACAGTGATTTTGGCATAGTCACGGATATATTGTCGATAAAATCCATCCATGGCTAAAAATATTTGAAGCTCCTCAACCATGTTGGGATGTGGCCATTGAAGAATGGCAGCGACCTTGTCAGTGTCCATCTTGATGCCAGAATAAGAGATCACATGATCGAGTTAATGTATCTCTGTTTTAAAGAAATCGCACTTGCTTTGCTTAGCATCAACGCGTGAGCTCATAGCTGTTCAAACACTAATCGTAAGTGTTCTATGTGTTCATCTTCAGTCTTAATGTAAATGAGAATGTCATCAAGGAAAACCACAACAAATTTTTCAAGATAGGGATGTAAGACACTATCCATGAGTGTTATAAATGTAGCTGGAGCATTGGTTAGACCAAAAGGCATAACCAAAAATTCAAAATGCCCGAACCGTGTTCTAAAGGCAATTTTGGAGATATCTTGTAGTAGGATACATACCTGGTGGTATTCTGAACGAAGATCTATCTTTGTATAGTATCTTGCCCCGTGGAGTTGATCAAACAACTCATCCACTCGAGGCAGAGGATACTTGTTCTTGATGGTTATCGCATTTAATCCGTGATAATTACACATGCGCATAGTACCATTTTTCTTTTTTACCAATAGAATTGGTGATGCCCAAGGCGAAGTGTTAGGTCTAATGAAACCACGAGCGAGGTAGTCAGCCATCTGACTCTCAACCTCCTTGGCTTCTTTAGCACTCATACGATAAGGTGGTTTACTCACTGGTTTAGCGTCTGGCAAGACATCTATGCCATGCTGCACATCACGTGTAGGGGGTAAACCCGGTGGTAATTACATCACTATACTCCGTGAGTAGGTGAGTCAGATTTTGCCATGCAAAAGGAGAAAGTAAACTAGAGTTATGATGGGATGGAGAATCTTGTAATTCCTATAATGTTTGTTTTACAACAGTTGCACGTTGCTCTATAGAATTAAAATTGAGAGCACTTTGCTCGTTAGATTTGTTAACACTTTGTTTATCAGTAGAATTCATTGCACTTTGCATACCATTAGAATTCATTGCACTTTGCATACCATTACTAGAATTCACCGCACTTTGCTCTTGAGAATTCACAAGACTTGGAGACAAGCAGTAACACAAAAAGACTTCATCTATTAAACTTGCTTTTTGCAAAATAGAAAGCTCGGGCCATAAAGGATAAGGAGTTGTGTTCATAACTAGTGTGCAATGTGTTTCCTAAACCATGCAGCCACTCCCATCCTAAAACTACATCAGCACGGTCCATGTTCATAACTCGGAAGTCAAGGGTCATCATATGATCTTGAACAATAAGCTCAACCCCTTGAACTACCGTGTCCCATACTTCTTTATCATTCCCAGACATCTGCTCCACCACATACTTGGGAAAGCAGGGAGTCTGTGTAAGCTTCAATTTCTTGACTAGCTTATAGTTCAAGAAGTTATGAGTTGCACCATCAACCACTAAAATACAAACACGTTGTCCGTTAATAGTGCCATGCATGCGAATCAAATCATGGGGGCCAAAGGTGGGCTGCCACATTGAAGCAAGCACACAATACTTGTGCTTTTCTTCCATATGAAGAACCTCTACAGCACAATATTTAGGAGATGAATCTAATGTGAGACGTTGCACCGTGTGCATGGCCTTTTCTTTCCTTGCAAAAGAGGACAATCTTTCTTGTTATGTTGGTCCGAAAGACATCTAAAATAAAAATTGTGTTTCTTTGCATGCTCAAAATCAGCAGTGTTGGAGACCCACGCGGAGTATCTCGTGATTGCTTCGGCTTCTTAGCCTCTTGTGGGCGTGGAGAGGGAGATTGTCTCTTATTCCTCTTGGAACGTGTGGGAGATCTACCTCGCCATTGGCTCTTAGCCACATTGCTCTTAGCAAAAATATTCTTAGAGTAGGAAACATTTCCTTTCCTCTCTTGGTCATCATCATATCTTTGTGCATGACTAATGACTTCTTCCAAAGTTTTTGGATGTTGGGTCTTGACATGAAGACAGTAGTCTTTGTCAAGACCCCTATTAAAACCCCGTATCTTTTGGAACTCATCTAGACCTTCTAGTTTTAATATGATTTCCCGATACTTCAAAAGGTACTATGTGAGAGAGAGACCAGACATGCGGCATGCATCCCATGCTAACCAATTCTTATCTTCTTCATTGGAGTCCAAAAACTCTTTGGAGAAAGAAGCTTGAAACGCAGCCCAAGACGGAGGACGAGCATCTATTGGAAATGTCATCCACCACTTATAGGCCTTGCCTTTAAGAGATAGACTTGTTTCCACAACCGTCTTTATATTCGGGGTGTGTCTCAATCTATGAATATCACTCCATTTGTGTAAGAACGTATTGACCGCATCCTTGTTGCGATGATGCTCTTCCCCGTGAAACTTAGGAATTCTTAAGTAATGCATTTCTACCTTTTGCATCTTCTGCAGCACTTGTCTCTTGGACTCCTTGAGTCATGCGAGCATGGTTCCCTTGAACCATGCCACTTGTGGCTCATTGAGTCGTCTGTGAATTCATAAATTTCACAAGTAACTCCGTAAGATTGGTAACATTTGCATTGAGTGCAGAGAGGTTGCTTTCAAGTACGCTTTGGCGATGTTCCAATGTTTTGAAAGAAGCCATATCTACAAGCCTATGATCTCCTAGATCATCATCATCATGCATATTAGTGTCAGCAGTACCCGTGGTGTCCTGATTTTGATCTACGTGCTCAAAATCAAACGTGTGTGTAGGTGGGATATCCTCACTGGCCATGGTAAACACACACTAATGTAGAGAGACAAAAAAACGACAACTTGTACCTTGAGAAATTGAAGTCTTTGTGTTTTTTATGCTCCGCAATTTGCGTTGCATGCGAACCCCGCCTTGCGACAATTTGAGCGCTTCATTTGTCGTTCGTTGTAAGAACACCTTTGATGATTCTTTACAAAAACTTGTTGTTTTTGTGAAAGCTTTTCTTCACTTTGAAGCTACCTCCTTGAGGAAAAAAGAATTTTTTGGAGGAAAACTTGCCTTCCTCCAAGAAGTGAAAAGGAAGGGTGAAGCTACTTCCTTGAAGTTTGTTGCAGAGCGGAGACGTCGCTGTCTGCGGAACGTGGGAGAGAAGCAGGGCGTCGCACGCACATGCAAGGGGCTTTTATCCTCCTCCCAAAAATAGCTCGGATACCAGTGAAAGGACGATGGTAATGCATGTGCTAGTCTCCATCCAACCGTGCTATCTTATAGCCTCCCTCCAACGTACACATTGTCCGATCGTGTCGGTGAAAAGGATTACACAGAAGCAGAGTTTATGATGCTTTCTCTCATCTTTGATGTGAGAAAGTTTAGATTGTACCTCCTCCCAAAGCCTTTTGTCATACTCACTACCAAAAACTTGTTTCCTTGGGTGTCCTCTCAAATGACACTAAGTCCCACGATCTCAAACTGGATTGTGCAATTGCAAGAATGCCAATACTCTTTCAAGGTAGTAGATAGTGTGGGTGCACAATTAGCAGAGATTCTCACCTATAGAGTGCACAAAAGGGATATTAAGGTTCCTGAAGTGAAAAGCCTACCCTTGGCAACACCTAAAAGCATACCTAATTCATTCACCTTGTTCTTTGATGGAGCATTTAGGTAGGCCACGAGAAAATCAAGGGGAGGGCTTCTGTTGCTTGATCCAAATGGTGTGGTTGTTGTGAAAGAACATGTGAGTTTGCCAAATTCCATAAGCAACAATGAAGCAGAGTACGATATACTACTCCATGGCTTGCAGATGTGTGTTGCTCAGAAGATATGTCTCATGGTAAAAGGGGATGCACTTCTCATTACATAGCAAATCTTAGGCATTTGGGCATGTAAAAATGAAAGATTAAAGAAAAAGGTTCATGCCATCCGCAAACTATTCAATAAGTTTGAAGAAGTGCAATTGTATCATAGTCCTGGGAAACAAAATGAAGATGTTGATTTTCTTGCACACAAAGTAGTTGCATGTGTTGACAAAGAAGTGTAGGTCATCATGGCAGCAGCAGTGGTAAAGTAACCAAGGTACCAAGGGATGGAGTCCTTGGCTCCCATTGTGAGCTACATTCTAGAGGGAGAATTTCCACAAAGGCTCAACAGCGGAGGCTCATCAAGAAGGCGAGTTCATATTCCTTCTTAGAAGGTGCCCTCTACCAAAGAGGAAAAGATCAAATTTGCAGGAGAATACCAACAACTAAAGAGATTCTGGCCATTCTAGAAGGGCTGCATGAGGAAGCTTGTGGTGGTCATTTCGCACAAGAATTCACTATGAAAAATATATTGCTTGCTGGTTACGTTTGGCCAACCTTGAACATTGACGTTCAACATTGGTGTAAAAGCTGTCACAATTGTCAGGTCAATGAAAACAAAGGCTTGTTGCATGGTCCACGTCAGTTAGTCCTTACAAATGGCCCATTCGGGTCTTTGTTATGAATAGAATTTATGCTAATTTTATTGTGTACCATTCACCAAAACATTTATGTGTTAGGATCCAATCGCAAATAAAGTACACATAATTGTCATGTAAGGTTGTGATTAGATTCCAAGTGATTGTTCAATCATTGTGTTTAATATTATGAATGCTTGGCTTGTAGATACACCACGACCTTCTACTTATTGTGTCTATGGTATTCTAGGCTAGGCGAATATTGTTCATCAAGCAGCCCTTCAACTTAGTATTTCAAGTATGAAAGGCTATCCTAGTGAATTTTTAGCCCCTTCTTCCCTATAGTGTAAGTGAAAGGTGGTCCTAGCAAGAAGATTCACCTATCAATGTCTAATCTCTTTATAGCACAACCACAAGAATTCTTCGCCAAGTTTCAATGTAGGATTCTACAAGGATTAAAATTCGATTCTATGGTCAAAATTGAACCAAATGGCCCAATATCCTAGCCTTATTTGAGAAAAGGGCCTTTGGCTCACCAAGTAAACACGAAAGCCAATTCTGGTAAATTTTTTCAATGAGAGGTGGCCTTACCGAGACGAGTCTCTTGCCATTGTCTAATCTCTTTATGACACAATTGGAAGACCAACTACGTACAAAAAAAACATGCATTGCTTGTAAATCAATGTAGGATGCTACAAACACAACTCTAAGATGCCGTTTAAAGATTGAATATAGTAGTTTTCAAAAGTGGCCAAAGGCCATTAAACAATGTGTGTGTAAATTGGAAAATAGCCTTGGCCATCATGGAGCTTCAAGTGTTTTCTTGATTTGGCACAACTTGATGTTGTGCTTCCAGTAGTTGCACTAGAGAGCTATAATATAGCACTTAGTGAGCAGACCCTCAAAAGAACAAAATCATGTTTGTGAGGTGTTATCTTTTGACATAGTAATGACATTTGTAAACAACATTTGTGCAATGCTAGAGAAAATTGCCGACTAATTTAACCTTTAAATTTTGAAATTTACCTCTAAATTTTGAAAGGTGAGAAAACCAACAAGACTGTGTAATAATGAGTTCCCTATAAAGTTTTCTACACAACAAAAACTTTGACAAAAAAAAGTTAAAAAACTAGATCCTATATAGAGTGGTAGTGTGTCAAATAGGTATGGTGAAGAGTCAACAAAGTGTCTCTCCAAAATTTATAAGAAACAAAACACAACATAGACCCAACCTACTAAGGTTGACCAAGCTCAATAGGCAGAGACATAGGAAGCCCAAGCAAGTTCCTCCTCCGAGACAGGATCCCAAGCGAAGGAGGGCTGGTAGCAGGTTCGTGGGTCAAGGTCACCAAGGACCACCACACCAGTATGGTGCCCCTCGTAGTTGGCCTACACAAGGCCAGCAGCAGTGGCCCGTGGGTTCCCATTTTGACCCTCTCAGCATAGTCACAAGTGCACAATCCATCCCACTACAAAGTCATGAAAATGAACAACGAGGTGACAAACCTGAACTCATTTTCTTACAAGCAATGATAGTCACGCTTTGACAATAAGCCTTAGCTCAAGGCAAAATTGCATCTCCCGGTAAACTTGCCAATTAGCTTTGCTACATTCTTTGTGCACCAGAGCGAGCTGAAGCCCTTTTGCAAGGGGATCTGATTTTCTTTCTCCTCTTTCTCTGCTTAAGAAGAGTGTCTACGATGAAGTATTTTCAAGGGTCATGATTTGTTAATGTGGGCCTCTCTCCTTTTAGCATTAGCAAAAACATTGTTGGACTTACCAAGTAAACAAGATTGAGCCCGGGACCCCCTCACAGTAGGAGCCCAATGACTCATTCCATGTGCTATGAAGGTTGCACAAAAGAGTTCACATTGGCAAATCCACATCTCATGAGGTGTCTGAGAGTCCAAATGGGAGTTCTTACAGAGCATTTTTCACATATGCAATTATGAAGATAGTTGAGCACTTCGGCAGAAGTAAGCTATGAATCAAAAATAGGCTAAGATTATGATCACTTAGAGAGAGCAATCTCATGTTAACACTCGCATCAGCACCAAGGCT
Organism: Adiantum capillus-veneris; assembly: GCF_014529385.1. Lineage (NCBI taxonomy): Eukaryota > Viridiplantae > Streptophyta > Polypodiopsida > Polypodiales > Pteridaceae > Adiantum > Adiantum capillus-veneris. The sequence goes on from NC_140950.1 coordinate 85,412,026, forward strand.
CTCCTCATTGAGTGATTGACTCATTAAATAATCTAACAGTATGCTTAATAGTGTAACTAGGGAGCAATTAGTGTTAACAATTATTGGAGAAACATACAAGGTCTCTGACTGATGAAAACTCACTAATGACCTACCACACACACTTCACAATGCCAACAAAGCAAAGTTGGATAGTGACTCAAAAACATGTCTAATGCTTGGTTAAAACCTAAGGAAATAAAGGAAACTAGATTAAATATTAGATGAGAGATTAGCTAGTAATTAGGGCTAACATCTATGGACTCAAGCACATTAATCCCTTACAAGCTCACTTGTTTACTCGGGGAGGATGAACAAGAGACCCAATCAGAGAGCACAGAGCAAAGAGCACCAACACTTGTTTGACCTCAAAGTGAATACAATACGCTCTTGATATAAGAGAGGAGGTACGGCTAAGGCCACATAATAAAATTCACCTTCAGGTTTACCGAGAAGCTCAAACATACCTTTCCTTCATGAATAGAAAGCAGCTGTCACTATTCCTTGTTGCAACCAAAACTTGCTTTGAAAAAAGAGTCTGCCTTTTTTGCTTTCTACATAAACTAGTGGCTTCAGCACACATGGCTCTCTGATGCCAAAAATTGAATTGGAGTCCACATTTGAAGGTAAACATTTTAAAGACTAAACATTGTATATTTCTACCCCGTACTGCAAAAAATAATCACGAAATTCCGTCCAAACAATGATCCCATCACCATTTGCATCAAGCTTAGCGAAAACATCATCCAGCACTTCCTGCATAAACATCAATCAAAACTTATGTCTCATCTAAAGCAAAATACTATACAGTAAATTGGGCATTTTTCTGAGAGTGTGGACTGTGGACTAAGTAATTGTGTTTTGATGTTTGAGGATTTCTTTATTGTAAGTCTGCTGTCATGACTGCATTTTATCAAGCTCTGCTAGCTTCACTTTTGATAGTGATATATGGGAGTGATTTCAAACATTGGAGCACAGTGCCTAATCTCAAATCTATATGAGCAAAATCATAGGAAATGGAGTTGATCATCTTAATACAGACCTCAGGCACATTGCGATGACCACTTTTAATTTCTGTCAGGTCTTCCATCATCAGCATCAGCTCTGAACGACTCAACCTTGAATCTGCATCGACATTATACCTGTCCCAAATTCTGCAGACGACAACAAAAGACATTTCATTACTGGTGTTGACATTGTCTAGAATAGTGTGTATCCAGTGAAGTTACCCACAGTTCTGGAGGAAGATGCTACTTCAACAATAAACCAAACTCTTCATGAATTAAGTCCACTCACCTATCGATCATACTGAAAACCCACCCTCCTTTTTTCTTGCAAGAAAGAAGGGGCTATATAATGTGCAGAGTCTCAAGGCTGAGCTTATGGCTCACCCAATAATCTGAGAAACGCATAAAAACCAAAAAGGCCTGCAGTCAAGGCTGTTGATAGAATTTATACAGCAGAAACTACTCTGGAGGAGCCCCGCAGCAAAGACGAAGGACACGGATGTCCATTCCAAAGAGGTCAGTATGATGCTGCTGCATGGTCCAAGAAGAGACAACCAAAGGTATCCCAACTACTGTATAAAGTACGGAGAAGCTCTGACCAATCTGTCGGAGGTGGGAGACTGAAAACATGCCAGTAACAAGATTTCCAGATGAACAACTAGAAAACTTGGAGCCAAGCAAATTTCATCCTGAGCAACAGAACCATTGCAAGATTACTGCAAAATGGCCCATCTTCATGCGGGCCCACATGAACATGGGATCCAACTGTGCCCCAGGCAACAAAAACAGTATAGATCCCTTTGAAACCATGTGAATGCAAAAGAGTTATTTTGTTACCTCTAAAAAAAAGCAACGAACAAGTAATGAAAACTATCATCTCTCTTATTTAAAGCATAAGACACCTGTTCTAGACACCAAGAAGGAATACCTCTCCCCGTACCGTATGGGGTGTGCGAGACAGCACAGACAGCAGGGATCATGGTCCATGCACATAGCCCAAGTGACAACCAAACATCAAGAGCAGCAGTCCACATCAAAAGCACATGATTAACAGAGTGACAGGGAACAGCCGGAACGGGCCCCTCCCGTTCCCGGAACGCGTTCCTGCGGGAGTTGGCTGGCCAGAATGGGGACGTTGGCGGAACGGCGTTCCGTTCAGATGTGAAACCGGAACGCAAGACGGAACGGACGGAACGGAACACGGAACGGCCGGCGGTGGGAACGGCAGATTTTTGAAATTCAAAAATATGGCCGTTTTTTTAAAAAAAACAGAAATTCAAGGTGGCATTTTTGGACTCTTGGGAGAGGGGGTGAGGGGCCTAATACCTATATAAGGGCATGTTTGCCTCCCCTAAACCTCATTTCTCTCAACTTCTCAAGCCTCAAGGGCCAAGGTTGAAGGTCGACAACCGTCAACAGTGGCTTGCAAGTTGGCGCTTCTTGAAGTTCTCGTGCTCAAGGCTCAAGCTGAAGCTTCACATTCTCTAGCCTCTAACCTAATTTAAGCATATTTTAAACTTACCGTTCCGGTCCCCCGTTCCCGTTCCGCCTTGTTTTGGGGGGGGGGGGGCATTCCGAAAACGTTCCGGAGGCCCCCGGTCCCATTCCCCGTTCCCGTTCCCGTTCCGGGTAACTTTGATGATTAAGCGAGCTACTCTGATCTCCGATATAGGTGTAAATGACATATGGGAGAGGATCATGGGATATGCAAGCATGTATGTTAAAAGCACAGAATAGAGTGGTAGTCTGCTTATACTGCTGACTGAGCAAAACCTGTTTGCCAATCCATGCTCACTTGGAGTTGGTAGCATCCAGGGATGACCATAGCCACTCCCCTGGATCCTACATAAGCTGAAATTGAAATTGTCCTCCGACACCATGTTTGTGATGATTCTAGGTATAATCCTTTATTAAGTACTTAAACTCATGATTAAGACGTAAGAAACTGAACTGAACTCAAAGAAAGACTCTGTGTTTGATTCATTGAATGTGTGATACAAGGGCTCCTTACATAGGAGACGAAAAGGCATGAATGAAAAGACACATCTCTTGGTGAAGAGACATGACTTTAGACGTAAAGACATCCTTTCGGCGAAGAGCTGCAACCATTGGGCGAAGAGTCACCTGTAGAGCAAAAGGGTGTGACCAGTCGTCGAAGGAGTGTGGCTTTTGGCGAAGAGGCACGTCTCTTGGGCGAAGGGGTATGACCATCCAAGCGCAAGGGTCCTCCTTGGCATGGCACTTCGCGTATCTGCAATTAGGAGTAGCTGTATTGTTGTTAACATAGTCACAATCGTGACATTCCCTCCCATTTAAAATGAGAGCCCGTGTCAAAGAAATGACTTCTAATGTTGATAAAACTTTGGAAAAGCATTGAATCTTCGAAAATCTTTAATCTTTGAGTTATCGGAAACCTTTGTCTTGAACCTTTGCTTCTTGCAAAACCTTTTTGCTTTGACTGCTAAATCCCATGTCATTGCATTATTCAAAGACTTTTTAGAGGCATCTGGCATAATCAAGTTGACTGCAACAAGAGGTTGATCTTCAAAATCCTTTATGCAATGTGAGATTTCTGGTTCAAAATCTTCCAGCAACTGCAAAATATTTGGGGAAAAGGAAATCTTCTCAAGGTACTCTTCAGATGGAGTAACTTCAACTTTAGTAATCACTGGAGAGGATTTTGGCTTGAGACTGTAATCATCTTCCAATAATGAATCCCAAAATTCTTCAGAATCATCTTCAGAAATTGTCACTTCATGACGTGCAATTGGCATATCATCATCCAGTACCATCTATGGTCACCACTGCAAATTGTACATAATCCTTCCTTCTTTGAAGTCGAAGATCCATTTGACGAAGAGCCTTGCTGAGTATTGGAATGTCGATCTTGAGAAAAATCACGTCCTTTACCACGATCAAGTGGAGGAACATGTGAAGAAAATCTGCTTTCAGATTGTCAATCTCGAGAATAGAACCTTGAAGTTGAATAAGGTTGCGTTGCTTGTTGTCTGAACTGAGACTGATGTTGTTGACTTTGGCTATAGCTATCTCTGCGATCGCACTATGAAAAGCGAGCACTGTTTGAAGATCTGTCACCAAGGAGAAAATTCCGTGTAGGGCGTCGATTATCGCCAAGACGCTCCACATAGGCAATTGCAGCATCCAAGGTGGTAGGGTTGTATTTGTGCACATCGTGCTTCAGGTTGGGTTCGAGTCCGTCGATAAAGCTGTGAATTTTATCAGAGGGACTAAGGGTCTCTATCTCCAGAGTTAACCTTTGGAACTCTGATGTATACGCAGCCAAGGAACCTGTCAGGTTCAAGCAGCGAAGAGAGGACCAGCCATGGAAATCCGCATTGGCAGGTTCAAACGCCTTGCAAATAGCACGCCGGAATTTATCCCAGGAAAGTGTGTGTTTATCATCAGCAACCCTTTCGTTGCCACCATAGAAATGCTATGTCCTTGAGCAGAGAACTAGCAAGTGCAACTTTTTTACTCTCGACCAAGTCTGTGTTCGACAAGTAGACCTCCATTTTGAATAGCCATTGGTCCAGCACGCGCTTGTCGCGGCGACCAGTGTATGGTTCCGACAGTTTAACATCAAGCTTCTTCTTCTGTGCAGCATTAAAAATTTTATAAAGTAATTGAAGTTCGCAATTGTCTACCTCTTCAGTTGGGTCCGGTTCGTTTGGTTCGTCCACTGAAGCTTCGGAAGAAGGTGTTGAAGATGTTGCATTAGTAATCCGAGAAACAGCAGGACGCCTTCGAGAAGTGTTTTGCATCTGCATCTCATCCAAGCGAGTGTGAAGTGATGCGAGACTTATGGAAAGTGTGGCCATCTGCTCCTTGATGAGAGTAAGGGCATCGTCAGATTGACCTCCGTCCTGAGAATTCGGCATGGTTACGTCTCAAAGGGAACTCTCAAACAGATGCAGGTTCTGGTTCGGGAACAGGTTCTGGGAACAAGTTCTTTGGGAGCGGAAAACTGAATCGGATCCTCGATAAACATATTGTCATCGTCTTGAAGAATTTGTCCAGCATAGAAAAAGAAACTTCACGTTCGGTGCCCAGCAGGGCTGAATAGCACAACTGCAAGGGAACTGATTTGTGTATGAAGGGAGGGGCAGATTTTCGCTCTGGGTTGGGCTTGCGCACGCTACAGGAGGAGGGCTCGCTGGTTTTTTCTTTTCTTTACGTAGGTAAGCAAGAGCAGCGTGGGTTTTTATAATTTTTCATTCAAACCATAAGTTGAGTGGCTCTTTTTAATTAATGTGAGTGGCCCGCCATGTTGGGCAGCCACTTTGGGGTTTTAATAAAAACAAAAGGCATGCGCTGCTGGCTTAAGGTATTGGCGTAAAAAGGCTTACGAAGAGCAGCCAGCGCACGCATGAAGGCAGCGTTTGGTGAAAAAAAGCGAAAGGTTGAAAGCTGGTCGAAGAGGCACGCAAGGCTGAAGGCTGGTTGAAGAGGCACGTATGCCCGCATGTCATGCGCCAAGGGGTGCGAGATTGCATCGCGAAGAGGCATGCCGTCGGGAAGGGGTGCGAACACGAAGGGGCAACAACAGGGCCACCACCAACATCACCATTCACGGGTAGGTGCATGCACACATACCGCTCTTCCGTCCTTTATTGTTTTGCACTGAAGGAAGGAAAATTCAAGTTACCTCATGCGCGCATATGTGTGTGTACCACCTTTCTTCTGCTTCCATGCAACTCCAAGAGACGGGGGGGAGAGGGTAGCAATGAGGGTGAGAGGCTCACAACCTTTGGGTCCCGGGAAAATATTTGCTCTAATACCACTGTGATGATTCTAGGTACTAATCCTTTATTAAGTACTTAAACTCATGATTAAGACTTAAGAAATTGAACTGAACTCAAAGAAAGACTCAGAAGACTCTGTGTTTAATTCATTGAATGTGTGATACAAGGGCTCCTTATATAGGAGACGAAGAGACATAAATGAAAAGACACATCTCTTGGTGAAGAGACATGACTTTAGACGTAAAGACACATCCTTTCGACGAAGAGCTACAACCATTGGGTGAAGAGTCGCACCCGTAAAGCGAAGGGGTGTGACCAATCGTCGAAGGAGTGTGGCTTTTGGCGAAGAGGCACGTCTCTTGGGCGAAGGGGTGTGACCATCCAAGCGCGGGGTCCTCCTTGGCATGGCACTTCGCATATCTACAACTAGGAGTAGATGTACTGTTGTTAACATAGTCACAATCGTGACAATGTTACGATCAATTGTGCATCTCTTCCCACATCCAGATAGGGCGTCATGTAAGCAACATTATGAAGCTCAAAAAACACCTGAAATCATGTGGCATTGAAAAAACTGAGCTAACATAAAACGCCAGTTGAGGAAGGCTAGAGCCGTCAAAACAACCCACTACCCAACATCACAAACATGTGGGTTCCTCTCTGATAGGAATCTGAGCCCAAGCTTCTGAAATAGCCATCTTAATTCCAATGATGCAGCAGAGGAGCCCCAAGAAATCTCAAACTCATGGGCAATAGTATCAGCAATTAAGGCTTCAGCTGACGGAGTCCACCAAACCCAATCATTATATGGGTCTGCTTTCCAAGCTCATAGCCCCACTCATCTCTCACCCAAGGGAAGGTTGTCAATCAAACTCCTCACTCACAACCAACCCTCAAGGGGCCCCAAGAAAATGAAAATGAAACCAGCTGCCAAGAAAATGAATGTGGCCTGATGTCATTGACAGCAAAAGAGCTCTAGTGCTACCCTATGCTGCGTGCACCCATGTTGAGCAACATTCATTGCCTTCTTTGAGCATTCCTTCCCTTCTTGCTAAAAATGATGCAAAAATAGAAAGGAAAAACATAGCATAGTAGCTACAAGAATATGGACTTCAGCATTGGCAACCCTTACAAGGAGTAAGCCCTAAGAATTTGTTGCACCGGTTGACAACATGCAAGGCTCCAGGGTTGTCCACGTTCGACGTACGGACATTCCGTACGTTCCGTACCATACCGTACGACTCGTACGTTCCGTACGTGAGTCGTCCAGTTGTTTTTTTTTTTTTTTTCGGGGGCGATTTTTGGTGTGGGAATGTTTTGCATCTCGATTGCATTTGAACAAGAGCCCAATGGCTGCATTGGCTCAAACAACCATGACCTATGTGCGACGAGTCTCGGGTAGCGGATCTACTATGGCCGCCACCACTTTGGAGATCATGATTCTTCTTTCTTCGGACATTGCCGTTTCCAATGTCCGTGGACAGATCTTTCATGTTCTAACTTGTAAGACTTAAGTTACAAGTATTTAGTACTAACTTCTAAGTACTAAGGTCGATGTCATGACTCATATGATCTATCATGTGTAAGACGCATGATTTTTTTTTGCATCGTACGTTACGTCACCGTACGTCTAATTTTTTTTAGTTCGATTAGTACCGCACGTCTTCGTACGTGTACGCGTCGTACGTGACCGTACGTGTCAACTATGATGCAAGCACTTGTCAATGCCAACAGCTCCTATGTAGGGTACCTACTGCTATATTGGCCTTCCAAAGGGTCATGAGAGGACAACATGCACAAAGGCCGGTTTGGCTGCTTATGGTGCAACGCCAGCAGAGGCCCTCCTACCAGCAGCAGCTGCTAAGACAGCAATAAGATGGAAGTACAATGGTGTCTCCATCCACCACGGGGCAGGGGGGCAGGGACTTCGGCTCCATTGGCAACACGTTAGCTACGTGGCGGTGCTCACTAAAGACAAGAAGGGCAAGTGTTTTCATTTGGACCACGCCGTAGCACTGATTAACGCAAGCATGGATGGCCACCCAGAAAGCAGTTGCATCAAAAAAAGCAGCTACCCTGGGAGTTTGAAAGTAGTCAGGATAGGCTTTGTCCTCAATGGCACGACTGTTGTCCAAGAGTGTGAGGCTGCCATAGCAAGCAGACCTCACACCAAGCTTTTGGAAGGCTAACCTTCTGTCACTTGCACCTGGGCTCAATGTGCCCCGAGGGTATGCTACGACGACCCAAAGCCAACTCTAAACAAGGTAAGCCTAGGAGATTCTGCACCGGCATATTTGTGAGCCTGTTTGCAGGATCTGCATGTTCGGACAGGGTAATTAGATTGGTTCGAACCCTTGCATGACCCTCCTTGCATAAATGATTTTTAGGAGGCACAGCCGGTTGACCAAGAGATTTTCCCAACATCCGATGACATTCACAGGTAGCCCAAGCCTAGCGAAATATGTAGTTGCAGTCCAGTCCCATCCAGAATCCCGTATCATGATGTGTGCGAGCATGTGATGGGTAAAATCTGTGTGTTTTGAGCTACTTTAAGACTTGGGTGGTTGTCAAACTGCTGATGACATGACCCTCCTTGCATAAATGATTTTCAGGAGGCGCAGCCGGTTGACCAAGAGATTTTCCCAGCATCCGATGACATTCACAGGTAGCCTAAGCCTAGCAGAATATGTAGTTGCAGTCCAGTCCCAGCCAGAATCCCGTATCATGATATGTGCAAGCATGTGATGGGTAAAATCTGTGTGTTTTGAGCTACTTTAAGACTTGGGTGGTTGTCAAACTGCTGATGACATGGCATTCAATTTATAAGGGTTATTAACCTTTGAAGTCAGTTTATGAGACTCGAGGGGTTAAGTCACCTATAAACAAATACATAAAGGACCCTTTGGTCTCATTACAGGTCATTAGTAGTAGACGTATAGCCTTAGCTAATGCGTCCCTGCAGCCTCCTTCTATACTGGCAATTTGGGCACCCTGCGGACCCAACTGCTCGCGAGTGACCAGACTACTGTGGACAGGTAGGCCACCACTATATCGCTAGACTTGAGGTATTATCCTCATTATCCATTATGCTTATGCATTTTCTAGCCCTCTTCTATTGGGTGGTGGCAACGAGCTCCTTACCTCCTAATAACTATGGCAGAGTCCAGTAAAAGCACTGCTGTTCCCCATTGAAACCGCTGGCCTACTGTCCACACAGTGTCTGGCAGCGATTTTTAGCTTGAACAATCAGAAATTCAGCACTTGAATAATGGAGTAACTAGACAGAGTAATTAGGAAATAGAAAGAGAGAGAGAGAGAGAGAGAGAGAGAGAGAGAGAGAGAGAGAGAGAGAGGAGGGATCGGAAGAGATGGAGAGGCAGTGTTAGGTGCAGCGGAATGAATGTTGTATTAGTGATCTTTATTGCTCAGGGTTCCTTTTAGTTCTTAGGGAAAGAGAGAGCTTTCCGTCTTATGGAGAGTGCTATGATCACGAACAAAGTGAGTGGATATTGTGCGCGCAAGTGACTGAGACTGAGAGAAGGAGAGAGAAGAGATACGACACCCGAGAGGTTGTAAAACCCTCCTCCGAAGGCCCCACTCTCGTCGGCGAGAGTGGTCTAATCTTTGATTGCACAAAAGGTGTACAATGCGTATGCAATGGACTGATGCAATGGGACTATGCCGATGACAACGACGGTGATGACGACGGCGACTTAGGCTGAAATCTGTGATCTTCTTGGTGGCTGGATTTGTGGACTGTTTTCGGGGCTGAAAATGACTGGTTTCTTGCTGTGGTTATGGCTGAAAATGATGGATCTTGCAAGGGTTCCTACTAATGGTAAAACGCTGAAGTGCTGTGTCTAGCCAGGCTGAAGCCTGATGAACTCGGCTGCGTTTTTCTTGAGGCTGAACTGTTGACAAAAACGCTGATGCTGCAGGTCTATGGCTAGCGTTTTTGCAATGAAAAACGTTGCTGAAGATGTAGCATTTTTGCCATGAAAACGCTAGGCTGAATGGTGCTATGGCGATCATGCAAGGAGTTGAATGCTAGGGATCTGATGTTGCCGCGGTAATTGCAAGAGGACACGCCGGCTGAGGTCTTTATCCAAAACGCTAGGCTCTGATGGTGTAGGTGATGATGCAAAGCCAAAACGCAAGAGGTTCTGGGGGGTACTGCTGAGAAGTTGCATGTTAAGCGGGAAGCTCCTGCTGCCTCTTCTGCCAATAACTACTAACTTGGGTTTGCTTATATATTAACTTAGCAAAATTGCCCTACCTACTTTTGTTGGAAAGTCACTTAAAAATAATAAGTGAAAATAACCAAAAATAGAAAAATAGGCTAAATGCACTGGAATATTCCCCTAGCTGATACTAATGGATTCTGATGGGAATTCCGATGATCATGCTGTGTGCAACCGAAGGATGTGCATCTATGCTAAGTGACTGGGCATGCACGGTCTACGAATAGACTCACAAAAGTGCCAGATCACTGCTAATCTAGACTTGACTGAACCGACTGAACCCTACTGAGGTGTAGCTTGTCCACGGACACATAGGTTGGATGTGTCACGTGGCATCTCCTCCTTTTCAAAGTGAGGTACTGGTACCGAACTATGTGGCGTCGAGGGAGATCGCCAACAGCATCCGGAATCCTGGACGGGACTCTTCGCCGGCCCACTCTGCTGTGTGGGTCGAGCGGTACTTGAACTTCATAAAGGTCTGCAACGCTTGCTTCTTTGGGCCGCGCCGAAAGCGACTCAAAGTCTTTTGTAACTCCTTTGATGCTTCAACTTCGTCTAGAAACCTGCTTCTTCCTTCTTCAAGAATCTCCATGGCTGAAAATTCATGAAACCACTTCCAACACAAAACCATGAACATACCCATTCCATGTAAAGTGAAGGAAAAAAATATTGTCGTCTCTAAAGACTGTGTATGCAATGTAGATGAACATAGAGACGGAGTGACAACCCGTTCATCAAACACATGCAAACAATGAGATCGAATCCTTTCTGTTTGATCGAAATCAATCAACTGTGGCAAATCACAATGGAAATGCGCATGCTTGGTGCTCATACTATCATGTGCTCTTTCGGAAACTGTGTCATGCCAAGGAAGAGACATGGAATGTGACTTCCTTACATAAATACCTTTCAGCAATCCGCATACATTAGAAACGTGCTCAACATACAATATGTCATGCCTAGTAAAAGGGATCACATAACGATGCTGACTAAAATACAGGAAACCTTCACGAATGAAACACTCGAACAATGCGTGCGTACCAATCATGCGAACACATAATACTTCCTGTGAGGGTTCTTTGGACCAAGGCTCGAGAGCCAAGATCGCTTCTTCAAGATCTATCGAATCTTCTTATGGGGGATCTGTGGACCTCGACTCGAAAGCCAAGATCGATTCTTGGTGATTGATCGAATCTACAACGAGGTTAGCTTCGCTAGAAAAAGCATCAACTAACACCTCATCCTGGTGAACAATCACATCTTTTTCATGCAAGTCATCATGCTTGTCTTTTCCATCCAAATCATTATCCATCAAATCATCATGTTTCTCATAATCATGCAAATCATTGTGCTTATCATTGTCAATCAAAACATCATGCAAGTCATTGTCAATCAAATCATCATCATGCTTCACACAATCATGCAAATCCTATGTGTCATGCTGTGGAGAAGAAGAGACTGAGAGAGTCTCCTTTTCCTGAATCTCTTGCATCGGTGCTTGCACTTGAGAAAAGAGTCGCAACATCTCTTGCAATCGTGCTTTGGTCTCGTGATAAAATTCTGCTTGTATTTCTCTGTTCTCTGCTTGTCTGTGTTCCCTTTCTGCTTTTCTTTCTTTGAATTCACGATCCAATTTGGCTTGTCGTTCTTTGGCTTCCAAGCGTGCTTGCTCACGCTCACGCGCTATGGCTGCCATTCTTACGGCATTTCTTGCTTTGAGTTGTAAATTCTGTTCCATAATCAACAATTCCAACTCCTCCATTGAAGTTAGTGCAATCGGTGTCGTAGATGGGGAAGGGTCAGAAAAACCTCCTGGTGGGGAAAATTCTTTTTCGCCTCTCTCATGCTCATCACCTCCAAGCAAAGTATCCATTCCGCTTCGAGTGATGATCATTCTGAAGTCGTGGGTTCTTGTAGGTTCTTCTGGGTTCTTAAGTTCACGAGGAACTTGGGTTCTTGAGGGTCTTGGGTTCTTGAGGTTCTTGAGGTTTTCTTTCGCTTGCAAATCGCGTTGGAGAAGGATCTTCTCTTCACCCGAGTTCTACTCCTTTCTGCGGGCGCATCCCTTGGCGGCCTTGCGCTCACACCAAGGTTGCTTTTTCCCACCTCACGTCGATTGGCCGGCCGCTAAATGCACGGATCCGCTCTCAATGAGTGAAAAGAGACGCAAGGGGAGGCTGGACAAGCCCTTCTTTCTTGGGATTCCTGTCACTCTTCAACAAAACACGATTAGGAATCGCCATGCCCAAGTAAACTTGGGTTCATGCGATCACAACAAGCACAAAAATTCTTGTGGTTCTTGTGGTTCTTTCCTTGAGTAATGCAGAACACTTCCAAAGCTCTGATACCAATGTTAGGTGCAGCGGAATGAATGTTGTATTAGTGATCTTTATTGCTCAAGGTTCCTTTTAGTTCTTAGGGAAAGAGAGAGCTTTCCGTCTTATGAAGAGTGCTATGATCACGAACAAAGTGAGTGGATATTGTGCGTGCAAGTGACTGAGACTGAGAGAAGGAGAGAGAAGAGATACGACACCCGAGAGGTTGTAAAACCCTCCTCCGAAGGCCCCACTCTCGTCGGCGAGAGTGGTCTAATCTTTGATTGCACAAAAGGTGTACAATGCATATGCAATGGACTGATGCAATGGGACTATGCCGATGACGACGACAGTGATGACGACGACGACTTAGGCTGAAATCTGTGATCTTCTTGGTGGCTGGATTTGTGGCAGCCCTCAAATTCAGCTTTTTTGGACTAGTCACAGATTTCAACCAATAGCGTTTTTGGACAGCAGATACAAAATTGCAGATTTCAGCCCTTAGGTCGGTTTCGTCATCAACGTCGTCATCGCTGACATAGCCTAGACTTGCATCAGTCACATACATTCAGTTTGTACCAGTTTGTGCAATCATAAGTAGACCACTCTCGCCGACGAGAGTGGGGCCTTCGGAGGAGGGTTTTACAACGTCTCTGGTGTCGTATCTCTCTTCTCTCTCTATCTCTCAGTCTCATACACTTGCACGCACACTGTCCATTCACTTTGTTTGTGATCATAGCATTCTCTCATTAAGAACGGAAGGCTCTACCTTCCATAAGAACAAAAGGAACCTTGAGCACAGTTCGGAGCACTCATCTTGAGCAAAGCGCAAACATTCATTCCGCTGCACCTAACAGAATCATCTCTTATTAGTAGTTCATCAACTTATTAATAAGTGATGTTTTAGCTTCATTTTAGAAACCCTTGGTTTTTAAGTGGCATTGCCCTACCCAGCTTTTATCTCGTATATAAGTGACACACAAAAGATATCAAGAAGACACCGTATAACTTCAAACAATGGCAGTTAACATCATTGTAGCCCCATACATAGCCTCTTGAAAACTGCGAGCATAAATTCCGGATATATGGCTTAGCTTATTGGCCCACCGTCTACCTTGAGTTACAAATATGACAAAGAATAGCAGCCATAAGGTCGAAAGATGGGCATTTTCCAAGATAGGCCAAGAAGAAGAATCTAGACCAGAAAATCATAAGAGAAAGGAGACACCACATAAGCCCTCTCACACAACCAAACCCTTCCCTTTTGCCCCCCATTGCAGCATTGCTTTGCATATGAATGAAGTGCTAAGCATTTTGAATAATGTCTTGGTAACACCTACCTTTGTACATCCCCTTCCTGTAATCGAGACTTATGTAAGTGGCAGATGAAGTCTTTGCCAGGTGATGCCCAAGGTGCAGACAAATAATCCAAAGACTGCATGTGAGTAAGGCGTGAAACAGTTCTGGCAAAGGCAAACTCTTCATCCTTCTCTTCATAGAGTGTTTGGCCTTTCTTTGGCTGCTCATTTGCTGAAACAACCTCAGGTTTCAAAATATCCATGTCCTCTAAGCTGCCCAAACATAGGAATTCTTTTATTCTCCATCTACTGACAACAATTTTGCTAAAGAGACAATTTGTACCTTGGTCTGTATAAGTCTTTTGGGTCCACACTCGCACTTGCTATGAGCTTGACTTTCTGACCCAAAACAGTCCAACAATTGTAAGCAAAAAGCATCATCAATTGCAACCACATAATTTATAACATGGGTGTGGGTTTGCGACCAGATAACCCAAAGTTGCCCATGGAAATAACTCTTAAATTAGAAGACATCAACTTATGTGTGACCCTCTTATTTAGCATCAAGGAATGCAGAACAAGAGACTATCGAAAGCACTCAGAGAACGTAAGTACCTGTTCATAAAGAACATCAACAAGGGTGATGAATCTTCTTGCCTGTTACACACCATAGCTGTGTTAATGATACAGACTCTGATGGACAGGTTGCATCATGTTAACACAAAAGATACCATTTCATTGTGAGATGACGTCATTTGAGGTATGTTGGCTACAAAAATAGTGTGGAAAGATGTAGCAATGGCAAGGTAATCTGAAGCACCCTTTGGAGTGCCGCAGAGATCTTTGAAGTTGAAAAATGCAATCCCACCAGCTGCCCTTGGAACTACATTAGAGCAATAGCAGGGAAAGAAGCATGGACTTTCATGGAGGAACTGTAGCATTATTTTATTTTAAGGCATTGCCTAAGAAGCTCAGTACCTTCAATAGAGCGTGAGCCTGATTTTAAAATGGTGGGCTCTATTATGCGTTCACCTGCAAGTTTTGTGAAAGCTCTCTCAAACAAAACTTCAGTTTCCATATTTAGAGGTTTGTACCATACCACTGAAAGGGCACTGTAGAAAAAAATGTCAGGGCAACGAATTTGTGTACCAAGATAATAAAAAAAAGTGTTCTAAAAACAGGAAATCTTGATTAATTCCAAAAAGACTGACAGCAAAGAGAAAAAGCAGACCTGGTACCATCTGGGCGGGCACCTATTAGACGATAATCAGGAGATTCTGGATGGAATGAATGCACCTCACAGTGTTTCTTGATGGAGGCAATACATGGCAAGAAGAGCTCCCTTTGAAGACCGTTCTTGTAAAGCTGCCAAAAAATTAAGACGAGTTTTGACACTTGAAAGACTCTTAATAGACGCATGCAAATGCCACAAGTTTAGAAGGGAGTGCCTGACAGATTTGCTTGACTTGTACAAATACAATAACAACTGACAAGCTATAAAGGTAGAGGTCCTCCAATCAGGACTAATGTGATGCACAAATCCTAGATCTTAAAGGAAATGTATGCCATACACCGTCCCAATGCTGTCCTTCAAAACTGTTGAACTATTATAAGAAAACTGGGCAGAGCATCTAAAAAGCCTGTCTGTATTTTGGCTGCACTGAGAGCCAAGCCATGAAAAGAATGGACAACCGATAAAGCCATCAAAGTCTTTTTGGAAGAAAATTTGAAATAACAAAGTCCCTTCTGTTAACTAAAAGCATACGTGAATGAAGACAAATATGCAAAACATACAACATGAAATAAATCACGCTAGCTTTCTCATAGGTAACTGGTGAAAACAGTGACTCCTGGCCAAAATTGTCTGCTCGCTTTCAACCGAGAATGCCCAGGGCACTCAATAATCATGCAGCGAGGATTGTATGGTGGTGCCAACCATAGTAGAGAACACAATAATTCTGGGAATAGAAAGCCTTTGCATGAAACTTACTGACAAAGATCATTGATATGAACCAATTTTGAGACAGTTACCTCTGTAGGACTGCGATTTGAGGATGCTACCATCACTGCCCCAGACTGAAATAAGCTCTCCAGTAATCTTCTAAGTATCATTGCATCAGCTATATCAATAACCTCAAATCCAATCAGCCAACATAGGCAAAATAAGAGCAAAGTAGATGCAATCAGTTTGCAACGGTTGGAAAGATACAAACAAGAAAACAAACCATGAAACATTGAATTCTTCATTACTCTTATGCACCTGACTCTTGCGGCATCCAATTTACCAAAATGTCATCCAGTTTACCAAAATGTCAGAGATACTATATGGTGCTGTTGTTGACAAACAGTCCACCAGACAGGAATTATGGATATGAGGAGGGGTTCAAATTATTATGGTGATAAGAGTTTTAATGACAAAAGGCTCACAAGTTTTCTTAGTAGCCAAGATAATAAGACTAAAAAGCTTGGCATCAGGGTATTTACCCTTCAACTGGGACATAATATTCCGTTATGTAAAGTGACGTGAGAGCAAACATTGTTTTCTAGCAGGCACACACGACATCAGCCAAACATCATTCATGCAGTGTCAACATGATGCACAACAAATTGTTCAGCGGATAAACATTAGCAAGCACGCTCTGCATCAATCATACAGTATTGATGTTGTATCAACACCAATTCACAGAATACATACTGCATCAAAACGCAAAGGTATACACAAAATATACACACTTGAAATTCATCAAAGCATAGGAGCCAGCCAGCACTCAAAATCTCTTCTGCTACAGATTTCATGATATCATCTGACTTGCCAACTTCACCTTTCAGTCTTGCCTCATGCAACCTATCATAACAGTGGAAAAGCACAGCAGTAATTAGTTATCATCCATATCTGGTAGTGCATTTCATATGAGACAACTTACAAGTTACAGCCCTTTTATTTGCTCTAGCCATAGCAGAACTGCTAGGCCACTCAAAGCCCTCCTCATAGACTTTAAACATGGATCAATAAGGTTGAAGCTAATCCTAATAGAAAACTCCTTGTCGAACTCCTAGTCTGTGTAGAAGCCTCACTCATGGATTGTTAGCTCACACTAACTGTTACAAAGACCTAATAAATACTGGTTCTTCGTGAGCTGACTAAGAACTTTCTCACTTAAAGCCCCAGACCAACTATATGGAAATATTGGAGCCTGTATTTAGCAATGACTACAAGCTAAACGAAGTTCAGCATATCCATCATTACATAAGCAACAAACCAAAGGTCCAGTCTTAAAGACTTGAAAAGGCATTGCACAACCCATTTATCCAGATTTTAAAAGCACTATTAACCACCAAATCAGCCTGAACTAAATTACCTAATCGGGAAATTTAGTGTCTAGCACGAGCGCCAACCTTACCTACCATGCAGGAGGGCCCATCGAGTATTGCAATAGCAGAAGGCTCTGGCTTCTCCCATATACAGCAATAATATAGTTAAGCATACCAAATAATAAATCAATTAGCATCATTGTGGCCTTTGAATGCTGCTGGATCCCGTTAATATGGTAAAGTCCAAGCACAGTTTGGTCATTCTTATTTTGGTGTACTCGTACTCATAGCTGGCAACACTCTATCCTTTTCTTCTTTACCATTGAAAACTAGTTAGAAATATTAAGTAGGCTCACACAACAATTATTCACCGACCTTAACAATATTCACTAATCAATGAGCATGAAAAACTAGATGACATGGACTAGCTGTAAGTGGCCAACCTTCTATGCACATCAAGCATGAACTGATGAAAATGTACACGGCGCTTGCTTTTGATGGGACTGCAATGATAGAAAATGTCTGCTACGAGGGATTTTCCAGTACCCACACCTCCATAAATGTATACTCTGCATACAACCATACTGCAATCAGTAGCCAAGAAGAAGAGTCCCTGCTATAGTATCTGTCCTTCCTGTATACCAATATTACGATCCGTGAAGTCCATGATACAAGTGGCATTGGCCATCATACTACACAACATCGACAACTTATATCTTACCAGAGTATAATCACCTTCTTCTAAAGAGCATCCTGAAGAAAATTCATGTTACGTGATATTAACGAGTGATAAATGCAATAATCTTCTTCTCTGCAATACCTTCTTGGAGATAAATTGGACAATCGGGCATCAGGAAATGTGCAACAGTACATGAACATCCAAAAATACAGCTTAAATGTGTCAATATCTTGTGACTGACTAATTACTAGTACAAAGTTTTGGAAAAAGAAAAATAGGAAAACCTTGAAAAACTGACAATGGAAGAGAGCACTCAAAGGGAAAGAAGGGATTGTGGCAAGAGGAATTTGGCACCTATTCATCTGCAAAACCTGCCAGGTCTTCTGTACGTTGATAATGCCTGACTCCAGTTGGCCTCAATTATCATAGTCGAATCTGACTCTGACCTTCCAACAGTCCTACTCATCACCTGCTCTCTCCTGGTTTATTGCCTTACCTACCTACTAGCTCTAAATTGAGGAAATTCTTCACCAACTACAATCATCCCCCAAAGGCTATTTCTCTCCACATGCAAAACAATCTCTAGGAACACAATTAGGTTGTTTCTCTTGAGAGTACAGGGAGAAATACATTAAGAAGGGTCTTACATCAAGAATATGAAAGGTGATTAAGAATATGGCCTCAATTTTCCAAAAAGAAGACTACAAAGACAAAGTGGAAACACCCTACCCTCAAAACACTAAAATGTTGGGTGGTTAATCTTTTGCATCTGTATTTATGTCATGTGCACTCAGATAGGTTTTAAATACCTAGCCAAAGCAATGACCCCACCAATCCAGTACTTGTGGATCGTGTCTCCTATCCCATTCACAAGTGAACCACTGATTAAACAATATGCTTCAAAAAAACACATACCAGATTTGATTTTCACAAATGGATGCAATGTATATAAGCATTAAACATCTGCCATTCTGTGATCAGAAGTCAATCTCGTTGTTGATAGGCACCAACACTGTCACATACCCACGAGGAAATTCTGTTGGCTTCTTGAGAGCTCCAAGTATGTGAAGGAGTCGTGACGCAAATCCCTTCGATTGTGAGGATGGGGGCCTGTATTCCTTCAGCTGCTTGTGCAACCGTTCCAGAGGTTGTAAAGCTTCAAGCTGGCGACTGTCAGAGCGAATGCCACCAGATTGGACAAGGTGATGGTAAGCTTCAATGGGAGAAGTGCCTTCAACAAGCTGCTCAAAGGAGGCAGTGCCATGGAGCCTTCTGAAGCCAAAGTAATTCCCGGCATGGAAATGTGTGAGCAGAGAAGCAGCATTTTTGGAATTAATGCTTCTGCGCAAGGTGAGGGAAAAACCCGACAAGAGCATCTTTGATCAAGCCTACATTGTCAAGAATGTCGCGTCTTTCTTCTTCCTCCTCTCCTTCTTCTTCTTCGTCTTCTTCGTCGTTCAAATATTTCCTGTGCAGCTGTGCAGCCTAATGAACGTGCCTGCGAAGCATTGACAATCCTCGGCAGCTCAGCTGCTGCAGCATCAAAACGCTTCTATGTCGCGAGTTGCCGTCCATAACGCCTCATTTCCTGCCATCTTCATCTTCATCTCCATGGTACAATATAAAACTTGACAATTTTGTATCAATCAAACTGATCGATCTATTTTAATTAGAGAGAGTATGAACTTGAAATTACAACTTACACACCAGACTCCGTGAGGTGGAGCATCCCAAGAGAGTAGGAACTTGAAATTACAACTTACACACCCGACTCCGTGAGGTGGAGTATCCCAGTCGGTTAAAGGTGGCCAAACCATCATATGGACCATGGGAACAGCCCTTAAGGGCTTCATGTCACACGAGTTGTCAAGGAGGTTTGAACCCAAGACCTTAGACACAAGAGGCTCTTGCTCTATCAACTGAGCTAGCACTCGTTGACTACTGGTCGATCTATTTTGCTATGCGTTGCGGAAAATCTTCCATCTTCCCTTAAATTCCCAAATCAAAGGTCAACCAAAAAGTAAAGGAAAAGAAAAAAAAAAGGAGAGAAAATAGCAAAAGACGGGCTCTACAATAATTAGCTTACTAATTGGTAAGATCGACCAAAACATCTAGATCCACATCATTATCACGGTCATTTCCTCAAATGACTAACTTGAAACAGGGGATGCACACTTGAAAAGACCTTGTAACATCAATTGAAATATTAGTGAAAATCAAGCAGTATAAATTGGTAACCTTGGGTGTTGCAAGGAATCCCTTAGTTAGAATCTACATTGTCAAATCCCTTGGTTAGACTCTGCATGGAAACTGCTCAAACTAGCAGTTGACGGCGACCATCACAGTCTACCATATTTAAAAGTGATTGGAATCAACTTGAAAAGTTGAACTTGTCCACTATCCCTTGGTGGATTATAGAATTCTTTCCTTGAAAGTACAACTATGATGAGGACAAACTATGACCCTCAACAATGATGGAGTGATTGTGTATAAGCTGGGTCATACCCCTGAACATACCACTCCTAGAGACATAATCAGTGCTACAACTAAGCAACAGATCTTTCCAACTTGGAATCTTATTCACAAATGGATCTCAAAATAATCATATCTCTCCACAAACAGAAGAGAATGATTCCTAACACTCAACACTCCAAAGAAAGTAGTCATACTAGATTTTATTGGGTTTGCAACAACAGATTACCTATTGGGAGGCTCTCTTAATCTATTCATGTCGTCCCATGGATTATTTGCTTGATAGTGAGGCCATGCCTACTTGCTATCCACAGAAAGAATCATCTATATTGCCTGCACCTTGTGCACAAAAATTGCCCACCATTGTAATCATATAAAAAGTCAGCTTGCTTAGCGAGTCTTACAAGCCCGCTTTTGAGTGGCAAGACCATGTTGTCGTAGTCTTGATGCCCTCATTGTCAATATCTTCCATGTTGCATGACCATGCATGTGAAGCTTCTCGTTAATCCATGCTGGTTCATAGCCGTGCCAATTTGTCCTTCTAAATCTCAAACCTTGCTCAAGTGCCTAAGCCTTGTCGTAGCCGTGCTACTTGTCCACCCTGTCGATAATCTTTGCCTCCTTCAGGGCAAACCAATAAAATTGCCCCCGCAATTCTGTCGACCAATTGGGTTTGTTCTCCTCTAGTCAATGCTTGATTATGTGTTGGATTGCACCGTTGTAGCTTTTCTTTGGCTTTCAACACCTTGCTGATTTGGTTTTATGCATTTGAATTACCACATAATAGGTTCAATTCCATGACGTTGCATGCACGACTATCCTAGTGGTTAGTGGAATGCAAACCCAGGGGAACTGCCTTTCATGTTTTTTGTCGATTGCAGCAACAACATGAGGGAGCTTGAAATCACTCACTATGCAAGTTGTGGACTCCGGACAGTGACCACATAGAAGCATTTTTTGTTTCACTGGGACGAACCACTTTGGTGCTATAACATTTAATGGCCTAGTAACTTGTGTGTAGCGGAAAATAGCATGAACATAGTGAGCATTTCATTAGAATAAATTCCTAATGAGAATAACAAGAGTGCTTGGGTGGAGAGAACAACAAAAAGCATAACACCTAGTTAGATAGCATGAACAATAGTTCGAAAGAGAGAGAAATTAAGCAATTAACAACAATTGAGGACCGGATTTTCATGGAGCCGGTCCCCCCTCCAAAAGGCTTTGTATTATGGTTTCTCCCATCAAGAGAGACATTTTACAATACAATTATTTGTGTTCCTTCAATACTAGCTAGTGCCATGGAAACTTCAAGCACTAAGCAAAATGTTTATCAAGCACAACATCAATTCCCTCACGGTCTCAAACCCAAGACCTCACACCTTTGAAGATGGTGAGAGCTAGCGGGGTATGAGAGTATATTGAGAGGAAGAAGGAGTAGTCTTACGAGAAAGATGTACATCTCCTCACATAATCACTCATATTAGCATAGCTTAGCTTAGTAATTAGCATGGTAGAGGAGACGAGCATGCATTGAAGCTTGGCTCTTGGTTGGATTTGCATCACAAAGCCAAAAGTTGTTGGTGTAGGCCTCCCTTCTCACAAGCTTGGAGTAGGTGATAAGCTTTACATTAAAGCTTGAGAAGAGAGAGAGAGTCTTCTTACTCCACACATAGACTAGTGTGAGTGTGTAATGCCATAATGCCTTGAGAAAATCAGCCCCCTCTCTCTCTTGGTCGACCCCTCTTGCTATTTGCTCATGCAGACACCCCAATGGACCTCCTCAGGCTTAGCCAATAGGATTTTAGGAGCACAAGTGATAGCCCTCTGACATGTGTCCCCCTTTCCCCTTTTGTGAGAGCTTTAGGTAATTAATAAATGCAATTAAACTCTCATTGGACCCCTTGGGAAACTGTTTAATAGTCTTCTAGAGAGATTAATTCTTATTGGTTCTTTTATTAAGTGTTTTTAAATTAATTAAACTAGATTTACTCTAGCCTAATTCTCATTGTTCCACCTCCAAGGTCATCCAATAGGATTTGAGTACACCTTGTGGGCATCTGGCCTAGGGAGCTGGCATGTGTCCCTCTTTCCCCTTATGTACAAAGGAAGCTTGTGAGTGTGTACGTGTTTCTCTCTCATCCCCTACTTCTTGGGCTCGCCCCCTCCTATATAGAAGTTTGTGAAGACTTTTTGGGACACACACAAAGCATCCAATTTCCTAAGCTTTTGACCATTGGACACAACCTTTGAATTTTGGAACCTTAGCATTTTGGAAGTCCTCAGGGGCTGAACCTTAGGGTCTTTTTAGCCCATTGTTCCTCATTGCTCTTTTGCAGATGGCCCCACGTTTGGATCCCTATTTTCCTTCTTTTGGATCCCTACTATGGCCGGTCTGCCAGCTTAACCAATATTCTAGACTTCCCCATGTTAAATGATCAGTTTAACATGAGAAAATCATTTAAGAGAATTAGATATTAGTTACTACCTCTCTCTTGAAATCATAGTCGTCCTCGACTATGGGGTAGAGAAGATAAAGCATATTCATTAGTCCTTTTCCTAGCGGGTAGAGGATCCCTATGTTACCCTACGACATCGTTCCAGAATGGATGACTAGTCCATTTGACGCTTGAGAGCCTAAGCTGCCACAAGCATGTCTGCACATTAGTCCTATCAATCTTCCATAGTAGAGTGACAAGCTCTACTTGGTGTTTGGGAGACGTCATCTCCGCAAACTTGATCTAAGCATGCATACTACTTCATTTTGTGCACAATAAATAAAAAGAGAGTTTTATAAGACAAAAACGTTGTTCATTTTTAACATTTGTACATTTGCTTACTCTTGGGAATCATTGTAAGTTAATTGTATGCCTTGCATCCATCTAGCATCTTCAAAAGGATAATTCTTAAATTTAATAAGATATCGTCGGATAGTCTTACCGCCTCTTAGTACCTTGTCTTCATGTCGAAGAATGGGGACTCGGGCTGGAGCACCTCTCCCTGGTCTTGGATCTCCAGTAGGTCTTCAATAGTTGGTTCTTGAGGTGGCTTTCCTTTGTAAGGCTTTAGTAGGCTCACATGGAAAGCATTATGTACGAGCCAATGGCTAGGCAACTTGAGTTGATAGGCCATTTTATTGATTGGCCTAAGAATCTGGAAGGGACCATAGTACCTTTTTGCTAACTTAGCATAGTACTTTTGGTGTCCCGTAGGATTCTTGCCCATCGTGTGCCTTAGTTGAGCCTTGGGAAATTTGAGTAAGACCCATTCATTTTCTTTAAAGGCTTGGGCTCTTCTATGCTTGTCAGCAGCAGCCTTTTGCCTTTGCTGTGAGATAGAGATAGCATCCTTAATCTTTTGGAAAGATTCTTGTAGGTCTCGGCTATACTCATCAGCAGCGAAGATCTTCCCGTGTACCTTAAATAGTAGGGAACTTTTTGATCTTCCCTCAATTACCTCAAAAGTGCTTTTCCCCTGGAAATATGTACAATATTATTGTAGGCATACTCCACTAAGGGTAAGTACTTCTCCCACCTGGGTTGGTCACTTTTTAGAATGTGTATGATATCACGCGAGTTAACCGGAGAGGATTATTAAAAGACCAAAATGTATAAAAATGTATACATACAGAGGAGGGTGGGGGTTTTTTAAATAGGCTCATAGTGTAAGTATAGTATGTATATTGGGGTATTATTAATTACCTCTTGAATGCACGTGATATAGGGGTCTTTTGATAAGTGACTGCCCCGGGTTCTCCCATTGGGATCTTTGATCTACTTCCATTACATAGGCTTTTAATAGATTGAGAATTGTTAGGTTAGCTATTTCACTTTGGCCATCTGTTTGCGGGTGATAGGCCAAAGAGAAGTTTAGCCTTGTTCCTAAATTCTCAAAGATACCCTTCCAGAAATTACTGGTCATTCTAGGATCTCTATCCGACACTATGGACATTGGCAAGCTACTGTCGTCCATATTCCCGTAATCCCACGGATAGACTTAGACAATCCAAAGATAAAATCCATGGATATTCTCTCCCATGGTGAATAAGGGATTGGCAAAGGTTGAAGAAATCCAGGTTGCTTCCCTCTATCAAATTTCGTCTTTTGGCATAACACACATTTAGAAACATACTCTTGTATGTTTTCTTTCATGGTAGGCCAATAGAAATACGTTTCAATCCCTTTTAGGGTAGACTGAATCCCTCTATGCCCTGCATAAGGAGGAGCATGCAATTCATACATTACTTTCTCACGTGGTGAGCTTGTAATGCATAGTCTATTGCCATAGAGAAGATAACCATCTTGTAAAAGTAAATGGTTCCTCTTTCTGCCCTAGTGCAAGGGCTGAAATTACATCTCTAAAATCGGGATCAATAACATACACATCTATCATAGAAGATAGATCATTGTGAGTTGCTATGGAAACCGCATTCACTCTCGGTCGTCTTGAGAGTGCAACGGCTACTTGATTATGCTTGCCAGCAATGTGAGCAATATGAAAATGAAATTGCTAAAGAAAATTTTCCCACCTCATTTGTTTGTCAGAGAGCTTGGTCTGTGTCATGAAGTACTTAAGACTTTGGTGATCCGTTCACAGAATGAAAGGAGTCCCCGATAAATAGTGCTTCCATGAGTCTAAGGCATGTAGAACTGCAAGGAGTTCCTTTTCATATATGCCTAGAGCTTGCTCAACAGGCTCGAGCCTTCGACTTTCATAAACTATGGCGTGCCCTTCTTGGAGCAAAACAACTCCAAGGCAATCACCACAAGCATCACATTGGACCTCAAATGGCTTTGAGAGATCCGGTAGTGTAAGCACAGGTCGAGAGATAAGCTTTTCGAAAGCATTGTTCTCCTTGGTAGACCATGTGTACCTAACATTTTTCTTTGTTAGGTCATGTAATGGTCATGCTATTAGTGAGAACTTTTCTATGAAGCGTCTATAGTATGCACACATACCTATAAAGCTTCTTAGTTCATGAAGATTCCTTGGTTTAGGCCATCTTTTTTTTACGTCTAATTTTGATGGATCCATTTGGATGCCATCTTGAGAGATAATGTGACCTAAATACTGAATCTCTTGTAAGAAAAATTCACTTTTCTTTCGATTATCATAAATTTTATTCTCTCTTAGAACTTTAAATATTACCTGGAGGTGTTGCTTGTGTTCGTCTGATGAATTAGAGTAGATGATGATATCATCAAAGAACACTCCAGTAAAGGTTCGGTGAGGCATGAATAGCTTCTCCATCAAGCGGTTGAATGTGGCTGGTGCATTGGTCAAGCCAAAAGGCATGACAATATATTTGTAAAGACCAAACGTAGTGCGAAATGCGGTCTTTACAATGTCTTGATCAACTATCCTTATTTGATGATAGCCACTTTTTAGGTCAATGCTAGTGAAGTAGGTGGATCCTTGTAGCTTATCAAATAGGTCTTCTACCCGTGGAACGGAAAGCCTATTCTTGATAGTGATCCTATTTAGTGCTCTATAGTCGACACACATATGATATGTGCCGTCTTTCTTTTGCACTAATAGCACATGTGAGAAAAATGGAGATGAGCTAGGCCTAACCATGCCCTTCTCAACTAACTCATGCACTTGCCTCATAATCTCCTCTTGTTGAGCTTGAGAAACTCTATAAGGAGGTTTATTAGGCGGTGAACTTCCTGGAAGAAGTTCAATTGCATGGTCATCATTGCCTCGTTTAGGAGGTAGCTCAAAAGGGATGTCGTCAATAAAGACATCTTGAAACCCTTTGAGAAAATTGGATAACTCTAATTCCTTGTGTGTATATTTTCTTTTGCTAAAACATCAGGTTAATTTTGAGAATCTTTAACAAAATCCATGTACACGGAAATAGAGCTCTTTATTGACTTGTTGAAAGCTTGTGTATGTACAATGGGTATGGTGTAACCCATTTGCTTGGCATCTATGTAGATATCTTTTTCCCTGAACCTAAAGGAGATTCTCCTTTCAAGGAATTTAACATTGGCAGCCATGCGATCAAACCATGGTGCCGCTAGAATTACATCCTCATGCTTGAGAGGAGAGATAAAGAAGTCCTCTTTGTCCACATAGCATTGGACATGGAGCCTCAATTTCCCGATTAAAGGAGTGACTAAAGCTTCTTGCCCCTTGAAAGCACCGTCTGCGGGTAAGACATCTCCCATCTTGTAAGCTTGTATGCCTAGCTTGGTGGCCAACTCTGTGGATATGAAATCGTGAATAGAACTAGGGTCAAAGAGAATAAAAGCATCATGTTCTTTTACCTTTCCCCAAGCATGGCATAGAGGAAATCCTTTGTGGTGAGTTTCCTCCTCTTGGATTTCGACCAAGGTAGCTCTAGGAGGTTCATGGCGGGTATTCTTTTGGGGACAAGCGCGGTACACATGCCCTTGCTTGTCGCACTTGAGACAGTGGTTATCCTTGCGATAATGCTCAAGTTCTTCAAGAGAGAGTTTATTTTTGCTTTGTAAACTCCCTTCTCTTTAGCTTTGTTGGAGTTGCCCTTAGAAGACTTTTGGACATTGTCCTTCCCCTTAGGCTCATTAGAACCCTTGTTTTTTGTGGGCTTAGAATTTCTTTTAGCCCCCGTTTGGACATTGATTCGAGAAGCCACCATAGTATGGTGTATAACCACCGATATGGTGCGTGGCCTTTGGGAGTTGACATACTCTGCCATTTCTTCAGTTAAGCCCGCACAAAATTGTTGCTTTTGCTCTCCAAAATCCAACTTCTTGAAGACAATGGCTTTGAGTTGTAAGTCCCAAAACTTGTCTAAATATTTGTGAATGGATTTGTAGGGAGAGAGCTTCAAGCTTTGCCATCCGATGAGTACTTTGTCTTTGGCATCGGTGGCCAAAAACTGCTTCATAATGGAAGCTCTTAAAGCTTTCGATGTTCGTGGAGCTTTATCGTTGGCCCATAGGCTAGACCACCATTGTTCTGGCGAACTTTTGAAAGTGCATCGCTACATGGCATTGCTTAGGGGACTCCGTGAAGCCCTCATCTCCAAACGCCGCATCTAATTGTTTGATTAAGGCCAAGACTTTGTCCGTAGCACCAAAGTTGCCATCGTAGGTAAGGAAAGAGATGCTCTTCCCTCCCTCTTTGAACTTCTTGAGCTTGGACGAACTCTTCCACGTGGCATAGGATTTCCTATGGCCTCTTCTTTTTTATAGTTCAAAGGTTGCATCATCACTTTCTTCAGAAGGTGAAGAATTTGAGGAAAGATGTAGAAGAGCGTGACCTCTTTTTCGCCTTTTTCTTGCCTTGATCTTCTTTTTCTTCACCATCACTTTCATAAGAGAAAGAGGATGAAGAAAATGAGAAGAGGGTGTCCTCTTTCTCGCCTTTTCTTCTCTTGCTTTTTGTCATCCCTTTTTGAATTATGGTGTGGAGAAGTGTGCGATGGTCTTCTCCGTTTTGGACGTGATGGAGAGCGTTTAGCCCGGCGTCTTCGTGGAGCCACCTCCGCCGAGCTGACAGGAGACTCACTTCTTTCTCGTTCCTTCGGTGGGGGCTGTTGAGTTCCTCCCTTCTTGAGCAAGGAAAGAGAAACCCTGTGTCTGATACCAATGTAACATTTAATGGCCTAGTAACTTGTGTGTAGCGGAAAATAGCATGAACATAGTGAGCATTTCATTAGAATAGATTCCTAATGAGAATAACAAGAGTGCTTGGGTGGAGAGAGCAACAAAAAGCATAACACCTAGTTAGATAGCATGAATAATACTTCAAAAGAGAGAGGAATTAAGCAATTGACAACAGTCGAGGACCGGATTTGCATGGAGCCGGTCCCCCCTCCAAAAGGCTTTGTATTATGGTTTCTCCCATCAAGAGAGACATTTTACAATACAATTCTTTGCGTTCCTTCAATACTAGCTAGTGCAATGAAGATGGAAACTTCAAGCACTAAGCAAAACACTTATCAAACAGAACATCAATTCCCTCACGGTCTACCTCACACACCTTCGAAGATGGTGAGAGCTAGCGGGGTACGAGAGTAGATTGAGAGGAAGAAGGAGTAGTCTTACGAGAAAGATGTACATCTCCTCACATAATCACTCATATTAGCATAGCTTAGCTTAGTAATTAGCATGGTAGTGGAGACGAGCATGCATTGAAGCTTGGCTCTTGGTTGGATTTGCATCACAAAGCCAAGAGTTGTTGGTGTAGGCCTCCCTTCTCACAAGCTTGGAGTAGGTGATAAGCTTTACATTAAAGCTTGAGAAGAGAGAGAGAGTCTTCTTACTCCACACATAGACTAGTGTGAGTGTGTAATGCCATAATGCCTTGAGAAAATCAGCCCCCTCTCTCTCTTGGTCAACCCCTCTTGTTATTTGCTCATGCAGACACCCCAATGGACCTCCCCAGGCTTAGCCAATAGGATTTCAGGAGCATAAGTGATAGCCTTCTGACATGTGTCCCCCTTTCCCCTTTTGTGAGAGCTTTAGGTAAGTAATAAATGCAATTAAACTCTCATTGGACCCCTTTGTCTCTTGGCCAATAGGAATCAGGCAAGCCATTGGGCTGTTGAATGCTCATTGGACCCCTTGGGAGACTGTCCAATAGTCTTCTAGAGAGCTTAATTCTTGTTGGTTCTTTTATTAAGTGTTTTTAAATTAATTAAACTAGATTTACTTTAGCCTAATTCTCATTGGTCCACCTCCAAGGTCATAATAGGATTTGAGTACACCTTGTGGGCATCTGGCCTAGGGAGCTGGCATGTGTCCCTCTTTCCCCTTGTGTACAAAGGAAGCTTGTGAGTGTAAGTGTAAGTGTGTGTGTGTGTGTGTTTCTCTCTCATCCCCTACTTCTTGGGCTCGTCCCCTCCTATATAGGAGTTTGTGAAGACTTTTTGGGACACACACAAAGCATCCAATTTCCTAAGCTTTTCACCATTGGACACAACCTTTGAATTTTGGAACCTTAGCATTTTGGAAGTCTTAATGGGCTGAACCTTAGGGTCTTTTTAGCCCATTGTTGCTCATTTCTCTTTTGCAGATGGCCCCCCCTTTGGATCCCTACTGTGGTCGGTCTACCAGCTTAACCAATATTCTAGCTTTTTCTCCCCTCGCACTTCCCCATATTAAATGATCAGTTTAACATGAGAAAATCATTTAGGAGAATTAGATATTAGTTATTATGACAGGTGCCATGCAACTCTTAGCACTTGCACTTCCCCATATTAAATGATCAGTTTAACATGAGAAAATCATTTAGGAGAATTAGATATTAGTTATTATGACAGGTGCCATGCAACCCTCAGCACATGCAGGTCCAATTTGCGCCTTTCTTGCAGGGGTGCTTGCCCATGGAGCATGCCCGTATGAGAAATCTCTTGCTTAGGACACCTGTCCATGGCCTTCACAAACCCTCCACTCACTACACCTACCCATGGCCTTCACAACCCCTTCATCTCCTTCTTGGGACGCCTACCCACGGCCTTCACAACCCCTCCAAGAGAGATGCTCACGACCTGACCCTCCATGAAGGACCAACCAAAAGAGCAACAAAGAGAGAGAGAGAGAGAGAGAGAGAGAGAGCGAGAGAGAGAGAGAGAGAGAGAGAGCGCATAGCCATGCAATGCTTTCCCCTCCTCTGTAGCTCCCCCCTCTCTTGGAGCTCTAATACCAATTTAAGATAGAGGGGCCTGAACCATGCAACTGTCCACCCAACCTTGCTATATATAGGCTCATAGCCATCCAAATATAGCACCCCTTGATTGCATATCCATCCTGACCCTTGGCCTACCTGGTCTTATCGTAGGCATGACACACTCTTTCTCCACAATACATAGCATTCAAGTCTAGGAGGTGTGTATGCAAGCACTTTCATGTTCTCTTTCAATCTCACTCTTTCCCACATGGCTCATCGTTGCCAAGGTGTGTACATTTGATGCAGTGTGTTATTGAAGCTATGTTTTTCTCTTTATTTATTTTATGCTAATCACCTTCATGTTTCAAGAGTTAACACATGCTACATGGTAGATCATGAGACCACTAGGAGAGTCTTCATGTTCCCATTAAGTGTTGAAATTTCTAGGAAAAAAGAATTTACCCCAATATGGTAAATATCCTTGACACATGCCATATGCTTTTGTTGAAGCGTAGAGAAAACATTATTGCATGAGTCTTGAAGTTCACCATAGTTGCATGCCTTGCATGTGCTTTCAAAGGATGTAGCTACAATCGGTTGCACTCTTTAATGTGACCCCGTATTGAGAGGCCTAGAGCCTGGGAACCTCATGCTCCACCCAACCATCCCCTACTATTCTTATAGAAGGTTTGCCACAAGCTCTTGGCCTCACATTAGTCCCCCCTTGGAGAATCATTTTTGTCCTTGAAAACAAAAGTGGTACATTCCTTCTTAAGAATACTAATGTTTTCCCAAGTGAAACCTTCATCAAGTCGGTCTTTCCACTTGATTAATGCTTGGTGACACACATGATGATGAGTACGTAAATCACGCTAGTCAAGAATACACTCGGGCTCATGCGACTAGGTGGGAGGTTTAATGAAATCGACCAAAACCTTTTGATCAAATACATTTTTGTCCCTATGCAAGCATTTATGTAAACAACTTACATGAAAACCCAAATGAGTATGGCAGTGCATAGGTAAAGAAAGTTTGTAGGTCATAACTCCAACTTTCTTAAGTATTTTGAATGTACCACAATATCTACAAGATAACATAAGTGTAGGATCAATTTTTAGACTTTTTAAATTTTATGAAACACGTAAAAATACCTCTTCACCTTTCATGAAAATGACTTGCCAATGTTTCTCATCAACATAGTTCTTCTATTTGTCCTTTGCTAACATTTTGACAAGCGTTTTCTAGCATATCCATATGGTCTTGGATAAATTCCTTGACTTGCTGAATTTTTGTGGTAGCAAACCCCTCTGTAAAGGTGACCTAGGTTGAAAATGGTACATAAGCATGAAGGGACTAAATCAAGTAGTAACATGCTTTGCACTATTATAAGAAAATTCCAAAATAGGGAGATAATCTTCTCAATTGGATTTCCTTTTGCTAACATATGCTTGTGGCATATCCTCTAGCACATTGTTAACTTGTTTAGTATCGTTTGCCATCTTTGGATAATCTACGGTACCGAGTTTGAGTTGCATTTCCAACCGTTCAAAAACGGTCCTCTAAAGTGGTTGTTATACTTGGAGTCTTAATCACTCACAATGTTGCTAGGTATTTCATCTAATCTATATAGATTGCCAACAAATAACTCAAGTGATATTGGAGCTTTAATGGTGGACTGGTTTAAATAAACTTACAAAGCATAGTCAACCTATCTACAATCACCCATATCAAATCAATACCTCATACGATGGTTGGTAGAGCCACAAGAAAATCCATAGACATACTTTCCCATTTACCATTTGGATCTCCAAAGCATGTAAGAGACCTCCTGCCTTTAGGCATTCTGCTTTGTTAATTTGACATTTTTGGTAATGTAAAACATAGTTGTAAACATGCCCATTTAACTATGGCCAATAAAATTGTCCTCATACGAGTGCACAAGTCTTCTTTATGATGGGGTGCGATGCACTTGGATTGTTATGACATTCATAAAGAATTTGGCACAAAATGTCTGCATCTGTCAGTACGCAAAGTCTCCCCTTGTGGAGTAGGTACCCATTGTCAATAGAGAAATTCTTTCATAGTGTCATTTCATCACTAGAAAAGGATCCCTCTTTCACCTTAGAATTTGCATCATTATGCTCACATAATTTGCCTTAAGATATTCCAAAAACTCACTTTTAAGTTTCATGAATAGAAGAGAGTTGACCTTGTGCGTTTGATTGAGAGCAGCAATTACCACATTGTATCATCTTTTATGATACCAAATCTTTGTGTCACACTCTTGAAGAATTTCAACCCATCTAGCCTTTTGACCCTTTAAATCAAAATGTTGTGTAAACCATTTATACTTTCATGATCACACTATTTCAAAATTAGCACCATACAAATAATGTTGTCATTGTCTCAAAGCATACATTACTGCATATATCTCCCTTTCATAAGCAAATTAATTACATTGTGTAGAATCAAGTTTCTTTCTTTTAGAAGCAATCGACCTTACATCATGAAGAATAACTGCTCCAATACATCAATTTTTGGCAACTATCTCAAGCACAAAGGTTTCATTGGAACCACAATAGCTAATATGGGTGTCGTAGCTAGAGTGACCTTAAGTGCATCAAAATTTGATGTTGATTCTTTCCCCTATGAAATGATTTGCCCTTGGCTTTCAATTGGTCCATTATATGAACAAAAAATTTTGCCTACAAATCCTCAAAAAATTTAGAGCTTTTCAAAAAATTTAGGAGGAGGCCATTTATGGATGGTTTCCAGATGTTGTAGGTGCTCTTCCTTCTTGGATGCATTGTAGACTAGAATGTTGAGAAAAAAATTGCCTAGATACAATTTTAAAAGACTATTCATGAGTGCCAAAAAGTTAGCAGGTGTATTGGTTAAACCAAAAGGCATAACCAAAAACTCATAATGTCCAAGCCATGTTCATAAAGCAATTTCAAGTATATCAGCAAGTGTAATTCTTACTTGATGATACCATGATCGTATATCTATTTTTCTAGAATGTGTGGATGGGCAAGTTTATAAAAAAGCTCATCTATGCTTAGCAATGGATATAATAATGGATGTGTTAAGGCCACAATATCTATGCACGTGTAAACTACCATCATTTTTCTTCACCCACAAAATGGGGAAAGCCCACAGTGAAGAGCTAGGTTGAATAAACCCTCAAATGAGGTAGCCAACAAGCTTACATTCCACCTTGATAGCCTCAGAATGACTCAATATATAAGGTCGTTTACTAACGGGCTTACCACTTGCAACCACATCTATGTAGTGTAACACAAAACATGTCGATGACAAATCATGTGGAAAAACATATACGCCATGTTGCACAGAACATGTCAGTCGTGTGTAAAAACATATGTGTATTTTGTTAAGAGTCTCTTCAATTTATTAGCAACATTCTCTTGTTGTGATGATTGAGAAGTAGTGACAGAATTAGAAGAGGAAAGAGAAGCATGCAACGTCAAGGAATCTTCAAACATGACAAAATCATTATCAACATTTGATAACATATGACACAAAGTGTAAGACTCATGAACAAACCCATGCTATTCTCCACCCAACCATGCCATATATAGGCCCTTGGCCTGTGCTATATATAGACCTCCTTTATCGCATGTGTCTCAGTCCTACCTTAGGCCTAACATTGCACATCCATCAAGTGCTAGCAGGTACTATTTGGTGCGGGTCATTGACAAGAGGATGTGGGTGTTTGGGTTTGCGCCCATGCCCATGCAGTCAAAAAATGTTCTTCTTCTTTGTCTTCTCCACGACCTTGGTGCATGCATGCAAAAAGAAACTCTAAAAATAACTCCACACCTTGATCTAATACCAATGATAGGCCTAGATCTTGGGAGCCTCATGCTCCACCCAACCGGTCCCCTTCAATAAGAATAGAAGGGCCTCTGTGCTGGTTCCCACAAGGCTATGCCCGGGCACCTGGCCTCACACGTAGTGATTGGTAATAGCTACTTAGATTGCATGCACCTTTTTTCATTCACAAACTCATTGTTGCAATCCACCTTGTATCCGAAATGGTGTACTTTGGTCACTCAATCTGTCCACTACAAAACCAATAGATTGAGGAAGATTCTTTTGCAATCGATGAAAAAGCAGATGGATTTGAAATAGATCAAGGAAGACTCTTTTGCAATTGATGAAATTTTTTTTGGATTTTCTCTGTTCTTGAAAATAAAAAGAGAAATCAATCTAGAAACACACCCTTACATGCAAATTCCAAGATGTGTAAACTTTGGTGGAACGTTGTGAGCATGGAAAATCGTGTTTCGTGTTCAGACAAAATAGATTAATTTTGTCTATGTTTTTCTAGTATAAAAAGAATATGCACTTGTAGTTTGAGCTCTTCCCCGATGAGATTAAGATAGCCTTCTTACCAATCCAATGATGCGATACACCTTGTGTACCCTTTTCTTGTTGAATGAGTGAGTGGGCCTGTAAGGTGACTTTAGAGAACTAGGGTGCTCAAATTCCCCCAAAAATGTGTGAAACACTAGAACTCTCCATGGAAACAATGAGTAGAGAGGACAATAGAGAAAGAGAGACTCGTAGCAACTGGGGGCAAGTTCCACTGGCTTTGTTGCTGTCGTGAATTTTTGGGAACGGGAAGCACCTCAATAAATCCTTTGTGTGCTCTATTTTGTTTTGGCCCCGACTCCTCACCCTTGTCTATGCAAAGGTTTTCTCTCACAAGTGAGAGAGGCAAATCAAACTCAGTGGCCTCTACACTGAGGTTATGCATAAGGACATCATCATGGCAAACACAAGGCAGGGGAACCACCAAGCTGGAAGTGAGGCTAGGAAGTAGTAGACCTAACAAAAACACACACACATTAGGCGTGCAAAATGTGAGGATCGATCAAGCACCTACTCAATGTGCCTAGGGCATAAAGACGTGTTCCAATTAAGCTTGTTGTGTCATTGACCACCGAGAGAGAGAGAGAGAGAGAGAGAGAGAGAGAGAGAGAGAGAGAGAGAGAGAGAGAGAGAGAGAGAGAGAGAGAGAGAGAGAGAGAGAGAGAGAGATCATAACAATTTTGCATTGCCGATAGTGACAATACATGATGGCAATAACTTATAGCTATGTTTTGCATGCATTCTCATACCATGGATGGTGATAGTATGGCATGGTGTAACATGGTGGTGCTCATAACATGGTATGCATTGCAAGCACTCTCGTACCATGGATGGTGATAGTATGGAAGGGTGTAACATGGTGGTGCTCATAACACTTGGAGTGTGGCGGCATTATGCTATAGCATAGAACTTTCTGCATAGGATGTGTGTCTCATGTAGAATGTCGGCTTTTTGAAGGTGATCTCTAGCCCTCCCTAGATAGTGGAGGAGGGAGATTAGAGAGTGATTATTTTAGTGCTAAATCGGATTATCTTCACCTAATTATGTAGAGGCCAAGTACATGGTCTTGGTGCCCAATAGAAGACCATTGTCTTGGCATTATTATTTTTGAGAGGAAAAATAGTTAGATGCTCTCTCTAGTGCGTGGGTGGCCCCACATCTAGAAAGAGGAAAATATATAATATTTTGGGTATTATAAATTTTAGTGCTAAATAGGATTATCTTCACCTGATTACGTAGAGGCCAAGTACAAGGTCTTGGTGCCCAATAGAAGACCATTGTCTTGGTATTATTTTTGAGAGGAAAAATAGTTAGCTGCTCTCTCTAGTGCGTGAGTGGCCCCACATCTAGAAAGAGGAAAATATATAATATTTTTGGGTATTATAAATTAAAAAAGCAAATTTCAACTAAAGATTTGGGGGAGAGAGTGGAAAACTGGATGAGTTTACAATGGGGTGACCACTTACTCACCCTTTAGGTGGTAAAAAATGGTGAAAATATGCATAGGGCATCTCAATCGGTCGAAGTGCATTGTGGTTGCTTGTCGAGCCATGCCCTCAATGCCATCTAATGAACTGAAACTTGCCTTGCATGCTTTTGGCAGCTTGCCTTCGGCATCAAAACTTCTGTTTTATTATTTTTGTGTATAACAACATGCGATGGAGTTTTCTCATAATTTTGATGTGTGATTGAGACTGTGTAGAGATTGAGAATTTCTATGATCCGAGAGACTGGGAGAGAATAACGAGAGAGAGAGAGAGAGAGAGAGAGAGAGAGAGAGAGAGAGAGAGAGAGAGAGAGAGAGAGAGAGAGAGAGAGAGAGAGAGAGAGAATGTGTATGTGTGAATGATAAGTAGACAGAGAAGGAAATTATGTGGGTGTGTGTGTGTGAGAATAATAAGAAGTAGAGAGAGAAGCAAAGTACGTGTGTGTGCAAGCGTGAATGATAAGAAGTAGGGAGAGAAATTGTCAAACTAAAGTTTAGTAGGTCTTTTATTTATGGTTTAGCGTTTGTAGATTTTCAACAAGTGGCAAGGCTTGTGATAAAAAATGGACATACCCCTTCATGGAAAGTAAGAAGCATCATGTATGGCGGCTTTTGCGGATGTAATGATGCAAAAATGAAGAAGAATGATCACTTTCCCTATGTTTCCATGATGTTCTCTCTAATTTCTGTTTTCAACTCTTGTTCAATAGATTAATTGTTCTATGATAAACCACGTCCATAATGCATGTCTGTTTAGTTCCTTGAACTTGAAAAGAGAGAGTTTGCTACAGTAAAAAGGCAATTTCAAGTAATAATGTGTGTTAGGAATTCCATATTGTAAAGCCCCGTAACACATGGCAAGGCCAATTGGGCAATGGAATTTATTAGGTCTGATGGAAATTGAACCTCATGAATTCTTGAGGGGATTTCCTAGCTGGGTCACTGAAGAAGAAGAAAGGGAGGAATAGAATAGGGTCTTCTAAGACACATATTTTGACTTGCTTCTAGATGATTTTAGACTGAACATAGCCTTGAGGATACATCAGTACATGGTAAGCTATGTGCCCTTTGGGGTGTGTAATGCTTCAGAGTGCATGTCCTTTTACTGCAAAAGGGAGGCTATTCAATTTTTAAGACTCCTCAAAAGAAGAACAAGAAATGCATGTGTGATTCAAGGGAGCAGCCACCAATAACCACTTATGACACCAGATTTCAGAAAAGAAGGTGGGACTTTTGGCTTGAAGCACAATTGTAGAGATTATGTGGGGAGTCAGGGGATGACATCCCTGAAGCAGAGTGGTCACAGGTTTGCCACCAATTCTTGAGGGGATAGAGTCACATGAATCCAACCATACAAGGGGGAACCTAAAACAAGAAAGTAGGGAGAGATCTAACCTGAGCCAAAAGAGCAAGGAGGAACCCCACAAGCTCTTGAAAGGGTTATCCACCAATTGGTTGGGGTTCAGGCAGTCCATCAATCTTGAGGGCAAGAACACAATTGTAGTTCCAACCAACCCCACCTTGATTATCAACAATAGCATTTAACCAATGGAGGTCCATTACCCACTCAACCACCACCAATGGCTCAACTATCACCACCCAACCCTAAAGTAGGGGCAACAAAATATAGTGGGAAAGAATCCTAGGATGTTGAAAGCCATGTGACGCAGTTTGAAACTAGGTCTATATAAAAGCTATATAAAAGCTATGACATGGAAAAGCTATATAAAAGCTATGACATGGTTCATGTAGTATGGAATTGCAACTTTTCTAGGTTGTGACAATTTAAAAACCAGATTTTTGGTCATATTCAGGGCATAAAAGACCCCTGAAGATGTACTGAAGAAGATCAAGAAAATCAACAAACAGATCTATTGGTAGAAGATTATGCACTACAATTCAAGAACTTGATAGCAGATTGCAAACAAATCAAAGACCATCCTGGGAGCAATTGGGTGATTACTTTTGTAGGGGATTAGGGAAGCAAATCAAAAGTGCTATTGCAGGGCACGCACCTCTCACCCAATAACAAGACTTTGGCAACTTGGTGGATGCAATGAGGGCTGAAAGAAGATATGGGACAACAGAGCTAAAGAAAATCAAGAAGAAAAAATCCAAGCAAGATTCAGATTGTGAAGAGGAGGAATTTGATGAGGATGAAGATTTAGATATCAATGAGGAATTAGATACGGATGAAGATAAAAAAGACACATGAAGTGCAAAGAAGAAAAAGAAAGCCAAAGAAGAAGAGAGATGTCAAGCCAAAGGAACAGAAGCACAAGGGACTTCTTGAATTCTATAGCAACGAATCTAGTCTTATACTTAGGCTCAGGATCTTCTGCCATGTTTTTCTTCTTGTGCATCCATTTGCAATGCTTGTTTCATTGGAAATAGGGTTGTAGGGAAACACACACAGCTTGGAGAAGACAAAGAAGCTCAAGGCACACAATAGAGAGTACTATTACTTAATTTGCAATAGAAAGATAAGTTATCCCTAGAGTGATTGGGCGTATATACAATGCACGGGGGGAAAAACTCCCTACCAAGGGAAAAAATACCCCCGATAGTCCTAAGTGTGTTCACACACATCACTACCAAATATGTAGGGTAACGAATCCCCCCGGGAGTGATGGGTTAACAAGAGCTGGCACATAGAGTATAGGGACGTTGGTACAGCCAAAGTGTGTCGACCATAGAAGATGGCATGGGCAGATATGTGCAAGTTAGCAGAAGCATGGCAAAGGGCTGGAGCAGTTAGGAAGATCATGGGCTGACAGGTAGCAGCGGAGATGTATGACTCATGTGGTTTATAGGCCAAGGAAGACTCCATAAGGGGCTAATTTAGGGAACAGGTAAAGGGTATGCAATTTGCAACTTCTGGGTCCAAGAATGTAGAGCTTGAAGTGCTGAAGGAGCAAGTCCAGACGGCTCAGCAAACCGAGCTACGGAGCCCAAGTTATTAAAGGTTGAAGGTTCAGTGTGTTGCAGACTCTTGCTGAACAGGCCAGCTGGGGACAGGTGGCCCAAGTGGATGTCAGTGTACAGGTGTATAGTGCTCAATTTATAGGGCCTACATGTCTTTTCAGATTACAGATTAGAGCCACGGATAGCAGTTTGAAGTTTTGCAGGGGGCTAGGTTGGTGCCCACCGGACCACATGGAGAATCGTGTCATCTGGTATCTTTTGAGCCTCGACAAAATTCTAGAGCAGGGGATGCATCATACGGAGCTAGCAAGAATTGATTGCACGTCAAACAGAGCCCGAAGCGAAAAGATATAGAAGCCGGAAGATTGGGTGCACTTGTTCTGGATTGATTGCAGATGCTTTGATCAGTTTTTGCGGCCTCGGTTTGAGGGCTCGGGGAATTGTGAAATGCGGTGAGGTTGGATGAGTTTGTTGGAGTCGGCTCAGTGATTTTGCAGCCGTGTTTTACGGCTCAGTGATTGAATCACCAGGTGTCAATTGACAGACAGGACAAGTTGAGGAAAAGATTTTTTTTTTTTTTACAAAAGTGGTTTTTGTTTTTTCAAGGGCCTTGGAAGGCTTGAGCCTAGAGCTGCCACGTGGCACCTAGCATTGTCCCACATGCATTGTGTGGTCTTTGGGTGTTGGAGTATTTAGCCCAAATGGTGGCACCCATTTGAGGCATGAGAAGCGTGAGCTTTTGAGGAGCCGGCTATGGCGTGCTCAATCTGCATTGTGTGTTGGCGTGCTCACTCGGCATTGTGTGTTGGCTGCATTGGTGGCACTCAGGGGTGAAGCCCGATGGTTTTGGCCTCTGGCGGCCTCGCGACGGTAGTGCACGCTGATGACCGCCGGTGGTGGTTGCTGGACAGTAATGACATGGCGGCCTTGTAAGGCCTTGTGCCCGTGCCCGACGAGGCAAAAAATCTTTTGAGGGCGAGGTGCCCCCCCCCCCAATAGCGATGTCACTATTGTGTCCATAGGGGTGGGGTCTTGTGGTGAATAGAGAAAGAGAGTTTGAAAGCTTCAAGGAGCCAGCTAAGAGGCCTATCTTGCCCATGGGAAACAAGAAGGAGAAAAGAAGGTGAGTTCAAACGCCCAAAAGGGCAAGTGAAAGGAGCAAGCAGGCGACGGCCAAGTCGGGTGGCAAAATTGGGCGGACAAAAAGCCCAAAGAGGTGCCATGCAAAGGTTGCCAAAATAGACTATTTCAAGTAGTGGCAATGCAAAAAACTTTTAAAAGAAGCCTCAGTTGATTGTACGAGCTGAATAGCTCCTTGTTTTTTCTTTTTTCCAAGCCTTATAAAAGGACATAGAAGTGATTTTTTGAGGGCTTTTTTGCTTGAGAGTTATTGGAGGTCTGCAAACCTGGGTGTTGTAAGCTTGCCATTGGAGCTGCATACTTGGTTGTACTATCTTCCTATGCAATACTACTAAGCATTTGCCCCTATTTCTCGTGTTGCTTGTTCTCATCCCCCTCCTTTTCTCTCGCTCTTTGTGTATTTGACAGTGCTTGCAGAGGGTATGCCTACAGCTTGAAGGGTGTTACCAAGAGGGTAGAATCGGTGTGTTTTGTGCGTAGGAAAGGGTGAGATGAGCAGTGTGGGTGCATTTGTGCTGCAAGGGGTTTTTGCAAGGTGCGAGATAGTTGTTTCGTGTGCTAAGGTGGATCTGGTAGTGCAAATTAGCCAATTTGAAGGTGTTATTTGAGAGGTTAGGGGTGTTGTGGATACCTTGAGTTGTAGGGAGGCTTTGTTTTGTGTGTCGGGTGTGTTCCCTATTCCCCCTCTCCAACATGCTATGCCCTGAGGGCACGATCATTCCACAAAGGGGAGTAAGCCTAAATCTTTGCAGAAAGATTCAAACTTCTCACAATACAAGGCCTTTGTGAAAAGATCTGCAAGGTTATCGTGTGTTGGCACATAAGCCAAGCTAATCTCTCTTGCTAAGAGTCTCTCCCTGACATAGTGATAATGCACCTCAATGTGCTTTGTGTGAGCATGAATTCCTCACAATTGCCAATGCGCTCTAAGTGTTAGTGTAGATGATGTTGGCAGTGTCATGTCCAATACCCAAATTAGCCATAAGGTGTTTGAGCCATACCACTCAATCATAGCTGTGAATATTGCCATGTACTCGGGCTCACAATTGGAAGTGGCCACAATAGGTTGCTTCTAGCTCAACCATGATATGCATGAATTGTCAAGCATGAAACAAAAACCATTCATGGACTCTCGCGTGTCATAACAACCAGCCCAATCCGAGTCCAAAAAAGCATGTAAATATGGCAGCAATGATCCCCCCTTGGGATAAAACAACCCAAGATGTAAAGTGCCACTCAAGGAGCAAAAGATCCTCTTGACAATTTGCCAATGCTTAGACCCTGGGTTATGCATAAATTTGTTGACCTGTGAGATTGCAAACTGAATATCCGGCCTTGTATTGCATACATAAATAAGGCATCCAGTAGAATTTTGGTAAAGAGTGACATCGGTAGGATCAACAGCATCATGAAGACTCAATTTCAAACCTGTCTCCATGGGAGTGGCAATAGATTTGCAATGCTCAAGTCTGCTGGAATTAGGGTTGTAGAAATCACACACAGCTTGGAGAACACAAAGGAAGCTCAAGGCACACAACAGAGAGTATATTACTTAGTGTGCAATGGAAAGATTGATAGCCCTAGAATGATGGGCGTATATACCATGCACGGGGGGGAAAACCTCCTAAAAAGGGAAAAAGCCCTAGCGGTCCTAAGTGTGTTCACACACATCACTACCACATGTATATGGTAACAAACCACCCCTAGAGTGATGTGGTGAACGAGAGTTGGCACACAGTAAAGGGAAGTGCCATGCCCTGAGGACTTGATCAATCCACAAAGGGGAGTAACCTAAAGCTTTGCGGAGAGCTTCGAACTTCTCATGAGACAATGCCTTTGTGAAAAGATCTGCAAGGTTGTCCTATGTTGGCACATAAGTCAAGTTGCTCTCTCCTATTGAGAGCCTCTCCCTAACATAGTGGTAATGCATCTCAATGTGCTTTGTGCGAGCATGAAAAACTGGGTTCCTCATAGCTGCCAATGCACTCTGACTGTCAGTGTAGATGGTGTTGGCAGTGTCTTGTCCAACACCCAAATCAACCATAAGGCATCTGAGCCATACACACTCAATTGTACCTGTGAAGACTACCCTATACTCAGCCTCACAACTAGAAGTGCCACAGTCTATTGCTCCTTGCTCAACCATGATATGCATGAGCTGCCAAGCATGAAAAAAAAACCACTTTGTGGACACTCATGTATCAAAACAACCAGCCCAATCTCAGTCCAAAAAAACATGTAAGTTTGGTGGCAATGATCCCTCCTTGGGATAAAACAAGCCAAGATGTAAAGTGCCAATGCTTAAACCCTGGACTACACATAAATCTACTGACCTGTGAGATTGCAAATTGAATATCCGACCTCGTGTTGCATACATAAATGAGGCCTCCAACAACAGTTTGGTAAAGAGTGACATATGAAAAATCATTAGCATCATGAAGACTCAATTTCAAACCTATCTCCGTGGGAGTGGCAATAGGTTTGCAATCCTCACTCCAAACTTACATAGCAATGTCTCTATGTAACTTTTTTGACACAAGGCAATACCACCATCACACTGCTTAAATTATATACGCAAGTAATGATGCAACATTCCCAAATCTTTCATCTTGAAAGTAGCATTCAAATCAGCCTTAAATTCAATAATATGTCTCTCATCTGGTCCAGTGATCAACAAATCATCTACGTAAAGAACCGCAATGAGAAGTACATCACCCTCATGATTTATATACAATAGTGCTTTCTGCTGGACTGATACAAAAGCCTCGTTTGACCAAATGAGTGTCAACCTTCTCATACCAAGCATGAGGAGATTGCTTCAACCCATACAAAGCTTTTGTTACATTTGCACACCTTATCCTCTTGTCCTTTCTTGTCAAAACCGCAAGGCTGTGTTACATAAACTTCCTCAAATATGTCACTATTCAAGAAAGCAGTAACAATGTTTGATTGATGTACATCCCAACCAAAATGAGTTGCCAATGTGCATAGAAAATGCACAGTAGTCATACAACAAGTGGGAGAAAAAGTCTCTTCATAATCTATGCCTTTTTGTTGTGCATAACCCTTTGCAACAAGTCGAGCCTTGTAGCGATCAATCTCACCATCCGGCTTGCAGTTCAACTTGTAAACTCACTTTGTACCGATAGCCTTTTTACCAAGAGGCAAATCACATAAAGTCCATTTGTCATTTTCTATAAGTACATCATATTCTGATTGCATGGCAACCATCCATTTTTTTGCATTTGTGCTTCATCAAAAGACAGATTTTCCTCGACATCATGTAAGCTAGACACAGCCAAAGCATAACAATTTGTTGAATAAGATGCATGGCGAGAGCCCGAACGAGTGTGACTAGACAAAGGTGCATCCAATTTACTATCACGCAATCTATGCACCAGCCATTTTGGCATACCTCTAGCTTGGTCATTTTCAACCCTTTCCTCATCAACTACATCATGTACATCTACATCAGTAATAGGCTAATCTCTAACATTTTCAGAAACCCCCATAGGTAGTACATTTGCCTCATTGGAATTTACATTCTAACTTCCACCATTGAAAAGAGGCATCAAAGTGTCATAAATGTCCTGTGAGCTTACGTTACTGTCTCTAGTACATGACAACAAGGGCTGAACAGAATCTTCTACAAACACAACATCCTGTGAAACCAGAATACGCTTTGTTTGTGGATAATACAACCTGTAACCTTTGCTTTTAGCGCTATAACCAACAAAAATACATTTGACAACCTTATCATTCAATTTTATGCCCTGTGTTTGTGGCAGCAAAGCATATGTCAAGCAGCCAAAAACACTCATGTGCTCAATAGAAGGCTTTCTATCATGCCATGCTTCATATGGAGTCATAGATTGCAA
Source organism: Adiantum capillus-veneris (assembly GCF_014529385.1). Taxonomy (NCBI): domain Eukaryota; kingdom Viridiplantae; phylum Streptophyta; class Polypodiopsida; order Polypodiales; family Pteridaceae; genus Adiantum; species Adiantum capillus-veneris. The sequence goes on from NC_140950.1 coordinate 85,455,558, forward strand.
AGTTGTCATAGGACACCTATTAAGTACATAAGTGGCACACATGATAGCCTCAAGCCAAAACAAATGTGGCAAAGCTTGACTTTTGACCATACATCGTGCCATTTTCGTAAGTGACTTGTTTGTTGGAATTAGGGTTGCAGAGAAACACACATAGCTTGGAGAAGAGGAAGGAAGCTCAAGGCACACAATAGAGAGTGTATTACTTAGTGTGCAATGGAAAGATCGATAACCCTAGAGTGATGGGCGTATATACAATGCTCAGGGGAAAAAACCTCCTAAAGAGGGAAAAAATGCCCCGACGGTCCTAGTGTGTTCACACACATCACTACCACATGTATATGGTAACAAATCCCCCCTGGAGTGATGCGGTGAACGAGAGCTGGCACATGAGTAAAGGGAAGTGCCATGCCCTGAGGACAGGATCAATCCACAAAGGGGAGTAAGCCCAAAGCTTTGCGGAAAGCTTCAAGCTTCTCACGAGACAATGCCTTTGTGAAAAGATCTGCAAGGTTGTCATGTGTTGGCACATAAGCCAAGCTGATCTCTCCTGCTGAGAGCCTCTCCCTGACACTATGGTAATGCACCTCAATGTGCTTTGTGCGAGCATGAAAAACTCGGTTCCTCGCAATTGCCAATGCGCTCTGACTGTCAGTGTAGATAGTGTTGGCAGTGTCCTGTCCAACACCCAAATCAGCCATAAGGCGTCTAAGCCATACACACTCAACCGTAGCTGTGAAGACTGCCCTGTACTCAGCCTCACAACTCAAAGTGGCCACATTAGGTTGCTTCTGGCTCAACCATGATATACATGAACCGCCAAGCATGAAACAAAAACCACTTGTGGACACTCGTATCAAAACAACCAGCCCAATCTGAGTCCGAAAAAGCATGTAAGTCTGGCGACAATGATCCCCCCTTGGGATAAAACAAGCCAAGATGTAAAGTGCCACTAAGGTAGCGGAAAATTCTCTTGACAGCCTACCAATGCTTAGAACCTAGGCTATGCATAAATCTGCTGACCTGTGAGACTGCAAACTGAATATCCGGCCTCGTGTTGCATACATAAATGAGGCAGCCAATAGCAGTTTGGTAAAGAGAGACACCAGCAGGATCGCCAGCATCATGTAGACTCAACTTCAAACCTGTTTCCATGGGAGTGGCAATAGGTTTGCAATCCTCAAGTCCAAACTTACATAGCAATGTCTCTATGTAATTTTTTTGACACAAGGCAATACCACCATCACACTGCTTAAACTGTATACCCAAGTAATGATGCAACAGCCCCAAATCTTTCATCTTGAAAGTAGCATTCAAATCAGCCTTAAATTCAGCAATATGTCTCTCATTTGGTCCAGTGATCAGCAAATCATCAACATAAAGAACCACAATGAGAAGTGCATCACCCTCACGCTTTACATACAATGTGCTTTCTGTTGGACTGTTACGAAAGCCTTGTTTGACCAAATGAGTGTCAGCTTTCTCATACCAAGCACAAGGAGATTGCTTCAACCCATACAAAGCCTTCTTACATCTGCACACTTTGTCCTCTTGTCCTTTTATGACAAAACCGCGAGGCTGCGTTACATAAACTTCCTCAAATATGTCACCATTCAAGAAAGCAATAGCAATGTCTGATTGATGTACATCCCAACCAAAATGAGCTGCCAATGCACATAGAAAACGTACAGTAGTCATACGACAAGTGGGAGCAAAAGTCTCTTCATAATCTATGCCTTTTTGTTGTGCATAACCCTTTGCAACAAGTCGAGCCTTATGGCGATCGATCTCACCATCCGACTTGCGTTTCAACTTGTAAATCCACTTCGTATCAATGGCCTTTTTGCCAGGAGGCAAATCACATAAAGTCCATGTGTCATTTTCTATAAGTGCATCATATTCTAATTGCATGGCAGCCATCCAATTTTCTGAATTCTGTGCTTCATCAAAAGACAGAGGCTCCTCAACATCATGTAAACTAGACACAGCCAAAGCATAACAATCTGATGCACAAGATGCATGGCGAGAGCCTGAACGAGTACGACTAGACAAAGGTGCATCCAATTTACTGTCATGCAAAGTGTGCACCAACCATTTTGGCATACCTCTAGCCTGCTCATTTTCAGCCCTTTCCTCATCAAGTACATCATGTACATCTGCATCAGTAATACGCTGATCTAAAACATTTTCAGAAACCCCCATAGGCTGTACATTTGCCTCATTGGAACTTACATTCGTATTTCCACCACTGAAAAGAGGCAACAAAGTGTCATAAATGTCATGTGAGCTTACATTATTGTCTCTAGTACATGACAGCAAGGGCTGAACAGAATCTTCCACAAACACTACATCCCGAGAAACCAGAATACGTTTTGTTTGCGGATGAAACAACCTATAACCTTTGCTTTCAGCACTATAACCAACAAAAATACATTTGACAGCCTTATCATCCAATTTTCTGCGCTGCACTTGTGGCACCAAAGCATATGCCAAACAGCCAAAAACACGCATGTGCTCAAGAGAAGCTTTTTATCATGCCATGCTTCATATGGAGTAATAGACTACAAAGCTTTTGTAGGACACCTGTTAAGTACATAAGTGGCACACATAATGGCCTCAAGCCAAAAAGAATGCGGTAAAGCTTGACTTTTGACCATACATCGTGCAATTTCCGTCAGTGACCTGTTTTTCCTCTCAGCAACACCATTTTGTTGAGGCATATAAGGCACTGTCCATTGGTGTTTTATCCCACAACTAGCCAGAAATGCATTAAATTCACGAGACATATACTCCCCCCCTCGATCGGAACGGAGGGTGCCCATAGTACATTTCAAGACATTTTCAGCCATAGCCAGAAATTGTTTAAAGCACATAAAAACTTTGGACTTCGCTTTAAGCGGAAATACCCATGCATGCCTGGAGTAATCATCAATGAAAGTCACGAAGTACAGGTAATTGCCCAAGGACGGAGTTTGCATGGGCCCACAAACATCACTATGCACAAGCTGCAACCTGCATGTGGCCCGAACTGAACCATCCTTTGGAAACTTAGAACGCTGTATCTTACCCAAAATACAGCCTTCACAAACATGTTTGACAGGTGCTTCAAGAGGCGGCAAAGAAGCAACCATATCAGATTTCTGCAAACGCAGCAAACTGGCAAAATTCAGATGACCAAAACGTGCATGCCAAAGTTTTGCATCTGAAATAGCCCTTGAATCTGCAACATCATTTGCAAAAAAATTTCCACACTTGTCATACAAAGTGAGCTTATACAGCCCACGATACAAAAGCCCAGATGCAACAATTTCATCACCAAAAATGAGATCATGAACTATACATCTATCATCCACAAATTTGACTACAAGTCCAAGTCTAGCAAGTGCAGATACAGACAAGAGATTCTTCTTGATCCTAGGTACATAAAGTGCATCAACAAGTGTGAAGGAACTACCATTAGCAGCAGTGAGCACAATCTTTCCAACTCCCTGAACTGGATAAGAGGCGTTGTTGGCACAAGTGACTGAATTCCCATGAGGGACAGACTCAAGAGAGGTAAAAAATTCACGATGTGAGGTAATGTGCTTTGTAGCACCATTGTCGAAATACCACACATGTGAATCTGCAGCAACTGACAAGCATGCATCATGGACAACAGGATTGTAAGTGCACTCTACGCTAAAAGCCCATTCTGCATCAACATCAGCATCACAGTCTCCTTTCACAGAAGACTTAACAATGGCTGCATTTGTAGTGGAACCAGCATTTGCAGTGGAACCACCCTCTTTCTTCTTAGCCTCTTTGGCCTTCAACTTATGACACGACTTGATCAAGTGATCATTAGCTTTACAATAATGGCAACGCATCTTCTTTTTGCCCTTATCACCAGAATTGCCAGACAAAGTGCTGCCAGCAGAAGCATTAGGAATAGAATTTTTGCCACTCGCAGCAGAACCATAAGACGTGGTTGCATTACTGTTACCACCCTTTCTTTGAGAAGCAATAAAAGCCTGTTCAACTACATGCTGCCTAGTCCTATTTTTTCTAGAAAGTGACTCTTGCAACAGCAATGTGCATAATGCATCAAACTTGACAACTTCAGGATTTCCTTGGGTCATAAGTCTCCAAGTACTAGCAAAAGTCTGGTAAGAATCTGGTAAGGCATCAAGAACAGTCTGCACAAGGGAACTGTCTGAAACGACTTCACCTGCATAAATAAGTTGCTCATTAATATCCTTGACACTAGCAAGGAAAGTGTCCATGTCATCTTCCTCATGCATAATCTTTGACTCCAACTCTTTACGCAGCAAAGCAATTTTAGCCTCATTGCGGCTTGCATAAAGACTTGCTAGAATATCCCAAGCCTGTTTTGCAGATTTTGTTGAACGGATGTGAGGAACAATGGTGCGCTTCACAGACAACGCAATCCATGCATGAGCCTGCGCATCCTTAACATCCTAACGAGCTTGTTCTGTCGTAGGCAAAACAACTCTAACAGCTGCAATCCTTGCAGCAAGACCTGCAACATCCTCAACATCGCCTACATCCTCAGAACCAGGACGTACATCAATGCCCTGCACAATGTTCCAGACACCCTTTCACACAAGAACATGTTGCATCATATAAGCCCACATAGGGTAGTTGTCCCCATCCAACCTGTCCTCAGCAGCAAACATCTTGAACACATCTGTGTTGTTGTTGTCAGCCATGGCAAATGCTGTGCCTGATGTGAAAACTGCCCGAAAATAGGAGAAACAGAGCGGGAACAACCTGTGCTATATAGCACAAACCGTAGAAGACTATAAGGCACCTGTTATGCAGAAAACGGCACTAACAGAAATTCTGTACAAAATGACGAAATTGCCTGTGCAGTACTGCCCGTAGTGGAAACAGAGGCCGAAATGAGCCCAAATCAAAATTCTGAGCAGACCAAGCTCTTAGAGCTCTCCCAAAATATTTGTCGACCAGCGAACGCTCGCCAAAGCTCACTGAAATCGGAGAAAGTGAGCAGGCGTGTGCTGGAGCAGCTGGCGACTAAGCCCGGGAGGACGTGACCTGCTCTGATACCAATTGTTGGAATTAGGGTTGCAGAGAAACACACACAACTTGGAGAAGACGAAGGAAGCTCAAGGCACACAATAGAGAGTGTATTACTTAGTGTGCAATGGAAAGATCGATAGCCCTAGAGTGATGGGCGTATATACAATGCTCGGGGGAAAAAACCTCCTAAAGAGGGAAAAAATTCCCCGGCGGTCCTAGTGTGTTCACACACATCACTACCACATGTATATGGTAACATTGATTTTCGTCTTAGCAACACCATTTTGCTGAGGCGTATAAGGCACTATACATTGGCGTTTTATCCTACAACTAGCCAAAAATGCATTAAATTTATGAGACATATACTCCCCCCCTCGATCGGAACAGAGGGTGCCCGTAGTTACATTTTGAGACATTTTCAACCATAGTGAGAAATTGTTTGAAGCACATAAAAACTTCAAAATTTGCTTTAAGCGGAGACACACATGCATGCCTAGAGTAATTGTCAACGAAAGTCATGAAATAAGGGTAATTGCCCAAGGACGGAGTTTGCATGGGCCCACAAACATCACTATGCACAAGCTGCAACATGCATGTGTCCCTAACTGAACCATCCTTTGGAAACTTTGAATGCTATATCTTACTCAAAATACAGCTTCACAAACATGTTTGATAGGTGCTTCAAGAGGCGGCAAAGATATCAGATTTTTGCAAACGCAGCAAACTGACAAAATTCAGATGACCAAAATGTGCATGCCAAAATTTTGCATTTGAAATAGCCTTTGAATCCACAACTGCATTTGCAAAATTTTGCCCACACTTGTCATACAAATTGAGCTTATACAGCCTACGGCATAAAATGCCAGATGCAACAATTTCATCATTGAAATTGAGTTCATGTACAACACATCTGTCATCCACAAATTTGACTACAAGACCAAGTCGAACAAGTGCAGATATAGACAAAAGATTCTTCTTGATCTCAGGTACATAAAGTGCATCAACAAGTGTGAGAGAACTACAATTTGCAGCAATAAGCACGGTATTTTTGACTCCCTGAACCGGATAAGAGGCATTGTTGGCACAAGTAACTGAATTCCCATGAGGGACAGACTCAAGAGAGTGAAAAAATCACATGTGAGGTAATGTGCTTTGTAGCACCACTGTCAAAATACCACACATGTGAATCTGCAGCAAGTGACATGCATGCATCATAGACATCAGGATTATAGGTACACTCTGCACTAAAAGTCCATTCTGCCTCAACATTAGCATCATAGCCTTTCACAACAGACTCAACAACATCTGCATTTGTAGTGGAACCAGCATTTGCAGTGGAACCACCCTCTTTCTTCTTAGCCTCTTTGACCTCCACTTAGTACACTGCTTGATCAATTGATCATTAGCTTTACAATAATGGCAATGCATCTTCTTTTTGCCCTTATCACCAGAATTTCTAGACGAATTGCTGCGAGCAAAAGCATTAGGAACATGTGATTTTCCGCTCATAGAAGAACCATGAGAAGTGGTTGCAGTATTGTTATCACCTTTTCTTTGAGCAACAATAAAAGCTTGTTCAACTACACGTTGTCATGTCCCTTTTTTTTTGGAAAGTGACTCTTGCAACAACAATGTGCATAATGCATCAAACTTGACAACTTCAGGATTTCCTTGGGTCATAAGTCTCCAAGTACTCGCAAAAGTTTGGTAAGAATCTGGCAAGGCATCAAGAATAGTCTGCAGAAGGGAACTGTTTGAAATGACTTCACCTGTAGAAATAAGTTGCTCATTGATATCCTTGACACTTCTTCCTCTTGCATAATCTTTCATTCCAACTCTTTACGCAGCAGCAATGCAATTTTAGCCTCACTTGCGACTTGCAATAAGACCAGCTAGAATATCCCAAGCATGTTTGGCATATTTTTTTGAACGAATGTGGGGAGTAATAGTGCACTTCACAGACAAAAGATGAAGGAAGCTCAAGGCACACAACAGAGAGTATATTACTTAGTGTGCAATGGAAAGATTATATTACTTAGAGTATATTACTTAGTGTGCAATGGAAAGATTGATAGTCCTAGAGTGCTAGGCGTATATACAATGCACGGGGGGAAAAGACCTCCTACAGAGGAAAAAATGCCCCGGAGGTCCTAAGCGTGTTCACACACATCACTACCACATTATATGGTAGCAAAGTCCAAACTTACTAGCAATGATTCTATATAACTTGCTTGACACAAGATGATACCACCATCACACTGCTTGAACCATATGCCCAAGTAATGATGCAACAACCCCAAATCTTTCATCTTAAAAGTAGCATTCAAATCAGCATTAAATTCAGCAATGTGTGCCTCATGCGGACCATGATTAAATCATCCACATATAGAACAACAATGAGAAGTACATCGCCCTCATGATTTATATACAAAGTGCTTTCTGTTGGACTATTATGAAAGCTTTGTCTGACCAACTGAGTGTCAGCTTTCTCATACCAAGCATGAGGAGATTGATTGCTTCAACCCATACAAAGATTTCTCACATTTGTGCACTTTATCTTCTTGCCCTTTAATGAAAAAATTGCGAGGTTGCGTTACATAAACTTCCTCGAATATGTCACCATTTAAGAAAGCAATAACAAGGTTTGATTGATGTACATCCCATCCAAAATAAGCTTCCATTGCACGTAGAAGGCATACAACAAGTGGGAGAAAAAGTCTCTTCATAATCTATGCTTTTTTGCCATGCATAGCCTTTTGCAACAAGTCGAGCCTTATACCGTTCAATCTCACCATCCGGCTCGCGTTTTAACTTGTAAACCCGCTTTGTACCAATGGTATTTTTGCCAAGAGGCAAATCACATAAAGTCCACGTGTCATTTTCTATAAGTGAACCATATTCAGATTGCATGGTAGCCATCCAATTTTTAGGATTATGTGCTTCATCAAAAGACAGAGGTTCCTCTACGTCACACAAGCCAGAAACAGCCAAAGCATAACAATATGATGCATGGCAAGAACCTGACCGAGTATGACTAGACAAAAGTGCATCCAATTAACTATCATGCAAAGTATGCACCAACCATTTTGGCATACCTCTAGCATGCTCATTCTCAGCCTTTCCACATCAAGTACATCATGTACATCTGCATCAAAAATCTGGCTGATCTGTAACATTTTCAAAAACCCCCATAGGCTGTACATTTTTCTCATTTGAATTTACATTCAAACTTCCACCACTAAAAAGAGGCAACAATTTGTCATAAATGTCATGTGAGCTTACATCATTATCTCTAGTACATGACAACAAGGGTTGAACAAAATCTTCCACAAACACAACATCTTGTGAAACCAAGATACCCTTTGTTTACAGATGGTACAACATGTAGCCTTTGCTTTTAGTACTGTAACCAACAAAAATGCATTTGACAGTCTTATCATCCAATTTTTTGCGCTACATTTGTGCCAGCAAAGCATAAGCCAAACAGCAAAAAACGTGCATGTGATCAATAGATGGATTTCTATCATGCCATGCTTTATATGGAGTCATAGAGTGCAAAGCTTTTGTAGGACACCTTTCAAGTACATAAGTAGCACACATGATAGCCTCAAACCAAAACAAATGTGGCAAATCTTGACTTATGACCATACATCATTCCATTTCTATAAAAACAATCTATTTTTTCTTTCAACAACACCGTTTTGTTGAGGTGTATATGGCACTCTAAATTGGTATTTTATTCCACGACTAGCTAGAAATGCATTAAACTCATGAGACATATACTCCCCCCCTCGATTTGAACAAAGGGTGCCCATTTTACATTTAGAGACATTTTCAGCCATAGCCAGAAATTGCTTGAAGCACATAAACATTTTGGACTTACCTTTAAGCGGATATACCCATGCATGCCTGGAGTAATCATCAATGAAAGTCTTGAAGTAAAGGTAATTGCCCAAGGATGGAGTCTGCATGGACCCACAAAACATCACTATGTACAAGTTGCAACGTGCATGTATCCCTTATTGAACCATCCTTTGGAAACTTCAAACACTGCATTTTGCCCATAACACAGCCTTCACAAACATGCTTCATAGGTGCTTCAAGAGGCAAGAAAGAAGCAACCATATCAGATTTTTGCAAACGCAGCAAACTGGCAAAATTTAGATGTCCAAAACGTGCATGCCAAAGTTTTGCATCTGAAATAGTCTTTGAATCCATAATTGCATTTTCAAAATTTTGCCCACGCTTGTCATACAAAGTGAGCTTATACAACCCATGACATAAAACTCCTGATGCAACAATTTCATCACCAAAACTAAGATCATAAACTGTACATTTGTCATCCATAAATTTCACAACAAGACCAAGTCTAGCAAGTGCAGATATAGACAAAAGGCTCTTTTTGATCCCAGGGACATAAAGTGCATCAACAAGTGTGAAAGAACTGTCATTCACAGAAGTCAACACGATCTTTCCAACTCCCTTGACCGAATAAGAGGCATTGTTGGCACAAGTGACTGTATTCCCATGATGAAAGGCCACAAAGTAGACTAGCATGTGGTTCTCCTCCCAACCTCCCTACTTATAGCCCTTGGCCTTTCCAAGTAGGTCCCCTTAACTCATGCCTGGCCCTCGGCTCCTAGCCGTATGAGCCATTTAGTCCCTGGCCCTTGGCCTGCTACTCGGTCTTACCATTGGCCTGGCATCATTCCCCCCTTGGAGAAGCATTTTCGTCCTTGAAAACATTAGTGATGGTATCTTCATAAGAACACTAATGTTTTCCACCGTTGCATCCCACATGGATCCAACGGTTCGTTAGAGTGGAACCCAGTTCAGTAGGAGGTTCAATGAAAGCAAGAATAACCTCTTGATTTTCCACATTGTTGTCCCTATGCAACCGTCTTGGTTAATCGACGCATAACCAACATAGCGTGAAGACTCCATGTAGAACTCACTTGAGAATGCTAAACGAGTTATCACAACTAAAAGGTGTCTAAATGCATACCCAGGTTTCAAACTTTCTGAAGGTATTGGAACGTGCAATAAGACCTCTACTCAACTTTCCATGAAAGTAACATGATGATATACTTATCAACACCAACCTAGTCCTTGACTTGCTCTTGTTTCTTGTGAGTAACCAACCTCATCCAAACTGATGATCAAGGTTGATAACGTGAGAATAATAGGCAGAGACTAAAACTAGTCGCAACATGCCTTTCATCATGTGAAACCAACTCCCAACCAGAAAAGGTAACCGATCCGATTGTGCTGTTTCTTGCTAACGTATGCACTTAGCATATCCTTTAGCGTGGTTAACTAAGATATGCACTTAGCATATCCTTTAGTACTGAGTAGAATGCTTGTAAGCTACCCATCCCACGCGGGATGAATAGCAGAGAATAAGAATAAGAGTGAGGTGCTTTCCCCAATCAATTACAAACAGTCTTCCATGACTAATGATAACCTACCGTTCACCAAGTGAGGTTCCAGTCGTATACTTGATGTGAATCTGACCGAAGTAAACTCATAGAGCTTAGATCATCCAATCACAAACACCCATACTAACCCATTATCTTGTATGGCCGGGTGTGAACTCATAGTAAATCTACAAGAGAGATTGCACTTGTAGTGCAAAAGGGTGCAGAAAGAATAAAGTCCAGGAATTTGCATGCCGCTCCAAATAAATATGTGCTAAACATTAGGGCCCATAACACCTAGTGTGCATGCATTTAACACAGACATATCCGAACCACAATTCCATGACGAGACTTTCCACGGTACTACGTGAAAGCCTTGCAACAAAAGTTGGACCATAACAAAATGTGAAATCTCGGTCGCACCTAGGTACCAACCATGAGACATTCTCATTAATATAGCACACTTGGATATTTGTAGAAACAACCATCTATTACGTGGTGGTTTCACAACACTTATAATTGCAACAAGTTTGTACTTAATATCTGATAATTTCTGGCCACTGAAATTGTTCTTGATATTGTGTGCTCCAAATGATCTAACAAACGGATGTGACCAGCACCTAGGGACTTCGTCGCAGCACATCTTTAGGAATTAGGCGCCAGTGTTAGTCCCAGAGACTTATATTCTCCACATGTGGAATATGTCTCAAATAAGGATTTAAGAAAAAAAAGAACATCAAGTACGAGATGTACTTGTGTGTGGAGGTAACTGCAAACACTCTGCGATGTGAGTGAGAGGGACCCTCATTATCATTGCTCCACACTGGCTAAACCGAACTCCTTGAGTTCCTAGACCATGTTGTATCCCATGTGACAACATGTGCCAAATCGAACCCTACACGTGGATTCATAAAAGCATAATGCAGAAAAATATATGGGACACGATGGCCCAAAATGATTTGTTTCGACATGCCCTTGGCGTGTCTCTAAAACATTCAAGCATACCTATACGACTTGAAAACCCCAAGCAAAACATACTTAAAAGTGGAATAACACCAAATCGATAGATGCATACCTTGAGAGTTGAACGTAATGTTCACTTACTCGTATTCAACTGCAGAGGAGCACGTCGCCCATCTGTGAAAAAACCAAGCAACATTGCACTGGAAACCCTAGGTGTTGCCTTCGTAATCCAAACCCGTTAGGTAAAATCTACATAGTCAAACCCCTTGGTAAGACCCTTCGTAGAAACTACTCAACTAGCAGGTAACGGTAACCAACATAGTCATTGGTAGCTCTATATCACAAAAACTTGTCAAAGAAGGAGTCTGCACCCCCTCTGAATCAACATTTTGCAGATCTTCAAACACATACTCTAGATTAAGCAAGTCCTCCAAATCTGGTATATCCAAATTTGGCAAATCTAGTACATCTGTATCATCAATTAACCCTATGGTAGAATCTATACCAAAAAATCTTGCTCTAATCCTGAGTCAGTAGAGCAAAAGTATCGGTTGTAACCAAGCCTTCATGCATGTGTACTTGAATATGGTTGCACTCATTCACTTGCACAATTTCTTCTTGAGCTTTAGCCACTTCGTTGTTTTGATCCCCTGCTTTCTTTTCCTCTTGTACTGCATGTATAGGTTCTTTGCAAAATTCACCTTGTGTATCTTGAGGCTGTAGAGCCTCACCCTAAAAGACTTCTACTTCATGTAAGGCATCTGCTAAACCCAGCTTTTCATGCACAGCTTTAACTATGTCTTCATCATTGGCTTGTAAGAAGGTAGCAGCTTGTACAATACACTCATCAATCATAGCTTCTAATATTGATCGTACATGTCCTGGACTATCTGCGTAGTTTGGTAGACTTAGACTCTGTTCATGATAGCTTGCATAATGCTCATAACTTACTTGTACAATAGCTTCTTTGAAGTATTCCTAGTCGTCGTTGCAGGCTTTGGTAACCTCTTGAATCTGCTCCTTCAAATCTGAACTCAGTAACTGCTCAAAGGATCTGATCATTAACTCTTTTGTTATCCCTCTTAACTTGGTTTCCAACTCATAACACTCTAGGTAGCCCTCTGGATCATAACCATCAAAGAATCACCTCTCGTCGTATACCGCATCTAAAGCTGCATCCGTTTTATTCTTCTTTTTCATGGTCTCCATTTCAAGCAGAGATCCTTGAGCCAATTGAAACATCTTCGAAAAATCTAGGACTGTTGACTTATCATCAAAACCATTGCACTTAACTCTTCAATATACTTCATCATCTGCTCTAAATTCTCCATCTTTACCTCCCACCCTGGCTCAGTTTCGTGTCAGGTTCACCAAATATGTTGAGGGATATGTGTTTGAAACATGATCCGGTAAGGCATCGGGCCTCTGGTTGTGAGAGGTGTGAGAGAGAACAACAACATTGAAAGATCTTGTAATCATCGTAACTATCAATAAATTAAGTTAAAACTTTGAGTACAGCTTAATTCTTAGCCAAGGCGAACTGTTAACAACACTGTCACTTTGATTATTTGATAACTAGAAGTTTAAGCTCCCTTTTTACAAGATTAACCGGGCCATTAACAACACCAAGACTTAGCAAGATGATTAATCAATCTCTAGCTCATGACGGTGATGGATTTTTTCTCCATGTCGCTTTTATTTGCTTCAATTGCTGTCAACAACTCTCAAAAGCTTTATGAGATTTCTTCTTTTGGTTGCCTTCAATTGCCATCAAAAAATCTGTAAAACTTGTTCTCAGATTATCTTCTATTTCTCTTAAAAGTTTATGCCAAGCTCGTCGATAGCTTAAGCTTCCATAATTCTTGTTATCCTTCTCTCATGCAACATGACCTCTTCAATCGAGGCTCGACCTTGATTCTGACCCGAGAGAGAGAGAGAGAGAGAGAGAGAGAGAGAGAGAGAGAGAGAGAGAGAGAGAGAGAGAGAGAGAGAGAGAGAGAGAGAGAGAGAGAGAGAGAGAGAGGCTCCTTTCCTTTTGCCTCTGCATCTCCCCCTTCGTATTCTCATTTGCTCTGCTAAGTCGAGAGAGGGAGAGAGAGAGAGAGAGAGAGAGAACAACCAAGATTGAAGCCAACTCTTCTCTTTTACTTGTTTCTTTGAGTTGATAGCAAGAGAGAGAGAGAGAGAGAGAGAGAGAGAGAGAGAGAGAGAGAGAGAGAGAGAGCTTGAGATAGAGAGCTTCTTCTCCTGTTTCGCTTCTCCTTATCCTCCCCTTGTGCACCTGAGAGAGAGAGAGAGAGAGAGAGAGAGAGAGAGAGAGAGAGATTCCCTGCCAATTAGCTACCTCTTGGCTCCTCTCATGCCCTTTGCCACTCATGTTTATGCTTTGCTTCATGCAAATTCCCCCTCTTATAAATAGCCTTTTTTTAGCTTGTGCCAACGTCACTGCATAGGAATGCATACGATGACATGGCAGGTCCATGGTGGGGTTGCACAAAATTTGCCGAGAGCAAGGCCGAAAAGGTTCGCGCTAGCCTCCTGATAAAATCCCGTTTTGTAGTTGCCAGCTGCTGAGGGCGTAGCGGCCTGCGCAAGCCCGTTTCCTCCTCTCTATGCCTTGCTCGCTGCCTGCCGTCTGCACGCTCACACCATATTTCCCTTTTTTCCTTCCTTTTCCCACCCACTTACCATTTGGGTGGCCTTATTTTTATTTGCTCTTGGGTAGACCTCCCTATTGGCTCATGGGCGGCCACTTCCCTTGGTTGCCTTTGGGCAGCCATTTCCTCTTGAGCGGGTGGCCCTCGAAGGGCACCACATTTGGCATGCACTTCGACCACGACATTGTTGAGCACGAAAATGTTAGCAAAGCCTTCTTGCATTGCATAGTCAATCAAGGTAATGCCAAGCATGAAATCTTCCTCCAATAGTCCTTGACTAACAATATCATTGCAAATTTTGCTGCCATTTCAATTTCTCGGATAGTGCCATAGGCCTTTAACATGCAGGTATATGTGATTGCATTCACCGGAAGGCATTCCGTTTGCATTTGGTTAGAACTTCATTGTGCTTCTTTGCCACAACGTTATCAACATTTGGCAGCCCCTAAATGACAATAACGTCTCAAATTTCATTGCTCATATTAGTGTCTTGAATAATGTCAAAATTTCATCCAGCTCAATAGTGCCGTTGAATGACACCGGTATCAAGCCGTATTATCTCATCAACCTGGACTCTGTCTGATGAGCCGTAAATTCCTGTAGATTTCTAAGCTACATAGACGCATACAAACCTTGTTGAGGCTGTAAAATTCCCAGATGGCAGACCAGCCGAGGCGACCAACCTAGCACGAAAATGGCCCCCGAGGAAACTTAAACTGGTAATAACTTGGCAACCATAACTCCAATTGCTGATCTCAAAAGATCAACATGCTCCACAAAGTGAGCACTTCAGGCCCATGCATTCACTTCATCTCAAAACTCTCAGTTGCAATTGCCCAATCAGGTATGGATCTACATCAACTTAAACTTCAAACTGTCATAACTTTTTCACCGTAGCTACAATCAACAAACCGTAAAGATAAGCCGATAGAGCACTCGAAGCACTGCAGTTCTAGATCATAAACTCCCATCTGTGCTTACTTCAAGCATACTCTTTTTTAGCATCATTGAGGCATCTGTTGGCCCTTTTAAGCCGCATATAGCATACATTAATCATAAAACTACCTTGTTAGCAAGCCGTGAACACTAATCATTCATCAGATAAGCTTCAATTAAGCTGGATGTGCATCTTCCTGGTATCTTCCTTAGCATGGAAGCGGAGTTGCACGACAATGGAGCCAATAGGATCACTGCTTATACACAAGGAGATTGAACGATGGTTCCCTTAACATTCTAACCTTGTATGTGAAGGATATGCTTATAGCCGGGAAGTCAAAAGATGAGATTGCATTTCTCAAAGACATCTTAAGCAAGCAATTTTCCACGAAAGATTTAGGCAATGCCCATCACTTTCTTCGTATGCACATCAAGAGAGATCATAACCGTGGAATACTTGAACTATCACAAGAAGAGTATATTCCCAAGGTCTTTCAATGTTTCAACATACAGGAGAAAGCATTGAGTACCCCCATCACAGCATATGTATAACCTAGCAAGAATGATTGTCCCAAATCGGATGCTGAAAAGTCAGAGATGGAAAAAAGTTCCATATATCTTCGGCAGTTGGAAGTCTCATTTAGCACATGACCAAGCGTTGCATTGTAGTGGGAGTGGTTAGCAAGTTTATGGCAAACCTGGGCTCAAAGCATTGGGAAGCAATGAAGCATATCTTGAGATACGTCAAGGGTTCAGCTAGTGCTTACGTGTGGGGAACAGTGATGCATCCATAATTGGATATACTGATTCTAATTATGCGGGTTGTGTCAACATTATGAAATCCTCACTGACTACGTTTCAAGTATGTTGTAGTTTCCAGTGCCAACAAGGAAGCTATGTGGTTATCTTCTATAGTGGGAGACCTTGGTATACAATAGACTCCAGTGTTACAATGTGACAGCCAAAGTGCGATTGCATTAGCAAGGAACCGTGTGTTTCATTCCAAATCAAAACACATCGAGGTTGAATACCATGTGATACTGGATATTTTGGCTAGCAAATGCATTGAGTTAGCCAAAGTCCACATGGATGAGAACCCAACAGATGCTCTGACAAAGAGCCTATCTTCAGAGCGGTTTTCACCTTGCATCGAGATGATGGGCGTAGGGTGAAGCTATGGTCACACTTCTGTTGAGCCAGCAGAGGATCACACCCACATTTTTGCTCACACCCATCATTTTGTAACCATTTATTGTAATAAATGTCTTTCCGACATTAATTTTGATTTGAGCCATTCATTAAGTAACGGGACTCAATTGAGTTTCCAGCTTGTAATCCCGAAGTAATTTCACCTGTTGATGTAAATAATTAGAGATGTTCTCACCTCCAAGGCTGAGGTATATAAGCCAAAGTTTTGTAACCTAGGGGGAGATTCAATTATTAGTCAAAGTGAGTTTTTGAGCGCCGTGACTGTGTCTGAGAGAGAGAGAGAGAGAGAGTCTTATCTTCTTGCTACGCGAGCTACAGGGCCGCCATTGGAGAAGCGACACCACCATTGTGTTAGCTACGGTGAGAGCTACGCACAGATACCAAGAGTGCGCGCGATCGGCTTCTATGTGTGGTAAGTTCCTACGAGCTTCGGTGTGAGTTTTCTTCCAACTCGTGTGTCGGAATAGAGTGTGCAGCATATTTATAGAACCACAACGAGTAGAGCTACACATTAGTACCATCGGGGTCAAGTTTCGGTCACCTGTATTTTTCGGCCTGTCTTCATACGCGTTTGCTGCACGGAGTGGTTATAGGTTGATTTTGCAGTTCAAGTCTTTAGGGTGTTGTTCTTACCTAGTGTATAGACTTCCCCTTGAGTTTGAGATCGATTCAATGATTCTAGATTCTGTTTCGTATAGCATTCGTTCGTAGTACGGATTTCAGTCACTTGCGTGTTTTAGAACTTAGATTTGATTTCCTTAGTAGTGATTGTCATTAGAAGGTCGAGTAGGTGATTTGACACCCACCTAGTTGTTTCCATGCGCCTGCGGGTCAAGCTCCGTCCTCGTCTGACAAATTCTGTTGTTGGTTGAGTTCTCGCTATTTAGCTTCCGCTAGCGGCGTAACCGCCTTAACATTTGGCGCCGCTGCCGGGGACGAGAGCCCTAAGTAGGTGACCTTAGACTAATCCTACGAGGTGAGTCGTATAAACTACTTTGTATACTTTAGTTAGAAAAGATCTAGGAGTGGTGGACTCCGAAGGTTTCGAGAGATACTAGGAAGTGGGGTATTCCTGGGTCTTCCGTGTTGACAGTATTTTTAGTTTAGCTTAGATTAGATTGTTTTTGATGGTGTTTAAGTGGTTGTTGACATAAAAAGCATTTGCTACTCCTTGTGTGGTAGTAAATCTCTTTATATTTTCAATTGCAAAAAAATCCATTTTATGATTAGAAGTAGCTTAGGTAGGGCCTGATTTGATCCTGATCCAGAGCTATCAATTGGTGTTCTATTTGCTTGATGTGTTTGATTGCATATTAGATCACTGAAAAAGTCGCTTTGGTAG
Source organism: Adiantum capillus-veneris (assembly GCF_014529385.1). Lineage (NCBI taxonomy): Eukaryota > Viridiplantae > Streptophyta > Polypodiopsida > Polypodiales > Pteridaceae > Adiantum > Adiantum capillus-veneris. The sequence continues at coordinate 85,473,119 of NC_140950.1, forward strand.
TGAAATATGCAATAAACAAAGTTTAGAAAAAATTTCTGAGTAACTGATTGTTGCTGAGCACTTAAAAGAGCTATTGGAAGAGTTCTGTGCTGAAAAACTGGAAATCTGCAACTTTAGACATCATACGCGTATGATGTCTTAGGACCTAAACAGAGACTAAAATTGAAAATTTGACATTGCTAGAGTGTTGAGAAGGGGGGTTTTACCCTAAGATCAACTTAAAACAAGAGCATTAACACTCAAAGAAACCCAAAAAGACAAGTCGGAGTCCAAGAAACGCAAAGAATAGGAAATTTTGGATTCAAATCTTGTTTTTACATTCAAACTTGACAAAAACACTTGAAACTCAATTATAAACATTGGAGAAGGCTTAAAACCAAAAATAGTCAAAATCTGGGACAAAAGACATCATACGCGTATAATGTCTTTTGTCACATCCACTGCTTATTTTTGATATCTGACCTGACAAGATTGTTACAGGCACTGTAGGAAGCATAAATATCAAGTTTGGACCCAAATTGATGAAAAAGACATCATACGCGTATGATGTCTTTGACCTAATTTTGGACATATTCTGATACTTTGCTAACACAGATCCATTGTAATAGCTGTCTAGAGGTTATATTTCAAGTTTCATCCCATTTGGATAACAATTGACCCAAAAACAAGTCAAAAGCAAAAAATTGCCAAGAAAAGCCTGAACTAGCCATAACTTGCTCAAACAGAGTTCAAACTGAATTTTGTGAGTGAACAGAGCATAAAGGGGCCATTGAGAGTGAGCATAACCAAAATAGTCAAAATCTGTGAAAAAAAGACATCATACGCGTATAATGTCTTTTTCAGCATAACTGCGACAAAATTCTCACTTGATGAAACAGAAGTTGTGCAACTGACAAGATTAAACAAATTGACCAAGTATCAGTCAATTTGGATCAATTCTGACCACAAAAACTTGGGGAAAACAAATTGCCGAGACGGAAAAGTTACAGTCCTTTAGGGGAATTGATGAATTTGAGATCGGGCAAGAATCTCCGGAATAATCAACCAAAACAAGGGGAACCAGCAAGTGTCATATCAACCGAGGGAAGTGTAAACCAAAGTTGGGTGCAACCATTAGAGCCGATCTTTGAAGGAAGTGTTTCTGATACTTCTTCGGAGAGGTCTTACGAGATTTTCACCGAACACTCGAATAGGAACAACAGAGAAAATATGGCAGCAGGATCATCAAACCCTTCCGCTACCATGAAGCTATTGTTCATAAAATACCAGTACGACAATGAGCAAGGTGCCAAGATCTACAAAGATGGAATGGACCGCTATTGTGTAAAGATAGAAGATAGACCTAGTGAGTTCAAGGACTTAGTGCCTGTGAGCTATAGCGGAGATAGATATCTAGATGACGAGGGTACCATGTACTTGGTAGTCCTAAACCCTAACATTGTGGACAAGTGGGGATTGATGGGCACCAAAGCCAAAATAGATGAAGAACTCGAGGAGAAAGCACCAATAATGAACTTCCCTAATGCGAGGTTAAGAAGAGAGAATGAAACTACAAGGATCAACACTGATAACATCTATGTGGGGCTATACAAATATAATAATGGGGAGCAAGATCTCTATTATAGATGTGAAGAACCCTACACCGGAGAGCTGACAGACAAAAAAAGACTCTATGTCTTTACCTACACAGAGGGATCGGAAGTGAAAATTGCTGCTTACGATAAGTATGGCAGGCAATACTCAACAATGGGCAAGAAAGAATTAGAAGGATATACATACTTTGGGGGACCACTATATCAGTATTATGTTACTTCTAGCTCACATAGACCAGCACCAACAACTGGAGTGCAAAACTCTAGGACAACAGGAGGACAAAGAGCTCAGGTTGCTGACTCTTTAAGTCAACCTTGGGACTCGAAGCTCGGACCAATGGGATCATTACGTTCCAGAGAGTCAATGGAGACGAATCGAGGTAGTGCAGTTCCAATCCCCACCTATACCACTCCAGGTCCAAGGTTTGAAGCGGAACCATCACACTTACCTCCCAGTGGTAGATTCAGGGCAGAGGAACCGACAAGGGTAACCCATGAAGTCCACGATGCTAGAGAAAGCTTTAGCCGAGACACAGGAGCAATGAGATTGGTAGCAGATCATAGACGTATGAGACCATCTCAAGTAGCCAAGTGTATGCCAAAGAAGTATGGTGGTTCAGGAGATCCGTATGCACATGTGTCACTCTTTAAGCAAGTCTTAAGAGCTGAGCAGATAACAGATTTCCATACACAATACGAGGGATTTGGTCTTACTCTAGAAGGTACTGCATTGACATGGTTTCAACCAATGAACATAGGGGGATTCCATGACATTGACCATTTGCTAAGAGAGTTTGCTGAGGAATTCTCAAAACGAGGGATTAAGCACAATACGGTCTCACAAATATATGCTTTTAAACAGAGAGAACACGAAAAAGTGAAGGAAGCTTCACTTTGCTTCAAACAATACATTGAGAGATGTCCAGTACGTGAACGACCACAAGATGACAGACTATCTGTTCTCTTTATTGAGGGACTGAGGAACGACACTCTCAAGAAGGACTTGCACTTGAAAGCTTGTACAAGTTTCGAACAAGTAACGAGAGAGGCATTGTACTTAGTGGATAACTGTACGGTTTATGGAGAGGTGTCAGCGGATACAGATTTTGCATCCAGTAGCTCCTCCTCCGTAGCGAGCGAGACTACCACTAAAAAGAATGTTCAAACAACAACCATGCCAAATGTAGAGCAAATGATAGAAGATGCTCTAAAAAGGATGGCACCATACCAAAAACCATTGCCAAAACCACTGAAATGGTGTGCTATTGAACAAAAATGGACAAATCATCCAACAGAGGAGTGTTATTACAACAAAGGGTATGTAAGGGAGCGCCAGTATGCACCTCCTGCTCAATTAGCACCACCTCAGGTACATCCAGTACCTCGATACCCAACGGGAAATGTACCGGGACCTATGGGGATAGAAAGACCGCAACCGGTATTGGGACAACAACCACCTTTACCAGGAGCAAGACCAGTGGGCATTAGATATGCACCAACCTTAGAGAATCAGGCAGAACAAGCCTTAGTGCCTGTTCAAGCCTATTACGAAGAATCGGGTGCACACATGTCTCCGACAGTGTATTACCCACCAGAAGAACCAAAACAACCAGAACCATGGGGCATGATGGGGAATGTTGGAATACCAACAATTACAAGTGCTTCTGATGAAGAGAGATACAATTTGGACGCAAGAACATTGATGTTCATAGCTCATGGAGGGTTAGCAGGACAGAGACCATCCTATCCACAAAGGACGAATCAGGTAGGACCAAGACCAGCACTAGGACCCTGTTACAAGTGTGGAGGTGACCATCTGATGAATGTTTGCCCACATACGGAAATCATTAGAATAAACGCTTATTGCACTGAGTGTGGGGTTACTCACTTCATTGAGGATTTTTCAAAGAATCCAAACAAAGTGCAAAAGACGACATTGAATATGTTAGAAACTATTCCTACCAGCAGTGGGTCTGAAAATGAAACTCTGATACCAACGCAAGTTGTTACTAGAGCTCAAGCTAAGAAAACCACTAGAGAACCTGAGAATGGAAAGTTAGCGACTGAAGTGGTTAGTCAAGGACCGCGGAGTCAGAAAAACACATGGAAAGCTAGAAAAGCACGCATGAAGTTGAGAAAAGAACGTGAAGACGCTATTCTAGCTGAGGAACTAAAGCAAACTAAAGCTAGATTAGAAAAACTTGAGAGTCAAAACGGGAAACGAGAGATGAGCCCGGAAAGAACGAAACAAAAGAGTATCAAAGAAACAACGAGCTTAAGCTCAGGGGGATCAGTGCTAGTCGACAAAGTACACGAACCATTGGACGCACTGATGAGAGCTTACGAAGCTAGGTTAAAGAACAACCAACCACAAGAACAGAGGTGGATGACATACCCAAACGCGGAATTGGAAAAGCAGAGACTTGAAATGTGCCAGAGAATGATCGAGACTGCACAAGCCTTATTAGAACCACCAAAAGAAACAATGAATTGTGGGAAGGAAAACCCAATTCAGCAAGAGACTATCGTTTCACGGGTAGCTGAAAAGACTCCCAGTGCACAAAAGCCTGAAAATACACAAAAGGATGACCGCATAGTATTGAACACAACCAATCAGGAGATAGAGAGTTTTCATCCAGTCATACAGAGGATTTACGGAAAAGATGAGGATTACAATGAATTTTGGAAACAAGTGAGAGAGGCAAACTTTGCAAACGAGCTAAGTTGCCAAGCTAATCAGACAAATTGGAAAAAGGACATCAGGAATCCTCCCATAGTGGAATTTGAGGCAGGATCTCAAGTGGACTTGGATCTGCAATCTTACTGGGAAGATGGGGGCTCTGTTAGAACAATGGAGAGCAAACCTCATTCACTGAAAACCTTACCTTCATACTTAGGAGAGTATGAAGCAAAATCCGAGATTAGAGCACTTCCCTCACGAAAAATCTCATCAGAAAAAGTCATGGACTCGCAAGGATTGATAGAGATTTTGTCAACACCATTGACATGCACTATCACTCTAGCTAAGCTTTTGAGGCTAAGACCACATATGTGGACCACTGTAGGAAAATGCTTGGAGAAATTCGGGATAAAAGATCCAACATCGAGATTGCAAGAGAGCATAGAGGAGCTGAGCAAGCCACAAAAGAACGCTAAGCCTGTACCCTTAAACAAGGTCGGAGAGTATTGCAAAGGTGAAGAGGGGAATACAACCTTACCAGTTGAATTCCAAGGAGTGAAGACGATGGCAATACTAGACAGCGGAGCAAGGGTAGCCATTGCTACAAAAGAAATCTGGAAAAAATGGGGGAAACCAGCAATAAGGAAGACTAGGTTGAAACTCCAATTAGCAGATGGACACATGGAGAAACCTATGGGTTTATTAGAGAAAGTCGTAGTGACTTCTTGCGGCATTGAATACGAACATACTTTTGCTATTGTCAATTTTGGCAAGGAGAATAACTATGATATCATATTGGGAAGACCATTCATGAGACAATTGAAAATGGTCCAAGATTGGGGCTACGATCATATATACCTGAGAAATATGGAAACCACTACACGTGTGAACCTGAAAGACCATAGCTATAAAGATGTGAACCGAACACCGGTAGAGGAGTTTGATTCAGCTACTTTGGCGGGATCCGAATTTCCAGCTTGGTTAGGTAAACCCAAGGAGTTATGGATGTGTGGAGCTTCGAAATGTGAAAGTCTGAAACGAGAAGAATGTGTTTTAGAAAGGGCTATCGAAGACGAAACTTATGTAGGAGAACCCTTTCCAGAGGACACGTTTGAACCATTAGAATGGACACACATTCTAGCAACCCTAGATGTTTGTGCAATTCCGGATGGTCCCACAACACAATTTTGCGATAAGGACGGGTACGACGTGGTTCCGTATTTCATGTTGCGAACTGTACTCGAAAAAGAAACTGAAAAGAACGATACACTGGAAAAGGAAGATGAAGAAGAGGTGTTTCACGACATTCCCAATCATCCAGAGTGGGGAAATGAAGCAGATAACGAGTCAACGGACAATTCAAGCGGAAACGAAGAAACTATAACGGATGTCCGATTTTATGATTTTTCGAACCAAACTAAACAACGCCAGAAACACTGTAGAGCAAAGAAAAAAACAAAAGGGGTTAGAACCAATCCGATGACTAGAATAAGAGGAAAAAATCAATACCTAATGCTAGTAAAAGCTGAAGATTGTGTTAAGGATAAGATTTTTGGAAGAATGAGAGGCAGTGATCAAAAGAGCTTACGAAAAGACAAAAGAGGCTCAAGAAATCAAGTTCAAAAGAATAGAACGAAAACTGAAACAGAAAAATCAGAAAAGAACAAGCGCAACAGAGAATACACGGAGTCCAAGTTAGAACGTAGAAACAAGTACAAAGAGCTCAAAAAAACTCTGAAGGAAGTTTGGACGACAGAAATTGAGAGTGGAGAGGACGAAAACGTCAAAATCAAGGAAAACATGGATGTTCCCTCTCACTATAGGAAATTCACAATAGAGGATAGGAAGGTGATATTAACCCCACCTATTTGAGAGAGGAAGGAGAACGAATCTTATGACGGACCGGAGGATGCAAAAAAAGTTAATTTAGCAGCTCTAGGTGAGACGCCTAGACCGGTGTACATAGCCACAGATTTGTCTCCAACCGAGGAAGAGAGACTTTTGAGTCTTCTCAGAGAGTACAGGGATGTGTTTGCATGGTCTTATAAGGACTTAAAGGGAGTTGACCCATCGATATGCCAACACTCAATCCCACTGAAACAAGACGCAAAGCCTAGCAGACAGAGACCATACACATATAATGATACTTTTGCTAAGCGAATCAAGGAAGAGATAGATAAACTAATGGAAGCTGAATTCATATACGAGATTGAACACACTGATTGGGTATCTCCGATTGTGGTAGTACCTAAGAAGAACGAAAAACTCCTAGTGTGTGTCAACTTAAAGAAAGTGAATGCTGCAACAATCAGGGACAATTATCCCCTGCCGATGATTGATCATGTTCTAGAGCGTGTATCAGGGAAAACAGCATACTCCTTTCTTGATGGTTTTCCAGGATATAACCAGCTAGCCATAGCACTGGAAGATCAACATAAAACAACTTTTGCAACGGAGTGGGGAATTTATGCTTATCGGGTTATGCCTTTTGGTCTAACCAATGCTCCCGCAACCTTCCAGAGGCTGATGACGCATGCTTTCAAAGAATACTTAAGGTTGTTTCTCGAAATCTACATGGATGACTGATGTGTACATTCTCTACTGAGAGATGAGCATCTAGAACACCTAAGAAAAGTATTTGAGAAATGTAGGACATATCGCATTTGTCTCAATCCTGAGAAATGTGTGTTTATGGTCCGACAGGGCAGAATTCTGGGACATATTGTCTCACAAAACGGAATATCCACGGATTTAGAGAAGATAAAAGTTATAGTGGATATGCCTAGACCAACCAATGCTAAACAAGTACAGAGCTTTATGGGACATTGCGGATATTATAGACGATTCATTTACATATACGCTATAATAGGCCAACCACTTTACAGGCTAATAGTGAACTTTGAATGGACAGAGGAGTGTGAGGAATCATTCAAGAAATTGAAAGAGGCACTCATTACTGCTCCAGTCTTGAAATCACCAGATTGGGAGAAGATATTCCATGTGCACATAGATGCTTCGGCATATGCAATAGGATGTATTCTGGCTCAGCCAGAAGAAGGAAACATGGATTTTCCTATCTGTTACGCCAGTCGACAGCTCAACCATGCAGAGAAGAATTACACCACAACAGAGCGAGAAGGATTAGGAATGATCTATGCTGTGAAGAAATTTTGGCATTATCTTCTAGCCAACAAGTTTGTGTTTTTTACGGATCACCAAGCCTTGCTCTACCTAGTGAATAAACCATGCAATACTGGGAGAATAGTGAGATGGTTCATTATCTTACTGGAATTCGACTTCACGGTAGTAGTAAAGAAAGGAAAAACACATCTTAGAGCTGATCATCTTTCGCGATTGACGAATGGAGAAGACCCTATAGGAGTAGATGACGACATGCCAGACGCGTACTTGTTCAACATAGAAATGATACCTAAGTGGTCTCAAAATGTCGTTAACCTATTAACCTATGGAGGAGAGTTCGATAGAAGAGAATACAACCTGAAACATATTGCTATTCAGCAATCCAAGAATCTTCAATTGGTTGCAGGAAGGTTGTATCAATTGGGAAATGATCATGTTTTACGACTATGCATCAATCCTGAGGAATATAGTATATATCTGCGCGAAGCACATGTTCAGGAATGTGCATTTCATTGTTCAAGAAGGAACACATATAGGAATTTGTTACAATTGGGAGTCTATTGGCCAGGAATGAAAGAAAGCGTACATGAATATGTCACTGTATGTATTGTATGTTCATCAAAACCGCCAGCCGAGTATTCGACATTATATCAGATAATGATCGCTCCAGAATGGAGTCAGTATATTGTTGAATATCTCACAAATAGAACTTTCCCAGAAGGAACGTCAAAAGCTCGTCAGAAATCTGTAGAGACAGAAGCTAGAGATTACGCTTTAATAGGAGATCAACTCTATAAGAGAGGTAAAGACAACCAGCTTAGGATTTGCGCATCAGAGTCTGAGTATGTGATAATCCTGGAGCAAGCTCATGGAGGAGTAGGTGGAGGCCATTTCTCAGGTGATAAGACAGCAAAACTTGTCTTAGCCGCAGGAATATGGTGGCCAACATTACATATGGACGCTGAGGAATACGTTAAACGGTGTGATGACTGTCAGCGGACCAAAGTACCACTTAAAAGAGATGATATGCCGCTTAGACCAATGATGGGGGCAAGAGCTTTTGCAAAATGGGGGATTGATTATGTCGGACCCATTTCACCTCCTGCATATAAGACTCATGCACAATACATCATTGTGGCTACAGACTATCTAACAAAGTGGGTCGAAGCAAAGGCAACTCAAAAAGCAGATGCCAGGACCACGACACAATTTCTATATGAATACGTCTTTGTACGATATGGATTGCCAATAGAAATTGTGAGTGATCGAGGCACACATTTCATAAATGAAGTGATAGAGATCCTTCTAGATGAATTCATGGTAATCCATAGGAAATCAGCCCCGTATCATCCACAAGCAAACGGACAAGCTGAAGCAACAAACAAAACCATATGCACGGTCCTTACGAAGATTGTATCTGAGTCGAGAACTGACTGGGACCAGAAGTTGCATTCAACATTATGGGCATATAGGGTAGCATATAAAACATCAATAGGAACGACCCCATATAACATGGTTTTTGGGCTAAATGCTATCTTACCAATAGAATTCTTGATTTCAACATTAAGGGTGGCTAAGGATCTAGAGTGGACAGGGCACGAGCTTTCTGATAGAATAGATGACCTGGAAAAGCTAGACGAGCTTCGCCTAAAAGCAGTAGCTTCTATCTACGCTCAAAAAAGACGACAAAAGGAATTTTTTGATAAGCATGTGCGGACTAAAGAGTTTAAAGTTGGGGACTATGTCCTAGTTTACACTCTGAAACAGCATGCTAAGAAGCTTAAAAAGCGAGGGATGGGACCTCTGTGATTAAAGATCTATCACCAAGTGGAGCCGTCAAGCTTGCTACATTAGACGGAGAAGAAATGCCCAATTGGATTAGTGGATGCAGAGTGAAAAAGTATCTGTTGCCGCTAACACAAGACATGCTTCTCAAAATACATCAAGAAAAGCTGCGTGTCCAAAAAAAGAAAAAGATTGTAGAGGAAGTGCAAGCTGAGGCGAAGGAAAGAATGGAGAAAAGAAGACTACTGCGTCAGAAACAGCGCAATGAAGGAGCAATACGAATAAACGCAGTTAGTATAACAGAAATGGGGAATGACAAAGAAGAACCCATCATTGAATGCAAAGTAGGGACCAACCAAATTAAAGCCAGAGCACTATTAAATTCAGGAGCTCAAGCTAACCTACTTTCACTCAGTTTGTATAGACAATTGACAAATGACACGAAATTACAAACTGCCAAGCAAGAGTTAAAAAGTTACTCTAAGAATTCAATCAAAACTGTCGGATGCACAGTTTTACATATACAGATTAACCATTATGTGTATCCTCATATGTTTTACGTGGTTGAAGACCAAGCTACACAACATCCATTATTGCTAGGACAACCATGGCAAAAGCAATACAATGCAATGATTGACTGGAGTTCTAAATCAGTGCTTATCAAATACAAAGGTGAAAGTCAATCAGTTAAGTTCACCAAAGGAGCAGAGCCAACTCCAAAGGAAGAATCCACGGACAAGGGCAAACAACAAACAGAGAAAAAGAAGAAGCAATGGCAACCAAAAGTTTCTACACAACTGCATTGCTCGTCGACGAGGAACTCTCAACATTGGATAAGGAAGACAAGCAATAATATAACAGCTCAACCTTGGGATAAAACGGAGTCAACGTTGGTATGGAGACCAAAAAAGGCTGTGCCAGAAAACACAAACAGAGTCTTCAATACCAGACAACAGAGAGATCCCCGACAATCAAGGACAGTGAAACAGATCTGGATTCCAAAGAAGTTCATGATGGCACAAAGCTACATCAAGCAAATTTGGATCCCAAAGATTTGTAAACAAGAACTCCCTTCAGTACAAGCCACAGAAACTCATAGGTATTTCAAGCCAAGGAAATCAACACACAGAACAAAGCAGGTTTGGGTCGCAAAGAGTTTGTGGTAAGCACAAGCAAAGCGGAAGCAGATTTGGATTGTGAAAAAAGACAACAAGGTAACGAAGAATCCATCTACTGATTCTACTACCAAATTGCCAAAACCAACCCAAAACCCGACCACCAATCCATCAATCAAACAAAGAGCAGCTTTATTAGAAAGAATGTTGTATCGTCGCTCTACAATTACATTGGGAACTTATGACCAAAACAATTACAATGCTTCACCCACAGACACTTCATAGTCGTCCGGGAGGACTCAGACTAGGAGGGGGGGAGGTATACAGGAGCTACAAAGCAGCTACAAGCGGAAAAAACAAAGAAAAACAAAAATTATATTACAAGGGCAGTGTCTTACATGATTTTGTAATTTTTTATGTTTGATTGCGGATATTGATAATATTTATGCCCTTATATACCTTGTTTTGCAACAAGAAGAGATCAAATGATGAATTTGGGTCTCTAGATGTGTAAATATCACTAAATAAGAGTGTTTTTGCAGCTAAAAAGTGGAAAAAAGTGGTAATCCAAGTCCAGAAATCACAAAGAAGTGTATATTCATATACACAGGGTTACCAGCTATTTATCGTGTATGTTTGGATTTTTTTGGCTTCAATTTGCTATTTTCCTTTATTTTTTATGATTTTCTTAATAAAAATAAAAGAAAAATAAAAAAGCAGGTGAAATGAGATTGGAAAAAAGAAAAGATTAGACGGTGATGATCCTAATGACAAGGGCAACCCAGGATAAAAATTGGGTACAATTCTGAAAAAGTTGCGAAAAGCCCGAAATGACAGAATTTTGGCAAAGTGGACAGATTTCTCAGAAGCAGGTCAAATGGAGTCCAAATTGAGAAATTTCAAATCCTAAAGTGCATTTCACGATGAGATAGGAGCACATGTCAAATTTGGTAACAAGTGATCCGGGAAGCCCGAAGTTAAGTATTTTTCACTTCACTATCAAGCTCATTTCCACTATTACCTTCTTGGAGAGAGCAAAGAGCACACAGGAGCATCCGACCTTCTACCGCCTTCTACGACTGCTACGAGAGCTCAGAGGACACCAGACATGAGAGGTAGACTCGTTGCCATAAGCTTTTGATGCTTATCATTAACTTTTGTCGCGAAAACTCACCAAAACCAAGAAACAAGAGCAGACGGGGAATAGGGAGGAACGCTAGGTAGGGGCACAACCGCCTAACCAAACCTTGCAAGAACTTAGAGGTGGGTTACCCTAGTATAGGAGATGAGTTTCTAGCACTCAAAGCTCGAGAAAGAACGACTGGAAAAACCCTAGGTCAACAGAGCCTGCAAGAGGCAAACAGAAAAAAGTTGTCGGAACGACACAAAACTTCTCAGGAAGCTTAACAACATCGAGGGCAATGCAACCATGGAGTATCTCCGGGTTTGGATCACCAAAAGTAGGTCGGAACAACCGATTCGGCGGCGGACACACAAAGCGTCATTTTGGCATAACGGCTAAAATTGACGACCAAATGACATGAAACTTCACAAGCAGCTTCAAATATACATGGATGACTTATGTTTGCAAGCAAAACCCAAAAGAAAGCTGATTCACTTACAGATGGTGAAAAAGACGCTTTCGGACAACCAAATGGAGAAAGATGGAGAACGGGGAGCCAAAGTCAAGTTCAACCAAATAGGTGGCTTCACAACATATCCAATGAGCTGGAAATGCAACTCTCGAAAAGAAAAGTTGAAGAAATTCAACTCCAAGGCAAAAAGACGACTTCGGAGACTGAAATGCCTATAAGGGGGCTTTTTAGCTAAACTGATGACTTTTTAAGTTGAAAACTAGTTAGCAGGGCTTAGGGCACTAGCACAAAGCATTCTTTGCACAAAAAGACCAACATTTCAAGAAAAGACATCATACGCGTATGATGTCTCACAGCATGATTTTCACATCCATTTCAACATTTGAGTGCATAGCCTCATTCCACATGTTAATCACATCCTATGAACCAAGTATCATGAGAATTGGAGTTAGAAAACCCAAGGAAAACCAAAAAGACGCAAAGTAGGCCATAAAATTGATTTTTGGTCCTAATTTTGTCAAAATAACTCCAAACTCATTGAAACTTTGTAGGATTGTTGATTAACACATCTACAAGCTATCTGGAACCAAAAAGCACCATTTTGACACAAAAGACATCATACACGTATGATGTCTATTTGCACTTACAGAGCCAAAAATTCTCATTTGTCATCATACATCCATTATATATATCTAATACATGCTACATATGAAGTTTGGAACCATTTGGTCAAGTGGATCACCCCACTAGCCCAATTAAGAGAAAATCCTTCATACAAAGCCTATTTTTGTCCCAAATCCAACATATTCAAGTCCAAACCAAGATTTGAGTATAAACAATCCTTCACTAGCAGATGGAGAGTCCACAGAACCAATCCCATGAAAAATTCCCAGAGCCATTTTTAGTCCAAATTCTATCCAAACTTGATAAATCCACTGAATAAGCCTATCTAAAGCCAAAACCAAGCTTATAGAGAAAATTGGTCCAAAAATGCACTAAAAGACATCATACGCGTATGATGTCTCACCATGTGATTTTGGCACCTCAGGGCTTCAACCACCAAACAGAAGTGATCTACATGCCATTTGAAGGTGAACCACCAAGTTTTATCCAATTTGGATCATAAAATCCATTTCCCTTTCAAAATTTTGCCAAGAGCCTGAACTGGACTGAACTGGCCAAAACTTGTTGGAATTAGGGTTGCAGAGAAACACACACAGCTTGGAGAAGACGAAGGAAGCTCAAGGCACACAATAGAGAGTGTGTTACTTAGTGTGCAATGGAAAGATAGATAGCCCTAGAGTGATGGGCGTATATACAATGCACGGGGGAAAAAACCTCCTAAAGAGGGAAAAAATGCCCCGGCGGTCCTAGTGTGTTCACACACATCACTACCACATGTATATGGTAACAAATCCCCCCTGGAGTGATGCGGTGAACGAGAGCTGGCACATGAGTAAAGGGAAGTGCCATGCCCTGAGGACAGGATCAGTCCACAAAGGGGAGTAAGCCCAAAGCTTTGCGGAAAGCTTCAAGCTTCTCACGAGACAATGCCTTTGTGAAAAGATCTGCAAGGTTGTCCTGTGTTGGCACATAAGCCAAGCTGATCTCTCCTGCTGAGAGCCTCTCCCTGACATAGTGGTAATGCACCTCAATGTGCTTTGTGCGAGCATGAAAAACTGGGTTCCTCGCAACTGCCAATGCGCTCTGACTGTCAGTGTAGATAGTGTTGGCAGTGTCCTGTCCAACACCCAAGTCAGCCATAAGGCGTCTGAGCCATACACACTCAACTGTAGCTGTGAAGATTGCCCTGTACTCAGCCTCACAACCCGAAGTGGCCACAGTAGGTTGCTTCTTGCTCAACCATGATATACATGAACTGCCAAGCATGAAACAAAAACCACTTGTGGACACTCGCGTGTCAAAACAACCAGCCCAATCTGAGTCCGAAAAAGCATGTAAGTCTGGCGGCAATGATCCCCCCTTGGGATAAAACAAGCCAAGATGTAAAGTGCCACTAAGGTAGCGGAAAATCCTCTTGACAGCCTGCCAATGCTTAGACCCTGGGCTATGCATAAATCTGCTGACCTGCGAGACTGCAAACTGAATATCTGGCCTCGTGTTGCATACATAAATGAGGCAGCCAACAGCAGTTTGGTAAAGAGTGACATCAGCAGGATCGCCAGCATCATGTAGACTCAACTTCAAACCTGTTTCCATGGGAGTGGCAATAGGTTTGCAATCCTCAAGTCCAAACTTACATAGCAATGTCTCTATGTAACTTTTCTGACACAAGGCAATACCACCATCACACTGCTTAAACTGTATACCCAAGTAATGATGCAACAACCCCAAATCTTTCATCTTGAAAGTAGCATTCAAATCAGCCTTAAATTCAGCAATATGTCTCTCATTTGGTCCAGTGATCAGCAAATCATCAACATAAAGAACCACAATGAGAAATACATCATCCTCACGCTTTACATACAATGTGCTTTCTGTTGGACTGTTACGAAAGCCTCGTTTAACCAAATGAGTGTCAGCTTTCTCATACCAAGCACGAGGAGATTGCTTCAACCCATACAAAGCCTTCTTACATTTGCACACTTTGTCCTCTTGTCCTTTTATGACAAAACCGCGAGGCTGCGTTACATAAACTTCCTCAAATATGTCACCATTCAAGAAAGCAGTAACAATGTCTGATTGATGTACATCCCAACCAAAATGAGATGCCAATGCACATAGAAAACGCACAGTAGTCATACGACAAGTGGGAGCAAAAGTCTCTTCATAATCTATGCCTTTTTGTTGTGCATAACCCTTTGCAACAAGTCGAGCCTTATGGCGATCGATCTCACCATCCGGCTTGCGTTTCAACTTGTAAACCCACTTCGTACCAATGGCCTTTTTGCCAGGAGGCAAATCACATAAAGTCCATGTGTCATTCTCTATAAGTGCATCATATTCTGATTTCATGGCAGCAATCCAATTTTCTGAATTCTGTGCTTCATCAAAAGACAGAGGCTCCTCAACATCATGTAAACTAGACACAGCCAAAGCATAACAATCTGATGCATAAGATGCATGGCGAGAGCCTGAACGAGTACGACTAGATAAAGGTGCATCCAATTTACTGTCACGCAAAGTGTGCACCAGCCATTTTGGCATACCTCTAGCCTGCTCATTTTCAGCCCTTTCCTCATCAAGTACATCATGTACATCTGCATCAGTAATAGGCTGTTCTAAAACATTTTCAGAAATCCCCATAGGCTGTACATTTGCCTCATTGGAACTTACATTCGTATTTCCACCACTGAAAAGAGGCAACAAAGTGTCATAGATGTCCTGTGAGCTTACATTACTGTCTCTAGTACATGACAGCAAGGGTTGAACAGAATCTTCCACAAACACTACATCCCGTGAAACCAAAATACGTTTTGTTTGTGGATGATACAACCTGTAACCTTTGCTTTCAGCACTATAACCAACAAAAATACATTTGACAGCCTTATCATCCAATTTTCTGCGCTGCACTTGTGGCACCAAAGCATATGCCAAACAGCCAAAAACACGCATGTGCTCAATAGAAGGTTTTCTATCATGCCATGCTTCATATGGAGTAATAGACTGCAAAGCTTTCGTAGGACACCTGTTAAGTACATAAGTGGCACACATGATGGCCTCAAGCCAAAAAGAATGCGGCAAAGCTTGACTTTTGACCATACATCGTGCCATTTCCGTTAGTGACCTGTTTTTCCTCTCAGCAACACCATTTTGCTGAGGTGTATAAGGCACTGTACATTGGTGTTTTATCCCACGACTAGCCAGAAATGCATTAAATTCATGAGACATATACTCCCCCCCTCGATCGGAACGGAGGGTGCCCATAGTACATTTTGAGACATTTTCAGCCATAGCCAAAAATTGTTTGAAGCACATAAAAACTTCGGACTTCGCTTTAAGCGGAAATACCCACGCATGCCTGGAGTAATCATCAATGAAAGTCACGAAGTACAGGTAATTGCCCAAGGACGGAGTTTGCATGGGCCCACAAACGTCACTATGCACAAGCTGCAGCCTGCATGTGGCCCTAACTGAACCATCCTTTGGAAACTTAGAACGCTGCATTTTACCCAGAATACAGCCTTCACAAACATGTTTGATAGGTGCTTCAAGAGGCGGCAAAGAAGCAACCATATCAGATTTCTGCAAACGCAGCAAACTGGCAAAATTCAGATGACCAAAACGTGCATGCCAAAGTTTTGCATCTGAAATAGCCCTTGAATCTGCAACAGCATTTGCAAAATTTTGTCCACACTTGTCATACAAAGTGAGCTTATACAGCCCACGGCACAAAAGCCCAGATGCAACAATTTCATCACCAAAACTGAGATCATGAACTGTACATCTGTCATCCACAAATTTGACTACAAGTCCAAGTCTAGCAAGTGCGGATACAGACAAGAGATTCTTCTTGATCCCAGGTACATAAAGTGCATCAACAAGTGTGAAGGAACTGCCATTAGCAGCAGTGAGCACAATCTTTCCAACTCCCTGAACTGGATAAGAGGCGTTGTTGGCACAAGTGACTGAATTCCCATGAGGGACAGACTCGAGAGAGGTAAACAATTCACGATGTGAGGTAATGTGCTTTGTAGCACCACTGTCGAAATACCACACATGTGAATCTGCAGCAACTGACAAGCATGCATCATGGACAGCAGGATTGTAAGTGCACTCTGCGCTAAAAGCCCATTCTGCATCAACATCAGCATCACAATCTCCTTTCACAGAAGACTCAACAATGGCTGCATTTGTAGTGGAACCAGCATTTGCAGTGGAACCACCCTCTTTCTTCTTAGCCTCTTTGGCCTTCAACTTAGGACACGACTTGATCAAGTGATCATTGGCTTTACAATAATGGCAACGCATCTTCTTTTTGCCCTTATCACCAGAATTGCCAGACGAAGTGCTGCCAGTAGAAGCATTAGGAACAGAATTTTTGCCACTCGCAGCAGAACCATAAGAAGTGGCTGCATTACTGTTACCACCCTTTCTTTGAGAAGCAATAAAAGCCTGTTCAACTGCACGCTGCCTAGTCCTGTTTTTTCTAGAAAGTGACTCTTGCAACAGCAATGTGCATAATGCATCAAACTTGACAACTTCAGGATTTCCTTGGGTCATCAGTCTCCAAGTACTAGCAAAAGTCTGGTAGGAATCTGGTAAGGCATCAAGAACAGTCTGCACAAGGGAACTGTCAGAAATGACTTCACCTGCAGAAATGAGTTGCTCATTGATATCCTTGACACTAGCAAGGAAAGTGTCCATATCATCTTCCTCATGCATAATCTTTGACTCTAGCTCTTTACGCAGCAAAGCAATTTTAGCCTCATTGCGGCTTGCATAAAGACTTGCTAGAATATCCCAAGCCTGTTTTGCAGATTTTGCTGAACGGATGTGAGGAATAATGGTGCGCTTCACAGACAACGCAATCAATGCATGAGCCTGCGCATCCTTAACATCCCAACGAGCTTGTTCTGCTGTAGGCAAAACAACTCTAACAGCTGCAATCCTTGCAGCAAGACCTGCAACATCCTCAACATCGCCTACATCTTCAGAACCAGGACGTACATCAATGCCCTGCACAATGTTCCAGACACCTTTTGACACAAGAACATGTTGCATCATATAAGCCCACATAGGGTAGTTGTCCCCATCCAACCTGTCCTCAGCAGCAAACATCTTGAACACATCTGTGTTGTTGTTGTCAGCCATGGTAAATGCTGCACCTGATGTGAAAACTGCCCGAAAATAGGAGAAATGGAGCGGGAACAACTTGTGCTATATAGCACAAACCGTAGAAGACTATAAGGCACCTGTTATGCAGAAAACGGCACTGACAGAAAATCTGCACAAAATGACGAAATAGCCAGTGCAGTACTGCCCGTAATGGAAACAGAGGCCGAAATGAGCCCAAATCAAAATTCTGAGCAGACCAAGCTCTTAGATTTCTCCCAAAATATTTGTCGACCTGCGAACGCTCGCCAAAGCTCACTGAAATCGGAGAAAGTGAGCAGGCGTGTGCTGGAGCAGCTGGCGACTAAGCCCGGGAGGACGTGACCTGCTCTGATACCAATTGTTGGAATTAGGGTTGCAGAGAAACACACACAGCTTGGAGAAGACGAAGGAAGCTCAAGGCACACAATAGAGAGTGATTTACTTAGTGTGCAATGGAAAGATAGATAGCCCTAGAGTGATGGGCATATATACAATGCACGGGGGAAAAAACCTCCTAAAGAGGGAAAAAATGCCCCGGCGGTCCTAGTGTGTTCACACACATCACTACCACATGTATATGGTAACAAAACTTGACCAAATGGAATCCAAACTCAAATCCAAGCATATGATACTCATGTATACACTATCAGCTACAAGCATAACCAATATGAAGTCATTCTGACACAAAAGACATCATACGCGTATGATGTCTCAAGCATGTTTTTGAGCCCAGTTTGCATATTTTTTCACCTACATTGCATCCTTAGGCCATGAATAGCTCATGTTTCAATTTTCAAGTCATTTGAATAGTTAAAAGCTTCATTTCGGCTTTCAGTACTAAAAAGACGCTAACTTCTGTAATTGGAGTTACAGGATCCATGGATTCCGCTAAGTCATCGGCAACTAAGAGAAAAAGACCAACCATCAAGGATGCTCTTGCAGAAGCAGAACCTTTTGATATTCCAACAGAAACCCTCAAGCCAACCAAGACTTGGGTGGAAGAAGCAGTACTAGAAAAAGAGGGAATAAAGATCTACCAGGGGACTTTCAGAGATCCTCAAGGGCAACCGGTCGATGTACCTATGATCCCACGAGAATTAGTGGATTATAGCAGATCAGAGAACATCAGCAGATACCTGGAAAAGGCTGACTTACACAGGTTCTTCACCTCGAGACCATCAGGTGTAGACACAAGAAGAGTGTATGAGTTGGCAACATCCATTCAGAAGGATGGGAAAGCCACGTTGACAGCCATGGATGGAGAAACAGTTGAAGTACAGATCACTCCACAGCTCATTGCAGATGCATTGAAGTTGCACAACAAAGGGAGTTCTGTCAGAGAAAGAAGGGAGGCCATAGAGGTCTATGGATCAAAGAAACAAAATACAACCTACGGAGATATGGCAGATCAACGAGCGGCAACCCTTTGCCGATTATACAACCAGTTTTTCCATGTGTGCAGTAAAAGACCGCAGAAGTATACTACACCACCCCATGCCATTGCGACAACCATCACATGGGCACTGAAGAGCAACATGCCAAAAGAGGTGAATTATGCTCAATACATCCACGAGCAAGTAATCGCCATGCACAACCAGAAGCCAAAGTACATAGGAGGAGGAGAAATCCTAACAAGAATAGCTTATGAAGCTATTGGAGCTAGGGATCAAGGGCCACGGGTTCCCTCCCAGAATGAGTGGCTTAGAGAAGCCGATGAAGAGAAAGAACAGCAAGAAGTATCCAAGAGGGCGTCCACAAGAGCACGCCGAAAACTAGAAATAGTTTCAGAACCTGAAGAGGCTATGGACGACGAGCCGCTCAAGAAGAAAGCGAAGAAGAAGGTTGATCCCAAGCAAACCAAAAGTCAAAAAGCCGCAAGAATGGAAAGGCTGGTGGAGCAGTTTAGAGCGAAAAGAGCTCTAAAGGGGGACTTTGAAGAAATGTGGTTGCCAGACCCCACTAAAGTCGGAACCAGCTCTGCCAGGCCACATGTTGATCAATATGATCAATATATTAGAGCTTATGAGGAGTCGGAGGCCATACTGGAGCAGCAGCCTGTCGAGCCTTATACTGAAGAGGAAGTACAGCTTTTAAAAGCTGAGCTGAAAAAGGACGACAATGAGAAGAAGGAAGTAGATGAGTCTACTGAACTTCGAGAGAAAGACGGGCAAGCAAACAAAGGAAAAGCCAAGATGACTGAGGACAATCAGCCCTCCTTTACTGATGTACCAAGCCCGAAGAAGACGAAAATTATTGTAGAGGAGACCACAATAGAAATAGAAACAGAAGTTATGGAAAAGCCGGAGGCCGGGACCAAGGAAAAGGACATAGATCCAGTTCAGCAAAAGAAAGATGATTATGAGGATCTGGTAGCGATCGGATACAGTGAAGAAGAGGCCCTGGAGGCAGTTTATGGGATATCCCTACGAAAACAAGATGATCGGAAAGGGACGAAGGAAAAGACAAAGGGTACAATGGAGAGTGAAGAGAAAATGGACGAACAGAACATACTAGAAGAGCCGAAGCCATTGGAGGTGGTGGCAGAAAGAGCTGTCAAGTTGACAGATGAAGATGAAAAAGACATGCACATGGTGCATGAACCGCTCAGCAAGATTAAAGAAAGATCCAGAGCAAAGGAAGTAGCAATTGAGACAGCAAAACAAAAGGAAGCAGAGTTTCAGAAGAAGTTAGAGAATGCTATGACTGAATCTGAGAGTCATAAAGCATCACTCTACGACGCAGAAAACGAGAGAGATGGCTTGATACTCCAACTAACCGAAGCTTCAAGAGAGGTAACAAGTTCACAGGAGGCAAAGGAGCGAATAGAAGATGAGCTGGAGGCAGCCAAGGATGAGCTCATTGAGCTAAGGGAAAGAGTCAAACTTCAAGAAAGGACAATCACGAGACTCAGGACCACCCCTAGAGCTAGCAGAGCAGGAACAGAACAAGAGGGAGCCCTCGTACAAGCTCTGGAAGATCAGGTCAAAAGTTTGCAAAGAGAGCTAAGGTTAGAGCAAGTGCAAAGATTGCACATGGCGGAGGGATCATTGGCTGCAGAGGAGAGGCTCACATCAGAAAACCAAACACTAAGGACAGAAAATGAGGCCCTCCGCAAACAGCTCCAAGACCTACAAGAGCACCAAAGAAGAGAAACAGAGCCACCACAAGAAGAAGCAGGGGGAGCAGCCATAGAGCTACCAGAAACTGGAGTGGCAACCACAATTGAAGATCCAGCCCCAGTTCAAGAAGTGGCCTCGACTTCGGGAATCTCTGAAGAAGAAGAACAAAGGCTCCAGGACCAAATAGAAAAGTCAACAGAGGAAAGTGCCAAGGCGGAAATGGAATGGGAAAGGAGACTCCTCATCTCCATTAGACTTCAAGGGTTAGACACAAAAGTGCTCCATGAAGAGTGGATGCAACCCAGCCTGCCTTTCCCTCTGATGAAATTTGAAGTGATAAAGACGAAAAAGAGAATAGAGGAGGAGCAGTATGTCGCTCTTTACGAAGGCGACATCACAAAGGATGAACAATCAAAGAAGATTGTAGATTCTCAACCTAGATGGAGGAAAGGTTGGCTGAACAAATACCCAGCCTACCTCATCTACTTGGTAGAGGCTCCAAAGGAGATTCGGGAAGATGCAACCTTCTGCCCGGCGCCAAGAGTCAGAAGCTGGAAAGAGCATGGCAGGATTGCAGAAAAGAAGCCAAATTGGCTTAATTACCCAAGGATGCCAGGACCAAAGGCAGGTGAGAGAATAGGTAAAGCCTACATGGTGAAAACCCTAACGGGCACCATCAAACTCTTTACTGGCTCTCCTGACCTTTCGTGTCAGATGCTAAAGAAAATCTGCAGGACTCTCTTAGCATGTATTGAAGTGTTCGCGCCAGATAAAGCCACTACCTCCAGTCTATTATCGACGGCCGACACAGTGACGGATATGATGTATGATCTTTCATTGCAGCCATCACCAAAGGTGTTACATCTCTTATACCAAAGAATTATGTTTTTGCCTAGCTTCCACATGCAAACATTCGAAGAAGCTTTCTACACCGGCTTTTTCACTCACGAAAGCAAAATATTCGGCCCAACCTTGACCATCGGCAACCTACGCTATGAATCACATTTGCAGATGCTCAAGACGACAGGACTCTATTGACCAAGCCTAAAAGTCATGTCAGGGACGACATGAACGCGGAGGGGGGGAGTGTTGAGCCAGCAGAGGATCACACCCACATTTTTGCTCACACCCATCATTTTGTAACCATTTATTGTAATAAATGTCTTTCCGACATTAATTTTGATTTGAGCCATTCATTAAGTAACGGGACTCAATTGAGTTTCCAGCTTGTAATCCCGAAGTAATTTCACCTGTTGATGTAAATAATTAGAGATGTTCTCACCTCCAAGGCTGAGGTATATAAGCCAAAGTTTTGTAACCCAGGGGGAGATTCAATTATTAATCAAAGTGAGTTTTTGAGCGCCGTGACTGTGTCTAAGAGAGAGAGAGAGAGAGAGAGTCTTATCTTCTTGCTACGCGAGCTACGGGGCCGCCATTGGAGAAGCGACACCACCATTGTATTAGCAACGGTGAGAGCTACGCACAGATACCAAGAGTGCGCGCGATCGGCTTCTATGTGTGGTAAGTTCCTACGAGCTTCGGTGTGAGTTTTCTTCCAACTCGTGTGTCGGAATAGAGTGTGCAGCATATCTATAGAATCACAACGAGTAGAGCTACACATTAGTACCATCGGGGTCAAGTTTCGGTCACCTGTATTTTTCGGCCTGTCTTCATACGCGTTTGCCGCACGGAGTGGTTATAGGTTGATTTTGCAGTTCAAGTCTTTAGGGTGTTGTTCTTACCTAGTGTATAGACTTCCCCTTGAGTTTGAGATCGATTCAATGATTCTAGATCTTGTTTCATATAGCATTCGTTCGTAGTACGGATTTCAATCACTTGCGTGTTTTAGAACTTAGATTTGATTTCCTTAGTAGTGATTGTCATTAGAAGGTCGAGTAGGTGATTTGACACCCACCTAGTTGTTTCCATGCGCCTGCGGGTCAAGCTCCGTCCTCGTCTGACAAATTCTGTTGTTGGTTGAGTTCTCGCTATTTAGCTTCCGCTAGCGGCGTAACCGCCTTAACACTTCAAACTTGTATAGTTATACATACTAACCTTTACACTTATAGCCACTTGAGCCACGTTGGCCTTCAAGTGGGAGATTGTTGGGGTTCAGGCCAGCTGGCCAGCCACCCATCACTAACCAATAACCCTATTCTTTGGATATAATAAAGAATAAAGATTGGTGAGATTTTCTTCTCACCGAAAGCTCCATCAAAAACCATGTCTCCTCTCCTCTCCTGCTCTCTCCCTTGGTCGCACTCACCCACGCACTTGTGCACGCACGAGCTTCCGTAGTGCCATCACCAAGGCCGAATCCCTCCCAAGGGATATTCATGCAAGATGCTTATATGTACTTCCAAAGCTTGAGACATGCTATAAGCATACATGCTTGAGGATATGTTGTTGACATAAGTGCTTGAGGATACGCTAGGTGCACACAAGGTGTCATAAAGGTTTCAAGGCTACAAGGGTAGATCCAGATAAAGGTTTCAAGATTAAAAAAGCGTTGAGCTCCAACAAGACACAATGTGTCTCTCAAACGTAAGCCAAAAAAATTTAACCTTTGAAGTTCCACACAAGAAGAAGACTGAATCAAGCAAGATTACAAACAACCACTTCTCTATCTATTGAAGGTGCATACAAGTGCGGTGGACCTATCTCCACACAAGAAGGATTTTTTGTGCTTCAGCCAAGGCCAATTGTCTTAGAATCGACAAGATCAATTCTAATTAAGACGTACAAGGCCTGCAAGTTTTCAGTTATAACTTTTTGTGCAATAGTGCTTGTGGAGTTATACATAAAGCTACACAAACAAATTTACAAGTGGCATTTAGTTTTCCCTATATGCAATTTCTATTATCTTTGGGATGTGAATATTTTCTCCCAGGCATTTATTTAGCCTTTATGGACGATTAGTGACTCATTTATGGTTGAGTATGATTATTCTATATGCGCACAAAAATTGATGTCTTCTATTTTCAACAAGCATAATTACAAACAATACCTAGCCAACTCAAGTGACATTTATTTTGCTTGATTTTATAGCAATTTATGGACTGAGGAAGTCACAATATGCCCAACATAAAGAGCGGCAATCAAGAAATTTTCTTGCCTCTCCATTGGATATTCTCTTGCGAATAGCAGACAGTATCCACATGCTTGAATAACTCTTATGTCATCAAGAAAAAATAGAAAACCAATTGTAACTAGGTGACTATTCACTAATTCGGGTGATCTTATGCTTTCTATAGAATCTGTACTATATAATTTATACTTAGCATGAACCATGTGTGTATGTATGCATCATCATCATTATCAAGAGGCAAATTTATGTTGTGTTGCTTCCTTTCTTTCCTTGTGTGCAAGTCAAGAAAGTAATTTATACGAGCATAGCAACGAATTAAGGAGCATCCATATGTGGGAGGTCAATCTTTGCTACAAAAAGAGTAGAAAAGAGGATCATTACATTACCCATTCCAGCTCAACAAACCCTTCTAAGCTTCTTGCCCGCTCAACACCACTTTAACAAAAGGCAACTCCCAAAAGAGTCCACTATTAAGAGAGCAATTTCCAAGAGAGCCCGCTATTAAGATGGAAATTCTTATGGTAGAGAGCATATAAAATCAACTACACTTTACTTTATTTGTGACAAAAAGTCCACTTTTCCTAATTTCTTAGGGCCAACCCCTCGTTTCTTGGACTTAAAATCATTTCCCATAGTTTAATGGATATTTTATGAACTTTCACACCTCCTTTCCAATTCCTCCTAGGAGCTTATCGAGAAATTTTGACTCTCAATATTAATCAAGTAAGGCCCTAGGTTTAGCACAAGAGAACATAAATCAATGCACAACTAGGAGGAGGGACTAGCGGGGTAATGTGAGCGGGAGTTTACAAAAAAAAAGATTAGACTTGCCAATTACGGATAATGTTACATGTTAACAATTTTTTACTTAGAGACCTCTTGTGTTTAGGGTGGTAGAAACCTTGCATTTTATTGGGTTAAGTCCTCTCTTGGCCTCAAAGGAGTAGTTGTAAAGAGTGGTATTCTAGATTTGGAAACAAAGAAGATCATTGCCCGTGCTCAAGTGTGTGTGTGTGTGTGTGTGTGTGAGAGAGAGAGAGAGAGAGAGAGAGAGAGAGAGAGGAATAAGAGTGTTACTTGGTGGCGGAGTAAAGTTATGAAAGTGTGGCATGTTAAGCTACCTCTCAAGGAGTGATTGTTTATGTGGAGATGTATTGTTGGGGTTCTCCCCACTGGAAAATTACTGCGCTCGAGGAGATTGGCCTCTTCAAGATGCGTTTGTTGTGGTGTAGGCATTGAGAATATATCGCATCTTCTGTGGTCCTATTCTCATACGAGACAGTTTGTGGATTGCATCCCTTCAGCTCTTCGCTCGCGTTTTCTTGGGTCACAATTTGGTAAGGTTTTTTTGGATCTTTGGAGTGCTTTCGCCTTTGCTTCGGCCGTATGCATACTTTTTCGACTTGGTTAGATTCTGGGTACTATGGACAGTGTGGAAAGCACGGAATTCCCTCATGTTTCAACTGATTCTATAGGAATATGTTTCTTTCTTCAAGATATCTCTTAGAGAGTCTATTCAAGTTGCCTATGACTTGGATGAGCGCCCTATTAGCCATTACCAACTCTACTTTTACTGTTTTTGAGTTACAACTTGTAATACTTTCTATGGGTTTTTCTCGCTTTGAGGTTTCTCAACTGTAATTCAATCTGACATTACAAAAAATAAGCGCGTGTGTGTGTGTGTGTGTGTGTGAGAGAGAGAGAGAGAGAGAGAGAGAGAGAGAGAGAGAGAGAGAGAGAGAGAGAGAGGTCCTAGGAGGAGCAACCTCCATGTGATGGACACTGGATCCAATGGATTGATTTTCCACTATGACGAACAACTCTTCACCTTCAGCAATCATCATACTTCTGACTATAGTGGTCGCTTAAGGTTTATAGAGTTGCATGTGCTCCACTTGACTGCCTTAACCAAATGTCTTCTGTCTTGGTTTACCAACTGACTTTGGGGCGAGTGATTTTGTCAGTGGGTGTATGTGTGTTTGGGTGGGTGTGTAGGTGTGAGTGAAGTATGTTTCTGTCATTTGATTTCTTTAGTTTGTTATTTGCTATTATCTTCCCATGTGTTCTTTCCTTCTTTAATTCCTTCTTGGCTAGTCATTTTGAGTTTTGATAGTTTCCAGATTATTGCCTTTGGGTTTGCTTTGTTATCAATGATGTACTTGCCCTCACAAAATCGGTACCATTTGGGTGTTTGGATGGACTTTTCAAGTAATAGAAATCAACCTCCTTTGTTGTTGTTGTTGTATGTGTGTGTGTGTGTGTGTGTGTGAGAGAGAGAGAGAGAGAGAGAGAGAGAGAGAGAGAGAGAGATGAATTTATCATCCTTGATAGGTCACATATGACCCATGGGGCAAAAAAACATGCATACAAAGGGTGGCTCCTCTCATAAACGAGAGGGTAATGGTTGTTACGTTGGCATTGAGCGACTCGAGGGTTGATAGGGCTATGGGGTCAAATTGTTTGAAAAGGACAACCTTAGGATGCAATACAAAATTAAACATAAAATTTCAGAAAAGATAGGGGAAACTAAGAGGCTAGAGGATGGTGTTTGGCAGCGTGATGGGGGGCTTAGGAGAGCGAAACTCGTGTATGATGGTCTTCCCTCCACTGTATACTGACCACTTGCCTTGGGCTTGTGCTGCTCACACTTTCTTGAGCTCCTCACCTTTGCGTTTGATTTGAGTTGGAGTAAGCTCTTCGGCAATCCAAAACCCGATATCTTTTAAGAGGCGTGATTGTTTGAGTAGCCGAATTTGTCCCTCCTTGTTCTCAAACTCGAGGATAGCATGTCCACTCAGTGTGTGCTTAGTGTTGAGCTTGTTGGTGATGGCTTCTACTGAGTTGTAGTCGATGTGAACCGGCTTAAGGGTTTCGTTGAAGAAGTTGATGCGTTCGGAGAAGTCTTCTGGGCACTTGTCCTAGGCTTGGGGTAACCCTCCAATGTGGACCTTAAGGGCATTCTCTTCTTGGAGGTGTCGTTCTCGGAGCTCCGTTTCACACAGGTCTCCACTTTGGTAAGTGTGACCGTGCAAACTTTGGTAACTTCAGCCTCAACTTCTTTTACCTTGTCGGTGGCGAGCCCAATCATGGAGTCGAATCGTGGCCTCGAGCTTGCTAATGCGAGCTTTGAGGTCGTGATTCTCTTCCATGACCCAATCGAGGTGAGGGTGTGTGTGTGTGTGTGAGAGAGAGAGAGAGAGAGAGAGAGAGAGAGAGAGAGAGAGAGAGAAGTTTTGCATGAAGTAATCCCCCCCCCCCCCCCCCCCCCCCCCAAACCACCACCACAAAAGAAAAAAACAACCAAAAATTGACTTGCCAATCCCTTTGCTAAGAAGAATCAAAGTGCATTGCAAAACAATCACAAAAAAAAGAGATAAGCAAAGAGTCAGAAAGCTTAATAACAGAGAGGCGAGATAAGCCCATCGAGCTCGTTCGTCTCGATGAAGAGACGACGATCGACTCTAGTCAATTTGGCGTAAGACATGTGATAATCAGAACCTAAAGCTTGATCTGATCAGCCATGTTGTTCAAGTTTCGGGCACGGTGACCAACACTGTTAGTTTCCTTAAACGAAAGAAAAAGAAAAAATGTTTTCTTCTTTCTTGACGTGATGTCCCCTTAGCACTCGGTTGGCGGTCAAGGGGGGTGCTGTGGGAGAGCTAACTCCTTGGTGGCAACCTAAGTTCCTTTTTGTTACTAAAGGTCTCAAACTTAGTTAGCCGATGTAACTTATGTATAGGGTGGTTGTTGGGAGATGTCATGGCTGGGATGAAACATGGCTTTCTTTGTATTTTTTTTGGTTTAAAAGAACATTTCCCAAAAATAAATAAGAAAAATTTCCTAGTATGCTACTTCAAAATTTCCCTCCTCTGCATGTAGGTATATCATAGCGTCTAAACACTCTTCATTTGTCCCGCCAAGACAGCGAAAATGTCAGTAGGACTGGATCGCATGCGTTCTGCCATAAGCACTCTCGACGATGCCAACCAGACCCTCCGCATGGTAACCCTACTTCTTCAATTTGCTCGCAACCTACTAAAGAGAAAAGCTCAATTTGCTTGCTTTCAGGAGCTTGGTTCGAGTCTGGTGATGCTCAAGATGGTAGCGGAAGATTTGGAGGTAGACAGTCAAACAGAACTGGTGCGCTCTCTCTCTCTCTCTCTCTCTCTCTCTCTCTCTCAAAAAGAGCCAAACCAAACCCCACACACACTTTTTTTCTTGATTTAATTTAGAAGTGGGAAACCTTAAAGCGAAGAAAACCCATAATAAAGAAGTTCGGGACACGAGCATTGTGATGCTCAGAAATCTAGAAATAATCAAAGAAAATCCTAGGGATTTAAAGAGAGATGTCTCCCACATCATAAGCATAGTGTAGTGCTTGTCCAAGCGAAAACTTGAAGTAATGGAAAGGATCAATTTCTAGTGCATGAAACATCTGAGAGTTACGTTGATGCCATATGGTCCACATAATCCAAATCCGATCCAACTGAAGAGGACCTCAAATGGAGACTGTAGTTGTTGGAGGACGCTAAAAATTTAGAACTGTCTGTGAAAGATTCTAGATGGGAAACGAAGGCGTAGAGTAGAGAAAACTTGCCTGATGAAAGTCCGGGAGCAGTGACAATCTCAAACCAAATTCATAACAGACTCGTCAGCTCCTTGACATCGGACACAATGAGAGGAGGCAATGCGTCTTACATGCAATAAAGTATCAAATGGTTGTCTTGTGTTTTGGAGTAAAAACGCTAGGGTTGAATGTAGGTATCTGATGCACAAAATGATAAGGCTGATCTGTTGCTGCCAAGCGCTAGCTAGAGATGATCCAATCCCTGGGCTCCCTTGCTCCCTTCATAGGTAAGAATTGGGCTTAAGAACTTCCGAAGGCATAGGTAGGGCAAAACTGGAAGACAAAGTTAAAAAAATAAATATGATTTATTAATAAACTCAATTTCCGCTAGGTTTTTGGGTAAAATTGTCACATTTGTCCACATGGAGAATCCGATTGATGCAGGGATTGGCTCGTTGGATTCCTCTAACCTAAAACTACATGCATATCATGCTAGATGTCCACTGTAGTGGAACATCACTTTTCAAAATGCGAGTACAAACCATTATTGCAAGTGTAACAAACTATTGATGTGTCAAAGCCCTGAAGAATGGAGTTAACTTGCAGATGCCGGCCGAAGGGCCTAAACCCTAAGAGAACAAGTAACAGAAGAAGAAGTCTTACCAACTTATGGGGACCCCGTCCGATGGGGCCTTGAGTGACATAAAGGATTTAAATAAAGTTGGACTCTTAAGGCTTGCGCAAACTGATGACGTGGCAGATTTTCGTAAATTGTGCTTGCAGCTTTTTGGTTTTGCTTTTGGACCATGTGCTTTTGAGTTTGAAGGCTTTTTACTTTAAACTGCTTTTGGGGCCTAGGGCCTTTAAATATGAGGTTAGCGCTCATTCTTTGGCATGCTTCGTGGAGAAGGTGCAGAGTCTGGAGTATTGGCTTGTATTGTGTTGATGCAATATAAAGAAACACCAAAAGGGGCGCCAAGGTTTGGGGCCAATACTTTCTGGGGTGGAATTTCGCCACTCCATGTCGCGTGTCGTCTCTCTCTCTCTCTCTCTCTCTCTCTCTTTTAGTTCGGTTGTTATTGAAGTGCTAAAAGTCTGTTCAGCCTGTTCTTTTCTATTGGCACGTGGTGTCCGTCTTGTGACAGTGGTATCGGAGCATCAGACGTGTGCTTTTCTGAAAGCATACCGGTCCATCAAAAGAGCAGACAGAGCAATCCAAAGACTTTTGGAATTTGTTCGAGGTATCTTCGCTCTCCAACCCGGACTCCAGAGACTTCTGGAATTTATTCGAGGTATCTTCATCCTCCAACCCGGACTTATTAGCCATTCCCACCCTGACTTCATTGCGCATCAGATGCGCTCCCGTCTTCACCGCTCATGTCTTACAGGGCATAAGCCATTAAGAGCACTTGCCAGAGAAGGATCCAAGATTTGTTTTGAGCTGCTGTTTTTCTCAGAAACAGTACCATGCAGATGTCTATAGCTACCAAGCCGCACACTTCCAAGGACTTGGCAAGCTTTTAAGAATTTTTTCTGTCGAAGTTATATGGTTTCTGACATCTTCTTTCTGAGTGCAACTTCTGGCAGAGTGGGGTATCCTGAAATGCTTGCCATGGAAACCTTAGCTTATTATAACTCGAAGTTTCTCAACATCTCTCAGTAGATGTCTCTTCACGAGCAGATGACCTTGGAGGTCCAGTGCGATTGCTATCTTGGGACTACCATCGCCGCCAACGAAACACTGTTTGTCCAAGAGCCGATGGACCATGTTGTGCTCGGCTACGACCTTATGGAATGAACCTAACCCTAATTTTGGTGCAGGTTTAAGGATGGAAAGTCAGTTGACTTTTCGAGCTCGACCGATGTCGAGATTGCTTTTTAAGTTTGACTTCTGTTTGATCTTGTTTGGAATCTGTTTGAAATGGATGGTATTTGTTTTGAACCTATCTTAGTGTCTATTTGAACTATTTGACTCTGGTTTTAATACTGGTTTCATTGATTGGTGATTTTACTCCTGGGTGGAGAAGTGAGAAATACTGTTTTGGTATCGTTTGAACCTCGGAACGACGCAGTCCGATGCTTGGGGAGCGTTTCGTTGTATGTTTGAAAACCTCCAAACGACGCAGGCCGATGCCTTGGGAGCGGTTGGTTGTATGCTTGAACCTCCAAGCGACGTAGACTGCGGTCTGGGGAGCGTTTGGTTGTACAGTCTTCTGAGCTCATGGCCCGGACCTTTTTAGGCTATTTGCGGGGGGAGTGATGAGGTAGTCATTGAGTAGCTTCATACCGCAGACCGTTTGTCTCGGGGGAGTGCTCAACAGCGCTGTTTGTTGTGTCTTGTAACATGCATATGTAAGCATTTGTGTTGCATTGTGATGTGCCAACTACTGAATGAGATTGCCTGGGTATGTAATTTTAGTGCATCAAGACACCCGTGGAAGATCAGTTCTGTCTGGATGTGATGGCTAATTTTACTACGCCGGAATATCAAGAGTTTCGATCTGGACGAAAGGAGAAGTCAATTCCTTGATCAAAAAGAGCCGAAAGGAGAAGCTAACTCCTTGATCAAAAGAGCCGAAAGGAGATGCTAACTCCTTAACAAAAAGAGCAAACTGATTGTACCTCGGAATGACCCTCGGAAATTTTTGAGCTAACTTGAGTTGTTTTGCAAATATGCTGCAATCGCGGACGATTACTCTCTTTCAAGAAGGGGAGATGTAACAAACCGCTAACGTGTCAAAGCCCTGAAGAATGGAGTCAACTTGTAGATGCCGGCCGAGGAGCCTAAACCCTAAGAGAACAAGTAACAGAAGAAGAAGTCCTACCAACTTATGGGAACCTGGTCCGATGGGGCCCCGAGTGACATAAAGGATTTAAATAAAGCTGGACTCTTTAGACTTGCGCAAATTGATGATGTGGCAGATTTTCGTAAATTGCGTTGGCATCTTTTTGGCTTTGCTTTTGGACTAGATGCTTTTGAGTTTGAAGGCTTTTTACTTTAAACTGCTTTTGGGGCCTAGGTGCTTTAAATGTGAGGTTAGGGCTCATTCTCTGGCATGCTTCCTGGAGAAGGTGCAGAGTTTGGAGTACTTGCTTGTACTGTGTTGATGCAATATAAAGAAATACCAAAAGGGGCGTCAAGGTTTGGGGCCAATACTCTCTTGGGTGGAATTTTGCCACTTCGTGTCGCGTGTCATCTCTCTCTCTTTCAGTTCGGTTGTTATTGAAGTGCTAAAAGCCTATTCGTGGTGCTCGTCTTGTGACAACAAGAGGGTTCCAAAACTGGAAAACCTAATCTAATGGACTCATTCAGACATGTAGATCGTGCAAACAGGCTCACAAAATTGCCGGTACTAATCCTCCTAGGATTCTAGACACTCCTATCTAGGGATATATAGAAACTGGCTTTGGAAGTTTAGAGCGTCTGTCTTTGCCTTTGGATCTGCAATCTTTAGACAAATGACCACGCTTTACGCTTTCCACAGTTGTAACAACGGCTCTTGGTCTTCTTTCTGGAATCTGAAGCAGCAAGTGCTTCCATTCCTTTGTCAGAAATCTGAATTTTGGTGTGAATTTTTAACACGGCTTCAACGTCAATGAGAAAAGAGCCGAGATCAACAAATTCCAGCTTTTCCTTTGTGATTTGTACTCGAAGTGTCCTAGAGACCGTTCATACGCCTCAGGTAACTTCATGAGTACCAAAGTAACCAATTGAGTACTGGCTAGTGAACTTTTCATAGCCGATAGTAGATCATGAATAACCTTAGTCTCTATAAAAAATGATTGCATGGAACTTTTGGGTGGAAACTTGATGACAAATAATTGTTCAAGAAGGGTGATTGCTTGCATAGTAGAATCTCGATCGAACATTCCAAGGAGCTTGAACCACATATCGTCGGAAGTCTTCAAAGTTTGAATAGCTACAAAAATTTCCTTTGTAAGAGATTTCGCAATGGCTGACATTGCCTTCGCATTATTGGCACCTCAATTGACAGACGATTTTTGATACTCATAATCTTGAAGGTGGGTGTACTTGTTGTTGGGATCCTCGTAGGATGGAGCTCCAAGCTGTTGACTATGTCTTATAAGCCTTTCTACGTGAACGTGAGTCGCATAATCAGTTCCAATGGGCGTATTTATCGCCGTTTAATTTGTTGTCGACGCTCGAGCAAGGGGGTGCCATGTTGAAGTTACAAGATTTGAAAAATGTTCTTCCTTTCGCACTCCAAGGAATGGCTGCACCAACTCCCAAGCCGCTCCACACACTCTACACAGGGCTCCAAAAGAAATGGGCTCCAACTTTCCCAAGTGCCTTGAAAACTTCCTTCCAAGCCACCACCTTCTTGCTTCCCCAAGCTACATAGTGGAATCTCCTCCAATGCTCAAAAGGCGCTCAAAACCCTCAGCCAGGTAGCGTTTAAAAACGCTATGGATTACAGGGGCCTCAAGGTCATCGACAAGTGGAACAAGCTATCGTGGTCAAGGGGTTTTGATTTGGTACAACGTTTTAAAACGCACAGGGGTACTTCTCCTTGCTGACGTCGTCGAAGGGATGCCCTGGTGCCGTCATTGGTGCTACAGGGGGAGGGTTATGAAATGCAGGCTGCAACGGGACCGCACCCTCACGGGGAGGCAACAACAGGGGGCGTAACCCAAAAAACGCTGCATTCAGAATTACCCATGTGCTTCAAGAGCTCTTGCACTTCTTCTTCTACTTTTCTAGTGTCTTTGAAACCTGTAACACGCACATGAAGGGCTCTAGTCTTTCTCTTTTGCTCTTCTTCAATTGTCATATTGATGATAGTGGATGTCACTGTGGCTTCAAGCATCTTATCTTTTCCTTTCTTTGCGTCCTCGATCCACTTTTTAGCTTTATTAACCTTCTCTTGTGTTTTGAATAGGTGCTTTGCCCATGAAGAGGTTGTTCGTGCCTTCTACTCTCTCTTCTCGTGGAGTTTTCACTTGCTCCTTAATGCTTGCGAGTTGCTTTATCATTGAGGGTTGATTTTCTCCCTCCTTTGTGGGGTTATTTTTGCAAGCTACGAGGTCTCCCTTAAGTGCTTCGATCAACGTATCCTTTTTATTCATGCATTTTTCCATTTTTGATTTCCAGGATTTCAGTCCCTAGCGTTTTCAGTTTTCAGCCCGTCTCATCGTCGTCATCATTGTCGTCGAGATTGTCGGCAAGTCCATTGCATCTAGAACATTGTACCAGATTTGTGCAATCAATAGCATAGACCTCTCTCACCATAGAGAGTAGGGCCTTGGAGGAGGGTTTGACAACAGTTTGGTGTCGTATTCTTCTCCATCTCTCTCAGTCTCAGCACCTTCATTCACTGTGTCATTCACTTTGTTTGTGATCATTTGCACTCTCTCATTAAAGGAATGAAAGGCTCTCCATTCCGTTAGTAAAAGGAACCCTTGAGCACAGTTCGAAGCACTCATCTTGAGCAAAGTTCAACATCTACTTCCGCTGCATCTTACATTGGTTTCAGAGCTTTGGCAATGTTTCTATATCACTCAAGGAAAGAACCACATAAATTTTTTTGCTTGTTGCGGTCGCATGTAACCCAAGTCCACTTGGTTGTGTCGATTCCTAATCGTGTTTTTGAAGAGTGACAGGTAACCCAAGAAAGAAGGGCTTGTCAAACCTCCCCTTGTTCCTATTTTCACTCATTGAGAGCGGACCGTGCACTTAGTGGCCGGCCAATCGACGTGAGGTGGGAAACAACAACCTTGGTGTGAGCGCAAGGCCTCCAAGGGGTGCGCCCGCAAGAAAGAGTAGAGCTCGGGTAAGATAAAAGCCTTCTCTAACACAGATTGCAAGCTAAAGAAAGAACCAAAGAACCACAAGAACCCAAGTTCCTCGTGAACTTAAGTACCCAAAATCGCAGTGTATGGTCATCACTTGAAGTAGAATGGATACTCCGTGTGGAGGTGATGAGCATGGAGGTTGCGAAGAAGAATTTTCCCCACCAGTAGGTTTTCTGACCCTCCCCCTTCCTCATCTACGCCAAGGATTGCACCAAATCCTATGGAGGCTTTGGTCAAGATGATGATGGACATGATGTTACAACAAGAAGCGCGATGCGCCGCCCTGGAGCGCGAGCGCGAAGAAAGAAAGGCAGCCTTGGATCGCGAGCGTGATCAAGCGTGCTTGGCGGCCGAGGGAAGAAAGGCAATCTTGGATCGCGAGCGAGAAGAAAGAAAGGCAGAATTGGATAGCGAGTGCGAAGACAGACGGTTAGCCTTGGAGCATAAGCGCGATCAAGCGCGCTTGGCGGCCGAAGAAAGACGAGCGGCCTTGGAGTTAGAGAGTGAGGCGCAGAGAGACCAACGCATGGTCCTACAGGTACTCACCTCGAAGCCCGAGCCAGTCAAAGATGTTGGTAGTTCATCAAGTAGCTCAAGCAGAGATTCGAACTCCAGCAACCCCGTCACTGAGAACTTAGAAGTTGACATTCAGTAAGTATGACGGTAAGACGGATGCATCATGCTACTATTATTCATTCTTGGTTGCATCAATTTAATGCTTACTTTGCGACAACCAAGAAGACAGGAAATAGCGAGGTTTGACGGCAGCCATATACCTTGCCGATGATGCCATTAATTGGTACCACGCATGGCAAGAGGCATAGTTGACCGCGCACCTAGAGGAAGCCGAAGAAGGTGCGTCCCTTTCTTTCAATTGGTCCGACTACCAAGACAAGCTCAAGGCGCGGTTTATGCCACCCAAGTACCTAGCACGGTTGAAGGACGATTGGCGCAGTCTCAAGCAAAATGGTATGTCAGTTATGTCTTTATGATTTATCTAATCGTATTTTGTAGCTCAACACCCAATCACGCAAATCGGATGATGAGCGCAAAGAGGCATTCCTTTATGAATTGGACGAGTATATCAAGTATGATGTCGAGGTACTCGATCCCATAGATCTCAACTGTCACGTGCACATCTAACCCTATGTGTACGTGGACAAGCTACTTCATGACATGGGTTCAGTTCAATTCAGTTAGCCTAGCTTAGGAAGTGTCTTGGCACGTTTGTGAGTCTATTCGCAGACCGTGCATGTCCAGGCACTTAGATTAGATACATATCCTCTGGTTGCACACAGCATGATCATTAGATTACAGTCAGAACCCATCAGGAGCATTTTTACAAATAGACCTATTTTCCTATTTAGCCAATTTTCACGTGCAAATCATGTGTGTCATGTTTTGGAGAAGAAGAGACTGAGAGAGTCTCCTTCTCCGAAATCTTTTCAATCTTCGCCTGCATATTTGCAATGAGAGAGGGAGAATGAACAAGTTCCTCTCCACGAATGACAATGGGAGAGTCACTTTTGGCATTCAAAGTGAACGTATTTTTCGCCCAATCAACGAGAGGGTTATACTCACGAAACCATTGAATGCCCAAAATCATATCACATCGTGAGAGAGGAGAGACAAAAAATTTTCTACGGAAAACAGCTTGTTGAACTATAAACAACACACCAAGACACTCTTTCGTGATGAGAGAGTCCATTCCGGGAGCGAAGCCAGAGACCTTGAGAGGAGATTTCTGACTAACCTCTAGGCGGGCTCTCTCAACAAGAGAGGGACTGATCACATCATGCATACTACTTGGGTCAAACAATATGACAAAACGCTGTCCCGTCATATGACCATAACATTTAATGAGAGACTCATCAATGGGAGGGTCAGGAGAAACTTGGGACACACTCGTGTTGTCATTAATTGCATTGACAGAGGAAGTGGGTTTTGTGGATTCTTTATATTCATTTGTTTCAAGCTTAGGACATGCTCTTTTTATGTGACCCTTAAAGTGAGAATAAAAACAACGACCTTCCTTAGAATAAGTGCTTTGCTCATCCGACGTGATGTATCGTCCTAAAATTCCTTGTGCTACCTTTTCATATGGAGTAAGCTTAGGTTTAGCAATTGTGTTAGCCTTACCCTTAGGTTCATTGTTAGAGTTCTTTTCCGAGGAATTAGAGGAAGAAGGGCTAGAAGAGTTACCATTCTTACCATTCTTACCGTTCTTACCATTCTGCGTGTTTTGAGAATTCTGAGATGTTTCTTGAGAAGTTTTGTTCTCCTTAGGCTTTCCCTTGTTGTGCTTCATCTCTTGGGAGAGAGCAATTGCTACCGCCTTGTTGAGATCGATTGGGTCGAAGACTTCTATATCAAACTTGATGTAGTCGTCCAACCCAAAAAGGAATGCCTCTTTGCACTCATCATCCGACTTGCGTAATTGGGTACCTAGCTGCAAAACACGATTATAAAAAGACATAACCGGCATATCATTTTGCTTGAGAGCGTGCCAATCGTCCTTCAATCGTGCGAGGTACTGTGGTGGCATAAACCGCGCCTTGAGCTTGTCTTGGAAATCAACCCAATTGAAGGAAAGGAGCGTGAATTCGTCGGCTTCCTCTAGGTGCGCGGCTAACTATTCCTCTTGCCATGCGTGGTACCAATTGATGGCATCACCGGCAAGGTACATAGCTGCCGTCAAAACCTTTCTATTCCTGTCTTCTTAGTTGTCGCAAAATAAACATTAAATTGATGCAACCAAGAATGAATAACCGTAGCATCCATCTTACCATCATACTTACTAAAAGTCAACTTCTCTGTGACTGGGTTGTTGGAGTCCGCATCCCGGCTTGCGCCACTTCAGGAACTACCAACATCTTTGGTTGGTTCAGACTTCGAGGCAAGAACTTGGCGAAGCAATTCTTGAGTGCGGAGTTCTCTTTGAGCCTCACGCTCGGCCTCCAAGGCCGCTCTTTGAGTCTCCCGATCTGCCTCCACGGCCGCTTGTCTTGCTTCAGGTTCCTCCTATCTTTGTGCTTTTCTTTCTTTTCGTTCATCCCGCTCGCGTTCCAAGGCAATGCGAGTCGCTTCTTGTTGTATGGCAATTCTTTCGTTGCGTTCTTCGCGCTCGCGTACCAAGGCAATGCGAGTCGCTTCTTGTTGTATTGCATTTCTTTCGTTTCGTTCTTCACGTGCGCGATTCGCTTCTTGTTGTGCCAGAGCAACACGAGTCGCTTTGCGATTCGCTTCTTGTTGTTGGGCCATCATGTCCAACATCGACTTGACCATCGCCTCCATGGAAGTTGGTACAACCTCGTGGCGTAGATGGAGAAAGGGGAGGGTCGGAAAAATCTCTGGGTGGGGAAAATTCTTCGTCGCCTCTCTCATGCTCATCACCTGTATGCGAAGTATCCATTCCGCTTTGGGTGATGACCATGCACTATGATCTTTGGTTCTTAAGTTCACGAGGAACTTGGGTTCTTGAGTTCTTGAGTTCTTGTGGGTCTTGGGTTCTTGGGCTCTTGAGGGTCTTGAGGTCTTGAGGTTCTTGAGGTTCTTCTTTTGCTTGCAATCTGTGTTTGAGAAGGATCTTCTCTTCACCCGAGTTTGGCTCTTTTCTGCGGGCGCACCCCTTAGCGGCCTTGCGCTCACACCAAGGTTGCTTTTTCCCACCTCACGTCGATTGGCCGGCCGCTAAGTGCATGGTCCGCTGTCAATGAGCGAAAAGAGGCACAAGGGGAGGCTGGACAAGCCCTTCTGTCCTGGAATTCTTGTCACTCTTCAAAAACACGATTAGGAATCGACACCAAAGTTACTTGGAATGGGAATGGGGAACCGGAACGGGGGGCTCCGGAACGGTACCAGAACGTATAGGCGGGGACCGGAACGGGAACGCCGGAACGGTCCACCAAAAAACGTTGAAATTAGCCTCAAAACAACCTATAAGTTAGGAAACAACTATAAGCCAAGCTTCTAACACCTACTTGGATAATTAGAATCATGTTCAAGCATGTTTTAAGTTTCAACATGTCGCTTGTGCGCGATGCGCGTTAGTGGTTGCGGATGTAAATTCAATTTACCGGGGTTGTAGACACCTCATAACATACTAAGTGCATCACAAATAACATTATCTAGGAAGTGCAAAGATTGAAGAGCTCAATAAAGTTGAATAGACAGAAAGACGGATTAAAAACTTAAAAGACTATGACTATATAGTATAAATTCAAGTGTGGCTTATAAGGCCAGCCAAGGCACTACAAAAAGGTAAGCACTGAGAAAAGATAAGAGTCGAGGCTCAAGAGTAAAGACTAGCCACTATGGACTCAAGAGCTCAATACATAGATGCCAAAATGCCATAATGGAAACATGTCAAGGGCCAAGGCTCAAGGACCAGTGGCAGAAGAGCCAGCCTGCCAATCTGTAGTGGTGTCATTGAGATCATGGATGTCATCCCAATCCTCATCCCCAACAGGCTCGTCTGCATCATCCACTTCATGTAAAACCTCTGTAGATCCACCCTCCCCAAGTATCTCCGCCTCTGCCTCCATCTCCCACTGTAGAAAGGGATCTGATACTTTGGATGCTGACTTGCAAAGCATACGCAAGTTTGCACTCACAAATACAAGATCATTTGCTTTCTCCACTGCAAGTCGGTTTCTCTTCCTGGATGCAACGTGGCTATAAACACTCCACAATTGCTCCAAGCAAGAGGAGCTAACCGCTTGGCTGAGGATGCGGATAGCTAGTCTCTGAAGCTCTGGCCCATCTGAGCCATAGTCTTGCCACCACAAAACTGAGGAGATCTTGGTGCGATCAACTTGGGCATCGGCAAGCCCAAATGATCCTCGCATATCCCTGTACATAGCAAGTTGATCCTTGATTTTGCGGCGCTCTTCTCGATCAGGGTGAAACATGGTCAAGATCTCGTTCCATTGCTTGGTCACCTCCCCATCATGCTCCTGTCCTGCACCTTGAAACTCTGGATCCAGCACAAAAGCCGCACCATGGAAAGGGGAAGCATAGGCGTCCCATCTGCTCTGACAAAGCAAGCTAATCTCCTCAAACCTATCTGCATTTGGCTCAAGTGTTTGGAGGGCCTCCACCATGTGATCCATGGCCTCATAAACCTTGCCAATGCAAGGTTGCATGCCATCAACTACTCGAAGCAAGTGGAGTACCGGCTGTACCATTTGGTCTATAGTCTTCAGTGACTCCCAAAACTGGGGATCCTCTGACTTGCTTGCACATAAGATCCCTGCGACTGAACCTGCGTAGGATGAGGAAGTATACTCCGTACTGATGAGGGTCTGCCGCACTGCACTCTGACATTCGCATAGGCGATGAACCATTAGGTAGTTGTAGGCAAAGCGGGTCTCGCAATACTTCAAGAGAACCTTACCCCCTGACCGCTTCAAGAATGCAGCACGAAGGAGATTGTGATTGTTGATGAAGGACACTATCTTGGACGCACTTGTAATGAGAGGCTCAATCCAAGGTAGGCGCCCTATATCCTTTAAAAGGTTATTGAGACAATGTGCCATACAAAATGACACTTTGATGCGGGGATACATGCCCTCCAAAATGGCGCCGGCTGCCTTGTTTGATGCCTCCCCATCCGTGACAAGCTGCAACACCATCTCTGGGCCAATGATCTCTATGGCAGACGCCCACTCTCCAGCAAGCACATCGGCGGATTTCCCTGTTTCTGTGGCGTCATGTGAGTGGGCAAAGTACATCTCTCCCTTGCAATAAGCCACAAGCCCATGAATGGATCTCCTCCTTGTGTCGCTCCATCCATCTGCAATGAGTGTCACTCCATACTTGGCCCATTGTCGCTTCATGTTTACGGCTGCCATCTCCACAACGGCCTTCTCTCTATCAAGAAGAGTAGTACGGAGGGCCTCTGAAGTGGGTGGCACGTAGCGTGGCCCGTAATCCCCAATCCTTGTGCACATTGCCTTGAAGTAGTCCGACCTATACAATGTACATGTCACAAAGGTCAAAAGAGAAGACAATGTAGATTGAAAAACAAACATACTAGTTATGGTCATGATATGAAAGAGCATTGAGAACTTGGAACTTACCGAGCCTTTATGAAAGGGATATGATCGTGATAAAAAAAGCGGGCAACGGCGGCATCCACATCCTCCTCCTTCTTGGGATCCCATGACGAATCTAGAGTTTGTTGACGATGGGTGGGATGAGAGGGAGTGCTCGTTTGAAATGATGATTGAGCCGCCGCACTACTACCTCCAATGGAAGCGTGCGAATGAGTAGTAGAAGAAGGAAAAACCAAGTGATTGGGGTCAATGGCTCTCCGCTTGGGTCGATCATTTGCTTTGGCTCTTATGATGGCATCCTTGATCTCAAGCTCCTTCTTCTTCTCGGCCGTCACATTAATGCAAAGTTTCACTTGCTCCCCCACTATGTGAAGGAGATGTGCTCGAACCTTGCTTGTCCCGGATTTGCGTTGAAATCCACATAGTTTGCACGTCCATGATCTTGCACCGCCTTCTTTGCCCAAGACTTCGGAGTGCACCTCATCCCACCATGAAGGCTCATCCTTCTTTCCTCTCTTACCAACCGAGGGACCTTCATTTGATGCGGAAGCTTGTGCCATGTTGATGGCGCTTGAGACTTGAGGCTTGAAACTCAAGAGAGAGATGGAGGGATGGAGCTTGAAAGTTGAGAGAGGGATGGAGCTTGAGAGAGGGATGCAATGAAGGAAATTGGAATGGAGCTTGCAAGTTGCGAGAGGGATGAAGCTTCAACCTTGAGAGCTTGTGGCTTCGAGCTTGAGAGAGAGGGTGAGAGAGGCTTGAAGCTTCAAGCTTGAGAGAGGGTGTGAGAGAGTGGCTTCAAGCTTCAAGCTTGAGAGGGAGGGTGAGAGGGAGAGAGTGGCGCTTCAAGACTCAAGTAGCAATGCGGGAGAGTGAGGGCTATGAAATTGTGAGGGGTGTGCATTAGCTTTTATAGGAGAAAATAGTGAAGACCCCCCCCCCCCCCCCCCCAAACACACACACACCTCTAGTGTGAACCATCCCATGAGTGGGCGCTCCAAAAACTGCCACTTGTTTTTGAAATTTAAAAACTGCCACCCAAATTTGAATTTTAAAAACTGCCGCCAGACGTTCCGTCCGGCCGTTCCGGACCGTTCCGTCCCCGTTCCGCCCGGCTGTTCCGCTGTTCCGCTGTTACGTTCCGGAACCGGAACATCCGCCCGTTCCCGTAGCCGTTTCTCCGGCCGGCCTTGCTCGGAACGCCGTTATGGAACGAAATGCCCCCGTTCCGCCCGTTCCGTGTTACTGTGATCGACACGCCCAAGTGAACTTGGGTTCGTGCGACCGCAATAAGCAAAAAAAATTCTTGTGATTCTTTCCTTGAGTGATACAGAATACTACCAAAGCTCTGATACCAATGTAAGGTGCATCGGAATGAATGTTTGAACTTTGCTCAAGATGAGTGCTCCGATCTATGCTCAAGGTTCCTTTTTCTTATGGAAGGGAGAGCCTTCCGTTCCTTTAGTGAGAGAGTGCAATGGACACAAACAAAGTGAATGGACACTGTGCGTGAAGGTGCATGAGACTGAGAGATAGAGAAGAGAATACGACACTAGAGACGTTGTAAAACCCTCCTCCGAAGGCCCCACTCTTGTCGGCGAGAGTTGTCTACTATTGATTGCACAAACTGGTACAAACTGAATGCATGTGACTGATGCAAGCCTAAGCTAGGTCGATGTCGACGACGGGGATGGCGAGACGGACGCTATGGCTGAAATCTACTACTCTTTATCTGCTGTCCATAAACGTTGCTGTGGGCTGACTTCTACCTGCTGAAAATCTTATGGTTCTTTAGGGCTGAAAACTGCAGATCTTTAGGGCTGAAAACTGCAGGTCTTTGTTTGCTGAAAACGCTAGGAAAAACGCTGAATTTGCTTGTCTTTGTCGCTGAAAATCTGCTGCTATGAGGGCTGAAATCTGCTGGTCTTCATCTGCTGGTCTTCATCTGCTGAAAAACGCCATGCCAATGGATGGCGATTTGGGGACTCAGGAAACGCTAGGGTTGTGGGTGATCTTGCGACGAAGCTTGATGAAAACCGCTATCTGCTGATGTCTTCAAGCAGTGGTGCCTTGATGAAAAACGCTAAGGGCTGATGAAAACGCTAGGCTAGGGCTTCTTTGCTTGGAGGAAAAACGCCACCAAGGGGGGTTCTTGCTGAGAAGTTGCCTGTTGAGCGATGGTGCTCCTGCTGCCTCTCCTGCCAAAAAGTGCTAGTTTAGGTTTGCTTATATACAAACTTACTCAATTTGCCCTACCTACTTTCCAACAAAAGTCACTTAAAAATAATAAGTGAAAAATGTCAAAAATAGGGAAAATAGGCTAAATGCACTGGAAAATTCCCCTGAAGGATTCTGATGAAATTTGATGGGAATGCTTATGATCATGCTATGTGCAACCAGAGGATATGCATCTACACTTAGTGTCTGGACATGCACGATCTGCGAACAGACTCACAAAAAGTGTGAGACACTTCTAATCTAGACTGACTGGATTGAACTGAACCCTGATCATGCTGTAGCTTGTCCACGGACACATAGGGTTGGATGTGTCACGTGACAGAGCCATACACACCCGTTAGTCTAAGTAGAATCCTATTTAGGCATGCTCTGCAATGATTCTTCAGTCTTAAGGCTTACACGCAATTGCGCAATACACAATGCATGAATTGGGATCATCCTTCACAAAAGAATCTTGATT
The DNA here is from genome assembly GCF_014529385.1 of Adiantum capillus-veneris. NCBI lineage: Eukaryota > Viridiplantae > Streptophyta > Polypodiopsida > Polypodiales > Pteridaceae > Adiantum > Adiantum capillus-veneris. The sequence continues at coordinate 85,516,147 of NC_140950.1, forward strand.
CTTCATAGAAAGAACATTAACTCAAAGTTGAAGAATAGAGTCCAGACTCCACACAAAAGCTTGGAGCAAAAAGATGATAGATTATAGATTATAAAGATGGCTTACAAGGCCAGCCAAGGCGCTACAAAAAGGCATGTAGAGGCTAAGAGTGCTAAATAACAATTGTAAGAGTCAATAGGTGACATGTCAAGACTCAATTACTCATATGGTAGTGCAATACAAAAAGGGCGCAAAGCCGACGGCCACAAAGGAAACAAATATCAAAAACCAATGAGCAATGAGTCATGACTCATGCCTGATGTTCACCTCTAGGTAGGGGAAGAAGAGCATCCCATCTTCCAATCTGTAGTGGAGTCCTGGACGTCGTCAATATCATCCCAATCCTCCTGCATAGGCTCATCCTCATGCGTAGATCCTCCTGCCTCTCCAAGCACCTCTGCCTCTGCCTCCATCTCCCACTGTAGAAAGGGATCTGTCACTTTGGATGCTGACTTGCAAAGCATTCTTAAGTTTGCACTGACAAAAATAAGATCATTTGCTTTCTCCACTCCAAGTCGGTTCCTCTTTCTAGATGCAATGTGGCTATATACACTCCACAATTGCTCCAAGCAAGAGGAGCTAACTGCTTGGCTGAGAATGCAGACGGTAAGTCGCTGAAGATCGAGACCATCTGAACCATTTTCTTGCCACCACAAGACGGAGGAAATCTTGGTGCGATCAATTTGGGCATCGGCTGTCCCAAATGATCCTCGCATATCCCTGTAAAATGCAAGCTGATCCTTTATCTTGCGTTGCATGACACCATCAGGGTGAAGCTTCTTCAAGATGGTGTTCCAATGTGTGTTTACCTCCGAATCATGCTCTTGCCCTGCACCCTGGAACTCTGGGTCCAACACAAAAGATGCACCATAAGGAGGTGAACTATAGGCATCCCATCTGCTACTGCAAAGCTCTTTGATTTCTTCGAGCCTATTTGGGTTCTTCTCATACTCTTCAAGGGCCTCGACCATGCGATCCTTGCCAATGCAAGGTTGCATACCATCCATCACTCTAAGCAAGTGGATCACTAGTTTTACCATTTTGTAAATACTCTTTAGGGACTCCCAGAACTCAGGATCCTCCACCTTCTCTGTACAAATGATCCCTGCGACTGTACTTGCATGGGTAGTCTGAGCAAACGTTGCACTGATGAAGAGCTGCCGCATTGCACTTTGACACTCTACAAAGCGGCTCACCATTAGATAGTTGTAGACGAAGCGGGTCTCACAATATTGTAGAAGCACTTTGCCCACTGACCGCTTCAAGAACTTGGCTCGAAGTATGTTGTGGTTGTTGATGAAAGCAACCACCTTGGATGTGGATGCAATGAGAGTCTCTATCCAAGGTAGTTTGCCGAAATCCTTCAAGAGGTTGTTAAAGCAATGTGCCATGCAAAAAGACACAATGATGTGAGGATAAGTGCCTTCCAAAATAGCTCCGGCTGCCCCTGTTTGATACCTGCCCATCGATGACCAGACCTATCACAACGTCCGACCCAATGGTCTCTATGGCGGAGGCCCACTCACCCGCAAGGACATCTGTTTTCTTGTCTCCGTGGCATCATAAGAGTGTTGGGCAAAATACATCTTCCCTTTGGAATAGGCAACAATGCCATGGATGGATGTTAGGTGCAGCGGATTGAATGTTTGCGCTTTGCTCAAGATGAGTGCTCCGAATTGTGCTCAAGGTTCATTTTTGTTCTTATGGAAGGAAGAGCCTTCCGTTCTTAATGAGAGAGTGCTATGATCACAAACAAGTGAATGGACACTGTGCGTGCAAGTGAATGAGGCTGAGAGATAGAGAGAGAAGAGAGATACGACACCAGAGACGTTGTAAAACCCTCCTCCGAAGGCCTCACTCTCGTCGGCGAGAGTCGTCTACTTATGATTGCACAATCTGGTACAATGGTGATGCATGAGACTACAAGTCTAGGCTATGTCGAGGATGACGACGGTGACGACGAGACCGACCTAAGGGCTGCTGAATCTGCTACTCTCTAGGGCTGAATTTGCAGGTTCTTCTTGGCTGAAAAACGCTAGGCCAAAACTGATGTCGATAATGGCTTTTACTAACGCTAGGGATGAGTTATTCCGGCCGGAAAGATCTGATGCAAAACCGCCAGGATGGGACTTGCTTGGCGATGGTTGTTGATGCAAACACTAAGTGCTGGGTCTTGCTTGGAGAAAATCCACCAAGTTCTTGCTTGAGAAGTTGCCTGCAGAGCTTGGCTCCTGTTGCCTCTTCTACCATTTAGTGCTAGTCTAGGTTTGCTTATATACAAACTTACTCAATTTGCCCTACCTACTTTCCAACAAAAGTCACTTAAAAATAATAAGTGAAAAATATCAAAAATAGGGAAAATAGGCTAAATGCATTGGAAAATTCCCCCGATGGAATCTGATGGGAATGCTTATGATCATGCTGTGTGCAACCAGAGGATATGCATCTATACTAAGTGACTGGGCATGCACGGTCTACGAATAGACTCACAAAAGTGCCAGATCACTTCTAATCTAGATTGATCGGACTGACTGAACCCTGATCATGCTGTAGCTTGTCCACGGACACATAGGGTTGGATGTGTCACGTGACATCCTCTCCTTTTCAAAGTGAGGTACTAGTACCGAACTGTATGGCGTCGAGGGAGATCGCCAACAGCATCTGGAATCTTGGAAGGGACTCTTCGCCGGCCCACTCTGATGTGTGGGTCGTGCGGTACTTGAACTTCATAAATGTCTGCAATGCTTGCTTCTTTGGGCCGCGCCGAAAGCGACACAAAGTCTTTTGTGGCTCCTTCAATGCTTCAACTTCGTCAAGAGTCATGATTCTTTCTTCTTCAAGAATCTCCATGGCTGAAACTTCTTGAAACCATTTCCAACACAAAACCATGAACATACCTATTCCACGTAAAGTGAGTGGAAAAAATCTTGTCTTCCTCAAAGATTGTGCATGCAATGTAGATGAACAAAGAGATGGAGTGCTAACCCGTTCACCACACACCTGCAAACAATGAGATCGAATCTTTCTCTTCTGATCTAAAGCAATCAACTCTGGCAATTCACAACGGAAATGCCCATGCTTGGTGCTCATACTTTCATGTGCTCTTTCTGCAAACGTGTCATGCCAAGGAAGAGACATGGAATGTGACTTCCTTGAATGCATACTTTTCATGAAAAATCCACATACATTCGTGTTCATTCATGAGTGAAACGTGCTCAACGTACAATATGTCATGCCTTGGAAAAGGGATCACATAAAGACGCTGACTAAAATACAGAAACGATCACGAATGAAACACTCGAACAATGCGTGCGTATCAATCATGCGAACACATAATACTTCCTGTAAGGGTTCTTTGGACCTAGGCTCGAGAGCCAAGATCGCTTCTTCCTGAATGATCGAATCGTCCTGTGGGGGTTCTTTGGACCTCGACTCGAAAGCCAAGATCGATTCTTCGTGATTGATCGAATCTGTAATGATGTTAGCTTCGCTAGCAAAAGCATCAACTAACACATCTTCCTTGTGAACAATCACATCATCTTCATGCAACTCATCATGCTTGTGAGAAATCACATCTTGATCATGCAAACCATCATGCTCATCATTATCATCCAAATCATCATGCTTATCATTGTCAATCAAATCATCATGCAAATCATTGTCATTTAAATCATCATGCTTCTCATAATCATGCAAATCTTGGGTGTCATGCTTGGGAGAAGAATATACTGAGAGAGTCTCTTTTTCTTGAATCTCTTGCATCTGTGCCTGCACTTGAGAAAAGAGTCGCAACATCTCTTGCATTCTTGCTTTGTTCTCGCGATCAAATCTTGCTTGACTTTCTTTTTCTTCCAAGTCGTACTGACGCTCTATGGCTGCCATTTCTTCTTCGTATTCACAATCTATGGCTGCCCTTCTTTCTTCGTAGTCACGATCTATGGCTGCCCTTCTTTCTTCATGGTCTAACTTCCTGTCCATAAACAACTGCGGCAACTCCTTCATAGAAGTTAGTGCAATCCTTGTCGTAGATGGGGAAGGGTCAGAAAAATCTCCTAGTGGGGAAAATTCTTCTTCGCCTCTCTCATGCTCATCACCTTGAAGCAAAGTATCCATTCCGCTTCGAGTGATGACCATTCTGAAGTCGTGGGTTCTTGTGGTCTTGGGTTCTTAAGTTCACGAGGAACTTGGGTTCTTGCGGGTCTTGGGTTCTTAAGTTCACGAGGAACTTGGGTTCTTGGGTTCTTGAGGTTCTTGAGGGTTTTCTTTCGCTGGCAAACCATGTTTGAGAAGGATCTTCTCTTTAATCGAGTTCTACTCTTTTCCGCGGGCGCACCCCTTGGTGGCCTTGCGCTCACACCAAGGTTGCTTTTTCCCACCTCACGTTGATTGGCCGGCCGCTAAGTGCACGGTCCGCTCTCAATGAGTGAAAAGAGACACAAGGGGAGGCTGGACAAGCCATTCTTTCTTGGGTTTCCTGTCACTCTTCAAAAACACGATCAGTAATCGACACTCCCAAGCGAACTTGGGTTCGTGCGACCTCAACAAGCAAAAAAAATTCTTGTGATTCTTGTGGTTCTTTCCTTGAGTGATATAGAACACTACCAAAGCTCTGATACCAATGTTAGGTGCAACGGATTGAATGTTTGCGCTTTGCTCAAGATGAGTGCTTTGAACTGTGCTCAAGGTTCCTTTTTGTTCTTATGGAAGGGAGAGCCTTCCGTTCTTAATGAGAGAGTGCTATGATCACAAACAAGTGAATGGACACTGTGCGTGCAAGTGAATGAGACTGAGAGATAGAGAGAGAAGAGAGATACGACACCAGAGACGTTGTAAAACCCTCCTCCGAAGGCCCCACTCTCGTCGGCGAGAGTGGTCTACTTATGATTGCACAATCTGGTACAATGGTGATGCATGAGACTGATGCAAGTCTAGGCTATGTGGAGGATGACGACGGTGATGACGAGACCGACCTAAGGGTTGAAATCTGCAATCTTGTATGTGCTGTCCAAAACCGCTATGGGCTGAAATTTGCTACAATCCAAAAACGCTGATTTGGGGGGCTGTTTCAGTGGGTCTTTATCGCTGAAAATCTGCAGGTTTAGGGCTGAAAACTGAGGTTTCTTTAGGCTGAAAACTGATGGTCTTTCCGGGCTGAATCTGCTACTTTTTAGGGCTGAATTTGTGGGCTCTTCATGGCTGAAAAACGTTGCTCATACTTGCTGAAAACCTTCGCAAAAATTGATGTCGATAATGGCTTTTACTAACGCTAGGGATGAGTTATTCCGGCGGGGAAGATTTGATGCAAAAACTCCAGGATGGGACTTGCTTGGCGATGGTTGTTGATGCAAACGCTAAGTTCCGGGTCTTGCTTGGAGGAAATCCACCAAGTTCTTGCTTGAGAAGTTGCCTGCTAAGCTTGGTTCCTGTTGCTAAATTGGCTTTATCTGACAGAAAAATAATTCTAAATGAATTATTGGAATTATAAGTGAGAGGGTTTTCCCGCTTGGAACAACAGGAAAAATAATTCTAAATGAATTATTGGAATTTTAAGTGAGAGGGTTTTTCTCACTGGAGACATCCGAGTACAGAGTATTCCTAGTGCGTCATTTAAAGTGATGGCGGGAGCACTGTGAACGGGAATATCTGTAAGGCCTCCAAGAACGGGTACTTTTGATGCGTCACATCGGATGGGTGACAGGGAGCATCAGAAAGGAGTATCCGACCATCCGGGAACGGACATCTCTGATGCGTCATAGGATGGGTGACATAGAGCATCATGAAGGGGATTGTCCGTAAGTTCGGTAGAAAAGGACTAGGTAATGGGTATTCCTGATGCGTCACAAGGTGGGTGACGGGTGCATCGGAAAGGGGATATCCATAGTCGAGAGGAAATCCGAATTGGAAAGAGGAATACGCGTAAAGACGCAAGCACAAGAATAAAGATGGGTTCTGAGAAGCTTTTCTTAAAAAGCGGAATATTTTAACGAGTTTTCCGGGAAGAGCAGACGCTTTCCCGCGAGGAATCTATGTTTGCATTGCATTCGTGCATGTGGTTGCATCCAGGGGACGCCTGGGAAGTGTTGTGAAAAGCATTGTTTTAAACCTATAAGGTTTTATTGAGTTTTTGGGCAGGTTCAGATCAATTTTAAAATATGCCGGCCGCCCACTTAATAAGTGGGCAGCCACTTAGAAAATAAAGCAACAAAACCAGCCAGCGAATTCTCTCTCCCTATTTCGGGTAAAGCAGATTAAAAAAAAAAAAAAAACGGCCGCGACCTCTATGCAAGCAGCTATTCATGCCGTGGCGAAGGAGCTATAAAAGCACCACATGCCCTCACTGAAAGGGAGTTACCAACGTCAGCAAGAGAAGACTCTTCCGTTAGATAATGCAAGAGATCGCGAGACTACGAAGGACGGAAGTCGCTTTTCCCGCGAAAGAGCGATAGGTATCTATTGTGGATTTGCCATACGAATTGTTGTCGCGTGTTTGCGTGTGTGTTTGCAGGTACTTCATCGCGAAGGAGAAGTGAGAAGGCTTCGGCCTACGCTTGGGAATTCCGGAAACGGAATTCGGAAATTGTCTGCGGAGTCTCAACTCCGAGTACCGACGGAAAAAGGATTGAGAGCTCGTCTCTCGGATTTCCCTTACAGGAAGGAACGACCATCTAGTCAGAGATTTAGAATGGAGGGGTTTTCTCCTGTTCTCGTGCTTGTAAAAAGATTCTCCCTAATAAAGGATTCTCTTTAAGGGGGGGGGACCAGACCATCTTCTGGTCCCCAGTACTGTGTCGATCTTCTCACTCTCTCTCTCTCTCTCTCTCTCTCTCTATCTATTTCTCTCTATATCCTTTGGCTTCAGTATTAAGTGATAAATTCTATTTATCCGAGTATATTTTATATTGTTATGCGCTCTCGTTTGTGACAGCTCCTGTTGCCTCTTCTGCCATTTAGTGCTAGTCTAGGTTTGCTTACATACAAACTTACTCAATTTGCCCTACCTACTTTCCAACAAGTCACTTAAAAATAATAAGTGAAAAATGTCAAAAATAGGGAAAATAGACTAAATGCACTGGAAAATTCCACTGATGGAATCTGATGGATTCTGATGGAAATGCTTATGATCATGCTGTGTGCAACTAGAGGATATGCATCTATACTAAGTGACTGGGCATGCACGGTCTACGAATAGAATCACAAAAGTGCTAGATCACTTCTAATCTAGACTGACTGGACTGATTGAACCCTGATCATGCTGTAGCTTGTCCACGGATACATAGGGTTGGATGTGTCACGTGACAATGGACCTCTTCTTAGTATCGCTCTATCCATCCGCAATGAGGGTCATGCCATACTTCGTCCATTGCCTCTTCATGTTGAGGGTTGCCATCTCCACAATGGCCTTCTCTCTATCGAGTAGAGTAGTACGGAGGGCCTCGGAAGAGGGTGGCACATAGCGTGCCCCATACTCTCCAATCCTCGTGCACATGGTCTTGAAGTACTCCGACCTAGACATTGTACACAAGAGGTATCAGTATTTACTATTTAGATGAGAACGAGAATCGAGATGATTGATTGTATGAAAAATTGAAATTGATAGTAAGTCTTACCAAGCCTTTATGAAGGGGATGTGATCGTGATAGAAAAAGCGAGCAAAACTTGCATCCACATTCTCCTTCCTTTTTTCAGGTGCACAAGATTAGCGTTTTGTGAAAAACACCGCAAATCACCAAAAACGCAAGCAAAGCACGGAAAAATGCAGCAAGATTTCCAAAACGCAGACACCATGCAATCTACATGATGTGTGATGGGTGGCCAACCTGGGACAATCACTAGCCGTACAAAATGGCGAAGCAACGGTGGTGTAACTCTAACAGCTGCATACCCTCTGGTGAGTTAGAGATCAACACAACATCATCAGCATATAACAACAATGGGATCCACGTCCTTGCCAGCTGGGTACCTCTATCACCCTCTCTGTCAATGTAATCAAACACCTCATCAACATACATACCAAATAGAGTAGGAGACAATGGGCAATCCTGTTTCACCCCAATGGTGGAGTCAACTAAATCAGATGTCTCCTCTGGGGTGCGTACATGTCCCATCATTGATCAGTATAGAGCCATAATTCCCCAAATCAACACTATGGGCACCCCCATCTCCTACAGTTTGCACATCAATCGAGCTCTCAGTACCATGTCAAATACTTTGCGGAAATCCACAAATCTACAATGAATCCGTCTCCCATGTGACCTGCCCTCCTCAATGATGGCTCTAAGTGTCAAAATATGATCAAGAGTGGAGAAATCTCTCCTGAAACAGGCCTGGCCCTTTGCTTGTACACCCTCACCCTCTGCCCAATTACTCAACTGTTGCTCAAGAATGGATGCATACAATCGTGCCAATGTGTGGCCAATCATAAAAGTGCGGTAATTGCCAGGCTCTGTAGGATCACCTGCCTTGAAGATAGGCACAATAGTAGACAACCTCCAAGTCTCAGGTAACCCCTCACACATGGCACAATTGAACAACACTGCAAGAACCCCTACCAGCATATCTCTAGCATGTATAAAGTGCTCTGCTACTAGACCATCATGATCATATGCCCTGCTGGTCCTCATCCTGTCAATGGCTCTCTTTACCATCTCAGTGGTAAAGAAGGTGTTGGTAGTTGGCCATGGCTCTGTAGGATCTGGAAAGGGGTCCTGTCCAGGAACCGTATATAACGATGTCGCATATTGGCCCCATACATCAGGAGAAGTAATCACTGGGGGAGGGGAATGCTCATGAAAGAATCGCCATGCCTCTCTTGAGTCTCTACTCGAGAACTATTAATACAAGTCTCGCTCCATCTGGGCCAAGTAAGATCGTTTCTTCCGTTGCACAAGGTGGTGGGAAGCAATGCGAGACTGTCTGTAATTGATGACTCCTAAAAGAAGATCCCTCTAAAGCTGGGATCTCATCTCTCTGCACTCCTCATCATACCAACTATTTTGGGGCATGCTCCCAAAATGTCGCCTCCGACCCAGCTGAGTGTGTGGGTATGCCTCTGATGCTGCACCATGCAGTGTCTTAGTCATTAAAGTGGTACACTCCTCCATTGAGAGGCCAGGACCAGCTATGCGTAGATGGCTATAGATCTCCTTTGTATAAACCGAGTCCGTCTTTGGTGTAAATGTATAACGGGTATGTGACTTGCCTCCTGATGTCTGGGCTTTACTATACTGAAATGAAACGGACAATGACAAAAGAGCATGATCCACTGCTACGCCCACTGATCTGGCTCCCACAATGAAATCTTGAATACAAGAAATAAAGCTCGGCTGTGACATAACATAGTCCCCTGTATTGGCCCGTGTTTGTGTGGAAAGCATGTGAAACCGGCTGCTCTAGGAAATTGTTGTAAGCCATTAAGTATGGCTAACCCATGTGTAGTCGTCATCTCCGTGAGGTATCTCCCATACTACGTCTGCTCTTTGCCATGTGAGCATTTGTCAAGCCCCAACTCGCCCACATCCAACTCTCTAAGCATCTCATCTGAAGTGTCGTAGAAGACTATCGGAGAGTTGCGCGTTCGCCCTAGGAGGATGGTATCACCATCCCTAGAAAAATCCCATATATCATCATCTAGTATAGAGAAAGGTGATTGTTCTCCATGCCTTTGTGTGTGAAGGCTTGTCCACCCCCATCATGGATGTGAAGCTTGTGACCTCTTTTTCCACATTGTTTATGTCCTTGAGGCCGGTTACCCTCACATATAGAGCTTGCATCCTCCTTCTTTGTTCCTCTTCGAGGGTCATGTTAATAAGAGTGGGTGTACTTGGAGCTTCCTTACCTTTCCCTTTCTTGGCGACCTCAATCCATTTTTCGGCCTCCTCTACTTTCTTTTGTGTTGTGGAGATGATCGCGGCCCATGACTTCTTTTCCTCATCTTCCTTGATAACCCGTATTTCTTCTCTCATAGTATTTAATTCTTCCATCATGGATGACTGAATTTTGCCTTCTTCGAGCCGCCCACTTTTTGCTGCAAGAAGTTCACCTTGGAGAGTTCGGATTGTGGCTTCTTGTGAAGCCGCTTGCTCTTCGACACGAGAAATCCTTTGGCATAGGTTCCTCTTCTCCTCTTTCCATTCCTCCACCTTTCAAAGAAAGGTTGCATCCATCTCTTTCTTCCACTCCTTCACTTCAACCTCAAGTGTTGATATCCGCTTGTTGGTGATCGAGAACTTCATGTTGAGAGGGAGGCGGGCTGCAGCAACTGGGGAGACCATGTGAAAGGTGTCAATGGGTAGCCCAATGGAGGGAGACCATGGCGTGGAAGCCGAGGTAACTCGAGAAGGGGGGGGGGGGGGGGGATTCAGCCAGTTAATGGTGGGGGAAGGGGGGGGAGAAGCGCGAGGGGCTGGCAGGTGGCGCAAAGGGGGGGCTTGTTAGCAGAGAGAGAGAGAGAGAGAGCGCTTTTGATTGTTTTACTGAGTTTACTCTTGCAGAAAGTCATCTGATGTCTCCTATTCAAGGGTCATCTATCCCTCCTGGAGTTGGCCAAGGCTCGTGGCTGCACACGCGTGCGTGTGCGCGCGCGCGCGCACACACACACACACACACACACACACACACACACACACACACACACAGAGAGAGAGAGAGAGAGAGAGAGAGAGAGAGAGAGAGAGAGAGAGAGAGAGAATGAAATGAAATGTATTATTCACGTCTTCAAAAGGCCAAAATGACCTATGAGACCAAAAGGTTACATGTGGTGAATCTAATACCAGGTCTGGGTACAAAAAGTACAAAGAATTGAAAAGAAAAAGGGGGGTAGGGGTGGTGTGAAAGCTAATACAAAGGGGACACAAAGGGGGGGGTGAACTGATACAATGGAGATCTCTGACAGTAGGGGCATCATATACATATACATTAGTATACAAAAGGACGGCTCCTATGTCACGCCACACAGAGAGAGAGAGAGAGAGAGAGAGAGAGAGAGAGAGAGAGAGAGAGAGAGAGAGAGTCCAAAACAATGTCAGGCAAGACATCAATGTTGAATATCATGGATAGTATGTCAGCAAGGTTGGTATCAAGGCCTTGACACGTTTGCTCATAAAATCTAACTTTTGTGGCTAAAGCTCCTGATTAATGTTGGCAATGATTGTCCCATTCTAAAAGAAATATCAACCTGGACCAGTGTCCGGAAAAGTCTTTTCTTCTAAACGACCAGGTCTCCTCCCTCTAAAGATGCAAACCGGAGATACTATTGGAATTTTCCAAATTTTCACAATATTTAAATTATTTTCCTGTATGTTTTTTCTTCCCTTATCATGGTTTGCAACTCGCTAATCTTGATTTTATCAAGCTCAAGGCTAAGTTTTCCCCAACAGTGACCCGCAGTAGTTCATTTCACTTCTACCACACATTTATTTGTTTCTTTTGAAATTTGTATCAACAGGTTGAAGAGTTGGGAGAGGCTACGAAGGAGATGATTGAGTTGATGGAAGAGTTTGATTGCCACAATAAAGCTTTGCACTCTTTACGAGATGAGTACACTATTGGAGAAGATGTATTTCCTCTTCCATACAATCTTTGCCATCTTTCCACCATTTGAATTTCTCAAACTTTTACTATGGATTGCCCTTTGAAGACCACAGATTTTGAGACTCTCTTATCAGAACGAGCCGAGAATATCAAGGCGCAGTCGTACGTGCAGCCTGAGCAGCATGTTTTGTATAAGCAGTTTCAAGAGGCGGTTTGGGTATGTAATTTTGTGTCAGCACATTATTGACTTATGAATAGGAGCACATTGAGCAACCTTCTGTGCTACTTGTAACAGAAAGTACATCATGCGGGCGAGCCAATGCCCGGTCAAGAAAAAGAAGACTTGATTATGTACAACACTCAGTTTAATGTTGTTAACACAAAATGTCCCATATCTGGAAAGGAAGTCATTCACCTTGACAATCCCGTGCGCAGGTTTAATCAAAGATGCACTCTTCTTTTAATATTATTATGCATTCTGCTTGGCAACTCTTTAACCTTGTGCTATTCTTCGTTATGCAGTTCGGATTGCATGCATATATACGATAAAGAGGCAGTGATGAACTACTTGAAGCAATACAAAAACAAAGCGCGCCCATGTCCATGTGCTGCAGCTGGTAAAAGTCCCTTAAATTTCATGGATTCTTTGTGCTGTTTTGACAGGCTTTACAAGTGCTTGCAAGCTTTGCAAGTGCTTTGAATCGAAGATCTCTCTTGCCTGTATGTATGCCAGGTTGTCCAAAGCCATTAGTCATGGAGCGGCTCGTGTGTGATCCCATGCTTAAAGTTGAGATTCAAGAGCTACGAATGCGAGGGCGTGTTAACACTCAAGTTCATGAAGTAGCTGAGTGCACAGAGCTTGATGATTAGACTTGCCTTTTGGTACCACAGCTGTGCATAAGTAGAGGTGATATGCAAATTGGGTTTCGCTGCCTGATAAGAAAGCAAATATTTTGGCATCCTCTCACCCAAGTAATTTACTGATTGGTTATCCTGGTTCCCTGTGGAGTATCAGGTCTTGAGTTCAAGACTTGTCGGATAGATATTTGGAGGTCTCGTGGGATTGTTCCTACAATGTTTTAAGTTTCTCTTACGCCTTAAGGCCTACGTGTGAGAATGTAAGATTTTGTATAATCAGCTTGTACTAGTGTTTCAGATATATGGTCAGTCCTCTTATCCCTTTGTCATAACAGTTTGGAATTATGTCTGTTGTGAGTGCCTCTTAAGTTGAGTGCTTGCTTGTAGTTTCTCCCTAAGTTGCCCATCTCTTCTGTATAACTTGTAAGAGCTGCCGTTTGGTATTTATCTTTATGTCACTTTTCAAAGAAATAAGATGAATATAGAAATTAGCCCAGCTCCATTATTCTGTGCCTTTGTGTGCCTTGGTTATATGGCTTATGCAAGTGTGTTAGTCCTTTTAGTTCATTGTTAAATCATTAATGCTGTGAGTTTTTGTGAAGAGTTTTCGCCATGAAACATAGTCGGGCAAGGGTTGCGTACCATCGGGCAAGAGCCACGCTTAGGCATCACCATGGCCACCTAATTGATGCACCACGTGCTGCGAACGGCAGCTAGGAACCTCCTCATCGGGGGACCCACCCCAAGAGAAGGATGCACTTGAGTTCACAACGGCAAGAGCCCTAGCAATGTAAACACCAAGTGAGCACAAGGTGTCCCTCTAGAGAGGACCCAACGGGGGATTTGAACTCACAACCCGCAAGGTGAGAAGCCAAAGCCTTATCAATAGACCAACTCTTTTAAGACTAGTTGCTGAGCTTGAAGTTGATCACATTTGTTATTCGAACTTCTTTGTACTTTGTCTTTGCCACCTTGTTTGTAGAGTTTGTTTGTAAAGTATCAAGGTTATAACCTTTCTTGCCATTTTTAAGGAAAGGGCAATTGTCGAATGCACTACAGCCTACAGAGATGAGTGCACTACATTATGATGGATAAGAAAATTACAAAAAAGATGTATTTTTCTAATGCACTATGTACTATGTGGAGCTTGACAAGGTCTTGAGGTTCAATATTTCCTTGGGTCATAAGTCTCCAAGTACTAGCAAAAGTCTGGTAAGAATCTGGCAAAGCATCATGAACAGTTTGCAAAAGTAAACTGTCAGAAATGACTTCTCCTACATAAATTAGTTGCTCATTAACATCCTTGACACTAGCAAGGAAAGTGTCCATTTCATCTTCCTCATGCATAACCTTCGATTTTAGCTCTTTACGTAGCAAAGTAATTTTAGCATCATTACGGCTTGCATAAAGACCTATTAGAACATCCTAATCTTGTTTTGTAGATTTTGCTGAACGGATGTGAGGAGTGATACTGCGCTTCACAGACAATGCAATTAATGCATGAGCCTGCATATCTCTTACATCCCAACAAGCCTGCTCAACCGTAGGCAAAATAGATCTAACAACAGCAACCTTGGCAGCAAAACTTGGAGCATCTTCAACATTGCCTGTATCCACAATACCAGGACGTACATCAATGTCCTACACAATGTTCCAAACTCTCTTTGATACAAGTACATGTTGCATCATGTAATCCCACATAGGGTAATTGTCTCCATCCAATTTGTCTACAACAGTAAACATCTTGAACACATTTGTGTTGTTAGCCATGGAAAATGCCTGCATCTAATGTGAACTATCCGAAATGAGGAGAATCTGAGTGAGACCAACATATGTAATATAGCACAACCCGCAGTAGACTTTATGAGACCTGTTATGCAGTAACTGGCATTGACAAAAATTCTACACAAAATGATGAAATTGCTTGTGCAGACCTGGCTGTAGATGAAACGAAGGTCGAAATGAGCCCGAAATGAAATTCTGAGTAGACATGAGCTTACCCAAATTTTATGTCGACTTGATGACGTTTGCCAAAGATCGTTGAAATCTGAGAAAACGACCAGGGGTGTTCTGGTGACATTGACGACTAAGCCCGGGAGGGCGTGACTTGCTTTGATACCAATTATTGGAATTAGGGTTGCAGGGAAACGCACACAGCTTGGAGAAGACGAAGGAAGCTCAAGGCACACAAAAAAGAGTGTATTACTTAGTGTGTAATAGAAAGATAGATAGCCCTAGAGTGATGGGCGTATATACAATGCACGGGGAAAAAACCTCTTAAAGAGGGAAAAAAATGTCCCAACGATCCTAGTGTGTTCACACACATCGCTACCACATGTATATGGTAACAATAATACCCACATTCCAATCATTGTAAATCCCTTTTACAAAAGTCAAATGGTATAGGATCTAAGGGTTGTATCCCAAACTAGCAACCACCACATGATATTGCTGGCATACTTTTTGAGCTCTATGCGAAAAATCTAATGCAATTTGTTTGTGCTTCTAAATTTCTTAAATTTTTTATCTTTACTCAATTTTGTGCACTCTACGAACATCATATGTCTAGAATTTGTCTTCGAAGGGGTGTGTCAAACAATAAATTTGGAGACTTCCCATAACAAAGTTAATACTTTGATAGTGTGTTAGAACTAGGATTATGTCTTATACCTAGGAATGGGGTGGTAAGTAAAAATTGCAAAGATAGAAATCCTTGCAGACTAGCAAAAATGCAAACTTTAGAGAATAAAAAGTAGTGATCCGCAAGAATTTAGAATAGATAGCAACAAGCCATGTGCTATGAAAGGAAGCTTAAATACTGAACAATATATGACATTCACCAATGACTCTACATGAGACACATGTAAACACTATAGAAGGCGCATTATTAATAGAACAAACTGCATGCTATTTTTGGAGTAACGTTGATAACTTTAAAGATACTCTACAACTTGACTGAAGCGTGAGGTGTCGTTAAAGGAATTATGATTGATTTATTTGCCAAGGTTTGCAACACACATGCAAACTCTAATCTCTATGTAAGTGTTTGGTGGATGGCTATTGTGTCGTTTGTATGTGATGACCTTATCTTTAGTGGCTCTTGGATGGAAAAAATTAATGCCCTATAGAGTACATTAGTCTTTATGAATGTTCAGTTAAAGTGGATCATAGAACATCACTTTTGTGTTGGGCGCTTTGTATTGAATACTAGTGCTCGAAGAGTTGATGTTTGGAGCGAGCTTTTTTTCCTCTTGGATAAAACTTTTTACCTCTTTTTGCTTAAGATTCATATGTAACAAATAAAGCTCGCTCCAAATCTTTTTGGAGCAAGCTTCTAGTGTGAGCTTTTTTTTTTCTCCCTCTCTCTCTCTCTCTCTCTCTCTCTCCCCCCACATATACATATATATATATATATATATATATGTGTGTGTGTATATATATATATATATATGTGTGTGTGTGTATATATATATATGTATATGTATATATATATATGTGTGTATATGTATATATATAGATATATATATTATATACACATATGCGCGCGCACGCACACACACACACACACACACACACACACACACACACACACACACATATTGTGTTAGGTGTCAAACCCTGCCCGTGGGA
This sequence comes from Adiantum capillus-veneris, assembly GCF_014529385.1. NCBI lineage: Eukaryota > Viridiplantae > Streptophyta > Polypodiopsida > Polypodiales > Pteridaceae > Adiantum > Adiantum capillus-veneris. The sequence goes on from NC_140950.1 coordinate 85,532,203, forward strand.
ATTGCCTATAAGGCATGCACTTAGGAGACATAGTTTGCATGGAAAGTTGTTTTTTAGCTTTATATTTATCAAGGATTTGTTTAATCAAATATAGTGTTATTGTGTATACTCCAGCTCTCTCGTTCTCTTGCCTTGCTGCACGCTTGCCATGGTTTCTCCCCGGCATCATCCCCCACAAGCTCTCAAGCTTATCACTAGTATCATAGCTTTGCCGAGGGCCTAAAGCTCGAAGCACTTCGCGGGAACTGCTGCTTGCAGAGTGGAAAGCCAACATGTTGACGTGCAGCACTCCAAGCATAACCGGCATCAAACGGGTCGCCTCGGCATGCAAGTGAAAAGTCGACTCGCTGTTGCCTGCTACTACGCGCTCCTTAGCCCGCGGTGAGCAAATCTTTTTCAGCGCCGTCGGCCTGTTTCGTTTGTGCTGTTGCTCCATTACAGAAGCTCATTTTCTATTTAATTTTCACACTATCTTGCAATTGGCCGCCTTTGTTGAGCCATTGGGCTTTAAGCAAGAGGTTATTCACATCCTCATCTAAATGCTCGCGTTCGAATGCTAGACGCTCGCTATTCAACAACAAATTGGTTGATGCTCTTGAGACGATTTACTTTCAAGCTCAACAAACTGTGAATTCCAGATTTGCAGAATCTCGGCAAGCATTGACTCGGAATTTAAAAGCCACAATTCTTATGGCATCTCAAAATGCCTTCGATAGTGGGTTTCCACTAAAACATTGGAGATTTGCTAGCGATTTAAAAGGCTCAACGTGTCTTCCTAATGAAGATGTTTTGGATCCAATGAGGGGTAATCTTATTGAGAACGCTTCATATGTGTTCCATATGCAAGAGGACAAATTCTCCAATATGGTTTGCAAGCTAGATGTTGCCACAACAAAGGCTTTGAGAGAAAAGATACGTAATGATTATCGACAAATAAACAGCAAGGCAGAGAAATGATAAAGAATTATCAACGTGATTATCCTATTGGTGTTAAGCTGCCAATTTTCGAGGAAGAAAGACCGCACAAATCAACAGGTTTGCCACAACGAGTTGGTCACTCAACACATGCAAAACAAAAAGATTTACTTTAAGATTGTGGTATCAAACTTCACAAATTATTATTTTTACTTGCTCAGTGTCCTAGATTCATTATAGTTATGTCTGTTGTCAACGCAATCCCATATTTACAGTCAAAGCGTTCTTTTAGCTTGTCTCTTATCTTTTAGCTTGTCTATTATCAATTACTGTCATGCCAAAAACTTTGTACGGGTTACACTGCCACACATAAGTGGTAAGACCTCCCAAAAATATTTGTTCTTAGCCCATTTTTTGTCCTGCTTATCGTGAGGTTATTGGGTACACCCGAAACCCAAGGTTTGGCAATGAAACTCCATTTATTGGTAGCTAATTTTTGATCTACACCCTATCTGCTCAAGGGGGGTTATACTATCATAGCACTAGGTTATGGATACATGAGAAATCCTTGGTTGTGAGAGAACCTAAAACTCACGGTTGACGAGTACACCAAAAACTCGAGGTATGATGAGTGGTCTGTCTAGTTCGAACGTGAGGGGGGGATTGTTAGGTGTCAAGCCCTCCCCGTGGGAATCGCCTCATAAGGCATGCAATTAGGAGACATAGTTTGCATGGAAAGTTGTTTTTTAGCTTTATATGTATCAAGGATTTTTTAAATCAAATATATTGTTATTTTGACGACTCCAGCTCTCTTTGTTCTCTTGCCTTGCACGCTTGCCATGGTTTCTCCCGACATCATCCCCCATAAGCTCTCAAGCTTATCACATCTTGTTGGGTTCAAGCCTAATATTACCCGTGGGAACATCCTTTTGTGATAAAGAGTACCGGTGCTTTTTTAGGTGCATGCAACAACTCTAGTTAGTTGCTTTATATAATGTAAAAGAGGTTCCAAATAATCAACATAGCATGAGTTTTTGAGTGTCGAATCTCTCTCTCTCTTTCTCTGCACTCGTTCTTCTGATTTCGTTCATTCCATGGCTGCACGCCATCATCCTTCATAGCTCTCAAGCTTATCACTATGGTATCAGAGCATTGTTGGGTTCAAGCCCAATATTACACGTGGGAACATCCTTTTGTGATAAAGAGTTATGCACCAGTGCTTCTTTAGGTACATGCAACAACTCTAGTTAGTTGCTTAATATCATGTGAAAGGGGTTTTAAATAATCAACATAGCGTGAGTTTTTGATTGTCGAATCTCTCTCTCCTTCTCTGCACTTCTTCTTTTGCTTTCTCTCATGCCATGGCTGCATGCCATCATCCTCCATAGCTCTCAAGCTTATCGATTTTTGTTTCTATTTTCTCAATTGCCAAAAACTTGTTGCAGATCAAGAAAGCATCAAATTCGGACTCAACACTACCAGTTGTGTGTAGGTCCTCCAAATGTGATAAGCTTAAACATCTATCGAGGCTGTGGTAGAAGCACAATCCCAATGCCTATGTAGTCACTAATTGGGCATATCAAAACTCTCCCAACACTCTCAAGCGGTTCCTAAGCCGGGCAATAGCTGGCGAAGTTGGCTCTGCTAGGTGTTGCATTTCAAAATGCCATTGCAGAAGACAACCATACATCACTTTTGCTAGCATATCAACATATTGCTACCTCTCACAATGCCTACACTACCAAGGCCACATCAAGGGGAAGTTTTGAAACATTTCAAAATTATTCAAGTGGTGGGCGATAAGGTGATAACCAAAGGAAAACGCTGCCAAGGCATAGAGCTTGTGGGCGACAATTACTACAAGTGGGCGGCAATTGCTTCTCAAAACGCAGGCCCTGCAGTGCTTGTAGGAATTAGGTGTCAATCTTGATCGGCAACCCTGCGTGGGCATATCAAAACGCTCCCAACACTCTCAAGCTTATCACTGGTATCAGAGCTTTGCCGAGGGCCTAAAACTCGAAGCGCTTTCACGGGAACTGCCGCTTGCAAAGGGGATAGCCAACATGTTGACGTGCAACACTCCAAGCATAACCGGCATCAAATGGGTTGCTGGGACATGCAAGTGAAAAGTCGACTCGCTGCTGCCTGCTACTACGCGCTCCTCAGCCCGCGGTGAGCAAATCTCTTTCAGCACCGTCGGCCTGCTTCGTTTGTGTTGTTGCTCCATTACAGAAGCTCTTTTTCTATTCAATTTTCACACTATCTTCCAATTGGATGCCTTTGTTGAGCCTTTGGGCTTTAAGCAAGAGGTTATTCACAAGCTGATTCACATTCTCATCTAAATGCTCAACGCTCGAATGCTCGATGCTCGCTATTCAATAATAAATTGGTTAATGCTCTGATATGAGATGTCGGGTTGAAGGCCTATGGTGGGCGCCAACGAGGGTAGGCCATGGCAACCTGAAGGGCGTGCAGATGCAAGAGAGTACAACTCCATCTTTAGACTCATCATTGAATACTTAGCTTTAGCACCAAAACCTTCTCTAGCTGCATCCATGTAGTGATTGCATGTCATCCAGATAATGAATAAAATCATCTTCAAGAGATGTCAAAATAATACCTAATGCTTGCTCGCCCTTGCATTGTTCATTAGGAGAAAGTTGGACTCAATTTTGGGCCCTTTAAGAAACGCCAATTCAGCATAGAGAGAGGTAATCTTGAAAAATATGAAAGTAGTTTTTTAGAATTCTATTTTGCATAGTATATACGTAAAAGTTTGCTCGATCACTTGAATGTATGCTCGTACATAATGCTTTTTGAGAGCCCAACTTAAGTGTGCACAAAAATCTATGTTCCTGAATCTTAATGAGTGATGTGATGTACAATGAGATAAAACACATCAAAGAAGTTTTCAAAATACAAAAAGAATATCACGAATGCATTCGAAACGTAAAAAAAACTTAGGATAGCACTTTAAAATGCTGAAATCCGACGTCTCTAGCTCAACATATGGCATTTTTAAGCCTCAGGGCCTCATGAGGTCAGAACCAAGCGAGTAGATGCCCCAGAGACCCCTCAAGGGCCTCTATTCGCTTGGTTCTGACTTCTTCTTAGTCTTTAATAGTACCTATCAATTGTTATCCAGTACGATCCATTCAAATTCAAATTGCAAGTAGCTCATGAAAAGGTGATTGATGCGTGTGCGAGTTGCACACGTACAAGTACCAAACTTTATAGGATAGCAACAGCGCGTCATAAAAAGGCGTTCGGCGCTTGTGCACGATGTCACTATCAAGCGCCTTCTTTTTCTAGTGATAGGGATAATTTCACCCAAAAGGTTTTCATGGACATTTTAAAAATAAGAACAAAGGCTTTTTCAACGTAACGTTAGCCTTCTTCCTATTGGCTAAGGAGCATTCTCTCACTAGAGCTAAAAGGCCCCAAAATGAGTCCAACTTTCTCCTAATGGCTCGGTAGATAATGCCCTGGTAACTGCAACAGCCGATGTACCTGCTTCCCCATAAGTTTTCTTACATAAGATAACCTTTTACTTTAATTTTCCAGGTGTGGAAGCCGGATCCATTGAATTTATCTAGTTTTGATGCCATATTTGAAGCTTTTAATTTGACATCTAGATAAATTCAACGGATCTCGCTTCCACACCTGACAAATTAAAGTAAAAGGTTATCTTATGTGGAAAAAAAGTAAAAAAATAAAAGCATAAATAAATAAATATATACATATACGCGTATATATATATATACACACACACACACATATATATATGTGTGTGTGTGTGTACATCCCCACCCACCCACCCACCCACACACACACACACACACACACACACACACCCAGGTACTTTAAATATTTTGGTTCCCCCCCCCCCCCCCCCCCTCCCTTTTTTCTTATCACTCATTAAACAACAATGGGATACTGACTAACAAAATATCTCTAATGGGCTATGGGACTATGCCCTTGCATAAATAACTCTCCTAGAATAAGGAGCGTGAGTGAAACACCGGGCTCTCATTACATCTGGTAGGCGGTCTGCGCATCCTGACTTTGGATCTCCCCTTGCAAGGATTTCTGTGCATCGCTTGATGACACTACAGGGCGACTCGCCCCTCTCATAGATCACGCTCGGGAACAAGCTGTCCAAACCTCTATAAATAAGGTGAGGGCGCACCTTGCCCCTCACTTGGCCTGTGTGTATTTTCTGTTGTTTTGACTAAAGGTGGTTTACTGCTTGCTTCACTGTTCGAGCTATGGAGCTCACTACTCAAACTACTCAGGTTTTCTTCTAGGCTTTTTTACCTCACGCCCGTGTTGAAAAAATCTTTGTACTTTGATGATTTGTTGCTTCTAGTAGCATAACATTTGGTTGGTACTGCTTACATTAGCTCTCATAGTAGCTCTCATAGTAGCGTTAAAATGTATACAGACAAAAGATTTTTCAATTAAAGGTTCTACTTGACTGGTCTTTTCGGCAGAACTGTGCTTGACTGGCTTTTTTCGACAGACATCCGCTGTGGCTCTTAGATATTGGAGCAAGGAATTTTACTATACCAATGGGGATAAACACCTAAGGGAGTGATGTTAGCTGTACAAATGGCCATATTGGGTTTTTTCTGCTGCTTTAGGACCTTACCTAGGGTTTTTTGTGGAAAGGTACCTGGGCATGAGTTTTTGGTTATGGGTTTTGTAGTAAGGTACCTGGTTATGGATCATGGCATGGTTGGCTTCAATTGGGATCCTGTTGGTATAAACATTGATTAAGTGGTTTTTTTGAATGAAACTACTGGGCCGGGGCATGTTTTAGCATTGCCTTAAGACTTCATATGCATAGAATGGGACATTATTGTGGGCCTTGGGACTGCTTGTGCATAAAAAACAATTGTTTTTTTGGCCTATCTTGTGACTGTACCAATGGAGATAAACACCTGAGTGAATGGTGTTTGCTTAGTATGGTAACTATGGGCATGATACACCCCCATCTGCTATGGGCTGACATGGTATGATATAACATCATGGTAATATAAATGGGAGGTGCTCCTGACCTTGGATTGGTTTTGCCGCGTCTTTGGTAAACTGTCGGTGTCTGTCGGCTCTTCATACTGTGTGTGGTTGGCACCTCTTAGGCCAGTAAAAGATAATGATTGGCTGGAATGATTTGGCATACATTGGTAGATAGGGATTTTTTTGCTATTTTTTGGAAAGGAACTGTGTGCAGTATACTACGATATGAACTTGTAAATGGGTTTTCTTTAAAACCGATGCAGGGAATTACCGTCTGCATGCTTTACCTAATCTTGGCATAACTGGTCTTTTTTAGAAAAATTGGGGTTATTCTTGACCTTTATAATAAATGAGGCACTGTTTAATTTTGCATTACTGTACGATTCTCAACATTTCCTAGTCTCGGCATAACTGGTTCTTTTCAAAAAATGGGGGTACCCTTAGCCTGTGTAGCAACAGAGGCACTAGGTACTCTATATCACTGTGCGTGCTCACATTCTGAAGAAAGGATCATCCTATATTTGAAAATAAATCTGGTTATAACCCAACGTTTTGGGTTTGCTTATGGTTTATGAAATGGTCCTCCGTTCAAAATGTTTGAGAAGGTAAGTATATGGCAGTTTTTGGCTTCAATAGTAGCTCGGAAAGGAGTGTACCTAGCAGTCTTGCTACTCTACTAACTGGTTATACTGGTATCTATTGGTTATTAAAGAAAAGCGAGGTAGTTATCACCCTCATTTGATACCTTTGGTTGACAAAAAGTAAGTTGGATTTCACATCCCCTTAGCTAGAGGGGTACCTTTGATACCATGGGTTTACTAATTCTGAAGGTAAGTATATGGTTACTGAGCTATGGCTCTCGAAATAGTTTGACTCTTAATGGAATTCACCATGTAAGAAAGTAGACTATAACACTCATTTGTGAAGTAATAAGAAAAGATTGCTAAAAATACCAGTTCTAATGAATAACCTAGCTTGTCTAAAGTAACTAAAACCTATAAGATGGACATGGATAACAACTGATATGGTTGGCATTGATACCTGTAAAACACACCCAAGGCTAACTGAAGTGTTGTTTTGTTTGGATGGATGCAGGTAAGGACTCTATCTTATCTTGGAGGGCTTTTTTTTCTTTGGCAAGCAACCTTACTTTAATGATGTACTCACTGAAGAACGGGGAAGTTCTTTTACTACTTGTCTTACTGAAAGAGGATCTCTTTCCTACAATCATTGTACCTAAATAATTCTGATATTGAGTTATTTTTGTACATATCAGTTCATTATTCCTTGGCCAGTTGTCTTCTGAATGTAAAAATTCAATTATGTCTTATTAGTTAAGATTTAAACAGCTACACACACATCCGATACATAAGGTTTTTCCTCTTTTTGGGGGAAACCGGGATGCTGGCCTAAGAAATTATCTTAGGAATGGAGCTCTAATTTGGGCCCACAATCTATAAACCCTTTATTGGTAGACTGGTGTTAGGTGGCCTTTTTTAGACTCTTTTTCTGGTTCCCTTCTCACGGATACCATAGTCTCTGACTTTGCCGGTTGAAGGTTTGCAGGACCAAGCATACATTACTATTTAGATACTTTGCTAAATTTTATGTTACCTCTGTTTCAGGATTGCTCACGTTATAGAATGACAGCTCGCATGAGTACTAATCACAACCCTGAGAATCATGCAAAGATTCTTGATCAGATTAAGCTTTACCTTAAAAACCATACACCAAAAAATGCCTTGGCAACTAGGACTAGACCTTTCCTTGCTAGGAAATCCAAATTATGTATTACATACTATGGCAAGAAAAAGTAAACCTGACCTCACTGTTTTTGTAGACTCTTGCTCTATGTCAAGGACTGGAACTAACCTTGGAGCCCCTCTCAATGGCCTCCTCTCTTGTCCTCAGATGTATTAACAGTTTGGATGCTTCACAGCTTATTTATGATTCGGCACTTGCCTCAGATAAAAAACTCTCTGTCTTGCATATGTTGTCATTTAATGACTGGGTAAAAATTCTTGCTACATTGGACAAAGACCCCCTAGAAGTTGTTAATTTGTTGTTCCAATACATTTCCCAACTTCTTGTCCTTGCTTCACAATATCAGCAAGAACTTGCCCTGTTCTCCTCATCTGGAGCCGAGCTGTCAAACTTCCTTAGAAAAATTTGTGGGCTTAACCCTTCATTTGTTTGCACTCCAAATACCCCTTCCATCCCTCCAAATGGTGGCATATTCTGTCGAGATAGTGCAGCTTTGGAAGCAGTTAAAGAGTTTCAAAGTAATCTTTGCTCCCTCAATGATGTTAACCTCCTTGAGATGGTACCAAAAATCTCTAAAGTGTTTCCTGTCTTACCAATAAGACAAATTGAATCTTTTGGAGTTGATCATCAACTGTGGGTTCTGCCAAACAAAGCCTTCTTGGCTCCTATTCTTAGTGAAACTTGGGTGTACCTGGCCAACCTTCCTACCTCAAGTGTAGAAGACTGTAAATTCAAAATTCTCAAAGGTGGATAGTTCTTGGACAAAGGAGAACTGATTAAAGCACCCTTTAACCTACATCTCATCGACCACTCCAAATGCCCCTCAAATGCTGGATTGTACATACGTACTAAGGGTAGCATGGAATTTGCTAAAAGTAACCCAGATTTCTACACTGAGTCCATATGGAACATCTTCCGCCCCTCTGTGAAATGTGCATGCAGATTTCTTGACCCCGAAGCTACCTGTGATTCAAGCATTATGTGGTTTGATCATGCGATATGCTTTATCCTCAACCATCTCGATTCATTATTTCTAGAGAAACCAGTCGACTTCCATCTATCCCTTATCTGCTCTTGGCTAGGAGGGCAGGCTAAGCAGATTGTGATTACACAAATTGCCTTTAATATCTTCCGTGGTCTTATGCATGATATTCTAAAAGAGATTAAAGCAGAAGAGCCCAGTCTATACCTCACCACTTATGCTAACTTTAAAGGAGTCAAGTTCATCACTAATTTGCTTAAACCTTGTATTGAAGATGATGATTCTCGTGCCCTGAAAAGAGCTAACTCTCTGGCTACTCTCTACTCTTTCACCTCGTTTTTTACACCTAGCTCCTCGAGTAATCGAGGAAAAACTCGTAGCTTTACAAGAGGGAGAGGCAGGTTCCTTGTTATCAGAAACTTCCCTGAATCTAACCCATGAATATATTGCAGGTCTCTACAAACCCGTGTGGAAGAAGAGTTCTCAGCAAAGAAGATTCGAAATGTGGTGCTATCTACGTACACTGTCTTTTTCACAATATACTTCTCGATTGGATCTTAACAAAAAATCTTTTTGTGAGTGCTTCGACTTACTTTTTGGGAATCATAGACTGCTTGACAATATTCTCATTGGATGGAAATATCATCATCCTATAAAAGGATTAGTATTAAATAATGACTTTCTTAGACAAGAAACAATCCCTTGCTGTACATGCATTCAATTTACCTCATTCTGCAGGAATTGGTAACCATGTTTGTACTCAGGATCTCAACAATATCAATAATGTCACAATACGTAAATTATTGTCCAAAGGGCTCAATCACATACCTAACAATTAAAAAACCCCTTACCTTGCCCTAGCAGCTTTACTTAGCTGCCTCATTGACCTTGTCAGTGCTCTCCGACTGGAGATGACAGTCCTACCATACTTAAAGGAATTAGTGAAGGAAGGCTTCCTTTATAAAATTTCTCTACTTCCCAGGAAGTGGCTTTCTTCTGATAGCTCTTGGCTTACACCTCAACTAGCTCTTTATTTTCAACTAATCTTAGATAAATGGTTAGTGGTCGGACTTGACAAAAGCGCCAACTGCCCTACTATTATGTGCAAACACCTTGCTTGGAAAGCAGCTCGGGATCGAGTATCAGGTAAAGAATTCTGTCATACTAACAATAAGCCACAAAATATCTCTAACAAGTTCGCTAAACATTTAGAACAACTTGATACTCTATTAGTAGCACCAGGTTACCAGTACTATTTCCTACATATAAATTCCACAAACATAAGTTCAGATGGATATCTGATGCCTCTAACTGTATCTTCACAAATATCACCAAAGACATTACTCTTTGCCTTGATGTTATTCTTACAGAATTTGAGCTCATTTGTGCAGAGAAGTAGAGAATCTGCAAGGATTTCCTAAATATCCAATACAATCCCTTCTGGCTAACAAAAAATGCCACAGAAGTCACACTCAACCTTCCTCAACATATCTTCCACATCTTTACAGCTGATTTTACACAATGCTATGAAAACATCACACTTAGTGGAGATCTTGGCCTTAAGACTGTTTTAGCCAAGGTGATTAACTTAGCCTTTACCAATGCTAAAAAGAGAAAGCATCATTTTATCTCCCTATCCAAGAAACCTAGATGGATTCAAGCATCTCACTCCGTGCTTCCTCTACACTTCAATGAAACAAAACTTTGCTCCTATATTTTTGGCTGTTAAACAACTGCACTATTATTGCAGGCAGCTGCTGCTTCAATCAATGCCTTGGCATCCCTATGGGCTTCTCTTGCTCACCACTTATGTGTAAAATTTATCTGGCTTTTTTTGAATACAGATGGTGTCTTAAGAACATGGAAGCTAACCATAAATACTTCCACTATTCAGTCATACTTTTAGATATATGGATGGCCTGCTTAGTATTAACAACAGATTGTTCTCTACTGAGATTGATCTAATCTACCCCCACTGCCTAAAAATTGAGCCTACCTCCCTCCCAGAAAATTCGACTCTTGGGGACTTTTGCAAATCAGCCCAATATCTTAACCTTTCAATATCCCTTCACTCCCCATCCACAGGTGGATATGACCTTAGATTTATCTGGACAAAGGATCTTCTTAATCTGCCTCACATAGAATTCATCAAAAGAAATAGTAATAGGCCATACAAAGATTCTATCTGCTCCTGTATTAGCATTCTTTACTTAATCTGCTACTCTTCATCTACCCCCTCTTTGGCCTGGGAAGAGATTTCTGTACTAGTTAAAAAATACTGCCATAACGGATTTAATCACAATGAGATCCGAAACACCATCATACAAGCTCTCACTCGGCATAATTGGCCTGGACTATTATTCCAAAAAGAGAGTCTCATCTCTCTCATAAGGTAGTAGGCCCATACACAATGGGCCTACTACAGACCCCTTGTGTGTGGTGCCTGGGTTAGGGCGGGTACACACACACACACACACACACACACACACACACACACACACACACACACACACACACACACACACACACTTGGGTACTTTTAATACTTTGGTTCCTTTTTCCTCCTTCTATATATCCCCCCCCCCCCTCCCCCCCTTCCCCTTTTTTTTTCTTAGCACTCATTAAACAACAATGGGATGCTGACTCACAAAATACCCCTAATGGGCTATGGGACTATGCCCTTGCATAAATAACTCTCTTGGAATAAGGAGCGTGAGTGAAACACTGGGCTCTCATTACATCTGGTAGGCGGCCTGCGTATCCTGACTTTGGATCTCCCCTTGCAAGGATTTCTGTGCATCGCTTGATGACACTACAGGGCGGCTCGCCTCTCTCATAGATCACGCTCGGGAACAAACTGTCCAAACCTCTATAAATAAGGTGAGGGCGCACCTTGCCCCTCACTTAGCCTGTGTATATTTTCTGTTGTTTTGACTAAAGGTGGTTTACTGCTTGCTTCATTGTTCGAGCTATGGAGCTCACTACTCAAACTACTCAGGTTTTCTTCTAGGCTTTTTTACCTCACGCCCGTGTTGAAAAAATCTTTGTACTTTGATGATTTGTTGCTTCTAGTAGCATAACATTTGGTTGGTACTGCTTACATTAGCTCTCATAGTAGCATTAAAATGTATTCAAACAAAAGATTTTTCAATTAAAGGAACTATGTTTTTTTTGGTAGATAGGGTTTTTTTTGCTGTTTTTTGGAAAGGAACTATGTGCAGTATACTGCGATATGATCTTGTAAATGGGTTTTCTTTAAAACCGATGCAGGGAATTACCGTCTGCATGCTTTATCTAATCTCGGCATAACTAGTCTTTTTTAGAAAAATTGGGGTTATTCTTGACCTTTATAATAACTGAGGCGCTGTTTAATTTTGCATTAATGTACGATTCTCACATTTCCTAGTCTCGGCATAACTGGTTTTTTCAAAAAATGGGGATACCCTTAGCGTGTGTAGCAACAGAGGCACTAGGTACTCTATAGCACTGTGCGTGCTCACATTCTGAAGAAAGGATCATCATTTATATTTGAAAATAAAGCTGGTTATAACCCAATGTTTTGGGCTTGCTTATGGTTTATGAAATGGTCCTCCGTTCAAACTATTTGAGAAGGTAAGTATATGGCAGTTTTTGGCTTCAACAGTAGCTCGGAAAGGAGTGTACCTAGCAGTCTTGCTATTGTACTAACCGGTTATACTGGTATCTTATTGGTTATTAAAGAAAAGCGAGGTAGTTATCACCCTCATTTGATACCTTTGGTTGACAAAAAGTAAGTCGGATTTCACATCCCCTTAGCTAAAGGGGTACCTTTGATACCATGGGTTTACTAATTCTGAAGATAAGTATATGGTTACTGAGCTATGGCTCTCGAAATAGTTTGACTCTTAATGGACTTCACAATGTAAGAAAGTAGACTACAACACTCATTTGTGAAGTAATAAGAAAAGATTGCTAAAAATACCAGTTCTAATGAATAACCTAGCTTGTCTAAAGTAACTAAAACCTATAAGATGAACATGGATAACAACTGATATGGTCCATTGATACTTGTAAAACACATCCAAGGCTAACTGAATTGTTGTCTTGTTTGGATGGATGCAGGTAAGGACTCTATCTTATCTTGGAGGGCTTTCTCTTCTTTGGCAAGCAACCTTACTTTAATGATGTACTCACTGAAGAACGGGGAAGTTCTTTTACTACTTGTCTTACTGAAAGAGGATCTCTTTCCTACAATCATTGTACCTAAATAATTCTGATACTTAGTTATTTTTGTACATATGAGTTCATTATTCCTTGGCCAGCTGTCTTTTGAATGTAAAAATTCAATTATGTCTTATTAGTTAAGATTTAAACAGCTACACACACACACACACACACACACACACACACACACACACACACACACACACACACACACACACACACACACACACACACACACACACTTGGTCACTTTACTTTGCCTGGGTTGCTTCTTCCTGAATTCACACACACTTCACTCTTGCTTTGGTCTCAATAGTGTGATCTGATGGTTATACTGCCTTGTGTAGTGCTCACCTTGAAGAAGTAACCCGCATGATAGACTACGTCTATTGGAGGTAATAGATGTACTAATTTACATTGTTTAATTTAATCTAATGGATGTTTGATTGGGTTCATATATATCCTTCACCCACATGCAATGGGAGCATACTGGTTTAAAATAAACCTTAGGACGGACACACACACACACACACACACACACACACACACACACACACACACACACACACACACACACACACACACACACACACACACACACACACACACACACACACACACACACACATCACATGGGGCTTTACCTTATACACCAAATTTAACACATGGCTACTGCGGGTTAGCTTTCTTGCTTACATATTGTCAGGGTTTAGGCCTAATACTCATATGTGGTCTAAAGGGTTCTCTAAGCCAAAGCAATGTTAATTTTTTGGTGGGTGGACTCCCCCTTAACACTCCTACATTGTGAACTCATTGGGTACTTCCCTCTGGTTTTTGGCGATGATCGTGGCCATTGAGTGCACATTGAATTAACCCTCATCTCCCAAGGTGTTGACTTCACTCTACCCGCATGCTACTTCATACACTCCTGACCCCTCCTTATCTCTCTTCCTTTTCCTTTTTCCCTCATCCCCCTTTGTCTTCCTGTTTTGCTACACTGTGAAGGCGACTCCATAGATGATGCCGTGTGTTGGCTCTCACAAAAACTGAGATCCCGTGGGCAATAAATGGGATTGTAGCTCTTGTACCGATTGTGAATGAAGCTAACTCCACTCAACAAGCTTACCTACTTAAACAAGGTGAGGGGTTGTTTTACTCCCTCACTTAGACTTGTTTATTTCATTGTTAAAGAGAGAGTGAGTGTTACTGTGGGTGATCCGGTTTTACTCCTCACGCCATGGAGATTACTGAGCAACCAATTGATGCACATGTCAAAAATTCATTTTTTCCTTTGTGGTCGTCTGCATAAAATTAAAAATACTAGGTTTTGCTCTGCTGCAAGTTGTTCTTGACCTTTTCTTTGACTCAATTTAGCCTCATTTAGCGTGTATTACTGGTTTTTGTGATGCATTCTTCCTAGTGGCTAAGGCCGAACCGATCTCTCTTATTTGGTTAAAAAAAACTCACCACTCCGTGCTTTGCTTTTAATGGTAGCTGCTCCGACTGGTTGGTGACAATATCTTGATCGCTTTGAGGGAATGTTTTTAGATGACTTTGAGCTGTATAATGTCCGCATGTTGTTGTTATCTCAATTAACTTTTGGTTTTGCACTTACTGTGATAAAAGAAACATGTGGCTTGATTATTTAAGGGGGGATTGATTGAGCAATGCTGGCTCCTTCCCATGGTTCCCTCTCAAATTTGGGTACAATTTCCCAGTTTTTTAATGGATGTGTGGTGTTGATCTGATAGCTACTAGGTATATCGACTAGTCCTCGGATTTACATTTTTATAAGAGAAGCTTCTCTTTCATTTGATAACAAGCTTGATGTTGTATATTCTTACTCCCGTAGGGGTTACACTTAGGATGGATGGCTAGTATGCCTATGGTTATTGAGATTGGCTGTGATTTTGGTTTGACTTAACTTCACCAACGGGTTATCAAAGTTTATATGGACAATGATTGCTATGGCAGTACATTATTGAGAGATGGTTCTTGTCTTCATAGGATATGATACTAAAGAAATTCAATCTGGCTATAGGATTGAATAGATGATTTATAACTTACGATCAAAACTTTGGCTTATACTGAGTATAGCTAGACTCCTTTGCTGACTCATAGCTCTAGTTCTAAGGGCTTTAATATATTTCAAATGTCAGATTTTGTAGACCATGACTTGATACTTTGGCTTGTACTAGGGGTTCTAATGGGAGTATTTTACCTACTTGTTGAACAAACCACTCTAGGCAACTTTTTGCTTTATACCGTCCAAACACTGTTGGTTTCAATAGATGATAAATAATCTCAGTAGTCTGTGGATTTTTTACTTAATATGTTTTTATGAACCCGATTATTTATAGGTGGTGTTGGATTGCTACGTTGTGTTTCTGGCTCGAAATGCTTAGCCGATATAGTGCTTTTGAGGTTTTTTTGCTTAGGTTCTACATGCCACTTTTGATGGCTTGGGATGACTACCTGGTATGAGGTCAAGAAACTTTTCTATTTAAAAATGTTTTGGTGATATGGTTAACTTCACTGACTGATTGATGGCTTGGGCTGTTTCACCTACTTACTAACACACCTGGCTCACCCGTGCTGCATACTTTGGTGATGGGAATTTCATAACCTGCCTAGGGCTAGTCTTACACTAGTCTGATAGCCTTGGTTTGCTGCTCCTAGATAATAAAAATGATATTAGTTCTGACTCATGTTGACTAGGAACATTGCTAGCTCCTGATGCTTTCATCGATCTGTTGTTAGTAGGAATTCTAATCCATCACTTCTGAAACTAATAGAGCTATATGACCTAGCAGTGCTTGGGCATCTGTTGGCTTGGAATGCCTAGCCGATATAGTACTATTAAGATATTCTACTTTTGAGCTTTGTAATACTATACCCTATGGTAGGTAAAATTTGGGTTTTCTTGGATCACTCACTCTCTTATGATCTTAGTTGAGTTGTGATACTTGGCTACCGACAATTTTTCATTAATGACATGTTTGAAAAAACCACTATAAACTATAAGTGGTTTAAGGCTTATTGCAAGCAATGCTTACTGGATGCTAGCATATGGTTTTTCTGACTCTAATAATAAATTTCTACCTCAGATGTAGGTTTAGCTTGGCATAAACTGTCACCTAAATTATTAGATAATAATTGACATACCTTCTTAAACACTATGAGTGAACCTCAGTAATGGGCTGGATATTAGCTGGTTGAGGATCTTGCTTATAACACGTGTAAAATCATAGGCCTATTTCTTGATTATAAAAACCGCTTTAGATTGTAAGTAGTTCTAGCAAAAAGGCTGCTTCGAAATAATGCCACTTGTTGGCTCGGAATACCTGGCTGATTCTGGGCTGCTAGGTTTTTCTACTTGGTAATGTTTTGATGTTAGACATGTTAAAATGTTCACTTTAGCCCTTTTAGGTTGGAAAGGGGGTGTTCTCATCACAAACCTTGCTTATCAATGGTGCATACTTTGAGAAATGCTGGTTCATAACTTACCTAATGCCTGGTTGATATTACCCTCTAGTAACTAGCTTTTGCTAATGATTATTTAACTAGGAAGCATTTAACATTTGTAACTCCTAAAATACGTGCCTTAAAAACTAGTCAGTTGTATTGTATAGATAGTTAGTGAATAAACCTTAGATTGTTTGGACTAAGATGTGATTAAACCATTTTTTAACCATATATTTCATTGCAAACAAGAACACCTTAAGGCTTGAAAGTGGTTTAACAAAAAGGCTTCATGGGATAAAAAATGGTTAAACACTTGGATCAAAAGGGTTATGGCCTTGTGATCAGAACTTAATCTAATTAATACATATAATTCCCTTAAAAAATGGGTTACCTACTTACCTTTACAACGTATTTTACTGATACCACTTGAATTAGAAGGGGTGATGGCCTTCTAATCACAAGCCTAAAAAATGAATTTTATAAAATCCTTTTGAAACACACATTTTACTTGATAAGGAGGAGTAATTGCCTCCAGGTCTCATTGGCAGGTCTCATTGTGACAGCCTCATTACATTTTTTCTGGGAATGGATCCTTGGTGAATTTCACTCTTCATGGATCATAGGTATAAGTTTAAAAAGGTTTTAAGTAGGACATAGATAACAATTGATAGGGTCTGTTGACACTGCTAAAATGTATTCAAGGCTAATGAATATGTTGTCTTGTTTATATAGATGCAGGTGAGGACTCTATCTTTACTTATGATCTTTTTCGCTTTGCTGCTATCTGTCACCGACATACTTGGCCTCTGTCACTTTAGTATTTGTTGTTCTTAACTATCTTAACAATTGATAGGGTTCGTTGACACCTGTAAAACGTATTCAAAGCTAACGAATTTATTGTCTTGTTTATATGGATGCAAGTGAGGACTCTATCTTTACTTAGGGTCTTTTTGGCTTTGCTGCTATCCGTCACCGACATTCTTGGCCTCTGTCACTTTAGTATCTGTTGTTCTTAACTATCTTATTTACAAATCACTAGAATGATACCTCATTCTTACTATAATGTACAAAAATGAATCAAAGACCGAGTTGTTTTTGTGCTAATCCTTGTCCTTTGTCTAAAGCCAACTGTCTTTTGAACTGATATGTTCTTTTGTGTATAAATATTAGTTTAAAAATACACACACACACACACACACACACACACACACACACACACACACACACACATATTAAGGGAAAACTAGTTATATATATTTGTGTGTGTGTGTGTGTACTATGAACATACATACATATTTATTCAGGGAAAACTAGTTAGATAATTGAATTTTATGCCAATTCTATTGTATTCTCTTGGATTTATTACTAAAATATCCAAAATTTGACCTTGAAAATCAATGTCCAATGGAATTTCAACCAAGATTTTGTCATTTTCAACCGAGAAATATACATTACAAGCAGGGATATGTGACCACTATCCAATGCATATGCACTCTTGCCCAATCTTTTGCCACATCATTTGGGATTTTTTTGAGTACAAACACTTAGAACCATGGGCTACTATATAAAACACTGTTTATATCTCCTTTTGTTATTATTTATTCCAATGTTGTGGTGCCTCCCCATCTAGAGAGCAAATTTGCTTGTTCGGTTTTCCACATCCCTAAAATTTTGGTGTAGAAATCACGTGAAACCCTCCTTTTTAGGGATTGCTCCATGTAGTAGGTATCATTTTTCTCCTCTTTTATGATTGCTTGTGGTGCGGTAGCTACCTCTGCTCCTCCATCCACATATTGCTTCCTTCACTAGTCTCATAAACTGGACATGAATTACCATTTGTATGAAAACTTAAGAAATCCTTTGCAAGAGTGTTTGTTAAAATTTATGCGGTGCCTTTGAGATATTAATTTCCATAGCTTTCCACAATTTTTTTTTGAGAGGATGTAAAAATTTGTTTCTTGATTATGTGACATGTAAAAAGTTTTGTCTTGCAGTTCCATAGCTTTGCTCACACCTTTTTCTTTACTATGTGAAACGTAAAAAGTTTTGTCTTGTATTATTCTACTTCAAAAGCCAAGCTCTCATATAATCGCTATCCCTAGTACTTTTAAAATTGATACACCCGCGGATGGGAGTCATTATATACTTATATAATCACACAGTAATATTAGTATGACAAAATTTATTTTGTCCTCTTTGGGAAACATCAAGTCGATTTGCTAGCTATAGCATATGGTTGTCCTTGCTAAACAATCACCGTACCACCACATGCACATGGTGTCACCCATAATAAGGTCAAGGGAATTTCAATCTTGAATATGTTGAGAAATCTTTTGCAAAGTAGGCAGAAGATTTTTCCAAGTGATAACACGAACATAATAAACAAGGAATTCATACTCTATTGGATGCTTGCCCAAAAGTCAATTAACCATACCTTCCAAAGTGATAATCTTGCCACAAACAAAAATCTCGTCTTGCGAGGAATAAGAGCTTGAATAGAAGGAAACTATAAGTACTATAGGTGTAGCAGAGTCTTCTCACAAGCAAGGATCTGTCTGGGGTAACTGCCTCATATAGATTGCAAAAGTTGTCCAAAATCTTATGTGTTAATTGAAATAATGTAAGAAGTCAAATCACAAAATCATCATAGTTGATGCAAAGGTAGAAAAATACCTTGTGGTTGGTTTTGTTCTAGGTATCAATCCTGGCTTGTGTAACAACTGATGATAAAGTACCCAGATCTAGTAAATAATAAATTGGTTGAAGAGATAAGAGGCCACTGAGGTAGAAGTGACAAGAGAGAGACATCCTTATCTAGCCTTGTAGCAATCCCAAAAGTATGATAGATTGGGAGAACATGGACAACATAAATTTAAAAGGTATTCCTAATGGCTTCAAATTTTTTTAAAGGTTCTAATCCAAAGATTTTACTCAAAAACAAGAAAAACAATGCGTTAATCTATAGCACGTAACAATAGGCAATGACGAAGCACATAGATTTGCAACAATATTACCTAAGAAAGATGAATACAACATTGAGAGAGAGAGAGAGAGAGAGAGAGAGAGAGAGAGAGAGAGAGAGAGAGAGAGAGAGGAGAAAACACTAAAGAGAACTTAGAAGAAAACGTTAAAGGAAAAATGAAAGATTAGAGAAACACCTATTTATATGGACAGAAAAGGTCTTTTGACTTTCCATCTGCATTTGTCTTTTGACTTTCTAGCTTCATCTGTCTTTTCATTTCCTAAACTCACCCTTCACTTATGCACTTGATATGTTTTGAAATAATTTTTATGTTTTTGAAATTGGGGAGACCTAATGGCCAACATGATAAAAAAATGGCATTTTTGTGGTAAGTAAGCCATTCCCACAAGTCAATTGCCATAAGAATAACCATAAGCTTCATCTTTCAAATGAAGCCAACATATCTGCAAGGTAAAGTAAGCACACCAAAAAATCTAAAAGTCTCCTGAAGTAGAACTAAAAGACGTGCCTAAAAATCACTACCATTGTCATAAGCTGAAGCCTTTTCATTGCATCATCAGGTAGAAGGCCGCTCCCAGTGCAGCTCTTCGTGGCTCCAACTATAGGGTCGCATACAATTTTCTACCGTCATCGTCATGGGATGTTCTCATCAAATGATGCAAAGCAAAGGTTTCTCTACCTATGCTTGCAACATAGTTATTACAATGTGCTTCCAAATGCTTCAACCATCATGTTTGCTCCAAGTAGTACACTCACAAGAACACAACTGCTTCAATGTATATTTGCCAAGTGTGGCACATTGTATAGGACATGGTTTCTTGACAAATTTTTTGTGATGAAGCGGTCTCTTGAATATATTGATTGTAATTGTATTGCTCAAAAAGCACTGAGATGGTTTTAGGAGATACAAAGAATGTCTTTTCTTTAGATGTGGACATCTATGGTTTCAATTTGATGTTGATTACAAAACTTACTTACTCCGCCATTGGGTGGAAAAGCTTTTCGTAGTTTTTAGTAGATGCAAAGAGGCAGTGATGATGATGCAAATTGCATTCTAAAAGTGGGAAATATTGTTGGAGATTGGGAAATGTTGTGGTGACCATGAGAAAAGTCATTTGATCAATACATATCTATGACTATAAGTTCAAGCAGTTGTATGTCGCAAGGTAAAAAGCTTGAAGGTGAGCTATCTTCTATCTTCTCCATGCTGACCTCCTTTGGTTGGCATGTATGTCAAGGATTGTGCACACTTGTAAGCTCAACAAGTTCTTGTTGACCTTCCTATCTGAGATGCATCTTCTAGGATGTAGTGCTTATAGGATTTTAACAAGGGGAGGTCCAAGAAGATCTAGGATTGACTCATCAGATCCGAAGAAAGGGAATCTCTCCAAAACTATGCTTTCATCTTGAAGGCTTGTAATATTATGCAAATCGCAACACTCCAAGAAGGGAAGCTTAAGATATGCTTGCCTACACGAGAAGCCATTTGTTTGTATATGGATCTTTATCCTCTTCTTGGGGGTTGCACACACCTTTTACCAAGAGAAGGGGAGAGTTGGATCTTTCTGTAACATTTTTGATTACTTTCACCATTATCAATATGCAAGTCTACACAATCTTTGCTACCCAAGATACAACCGGTATGTTTGAAAACTTCAAGGTAATGAATTTCTCTCGATGCATTGTAAATCCAAAAAAAGGTGACAAGCAAACATGATCCTTCAACACTAGAGGAGAAGCGTATAATAGCCCTTTAACACTAGAGAAGAAAACAAGTAAATTGGAGGACATATTTTCTATGGTTTATAATAATTGGGTGAGGACCGATGCCACCCCATGCTATATATATGTAACAATTTGTTTTAGCAGATACATTGTGTGAATACTTAATGCATTGATCATGATCTTTTGAACCCATATCTAAGAACTTTTAGCACTAATGACATTTCTACTTTTCCATTCTTATGAGGTTTGGATGATTGATAACTTGTATATACGTACTTTGGGATCAATTTTTGACATAAAATATAAGTACATTTATACTCTTTTATTAGAACATATCCATTGGTGATTTACTTCATGAATGTGACTTGAATTGTATATATTGTGTGCTTCCATACATCCAATTCAGCCACAAATTCTTCCTTTTGAATAAACTATGGCAAGTATGATAAGATTAGAAATCATTACATTCAATCGTTCACAAGCTATTTTTGTATGGCTCCTCTAACAAAGTCTTTTTCTTCACGCATTACAAAATAAATTGAATCTTCTAAAAAATGATACCTCACTTGATTGAGCTTTACTTTGTTGAGGCTATTCATAGACATTTCATTCAGTAAAGAAAGATCACACCACCTAGTCTTGCCTATGGGCATAAGACATCCCATACGAGTATTTTTTGAGTAGCTAGAGTGTTAGTTAAGCCAATTGGTCCACTCCACTCTTACATAGGGTGGTATGAGATACAAGGGCCTTGGTTTCCTTGGATTCTTGTGTTTTGGTGGTTGGTGTAGGAGTTGCATGGCACATCTTGGTTACAAGCGTCTTGATTTTACCTAACTGTGAAGCTAGGAAGGAAACTATGTAATTATTTATTACTTCCTACATCTAGGGAAGCTAGTGAGGTCAAACAAAAGGTTGAAAGTACTTAATTTTTTATGAGTTGTATGGGTATAACAATTCTTAATGGACTTCTCACCAACCTTGTTTAGTAAGAATAATAATGGATCTATGTGTGTGCATGGATTAGTTGCAATCACCATTAAAAATAGGTATTATGTGCAAGTTATCTACAAGCCATTCTATCATGAGTAGATTTGCACGATGAATGCACCCAAGGTGTAATTTTGGAAAATAGTTAGGCACTAGAAGTTTTTACTTGTACCTAATCAGGTTAGACTATCATGTCTTGAATGAGCCATAGTGATAAGGATATTAGAAGGCCACCATAGGCACCACCTCGCATACCTCTACATTTGACACCTCCGTTGAGTAGTGAGATTCTTATTTGGTCTCTTCATATCTTGACATCAACCCATGAATACTAGTTCAAACTTTGGAAGGAAGCAATGTGGTTTTTGCTGAGTTGAAGAGCTCATATGCTGATGAGTTTTGAATGGACCATAAGGTTCCTTTAGTTCAAGCCATATTGATAATCGATTGAGGGGTAGTGATTTATCCAATGACCATGTAAGAGCATTTTGTCAAATTTGAAGGCTGTTCCTTGCATGATTTTCTGAAGAGGTTGCTGTTTCAGCAATGTAATTATATGCAAGAAGATATCATGAAAAATATCTTTGGCCATAAGATTTTTGATGCTAGGTAAACCGTTTTGTGTGAGAGAGGGGACATGTTTTGTGTCAATGTTATCAAAGAAAGAGGCTCTATTCCCATTGACACTCAAGTTAGTCCCACTATAAATGATGTCCCTTTGGAAAATCTTGCTAGAATGACTTTTTGACATATTTTATCCCTTGACTAATCACGGAGAGGCAACTTCTTAAATTCAAAGAATTAGAAGGGACAAAATAGCACCCTTCTAACGGGTCGATATTGTAGAATATAAATGCACCAATGCAAGATGAGCCTGCACTATAAATTGGCAAGATGAGCATGCACTACAAGTATACAACCTAGGAGAATGAAGTACTTTACAAGTATTGGGAGTAACTTTGAGGTGCCATTAGGGATTGAACTAGGGCCCCTTCACACCCCACACCACCACTTCAGTCACTAGCTTACAAGCCAATTGACCCAAGTTACTCTTACATTACACAGTACTTCATAAGAAAAGAAATAATATCTCCTATTAGGCCTTCATATACAATTTAGTGGAACTTCTGGTTGCCTATATGTAGCTTGTGCTAATGAATGCTGAAAGCTTCCTCATAATATTGAATCCCCCTAACAATCCTCACT
Source organism: Adiantum capillus-veneris (assembly GCF_014529385.1). NCBI lineage: Eukaryota > Viridiplantae > Streptophyta > Polypodiopsida > Polypodiales > Pteridaceae > Adiantum > Adiantum capillus-veneris. Next base: position 85,555,455 of record NC_140950.1, read on the forward strand.
ACTTTACCGTGAATTATGATGAGGCAGTGACCTCTATATACCGACAATCATCAAAATACACTATTATTTGGCAAAAAGGAAGCTACTACATGTCACTTTGCGTTGGGTACAGTGCAGCATCCATCCCTTCTTGTCCATGAAATCGCAGCATCATCCGACATTTAAACTTCCACCTTGGGTGTACTAGGCATTTCAAAAGGGTGTAAGTTGGTGTCCTCACCTCCAGCCTGCATATACCACAATTAACTTAGTGTTATAACAGACCTCTTGAGAGTTCATCATGGAAAAGCTTGCTCTATTTACCCTTCTTGAGGACTCCAGACGATTCAAGACAACATAAAAGACTCACCTCCAAACTGGGGTTTGGAGAAAACAAAGTGATGGTGTCCTTGTTCCATGCAATGCCACTAAAAAATAAGAGGAAGAGTGTTAGAAAATTATAGTGCGAACTCTTTTTGGAAGCAACTGGCAGCATACTATCCATCATTCAAGTCTTTATCACCTGTAAGATACAACAAGCTGCCAGACATAGGGAACAAAAAATTCCTCTGGGCATTGGTCCTCTTCATAAGTGAACCGCAGTTGCGGAAACATCTGCATGACACAACAGAACAGCTTGAATTAAAGTTTCAATAATAGAAATGCTGGTGTCTTTGATTAACTCTCTGTCCTTTCCACCTTGATGCCCTCGCCTCGCCATGATCTTGTGATGGCCACTATTGCTTGGAGCACTGTTTCCACGCTCCATTCACCCTTATCTTTTTGAGCATCCAAATGAGTGTTGAAATGAGAAAGAACCTTTCATGCGCGCACATGCAAGGAAAATGTCAGCATTTGGGCTCAAGGCTTGAAAATAATCTCTACAGATACATTGAGCAACATGGCATAAGATGAGGCTCCAAGACATGAGAACCTTTCACGCACACACATGCACAAAAAAAATCCAGCATTTGATACTTTTGTAGTGGGCTGCAGGCCTCAAGATAATGTTTACAGATACATTGGCACAAGTAACAGTCGCAAAAACAACAGGGTAACTCCAAAAGCTTACAGAAATAATATTTTCCACGAGGTCAGTGAACAAGGGATGGTCTTGGAATGGCTTGAAAAGTTCTTGTCGATGAAGAAGAGCATATACAACCTGTTAAAAGATATATGTAACAATCCTATGACCAGTATCATATGAGCCCTGAATGAAAGACTCGTCATAATTTCAATCAGACTGCTACTTTACCTCAGGGTTATGCGGTAAAGCATAAGTAAGAATAGCGTTAAAAATCTCAAACACTAGGCGCAGGAAGTCTGTGTAGATGTGAAGCTCGGCAGACTGGAAAAATGAGAAATCACACCACATCAACCCTAGTAAGACAAAACAAAAAGTGAAACAGCATAAATCGATACAAAGTTTACTGCATCTCCTATTGTTTGCACTGCCTCGAAAGAATCCGTCCTTAAATCTGATGCCTTGCTTGCATTGGCCATCTTGAAGTATCTGAAGATGTATTCTTAACTCAATAGCTTCTTTGTGAACTTGAGAAATAAAAACATGTACTTAATTATACAAAAAACAAGTACAATCTTAAAGCTTCGTGAAACAACTATGAGTTTTCTGCATGAGAAGGAAAGTCAATTAAAGTCATTTTCTGATTGTGCATGCACTGCTACTTGCAAACTAAGACAAACAACTCTATAAAACAATGGTTGATGCTCGTTTCCAAAAAAAGGCGAATCAATTGTCCTGTGAACGTTTAAATACCTTGAGAGTATCATTCTGATTTAAGCTCTGGGAGAATTCATGCACTTCCTTGAAAATGTAAAATGAGTGAAGTCCTGCTGATATTCTAGAAACAGATGCTCTTTGATCTTTATTTAAACTTTGAACTTGGCTGTTTGAAGTGCACCACTCAAAACAGAATACAGGTATTAAGAGGAAGCTATGTCTTGGTCACAGAAATTAACGTACTTGCGTGACAACATTTCAAAGAGACTCACGAGCCTTTGAGATGCATATGCACTTAATTTGTAAGCATGAGGAGCCATATTGGACAGTGTTGCTAAACAATTCGTGTGCAAATAGACATCCTGCACCAAAAAACAGAATGAAAGGCCTCAATCAGTACACAATATCATCTGGACCTCTTGAAACCAATCATAGCTTTGAAAGAGAGCAGAAAAAACTTGAGCTTTAAAAAGGTAACAAAGAAAATTCTTTATGCCAGGGCTTAGGCTTACTCTCAGTGCAGCTAAATTGTACTTCACGGTCCTTATCAGAATTACAAACATCAATGAGCCAAGAGTTGTCTGGGTCAAAATTTGATCTTTAAACCATGACACTCCTGGTAAGACCTGAAAATCACGAAATAGTATCATTGCTTTGAAGATTATAAGGTCAGAAATTTAGAATTAACCAAATAAAAGAAGAATAAGCAATCAGAACAATTTTGGTTGACCTGAACATTCTCACAGGAGACCGTGTATGGGATACATAAAGAACGTAGTTGAAGAATCCTTTCCAGAAACGCTGTCAACGCTTGATGGATTGCTTTGAGCCGAATGTTAAGTCTAGAATGAACATGGCCTCTCCGATGCCGAATGCCATGCACATCATTATCATTATGGATATAAAATGTGGATGTTATAGCGTTATGAATGTAGTACAGGCTTCCTCATCCCGAAATTGTATGATGATGGACCTCTTCTCCGAGGTGCAACGAAATCAAAAGAAATGTTTATCTACATTTACAAAAGGCTTTGCCATGGAGACAAACTTTACCATCCTCAACACCATCTGACACCCACCCACACTCACCACCCCCTACACATGTTGCCCTTGCACCCCTCCACTTTTGTGCGCTACACCACCTCCCCATGTTCTGCGTTCTTCCATGGATAGTGCTCCACCAGCTTGGCACTTCTCACGAGCTGAGCACAGTGGCAATTGCTTAAGTGCTTTCCTAGTTAGCATGTAGAGTCCGATGCTATATCTCTCTTTACCTTTCACTAGAATAGGGACGTGGACAGACGCCTTCGCCATGGATTTTGTTGCTCACCATACTTTGTAGGCCATTCAGACTTGGGCAGGTTGCATTCTTCCATGCCTTGCCATGGAGGAGCTAGCACAGAGTATGGGAGCTAATCACTGGTTACACATAGAGAGCTGTTATTGTTTGCCGCTGGTATTTTTTGTTGAGCATACAACACGGATCCCTCACACCATGAGAGTATGGTCAGAGTCCACACTTGGCACTCCTCTCTAGAGTACTATGGTTCTTGGTATACTACGGTTCGCTTTTTGTTCCAAGACAGCTACTCCGACCCTTGCTGTATGATATTGATACTCTTCCTTTAGCTCTTGTTCCTTGGCTCAGCCAGGGGCCAAGAGAGTTCGTTGCTAGTTTCAGCCTTGTAGCAGCTGTTACGGTTCATGTATATCTTTTGAGTTTCATACGCATCGGATTTACTTCTTGTGTAGGAGCACAAGCTATGTCTGGACAACTATCATAGATGTGGTAAGCTGTTACCTGGGGCATCGCAGACTTTTTGGGAGATCTGCACTTGGATAGCATTATCCTAGCAATGGTGTATGCAATTCTGTGGGATCACATTGGAGGTGTTGTGTGCGCAGTCATGGCACATTTGTAAAAGGTAGAGCTATGTGGATTTTTCTTGCAATTGATGATGGAGTCATGTGTATCTATGCTCCTCCTTTAGCTCACGAGAGGGTCGAGTTTTGAGAGTAGATTGTGGATGTATCGCCTACAGAGTGGAGTCATGGATTGTAGAGGGAGATTCCAATGATATAGAGACTTTTGAGAATTGGCGAGCAACCATACCGCCTACTTTACCTTCTATTTTTCCACGAGAGAGATCCTTTTTGCAATTTTTGGTACAGATGCTTGGCATGTTCATCCTTGACTCGCACACAACAGTCTTTGCAATTTTCGTGGGGTTTCAAGAGACGGTTAGGTCGCTTGCCAAAGCGATCAGATAGATTCTATGTTGGCACTTGGGTAACATCTCATGGTGGGACGGTTACGATTTGGCCTGCTATAGTGTTATGAGATCATGCACCAATTTCTTTGCAATTGAAATTCCAAACTCTCTCTATGCCTATATGAGAATCATGCATCCCTGACTCTGTGTTGTAACGCTCTCTTGTCCTGGACAATTTAAGATATTTGGTCACTCACTGGTTCTTCAAATCCGGTGACTCATCGAGATGCATGAATTACTACATCAACTCGGGCTTGCAGACAAGTAGTGGAGATGCAGCGATGAGCTCTTTTTCGCAAGGCGCGAGAGTTACAGGATTGTTTGGGATGCATATGCAAAGCCCAGACAACTTGAGTAGTTCCTAGGAGATGGATTCCTAGGGGAGCGCGAGATTGACACCAGAGACTCTTGGCCACATTCAGACAGAGAAATCCGAATTCTCAAGTCATGCTTTGGTATCGACATAGAGACTCTTGAGGAGTTCCTAGGAGATGGATTCCTAAGGGAGACTCTGAAGTTGCGGAGCGGAGCTTAGATCGAGACACACACACACACACACACACACACACACACAGATACACAAACAGAGAGCTTACACAGTACGCAGAGAATTCGTTGAAGGGTTATCTCCCAAATCTTATTTATCCACACAAGTATAAGTGAGTATACACAAAGAGTTAGTGATAAGCGAGTTAGGCGGGCGGGCGGCCATATCCGTATGAGAGGCCACTTGGGCTTTAATCCCAACAGACTCTTGGCCACATTCAGACAGAGAAATCCGAATTCTCCAGTCATGCTTCGGTATCAACATGGATATCCAAATCCAATAGGATGAATAAGGATTTCTTTGCACATTTCAGGGAATGTCCCATAGGGACTTCCATTAGAACCTTGCCTAACAGGTTGTACACAAATCTTGGCGTGGTCCTTGGCATAGCTTTGAATTACCTTGAGTCCTTGTTTACTACAAGGTGATTGTAGCGCAGATAGTGTGTCGTGCTCTCTACAGTGGGTGCTCCTCAGTGCAATGTGCGCGACAATCTCACTGAAAACAGGAAACAATAGACAACAACTGAGCTCACAAAGACACAACAGCAGCAGTAGACGACAACAAATGACTCAACTACCTCAAAGAACTGATACAAACTCTGGCGTGGCAGCACACTCAGCTCCAGCCCAGGACTCTCAAGTACAATGGGGTGTCGAGGCTCAGATGTGCACGGATGGTGAAGACGTGTTGTGTGTATAGACTCACTCTAAACAACTACGCAAAGATGATCATCACCAAACCGCTACTACTCATATATACAACCATAAAGAGCGACCAACAGCTCATAAATGACAGCACCTAAGTCTATCTCCACTGAGTGGTGGTGGTGACTTGGCCACGATGTCCACTAGACCACCGTATCCCTGCTATGTGTCATTGCCCAACGAGTCCGTCCAGTGTGAACCGACCAGACCAAAGACCAACTGTAAAGTCCAAACTGTACTAATTGTCCTGTGAAAGTGACACTGTAGCCTGCTACAGGTTGCCCACCACAAGACCGCTTCCCGTCCCGGAGAGCGGAAATTGAAGAACTGAAAGATCTGCAACTAGGTCTACTACTGGTAAAAAACTCCAAAAGGTGATATCTACTGGTGGTTGGATGATGGAGGGGGAGGGGGAGGCTGATAGAAAGGTGGATAAGGAGATGGAGGCCATGTGTATGGTGGGGGATAGTGGCCATGAGGAGGGTACATTGGATATTGAGTGGCCATCCCATGAGCAGCAGCAGACTGAGTAGGGGCAGGTGGAAACCCAAGAAAAGACTGAGTAGGTTGAGAAGGTGGGACAGGTGCAAAACCAGGAAAAGATTGAGTAGGCTGAGAGAGGTGGATTGGGAGGGGAGGCCAGAGAGGGTCCATGAAACTGTTAGGAAGCCGATCCTGCTAGCTTAGACTCCATAGTAGTAGGATTTGTTTTCTCAGCTACTTGAGAATCCCCTGAATGAGCTTTGGAAACGTTTGTTTGTATCTGTGGTGCCATAGCACGAACTTGCGTAGAACTCGGAGTTGTAGCTGCAGCTGTAGCTGTTTGTGAAATGGCTATAGATTGGTATTTGGCACATGAGGGACACACCGCATGTACCACAGGAGAAAGGTCTTGAATTGCGGCCATATGATTTGCCTCTTTTAACTGTATTTGTTGAGTGCCGACAATATGTTTGAGATCCATTACCTATTGAGTGAGAATCTTTATGCGATCTTGAGCCTGAGCAATTAACATGTCCCTATCCATCGATCGTTGAAGGTGGCTGCGCACTTCCCTTTGCATGCTGTCACAGACAGCGCGGTGCAGACCGTTGATACCTTGCAATGAAATGGCTGCATCCATAATCGTTGAAATTGCTTTTCTGTCTACATCTAAAAGTCTGTCGGCTTGAGATACAAAATTGGCAAACATGTCAGGTTGCCCAGAGCTAGGTGTGTCAGAGCTAGATGCCCCTGCAGTACCCCTATGTGCCCCTGCACTAGTAGTGGTAGTAGTAGGTGGTAATGCCGACACCAGTGGAGAGTGTGTTTGGGTACCTACAACACCACTTACAAGAGGTGGTGTAAAAGTAGAGGTGGCCACTGAAGTAGTCATGCTCACTCTTGGGTTTGCGGTATTGATGTCAAAGATTTTAACCTGTGATTCAAAGAAGGGCAATGTTGCTAGCTCCTCTGTCGAATCCTTTAGTACTTTTGTCCTCTTGCGTAAAGTGCCTTTCCCTTTTCCCATTTTGGAACGTCCTTGTTCTTTGGCATCATCTTGCAGAGTGAGAACAGCGCTTGCATCTGCTTTTTGTTGCATAATTTGCACTACCCAATACATCATAGGGGCTGCATAGCAATTGAACCTCTCCGCTTTTCCTTTACGTTGAGTCCGAAATCTTTTTGCCCTGTCCTGTAGCGCCTTAAACAACAGATTGTGAAACGGATACGGCAGGCAGTGACAACGATAAAAAAATGCATCGCATATTCTTGGAGAAGCTAGAGAAGATGGAACTACTGCTCTTTCCGGTGCGCTCAATAAAAAATAATACTGTAAAATTAAGTACAGCTGCTGATTCCTGTGATAGTCTCCATGTGAGTGCAGCAACAGTTCTTGACACGCATTTGCAGTGTCTTCCGGGGAGAGATTCGAGAAGGTTTTTGTGGCGGGCAAAGGTGCTAGCACATTCAATATCCCCATAGCATGTCCGATATCCTCCACTGTAAGTGTAATTCCATTTAGTTTTGGAAAAGTAAGCAAGAGGGCACTCAGCTTGGCACTGGAGATTGTGCAGGACAAATCGGCCTGAGCCAAATTTTGGAGACCCAAGTGTATCATTTGCTGCTGAGAGAACACATCTTTGAGTGCCGGGTTTGGCGCCTGTAAATGATAGATCATTAGTAAGGGTACCTTCGAGATGGCACCAGAAGGGCGAGGCACCTGGAGAGTGGTGACCTTGCCAGCAGTGACTGATTGGGGTGAATCTTCCTCTGAAGATTCTCCGGAAAGTTGCTCTGAACTAGGGGTATAGTCTGATTTATTGTTAGCGCTATCCCACGAGGAGGCAGAGGACTCTTCCTCCGACTGTAGGTGCTGCTCTCGATTCCGAGTGCGAACCATATTGATAAAATATACCAGAGAATCTTTTGTACTGAATCTACAGTTGATAAATCTTTAAAAACCTGTAACCTGTGTTCTTAAGTCCTCACCTGAGACATTTTCTACAATTAAGGAGAGCTGGCACCGTAAACCACATTGAGATATATGTTGCTACCACAACCAAATACATGTAGCAAGGTCAGCCAAGGAGCACGGAGAGAGGAACGCTTGGTGATGGAGAGAGATGGTGGCAATGGAGAGAGGAACGCCTGGCGATGGCCAGAGATGGTGGCGATGGAAGTTGACTAAAGGGAAGTTCTTTGGCTGAAAACGATTGCAGAGAAGTTGCCTGTGCTGTTTTTTTTTCTTTATAAACACAGGCTGATTTTCGCTTTCTGATTTAAATTTTACGCTGAGTTGGAAATTAAAGCCAAGTAAGTATGGGCTTTTAACTTTTTTAATGTGGATTACGTGGAGACAGTTGGTCACCGAGGCGAGGGCGAGGCTTGCATCGACGAGGGCGAGAGGCGGCTTAGGCGACGGCGAGGCCCAGGGCCAACAGGGCGAGAGCGATGCCCAAGGGCGAGGCTAGCATGGCGAGACCCAGGGCCCGCAGGGCGAGAGCGAGAGGCAGCTTGGCGAGGGCGATGTCCAGCATGGCTAAGGCGAGGCCGAGGCCGGCAGACAACAGGCGGGCGAGGCCAGAGGCGAGGGCGAGGACCAAGGCGAAGGCGAGGGCGAGGGCCAGGACGAGGACTCATGCGAGGGCCAGGACGATGGCGAGAACCCAGGGCGAGGGCGAATCCAGCAAGGCAAGGCAAAGCCACAGCATGTGTTAGTACACCACCGGCATCAATCAGGCAAAGGACTAGCAACAACACAATAGCATGGAAAGATGAATACAGATAATCACGTAATCGAACTCATATTGAGAATCTGTGGTAGATGATAATGTAGTGTTAAATTGCTAATGAACGTGTAAAGGCACACCCACAAGATACCCAAAGGGAGATTTCAGAGACTTATATAACTATAAAAAAGAGGCAGTGTTAAATAGGGAGCCAGACATCATCAGAAGCTTTTAGTCAGGAGAGATAGTGGTTAGGCCAACAAAGTCTACCAAGTGAACAGAGTTAATCATTCGAAGAATATTCAACAATAATTTAGGACCCTAAAGTGAACCACAACAAGAGTGATCAACTGTAATACGACCATGCTCACGAGAGAGGTTATTTGAGATACTACTACAGAGTGAGAGAGAGAGCTTTACAAAATCCAAAAGCATGCCCACTAAAGCAATAGAAGGAGGGATATGGAAGGAGAGAGAGATAGTGATGTGGAAATCGAGATCGTATAAGATCATATAGGGTTGAGGAAGCAGTGAGTAAGATCACCCCTTGACTTGAGAACATTCGAGAACCTTGACTCCTGACTGTTAGCTTACAGAATGATAGCATTTGATCCTAGATCCATTGACTAAAGGCAACTGAACTCCTTCAAGGGTGGCTAATTGTACAACCCCTTGGGGTAGAATCTCCTGCACCTTGAATGGTCCCTGCCAGGCTGGAACCAACTTCTTTGCTTTTTTTAGATATTTCGCTTGATTGAGTAACACCAGGGAACCCTGCGTTATTTTCGGCTTTTTGAGATGGCGATCATGCCACGCTTTGCGACGAAGCTGCTCTGCTTCCAGAGAAGCCAAACTTCGGCTTTCATCTAGAAGGAAAAGACGAGAGACAGATGCCGACCCCAAATCTCCATTGGCACGCAGACTACCGACTCGCGGAGATCCTGAGTTGAATTCGAAGGGTGCTATCGCTTCCAAACCAAAAGCTAATTGAAATGGGGTGTGATTGGTTGTGGCTTTGAAAGGAGTTCGGTATGCCCAAAGGGTGCCGTGGATAGCTTGAGCCCAAGTCGCAGGATGAAGATGACATGCTTTCCGTAGAAGTGCTATCAGAACCTTATTAGTGCTCTCGGCCTGCCCGTTTGCTCTAGGGTAATAGGAACAAGATTTTCGGTGAAAAATCTTGTAGTTGGCAAGCAAGGTTGAAATCGTTTCATTCACAAAGTGACTACCCCTATCACTGGTGATTTCCAAGGGACATCCAAACCTGCACAAAATATTTTCGTAGAGAAACTTGGCTACAAGAATGCCAGTTCAATCCGTTGTTGCCAGTACCTCTGCCCACTTTGTTGCATAATCTATAGCCACTAGTAGATACTTCCGATTGCCTGGTTGGGCGAAGGGAGTAATTGGACCCACAAAATCAATGCCCCATTTCTCAAAGGACTGCCATGCCATAGAGACCTGAAGAAGACGGTTTGACGGCTTGCTTGGTTTAGGGCCACAACGCTAACACACATCACATACTTTTACATAGGCAATTGCATCCCGAAAAACATAGGGCCACCATAAGCCACACTGGAGAATCTTTTGGGCAGTATTATGACTAGGGTAATGGCCACCAGTGGGACCACTGTGGGCATCCTCCAAAATATACTCCACTTCATGAGGGGAGACACACCGCCTCAGAACACCATCCTGTCTTGACTTGTATAGCTGGCCTCCAATTAGAGTGAATGGCCTAGACTTCAACAACAGTCGTCTCTTCTGCAGTGGAGAAGCATTCTCTGGGTACACACTAGTAGAAAGCAGATGCAAAACATTGATGTACCATTCCGGAGTGGTATCCACCTTAAAGAGACTGCTATCTGGAAAGTCGTCTGCAACCTCCGTTGCTTCTTCACCCGTGTGAATGTGAGAGAGGTGGTCGGCAAGGACATGATGTTTGCCGGACCTGAGTACCACTTCAAAATCAAATTCTTGAGATAAGAGTAGCCATCGCCATACTCGACCTGCAACTTGCGGCTTGTTGAGCAGATAGCACAGGGCATGGTGATCAGCAATAACTGTGAAGTGGACCCCTAATAAATAATGGCGAAATTTTTGCAGAGCATACACAATAGCTAAACCTTCCCTTTCTGTGGTGCTATAGTTGCGTTCTGCCTTGGTGAATAGACGACTTGCATAGTGAACAGGGCGATCCAGGTTGTACTCCTTACTAGGCCGAGTCAGCACAGCACCCACAGCCAGTTGACTGGCATGAATATGCACATGAAAGGGAAGAAACCAATCGGGAGCTACTAGGATAGGCGCTTCAGTGAGGCGTTTTTTGAGGTATGCAAAAGCTTCAGCCTCTGCATTTGACCATTGAAAGGGAACAATAGCATTGGTTAGGCAGGTTAGGGGTTGAGCCACCTGTGCATACATGCGTATAAACCTACGATGATAGCCTGTGTGGCCTACAAAGATCTGCACCCCTTTTGGGTTGATGGAAGGTGGTAACTTTAAGATTGCCACGATCTTCTCTGGGTCGGGCGCTAAACTTTTAGCAGACACTACATGGCCTAGAAGTGTGCCCTCAGTGACCAAAAAATGACATTTGTTAGGATTTAGCTTTAGGCGTGCCTCTCTGCACTTGAGGAAGACAGCAGAGAGCTGAGCGAGGTGTTCCTCTAGATTTTCCACTGGGGTTGAACATTGAGCACCTGAGAAGGTCGAAAAATCGTCCATGAAGATGCGAAGATGATCCGTAAGTAGAGGACAAAAGATGAGATATACCGCCCGATTGAAAGAAGGTGGAGCATTTTTCAACCCAAAAGACATTCTAGTGTAGATAAAAATACCCCAGGAAGTCACAAAGGTCGTTTTAAGCTGATCACCTGGATGGATGCCCAACTGATTGTATCCACTGAACCCATCCATGAAACTGTACAATACATGCCCTGCTACATCTTCTAGCACACGCTCAGTGAAAGGTGTGGGAAAGCCATCTGGGATAGTTACCTTGTTCAGAGCGTGGTAATCCACGCACACCCGGATTTTATTGGACTGCTTCTTAGGTGCTATCACCATGGGTGATAACCACTCAGAGTGCTCCACAGGTACAATGATCCCTGCCTCTTGCATTTTTTCTAGCTCTGACTTGACCGCCTCAGCATACTTTGGGTTGAGCTTGTAAGCTCGGCCTCTTACCGGCTTAGCCTCTTCAACCAGAGGTATAGTGTGGACACCCAATTCTGGTGGGATCCCCTCCAAATCCTTGTAGGACCAGGCAAAAACATCTTTAAAAGAGTGTATAAAAGAGACTACCTGATTGAGTAACACGAGATGCTCCCATAACCAAGCTCCTAAGAGTACGTGCTAAGGGTTGTCAGGATGTCCAGGGTTGACTTCTTTGACCGGGTCAGGAGGTGTAGCCGGAGAGGGTGCTTTAATAGATGAGAAGTGAGTTATCTCTTGGAGCTTCGAGACATCATGGGCTCGGGTTTGATCGATTGGAAAATCTGCATATTCCTCTTATAGCCATCCTGGTGGAAGCTCCTCGAAGGGTAAGTCTTCAGACACAGACATAGCAGAGTGCTTTTGAGTGGGGGAGGCGTTAGACCCGGGAGATGTTAGAGGAAGAGGTGGAACATTTGCGAGCTCATGCAGAGGAGATTTCTTCCCCCTTCGGTGATGTGTTATAGGCTCACTAAGGCCGACGGCTTCCATCATAGGAACACTTGAATCCTGGTCATTAGGGACAAACACACTTGATTCGTTGACTGGCACACTTTCTGCTGTAGGACTTGGGACACTGGTGTTGGCCTGAAGGGTTGGGAGAGAGAGTGTTACAGGCACAGGTGAGGGTTGAATGGAGACCACATAGCACGGCATCAATGAAGTAGCTTCCAACCACCGCAACAGGTCTTCGTCCGACCCGTCAGGTGGGATGGGCTGCTCGGGAGCGAGGTTGGACTGTACTGACAATGAGCTATGATGAACCACTGGATCCACACCACCTTCGAGTCGAATTGGTTGCATGGGAGAGCCAGGCGTATGTATCCACATGGCGTCATTTCCCCAATCATGAAGTGCCTTAGTATGCCTCAACCATGGTCTACCAATAAGCAAAGGGAACCCTCCCTCCACCTGGGAAAGACTGACCACCACGAAATCCAAGCTAAATGTGAAGTCACCTTCAAACGCACCTGATCTACTATTCCCACTGGATATACTGTCCTCTGGTCCGCCAATGTAACAGAAAAAGGAGCAAGGCGTAAAGCCAACATAGTAAACTCCGACATCAGATTTATCCTAGATCAACCATCCACTATGACACCTGAGAATTGATGCCCAAGAATAGACACAGTGAGACGAGGACTTTTGTAGTCGGTGAGGGGAGCAGCTGGATAAGAAATCATGTAAGACTCTGAAGGCTGTACCAGGAGATGCCCGCCACTAGGCCCCACACCCGGGTATAGAGACTGAATGACTGAGAGGGTGTCACTTCTGAGGGTTGCATCTAGCCGGAGCATCTCATAGAGGGACACTCGTTGAAAGGTGTTCTTCAAGATTGCTTCCGCTGTGGGCTTAGCTCCTACAATTTGGGCTTCCTTGAAAACTTTGACCTGTTGCAAGTCAGCCACTGTTGCCAAGAAGGCTCCATCAATGTCCGAAAGCATAGAGACTGGCCTACTCTTTTCACCACTTAAGGGTTCGACATTTTGATCAGGTTGTGGAAGTGATGGACGAGATGGTCCTGTTGGCAAGCTTAGACCCAGGGCTACTCTTTGTGCTCGAGTGAGCACGCCAGCGAGCTCTGCCACTTGTTGTGGCCCAACTGTATGCGTAGCAAGTGCTGGCTGAGGGGTGGTGTTCACGGTGATTAGATTGATCTTTGGGAATGTGAATTCTTATTGGTTTTGAGTCGGGTCTGAAGATGAGGATGCCCTTTGCTTAGGACAATCCTTATTGTAGTGGTCCTTAGACTCCGGACAATGTCTGCAAGGAGGAGACCCTTCGGGTAAAGGACACTTACTTTGGTAATGCCCATATTCACCACATCTGTAGCATAAGATGGGCCGATTAGACGGACAAAACGGGGGATGAGGTGGTCGCTGCTCTTGTTGCTGCATGGAGTTGGAGGCTGAGGTGTAGAAGCTCTGAGGAGCTGAAGCAGCCTGAGTATAAATTTTTTTATGTGGAAACGTACTTGACATACCTTGGACAGTAGGGGTATTGAGCAAAGGTGGCATGTAATTTTGATGGCCATAGGGAGAGACCATATTAGATGTTGGTGCTAGCCCTCGTTGGAGAGGAGGACCTAGACTTTGTTGTATTTTCCGCAGACCCTTGATATAGTAGCAATCCTTGTCTTCATGCCCCGACTTTTCGTAGAAGTGGCAATATGCTCAAAGGGGACAATCCTATGGAGGGTGTCCTGGAGAGCGACACGAGTTGCACCATCAAAGTTACCCGGAACGGGAACGGGAACGGGGGCCTCCGGAACGTTTCCGGAACGCAACCCCCCCAAAAAGGCGGAACGGGAACGGGGCCCGGAACGGTAAGTTTAAAATATGCTTAAATTAGGTTGGATTTGACCTATATGTTAGTAGAGAGCCATACACACCCATTAGTCCAAGTAGAATCCTATTCAGGCATGCTCTGCAATGATTCTTCAGTCTAGGCTTACACACGATTGCGCAATACACAATACATAAATTGGGATGATCCTTCACAAAAGCATCTTGAATCTTGATCCTTCATAGAAAGAACATTAACTCAGAGTTGAAGAATAGAATCTAGAGTCCATGCTCTACACAAAAGCTAGGAGGAAAAAGATGATAGATAATAGATTATAAAGACGGCTTACAAGGCCAACCAAGGTGCTACAAAAACTTAAAAGATATGTAGAGGCTAAGACTCAAGAGTGATAAATAACAACTGTAAGAGTCAATAGGTGACATGTCAAGACTCAATCACTCATATGGTAGTGCAATACAAAAAGGGGGGCAAAGCCGGCGGCCACAAAGGAAACAAATATCAAAAACCAATGAGCAACGAATCATGACTCATGCCTGATGTTCACCTCTAGGTAGGGGCAGAAGAGCATCCCCCCTCCCAATTTGTAGTGGACTCCTGGACGTCGTGAATATCATCCCAATCCTCCTGCATAGGCTCATCCTCATGCGTAGATCCTCTTGCCTCTCCAAGCACCTCTGCCTCTGCCTCCATCTCCCACTGTAGAAAGGGATCTGTCACTTTGGATGCTGACTTGCAAAGCATTCTTAAGTTTGCACTGACAAAAACAAGGTCATATGCTTTCTCCACTCCAAGTCGGTTCCTCTTTCTAGATGCAATGTGGCTATATACACTCCACAATTGCTCCAAGCAAGAGGAGCTAACCGCTTGGCTGAGAATGCGGACGGCAAGTCGCTGAAGATCGAGACCATCTGAACCATTTTCTTGCCGCCACAAGACGGAGGAAATCTTGGTGCGATCAATTTGGGCATCGCCTGTTCCAAATGATCCTTGCATATCCCTGTAAAATGCAAGCTGATCCTTTATCTTGCGTTGCATGTCACGTTCAGGGTGAAGCTTCTTCAAGATGGTGTTCCAATGTGTATTTACCTCCGAATCATGATCCTTTATCTTGCGTTGCATGTCACGTTCAGGGTGAAGCTTCTTCAAGATGGTGTTCCAATGTGTATTTACCTCCGAATCATGATCCTGCCCTGCACCCTGGAACTCTGGGTCCAACACAAAAGCTGCACCATGAAGAGGTGAACTATAGGCATTCCACCTGCTATTGCAAAGCTCTTTGATTTCTTCGAGCCTATCTGGGTCCTGCTCATACTCTTCAAGGGCCTCGACCATGCGATCCATTGCTTCATAGACCTTGCCAATGCAAGGTTGCATACCATCCTTCACTCTAAGCAAGTGGATCACTGGTTTCACCATTTTGTCAATACTCTTTAGAGACTCCCAGAACTCGGGACCCTCCACCTTCCCTGTACAAATGATCCCTGCGACTGTACTTGCATGGGTAGTCTGAGCAAACTCTGTACTGATGAAGAGCTGCCGCACTGCACTTTGACACTCTACAAAGCGGCTCACCATTAGATAGTTGTAGGCGAAGCGGGTCTCACAATACTTTAGAAGCACTTTGCCCCCCGACCGCTTCAAGAACTCGGCTCGAAGTATGTTGTGGTTGTTGATGAAAGCAACCACCTTGGACGTGGATGCAATGAGAGGCTCTATCCAAGGTAGTTTGCCGAAATCCTTCAAGAGGTTGTTAAGGCAATGTGCCATGCAAAAAGACACCGTGATGTGAGGATAAGTGCCTTCCAAAATAGCTCCGGCTGCCCTGTTTGATGCCTCTCCATCGGTGACCAAACCTATCACAAGGTCCGACCTGGTCTCTACGGCGGAGGCCCACTCACCCGCAAGGACATCTGCTGATTTTCCCGTCTCCGTGGCGTCATGGGAGTGGGCAAAATACATCTCCCCTTTGGAATAGGCAACAATGCCATGGATGGACCTCCTCCTAGTGTCGCTCCATCCATCCGCAATGAGGGTCACTCCATACTTCGTCCATTGCCTCTTCATGTTGAGGGTTGCCATCTCCACTACGGCTTTCTCTCTATCGAGTAGAGTAGTGCGGAGGGCCTCGGAAGAGGGTGGCACGTAGCGTGCCCCATACTCTCCAATCCTCGTGCACATGGTCTTGAAGTACTCCGACCTAGACATTGCACACAAGAGGTATTAGTATTTACTATTTAATTGAGAATTTACTATTTGAGGGTATTGAAAATGAAAGTAAGTCTTACCGAGCCTTTATGAAGGGGATGTGATCGTGATAGAAAAAGCGGGCAACACTTGCATCCACATCCTCCTTCCTTTTTGGATCCCAAGTGGTATGTAGGGTGCGTTGTTGAGATTTGGGGGTGGAGACCGGAGTAGTATTAGGCATTGAAAATGCCGAGCAAAAAGATGTAGCCGCCGTCTCTGTCGTTGTCGCATTGCTATCACCACCAACCGATAAAGGTATAGAAGAGGGAAAAACCAAGTTGTTGGGGTTGATTGCGGAACGCTTAGGCCTTGCCGATTCTCTCTCTTCTTTGTTGGCTTTCATGGCGGCATCCTTGGCTTCAAATTCCTTCAACCGTTGCTCATTGACGGCCTTGCATAATGCTACTTGTTGTCCATCAAGCTTAAGGAGATGAGCACGGACTTTGGTTGTACCGGATTGCCGTTCGAAGCCGCATAGTTTGTACTTCCATGCGCGTGCACCACCGGACTTTCCCAACACTCGGGAATGCACTTCATCCCACCATGATGCTTCGTCCTTCTTCTTCTTGGCACCCAAGGGATCACGTTCACTTGATGCGCAAGCTTGCGCCATAAGTGATGAGACTCGATAGAGGAAGGAATCTTGATTCTTGAGAGAGAGAGAGAGAGAGAGAGAGAGAGAGAGAGAGAGAGAGGGGATGATGGCGCGGTAGAGAGTGATGGAGAGGTGGAGTCTTGATTCTTGAATCTCAAGCTTGAGCCTTGAGGCTTAAAGCCTTGAGGCCCAAGGGAGAGGAGACTCAAGAGAGGTGATGAATGAGAGAGATGGAGAGGTGGAGCGTCAAGCTTGAGCCTTGAGGCTTAAAGCCTTGAGACCCAAGGGAGGGAGAGACTCGAGAGAGTGCCTTGGGAGAGGGAGAGAGAGAGACTAGAGTGCCTTCAAAGTTCAAGTGCCTTGAGCCTTGGAAGTTGGCTTGCTTCATTGCCTTGAGCATTGCCTCATTATATAGGGAAGATCTCCCCCCAAAACCATGGCGCTCAAAATTCAAAAAAACCCAAACGCCCGTTTTTGGACTAACTGACAGTTTTTTTAAAACTACCGTTCCGCCAGGCTTGCCGTTCCGCCCGTTCCGGGGTGGGTTCCGGCCGCCGTTCCGGTGAGCGTTCCGGCAGACGTTCCGAAATGGCCACGTTTCCGTTCCGCCTGTCCGACCCCCATGGGAACGCGTTCCGGGAACGAGAGGGGCCCGTTCCGCCCATTCCCTGTTACTCTGTGCACCATACCGTAGCTTTAGTCTCCTACTGTGACCGAAGCTCTTCTAGCTCTCTCTTGATTTGATCCAAAGCCTCGTGATGTGGGGACTTCTCTTGTCTGAATGGGATCGATTTCTCCTCTTGAAGAGCGCGTTGTAGTTTTAGGGCTTCAAGTTCCCTGCGTAAAGAAGTCAATGGATCAGAAGGACTTTCCGAAAACACTGAGGGGGTCTCTACCTGAGAGGAGTTGGTGAACAGCTTCCTTGCTCCCTCTATCCTAGTAGCAGCCGCGATAAACTCCTCTAGAGTGGCGTCGGGTTGGAGACTCTCTTGAAGTTTTTGCTGAGAAGTTTTGAGAAGCGCCTTCTCCACCCACTTCTTAACCATAAATTCACCGGGTTGCTGGGGAAGCTTGGCAACCAGAGACTTGGTTTTAGTCATAAGCTCTGCAAAAGTCTCCTCTGGCTGGAGCACCATGTTTGCCAAGTCATCCAAAACCTTCTCCTGGTAGTCACCTGGCCTGAATGCTGCACATAACTGTTGTCTTAAGGCTGCCCAAGTTGCAAAATGGTTCTCTGCAAACTGGCTGTACTATTTGTCTGCTAAGCCATCCAAGGTAGATGGAAAGAGTACCAAATAAGCATCTTCTCTATTAAGACCACGACCCCTACAGAGAGATACAAACCTCCTTGCATGGTCGTCAACATCTTCTGAAGAGAGTCCTCTGAAGGTAGGGAACTTGATGTTCACCTTGGCCAAAACACTTGCCAAGGCCTCCATGGCCCCTTGCTCCGGAGCCCGTTGCTCAATAGCCTATTGTAGCAGAATAGGAGAAAGCTTTACTGGAGAAGGTGATCTGGAAGATGTGGAACTGGATGGAGGAATGGGTGATGTCGTATGTGGAGGTATGGGTGATGAGGTTGATGGACTTCTACTAGGTACCAACGGTCGTCTTCTCTTGTAGTACTTCAGAGGACTCAGTAGTGCGCTTTGATGCTCGATTGACCGCCTTGTATGTGTCATGCAACGACCACCAATCCAACCAAGCTTTGGGCAAGAAAACCTTGAACTGGCTGAAGACTGGTCTATACTCTACGAGACTAGGCAAGTGACTAGACCCAGGCTGGACCAGGGACGAGGAGGACTAGACCAGGGACGAGGAGGTCTAGACCAGGGACGAGGGCTAGTTGGACCAGGGCAAGAGATGACTAGGGAGAGAGAGGACTAGACCAGTTGGACCAATGCGAGAGGAGAACAGTGCAAGGCAAGGTAGGAGAAGCTAGATAGACCCAACTAGCTTCAAGATTTGTACCTCACAGAGAGTGAGACTTCAGTTGAGGTCCCACCGTGATCGCCAAAATGAGAGCATCTGTAGCGCAGATAGTGCGTCGTGCTCTCTACAGTGGGTGCTCCTCAGTGCAATGTGCGCGACAATCTCACTCAAAACAGACTGAAAACAAGAAACAATAGACAACAACTGAGCTCACAGAGACACAACAGCAGTAGTAGACCACAACAAATGACTCAACTTCCTCAAAGAACTGATACAGACTCTGGCGTGGCAGCACACTCAGCTCCAGCCCAGGACTCTTAGGTACAATGGGGTGTTGAGGCTCAAATGTGCAGGGATGGTGAAGACGTGCTATGTGTATAGACTCACTCTAGACGACTACGTAAAGATGCTCATGACCAAACCGCTACTACTCATATATACAACCATAAAGAGCCACCAACGGCTCATAAATGACAGCACCTAAGTCTATCTCCACTGAGTGGTGGTGGTGACCTGGCCACGATGTCCACTAGACCAC
This sequence comes from Adiantum capillus-veneris, assembly GCF_014529385.1. Lineage (NCBI taxonomy): Eukaryota > Viridiplantae > Streptophyta > Polypodiopsida > Polypodiales > Pteridaceae > Adiantum > Adiantum capillus-veneris. Next base: position 85,574,749 of record NC_140950.1, read on the forward strand.
CGTATCCCTGCCACGTGTCACTACCCAGCGAATCCGTCCAGTGTGAACCGACCAGACCAACTGTAAAGTCCAAACTGTACTAATTGTCCTGTGAAAGTGACACTGTAGCCTGCTACAGTGATTGATGATGTTATACATGCTAGAGAAAAGGTGTAGTCTCATGTTCAGCTAGTGGTTACGGAGGCTATGTATCACAAGTTTACTTGCTCCTTTCACTTTACAAGAGATGCATGATGTAGTGGCTGGTATTGGAGGTGCCTCGTCCTAGAGAGGATGGATTGACACCACAATTTTTCTTGCAGTTTTAGGATGTGCTCAGTCTAGTTATGCTCTCTGGATTGCAACAAATTTTTCTTACAGAGGATATCTCATTTCTCTTATACCAAAAGAAGTACCGACGGTGGAGACCGATCATTCACATGTCTTCTGTGTATAAGATGTTAGCCCGCATGATTAGTATGCCTTTGAGATTGTTTTTGCTTGATCTCATCCATGATTCACAGAGGTTTTGTGCATGAGCAATGCATTCTGGACAACATCTTCACATTCTATGAGGGAGTTGAATGGGCCACACCCATCTACATTCTCTGCAAATCCGAAACTACTAAAGATCTGAAACTCTGTAAATCTCTGTACTTCTGAGTCTCTGAAATCTGAAAAGCTGAAAATTCTGAAAAATTTTCTGCCCTTTTGAAATTACTGAGATTACTGAAATTCTGTATTTCTGTAGAAATTTGAAAAATTCAGCCCTCCTGACAGTTTCGGCCTGCTGAATCTGCCCTAGCAAAGCTTGAGCACGAAACGGGGGGGGGGGGGGGGGGGGGGGGGGGGGGGGGGGGGGGGGGGCGGGCGCAGGGCTGCAGAGAGAGAAATGAATTGAAATGAAATGTTATATTAACGTCTTCAAAAGGCCAAAGTGACCTATGAGACCAAAAAGTTACAATGTGGTGGATCTGATACAAAGTCTGAGAGAGAGAGAGAGAGAGAGAGAGAGAGAGAGAGAGAGAGAGAGAGAGAGAGAGAGAGAGAGATGAACTGAAATGTAATATTAACGTCTTCAAAAGGCCAAAATGACCTATGAGACCAAAAGGTTACATGTGGTGAATCTAATACCAGGTCTGGGTACAAAAATGGTTTCAGAAACTGCACTTGTGAACACATCCTCTCCAACCCTCCCAAGGCCGCAGAGGCTCTGGACAATCTAGCATCCGCTGCTTTCTTAAGAGTAAACTTCGGTCCTGTAAATACCACACCAAGGTATGTGTATGCATCTGTGTACTCTACTGTATCCTCGCCATATGCAAATGTAGGTGCCGATCTCCAAACCCACTGCGGTGTGGTCTTAAACACCATAACTTTGGTTTTACCCAAATTTACCGACAGTCCACCGTCCTCCTCGAATTTATGTAATGCATCTAACTGCCTCTGCATTCCATCTGGTGATTCTGCTATCAATACAATATCATCTGCATACAACAACAAAGGGATCCATGACCCTGCAAGTTGAGCACCTTTGTCACCCTCTCTATCAATGTAATCTGATACCTCATCTATATACATACCAAATAAAGTAGGGGACAGTGGGCATCCCTGCTTTACTCCAACGGTGAAATGAACAATGTCAGAATTCCCTTCTGGAGTACGTACATAACCAGTTACTGACCCATATAAGGCCACGATCCCCCAGATAATCTCTTTTGGGGACCCCTAACTCTTGCATTCTGCGCATCAATCTGGCCCTTGGTACTGTATCAAAAGCTTTCCGAAAATCCACAAAGCAACAATACATCCTTCTCCCGCTTGCTCTTCCTTCCTCAATAATGGCTCTGAGCGTAAGAATATGATCTAGAGTGGAATAACCCCTCCTGAATCCAGCTTGTCCTGTTGCCCTTATGCCCTCATTCTCTGCCCATCTACTCAGTTTTTGGTCCAGAATGGATGCGTATAGTCGGGTCAATGTGTGACCCACCATAATGGTACGGTAGTTCCCGGGTATCATAGGATCCCCTGACTTGAAAATAGGTACGATAGTAGATAATTTTCAAGATTCAGGTAATCCTTCACACATGACCCGATTAAACAGACGAGCAAGGACTTCTAAAAGTAGATCCCTTGCATGGATCAGATGTTCTGCTACTAAACCCTCATGATCATATGCTCTTCTTGTCTTCATCTTATCAATGGCTTTTTCCACCATTTCCGTAGTAAAGAAAGTACTAGTAGTAGGGCATGGCTCTGGCGGATCTGGTAATGGAGGCTGTCCAGATACCGTATATAATGATGTTACATATTGACCCCAAATCTCAGTAGAGGTAATTGTCGGAGGCGATGAGTGCTCTTGAAATAAACGCCAGGCCTCATGTGAGTCCTGACTCAAGAAGAGCTGATATAAATCCTCCTCCAGTTTGGCTAAAAATGCCCTTTTCTTGTGACATACTATACGCCGAAGAGCAATCCGAGACTGCTTATATGTGATGATCCCAAGTGTAAGCTCTTTGTGGACCTGGGTTCTCGTCTCTCTGCATTCCTCGTCGTACCAACTGTTTTGAGGTATGTTCCCAGATCCTCTCTTCTGATCAGGCTGAGTATGTGAGTATGCCTCTTGTGCTGCTCCATGTAGTATCTTTGTTAGCTGAGAAGTAATCTCCTCTAAAGTATATACTGGCTCGGCTGTCCACATCCTATTATAGATCTTTTCCACATAGACTGAATCAGTCTGTGGCGTGAAAGTATATCTTGTGTGTGTCTTCTTCCTTTGTACTTGAGAGGCATTGTCTTGGAAGGAGATTGATAAGGTCAAGAGAGCATGATCCACTGCAATCCCAACCGGTCTGGGTCCCACCTTAAAGTCCTCGATACTAAAAATAAAGCTTGGTGAAGTCATGACATAATCCACTGTACTGGCCCCATGCCTGTGCGGGAAGCATGTGAATCCCCCAGATAAAGGGAAATTCTCTAGACCATTAAGTATGGCCAAACCATGTGTAGTTGCCATTTCCATGAGATGTCTCCCATATTCAGTGTGTTCTTTATCCTGTGAGTTTCTAGTAAGCCCCTCCTGTGATAAATCCACATCTCTGAGCATTTCCTCAGAGGTATTATAGAATACTGCTTGAGAGTTGGCCGTTCTGGCATTAAAGTCTCCTAAGAGAACGATGTCTCCATCTCTAGAGAACTCCCATATGTCATTATTCAATATGGAGAAAGGGGACTGTCCTTTAGGTGAGGAGTAGACTGGCGTACTTGGAGGGAAGTAGCATATAGCGATATATAGAAATCTACCTGTCTCGGCTCTCATTCTCACCCACATATACCTTGCTTGTTCATCTTTCCTGATAATCTGTAGTAGTGGTTTCAGCTCCTCTTTAAATAAGACTGCTACTCCTCCTGAACCCCGGCTACCTCGCAGAGATCTCGTCTGGTCGACGAGCTGTTTCCCATAAATACCCCTTCACATGTGGCATAAGCTGTCCCGGTATCTGGTGTGTCTCTGAGTAGAAAACTATGTCTCTGTCCCTAAAGCTGTCTTCAAAGGCACCTACATCTAGCCTATATAATCCATTACAATTCCACGCCGCTATCCGGAGCGTCGCCCCATAGGTCTCGCACCTAATAATGGTGGAGGTAGGTGTGGTCTCAAGCATCTGGGCCTTCCCTTTCTCCGCATCCTCAATCCATTTCTCTACTTCATCAACCTTTTCTTGGTCTCGTACGGTCCCATACGTTTTGTACGATGATGTGCGGTACTAAACGAACCTTTTCTTGGTCTCGTACGGTCCCGTTCGTTTTGTACACGTACGATGATGTGCGGTACTAAACGAACTAAAAAATATTAAGATGTACGATGACGTTACGTACGTTCAAAATAAAAAAACAAAGAATTCTTACGTCTAAGGCTTAGGCCCTTGGGTTTAAACTTTACACTTAAAGAAACTTGACGTTATGAGATCTTCAATGGGAGCTTGAGAGGGAGAGACCCAATGGAGAGAAGATGGAGAGGCAAGACTCTAGTCTCTAGAGCTTGTCACTTGAGACCTAGAACATGGAAGCATTGAGCAGTGAGAGCATTGAGAGCTTGAGAGAGGGAGAGCGTGGGGGAGAGGGAGATCATAAGAGAAGTGGAGCCCTAGCACATAGAATCCAATGTTTGAATGTGGCTTAAGTGCTTGAATTGACGCTCCAAAACAGCCCCAAAAGTTGCCCTCAGTGGCCCTTAGTCAACAGTCAAGAGCTACCAATGGGTATAGACAGCCATTTAAAATTTTTTGGGCTGCTCAATATAGTCCACTCACAATTGTGAGTTTTGTTTTTTTTTTTAATAATTAATTTATAAAACGTACAAAACGTACTAAACGAACCGGACAGTACGTGACCCGCAGTACGGAACGAGACATTCCGTACGTCGTACGAAAACTCGCCCATGAAGATATCGTTTTCGATTTCTGTTCATCTCCTTCCCGTAGAGCTTTTATCTGATCTTTCATGTCCTCGAGCTCCTTCAGCACGAAGGTTGGTCGTCTCCCTTCTCCTTAGTTGCAGATTTGCAAGCCTGCAAGGTCTCCTTTTAGCTCCTCGATTATTGCATCTTTTTCCCCATGTGCTTTTCCATATTTGTTCTCCATGCTTCAAAACTTGCTACTGCCTCATCGAGTTTCTTTTGCATAACACATTCTGTTACATTTACTTCGGCCTTGATTAGGTTTCGTAATTCCGTTTTCACGATCTGAATTTCCTCATTCTGTATCCCCCGGATCTCTCTCCTTAGTTCTCTCATCATGTCTCCATACATGAGTTCTTGTAGCTCTCAGCGTTTGCGTGCATTTCCTTCCTGATGTCATCCCTCATATAGTTTAGCTCTGATTTGAGCATCACCTGGACCTTCTCCATCAGTAGCTCATCATGTATCCTGGAGGTTTTCCCAACTCGTAAGGATCCTGGTGATAGCACAGTATCTCTGTTTCTCCGTTTGAAAGTAGCCGTCGTTTTTTTTTGGGGTGGTGTAGCTATCTACACCCGGCCCTTCCCCTTCGATAGGCGGATCCATCGAACCCGCCCCACAAATGTGGGGTAGGGTACTAGGGTGAGGGACTGAGAATAAGGCAAACTTAAGAGTGTATTTATTTTTAAAGCTTAAAAACCTTTTAAACTTTAACGTAGGAGATGGGAAGTCCTGCTACGCGTAGGTAAAGGAGGGGTGCCGGGGACTTGCTACGCGTAGAAGGAGAGGGCTTGTGTGCGAACAGGTCGCGCGTTGGGCTAGTACTCACAGACGCAGGCTTAGGCCTCAGGGTTACGCCTCCCACAGCACAGGCTTCGAGTGCATTCAGCAGGCCTCCCGCTCAGTTGGGGGCTATGTTCAACACATGCAGGTACAGAGCACAGGGCAGCCTACAGAGGGGTTATGTCCTTATCACCACAGGTTGCGAACGCAGGCAGTAAGCAGACCCTTCTATGAGGGCTGCGCGCAGGTGACAGTCGGCGCCCTTGAGTGGGCCAGTTGGAGCCGCAGGCCATCCCTGTTGGGAGAGAGAGAGTGCTGCCACAGACCTCCTGCTCGCACGCGCTGCCACCTCTCTCTCTACGCTTTTTTATTTCTCTCTCTCTCTACGCTGCCTTTTCCTCCACATTCTCTCTCTACGCACGGGGCAGCAGGAGGGGAGCGCGGGGGGGGGGGGGGGGGGGGGGGGGGGGCGCGAGGGGGGCGGGGCTGCAGAGGGAGAGAGCGAGAGAGCGCAAAGGGGGGGGGGGGGGGGGGGGGGCGCGAGGGGGGCGGGCTGCAGAGGGAGAGAGCGAGAGAGCGCAAAGGGGGGGGGGGGGGGGGGGGGGGGGGGGCGAGGGGGGCGGGGCTGCAAAGGGAGAGAGCGAGAGAGCGCAAAGGGGGGGGGGGGGGCAGCAGAGGGGGGCATGGGTGCAGAGGCAGAGAGGGAGCTTGGTTTCTGTGTCCTATTGCACCCCCCTTGTCTCAGCTGGGAGGGGAGGGGAGCGCGAGGGGGCAGGGCTGCGCGCGCGCACACACACACACACACAGATGAAATGAAATGACATGTTATATTAACATCTTCAAAAGGCCAAAATGACCTTTGAGACTAGAGCGTTACAATGTGGTGAATCTGATACAAAGTCAGAGTAACAAAATGAAATGACAAAATGATAAAATGATAAAATGATAAAATAAAAGTACTATGGGATCGTAAACTGGTAGGCGTGAACTAAGCAGCTAGCTGGGGTAGCTAAATCACAAGTCACAAGAGATCCAGCATCGGTCGTTGGCGGATCTCATCAATCTCCTCCAGGCACGGCAATCTGACCGGGCGTCGTGCATGTCGGGCCAAAGTGATCTGAATCCTCTGATGTAGCCTCCGTCTATGCTCTGTAGTCCTCCGCGGTCGTGGGCGTCTCGATCTCCCCAGCTCAGTCACTCGATCGATCAATGTGCCTCTAGTGTGCGACGACAAGATCTGTTGTGGTAGTAGCTCATCTCGGTGTCCAGTGTCTGCTCTAAAGAAGTCTGTGATGTGTCTCTGAGATTGGCTAGCCTCTCCTCTCATCAGGCTCTCTTTGTGTCTGCACAGCTCGAGCAGAAACAAACCCAGGCATCTCTGATCCTCGTACCTCACGACTCTTGAGAGTGGTCCAAAGCCCTCTCTGAACAAGCAGTGGAAGCGGCCTCGTATCTTGTAGTAGACAGAGCAGTGGCATGTGTAGTGTAACTCTGTCTCAGGCTCCATGTCACACAAGGTGTATGTCCTAGCCTCTTCTGGCACTCCGTTGTATCTCCCAGTCTCGATCCGTAGTTGGTGTGAAGATGTGCGTATCTGGCCAATAGCACACCGTATCCCATGAGACAAGTGGGTGTCCATGTATTTGGGCCTTGTCACAAAACCTTTTCCCGTAAGCTGGAGAAGACGCTCTCTGTAGAAAGCCATCTTCATGCCCAGCTCTTGTGCTGACTGTACCCATGTCCTCCTGGTGTCTAGCTGAGTAAGGTCCTGGCGGATGAGCCTGGTGGTCATTGTGTAAGAGTCAGTGAGGGTGCATCCAGTGAGTACTGGAAGGGGGGCAATCTGTCTATACTGAACCCATGTGCCTGGAACCATGACATCATCTCCCCATACCAACATGCTGTGTCTCCCTGCTTGGCTAACCGTCGAGAAGACTCAAGTGCAAGGTGGGTGTATCTGTCTTTGGGAAGTTCCCACAAGCGGTGTATGAAGAAAACAGATCTGGTGCGCGCCTCAACTACTAGTGGGGGGGACAGCTAGCTTTGCTCGGATAATGGCACGTGGTACTGAAGCCTTGGCTCTAATGAGCCGCGAGACCATGGAGACCAGAGGCTTCTCCATGTCCCCCCATCCATCAGTACAACCTGTTCTCCCGTGATGATCCAATGAAGGCCCCCATATCTCAGCTCCACACACACACAGAAATGAAATGAAATGATATATTAACGTCTACAAAAGGCCAAAATGATCTATGAGACCAAACTGATTACAATGGTGAGTCTAGTACCAAGTCTGGGTACAAAGAAAGAAAACTACAAACTAGAAACTGAGAGAGAGAGAGAGAGAGAGAGAGAGAGAGGGATGAAATGAAATGATATATTAACGTCTTCAAAAGGCCAAAATGACCTATGAGACCATCAGATACAAAGTGGTGAAATCTAATACAATGTCTGAAGTACAAGTATAAAAAGTACTGAATGTAAAATGTGAAAAATGAGAAATGATATATTAACGTCTACAAAAGGCCAAAATGATCTATGAGACCAAACTGATTACAATGGTGAGTCTAGTACCAAGTCTGGGTACAAACTAGAAACTGAGAGAGAGAGAGAGAGAGAGAGAGAGAGAGAGAGGGGGATGAAATGAAATGATATATTAACGTCTTCAAAAGGCCAAAATGACCTATGAGACCATCAGATACAAAGTGGTGAAATCTAATACAATGTCTGAAGTACCAAGTATAAAAAGTACTGAATGTAAAATGTGAAAAATGAAAAATGATGTGTGAGATGTGAGATGTGAAATGTGAAATGTGAAATGTAGAATAGGCCCTCAATGACACTCTGGGTGTCGTGCTAGAATGCCTCTGATCCTCTATTGGAGTCTCCGTCGATGGAGTGTGCTCCTGTGTCTCGGTCGTGGTCGCCTCGATCTCCTGAGCTCAGTCGCCCTGTCAATGAGGGTGCCTCTGGTATGAATGTGGGTACAACTCTGTGCTGGTGGAGAGAGAGAGAGAGAGAGAGAGAGAGAGAGAGAGAGAGAGAGAGAGAGAGAGAGAGAGAGAGAGAGAGAGAGAAATGAAAATGAAATGAAATGTTATATTAACGTCTTTGAAAAGGCCAAAGTGACCTATGAGATCAGAAAGTTACAATGTGGTGGATCTGATACAAAGTCAGAGTAACAAGATGACAAAATAAAATACTATGGAACTACGTACCTAGCTGGGATAGCTAAATCACAGGAGATCTAGCATCGGTCGTTGGCGGATCTCATCAATCTCCTCCATGGTTAGTAGTCTGACCAGGCGTCGTGCATGCCTGGCCAGAGTGCTCCGAATCTTCTGACGTAGCCTCCATCGATGCTGTGTAGTCCTCCGCAGTCGTGGGCGCCTAGATTTCCCCAGTTCAATCGCTCGGTCGATCAGTGTGCCTCTGGTGTGAGACGAGGGGGAGCTCTGCTATGGGAGTGGCTCTTGCAACTGTCCCGTGTCTGTTCAGAAGAAGTCTGTGATCCATCTTTGAGACTGGCTAGCCTCGCCACTCATCAGGCTGTCTCTGTGTCTGTGCAACTCGAGCAAGAACAAACCCCGGCATCTCTGATCCTCGTATCCCATGACTCTTGAGAGTGGTCCAAAACCCTCTCTGAACAAGCAATGGAAGCGGCCTCGTATCTCGTAGTAGACAGGGCAGCGGCATGTATAATGCAACTCTGTCTCAGGCTCCATGTTACACAAGGGGCATATCCTCGCCTTTGCTGGTACTCCGTTGTATCTCCCAGTCTCAATCCGCAGCTCAATCCGCAGCTGGTGAGAAGATGTGCGTAATTGGCCAATAGCACATCGTATCCCATGAGACAAGTGGGTGTCCATGTATCTGGGTCTCGTCACAAAACCATCCTCTGTAAGTTGGAGAAGGTGGTCTCTGTAGAAAGCCATCTTCGTGCCCAATTCCTGTGCTGGTTGTATCCATGTCCTCCTGGTGTCTAGCTGGGCCAGGTCTTGGCGGATGAGCTTGGTGATCTCTGACTGTGTAAGAGTGAGAGATGGTGCATCCAATGAGTATTGGAATGGTGGTAGCCTGTCTATGCTGAACCCATACGCCTGAAACCATGATGCCATCTCCCCATACCAGCATGTTGTATCTCCTTGCATGGCTAACTGTCGAGAGGACTCAAGTGCAATGCGAGCATATCTGTCTCTAGGAAGTTCCCATGTGCGGTTTATGAAGGAGACTGATTTGGTGAGCGCCTCGACTACTAGTGGGGGGGCCGCTAGCTCTGCTCGGATAATGGCCCGTGGTACTAATGCCTTGGTTCTAATGAGCCGCGAGATCATAGAGACGAGAGGTTTCTCCATGTTCCCTCATCCATCTGTGCCACCCAGTCTCCCGTGGTGATCTAATGAAGGTCCCCATGTCTCAGCTCCATAGAGCAATGCTAGAGCCACCAAAGTGTTAAAGAGCCAGAGCTTCGTCCGGGGTTCTTGGAACTGAACCTGCGAACACATCTTCTCCAATCTACCCAATGCTGCGTGGGCTCTAGTCAGTCTGGTCTCTGCTACTCTTCTGAGTAAGAATGCAGGTCCGCTAAAAACCACTCAAGGTAAGTGTAAGCATCTGTGTACTCCACAGTCTCCTGGCCGTATGTGAATGTAGGTGTTGACCTCCTGATCCATTGTGGGGTGGTATTAAACACCATAACCTTGGTTTTACCAAGGTTGACAGACAAGCCACTTTCGTGGGCAAACCTATGCAAAGCCTCCAATTGACGTTGCATTCCCTCTGGGGATTCGGAGATCAACACTATATCATCAGCATATAACAAAAGTGGAATCCATGTCCGTGCCAACTGTGCACCTCTATCACCATCGCTATCAATGTAGTCAGAAACCTCATCCACATACATACCGAAAAGGGTAGGAAAGAGCGGGCAGCCCTGCTTCACCCCAATAGTGGAGTGAACCGGTGTAGAAAGTCCCTCAGGGGTGCGTACATGCCCTACTACTGATCTGTACAATGCCATGACCCCCCAAATGAGCTCTGTGGGTACTCCCATTTCCTGTAATCTGCGCATCAATCTAGCTCTGGGTACTGTGTCAAAAGCTTTGCGGAAGTCCACAAAGCTACAATAGATCCGTCTCCCATGAGATCTGCCCTCCTCGATGATGGCCCTGAGTGTCAGGATATGGTCAAGAGTAGAGAAGCCTCTCCTGAACCCTGCCTGCCCAGCTGCACGCATTCCTTCGCTCTCTGCCCATCTACTCAATTGTTGCTCAAGAATGGATGCATACAACCGTGCCAATGTGTGTCCAATCATGATAGTGCGATAATTCCCAGGCTCCATGGGGTCTCCTGACTTGAAGATAGGTACAATCGTAGATAGGCTCCAAGTGTCCGGTAGACCCTCACACATGGCATGGTTAAACATAACTGCTAGAAGCTCTGCTAGTAGGTCTTTGGCATGCATGAAATGCTCAGCGACTAAGCCATCATGATCATATGCCCTTCCAGTCCTCATCTTGTCAATGGCTTTCTTCACCATCTCAACGGTGAAAAAAGCACATGTGTGTGAGCATGGATCGGGGGGTTTGGAAGGGGCGATTGTCCAGGTACTGTGTACAAAGATGATGCGTACTGACCCCAGGTCTCTGTGGAGGAAATAGCAAGGGGGGGACTGCTCATGAAAGAGCCGCCACGCCTCACGCGAGTCTTGACTCAAGAATAGTTGGTATAGATCCTACTCGAGTCGAGCCAAAAAAAGCCCTCTTCTTCTGCCGCACCAAGCGTCGGAAGTCAATCTATGAAGTGACGTCCCCCAAAATCACCTCCCTCTGAAGTCTAGCTCTAGTCTGGCGGCACTCCTCATGGTACCAGCTGTTCTGAGGCATGCTCCCTGATCGGCGTCTCTGCTCAGGCTGGGTGTGAGGGTATGCCTCTGCTGCTGCATCGTGTAATGTCTGTGTCAGTATAGTAGTTAGCTCCTCCAGAGGTCACCTCAGGTCCTCAGTGCATAGGCGTCTATAGATCCCGTCCATGTATACACAATCCGTCTCCCGTGTGAAGGTGTAGCGAGTAGGGGCTGCTACCCGTGGCCTGTGTGCTTCACTGAACTGGAAGGAGATGGCCATCGACACCAGAGCATGATCCACTGCCACTCCGACCGGTCTGGGCCCAACTGTGAGATCCTGGATACTAGAGATGAGATTCGGCTATGCCATGACATAGTCCATTGTGCTGGCTCCATGTCTGTGTGGGAAGCATGTAAAACCTCCCGCAACAGAAAATCTCTGTAGGCCATTCAAGATGGCCAATCCATGTGCGGTGCCCATGTCTATCAGGTGTCGCCCATACTCAGTATATTCCACATCCATCGTGTGATAGTCTGGACAGGCCCATCTCTACAACCATCTAGCTCTATCAGCATCTCCTCTGAAGTATCATAAAACACTGTCTGGTGATGGGCAGCTAGCATTGAAGTCCCCTAGAATGATAATGTCACCATCTCTAGAGAACTCCCATATGTCATCATCCAAAATAGAAAAAGGGGATTGTCCTCTTGGTGATGCATAGACTGACGTACTCGGGGGAAAGTAGCAAATAGCAATGTAAAGATATCTGCCTGTCTCTGCTTTCAGTCTCACCCACATGTACCTAGCCTGCTCATCCCTACGGGCTATATGTATCAATGGCTGCAGATCTTCTCTAAATAACACTGCCACTCCCTCCGAGCCCCGTCCTCTGTGCTCTGAGCGTGTCTCCTGTCTGTAGGCTGTCTCCCACCCGTATCCACTGATGTGAGGCATGGATTGCCCGGGGGCCTGGTGTGTCTCAGAGTAAAAGATGATGTCTCTTCCAATAGAGCTGTCCTCAAAAGCACCCACATCAAAATGCATAGATCCATTACAGTTCCAAGCAGCCACTTTGAGTGTGGTCCCATAAGTCTCGTACCGTCATGTGGAGCGTCGTTCTCGTATTACTACTCTTCCATTTTAGTAAAAGGCAATCTTGCCTTTTCCCCTTGCCGCTCTAATCTCCGGCATCACTTCCTGCATATGAGCGATCTGCGAGAGGGTGAGATCATCCCCGAGAAAGATGCCCGTCTCTTTAAGAGTTGGTCTTTTCTTCAAGGACTTCTTCGCTTCCATGGAGGGAAAACGGAGGATGAGTGCTCTTTCTTTTGAGGTTTCCCCACTGCTTCCATTTTTCTTTATGTTGCCCACTCTCCATGCTCTTGTGTGCGTCGGCTCACGAACCCCCATTAAGGCCATGAGTTCTTTTACCTCTTCGTCCACATTGCTTTTGTCTTTAAGACCGCAAATTCTCACATGTAAAGCGCGCACCCATCTTCTTGCTCCTCCTCTAGTGTCTGATTGATGATAGTGGGTGTGGACGTGGGCGTTATCTCCTTGCCTTTTCCTTTCTTGGCCACCTTGATCCATTTCTCGGCTTCATCCGCCTTCTGTTGAGTTTTGGTAAGAACATCCACCCAAGAAGTCGTCATCTCTTTGTGTTGCTCTTCTCCCTCTTTGATGGCCCGTACTTGCTCCTTGATCGTGTTGATTTCTTCGGACACTGAGGGTTGCAGTTCGCCCTCTTCCAGTGTGTTTCTTGATCGTGCTTCGGCGAGGTCTTTCTTCAGTGACGCAATCTCTTCATCCTGAGTCGTCACTCAGTCTTCCAACGTATTTATCTTGCTCTCTTGGATCAGCACGCGTCCTTCGAGCATGTTTATTGTGCTCAAGAGATTGCGGTTCATCTTGGTAATGGTCTCCGTCATTTCCTCTTTGCACTTTTGAATGGCATCCTCTAGGGGGTCGGCTTTATCGTTCAGCTTCCTCATGCTTGATCGCCGTCCGAAAAAGAGCCACTAAGCGTACGTGTGCATCCACACTAGCAGCGGGCGTGGTAGCTGGGCGGGTGGGGGAACGCGAGGAGGTATGGCAAGGGAGGGGCAGAGAGAGAGAGAGAGAGAGAGAGAGAGAGAGAGAGAGAGAGAGAGAGAGAGAGAGAGAGAGAGAGAGAGAGAGAGAGAGAGAGAGAAAATGGAAAAACGCGATAGAGTACGGGAGAGAGAGAGAGAGAGAGAGAGAGAGAGAGAGAGAGAGAGAGAGAGAGAGAGAGAGAGAGAGAGAGTTCAATTTACCCTCAGCTAAAAGTCAAGAACATTACCCCTTACCAATTTATGAAGGCTGGAATTGAAAGAAGAATCCTGACTAAGAATCAGGAGTATTATAACCAGCATATACGTTTGCTTTACAGACTTTCTCGGAGAATCATATAGCATCTCAAGCAACGGCATCATCTGCATCCATTAACATTGAATCAGTTTAGCATGCAAATTTAAGTCTGTTTGATAAAGTTTCCATAACTTTATTCAAGAAATCAATCAGTACAAAACTCCTCAGAATATGCAGTTGCTCAACATAAGAATGCTCCCTGCAGATCTTTTTTGGATTTGAATCAAAAGTGACTACTACATACAACACAATAATTAAACAGATCACTATTCTTTCATGTGTGTTATCCCATCAATCCCATGCGATCCAGCCAATGGAACTGCCCTTACTATACATTTCTCATTCCTTCACCTGAAAGCTGATTCAGTCAGCTCTTAAGAGAGAGAGTTTTCTTTAGAGACAAACGGTTGCTATTGTATTCCAGAAACAAAGAAAGACCTAGTAAACTGTTACAAGTCATATCACTGAATTAGCCTAGCAACCCTAAGCCTCCTCGTCCTGTTGAGCTGCCCCTGCATTCTTCCACATAACTGACACTACCGCCTTGTTGTTTGCTGCCCAACCTGTTCTGCCAATCCAGTTGCATTGCAGCCTTTGCTCCAGCAGATTTCCAGCTGCTGTCCTCAGCCTTCCCTATACTGCCCTCAACATCTGCTGCCACCCACAGCCCGTTTCAGTGACACCCATTGTTTCAGTCTCTCCTGCCGCCACCCTCAGCACCTGCTGCTGCCGACATCCCTTCTGCATATGCCACGTAAGGCTGCCTGCTTACCTTTGTTTCATCCTCTCAGCCTGCTTCAGGTCACTGTCAAAGCTCTACACAGAGTGCAAGTGTTCAAAAGAGGGTTGCAGAAGAGGTAATCGAGGGGTCTTAGAGGGCACTGTATGCTATAATCTAAGAATCTTTAGCCCTATTTGTGTTTGAAACGCCCTTGTCCTGCTCACATTCTAAATGCGTGGAAAGACAAATTTTATCTGTAACCAACTTTTCAAAACAGTGTAAAGTTGAAAATTCCAGTGACTATGTCCATGATACATGCAAGGAAGCGTGCCCTTGACAAGAGGAAGGGCATGCACAAGTTTCAGATCTCCTTAGCACAGAATTTTCAAAACCACGGGCGTGCTCACAGTGCTAGAAATACAGCCTGCTATGTGTGCAACAAACCTTTTCTGTTAGAAAGCCACAACATGTAGCAAGTCTATTGCCTACTGACATTATCAAACAATCAACACTGTTCAAGAACCCCACATTACGAAGAAAAAAGGGCAGTGGTTTAGGACGAAATGAGTCGTACATACCAGAGTATCCAGATCGGTACGCACCAAAACATATTCTAGAAAGGCTGCATTCCCATGCACCAGAGTATATAATAACAAAACTGTGCATTCGTCTGCTAAGCATCTGCAACAACCATTGCAAAACAAGATAAGCAAAGTTGAGAAATGAGAAACCGACTAAGGTTGAGGAACAAAAACCCATGTGTTCAATGAGGTTATGTGGCAATTGCTTACAATCCCAGAACATCATACAAAGATGTAAATGAGATCCTCAATGTAAACTCTGCAGCAGTGCTATCAGCATCTATAATAGCAACTATTTAAAAGCAAGTTAGGCACACTTATGTGAAACTCAAAAGTTAAAAAAATCTAGCAGATTGCCATCCTCAGGAAAAAACAGTACATTCTCTTTCCCTTGCCATATTGAGTGCTTGACAATAGACATTTTCAACATGATTTAAGTCCGACTTCATTGAAGCATCCCCTCCATGAACATCCAATTGCCTTTCGAAATTGTTCTCAAATTGAAGACAAACGCGATGATGTACAAGAACCAAAAGTAGTAGCACACTGTTGGTAGCCAAAGGACTCATTGCAGTACTCGACTTTGAGCTCACCAGATAGTTGTATGTATAGTATGGTAACCTCAATACAATGGCTGCACAGCACAATTTAAAGATTCAATGAAACTTTTCTTCTAGTTAGCTCAATTCAGCTTTGACATTGACCTCCCATTTCCAATTTTTACCTCAGTACTAAAGCACTAACCAGCAGCAAGGCCAACTCTTTGAAGCATTCCAGGTTGACTGGGTCCAGAAAGTTTAAAATAATGTGGTGCATCCATTGGTAGAGGAAGTCTGGCTATGTATGACAGAAGCAGCTTATGCACTACCAAGCTTACAAGTGCAGGCTCCTATGTATAACAGAAGCAAAAGTCATTTGATAAAATCCTTTGTAACAAAGACATGGCATCTCTAAAAAAGGAATATTCATAATCCTCAGAACCAGACTTCCACGATACCTGTAACATTGCTGCATCAAGAAAGATGTCAGTGCTCTTGAAGCTGGGAGATCCTGCTTGGTGAAGCTGAGTAGACATCATTACTAGCAGCAAATTCCCGATTTCCAGATGAAGCATATATGTGGAAGGGCTTCAAAACAAAAGCCATACATGCATCAAGATTTAGCGGAAGAAAAACCTAAATAAATGAAAGTTGCTGGTGTACTCTATTACTACAAGAAAACATGAATTCAACACTCACTTGACATCTGAATTTGCAATAAAGGAAAGCATGCCAAACACCACGAAACCTGCCACATTCTGGTTACCTTCAAAGAGTGGTGAATGGTTTAGTTAGTAACCTAGCAACTGGCTTATCGACATACAAAATATAGCACATGGCAACCACAATCAGATTAGAAGGTACACCACCACACAGAAGAAAGGTATCAGAGAAAATGAAAACTGCATTAGCCACTTGCAATGCAACATGGAATGTATCTCCTTCATGCCTCACTTCAATAGCTATCTATGACTAAGGGAGGATTACTTTTTGGTGAAAAGAAACTTAAAGCCATAAGAAAGAATCCTTGATGCCACACAAGATGCAAGAGAAATCATAACCTAAAAGTTGGCTTGCTGACATATAGCTCCTTGAACAGAGCATTTTATGTGCTTACTTATGTACCAATTTACAGACCGTATTACCTAGCAAGAAACACTCCATGTACTCCGAACTAATAAACCAAAATAAGTAAAATTGCATTCAGCTGTCCTATTACTGAAAGCACACAACCTGAAGTAGCAGCAGTATAAATTCTACGACTTTTGTGTGAATTTTAATTAAGAAACCAGCATTGATAACATTACATGCCATTTTCTTGCAACTGTAGCCTTTTTCCAGTACCAAAGGTCCCGATAAAACTGTATGATATAACAAAAGATAACACTATTGCAGAAGAAGCAACAAAACTGGAAGGCAGTGGAGGATTAGTTATAGTAGATACACACAACTAAAAAAGTCACAAACCTTCCTTGAGCCCCGAAAAATCAGCCTCTTTATCGCTCAAGGATAAAGACAAGCAACTTCTTAACTCCTCTTTGGTCAATTGTTCTATTGCATACTTGAGAAAAACACTTGAAAACCGAACAGCATTTGTTGTTTTCGCAAATTTTAGTTGAACATCTGTACTGCTATCAGAAACCTCCTGCAAACTCCATCCTAAATGGATGAGCAATTTAGCCAAATGACCTGTAGACTTGCTGTTTTGAACTGCAAACCAAAAACCAAGCATTAGTGCTCTCTCTCTCTCTCTCTGTGGTCTCATAGGTCACATTGGCCTTTTGAAGACGTTAATATAACATTCATTTCATTTCATTCTCTCTCTCTCTCTCTCTCTCTCTCTCTCTCTCTCTCTCTCTCTCTCTCTCTCTCTCTCATTGTTCACATGCAACGTTAAAAATTCTCTTCTTCTTCTTCTTCTTCTTCTCACATGCAACGTTAAGGAATCGATGTGAAGGGAAACGTAAAGGATAGGGCACTTATTCTCCGCTTCCCGAATATAGAAATAAGGAAAGAATTTCTAAAGAAGAGGCCAACTCTTAAGAAAACCGGTATTTTCCTGGGAGATGACCTTACATTGGCACAAGTGGCACACGTGCAAGAGTTGATGCCAGAGATCAGGGCAACAAGAGAAAAGGGGAAAATCGCCTTTTATAGAGGAGGGAAAGTAGTGGTTCTGGAAAAGCGCTCAGCATGACGGTGTGAGACCTATGGGGCGACGCTCCGGATAGCGGCGTGGAATTCTAATGGATCGTATAGGCTAGATGTAGGTGCCTTTGAAGACAACTTTAGGGACAGAGACATAGTTTTCTACTCAGAGACACACCAGATACTGGGACAGCGTATGCCACATGTGAAGGGTTATTTATGGGAAACAGTTGGTCGACCAGACAAAAGATCTCTACGGGGTAGCCGGGGTTCAGGAGGAGTAGCAGTCTTGTTTAAAGAAGAGCTGAAACCACTACTACAGATCATCAGGAAAGATGAACAAGCAAGGTATATGTGGGTGAGAATGAGAGCCGAGATAGGTAGATTTCTATATATCGCTATATGCTACTTCCCTCCAAGTACATCAGTCTACTCCTCACCTAAAGGACAGTCCCCTTTCTCCATATTGAGTAGTGACATATGGGAGTTTTCTAGAGATGGAGACATCGTTCTCTTAGGAGACTTTAATGCCAGAACGGCCAACTCTCAAGCAGTATTCTATGATACCTCTGAGGAAATGCTCATAGAAGTGGATTTATCACAGAGGGGGCTTACTAGAAACTCACAGGATAAAGAACACACTGAATATGGTAGACATCTCATGGAGATGGCAACTACACATGGTTTAGCCATACTTAATGGTCTAGAGAATTTCCCTTTATCTGGGGGATTCACATGCTTCCCGCACAGGCATGGGGCCAGCACAGTGGATTATGTCATGACTTCACCAAGCTTTCTTTCTAGTATCGAGGACTTAAGGTGGGACCCACACCAGTTGGAATTGCAGTGGATCATGCTCTCTTGACCTTATCAATCTCCTTCCAATACAATGCCTCTCAAGTACAAAGGAAGAAGACACACAAAAGATATACTTTCACACCAGAGACTGATTCAGTCTATGTGGCAAAGATCTATAATAGGATGTGGACAGCCGAGCCAGTATATACTGTAGAGGAGATTACTTCTCAGTTAACAGAGATACTACATGGAGAAGCACAAGAGGCATACCCACATACTCAACCTGATCCAAAGAGAGGATATGGGAACATGCCTCAGAACAGTTGGTATGACGAGGAATGCAGAGAGACGAGAACCCAGGTACAAAAAGAGCTTACACTTGGGATCATCACATATAAGCAGTCTCGGATTGCTCTTCGGCGTATAGTACGTCGCAAGAAAAGGGCATTTTTAGCCAAACTGGAGAAGGATTTATATCAGCTTTTCTTGAGTCAGGACTCACATGAGGCCTGGCGCTTATTTCACGAGCACTCACCGCCTCCGACGATTACTTCTCCTGAGATTTGGGGTCAATATGTAACATCTTTATATATGGTATCTAGACAGCCTCCACTACCAGATCCGCTAGAGCCATGTCCTGCTACTAGTACTTTCTTTACTACGGAAATGGTGGAAAAAGCCATTGATAAGATGAAGACAAGAAGAGCATATGATCATGAGGGTCTAGTAGCAGAACATTTGATTCATGCAAGGGATCTACTTTCAGAAGTCCTTGCTCGTCTGTTTAATCGGGTCATGTGTGAAGGATTACCTGAATCTTGGAAATTATCTACTATCGTACCTATTTTCAAGTCAGGGGATCCTATGATACCCAGGAACTACCGTACCATTATGGTGGGTCACACATTGACCCGACTGTACGCATCCATTCTGGAACAAAAACTGAGTAGATGGGCAGAGAATGAGGGCATAAGGGCAACAGGACAAGCTGGATTCAGGAGGGGTTATTCCACTCTAGATCATATTCTTACGCTCAGAGCCATTATTGAGGAAGGAAGAGCAAGCGAGAGAAGGATGTACTGTTGCTTTGTGGATTTTCGGAAAGCTTTTGATACAGTACCAAGGGCCAGATTGATGCGCAGGATGCAAGAGTTAGGGGTCCCCAAAGAGATTATCTGGGGGATCATGGCCTTGTATGGGTCAGTAACTGGTTATGTACGTACTCCAGAAGGGGATTCCGACATTGTTCATTCCACCGTTGGAGTAAAGCAGGGATGCCCATTGTCCCCTACTTTATTTGGTATGTATATAGATGAGGTATCGGATTACATTGATAGAGAGGGTGACAGAGGTGCTCAACTTGCAGGGTCATGGATCCCTTTGTTGTTGTATGCAAATGATATTGTATTGATAGCAGAATCACCAGATGGAATGTAGAGGCAGTTAGATGCATTACATAAATTCGTGGAGGACAGCGGACTGTCGGTGAATTTGGGTAAAACCAAAGTTATGGTGTTTAACACCACACCGCAGTGGGTTAGGAGATCAGCACCTACATTTGCATATGGCCAGGGTACAGTAGAGTACACAAATGCATACAATACCTTGGTGTGGTATTTGCAAGACCGAAGTTTACTCTTAAGAAAGCAGCAGAGGCTAGATTGTCGAGAGCCTCTGCAACCTTGGGAGAGTTGAAGAGGATGTGTTCACAAGTACAATTTCAGGAACCACGAACAAAACTTTGGCTCTTTGATACTGTGGTGGCTTCGGCTATGCTCTATGGGGTCCAGATTTGGGGACCATCTGTGGATCAGGATAATTGGAAGCCAATGGAGAGACCTTTGGTATCTATGATTTCCAGAATGATTAGAGCTAAGGCCTCCGTACCACACGTGATTATCCGAGTGGAACTAGCTGCTCCTCCGATAGAAATTGAAGCTCTTACCAGATCAGTGTCCTTTATACATGGTTTGTGGGATACAAATAATTGCCGCTATACTAGATTGGCCCTCGAATCCTCTCGACAGTTAGCAATGAAAGGGGATACATCATGCTGGTATGCGCAACTGTCTTCGTGGTTTCAGAGACATGGGTTCAGTATGGAAAGATTACCCCCCTACCAATACTCTCTCGAGGCTCCATCACTGGCAATTACACGAACGGAGATTAATAAAATGATCCGTCAGGATCTTATACAGTTGGATACTAAGAGGACATGGGTAGACCCTACACAAGAATTGGGCACGAAGATGGCCGACCACAAAGAAAACTTCCTACAGCTATCTGAAGATGGATTTGTGACTCGCCCGAGCTACATGGATACCCACCTGTCTCATGGTTTGAGATGTGCTACTGGTCAGATTCGTACATCCTCACACCAGCTGGAAATTGAATTTGGCAGATTTAGGGGAATCCCACCTGATAGCAGAATTTGCAAGTTATGCGGAATGGAGCCGGAGACAGAATTACACTACATATGCCATTGCACCGTATACTATGAGATACGTGGGCGTTTCCATTGCCTATTTAAAGAAGGCTTTGGACCTCTAGATAAAGTCATGCAATACCAAGATCAAAGATGCTTAGGCTTGTACCTACTGGAAATACATCGGCACAGGGATAATCTAATGAGAAGACAAAGAGCACTACAGCATCAGAGGCAGATCACAGATTTCTTTGAATCGAGAGAAGGAGGAGGGGAAGGAGAAGCAAGAGACCAGCAACCAGCACAAAGGAGTACCCACATCCATACCAAAGGCACCCTCATTGACAAGGCGATTGAGCTTAGGAAATCGAGACGACCACGACCGAGATGCAAAAGCACACTTCGCCGGAGGAGACTACAACAAAGGATTAGAAGCATTCTAGCCAGACACCCAAAATGCTCCTAAGAAGTTTATTCAATACTTTGTATTTAGTTTTTCACATTTATTTTCACACTTTCACACTTTTCACACTTAGTACTTTAGTACTAAGGTACCCAGACTTTGTAACAGATTCACCACTTTTGTATCAGTTTGGTCTCATAGTTCATTCTGGCCTTTTTGAAGACGTTAATATAACATTTCATTTCTCTCTCTCTCTCTCTCTCTCTCTCTCTCTCTCTCTCTCTCTCTCTCTCTCTCTCTCTCTCTCTCTCTCTCTGCCTGAAAGAAGAGGAGTGGAGGAGTGGAGGTCGCTGCCGCAAAGAAGTCCAACACTTGCTTCCAGGGCCCTGCTCGCCATAGCTTGGGTGCTCTCTCTCTCTGCAACACGTTTTCAGCCAGGATGGAAGTTGGGTTCCCTTCGTGAGATTCAAGCTTCAAGGCAGGCCTCCCCCCCCCCCCCTCTCTTGAAGGGGATCGGGGAGCACCACAGACGGAGAGTGAGAGAGAGAGAAGGAGACACACAACGATGTGGGTGGGGAGACTCAAAGAGTGAGCAGCCCCCTATACACTTATGCTATGTATAAGGTATACAAGTCAGTGGGCGCCCAGACTCTGGGCGGTCGGGCAAGGCACAGACACCTATACCCCAACAACCTCCCACTTAAAGGCGACTATGCCTTTAAGCAAGGGAACCTAGTCTAAAGACTACAAAAGGTGAGAGAAAACCGCTCTCAACCGATGCCCACTGGCTGGCTGTGATCGTGTGCATCCGGCTGTCCTGCTCCCGTGTAAGTCCATACACCACTAGACGTACCGCACACGTACTGCAAGTATGTACGCAATACCTGCATATCTCCCTCGTGCACTATGCCATCATCAGTCAACAAACAACTGACAACCCCAACTACAAATGCTCTCACTGCAGCTGCGATATCCAGTCTCAAGATCAACATCTCATACATGAGACCACCGAATGCCGATGCAATGCTAGCGGGCCCTGCTAGCTCTACGGAGCATGCATCAACATATATATCCCTGGCAATAGGCATCTCTGACTGACAAGGAGTGTCAGCCACATGCATCTCCTGACTGTCCGCAAAAGACGCATCAACCTGTCGTGCAACCTCAGAGCAAACCAGCTGCTCTAGATGTCTGCTGGAAGACATATCCTACACAACTATATCCCCATGCTCACTGTCGAGCATAGAAAGGAATGACTGCATAATCGCTGACATCTCAGTCTCCTCTGCAATCATCCACTGCAAACATGACCACTCAATCTGTTGTGACTCACTAGAGCTCTCATGCTCTAACTCTGTATGCATAGACTCTTGCACGTCCTCCTGTCGTGACTCACTAGAGCAAGACCGCTCTACCTGTCTATCCTGCATAGAAGTATCTCGCACAACTGACTCTCTGCTTTGCTCAGTCACTAGCAAAGCATGCATGTCGGACTCTGTCACCTCTCTGTGTGACTGCTCAAGTCGTGCCCCAACTGTGTGCACAACGAGCTCACTACTCTGCACTCCATGCAAAGCATCCTGCAACCCACAAGCAAAAGAGACTCGCCTGCTCTCTCGCTGTCTACCTGGCTGCATGATCACAGAGACAACACCGTCTCTCGCGTGATCCACATGCAATGGGTAACCTGTACCACTCCTGGCACCTCTCGCAATCACTAGCGAACCCAAATGCATCACAAAATCTCGCTCTCGTAGCGAAATCTGACATCCACAATCTCTAAGCTGACCAATCGAGATCAAACTCACTATCAAATCTGGTACATAGCGCACATGACACAGGGTAAATCTCATACCACTGGGCAAGGACAAACATACGTCTCCTACACCCTCAATGTCATACACAACACCATCAGCCATGTGCACACAACCAAGTCTCCCACTAGAAAACGTGCTAAACCACTCACGATGCGACGTGACATGGAAAGTAGCATCTGAATCTAGTAACCAATGTGAAGACAATGTGCAATCCGTAGACATAAGATCGTCTTAAGACAAGCTAGATGTAAATGTGACATCGCTGTCACAAGCATACTCAGTAACCACCGTACTGATCTCACTAGCATCTGTCATGCCCAAATCTGCATCACACACTTGTCGCCTCCGTTGTCTCAAACGCCTGAAACATCGACGCCTAATGTGCCCTCTATGTCCACAATGCCAACATGTCAAGTCTCTATGCCGTCGAGACTTGCGTGTGGGACCAATCTCTCCCATGGACATAGAAGTGGGACTATACTCCCCTGTAGACATGGATGTCGCATACATAGCATGTAAACTCTGCCATAAAGCATGAGTTGTAGTCTCCCTCGAGACCTGCCAGTAAACAAACTCAACCAGATGCAAACAAATCATAGACATGGCTAACTCATCAAGATCCTGCCAATCATCATCACGTATAGAATTGGGCTTCGCCGATAAACCATGCAAGGGTTTATCCTGCCCCAAATCCGCCAATGCAACAAGCATATGTTCCTTCCAAGCAACAAAATCTACACCATCAAACTGTGTCAGACCATAACGTTGGAAGTCAAATGAAAAATCAGCCATAATGCTCGCAAAAGAGCAACCAACAATGAGTAGCAAATGTCAACCAAATCAGCCCTAAACTGGCTCGAATCGCATCAACAAAAGTCTGCAAATATGGCTCAAAACCTGATGCAAAGTTGCACCAATAACCGTGCAAAACCTTGCACAAAATCACAAGTCAATATGACTCAATCGCGCATAAATATCTGACAAAATTTTGGCAGAGTCTCCTTTGTAACTGCAGTAAAATCTCAACAGTAAACCTCAAAGAGACAATAATATATGCCACAATGGCCAATCCGGGAATAAACTCGACCGGAATCACCTCACAAAGTCATACATATGAGCATACCCGCTCTTGCCGCAGTACCACTCAACGGCACCTCAAATGACATACATGTGAGTGATGATTGCTTCCAAAATACCTTTCAATCGATGACCAAATGTCTGCCAGATAACTATAGCAACATTTCGCAAAACCTTGCAAGATCTGTCGCTATGCGCAATGCGAAATACGGCACACAAGGGCATACACAAGTGACTCCAAACTCCAACCAAATGATGACTGAAAATCACCTGTCAAAGTGGGAGTAAACTCAACCACTAAACTGTCAAAGAGCAACCTACGGATACGTAGAAGATATGGCGAGAACCTGGATAAAATCCAACAGAGTTTCTTCTATAAATTGAGCCAAATCTCAAATAATCTCAACCACAAACAAATACACAAATCCATATATGGCATACATAAACCGCCAAGATCATGGCAACATAGCTCACTCTCGCATGAGTGGCTCTCCAGACAAATGCATATCCAAAAACCTGTGTACACCTATGAATTTGCTGGTTGCTGCAGAAAATACTCCGTGTGTGAGATATACCAAAAACAGTGTTTTTGGGACCCGAAAGTGCACAAATAAACCTGCTGCTGTACCCGCTGTAATTCAAAGCATAATTTCAGCAAATAGACATCACCATCGCGTCCGGAGCATGCCAAAACCCTGACCTAGACTCCTGGATCATGTAGATCTGACTCTCTATGACGGAGCTACGCAAAAAACTGCGTTTTAGAGCCCGAAAATGGCAAAAACGAGCTGCACACAGTCTTGAACCTGCTCCTGCTCCACTCTGCATGATGCAATGTCCTCTCAATGCAAGCTCCAATGCAAGAGCTCTGCCACAACAGCATCCAAGCACTCGAATGTCAAGCTCTCCTCCGCCGAGCACTTCTCTAACGAGCTCCACTGAGCTCAAAAGCTCCTCTCACCAAGGAAGCCGCAACCACCTCCTCGACCAAGCTTGACCACACCAAGCTCCTAAGCTCCAAAGACAATGCTCTTCAAGCTAAAATCTCTCTCCGTGAAACTCCACGATCTAACTCCACCGTCGAGAGCTAGCGAGCTATCGCCTCGAAGCTCTCAAAGCCATCGTGCTCTCCGCGGTCACCATAGCTCTGATACCAATTGAAGGGGATCATGGAGCACCACAGACGGAGAGTGAGAGAGAGAGAGAAGGAGACACACAACGATGTGGGTGGGGAGACTCAAAGAGTGAGCAGCCCCCTATACACTTATGCTATGTATAAGGTATACAAGTCAGTGGGCGCCCAGACTCTGGGCGGCCGGGCAAGGCACAGACGCCTATACCCCAACATCTCTCTCTCTCTCTCTCTCTCTCTCTCTCTCTCTCTCTCTCTCTCTCTCTCTCTCTCTCTCTCTCTCTCTCTCTCTCTCTCCGCTGTGCAGCAGGGACCTGTTCGTAGTAGAGAGAGAGAGAGAGGACTGCTGCCCCGCACGTCGTCCACAGCTAGAGGAGCTACTTGTTGCCATGCGCGTCGTACACAACCAAAGAGAGAGAGAGAACCTCGATTGCAACCCGCTTCGCACACAAGCCCTCTCCCTCTACGCGTGGAAGGACTTCCTACGCGTAGCACATCCCTGGCACCCTTCCTCCATCTACACGTAGAAAGACAAAGATCTCCTACGTTAATGTTTAAAGGTTTTTAAGCTTTGAAATAAACTTTTAAAGTTCAAAGGTTTTTAAGCTTTAAAATAAAGCTTTAAGTTTGCCTTACTCTCAATCCTTCACCCTAGCACCTTGCCCCACGTTTGTGGCTCGGGTCCGATGGATCCGCCTACCGAAGGGGAAGGGCCGGGTGTAGATAGCTACACCACCCCCAAAAAAACGACGGCTACTTTCAAACGGAGAAACAGAGATACTGTACTATCACCAGGATCCTTACGAGTTGGGAAAAGCTCTAGGATACATGATGAGCTATTCATGGAGAAGGTCCAGGTGATGCTCAAATCAGAGCTAAACTATATGAGGGATGACATCAGGAAGGAAATGCACGCGAACGCTGAGAGCTACAGGAACTCCATGTATGGAGACATGATGAGAGAACTAAGGAGAGAGATTCGGGGGATACAGAATGAGGAAATTCAGATCGTGAAAACGGAATTACGAAACCTAATCAAGGCCGAAGTAAATGTAACAGAATGCGTTATGAAAAAGAAACTCGATGAGGCAATAGCAAGTTTTGAAGCATGGAGAACAAATATGGAAAAGCACATGGGGGAAAAAGATGCAATAATCGAGGAGCTGAAAGGAGAACTTGCGGCTTGCAAATCTGCAACTAAGGAGAAGGGAGACGACCAACCTTCGGTGCTGAAGGAGCTCGAGGACATGGAGGATCAGATGAAAGCTTTACGCGAAGGAGATGAACAGAAATCGAAAACGGCATCTTCATGGGCGGAACGTCTTGTTAAGACACAAGAACAGGTTGATGAAGCAGAGAAATGGATTGAGGATGCGAAGAAAAGAAAGGCCCAGATGCCTGAGACCACACCTACCTCCACCATTATTAATATGACCATTGAGGAAGAGCAAAAAAGGAAGAATCGGGCTCTGCATGTGCGGGTCACAGGAGTCAAAGACAAAGAGAATGTAGATGAAGAAGTGAGGGAACTGCTACAACGCATCGGCATCACAGAGCCTACTCACACAAGTGAATGGAGAGTAGGAAAGAAAGGAATCGACGAGAAGGGAAACGTAAAGGATAGGGCGCTTATTCTCCGCTTCCCGAATATAGAAATAAGGAAAGAATTTCTAATGAAGAGGCCAACTCTTAAGAAAACCGGTATTTTCCTGGGAGATGACCTTACATTGGCACAAGTGGCACACATGCAAGAGTTGATGCCAGAGATCAGAGAAGCAAGAGAAAAGGGAAAAATCACCTTTTATAGAAGAGGGAAAGTAGTGGATCTGGAAAAGCGCTCAGCATGACGGTGTGAGACCTATGAGGCGACGCTCCGGATAGCTGCGTGGAATTGTAATGGATTATATAGGCTAGATGTAGGTGCCTTTGAAGACAGCTTTAGGGACAGAGACATAGTTTTCTACTCAGAGACACACCAGATACCGGGACAGCTTATGCCACATGTGAAGGGGTATTTATGGGAAACAGCTCGTCGACCAGACGAGATCTCTGCGAGGTAGCCGGGGTTCAGGAGGAGTAGCAGTCTTATTTAAAGAGGAGCTGAAACCACTACTACAGATTATCAGGAAAGATGAACAAGCAAGGTATATGTGGGAGAGAATGAGAGCCGAGACAGGTAGATTTCTATATATCGCTATATGCTACTTCCCTCCAAGTACGTCAGTCTACTCCTCACCTAAAGGACAGTCCCCTTTCTCCATATTGAATAATGACATATGGGAGTTCTCTAGAGATGGAGACATCGTTCTCTTAGGAGACTTTAATGCCAGAACGGCCAACTCTCAAGCAGTATTCTATAATACCTCTGAGGAAATGCTCAGAGATGTGGATTTATCACAGGAGGGGCTTACTAGAAACTCACAGGATAAAGAACACACTGAATATGGGAGACATCTCATGGAAATGGCAACTACACATGGTTTGGCCATACTTAATGGTCTAGAGAATTTCCCTTTATCTGGGGGATTCACATGCTTCCCGCACAGGCATGGGGCCAGTACAGTGGATTATGTCATGACTTCACCAAGCTTTATTTTTAGTATCGAGGACTTTAAGGTGGGACCCAGACCGGTTGGGATTGCAGTGGATCATGCTCTCTTGACCTTATCAATCTCCTTCCAAGACAATGCCTCTCAAGTACAAAGGAAGAAGACACACACAAGATATACTTTCACGCCACAGACTGATTCAGTCTATGTGGAAAAGATCTATAATAGGATGTGGACAGCCGAGCCAGTATATACTTTAGAGGAGATTACTTCTCAGCTAACAAAGATACTACATGGAGCAGCACAAGAGGCATACCCACATACTCAGCCTGATCAGAAGAGAGGATCTGGGAACATACCTCAAAACAGTTGGTACGACGAGGAATGCAGAGAGACGAGAACCCAGGTCCACAAAGAGCTTACACTTGGGATCATCACATATAAGCAGTCTCGGATTGCTCTTCGGCGTATAGTATGTCACAAGAAAAGGGCATTTTTAGCCAAACTGGAGAAGGATTTATATCAGCTCTTCTTGAGTCAGGACTCACATGAGGCCTGGCGTTTATTTCACGAGCACTCATCGCCTCCGACAATTACCTCTCCTGAGATTTGGGGTCAATATGTAACATCATTATATACGGTATCTGGACAGCCTCCATTACCAGATCCGCCAGAGCCATGCCCTACTACTAGTACTTTCTTTACTATGGCAATGGTGGAAAAAGCCATTGATAAGATGAAGACAAGAAGAGCATATGATCATGAGGGTTTAGTAGCAGAACATCTGATCCATGCAAGGGATCTACTTTTAGAAGTCCTTGCTCGTCTGTTTAATCGGGTCATGTGTGAAGGATTACCTGAATCTTGAAAATTATCTACTATCGTACCTATTTTCAAGTCAGGGGATCATATGATACCCGGGAACTACCGTACCATTATGGTGGGTCACACATTGACCCGACTATACGCATCCATTCTGGAACAAAAACTGAGTAGATGGGCAGAGAATGAGGGCATAAGGGCAACAGGACAAGCTGGATTCAGGAGGGGTTATTCCACTTTAGATCATATTCTAACGCTCAGAGCCATTATTGAGGAAGGAAGAGCAAGTGGGAGAAGGATGTATTGTTGCTTTGTGGATTTTCGGAAAGCTTTTGATACAGTACCAAGGGCCAGAGTGATGCGCAGAATGCAAGAGTTAGGGGTCCCCAAAAGAGATTATCTGGGGGATCGTGGCCTTATATGGGTCAGTAACTGGTTATGTACCTACTCCAGAAGGGGATTCCGACATTGTTCATTCCACCGTTGGAGTAAAGCAGGGATGCCCATTGTCCCCTACTTTATTTGGTATGTATATAGATGAGGTATCAGATTACATTCATAGAGAGGGTGACAAAGGTGCTCAACTTGCAGGGTCATGGATCCCTTTGTTGTTATATGCAGATGATATTGTATTGATAGCAGAATTACCAGATGGAATGCAAAGGCAGTTAGATGCATTACATAAGTTTGCGGAGGACATCGGACTGTCAGTAAATTTGGGTAAAACCAAAGTTATGGTGTTTAACACCACACCGCAGTGGGTTAGGAGATCGGCACCTACATTTGCATATGGCCAGGATACAGTAGAGTACACAAATGCATACACATACCTTGGTGTGGTATTTACAGGACCGAAGTTTACTCTTAAGAAAGCAGCGGATGTTACATTGTCCAGAGCCTCTGCGGCCTTGGGAGGGTTGGAGAGGATGTGTTCACAAGTGCAGTTTCAGGAACCACGAACAAAACTCTGGCTCTTTGATACTGTGGTGGCTTCGGCTATGCTTTATGGGGTCCAGATTTGGGGACCATCTGTGGATCAGGATAATTGGAAGTCAATGGAGAGACCTTTGGTATCTATTATTTCCCGAATGATTAGAGCCAAGGCCTCCATACCACACGCGATTACCCGAGCGGAACTAGCTGCCCCTCCGATAGAAATTGAAGCTCTTACCAGATCAGTGTCCTTTATACATGGTTTATGGGATACAAATAATTGCCGATATACTAGATTGGCCCTCGAATCCTCTCGACAATTAGCAATGAAAGGAGATACATCATGCTGGTATGTGCAACTGTTCTCGTTGTTTCAGAGACACGGGTTCAGTATGGAAAGATTACCCCCCTTCCAATACTCTCTTGAGGCTCCATCACTGGCAATCACACGAACGGAGATTAATAAAATCATCCGCCAAGATCTTATACAGTTAGACACTAAGAGGACATGGGTAGACCCTACACAAGAATTGGGAACAAAGATGGCCGACTACAAAGAAAACTTCCTACAGCTATCTGAAGATGGTTTTGTGATTCGCCCGCGCTACATGGATACCCACCTGTCTCATGGTTTGAGATGTGCTATTGGTCAAATTCGTACATCCTCACACCAGCTGGAAATTGAATTTGGCAGATTTATTTTCACACTTTCACACTTTTCAGACATTGTAACAGATTCACCACTTTTGTATCAGTTTGGTCTCATAGGTCACTCTCGCCTTTTTGAAGACGTTAATATAACATTTCATTTCATTTCTCTCTCTCTCTCTCTCTCTCTCTCTCTCTCTCTCTCTCTCTCTCTCCCACACCCCCCCCCCTCCCAGCTAAGACAAGGGAGGTGCGATAGGACACACAAACCAAGCTCCCTCTCTGCCTCTGCACCCATGACCCCCTCTGCTCCCCCCCCCCCCCCCCGCCTTCCTTGCGCTCTCTCCCTCTACAGCCCCGCCCCCCTCGCGCTCCCCTCCTGCTGCCCCGTGCATAGAGAGAGAATGTGGAGGAAAAGGCAGGATAGAGAGAGAGAGAGAGAGAGAAATAAAAAAGCGTAGAGAGAAAACTTGCATGCGTAGAGAGAGAAAGCGTAGAGAGAGAAAACCTGCACGCGTAGAGAGAGAGAGGGAGGAAAAATAATAATAATAATAATAATAATGAAGAAACTTTGAAAATGTATACTTGATGCAGGAGAAAATGTGTGCATAGGGCCTCGCGTTTTGGCAGCGATTAAGCATGAGAAAGCAGAATGATAATGTAATGTGCAACGGAAGTGAATGTTGAACTTTGCTCAAGATGAGTGCTTCGAACTATGCTCAAGGTTCCTTTTACTTATGGAAGGGAGAGCCTTCCGTTCCTTTAGTGAGAGAGTGCAATGGACACAACAAAGTGGGTGAACACTGTGAATGAAGGTGCTGAGACTGAGAGATACAGAAAGAAGAATACGACACCAGAGTGTTGTCAAACCCTCCTGCGAAGTCCCCACTCTCTATGGCGAGAGCCGTCTACTATTGATTGCACAAATCTCTACAATGCTTGGACTTGCCGACGATGTCGACAACGTTGAGGGCGACGACGAGACGGGCTGAAATCTGAAAACGCTAAGGGGCTGAAATCTGCAAATCTTTATCTGTTGAATCTTGACTCTATGTCAATGACTACATCGATGACGACGATGCAACAACGACGCGCTGAAAACGCAGATGCTGAAATCTGCGTTTTCCTGGCTGAATCTGCAAACTTCACGGGATCTGACCGTGCGACGAGGATCTGCTGTGGGAAGGTGAGATCTACAAGGTTTGAGGGTTCTACTGCAGAAACTGACTGCTGAAAACTGAAAACACTGAGCCTAGGGCTGATGCCGTCGCGAAGATCTGCAAAAACGCTGTGGTTGATCTTCAAACCAAAAACGCTAGGGCTGAAAATGGTCTTGCGGGGAAATCTGCTATCTGCTGTGGGAATCTGCTAACGCTAGGGCTGAAAATGGTCTTGTGGGGAAATCTGCTATCTGCTGTGGGAATCTGCTAACGCTAGAGATCTGCTGTGTCTTGTCGTCGTCGAGGCTGATCTGCCATGCAAAAACGCTATCTGTTGTGGTAATCTGCTAACGCTAGAGATGATCTACTGTGTCTTGTCGTCGTCGAGGCTGATCTACCATGAAATCTGCTATCTATTGTGGGAATCTGCTAACGCTAGAGATGATCTGCTGTGTCTTGTCGTCGCCGAGGCCGATCTGTCATGCAAAAACGCCAAGGCGGGTCTGTCTTGCTGAAAACGCTAGGTTGTTGTTGAAGAAAAACCCCAAGTTATCCTACTCCAAAAACGCTAGGTTGTTGTGGGGAGTTCTGCTGAGAAGGTGCCTGTTGAGCAAGTGCTCATGCTGCCTCTTCTGCCAGAAAGTGCTAGCGCTAGGTTTCTATGTATACAAAGTTAGCAAAATTGCCCTACCTAGTTTCCAACAAAAGTCACTTAAAAATAATAAGTGAAAAATGTCAAAAATAGGGAAAATAGGTCTATGCACTGTAAAAATGCTCCTAATGGGTTTTGATGGAAATCTGATGGTCATGATGTGTGCAACCAGAGGATATGCATCTAATCTAAGTGTCTGGACATGCACGGTCTGCGAACAGACTCACAAAAGTGCCAGATCACTTCCTATTCTAGACTGACTTGACTGAACTGAACCCTGGTCATGCTGTAGTGTAGCGCGGATAATGTGTCGTGCTCTCTCCAATGTGGGTGCCCCTCAGTGCAATGTGCGTGACAATCTCACTCAAACAAATGAAAACTCTCTCAAACAGAATGAAACACAGAAACAATGGATAACAACAGAGATACAACAGTGAACCAGAACATGTGGACTCGACTAGCTCAAAGAACCATGTACAGACTCTGGCGTGGCAGCACACTCAGCTCCAGCCCAGAACTCACAGGTACAAGAGGGGTGTCGAGACTCAGATGTGCAGGGATGGTGAAGCAGTGCTTTGTGTAAGACTCGCTACCTCCATGACGCCGAACCAAAGGCGAAGAAGATAATCCGAAGACCCACCGCTACCACTCCTATGTACCACCATAAAGAGCCACCAACGGCTCATAAATGTCAGCCATGTGGTGACCTGGCCACGAGGTCCACTAGACCACCGTCGGTACCCTGCCACGTGTCACTCCTAGGCCAGAGGGTCCAGAGGGTCCGTCCAGTGTGAACCAGCCTAGGCCAACTGTACTAACTGTGTCCTGTGAAAGTGACACTGTAGCCCGGCTACAGGTTGCCCGCCACAAGATCGCTCACCGTCTCGGTGAGGAATACTGAAAAAACTGTGAAGGAAAACCACTAGAAGGAAAACCACTAGGTACTGCATCCGTACATCTTTCTGAAGCAGGTGTTAGGCCCATGACCTTATAGGCTTCAAAAGTGGAGTTAAAAACACTGCACTGCTTGCAATCGCCTTAAGCCTCTAACTAGGCAGGAACCCAGTATGTATGATTGTAAAGCCTGGGCCATGCTTGTAGTTGCAGATGACCCTTGCCACTCTTTTTGCAACAACACTCTTCTCGAAAAGAGGGATGACTATAAACCCGAGTAACACCACAAATAGGGTTAAGCTCCATGATGATGACAGAATGAAAGCTGAACTTGAGAGGGCTAGATAGGGTTTAGGGGGAGTGAGGGGTGGGTAGTGGTGAGAGGGGAAGTGAGGGGGTATGGGCGAGGGGAACTGGGTAGGGGCGAGAGGGGTAGGTTGCTAGATAGGAGCGAGAGGGAATGAGGGGGTGGGTAGGGGCGAGAGGGGGAGGGTAGGGGCGAGTGGGGTGGGTAGGGGGAGGGTAGGGGCGAGAGGGGAAGGGTAGGGGCGAGTGGGGTTGGTAGGGGGAGGGTAGGGGCGAGAGGGGTGAGGGGGAGGGGGTAGGGGCGAGAGGGAGAGAGGGGGAGGGTAGGGGCGAGAGGGGGTGAGGGGGAGGGTAGGGGCGAGAGGAAGAGGGTATGGGCGAGAGGTAGAGAGGGGGAGGGAGAGGGTGGGTAGGGGCGAGTGGGAGAGGGTAGGTAGGGGCGAGAGGGGGAGGGTAGGGGCGAGTGGAAGAGAGTAGGGCGAGAGGTAGAGAGGGGGAGGGTAGGGGCGAGAGGGGGAGGGAGAGGGTGGGTAGGGGCGAGTGGGAGAGGGTAGGTAGGGGCGAGAGGGGGAGGGTAGGGGCGAGAGGGGAAGGGAGAGGGTGGGTAGGGGCGAGAGGGGGAGGGTAGGGGCGAGTGGGAGAGAGTAGGGCGAGAGGTAGAGAGGGGGAGGGTAGGGGCGAGAGGGGGAGGGAGAGGGTGGGTAGGGGCGAGTGGGAGAGGGTAGGTAGGGGCGAGAGGGGTGGGTAGGAGCGAGAGTGTGTTGGTAAGGGCGAGGAAGGTCAGAGCATTATGAAAGTGCAGGTTGAGGACAGAACCAACTATTCTCAGCAAGACTACGAGCAGGAGTAGGGAATTCATCCAGCACATCAAGCAGGACCTGCTCTGTGAAGGGAGTTGGCTAGACACAGAGGTTAGCTTCGTTCTGGTTGGAGAAGCAGACACCAATGGGGCTGATGTCTGAAGGGGGTTGAACTCCTGTAGGGGAGATTTCTTTTTGCTTATATACTTTTTCCTCGGCTTTCCAAATTCAACGGCTTTTATCAAGAGGGCTTTCACCGAGAGCGCATCAGGAGTATCTTCTGTGACCTTCAACTCTTGAGCTGGCTCATGTGGCTCATAAGGTTTAGTTACCTTGGAAACATTGGAAGAGGGTGTACTTTCAAGCAAAGAGTGAATAGAGACTCCATAACAAGGCATAGATTTGGTAGCCTCCAGCCACTCCAGCAGATCTTCGTTTGACCCTTCAGGTGTAGTAGGCTGTTCTTGTTCAGGGTTGGTTTCCATTGACACGGAAACTTTCTGCACCACTGGATCCATGCCTCCTTCTAAGAGGATGGGTTGCATCGGGGAGCCAGAAGGGGAGCCAGAAGTATGTATCCACATTGCATCGTTTCCCCAATCGTGGAGTGCTTTAGTGTGTCGCAGCCATGGTCTTCCAATAAGCAAGAGAAATCCACCCTCAACCTAGGGAAGACGAACCACCACAAAATCCAAGTTAAAAGTAAAGTATTGTACCTGCACAGGCACATTATTCACTATGCCCACTGGGTAGACTGTCCGCTGGTCAGCCAATGTAACTGTGAAGGGAGCAGGGCGAGTAGGCTGTAGACCTAGAGCTAGCATAGTGAACTCGGGCATCAGGTTGATGCCAGATCCACCATCCACTATCACTCCTAAGAATTGCCGACCTAAAACGGACACTGTCAGGCGAGGGCTTCTATAATCAATGAGTGGAGCAGCAGGATTGGATATCATATAGGACTCTGACTGTCGCACTGGGAGGTGCCCGCCACTAGGACCTGCTCCAGGGTAAAGTGACTGAATAACTGCAAGGGTGTCACTTCTGAAACTCGCATCTAGGTGAAGCATGTGATAGAGGGACACTTGTTGGAAAGTGTTCTTCAAGACTGTCTCTGCTGTATGCTTCTCTTTTTCTACCTGTTGTTGTTCCTCTGGTACTTTGATCTTTTGTAAGTCAGCAACTGCTTCTAAGAAAGCCCCATCAATATCGGAGAGCATAGTAAAAGATCCTTTCTTAGCACTAGGGGATGGCATGTCAGCTGCTGGAGGAGGTGTAGGCATTGGGGAGGAAAGGGTTGTACCTGCTGGAAGATTGAGGCCGAGGGCTGCCCTCTGAGCTCGTGTGAGGACACCAGCTGGCTCCTCTACCAGCTGCAACTTGTCTTGAGAGGCAATCATATGGGCAGAAAGGGGTGGCTTGGGGTTGGTACTAACTGCTATCAAATTGATCTTGGGAAAGGTGAATTCAGGTTGGCTCTGACTTGGGCTCGCAGAGGTAGAGGCGCGTTGTTTTGGACAATCCTTAGTGTAGTGATCCTGAGCCTCAGGGCAAAGTTGGCACGGAGAAGAGCCTTCTGGCAGAGGGCATTTGCTCTGATAATGCCCATACTCTCCGCATCTGTAGCAGAGTATGGGCCGGTTGGAAGGACGAAACGGGGGACGAGGTGGTTGCTGCATGGAGTTGGAGGCTGAAGTGTAGAAGCTCTGAGGGGTTGAGGTGGCATTAGCATTATAAAAACTTTGAGTCGGGAAAGTACTTGACATACCTTGGACAGCAGGGGTATTGAGCAAAGGTGGCATGTAGTTGGGATGGCTGTAGTGGGAAACCATGTTGGATGATGGTGCTAACCCTTGTTGGAGAGAAGGACCAAGACTTTGCTGTATTTTGTGCAATCCCTTTAGGTAGTAACAATCCTTGTCCTCATGTCCAGATTTTTCACAGAAGTGGGAGTAAACCCGAAGGGGGCATTCCTGCGGAGGGTGCCCTGGAGAGCGGCATGAGCTACACCAAACCGTAGCCTTAGTCTCTTGCTGACACTTGAGCTCTTCTAGCTCACGCTTAATCTGTTCCAATGCCTCATGATTAGGAGGCTTCTCTTGTCTAAGAGAGAAGGACCTCTCCTCTTGAAGAGCTCGCTGTAACTTTAGGGCTTCCAATTCCCTGCGTAAAGAAGTTAAAGGATCAACAGGACTACCTTCCGAGAACACAGAGGGAGTTTCTATGTGAGGAGAGTTGTTGAACAGCTTCCTAGCCCCCTCTATCCTAGTAGCAGCTGCGATGAACTCCTCGAGAGTGGCGTCGGGTCGGAGACTCTCTCGGAGTTTTTGATGAGAAGTTTTGGGAAGCGCCTTCTCCACCCACTTTTTAACCATGAATTCACCGGGTTGTTGGGGGAGCTTGGCCACCAGCGACTTAGTTTTAGTCATAAGCTCTGCAAAAGTCTCCTCAGGCTTGAGCACCATGTTGGCCAACTCATCCAACACCTTCTCCTGGTAGTCACCCGGCCTGAAAGCTGCACAGAACTGCTGTCTTAAGGCTGCCCAAGTTGCAAAATGGTTCTCTGCAAATTGACTGTACCATTTATCTGCTAGGCCATCCAGGGTGGATGGAAATAGTACCAAGTAAGCATCTTCTCTGTTCAGCCCACGTCCCCTACAGAGAGATACAAATCTCCTTGCATGGTCGTCAGCATCTTCTGAAGACAGCCCTTTGAATGTAGGGAACTTGATGTTCACCTTGGCCAAAACTTGATGTTCACCTTAGCTAGTGGCTCCATGATTCCTTGCTAAGTCTGTTGCACAATAGCTTGTTGTAGAAGAATAGGAGAGAGCTTTTTTGGAGAAGGTGATCGCGAAGATGGGGAACCTGACGAAGGAATGGGTGATGTGATATGTGGAGGTATAGGTGATGAGGTTGAAGGATTTCTACAAGGTGTCAAAGGTCGTCTTCTATGATAGTACTTCAAAGGGCTCAGTAGTGGGCTTTGACGCTCGACTGACCTCCTTGTATGTGTCATACAGTGACCTCCAAACCAACCAAGCTTTGGGCAAGAAAACCTTGAACAGGTTGAAGACTGGTCTAGACTCTACTAGATCATACTAGACTAGACGAGTCTCTAGACCAGCTAGACCAGGGACGAGGAGAACTAGACCAAGGTCTAGGCTGAAGACTGGTCTAGACTCCACTAGACCATACTAGACCAGACGAGTGTCTAGACCAGCTGGACCAGGGACGAGGAGGACTAGACCAGGGTCTAGACCAGACAAGTGACTAGACCAGCTAGACTAGGGTCGAGGGGGTCTAGACCAGAGACGAGGGCAAGTTGGACCAGGGCGAGAGGGGACCAGACCAGCAAGGCGAGAGACTTAGACTGCACAAGCGAAGCGAAGAAACCAGCTACTCAACAGAGTGAGACTTCAGTTGAGATCCCATCGTGGTCGCCAAAATGAGAGCACCTGTAGCGCGGATAATGTGTCGTGCTCTCTCCAGTGTGGGTGCCCCTCAGTGCAATGTGCGTGACAATCTCACTCAAACAAATGAAAACTCTCTCAAACAGAATGAAACACAGAAACAATGGATAACAACAGAGATACAACAGTGAACCAGAACATGTGGACTCGACTAGCTCAAAGAACCATGTACAGACTCTGGCGTGGCAGCACACTCAGCTCCAGCCCAGAACTCACAGGTACAAGAGGGGTGTCGAGGCTCAGATGTGCAGGGATGGTGAAGCAGTGCTCTGTGTAAGACTCGCTACCTCCATGACGCCGGACCAAAGGCGAAGAAGATAATCCGATGACCCACCGCTACCACTCCTATGTACCACCATAAAGAGCCACCAACGGCTCATAAATGTCAGCCATGTGGTGACCTGGCCACGAGGTCCACTAGACCACCGTCGGTACCCTGCCACGTGTCACTCCTAGGCCAGAGTGTCCGTCCAGTGTGAACTAGCCTGGACCAACTGTGTCCTGTGAAAGTGACACTGTAGCCCGGCTACATGTAGCTTGTCCACCGACACATAGGGTTGGATGTGTCACGTGACATCCCCTCCTTTTCAAAGTAAGGTACTCGTACCGAATTGTATGGCGTCGAGGGAGATCGCCAACAACATCCGGAATCCTCGAAAGGTGTGGGTCGTGCGATACTTGAACTTCATAAAGGTCTGCAATGCCTTCTTCTGTGGGCCGCGCCGAAAGCGACACAAATTCATCTTCAATGCTTCCACTTCGTCTATAGTCATGCGTCTACCTTCTGCAAGAATCTCCGAGGAGGAAAATTCCTGAAACCACTTCCAACACAAAACCATGAACATACCCATTCCA